>NW_024464918.1:43096143-44369214 GCF_017591425.1 Ochotona curzoniae
GCTTGATAAATGCCATTCTACTTCTGTTACAGCACCCAAAGACAGGCTCCCCGTTCATCAGTTCAATGAAAAGCCATTTATTTGATCTTGGGCAGAATCAGTCAAGGCACTGTTTACCACAGTCATCTGCTGATTCAAGGAGGATGTGAGCCAGCCGCGGGCAACTCCCGCACACTAGCAGAAACTCATTGCTGGGCAAGACTGGGTGTTATCCAGGTCCCGGCATATGCCCTCTTTCTCTAGTTTTGAAACAAATCAGGTGGATGCACACTGGCTGCATTTGACAGAAGGGAGGAGGTCCCATAAATAGTCTTTGTTAGGATATCCATTCGTTTTTACTTTCAGGACCTAACTCTGGGTCAACTAGTGGGTGTTGTGCTTCACTGCACCCTTGGTTAGGGTAAGATCACCAAGGAATGTATGCATTGTGTTTGATAAGTCAAAATAAGGTTGACTTTAAATAATCCTGTTTAGGATTTAACATTATTTTATTTTGGATATAGTCTACTTCTCTCCAGATCCTCCCTTGCCCCTAAATAGCACAGCTGTGATTCACTGGGTTAGGGGGAGCAGCACCTTCACAAAGCACCTACAACTACTAGGCACCAGGCCCTGGACCTTGGGTCACTTCGACATCTGACAGTTATCCTGGAGGACAAAGACCGTAGTTTGGCAGCAGGGAGCAGCCCCCTGCTCTTCTCTCCTCATTCCCACCTCCCCAGATATAGGAGAAAAGGAAACATATTGGAAACATTTGTCCCACTCTCCTTCCTCCATACCTCAATCCTCTCTACCCTAATCAGTGACCCACATGGGCATATATCCTTGTCAACTACATAGATAACATTTAAAATAATAAATATTTTTTTAAACAGGCCTTTTTATTTCCAGTTTGCCAGAAAACTGGAACGTAAAAAGGTTGAAATGCATGTCCACAGGCACACAGCCAGCAGCTGTTCCGGACACTACACTATAGCAGCTACTTGTCCACCAGCTGCTCTTCTTAAAGAAGCAAAGAAACAGCTTTGAAAGAGTCCAATGTCGGCCTAGTCATTCTTCCCAGCAGGCTTCCAGTCGATTCTGAGACTGGGGAAAGGCTAATAGTGAACCCTTCCACCGGAGGAATGGACACAGCCTTCTCCCAGGTCCCTGACCTCAAGAAGGTTCCGACCCACTGCCTGGGCAGGCTGCCAGCTTCCCCGTTCTCCTCCAAGTTTCTGGACCACAGGAGCCTGATCTGGCCACTCCCAGCGCCAGCTCTACCCTCCTCCCCACCGTGCCTTTCTGAGAGTCTTTAGACAAGTCACTGTTACCTTCGGGATAGCAGCTTTCTGTTCTCTCTACCCCAGCCTTGATTGTTCACGCCTCATTCAATTTTCCTGGGAAGGAGTCGTCACCATCGCTTATATTCTCCCATTTTCTTCACCATTGCTTATATTTATATTTGTATACAGCTTCTCATTTTTAAAAGCCTCCCCGAATCCTACATGGAAGCAGAGATAAACAGTAATTACTTTGTTGTAGCTCAGCTAACCTCCATGGACCTCAGCTTCTCACCTGTGAAAACGACTTGGTTGGGTTCCATAGATCAGGCAACCTACAGAAACTCCGCAGCAGTCCGGCACCCGGCAGGTAGCGACATTCCGCCTTCTTTCCCACCTGCCCAGCAGCTGTTTCCCCGCACTCGTCCCGGTCGGCTCCGGGCCGGCCCTGGTGCACTCACCGCGCACGCGTGCCAGGTGCTTGCGCGCCAGCGCTCAGGGCTCGGCCCAGCGGAGAACTGCGTAGCCAGCTCCTGGCACCCGCGCGCCCCGGGCCGCGGTGCTCACCCCTCTGCGAGCGTGCATGAGTGCGCGCCGCGAAGGAGCGGCTGGCCTCCAGGCTTTGTTGATGGTGGTTCTGCAGCAGGGTGGTTTTTTCGCTCGCTGATCGGCCGCAGCTGGTGGCCCTTGAGGCGTTCCTCTGGCCTTTAGCCAATTCGTGGCTGTGCGGGCGGGGTTAGCGCCGCGCCCCAGGATACTACCCTCTCGCCTCGTTGTGAAGCCGCCCTCTTTTCGCATCGCCTCATCACCCCGAAAACAGGGATCGACATTCATGCCACTCTGTGGAACGCTGGCCCTAGGATCACTGGGTATCAGTGCTCCTGGCAGAATCGCCAGGAGACAGGGCTGGGCTCTCATTTGGCTCTGGGTCGGCTGCCTGGGACCCCTCGTGTCTTATCCCAGCTCTGCCTCAGAGATGGGAAAGGCGATTCCCTGAACGGTCTTAACAAATCTGCCAGTATCCTCTTGTAGCGCAGGAAAGTGTTGGGCCATCTTCTGCCCCGTGATCCCCACGCTGTTGTGGGTACTGAGAACCCAGCAATCAGCACCAAACAGGTGCCGCCCTCATGGGTTCCTGTGAATCTGATAAGTGCTATGGAACAATGGAAAATGTCTTATGGGGCAGCCAAATCTTGTTGGTGGAGTCAGGAACGGACAAGCTGAACTCTCCTAATCCTGCCAACTCTAGTTTTTTATTCTTATTCTCACTACTCTGGCTTATTCACAATTTTATGGACTATTGGTCATAACAGTAGTCTTTACTAAGAGCCAGGAACTACGCTAAACATTTCACTTGTGTGTTTTCATTTATCGCATTCACAGCCTTAGGAACTGAAGCTAGAGAGATGAAAATACCCTGCCCATGGTCACACAACTACTAAGTGATGCGACCAGTGTTCGAACTGCCCATGGCCTCAGGGTGCTGCACCACCACTCTACACTCACAAAAATAACCAAGACCAGAACAACCCTGACCTCCAGGGCAACTGGAGGAGAGAAGGGTGGGTTATTTAGGGCCAGTGGAAGAGAGGAGCAAGAAAAGTCAAGAACTTGGGCATTTTTATATTTTATTTTTTATTTACTTGAAAGGTATAAATGGGTCCAGCATGATGGCTCAGTGGCTAAATCCTCACATTGCAAATGTTGGGATCCCATATGGGCACTGGTTTGTGTCCTGGCTGCTCCAGTTTCTATCCAGCTCTCTGTGGCCTGAGAAAGTGGTGGAGGATGGCCCAAAGCCTCTGAACCTTGTACCTGTGTGGGAGGCCTGGGAAAAGCTCCTGGCTTCAGACGGGCTAAGTTCTGGCTATTGCAGCCTCTTGGGAAACGAACCAGTGGATGGAGGAAATCCTTAAAAATAAATAAGTATAGCAAGAGATACCCTGGTCCACTGGCTTACTATCCAAATGTACTCTCACTAGCCAGGGTCAGGCCGAGGCCAGGAGCCTGGCGCTCAGTCCAGGTGGCACCTGTGGATGGCAGGGACACAACTGCTTGAATCACCACCTCTGCCTCCCAGGAAGTGCCGAGCAGGCATGGAGCTGGGTCTCAAACGCAGACACCCCGATGCAGGATGTGCGTGTTCCAAGGATGGCATTATCCTCTGTGCCAAACACTCATGGCAGAGATAGCATTTCAAAAGAGTAGTCCTGTAGATTAGATCTCACCTGTGTGGCCTCAGGGGCCGCCAGGATGGCGAGCACCACGGGGAGACACATTGCCATTCAATATCAAGGAAACACTTTCGTTTAACAATAAGCTTATGTGAAAAAGTGACCGTCAGTTGCCTGGAGTGAGTGGCCTGTCACTGACACTGAAGCAGAGGGGCTTTTAGAACTTTTTAAGGCAGAATCATGTAAAACTTAAAGACTAACTTACGTGATCACCCAGAGTGCATCTGATTCTGATGTTTTATCTGTACTCACCCACTGAGAGAGACACAGTGGATAAGAGGCTTCGCTGGGTCCAAACCAAATCTGGTTGCTCGGTTTTGACTTTCTCATTTTGGAGGGGTGAAGGTCTTGAGCACGCTCAACGCTCTGCTCATGCTGTGTGAACTGTGTCTAGGTGTGTCAGGGTTTCTCTGGTGTGTGCAATCACCTGCTTGGTGTGTTCCGTGTCACCCTGTGACTGTGTGTGCTTCTATCCAGCTTGTGTTGAGTGTTATTGGTTTTCAGATTCAAGTGTCAACTGTCCTTGCCCCCATACTAGGCAACTACTGTACTTTTTTTTTTAATTAAAGATTTATTTATTTTTACTGTAAAGTCAGATATACAGAGAGGAGGAGAGACAGAGAGGAAGGAAGATCTTCCGTCCGATGATTCACTCCGCAAGTGAGCGCAACGGCCGATGCTATGCCGATGCCAGGAGCCAGAAACCTCCTCCAGGTCTCCCACACGGGTACAGGGTCCCAAAGCTTTGGGCCGTCCTCGACTGCTTTCCCAGGCCACAAGCAGGGAGCTGGATGGGAAGTGGAGCTGCCGGGATTAGAACCTGCGCCCATATGGGATCCCGGCACGTTCAAGGCGAGGACTTTAGCTGCTAGGCCACGCCGCCGGGCCCATCAACTACTGTACTTTTGAGCCCTCAGTATTAATTGAAATTTTAAGGAAAAGATAGTAAGCTGGAGAATATTTTCCCTGGAAACTGTTCTTTGATTCTATTTTATGATTCTGAGTTATTTTGAGTACAATTTCTGATTCACTAGAACTAATCCCAGCACATGCAAGGCAAGAGCTGTTAGCTGCTAGGCTACTGTGCTGGTCCTAAACTTTATTTTTTAAAAACAATATATTTGGGTCAAGCGTGAGAGCCTAAAGGTAAAATCCTCGCCTTACATGCACCGAGATGCCATATGGGTGCCAGTTCATATCCTAGTTGCTCCACTTCTCATCCAGCTCTCTGCTTGTGGCCCAGGAAAGCAGTGGAAGATGGCCCAAAGCCTTGGGACCCTGCACCTGTGTGGGAGACCTAGAAGAACCTCCTGGCTTCAGATTGGCTCAGCTTTGGCCATTGCAGCCACTTGGGGAGTGAACCAGTGGATGGAAGATCTTTCTCTCTGTATCTCCTTCTCTCTGTAAATCTGTCTTTCCAATGAGAATAAATTTATATATATATATACATTTGCCTAATTTAAAATTTAAAATATATACCATCAGGGTTATGGCTTACTCATTTTGGAATCCTTCTTGGGGCCTGGCAAAACGTCTTGTATATATTTGCTGAGTAAGTGTATGTTGAATGCATAGAGTGGGTATGAACCAAGACATTGTAGGAACAGGCATGATGACACAGAAGGCTGAGTTGCTGCTTGACATCCCATGCAGGAGTGTCTAGTTCAAATCCTGACTGTTTCACTTTCAATCCAACTCCCTACTAAAACATGTTGGAGACAGCCAAAATAGTTCAAGAACTTGTGAGTCCCTGCAACTGAGGGAGACTCAGAATTTCTGGTTCATGGCTTCAACCAGACCCAGCCCTAGCTATTGTGGGCATTTAAGGAATGAACCAGCGGTTGGACTATTTCTGCAGGCTCACTTCTCAAATGGCCATAACTGCCAGAGTTGAGCCAGTCCAAGGCCAAGAACCAAGAGAATCTTCCAGGTATCCCATGTGGGTGCAGGGGTCCAAGAACTGTGGCCATCTTCTGCTGCTTTTCTCGGCACATTTGCAGGGAGCTGGGTGGGACGTGGAGCAGCCAAGACTCTCTTTTTTTAAGATTTATTTTTATTAAAAAGTTAGATTTCCAGAGAGAAGGAAATGCAGAGAGAAAGTTCTTCTGTCCACTGGTTCACTCCCCAAGTGGCCGCAACTACCAGAGCTGAACCAATCTGAAACCAGGAGCCAGGAGCTTCTTCCAGGTCTCTCACGTGAATACAGGGTCCCAAAGCTTTCAGCTGTCTTAAACTGTTTTCCCAGGCCACAAGCAGGAAACTAGATGAGAAATGGGGCAGCTGGAACACAAACTGGCACCTAAATGGGATCCCAGCGCATGCAAGGAGAAGACTTTAGCTGCTAGGCTATGGCACTGGACCCTGGCTACCTCTTTTAAAGTCTTAGTCACACCTGCTTTTTTTTCTAAAGAAAAATTTATTTATTTGTATTTGATAGGCAGATTTACAGACAAGAAGAAGAGTCAGAGTTTTCATCTATTGCTTCACTCCCCAAGTGGCCGCCAAGGCCAGAGATGAACTGATCCAAAGCCTGGAATCTGGAGCTTCTTGTGGCTCACCCCCTTGAGTTCACCTCCTTGGGCCATCCTCTACTGCCTTCCCTGGCCATTCATAAGTAAAGAGCTGGATGGGAAGTGTAGCAGCCAGGACATGAACCAGCACCCATCATGGGATTAGCCTCTAAACCACCATGTTGGCCCCATTCATAGCTATTTTTAGTCAGTTTTGTGAAGCATACTATGTTAATTTCAAAAATAATAATAAAAATAGGTGCTACTTACTTAGGGCCTAATACATGTAACATTTTGTTGATTATTTCTACCATCTTACATGTTAGACACCATTGCATTTCAGATATGACAAAATTGAGGCTCTGAGATGAAATAATCTACATCAAAATGACTTAGGTAACTGGGGGTGAAGCCGAGTGCACTGGCACACCGCACTGTCTTGTAGCTGGTTATTTTCTCCAGAAATTCCCATAATCCTTTAAAAAAAAATCCACTAAATCTGGAATGTAGGCTTTAAAAACTATTCTTTTGTCTCCCAAGACATAAGATTACCAGAAATCACTGGCTGCTATGTCTTTAACCTAATTAAATTTTTATCAGATAATATGCTTAGTAATTTCAACTGTCTGCTTTACTGAGGCCATATTATATGCCAGGCCCTCCGCTAGATGGCCCTAAAATGGTAAGTATCACCATTTTCTTTTTACAAATAAAAACCATGAAATTGAGACATTTTTAGAAACTTGCCAGGGTCTCACAGCTGGGAAGTGACAGAACTGGGAGTGGTTGTCAGTAGTATAACTTCAAAGCCAGCATTTCTTCCAGCATGTCATGCCCCCTCTGGACCCATTTTATAATTTGTATCTATAAAATACCTCTAGGATCTCTTCGTTGCTCCTGAGGGCTTTCATCCAGCTTCCTGGCTCTTCATGGGTGTAATAACCCTCTTTACAGATGCAGCTGCTCTCTCTTCCCTGCTAACTCCACTGGCTCCCTCTTCCTACAGCAGATTCACAACCTCAGTCCTCTTCTTTTTACAATAACAATCTTTGTTTCTTTCTTTCATCTTACCTGAAAGGCAGAGACAAATGAGTCAGAGAAAGATCCTTCATCTGCTGGTCACTCATGCCAGCAATAGCTGGAGCTAGACAAGGCTGGAACCACTACTTGCCATCATGAGGGTGGCAATGACCTTAGTACTTGGTACTGCTGTCTCCCAGGGTACACATTAGCAGGAAGCTGGGTCAGAAGCAGAGTAGCAGACACAGTTCCAGCCCTCAAGACATACTACAGAGCAGTGGTCATCAAAACAGTTTGGAACTAGTACAGAAGCAGAGATCAGTGAAACAAACAGAAGCACCAGAATGGAGCCCACACATGTATAGCTAACTAATCTTTGACAAGAAAACTGAAAACAATCTAGGAAAAAGTCTGGTCTCTTCAGTAACTGTGTTAGAACAATTGGGTAGCAGCCTGCAGAGGTAAGAAGACCCCTCCCCCAACCTGTCACCTTATACAAGACACAGGTCTCTACAAGAACCACAATAGGGCCCAGCGGTGTGGCCTAGCGGTTAAAAGTCCTCGCCTTGAACACGCCAGGATCCCATATGGGTGCCAGTTCTAATCCCGGCGGCCCCTCTTCCCATCCAGCTCCCTGCTTGTGGCCTGGGAAAGCAGTCGAGGATGGCCCAATGCTTTGGGATCCTGCACCCTTGTGGGAGTCCTGGAGGAGGCTCCTGGCTCCGGATCAGCATAGCATCAGTGTTGCACTCACTTGGGGAGTGAATCATTGGACGGAAGATCTTCCTCCTCTCTGTCTCTCCTCCTCTCTGTATATCTGACTTTCCAATAAATAAATAAAAATCTTTAAAGAAAAAAAAGATGTCCATGTTATAGATAAGATCTGTATTTAGTGGGAAAAAAGCAGGTTACAGGAACCGGCGAAGTGGTGTAGCACGTAAAACCCTGCCTGCAGTGCCAGCATCCCCTACCAGGGCTGATTTGAGTCCCAGCTACTCCACCTGGAATCCAGTTCCCAGCTTGTGCACATGGGGGAGCAGCAGAGAAAGGCCTACATCCTGTACCTTCATGGGAGACTTGGAGGAAACTCCTGGTTCCTGGCTTTGGCCAATCTATCCGTTTGAGGAAAGAGTCAGCAGATGGAAGATCTCTCTCTGTTCCCCATTCCCACCCCATAGCTGCCTTTCAGATAAAATAAACATTTTTCTTTAAAGTTATGGAAGTATCTGCCTAGTATGTACACATATGAATATACATAAAGCATGTAAACAATTCATTCATTCAACTGTTATTGCGGAAACCGTAGCTTCTGTTTACGTTAGTGAACAAGACTGTCTCACTGAGCTAATATTCTACAGGAGGAAAAGTCAACAACAGTACATGTATGTTATAATGTATTTATAACTCTAGATGCTAGTAAGTATTATGAAGTAAACAAAACAGCTTAAAGAGTTGAAGATTCACTGGGTTTGGTTAGGGTATGTAGGTAAGGGGCTATTTAAAATAATTCGGTCAGGAAAAGTTTTTCTTAGGAGAAAATATTTTAGCAATGACCTAAATGAAGTGAGGGAATGTATTAGTCAGAGTTCTCCAGATAAAATGAACCAACAGGATGTGTGTATATGCAAAAAGAGAAAGATTTATTTTTAACTTCTTGGCTCACACCATTGTGGAGACTTGGTAAATCTAAAACTTGCAGTGCAAGCCAGCAGCCTGGAGACTTGAGAATGAATTCTGAATTCAAAGGCAGTCAGCTGGCAGAAAATTTTTAATGTATTCTTTAAAAGGTTTATCTATAAACCAGTGCTGTGGCTGCAGGTTAAGCTGCTGCTTGTGACACCTGCATTCCATATGGGTGGTGATTCCATCCTGGCTGCCTCTAGGTGCTGGTTCACGCCCCAAATGGCCACAATGGCCAAAGCTGGTCCAGAAGGAAACCAGGAGCCTGAAACCTTTCAGATCTCCCAAACAGGCAACAGGCCCCACTACTTCCCCAGGCAGGAAGCTGGGTCAGAAGTGAAACAGCCAGGACTTGAGCCAGTAGTCATATGGAATGGGATCAGAATCAAAACTGATGGCCTGGGCCCGGCGGCACGGCCTAGTGGCTAAAGTCCTTGCCTTGAACATGCCGGGATCCCATATGGGTGCCTGTTCTAATCCCGGCAGCTCCACTTCCCATCCAGCTCCCTGCTTGTGGCCTAGGAGAGCAGTCGAAGACAGCCCAAAGCTTTGGGATCCTGCACCTGCATGGGAGACCAGAAAGAGGTTCCTGGTTCCTGGTTTCGGATCGGCATAGCATCGGCCGTGGCGGTCACTTGGGGAGTGAATCAACAAATGGAAGATCTTCCTCTCTGTCTCTCCTCCTTTCTGTATATCTGACTTTGTAATAAAAATAAATAAATTTAAAAAAAATAGTGATGGCCCCTGCACCTATGTGCTAGACCTGGAATAAGCTCCTGGCTCTTGGCTTTGGATTGGTCCAGCTCTGGTTGTTGCACCCATTTGGGGAGTGAACTAGCAGGTAGAATCTCTCTCTATCTCTCCCTTTCTCTGTAGCTCTTCTAAGTAGAAATAAATAAATCCTTTTTTAAAGTTCAAGGAAGACATATTATGAAAAATGCACAGAATTTCAAAAATATTTTGTACCAAAGTAAGCTTAGTTTTTCGTTCCATTTTTCAGCAAATTTTATGAATTGCCCTTGTATATATATATTTAATGGATAGAACAGTGACCTGGGAACCTGGAAAACTGGCTCTGCCATGACTTCAGCTTTATCCTGTTATTCATCGAGTCGGAAAACATTTCCTGGAGACTTATCACATAGTGTGGTAATGCCGGGAGTATAATGCAAATACTGATTCTTTGCTCTCATAGCTCATGCTCTCCTTGGAGAACAAAACCAGTCCACAGTGACCACAACACAGTGTGAAAGCATGTTATACGGAGGAGGAACAGAATGTGGACTATAGAAAACATCCACTGGCTTTTATCTTCACATACTTTTGATGGTGTCTGGACTGGCTCTTTTTATTTACCTTGTCCTAAAATACCATAGGTTTGTGCAATCTTCTGACACATGCCAAGCTTCCAAATGTTATTTTAATCTTCCTGATGACAATCCCAGTCCTGGCATTTAAACATTCTGCTGGGCCTGGTGCGGAAACCTAGCAGCTAAAAGTTCTTGCCTCGAACACACCAGGATCTCATATGGGTGCCAGTTCTAATCCTGGCAACCCCGCTTCCCATCCAGTTCCCTGTTTGTGGCCTGGGAAAGCATTTAAGGATGGCCCAAAGCCTTGGAGACCATCCTTGGGAGACCTGGAAGAGGTTCCTGGCTCCTGGCTTTGGACTGGCGCAGCTCCAGCCATTGTGGCCACTTGGGGAGTAAATCATTGGATGGAAGGTCTTACTCTCTCTCTCATTCTCCTCTCTGTATATCTGACTTTCCAACAAAAATAAAATAAATCTTTAATAAATAAATAAACATTTGGCTGACAGTGGTTGCAGTAACAATGCTTACTCACATCCACAAGGTGGCAGCATTGTATAACCATTGAAAACCAGCAACTAGGGTTTTGTTTTTTTTTTTTTTTTTAAACATACTCTTCCTTCCCTTTCTCCCTCCCTCCCTCCGTTTTTCCCTTCCTTCCTTTTTATATTTCTTATTTATTTTTTATCGGAAAGGCAGATTTACAGAGAAGGAGAGACAAAGAGAAAAACCTGCTGGTTCACTCTTCAAATGGCCGCAATAGCCAAAGCTGAGCCAATCTGAAGCCAAGAACCAGGAGCTTCTTCCAGGTCTCCCACATGGGTGCAGGCTTTGGCCCTTCCTTTGCTGCTTTCCCAGACCATAAGCAGGAATCTGGGTGAGAAGTGCAGCATTCAAGACACAAACTGGGACCAATATGGCACATTAGCACTTAGAGGCTGAGGATTAGCCATTTGAGCCATTGCACGGGGCCCCTACAGGAGACCTGCAAGAGGCTCCTGTTCCTCCTGTCCCAGCCCTGCCTATTAATGCCGTTTGGGAATTGAATCAGAAAACGAAAAAATTTTTCTTTCTCTATTTCTGTGACTCTGCTTCTCAAGTAGTAAATAAATTAAATTTTAAAACAGTATCTTCATGTTGATTAGAAGGTCTGCCTGAGACCTTTAGAAAAGCCTAGGAATTTTGATTTGTTTCCTGTTACACATATAAAAGTCTCTCACGCTGACCATATCAAAAGGAATTGTCTACATTTAAAAAAAATCAGCTGCAGTAGTATCACAGTTGTTACACTTTACTTATTTTTGGCTGTGGACAATAACTGTGAAGCTCCTGTTTCACTTGACAGTTCCCTCCACCAGGAAGGTTAGAGAAAGTCACCTTTGGCTTGAGTCACTTAATAATAACAGCAGCAGGGTGTATTTCTATAGGTTTGCGGCTTAAACAAAGTGCTTTCTTGTATCTTGTTTCAACGAGGGCAGAAGTGATGACAACCATGATACAGGGTGGGACAATAAAAAAAAGGGCTACAAAGGACAATGGACTTTGAAATTCCAAGCAAAAAAAAAAGTAAAAGTATATATTTCATATAGGCAAGAGGGAGTTAGAACATGAATAGGAAAGATCCAAAGTCCATCATCTACCTGGCTGAGAGAACACATTAAGCTGCAGTTTGAGGAGTGAGTTTTGTGGTAAAGGTTAAGCTACCTTCATCCCATATCAGTGTCATTCTCAATTCCCGTCTACTCTGCTCCCCCATCCAGTTTCCTGCTACTGTGCTTGGGAAGAGGACGGCAGCCCAAGTCTTGGGTTCTTGCCACATGGAGACGACGATAAGAATACTAGGCTCCTGGCTTCAGCTTGGCCCAGCCCAGGCTGTTGCAAGGCATTTGAAGAGTGAACTAGCAGCTGGAAGATCTCTGCCTTTCTCTTTCAGCTGATTTAACTTTCAAACAAATAAAAATGAATTAACGTTTTAAAAAATAATCAAACCACCTCAAAAAAAAAAAAAAGGAGTTTGGGTCAGGTTCAGAGTTCAATAGGAAGAGCCTGGAAAGTTTCATCAGTAGCTAAGATTTAAGTAGGTCAATTGGCTTTAGAATCTTTTGGGGGAAACAAGCGGAAGAAATGAACACTGACAAGACCGGAGTAAGCAGCATTGTCTACACTGGCTGGCTGCTGGGAAAGACGGATGGAGGAAAAGTGACAGGTCAGCTTGGATCAAGGAACCAGAAGAGAGCCGGGCTTGAACCTGGAAGAGATGGGAGTTAACCCTCAAAAGTGTGGGAGTTGAGGCATAGTGAAGACAGTCCCCAGGTCCTGATTCTGGAAAGGAGACAGACTTTAGATACTGAGAGATAAACTGAGCTGCAGATGGACTGGCTAAACAAGATGGAGAGGAGATGACTTCAGATGTCGACCCACAGTGGTAATTAACTGCTAATTTGCTTCCCATCCAGATCTGCAACAGGCAGTGGGGGTGTGGACAGGAAGTACTCCCAATTAAGACAACCAAGTATTCCTTCTAGAACAGATGTGTGGAACACAGGGAATTCTCAGACGCTGGTGTTCCTGGGTAAATCTCCACACCTGTCCAGAACCTCGGCTTTCACATACCTAAGGCAATAGCTATTTTATCTTGTTCATACACTGGTCAAGAACAGGAGCTGGTGTGTTGCAAAGTACTCTAAGAACTAGGAAAGGGCTAAGCAGACACAACCTGATCTTTTATACTTTGCAGATTAGGGCCCTGTAATCCAAAACAAAATTTTTTTTATCCAGTTATGGCCATAGCTCCATCCACTGCAGTGGGTCCAATGGAGCAAACTAGCTCTTCCTCATGTAGTTATCAGTGCTTCCCGAGAGCAGAGAGTTAACAGGATATGCTTAGGGCCAGCCCCTTTGAAAGATTCAAGTGCCTTCCAAATTTAGTCTCACAAAGAAGAGCAGATTACTCCAGTGAGCAATAATGAGTCACAAGGAGCCCAGTTTCATGCCCTTGCTAAAGGAACAATGCAGAGGAAAAGCACAGGGGCTATGCAAAGAAAGGGACCCAGAGATGGCAGAACTGCCAAAGGCTCATAAATCCTTCTGAATAAAAATAGTAGCTATCACAGATATTCCCAGAGGCCACACATGAAAGCACATTTCCAGGAATTAGATGGTCTTGTATGATTAAGGCAGAAAACTGTAAACACAATTGAATTGTTTAAATATTGCCAGGTCAGACTGACCAGGGGAGGGAAGGAGAAACAGGCAAAATGCAGCATTTCATCTTGCACAATGTCTCTCCAGACCTCATCTCAGGGAGGCTTAAAGGGAGATGTCACACTGAAGACTGGAACATGCTTCGTGTCAGGACAAATCTTGGGCATTTTAAACTGAAGTATATTCTTCCTCGCCAAAGAATTAATGTCTCAGGTGTTATTTTGAGTGACTCAGAGGCAAGGGAGAAGCTAATGGAAACTGCATTCTAAGAGGACACAAGAGAAATTCTGTAGGATTTTTACTGTTGAATCTCATTTGACTCATGCCACAAATATAAGATTGCTAAAAGAGTAAGTCATTTTGTGGAACCAGCATTGTGGCATAGCAAGTTAAACCACTGCCCGAGAAATCAGCTGAGTCCCAGCTGCTCCATTTCTGATCCATATTCCTGCTAATGTGTCCAAGAAAGCAGCAGAAGATGGCCCATGTGAGAGACTCAGATGAGGCTCCTGGCTGCAGGTTCTAGTATGGACCCCACTGGCCATTGTGGCTAACTGGGAAGTGAACCAGAATATGGACAACTTTTCTCTCTCTCATACTATCATTCTGCCTGTCAAAGAAATATATTATTTTATGACTTGGTTTTATTGGAAAGGCAGATGTATAGAGAGAAGGTGAGGAAAAAATCTTCCATCCACTGGTTCACTCCCCCAGCGGCCACAGCAGCCAGAGTCAATCCAAAGTCAGGAGCCAGGAACCTCTTCCAGGTCTCTCACTTGGGTGTAGGGTCCCAAGGCTTTGGGCTGTCCTCGACTGCCTTCCCAGGCCACAAGCAGGGATCTGGATGGGAAGCAGAGCAGCCGGGATACAAGCCAGTGCCCATATGGGATCCTGACACTTGAAGGAGAAAATTAGCTAATTGAGTCATTGCACCACATGCAGGATTTTTTTTTTAACTAAATGCAACAGTTTAGGACAATTATGGGATATGATGCGGTCTCCAGCTATACTAAAAACTAAAATACAGGCGCTGGCACAGTGGTATAGCATGCTAATCTTCAGCTCCCTGCTTACAGCCTAGGAAAGCAGCAGAGGCTAGCTCAAAGCCTTGGGACCTTGTACCCAGGTGGGAGATCCAGAGGAATCTCCTGACTTTGGGTTGACTCAGCTCCAGCAGCTGCAGTCATTTGGGGTATGAAGCAGCAGATAGAAAATCTTGTCTCTCCTCTCTGTAAATCTGCCTTTCCAATATAAATACATACACAGTGACATACAATGTTGCGATTCGTGATACCCGAAAACAAAGGCCTCAGGAGCAATTACAGAGGCAAGATGTCACTCTGATCTTCTCCTGCTCTAAGCTCTTGTCCCTCATTCATCCCTAGGCAAGTCATAGAAAGCAGAATTTTCCCCCAAGGCTGTTCATAGAAACCAGACCCTTTTACCCTAAAGCTAGCCATAAAAGCTAGAATTCTTACTCTCACCTTCCCCTTCCTGTCTAGGAACTATGATGAAATTCTCTCACCTATGCTGGTTGACTGCAGGTCATAAGATCTCTGTTCCAGAATCTGTCCTGCCCCATTTGCAGGAGCAGGAGCTGGTGCAACTAGGGAACCAAGAAGAATCTGGACCCACAGGCCTAGCTGGGTCACCCCACTCAGTCTGCTTGCATCAGCTCGTACCCCTTGTGTGCAATCCCATTTCTACACTGTGGCCCATGAATCTAAGCAAAAAAAAAAAAAAATTTGATACTCATACTGGGTCAAAGAATCTTCATTCTGAAGCCTCCCCTGTCACACAAATAAATGATCTGATATGTCTTTTCTCCTGTTCGTTTGTGTATTATTAGCTAACTTCAACAGACTCAAATATTGACACTTCAGCAAAGTTTGAACATGGCTATAGCATGTATTTATTTATATGTATGTAAGCATAGAAAAAAAAGGCAGGACTTTTATATAACAAAATGTTGATATTTAGTGAATATCTTTAAGAGAGTTTTGTGGGTTTCTTTTTCCTGATCCAAAGTTTTCAATTGAAGATTTGTCACTTTTAAATGGAACAGTAAATACTTAATATCAATAAATGAACATTGGGTAATAAATATATGAAACATCAATATTTAGAATCTGGAAATTATGTAAGTGAAAAGGACAAATAAATACGAAGAATGAAATTAAATTTATGGTTAATAACTCTACTAAAAATAAGAAATGCTTATAGTATGCCTCAAATGTGTGACCTTGTTATCACAAATGGAGTAATCCATTCACAAAAATCTATGCACAGTGCATTGGAGAGAACAGGACTGAGAAAAGAAAGGGACACAGAAATTTTGGTCATTGGTAAATAATGAAAAAAAGGCTAAACAGGTGTCACTCTGACACAACAGCACATTCCTGATATCCTCACGTTTTTAATCATTGTACCAATCAATTCTGAAAAATCAATTTCTGATATTGATTATACACCGGGCTGTGAAATAGTTAAATACCAGAGAAAGTGTTTGACAATTAAAGGTGTTTTACTTTCTACTCACTTGTAGCAAACAGTTCTAGAGATGTGCAGTTTATCCTTGCATTTTTTTTTCAAAGATTTATTCAGTTTTATTACAAAGTCAGATATACAGAGAGAAGGAGAGACAGATATTCCACAACAGCCGGTGCTGTGCTGATCCGAAGCCAAGAACCAGGGACTGCCTCCAGGTCTCCCACATGCAGCGGGGTCCCAAGGCTTTGGGCCGTCCTCAACTGTTTTCCCAGGCCACAAGCAGGGAGCTGGATGGGAAGTGGAGCTGCCAGGATTAGAACCAGTGCCCATATGGGATACCAGAGATCAAGGCGAGGACTTAAACCACTAGGCCACACTGCCGGGCCCCTACCCTTGCATTTTTAACATTCAAATAACATCAAAACCTTTTGTTCTTTTGCTTATCATTTTATTCAAAACACACCCTGGTTATCAGTGACCCATCCTTGAGTAAACACTGTGACTTAAAAAAAAATACACACAGTTTTTCAATTCAGCTTGACTTTCCTTTGAACAACTTTTCCCTTTTTTCCTCCTTTATTTTGGTTAGGTCGTTGGGGGTCAAGTCCTAAGATCTGTATAAACTTAGACATCAGTAACTTGTGTGAAAGCACTCTGTAAACTGCACAGCAGCAGAAAGCGATTACAGAATTCAACGATCTCCAAACTTTCCTTTAGGTCCATAATTTTCATCCTACATTTTTAATTGTATTTTTAAAGTGCATTTATAGGCTGTAGGAATCATGAATGGGACATTGGTACATTTTAACAGCTCGCATTATACCAAAACTGTTGCTTTTTCATAACTACAGATGCTTTGTAACTTTCAAGCGGAAGCGCCAAAAAGAGATCATTTTTAAATCACTTAGGTTGAAACTTACAACAAATTATTTCAAGAAGACTGTATCACAATCAATACCTAAAAATCTAACTTTATATATTTAAAAAATTTTGTCATTTTTTAATTTAATACATTTAAATCCAAGGATAAATCTAACTGAAACCACATTTGAAAAGGCTGTGAGTCCTCATCTAACGGTTCAGTATATCTTGCCAGACGATTCAGCACTGGAGCATTAACTACAGCAGACAGCAAGAAAACGAGGGCACACTCTAAATATGTATAACTGGGATATTTCGAAAAGTTCAGGTTCATGTACAGTATTACAAAAACTATGCCAGGACTTCAGAATCTTTTTGTGCCAAATTAAACTTATTTCGTAATTCTATCTTTCTGTGAACTCTTTAAAATACTTGAACAAAATCAATTTATGAGTTTATAAAGGCTTAAAAAAAAAACAAAGAAGGGAGGTCAACTTTTTGACAAATAAGGATATTTAAAAAACAAAAAACAAACAAACAAAAAAACCAACCTCCAGGAGTGTGGCAGCGGCAAAACAGGTTAAGCTATCACCTATGTAAATATTGCTGGCATTCCATATGGGAGCATTGTCCATGGCCTGTCTATTGGACCCTGCCCTGTCTTACTCTCTGTTACTGTCCCTGGCAAAGCAGTAGTGATGGTCCAAATACTTTGGACCCTGCCACCCACGTGAGAAAACTAGACTGAATTCTGGGCTCCTGGCTTTGGCCTGGATCATCCCTGGCTCTTGTGGGCATTTGGAAAGTGAAGCAGCAGATGGAAGAACTTTTTGTCACTCAACCTTCCAAAGTCATCAATTCCCAAAATAATGATTTAAAAATTAAAAAACAACAACAACAACTCATGGCAAGTGCTTGGAAGAGCGGTTAAGAAGCCACTTGGGATGTCTATATCCCCGAGTCCAAGGGCCCAGGTTGGAGTCCTGCCCTACCTTCTGATCCCAGCTCCCCACTGATGCACACCTAGGAAGGCAGCAGGTGCATGTATTTTGGACCATCTTCCACTGCCTCAAGGCACATTAGCTAGGACTTGATCAAGCACTAGCACCTATAAAAGGGCATTTTAATGAAAATTACTAGTATCATGTAAACCCACCTTCCAACAAATTGAGCATGTGTATCCACTACACCTAAACAAATATCAAACCTTTAAACCTATACTTCCTCTCTATCTCCCTGAGGAACTCCTCAAGTTGAAGAACCCATTGCACAAATGCTGGATCGCTGTGTCGATAGTATTTCTTGAAAACTTCCAGATGCTTTAAAACAATCTTTAAGGCCAGCATCTAAGAGCACAAGGTATTAAACTAGTTACAGCATGCTTCTGAGTCATCAGAAGAGAACATCTTAACAGCTGACTTGGAAATCAGGCACTCCGGGTTTTGGTACTGCCTCAAAGCTTCATGTTAAACCTTAGGGAAAAGTCTCTTCCCCTTGGCTTAACCAAAATAACAAAATGAGCGCTAATTACTACCTTATCAGTTTTCAGAGATGTAATTGTAACTTTTTTGTCTCAAAGTTTCCATTTCTGCATTAGGGAATTTACTTGAGGTGGTTCCATTAAAGTTTTATTTATTTATTTTTTTAATGGGCTGGACGTTAGGCAGAGGCCAAACATCTGCTGTGTGGGATCCCCGTGTGCTGAACGGAGGGCCTGGGTTCCACTTCTCACTCAGTTCTGATTCACCTCCTTGCTAACGTGCACCCCGCAAGGGAGCAGCTGATGGCTCAGGAACTTTGATACCTACCACTCCCTCGGGAGTATCTGCTCCGCCTGGCTGTGGCTGGCATGTAGGGCGGAGATCAGCACGGCGGAAGATCTCATGTCCTTGTCCTTTCAAATACGTTATCAGTAAATTTAAAAACACGCCTCTCAACCATGGAGTTCTCTTGTGAGGGTCACTAACGCTTAACCTTCCCAATTCAGAATTGTAAACCCAGAAGTGGTTAAGACTTGATTGACTGTTTAGAGTTTAAACAAACAAACAAAAAACCCCAAAACGTTGTAAAGTTTTCAATGTTGTCAGTCTGAGTCTGTAAACTTAATTCTACTCTTCACCTTTTTTTTTCACCATTACTACAATAGATAGGCTTCGTCTTTTTTTTTCCCCCCTTTTTGGTGGGGGGCGGCTCTACTAAGTTGTAGTACGTGCTATGTTTTACTTACACTGTTGTCAACCCTTATTTCTGTTGATTTCAATTATCACTAACATTCTGAAGCAGGTCTTATTCTCGAAGATCCAACAAATGTGTCAGTAGGGGCAACAGGACAAAAACGGTGAGGAAGATTTTTCCTCCTTTCCCCTTCCTGTGAAAACAGGATCTCTAAGACTCAACCAAGCGCAGAATTCCAATTATTAAGAGAATCCGGCAAGGCTCTGCTGAACCAGAAGCCCTGAACGTGTCCCGCAAACCCGACCGCCACTTTCCTGACTGGAATTGGGTTGGAAAAGGTCGGTCCCGGGAGGTAGTTTGAGGAAAAAGCTAAGGTTAAAAACCTCCTCGGACGTCCCAAGTCCATATTCAAGCCCTAACGTCGAAGACGTGAAGAGTCCAACAGTCACGAAACACGCCTGGCACCGGGCGGTCGGACGCAGCTAGCTGATAATAGGCGCCGACCTGCGGCGGACGGAAGTGGAAGCGTGCTCTCGGGGAGGCGGGGGCAGAAGGGGCCGGGCCACGGCGCGCCTGCGCAGTCAGCAGGAGCAGCCGCGCTCATGCGCAGCGGGACTGTAGCGGGGTGACGCTCTGAGCGTGGGTTGAGACTCTCACGGATCCGGTTCCGCCCTCTCTCTCGCTGCCGACCCTTTGGGGCTAGTGCCCGAGATCCCTTTCCCAGGGTGCTCTGCGCTGTGAAGAAGCGGCTCCCGGGGACTGGGGGCATTTTGTGTTGGCTGGAGCCGGAGGAACAAGATGGCGGCATCGGCAGAGTGACAGGGGTCCTTTCGGGCCGGAGCCGGCGGCACTGGTGGCAGCGGTCTCGCCACCCTGAATTCACCGCGCCCCTTTTCCAGCCCGCGACGTCGCCGCGAAAGCGAGACAGCGGCAGCCGCCCAGAAACAACCAGTCCAGCCTAGTAACCGCGAGAATTGCCTCACAATCGGCGCCTGGGCTAAAAGAACCCTGACTGAGCTGCGGTGATCGGGATCCGCGTCGGCCGATTCTGGGCCCTGTAACGCCGGGGAAAGGCCTCCGTTGTCTGTTGCTGCCTCTCTCCTCCGCAGCGTTGCCCGGCGGATCATCCTCAGAGGCCTCCGTCGTCCCTTCTGAGGTGTCGGGGCTTTGCCCCAGTCTCTCAGGATGGCGAGCAGCAGCGGCTCCAAGGCCGAATTCATTGTCGGAGGGAAATACAAACTGGTACGGAAGATCGGGTCCGGCTCCTTCGGGGACATTTATCTGGCGATTAACATCACCAATGGCGAGGTAATCACCCGGGGTGGGGTTCTTGGCTGGCCCCCTCCCCACCTCCCTTCCCCGAGTGGCCGGCCACTTCCCCCGCTCGCTCGCTTGCTCGCACGCACGCCGCGGCGAGTCCGGACGGAGCCAGTTTTCCTGGCTTAGGAGCCTCCCCCACTCTTTTTCCCCTAAAAGGAAAAGAACCCGATAGAAAGATTGAGTGAACCACTAAGTTTTACAGCTTGTTGAAAAGGTGCCCTGATGGAACGTTCCACAACCCCCCCCCCCACACACACATACACACACATCACACAGCCCTCCGCAACCATCGTCAAAATCCTATTCCTGTGGTCCCCGTGTTGTTCTTTGTATCCTTCGTGTCTCCACAAGATTCTCGGTCCCCTCAGGGCCGTTTCCTTTGGCCTGGTGCCTCCGGAATCTGCAGCTTCGTGTGAAGCTTTGCCTCTTTTTCTCGCCTGCATCATTTTCCTGCCGATTTCGTCATTACCCCCCCGAGGAAGCCTTGGGGGCTATTTTGCCTCCTTCTGTAATTACCAAGACAGCTTCTCGTCCCATCCTTTCACTTGCTCGTAGTAGTGACTTAGAGCTCTGCTGTTGCCCCCTCCCCCGTCCTTACCCGAGTGACATTGAATCCGCGGGGATTGTTGATGCCACCATCCCGTCTTTCCCCCGCAGGAAGTGGCAGTGAAACTAGAATCGCAGAAGGCCAGGCATCCCCAGTTGCTGTACGAGAGCAAACTCTATAAGATTCTTCAAGGTGGGGTTGGCATCCCCCACATACGGTAAGAACCCCTAAGCACCGAGGCGACCCCTGAGGGAAGGTGGAACAGGGCCCTGGGCAGGCAGGGACACGCACCAGGGAATCCGGGTCCCTATACTGAGTGGCTTTCCGTGAACCGTGTCACCGCAGTCATTGAGTACATTTGTTTGCCAACTTAGTTTAACATTTCAGCTTGTTACGCCCTGCTGCATTTAGCATCCGTCATTCCTCCTCTTCCCGAGGCTTATTTGCAGCTAAGGCTGCAGGTCGTCTTTGATCCCTCCGCTGAAGGGCTGGCTGCTGCTCGCGTTTCAGCGGCACCTCTGATGTTCTTAGGTTGGCCAGTGAAATGTATTTGAAGGTGCTGAACTGACCGGACTCTGCCAGTTCTGGTTGCTATTGGAGCTGGCTTGGGAAATGGCTGCTCTTTTGTTGTGTTTTTGTTCCAACATGTCTTCCTCCTCCGCTTAGAAAATGGCGGAACGACATGACTCAACCCCATATTCCTGCCCCTTTCTCAGCTTGAGTTCACAAGTCATGCTTCTTTGATTCCTCCCTAGCAGCCTTGGGTGGATTAGCCCTTTGAAAAGCCCAAGAATTAAGCTCCAGGAGGCGGTGGGGTTCAAAGAGGGATATGGCATATTGACAGTATATTTGTGCTGTCTGCAGCAGATGCGACCCCAAATTGTTAAATTTTACAATGTAAAATCCTTTGTGTTCCTCTTAAAGATGTTAAGTATTGTTTTCTTCCCTGAGTGATGGTAATAGGTACATTTCAGTTTGTACTAAATTTTTCTGGGTAATGGCAAAGGCAGTTTGAGTAACACCAACTATGCTGAGATTTGCTCAAGTCATTTTTATTAAGAAAGCTCGAACACTAATCACTTAGCCACAGTTTCATAAATCATTTTGATGTTGTGAGTAATTTTGTCGGTAAAACCCATATCAGGGAAATGAGCAGTTTTGCAGTATGGCATACTGATGAAAGCAAATAGAAGCAATCAAAATAAATGGTGACCAGATAAAAATGGCATTGTAGTCTCTGGATTTACTTAATAAACAAATATAGTTTAGAGCCCAATCATTTTCCAGCAGCACCCAAAAATGCTTGCAAAAAGATCCAGGATAATTGAGAATTAAATGGAATGTTTATTCTTCAGTTTTTATTCTAATCTTGAACTCAGAGCAGGTTTATTTAATTCTGATTGGGGAACAACCTAAATAACTGTTGAAAGTTATTTCAATGCAAGTGGACATTCCAGTGGTAAAATAGAATGGTGAAATGTACTACTGCTTATCAACTAATAAGATATTTGGAAAGAAATCCCACATTTATGAGACAAAGGTTAATGTGAAATTTGAGACGATCCAGATTTGATATTTTAAAATTTTTATTATCCTTGAGGGGGGGAACCTGTGGGAAAATTAGACCCCCGGTGCCTATTGATGTACTTTCCCTGTCACTAGTTTTTCCTAGAATTTGATATAAATGAAATCATCCACTATGAGGTCACTTATGTCTGTCACCTTTCACTTAGCATAATGCTTTTGAAATTCACCCAATTTAGGAGTGTTTACAGATTTTACAAATCAGGCTGAAACAGATATCTTTTAAATAATTTGCAAAACGCATTAAACATATCGGCATTTTCATTGCTGAAGTTCAGGACATACCCTTTTATCTGCTAGCTTTTATTTAAGAACAACACTGAAACAGACCAGTGAGGACAATGAGTAATATACTGCTTTGGCACATGAATGAATGACGTTTGCTGAGGGCGTGTTATAAGATGGAGAGTACTGAGGGTTAATGGTAGTTAGAGTTGTGGGTGGAGTTGAATAAATTGATCTGGCTTTCAAATTAAGGTTCTTTGGGAGAGGAGAGGGGTTTCAGAATTTGGCTCTAAGGTGAAAGCTTGGTGAATTGGTTGGGGAATGCTTGAGAGTAGTGTGTGACTTCTGGAAGTAGTCTTTAAGCAGAATGTAGAAATGGGGGGGGGGCAACTATTTTAGTAATGGTAGGGCAGGTACATAGAGACAAAGGCGGTTCGTTTATTTTGAGGTGGAGCATGAAGAAAGGCTAAAATGTACAACATTCTGCTTGGGTGGCAGTATTGTCCCAACCTCCTAGTTTATTCCCCACTATTTCTATTTTACCCTTCCTAGTGTTCTTGATAAATATTGAATTAAGTTAACTGGGTAGTTTTAGCTAGATGAAGTAAGGTGTAGTGTGTTTTATTCACCATTTTGGAAATGTTGACACTAATTTTAAAAATTTACAGTTGCTGCATCTTATCACCATGTACACATTTCTTTTCCCAACCTCACTCCCCTTCTATTTTGTTGTTTATAGGATTTTCTTTAAGACTCTTTTAAAATATCCTAAAATATATTTGAAAACTATGTGACCTACAAAACTGGCCTGCCTAATGCAATCTTTCTTTGTAAATTTTAGGAATTTGTTGTTGAGAAATAGCATCCAGGGTCTTGTTAAGACACTCTATGTCCTTAAACCTTACAAATTGACATTTGGGCACTCAATTACTGCGTTTCTCGACACCCCTGCTTTTCATTGTGCCATTCTGAATTAGATTAGCATGTCCCCTGAGTAAATGGTTATGGTACACAGAAAGGAGTTATTAACCAGGCAGCTGTTGGAGTTTAAGCTCTGGATTTACCATGGGATATTGGTTGTGTTAAATTCTTAGTGTCTTAACCTCTATGGGCTTACCAAGCTCTCATCTATAAAGTAGAATTTTACAAAGTTTTTAATTTTGGAGGGAAAGGGTATATTGCTGGAAAGCTATTCATTTCCATTGGGCTTCACATACTGAGCTTTTGAGTAGAAGTTGGGTTCTTTATTTTAATAATAAAGTTGTTGACCTAGTTGACTGCAGACCTTTCATATCTGGAATTGTAATATTATCCAGAGGACAACAGCCAGAAAGAATTTAGTAACTGGAGTTTGATCGGAATTATGTCTGGAGCTTATATTTGAATGTTAATTCTAGCAACAAGAGACCATACAACCTAAAAACATTATCTGCTTGGGTAAACCGTTGATTGACTGTTTAGAAGGAATAAAACATTAGAATGTACTTTTTTCCAGAAACCATGGGGGGGGGGCAGGATTTGAAAATTGTTGTTACCTTGTTTTTTAAATGCCTTTTTGTCCCACTTTTTGAATGTGAAATGTTCTAAAAAGATACTTACATGATACACTTTAATCTTTTTGGCAGTAAACATGCCCTGTGAATAAAGTTGTAATGCTGTTGTCAGAACAGAAATGAGCAACAGTATTAGTGTCTTCATTGAAACATGTTACAGATGACTAGATGTATGAGATGTGATTTTAAGATTTGTTAATTTTTATTTGGAAAGTCAGAGGAGGAGTGAGAGTGAGGAAGATCTTCCATCCACTGATTCACTCCCCAAATGGCTGCAATGGCCAGAGCCAGGAGTTTCTTCCAGGTCTCCTGTGTAGGTGCAGGGTCCCAAGGCTTTGGGCCATCCTTGACTGCTTTCCCAGGCCAAAAGTAGGGAGCTGGGTGGGAAGTGGGGCCTCTGGAACACAAACCAGCACCCATATGGGATCCTGGTGCATGCAAGGCAAGAACTTTAGCCACTAGGCTACTAAGCCAGGCCCTGCATGGTTTTTTAAGGTGGATGAAACCTGAAAGATGTAGGCATATGTAGCTCAACTCTTCATCCATTTAGACTATTGGGAGTCGAAGGGGTTACCAGTGTTCATTCCAGTTCTCTTGAGAGCCATTATCACCTTTATGTTAGGGTCAGATGATGACTGATAATAATATTCCACACCTTTCCGTTTGAAGCTCAAGAACTATACTGCTTCACTGTATGACATCTGGCTTTATATAAAGAAGCTGAAAAGCTTTTAAATGTATGTAGCCTATTAATTCACATTTAACTCGATGCTTATAGTTGAGGATATTCTCCCTTTTGAATCCATAGATTGCAGGATGAGAACTTTGTTGATGATTAATTTGTGTCTTGAAGTAGATACTTCTGAACACATGCAAATTGTATGGTTTTCCTTCCTGTCTTTCTTTGTTTTTAGAGCAGGGTCATTTTCTTACAGAAGGTTTTTAGGCTGTAACAAAAAGTATCATTGGCTGGAATCTGTCCATGTAGGGGATCTTGCTGTCAAGAATTCTGTAAACAAACTAGGATTGGAGACAAATGTTATAAATGAAATCTTTAGCATCAGTTATTAACAGTTTTTCTGTGGTTTTCTGAAGATTTTTGTAGTTTTCAGTGAATTAATACCTTGTTAAAAAGGCTTTTGTTAATTTTTGTTCCCTGTACAGTCTCAGAGGGTTGTCAATTTAGTATGGCTAGTATTAACATAACATGGACTGTTGATTTCTCAGGAATTTTTAAAAACTGAGGTGAAATTTACATGTCATAAAACACACAGATGTATGCTTGGATCTGTATTGACAAATAATCCATACTTCCATGTGTTGTGTAATATACTTGAATTTTTAAAGATTTTTATGTTTATTGGAGAGCCAGATGGGGGGAGGGAGAGAATCTTTTTTTTTCCTGCTAATTCTCTCCCCAGACACAATGATCAGGGCTGGGTCAAGCTGAAGCCAGAAGCCAGCCAGCAGCTTGTTCTGTGTGGTTGGCAGGGGTCCAGATACTTGAATAATCTTCCACTATTCCAGGTACATTAGCAGGGAGCTGGATCAGAAATGGAGCAGTTAGAATTAAAACTATCACCATTACGGCATTTGAGTAAAGGTGGCAGCTTAATTTGCTGTATCAGAGTTCTAGTATCCTAGTTTTTTTAATACACCCACACAACTAATTACTTCTAAGCTACATTTTGTGGCAACCAAACTTTTCTTTCAGATTAGTGTTGACTTGCTTATATGCAGAGTAGTAATTTAGTCTCTTACCATTTAATAGACTACAGGATTTATCTGACAAAATAATTAATTGGCTGTGGGGGGAATATTCTGGTTATTGATATTTCTGCCCTGTTGTTTAAACACTTAGAATATGGCCTTCGGGCTGGCCTGATGGCTCAGTGGATAAATCCTTCCTTGGACATGCCAGGATTTCATATGGGTGCTGGTTTGTGTCCCAGCTACTCCACTTCCCATCCAGCTCCCTGTTTGTAGCCTGGAAAAGCAGTAAAGGATAGCCCAAAGCCTTGGGATTCTGCACCATGTGGGAGACCTGAAAGAGGCTCCTGGCTCCTGGCTTCAAATCAGCTCAGCTCTGGCCTTTGTGGTTACTTGGGTAGTGAACAAGTAGGCAGAAGCTCTATGTGTCCATATCTGTAAATTTGCCTTTCCAAGAAAAAAAAAATCTTTAAAAAAAAAAAAAGAATGCTCTCTGGTCTGGATGGAGAAGGAGTTGTGTTGTGGCCACTTTAATGGGGACTTTGGAAGTGTTGTACAAAAATGTTTAGTTGGGGAAAGTACATTTTGATCCTCAAAATGAAAGAAAATGAGAAAGGCATTGGTGAGATGCTGCCATATCATAAAGATTTGATATGTAGGATGGATCCTAAAATGTTCCATATTAATTTTCATGTACCATGGGATTTGATAAGATCAACGGGTAACAGTAGTTTTTAGATACATCTCATAAATTGATAGGATCATTAGGGTTAAAGATGATTTGTATTCCATAGAGATTTGTTCTTTCTTTAAGGTATAATTATTTATTTGCAAATAATATTGATGAATACTATTGCTATAAGGGATTGGATGGTTGAATTCATTGTGGTTAACACTTTTTCCTTTTGACATGCAACAAAAAGAATCACATTATCTTGGCATAGCTTATGGGGTCATTTAATCATTGTGACAATCCTGTAAGAGGCTAAATCACACAGTTAATATATAATTTGACTAGATCTTACTGCCTCAATCATCTATGCCATGATTCCCAAGATTTGTAGCACAATAGATTTCACGGGAGTGGAGGGTGGACAAAAAAATGACACTGAACTCCTCAACTTACATTTTAATTTAATTGGTTTTGGTAAGAACCCTGTGACTCTGGTATGTGCAAAGTCCAGGAACCACATACTATACCAAATTTGGAGGTGGGGTGATTATGCCTCCCTACCCACCTCCACCCATCATCACCCATCCACCTTTTCCTAGAAGTGTAATCTGATAAAGCTGGGTTTATGATTCTCCCTGTGAATTATATTAATCCAGGAATTCCTGTATCAGGAAGCATGGTAGTGGAGAGTATACTGTAATCCCAAACAAATGGTTTGATTACTAAGCAAATGACTAAAACCAATGTATGAAACCATTTGCTTCATTTGTTTCATACTGAGATTTTTCGTACAGATGCATTCTAGAAATTTCTTGAAAGTTCTTATTGTTCTGATAAATCTTTTGTGTTCATTTTTTTTTAATCTTTTGTGTTCAAACTAACTTCAAAGCAAAGGTTTAGGATTATGGATGTTCATCAGGTGAAGTACCTACAAGGCTACTTTTTTATTGGAAAGGCAGATATACCGGAAGAAGGAAATACAGAAAGATCTTCCATCTGCCAGTTCACTCCCCAAGTGACCACAAAGGCCAGAGCTGAGCTGACTTGAAGCCACGAGCAAAGAGCTTCTTTCAGGTCTCCCACATAGGTGCAGGGCCCCAAGATTTTGGGCCATCCTCTACTGCCTTCCAAAGCCACAAATAAGGAACTGGATGTGAAGTGGAGCATCCAAGACAAGAACTAGCACCCATATGGGATCCCGGCATGTCCAAGGCAAGGATTTAGCCACTAGAAGGCCTGGCTGCTTTTAAGAGTTCTTAGAGGGCCCGGTGCGGTGGCGCAAGTGGTTAAAGGTCCTCGCCTTGCACGCCCGGGATCCCATATGGGCGCCGGTTCTAATCCCGGCAGCCCTGCTTCCCTTCCAGCTCCCTGCCTGTGGCCTGGGAAAGCAGTCGAGGACGGCCCAAAGCTTTGGGAACCTGCACCCGCGTGGAAGACCTGGAACCAGGTCTCCTGGCTTTGGATCGGCATAGTATCGGCCCGTTGCACTCACTTGGGGAGTGAATCATCGGATGGAAGATCTTCCTCTCTGTCTCTCCTCTCTGTATATCCGCCTTTCCAATGAAAAAATAATAAAAATAAATCTTTTTTTTTAAAAAAAAGAGTTCTTAGAAAGTGTTTAGTTCTCTTTTTCTTTGAACTTTCTGAAGAATTCTCATATTAGCATCTGTTACTAGTAATGGTTTGATCTACATTTCAGCTCTGTGTTCATGTAGGTACTGCTGAGTCACCATTTCTCAAACTCCTATCATATAATTATCTTTTAAAAATGTAGGTTAACAGGGGCCAGTAATAGGTATGTCAGGTTAAGCTGCCACCTACAGCACCAGCATCCCTTAGGAGCACTAGTTGGAGTCCCAGCTGCTCTCCCTTCTATTTCCCTGGTAATATGCTTGGGAAGGCAGTGGAAAGTGGCCCAAAATACTTGGGTCCCTGCCAGCTCACCTGGATCACTCAGGTGGAGTTTCTGGCTCCTGGCTTCAACTCGGTCTGGTGTTGGCTGTTGGGGTCATCTGGGATTGAACCAGTCCAATGGTTGTACCTTTCTTTGTAGCTGTATGTTTCAAATAAAGTAATTAATCTCTCACAGTCTCCCACCACTGAAAAAAATGTAGGTTAACAAATCACCTTGTATAATTTTTGCTGAAGGAATATGTTTTGAGAAGTTCTTTACTGAGTTTTTTGGCACTCCATTATATGGAGCTGTTGGTTGTGGGAAATTTTAGTGAGCACAGACTTTCTTAAGAAAATACTGTTTGTCTTGGAAGTAGAATTTCATAATTGTTGGGTGATTGCTTTTTGTAGGAAAAGTATCAATCCTTTCTTTGTGTAATACTTTCTAATTTACCAAGTACTTACATTGACAGGGTTGTGGTCGGAATCTGAGCGGCAGACAAAAGCAACTTAGAGTCACAGAGCAAAAACATGATAAAGCCAGGACTAGAGTTTGTTTTTGGTTGTTAGTCAAGTATTCGTGGTGCTGTGTTGGTGGATATGCTTGTGCTGTTGACTCAGCCAGCCAGAATATTTGCAAATAGCATAATAAAAGATTTAGATTATTTATTAGAAAGGCAGAGCAATAGAGAGATGAGAGAAGAAAGATGTTGCACCCACTGATTCACTCTCCAGATGGCACATAGTGTTGGGTCAGGCCAGAGTTTCTTCTGTGTGTCTCAAATCAGTGACAAAGGACCAAGTATCTTCAGCTGCTTTCCCAGGTGCATTGGCAGGGAGCTGGATTGAAAGTAAGGCTTAACCTGCTGACCCACAATGCCAGCAACCCAGTGATAATTTAAAGTGCAACTCTGGTGTCTTGGGAGTATAGTAAGGGATATTTTGAAAGGCATTTGTTTGGTTTCCTTACTTTTAATTTTATTTATTTATTTGTTTGTTTGTTTTGATTAGAAAGTCAGATATACAGAGAGAAAGAGAGGCAGAAGGATCTTCTGTCTCCTGGTTCACTCCCCAAGTAGATGCAATGGCTAGAGTTGGGCCATCCTCACTGCTTTTCCAGGCCACAGTCAGGGAACTGGATGGTAAGTGGGGCCTCCGGGACATGGACCAGCACCCATATGGCACCCCGGGTGTACAAGGCAAGGACTTTAGCCTCTAGGCTGCCGCCCCGGGCCTGGTTTCCTTACTTTTTAAAACACTTATTTGAAAGCTAGAGACAGATCTTTTCGTTAGCTGGTTTACTCAGATGGCTGATTTCCATGGTTGACTTGTTTATACATTTTGTGTTTTAATATTTCTTTTATGATGTTTGCATAGTTGAGGGATGCATGTCTGTGTGGACCATCCATTAGGGTGGGGAGGGTTGAAGAATGGGGGAAGTAGATGAGACAACTGTTTCTAATCCGTTTTTGCCTCTGTTTGGGGAAAGTGAGGAAAGAAGGGGAGAGAGCTATTCCCAGCAGCCCAACCACATCAGTACCCAGAAGTGGGGACGGCCACCCGATGTCATGCCAGGGTTCCCGAGATGGAGCATGTTCTGAGGATACTGTTCAAGTGGTTTCAGTACTTCTGAGATGCCATTGATTCACTGCTCTAAGATTGAGGGAATCCTTCCAAGGTCCGTTTACCAATATAGTCCATCTTAAAGAGTTTCCATTTGCCCAGATAATTGCTAATGAGCTGTTACAACGGGCCCTAAAGTCAGTTTAACGTATTTTTCATGATAAAGGAAAAAGTTTGTAAAATTTCTCTATGATTTCTTCTATAACCCATTGCTAAATGAAGCATTCATTTTTTTTAATAGTTACAAATTTCTCTTTTTTCCCCCCATATTTGTTTTTTCTGCATCTGGGGTAAAGGAATAGATAAAGGAAGAAGCCCCACACAGTCTCCCATCCATCCCAGGTTCCTGATGTGGGGCATGCTCCAAGGGTCCTGCTCAAGTGGCTTTGATAGTTCAACAGTTGTGCATTGCTGCCAGTCTCACCATTTCAAGCACGATGAGGTTGCTGCATAATCCACTGGTTGACATAATCCACCTTAAAGTCTCTGAGGCATTCGTTTAAAAAACTAAGACATAATAGGTTTATTGATGATTTACTTATATAAAGTCTGACCTGTTTGTATAATTTGGTTTTTAGTAAATGTATCGTCATTGATATAATATACTGTACGGTTTTAGAATACTTTATTGTTCCAAAAGGAAACCTTAAATCCATTAGCAGTCACTTCCATACAACCACTGATCTGTCTCTGTACATACACCTATTATTAGAAAATATTGAATTTTTTTTTTTAAGATTTATTTCTTTGTGTTGGAAAAGCAGATCTCAGGGAAAAGGGAGACAAAGATCTTCCATCCACTGCTTAACTTCGCGGGTGGCCCTAACAGCCGGAGCTGAGCCAATCCAAAGCCAGAAACCAGGAACTTCTTCGAGGTCTTCAGTGTGAATGCAGGGTCCCAAGTCTTTGGACCATCTTCTGCTGCTTTCCCAGGTCACAAGCAGGAGGTGGATGGGAAGCAGGGTCACCGGGACATGGACTGGTGCCCATATGGGATCCCAGGGTTTGGAGATGGAGAATTAGCCAGTTGAACAATCCTAGGCTTTTGATCATACTTTTGCAGTGAATATTGTGAAGAGTATAGGGGCGTTTTCTATTTCCCAGTAAGGAAATGTATTTAATTATACTCTTCTTGCTAGTGCTCCTGGGAAGGCAGCAGATGATAACCGAAGTGGTTGGGTCCCTGCCCTCCTAGATGGAGTTCCAAGCTCCTGTCTTCAATCTGGCGTGGCTATTGCTGTTGCAGTAATTCAGGGAGTAAACCAGTGTATGGAAGGTGTTTCTCACCATCTCTCTCCTTATAAAAGAGTAAGGAGAACATAAATGTTACTGTATCTCAAAATTGATTTTGAGCAGTTGAATCATCATCTCCCTCTCAGGCACATTAGTAAAAAGAAGGTTCAAAAGTGGAAGTGGAGGTAGGGCTGGATTTTAGGCCTAACAATACTGGTTGGGGCATTAATCTACTGTCCTCCCCTAGAATTGATTGTTGTTGAAGAAGAAGAAATTTATGGGGCTAGCACAATAGTGTAAATGGCTAATCCCCCACCTCCAAGCACTAGTACCCCATATGGGTGCCAGTTCGAGTCTTAGCTCCGTTACTTCTGATCCAGCTCTCTGCTTATGGCCTGGGAGATCAACAGGGTTAGCCCAGGTCCTTGACAACCTAAATCATGTTAGAGGCCCAGAAAAAACTCCTGGCTCCTAGCTTTGAATCAGCTCAGCTTTGGCCATTGTGGTTACTGAGGAGTTGAACCAGTGGATGGAAGATCTTTGTCTCCCCTCTAAATGTGTTTTTTCAATAAAAATAAATGAATCTTTTTTTAAAAAAAGAAAGTAATTATATGGTAGCAGTAACTGCATTTCACTCTAAATGCTTTGCTTTATATTGCATTTAAGACATTTTGAGAAGAGGGTCCAGTAGCATGGCCTAGCGGCTAAAGTCCTTGCCTTGAATGCACTGGCATCCCTTATGGGCGCAGGTTCTGGTCCTGACAGCTCCACTTCCCATCCAGCTCCCTTCTTGTGGCCTGGGAAAGCAGTCGAGGTCGGCCCAAGGCTTTGGGACCCTGCACCTGTGTGGGAGACCTGGAGGAAGTTCCTGGCTCCTGGCTCCAGATCGTTGTAGCACCAGCCATTGTGCTCACTTGGGGAGTGAATCATCGGACAGAAGATCTCTCTCTCTGTCTCCTCCTTTCTGTATATCTGACTTTGTAATAAAAATAAATAAATCTTAAAAATAAATAAATAAAAGACATTTTGAGAAGAGATGCATAGACTTCCTTATACTACCTAAGGAGGACCTGTTGTGCTGGAAAGATTTAAAAACTATTAGAGTACAATGAATTATCCAACCCCGCTAGCTCTTGCCTCACTATCACATACAACTTGTTTTGACAAGTTTAATGAATTATGACATGCTTGACGTGCTTGATGCAGCATTGATTTATTCAGTATTTCTTTTATTTCACCCCCCCACCTTTATTTATTTATTTAGTGTTTTTTTTAGGATTTATTTTTTATTTTTTTTTTTTTTTATTGGAAAGGCGGATAGACAGAGAGGAAGATCTTCCGACCAATGATTCACTCCCCAAGTGAGTGCAACGGCCGATGCTATGCCGATCCGAAGCCAGGAGCCTCTTCTGGGTCTCCCACATGGGTGCAGGGTCCCAAAGCCTTGGGCCGTCCTTGACTGCTTTCCCGGGCCACAAGCAGGGAGCTGGATGGGAAGCGAGGCTGCCGGGATAGAACCAGCGTCCATATGGGATCCCGGGCGTTCAAGGCGGGAACTTTAACCACTTGCGCCACCGCACCGGGCCCTATTTATTTATTTTTAAGATGAGGGACAAAGGAAGTGAGACAGAAAGATCTTTCATCAAGTGGTTCATTCTCAAAATGGCTACAATGGCTGAGGCCGAGTCAATCCAAAGCTAGCAGCCAGAAGTTTCTTCTGGGTCTTCCATATGGTGCAGGGTTCCAAGGCTTTGGATCATCTTCTGCTGTTTTCCCTGGCCATAAACATGGAGCTGGAATGGATAAGGAGTGTCTGGGACCCGACTAACACCGGTATGGGATGGTTGTTGCTTGCAGGCAGATCATTTACTGGTGTAACCATTGTGCCACTTTTCACTTTCTAGTACTGTATTGTTTTGAATTACTTGCATGTTTGTTATTGCCCTCCTTGGGGTTGTAACATTGTTAAGGCAGAGGTAAGGGTGGATTCATCCAGTTGTGAGTTTGAGCAACCCTGCGCAAGGGTCAGTGTCATAGAAGATTGGGTTACTATCTAAACTGACTTGAAGCCTTTCTGTTTTCAGAATTATTAATCAGGTAAATCAGTCATACTCACGTCTAAGATTGTGGTGGGGCTCAGCACAATAGCTCAATTGCCTCATCCTCCTCTTTTAGCCATGGCAATCCTAAATGGGTGCCATATTATGTCCCGGCAGCCCCACTTCCTTCCAGCTCCCTGCTTGGGGTCTGGGAAGCAGTTGAGAATCGCTCAAAGCCTTGGGACCCTGCACCCATGTAGGAGATCTGGACTCCTAGCTCTTGGTTTTGGATTGGTCCAGGTTCAGCTGTTGCAGCCATTTGGGAAGTGAACAAGCAGATGAAAGAACTTTTCTGTCTCTGCTCTCTGTAAATCTACCTTTCCAATAAAAATAGAATAACTCTTCACTTGATCTTAGGTAAACGGCTGAAAAGCAATGAATAAATCTTAAAAAACAAAAGTCTTTTCTTCTATTCATGTCTGAATCAGTTTAAAAAAAAAATCAGTGGAATCTATATTTTCGATCTAGCTATTTAGGCTGCACAATGTCCATTTTCTTTACTGTTAAATCTGATTACTCTAGTTTCCCAGAGCAGCAGTTAGCAATATTGTGTTTCTTTAATGAAAATGTTCTGGGGCCCGGCGCGGTGGCGCAGTGGTTGAGGTCCTCGCCTTGCACGCCTGGGATCCCATATGGGCGCCGGTTCTATCCCAGCGGGCCCTCTTCCCCTCCAGCTCCCTGCCTGTGGCCCGGGAGGGCGGTCGAGGACGGCCCAAGGCTTTGGGGCCCTGCACGCGCGCGGGAGACCCAGAAGAGGCTCCTGGCTTCGGATCAGCATAGCATCGGCCGTTGCGCTCACTTGGGGAGTGAATCATCGGACGGAAGATCTTCTTCTCTGTCTCTCCTCTCTGTATATCCGCCTTTCCAATAAAAAAAAAAAAATCTTTAAAAAAAAAAATGTTCTGCGTCTGAGACCATTTCAAAAATTCTGTTCTTTTTTATTTTTAAATCATTTTATTTATGTATCAAAGAGAGAGAAAAAAAATTACAAATTCCAATTCCTTGGCTGGTTAACTCTCAAAATGCCCTGAGTAGGGAGAGTGGAAGCCCAGAACTGGGAATTCAGATTAGGTCTCCAACATGGGTGGCAGAAACCCAAGTTACTCGGGATCACTGCTGTTTCCCAGTATCTGCCTTTGCAGGAAGCTGGAATCAAACCAGAATCAAACTTGGGAACTCTGTTATGGGATGCTGGCCCTCTAATCTGTACCAACCAGTCGGCCAAATATTCTCCCTATAAGTGCCAATCATTTTTTTTTCCTTTAAGATTTATTTATTTGATGGATAGAGTTAAAGAGTGATCTTCCGTCTGCTGATTTCTAGCTTCAAGGCTCCTGGAAAATGGAGGCTAGCAGTGAGGTTTTAGACTGTCTACAAACTTAAAGTGACCTCAGAATTAGGTTAGTGCTTGTCCATTATTTGTGTTTCATAAAGACTATTCAAAATGAAATAGTTAACATTATGCTACCAGAGTACAGACAAACACCAAAGTAATGTGTAAGTTTTATATTGTTTTGGGTGGTTAAGTTGTGGATTCACGGCATCTACTGAGCAGATTCTATGAAATAGGAGACTGAAATGATAAAGGGTTGGTTTTCACTTTTTTTAATCTGAGTTTTTGGTTGTTGGAATTGGTAGTAGAGAATTCGTCAGAAATGAAAAACAGGGAAGTGAAGGTAGAAACTAAGAAGGAGTAGGGTTTGGTTGAGCAGATCACTCTGGGTTCCCCATCTTTGTAAAAATGTCTGAGTGAATAAGTCCGTGTGAAAGACTGAAGTGTTAGCTTTAGAGGAATTAGCTGTACATTCCTGAGACCAAAAGGAAGTGTTAAAGGTAGAAACACTTGTCTCTTAGGCTTAAGGGGCTGACAGTACCAGTCTCTGGATCAGAGAGACCTATCTTAAAGCTGTGTGGTTGCTCTTTAGAGAAAAATACCTCTGAAGTATTCTTATTCTGGCTCGGTTTTGGAGGAGGGAATGGGAGAGAAATGGGTGATAACCATGTCTGATGCTGATACACTTACTCAGAAAGATATATCCAGTAACTTGTTTTATACATCCATTTGTTTTATTTGAAAGGCAGGGAGAGCACAGTTGAGACAGAAAGATCTCCATTTGCTGCTTTGTTCCTTAAGTGCTGCAATAGCTAGAGCTCTGCCAGGAGCTTCTTCCATTCTTCCCACAGGAATACAGAGGAACAGGCACTGATGCCACGTTCTGCTTTCCCAAGCGCATCAGAAGGGAACAGGAACCAGCACTCATGGAATACCCACATTGCAGACTAGGACTTTACCGGCTGCCACAATGCTGCCAAATAGTAACTTCAGTGTGGTTCTATATTGTCTATCCTTAACCTGTTTCTTTGTTTGTTAGGCTTTTTTTTTTTTTTTTTGAAAGTGTGTTTCACAATTTATCCGATTCCCAGCTTCTAATTAGAGATATAGGGTATGAATATATTTTTTTTTTGAAAGTGCTTTATCAAAGGGCCAGTGTTATGATATGTTCACTTTGGACTCTTGCTGTCTGGGTGGGAGGACCTGTGCAGAGTTCAGGCTCTTGGCGTCAGCCTGGACCAGCCCTGGCTGTTGCACTGGGGAGTGAATCAGCTGCTGGGAGATCCTTCCCTCTTTTCCTGCCGCTCCATTTTTGAAATAAATAAATGAATGAATGAAATGATCATAAATACTTTATGATATCCATTGCCTAAAGCTGTAAACCACATTTTTCATTTCAGACTTATATTAAGCCTTTGATGGTTATAGAATTGTTGTTGTAATTTTGTGTCTGAGCCATTGGTGGGAATCTATAGATACGAGATATGTGGTCTTTTGAGATTTGGTTTATGGTTTTCCCTTTGGCTGGTTTGACTTTTTGTGTCTTCTCATGTAATTCTTTTTATTTGATGTTCTCATTTTCTTCACCTAAATTACATTTACATTAAAAGTTAAGTATATGGGCTCGGCATGATAGCCTAGTAGTTAAATTCTCACCTTGCATGCGCCAGGAATCCTGTATGAACACCAGTTTGTGTCCCAGCTGCTCTACTTCCCACCCAGCTCCCTGCTTGTGGCCTAGTAAAGCGGTGGAGGATGGCCCAAAGCCTTGGGATGCTGCCCCTGCATGGGAGCCCCGATGAAGCTCCTGCCTCCTGGCTTTGGATCAGCTCAGCTCTGGCTGTTGTGGCCACATGGGGAGTGAAGCAGTGGATAGATCTTAATACTATTTGTATCTCTTCTATGTAGACTTGTCTTTCCAATAAAATTAGTAAATGTCAGTTTTTCTTCTTCCTGTAACTTAATAGTAGTGAGCATTTCTGTGGGCCAGTTCTTGATGTCTGGCAGATTTGCTTTTGCAGTTAAGTTAAAAAAAAAAAAAAAAAGCAAGATATACAAAGCAATAGAATTCAATTTAATTAATTTAATTTGTCCCCCCCCCCCTTAAGATTTATTTATTTGAAAGAGCCAAACAGGGATGATGGAGAGGGAGAGAAAATAGAGATCTTCCATCCACTGTTTTTCTCTCCAAATAAATAAAACAGCCAAGGTAGGGCTACACTGAAGCCAGGAGCTTTAAGTCTCCCCCATGGCAGGGATTCTGGAACCTAGGTTGTATTCTGCCTTCTCAGTTGTATAAATATGGTAAACCTTGGTATTGGCCATAGTTGGAACTAAAAAGAAATTCAGTGTGAGCTAAAAAAAAAATTTTTTTTTAAGATTTACTTATTTTTATTAGAAAGGCAGATTTACAGAGGAGGGCTGAGCTGATCTGAAGCCAGGAGCCAGGAACGTCTTCCAGGTATCCCACGTGGGTACAGGGTCCCAAAGCTTTGGGCCATCCTTGACTGCTTTCCAAGGCTACAGGCAGGGAGCTAGATGGGAAGCAGGGACCCTGGGAAATAAACCAATACCCACATGGGTTCCCAGAATGCGAGGCAAGGCAGTGGGGGTTGACCTAAGATGGTGATATCCTGTCACCGCATGGGAAACCTGGAAAAAGTTCTTGGCTTTGGATCAGCTCCTCCTCCATGGTCAGTGGAATTCAGCTGCCTTTGTAACAGTTGTATAAATGCTATTTGTGTTTCTCCTATCCATACAAGATTGAGGTCACTTGACAAATTGGAAAGTATGGTTAGCTTTGTTTTGTGTTGGATAATTTTAATCAGTGGGTTCAGCATCTGAGAATAAAGGAAAGCATCCAGGAAAATATGAAGATTTTTGGAGTTTGGTGGTATTATATGATCAGCTGTTCACGATAATTTTCCCCTTCATTCTCTCCTTTTGCTCTTTTAGGTGGTATGGACAGGAAAAAGACTATAATGTGCTAGTCATGGATCTTCTTGGACCCAGCCTTGAAGACCTCTTCAATTTCTGTTCAAGAAGGTTCACAATGAAAACTGTACTTATGTTGGCTGACCAGGTAGGTGAGAGTAAAATACTGGGAATACTTCTGTTGACTGTTTTATAGTCTTAATTTTCTCTGGGTGTATTCTTTAAGTTTGCCATTCTAACATGACTTAGTCTGTAAATTGGTTTATTACTTATCTCTGGACTAGTTTCCAAGATATTCCTTTTGATGGAGTTTGTCTTTGATATGGCAGGTTTTCTTGTAAGATCTATTTGAATGTAATTATATTATGTATGGAAACTTTATGAGAACTGTATGTGTATCTATATATTTAAAGATTATTTATTTATTTGAAAGCAGAACTCAGAAATCTTCCATCTGCTGGTTCATTCCCTAAGTGGCTACAACATGAGGCTGGCAAGCTGGCAAGGTTGAAGCCAAGAGGTGTTTTTTTGTTTTGCTCTGTTTTTTGTTTTTTAAGATTTTATTTTTATTGCAAAGTCAAGTACACAGAGAGGAAGATTGCCCGTCCATTGATTCATCCCCCAAGTGACCACAATGGCCAGAGCTGCGCCAATCAGGAGCCCAGAGCAGAGCCTCTTCCAGGTCTCCTACAAGGGTTCAGGGTCCCAAGGCTTTGGCCATCCTCCATTGCTTTTCCAGGCCACAAGCTGGGAGCTGGATGGGAAGTGTGGCTGTTGGGATACAACCCAGCGCCCATGTGGGATCCTGCTGCATGCAAGGCAGGGACTTAAGCTGCTGGGTTACCACATGGCTTCTAGGGGCCCAAACACTTGGGTCATTCTTTGTGATTTTCCCAGGACCATAACAAGGAGTTGAATGGAAGTGGACGCAATTGTAACATGAACTGGCACCCAGGTGGAATATCCGCATTTTGGGAGAGAGCTTTATCTGCCACAGCACCAGCCCCAAACACTTTTTCTTTCCTCTTTTTAAGACAAAGTATTGTGCTGAAATAACTAAATAACTAATATATTTTTTGGCCAGATTAGTGCTTTTTAGAGTACAGGTTTGTTAGCTGTTGGTTGTATTTAACCAAGATCTTTTGGAAGTCTATGTTGAGCACACCAGTAACATGATAAAAAAATAAACTGTTTGCTCTGAGGCAGTTACCAACCAAGTCTTACTTTGCATATAGATAGTGCTTGACTTAGTCTCTAATTTGTATCATTAATTATTCTTTACTCACCCTTTTCCAGTGATTTAATAGTCAACAGTTTTAATGATGGGTATTACTTAACTAAGACAAGCATGCACATTAAGTGACCTAAATATTTTATTTTACTCCCTTTAAAGTATAAGTTGCTGCTGTACCTAAAGGTGTTATTTTGTACATTATATACAGTTATTTCTTTCAGGGTATGGTAATTTAAGCCAGAGATTACCAATTTTGACTGGTACTTGTCAAGATTGAGAAGTATGATTTAAAATCTGTATGTCTAGAGTAATAAAAAGCTGTGGGTAAAAAAAGGACAAATAGAAAATATAATCCCGACGTGTACTACTAGGGAGCAATAACATATGGTTAGGAAGATACTATTGATAGTCTTTAGGTGTGAAATATATGTAAAAATATATTTCCTAAGCAAATATCTTATAGGAAAATTTGATAATTCAAAAATTATAAAATGTACATGTCACAAATGTCAGAAGTAATAACATTTTTTAAAAATTATATCTATAAAAACCCAGAGCACAGAGAACTGAATATTGACAAAAAAAAAGGACAAGTCTTCTTACCAAAATGGCAAAGTTGGACCTGGGGCAGTAGTCTAGTGGCTAAAGTCTTCACTTTGCATGCACTGGGATCCCATATGGGCACAGTGTGTATCCTGGCTGCTCTACTTCTCTTCCATCTCCCTGGTTGTGGCCTGGGAAAGCAGTTGAGGATGGCCCAAAGCCTTGGGACCCTGCACCCACATGGGAGACTCAGCAGAAGTTCCTGCTCCTGGCTTTAGATAAACCCAGCTCCAGCCATTGCAGTCACTTGGGGAGTGAACCAGTAGTTGGAAGATCTTCCCCTCTCTCTCTCCTCTCTGTAAATCTTCTTTTCCAATCAAAATAAATGAATCTTTAAAAAAACCCAGCTAAAGTAGTTTTGCTAGTTGTATAGACTATACCGTTGGCAAAAATGAGAATTTTATAGATGATTTTGAAAGGCAGTCTGACATTATCAAAATGAAAAATATACCTGTTGTCAGTAAAGCCAACTGAATGCATAATTATATGGAATTTTTAGTCCATGAAACAAAAGCATCAATAAGTAAGAATACATTGGCACCGTTGTTTATTGGTTATAGTGAACAAGTGGGAACAGTAATAATCAGGAGTATTTCAGAAAGTTCTTGAAAAATGGAATTAAAAGACATATTTGGGCCTGAGTAGTTGGCATAGCAGTTAAAATGCTGTTGGGGTTGATTGCAACCCATATTAGAGGACCTACCCAGGTCCTCTCTGTTTCAGATTCTACCTTTCAGCTAATGCACACTTTGGAAAGTAGTAAATAGTTGTTGAATCCCTGCCCACCCACAAGGGAGACTTGGCTGAGTTGAACAAGCAGATTGGAGATTGGAGATTATTGTCTTGCTCTCTGTGTATTTCTGCCTTTCAAGTAAATTTTGTTTTTGTTTTGCTTTTTTTTGTTTTGCTTTTTTTTTTTTGAGCTGTGTTTGATTGTGCGCCCCCTCCTCGCCCCGGTATACCTTATTGGTAAACTGGTGAACGAAACATTCCCCAATGGCCTCAACGGCTAAGTTTGGTCCATGCTGAGGCAGGAGCTCCTTTTCAGTTTCCCCTGGTTGAGACCATCTTCCATTGCCGCTTCAGACACATTAATAGGAATCTGGATTAGAAGTTGAGTGGTTGGGGCTGGCTCAGTGGCGCTGCAAGCTAATCTTCTGTTAGTGCCAGCATCCCATATTAACGGAGTTTGGGTCCTGGCTGCTTCACTTCCAGTCCAGCTTTCTTCTATGGCTTGGGGAAGCGACAGACAGTAGTCCTACTCCTTAGGCTTCTGCAGCCATGTGGGAGAGCAGGACAAAGCTCTCCTGGCTTTGGATTGGCTCAGCTCCAGCCATTGTGACCATATCTTTCCTCTTTCTGTAAAAATTCACTTTTCAAATAAATCTTAAAAAAGAAAAGTGAAAACTGGGACTCAAACCACTATGAGATGTATATGTATGTGACAAGAAGTGACTTAAACCATAGCACTACAATGCTAAGCTTGACTTGCAGAATAACTTTTTAAATCCATAATTAAAGATTAGTTGTATACATGGATTTCTTTTTTTAATTACCAAGATAATCTCATCTTTTAGCTCCATTTTCCAAGAACCTTTTAGAAAGGCAGATTTATATAGACAGAAGGAGATACAGAGAGAAAAGTCTTCCATCCACTGGTTCACTTCCCAAGTGACCACAACAGCCTGAGCTTGGCTGATCTGAAGCCAGTAACTTCTTCAGGGTCTCTCACACACAGGTGTGAGATTCCAAGGCCCTTAGCCATCCTCTACTGCTTTCTGAGGCCACAAGCAGAGGGCTAGATGGGAAGTGGAGCATCGGAACATGAACTGGTGCCCATATGGGATCCTGGCATGTACAGGGAGAGGATTTGGTCAACTAGTCTATCGTGCCAAGCCCAATCCCTGTTACATTTCTGAGTCAAAAATATTTTACCAATTCACAGCTTAGAAATTGCATATACCTTTTCCTGAACACTGACAGATCACTAAGTCTGCCCTACTGCTTTTCCAGGCCACAATCAGGGAGCTGGATGTAAAGTAGAGCAGCCTGGATACAAACTGGCACCCATTCAGGATCCTGGTGTGCAAGGCGAGGATTTAGTCACTGATCCATCATGCTGGGCCCTCCATGAACCTTAAAATACTATTTTAAAGTGCCACCAAGTGCATACGGGAATAATAGTAAAACTATAGCAGAATGTGTCTGTTCGAAAGAACGTTAGAGGGACTGAAATTGTGACATAGTGGATAAGACTGCTGCCATTAATGACTAGCATCCAATGTAGGTGCTGGTTTGTGTCTTAGCTACTTTACTTGCAGTCCTGTTAGTGCTATTAATGGTTTGGGAATAACAACATTAGAGGGTTAAGTCTTAGGACTCCTGCCACCTATGTGAGAGACCCGGATGAAGCATGGGGATTTGGCCTGGCCCAGCACTGGCCTGTGCAGACATATAAGGAGTGAGCCAGTGATTTGAAGATCTCAGATGTAAGAGCCATATCATTAAACTTGACATAATTCCCAACAAATTAAGAAAAGTTTATTCAGTGCATGACACAATGGCTCAGTGACTAAATCCTCACCTTGCAAAGCACCAGGGTGCCATATGGGTGCTAGTTCTTCTCATGACTGCTCCACTTCCCTGTCAGCTCCCTGCTTTTGTGGCTTGGGAAAGCAGCAGATGATGGCCCAAAGCCTTGGGATGCTGCACCCACATGGGAGACTCGGAAGAAGCTCCTGGCTTCAGATCGGCTCAGCTCCAGCTGTTGCAGCCACTTGGGGAGTGAATGAGCAGATGGAAGATCTTTCCTTCTCTGATCTGCCTTTCCAATAAAAATAAACCTTTAAAGAATATTATTTTAAAAAGAGAAAAAAACAATTTGTTCAATGTTCAGTTATTGAATCTGATTATACAACTATGGAAAAAGAAAGTACAAAAAGTGACCCAGCATGTCAAAGGGACTTCAGAAGTGTGTGTATTAGTCTGGGTTTGTGTCTGTATTTATATGTAAGGTTAGCATGGTTATAGTTGTGGGACCTACTTTAAGGCATAGTATTGAGGGTAGAAAGTTTTTACTTTATTTCTTTTGTTGTAGAAGTTGATTTGAACAATGCAAATTTAAAATTTTGACATTTTAAATGCTAAGTCTTCCATTTAATCCTGGAAGGGTGAACCAGAGGACGCTGCAGGTGTATACAAAAATATGTCGGTGAAGAAATAATTGTAGTGCTTGCTTGTTCTATTTTTTCTAATGTTTGTGAACTTCAAGGAAATGAGATACTACAATAGTTAAAGTAATGTCTTGCTTTCTTTTATCACTTAAATAAGTTGTCTCTTCCCCCCTTTTTTTCTAGATGATCAGTAGAATCGAATATGTGCATACAAAGAATTTTATACACAGAGACATTAAGCCAGATAACTTCCTAATGGGTATTGGGCGTCACTGTAATAAGGTTAGTCAAATGCTCTTTGCATGAAAGAAGAACGAGTAAAATATCCACAAGAATTGCTTTGGTAAATCTCCAGTCTTTAAAAAAATAGAAATTGGCTGTTGATAATTGCTTTTAAAAATATGCTAGAAAGTTAATCAGCTAAGCTAACTCTATTAACTTAGTAACTTGAAATGAATTTTATCCAACTTATCCAACCAAGGTTAGTTATCTATATGGGTACGTAAAATTCCAGGGTCTTTATAATGAACTATAATGGTCTGTTATTTAACTGGTGAATAGTTGTATCCAATTTTCATTCACTTGAATAGTGAAAGACCCCATATACTTTTCTTCCTAAATGCTGAAAATCAGATTTTAATCTTTGACACTGAAGTGTGTGTTTTTGTAATACAATATATGTGCTTGTGCCAGTGTGGAAACCACTGACTCATCTGTGACCATGGCGTTAACATTTGCTGACTCAGCATGGTTGATACTGAGAATTCTTCAGTCGTTGGATTTGTGTATTTAAAGGGCTAGCTTTTAGGCCTGTTTCAAAAGTAGTTGACAGTTTCTTATTTGGATGCCAAGTTGGGTGAATTTTCCAGCCTTTCTTCCCTCCTTTTAAAGAAAAATATGTAGAAGTGAAATGAACCTTCATACCACAAAATAGTGTTCTTTGGGTTTTCTGAGAATGGTTCAATTTATGGGTGATTGGGCTCTAGCTAGTGGTGCATGGTTGAAGACAGTAACTAATTGAAATATATTTCTTCAATGATTAGCTATGTGAGTGAATTGCTTTTTTTTGTTGATTCAATGTTGAGCTCGGGCAGACAGGCAGCATTGGCAGTGCACTTAAGCATGTTCTAATCTGATGACCTGATAGAAATTCTCAACTTCAGGACAACCTGGGAACATTTTTTTGTTTTTTAGGATTTCTTGTTTTCTTTTGGTTTTAGAAGGAAGATTTCCCCATTTGTTTTCTTTAAACTTACTAGGGAATTTTTGGTACTTTAGATCTAGCTACAAATGTTTACCTGTGTTTGCCTGTATGAATGCCAACTTGGAGTCATTGCCATTAGACTCGGTGTTATTTGTTAATGTGTAAGATATTAATCTTGAGATGATCAAGTTTTAGGAAAATAATTTTTTTTCATTGAACTTTAATGAATTATGTTTAAATAGACATGCTTTGTCATCCCCAAATTACATTTTTCCATTTGAAGCATCCGGGTGAAAACCTGGTAATTTAACCAGAAAAAAAAATTTGCTGGTCTTGATTGGGGGAAGGGTAGCAATTTTGTCAGTTTGTCTTCCAGTCTTTGGCCATTTTCCAACCATATTTTTATCCATGAAGACTGTATTCCACCATTTAATCCCTGTTCTGCATGTTGACAGTGCAGTGCATGATTTTTGGTTTGAATTAGATAATAATACTGTGGGAGTTTGCATTGTGGGGGGCCACTTTTTTCTGTTTTGATAATTTTTTCCCTCAAGAATAGCTTTTAATATGTAGTTGTGTTATTAAGTTTATGTTGCTTAGTTGTGAATACCTTTTTAGAATATGTGTCCTCCTTACAGAAAATAAAATAATTTCGTGATTTTTGTGGAGCTGTTTTGCCTGTTTCAGAGTCTGTGGCGTAGAAGTGAAGTGAAGATACTAAATGTTGCTCTTGAATATTTTAGTGTTCTGTTTTTCTGTTTACCTAGTTGGCTTTTAGTGTTTCCTATATTGTAGTTTGAAAAATGTCAGTTAAGTGAAACTGGTTTTTTTTTTTTTTTTTTTTTTTTGGTCAGCTCATTCCAGTAGTTTTTATTCATGGGTATGGGGGGAGATTTGGGGGGGACTTTGGAGGTAAATTTTTAAAGTTAAATTTCTAATTGGAAAATTGTTCTGAATTTGATACTTAGGAGTGGCCACTCCAATGTTAGTGAATTTGCTCATTTCTTCCAGTAATCAGCCCTGCATGCTTATGAAAATAAATTTTAAGGTGACTAAATGCCTTCTACCTCTTCCTTACTGAAGATTTTTTTTCCCCCTGTACAAACTTTTTTCGGGGAAGGGCAGATTGTGGTACTAAAGATTACAGCTCCAAATTCCCCATTTTTGATTAAAAAAGAAAAATAGAGCCAAATGTCACCATTGCTCTCCCTGTTTCAGGCAGTGACACAATATAGTGGCATTAAAAAAACTGAGTATTCTCTAGATTTCAAATGTTCTTGAGCATGTGATTCTTATTTGGAAAACTGAGAAGCTACAGTGCTTGGTGGAAGAAGGATGGCATTTGGCTACCCTGTTCTTTCTCTAATGCCTCGGTGTTGCCTGTCTGCGCCGGCCATTGTTGCAATGTAAGCAATACTGTTTGATGCACTGCCACCCTCTATTGTCTGTTTAGTGTTTAGAATCTCCAGTGGGGAAGAGGAAAAGAAGCATGACTGTTAGTACTTCTCAGGACCCATCTTTCTCAGGATTAAACCAGGTCTGAAACTGTCTCCTATTCCAACCTCAATCCCAAATTCATGTGCTTTTCTTTTTTATTGTTCTATTTCGATTATTTTGTTTTGTTTTAATTTCTGGAGATTGTAGATCTTGCTCAAGCACCTCTTACGTTGGCATTATTCAGACATACTTGGCAAACATAACATTACTAAGATGTTTCTTTGTGGCTTTTGCTTAAATTTGTAAACTTTAGAGAAAATCTAAATGAAAATAGGATATTATGTTTAGATCTAACATTCATATGAAGAAATGCTGTGTTGGTTTAGTATTGAAATGCTTTATCTAATAGTAAATTTGAGATAGCTTGTTTAGTTTTTAAAAATGTATTTGGAGTTGCAGAACTTAATACACGGAAATTCAGTTGCATCAGTGCTGTAAAATGAACATATTGTGCCTCACCTCTCTTCCCCTTCCCTAATGAACTTCAGGTAAGATGAGATTTCAGATTTAGTGTTTGTAGAATTTATCTCAGTCTGTCACTTCTTAGTTCCCAGCAATCTGATGGTTAGTTTTTGTCAGGCAAGATATACATTATAAGGCAGAATTTTACACCTTGAGATTATTTATTTACACATTTTACTAACAATTTAAAGCAACATAAATATTTAATGGTAAGTTGACATGTTAGTTTGTTTATATTCAGTACATAAAATTCAGTAAGGTTGTGAGATAAAGAGATCCTGCAAATTTGGATCAAGAGAAGTATGATCCCTGGTTAGGAGAAAAATTGCACCTAGTACTAAAATCTAAAATTAGAAATAGTGTTTCTGAAGAGAATTTACCTCTGCTGAATGAATTATCATAGTTTATCAAATATTAACTTATTCCACATGCCTTTGAAAAGTAAGCAGGCAGTATTTTTTCAAACAGGCACACATTTTACTTACAAATTAGTAAAAATCCACTGAAAAGTAGCTTGACCCAAGAATTTGCCTGTTACTTTAAATATGGAAGCTTACAAAAAGTATTTCTCATATTTATTTGATACTTTTCTCATTTGTACCTTTTAAAAACGGTTACAGCTGCTTGTATCCTTGTTATCATTCATATTGATATTTGTTTAAATTGAAAGTATTCGGAAAGCTACTAAAGAAGCTTTAGCAAAAAGCTTTCTAAATTTTTTTATTGGAAGTAATTTTTAATTGTTTGCTGGAAATTAAATGCCTTTCTTCAGCAGTGATATTTCTTTAGTTTTTGCAAGGAGATGGGGAGATTTAATGTTGATTAGCTTACACTGTTGGTTTTTCTAATGTTAAAAATTGAAATGCTCAAGAAGGTAGCATTCACATATTTAATTTTTTTTTTTAATAAATACAGTCTCTTTAGTGTTGGAAAGAATCCTCTACTGAATACTTACTTTATTTAAAGCTATATTTGGCTATGAGAAAGTGGTTATTTTAGTTGTAAATGGAGCTATGAAAGTAGAATTTAAACATAAATGAAACTTATTAGATATATTCATTTCAGGGCTGTTCCTTTTTCTCTCCTGTTTTGATGTGCTAGAGGAAGCAATCTCAGAAAATAACCCTAGAAGACATCTATAGATTATTTTATTTATTATTTTAAAAAATACTGAATTTCCTTTTGTGTTTATATTTCCCATACTTTTCTTCTCAGTATGCTGACACGTATAATTTTTATTTTGCTTGGTAGAAGTGTATTTTAGTCATTTTTAAATTTTGTGTATTGAACTTGTTTTCATTTTGAAAACTTTTGCAGTGTAAATTTTTTATCTCAATGTTTTATGTAAGAATGACTTTCCCTTATTCCTTTTAATATTTTGGTTTTTCATGGAGTTTAATCTTACTACTTAAAGAGTCTTCATCTTTCATTTGCATTTTGCAAATCATTTGACTTTACAGTAGACCAAATGAAAATAACTAAGTGTTGGCATGGTAACAGCAATTAAGATGTTAATATCTACCATCCTAAGTAAAACAGAATAGATTGTAGCCTTGCTAAAATAGATGTCATTCATCCCCCTTTAAGAGAGGCACCTGTTCAGATGTTTTCAACTTAAATGACCCATTAACTCTTTATTTTATTAACAGGTTAGGTGAGATTGCATTGTGGCAGAAGGGAACTAGTAAACTAGTAAAATATAAAATCTAGGCTTAACTGGAGTACAACCAAATCATAGAACTATAATGCAAGGGCACCCAGACCTACCTGGCGCAAAGAAGAGATGATACAGAAAGATCTGCTCTATCTGGTGGTTCACTTTCCAAGGTTTAAAAAAAAAAATTTTTTTTTTTAAGATTTGGCCAAGATTTTGAATAAAGATTATTTTGCTTTACAAATTAGACACATGAGAATATATTTTGGATTTTTTTTATTAAGAATAGGGATTTTTTTTCTTTTAAAAGTTTCATTCTGAAGAATAAATACAAATTACTTAGAAAAATCAGTTGCATTGTAGATCAGTACCTTATTCTCTGTGTACCATTTAGACAGAATAGCACAAAATATTTTAAAATACTAGCTTTTTAAAAAATTGGCTCATTTAAATTGGTCATTAAAACCCGCCTTGCTTTTAATACTAAGAGATTTTTTTTTAGATTTTGAAACATATTTTCCACAAGTTTAACCTGATCACTTGTGTAACATTAGTGTAAAGTAAAGCAGTAGTATGTAATGCAATGCATGTTTGTTTAGGAAAGGCTTTTGGTTTGGTTTTGGTTGTGGGGGGGGGTTGATAATAAAAAGGCTTGGTTTTGTTGGCAATATTACTTTAGGGTTGTCTTATTTTAGCTATTTAGCGTTCTATTAGCATGATGAAGAGTGGCCTTTATAAGAGGAGGGCTTTGAAAAAACTTATGTTTAGATTTTTAAACTCCATGCTTGCTTGCCAGTAGTAATAGGATATAATGAGTTTTCATTATATGATAAACAGCACACTTGACAACTTTGCCATCAGGCATGTATGTGTTTCTTTACTTTATAAAGTCAGGCTCATGACTATATAATGAAATGGGCCTATGAAATTGTACAAATGAAAAAGATAAAACCTACTGGTTTTTAATGGTATTTTTAAAGATTTATTGATGAACTCTAGTTAAAGCATATTTGAGTGTTAAGTCTGTTCATTGCTTGTTTCACCTAGGATAGTTTGTTTTAAAGTGTTTGAATACATAGTATAGATATAATCTATTAAATAAATAAATAAGCATATTACTCAACAAGACTGGAAACCTAATGTCTCTTTATTTCTCTTTTAAAGTTATTCCTTATTGATTTTGGCTTGGCCAAAAAGTACAGAGACAACAGGACAAGGCAACATATACCTTATAGAGAAGATAAAAACCTCACTGGCACTGCCCGATATGCCAGCATCAATGCACATCTTGGTATTGAACAAAGGTGAGTTTGACAGTTGTAATAAGCTGTCAACTTCATAACAAAATCATTGCTGGATTTTTTAAATGTTTACATTTCTGTGTTGAAACCCATCTTGGCTGGGAGTTTGAAGGATGCTTATTTTATTTGCTAGTTTAGCCAATACACAGAAGCCAGTTACAAGAGGTCTGTTGTTTCTTTATTGAAAGTTCTCTTGGGAAGAAAATATTAAGAATTTAGGGATGTATCTTAGTGGTGCAAGTTCAGCTTTAGGTGAGATTGTTGAGGTCTTCGGAAGTTAATGGGAAATGAGAATAATGAACAATAAACTTTATTACATTTCTCCCCAAACTTTTTGAAGTGTCTTCATCAACTGCTTTTACATGGAAAATGTTATTGTATTAAGTTCCTTTACTTTGTTTTTTAAAGATTTATTTATTTGAAAGGCAGAGTTATGGAGGGAGAGGGATAGACAGATGGAGAAAGGTTCACTACTGCAGCTGGAGCTGGACTGGTCACAGTCAGGAACCTGGAGCTTCTTCCAGGTCTCCCCGGTGCATACCCAAGCACTTGGACCATCTTCCACTGCTTTCCCAAGCATGTTAGCAGGGAGATAGATCAGAAGTGGAGCAGCCAGAGCACAAATCAGTTTCTCTGTGCGATGCCAGTACTGCAGGTGGCAATGTCTTCCTGCTACCCCACGGCGTTGGCCCCCAATTCCTTTATTTTATCAATACATTGTTAGCTTTAAAGCAGTGATTGATTTTGGTGTCCCTGAAGTTATTTTAATGAACTGTGCAAATCTTACAAATCTTGCAAATGTGTCCTACTTGGTTTTAAGTTTGTATTCAACTCATTTAGTTACTTAACTAAATTTATTTTGTTCTTGTTTTAAACATTAAATTATATGAGTGTGCTTGAAAATGTTTATGGAAATAGAGAATTAGAAGATTGTTTTGGTGTAAAAAATATTTTGAGAATGGAATTTTTCATGATACTTTTTTTTCATTGATTTTTGAGGGCCTCTTACATGCATTAGGTATATATATATATATATTCCAAAATAATATTTTTTCATATTAATTCTGGTTCATAATATTTTACATTCTCTTTCTAGTCGCCGAGATGACATGGAGTCATTAGGATATGTTTTGATGTATTTTAATAGAACCAGCCTGCCATGGCAAGGATTAAAGGTAAATAGGACTCATTGCCAGTTGCTTTGTATTTTAAGAAAAATATCTATTGGAGAAGATAGCCATTAAGGTCTCTTGCATATCTGAGATTGAACAACCTTTACTTTATTTTGGTTTTTATTTGGTAACTGAAAGCAACCTGATTAGTGAGAACTTAATGGAAGGTCCACTGTTAACAGCTGAAGAACAGTTTCTTTTGAGATAGTAAGTTGGAACGAGTCGACAGTCACTAGCATTACGTAGTTGGAAGTTGACACAGGCAAAGAAAATGAGACTGTCATTTTGATGTGCTGCCACTGTGTTGAAAATGTGTTGTAAAACTAGTGATAGGAAGACTTTGTAGTATCACTCAATAAACTTGTACTTTATTGAGCAACTAAATTAAAACATTCAGTTCTTGTAGGAGTAGTTTTATCCAAAATCAATGTTTTCAAATTGGAAAACTAGTTTGATTTACACAATTAACTGTAACTCTTGGTTAACTATTGGTGTAACTAAATGATAGGCTTATTATGTGTGTTGCCATGTTTATACGCTGGCTGTTATGTTGGAAGTGGTTGGAATTCCTTTCAAACTTGAACCCCACATATTTTTAGTTAAATCTCACGTATTGAATTCACTATTAGCTGTCATTTCAAAAGTAAAAAAGTATTAGAAGCATTGTATTTAATTTATTTTCTATTGTTGGTTGAGGTTTCTTTTTAGTGAATCTCAAGTGTACGTTTATCAGTCTAGTGTATTGAGCTACTTTTTCTCACTGATACATGTCTGTGTGATATGATTCTTTTTCATAGGCTGCAACAAAGAAACAGAAATATGAAAAGATTAGTGAAAAGAAGATGTCTACGCCTGTTGAAGTTTTATGTAAGGTAACTATTGACTAAGTGTAAATTATCCAGGAACAAAAACAACATTTTGCTTGTCAGCCATAGAAGTTAAACATCCTACTTGATGTAGCTATTGCCATTTTAAATTTCATGTTTTGATATTTCAGAATAGCTTTAATTATGACACTGGCTTGAGCGTAAATGACCTAGGCACCCTCCTCCAATCCTCGGCGTGTACACACACACACAGTGGGCATAGAGACAGAGAACTCTCATATTTCTGTAACTGCTGACCGCCGGCTGGGCTGGGCTGAAACTGGAAGCCTGGGACTCAGTCCAGGTCTCCCGCGTGATTGGCGAGACTTTTTGTGTTCTGTGTCTCTGGTTTGTGCTTTCTAATTGGCTACATGGCAAATTTAAGTAAATTTTTTATAGTAGGAATTTTTTGGTATAAATTTTTTTCTTTATTTTTGAAAATCTTTACATAGTTAGTTAGTTAGGGTACAAAGGTTCAAATATAGTAGAAATTTGAAGTAAACTTTTTATAATAGAACTCCATCAATCTGTGAGGAAAATGAAGAAATTCTCATATTGCTATACTGATGCCCGAAAAAAAATCAGCATTTGCTGTGTCAAGGAACAGTCAGATACAGATAAATTGGAGCAACACAAAAAACTGTTGTCCAATATAGAAGCCAATTTGAGTCAAACTCATTTCAGTGAAATCTCATTCTTCATAGAAAGGCAGGTGAATTTAAAATGGGGAGAGATTGGTGTTGTAATGAATCATCATGATTTTCACAGAAAGAAGACTTTAGGATCCTAAGAACTGCATACGTAAGATTAATTAAAAAATATTAAAGTATATTTGAGCAATTGAGTGACAGAACAGAAGAATCAGTGAGAGCTGAAACAGATTTGTGGAAGGGGAAAACGAAGATGTCTTTGTGTCTCGCCATCTGCAAATTGATCTCCCTCCTCTTTGAGTCTACAATGGAGGAAGAGATGTTTGGGAGGAGATTGTGATTCTGTCATTTCTGAACCTTTTGAGTTTATTTCAAATTATGAATTACATTCTAGGTTAATAAATGCACCAAATCAATCCAAATACTTTTACTTTTTTAAAAAAATGATTAATTTGAGAGACAGAGTGAAAGAGGGAGAAAGACGAAGAGATGTTTCCATCTGCTGTTTCACTTCCCAAACGGTTACAGTTTGAGTTTGGGCCAGGCAGAAGCCAAGAGCCAGGAATTCCGTGTGGGTCTCCCCATGTATGTGGCAGGAGCCCACATAATTGGGCTATTTGCTGCCTTTTCTAGGAGCTGGAACAGAAGTGGGGCAGCCAGGGCTTGAACTGGTACGGTTATGGGATGCCAGCTATGTCACAACACTGGCCCCACAAATTTTGAAATCTGTCTTGCAGGAAACAAATAGTACTACACTAGCTCCATACAAAACGTTCAGTTGACTTCCTGGGCAATTCGTCCATTTTTATAACTAAAACCAAAAATTTAATACCATCTGTTAAATTAATTTTGATCAACAAGTTGTGCACTCTGTCAGTGTTTCTAGATTAGTTATGAATAATTAATGCAGGGTGGTATTAGCACAGAAAGATATGAGTTACTACTATACCAAATAATAAGGTTTTCTTCAGTCTCATAGTCATGCTGTTTTTCACAGATCATGGATGTATCTAAAACTGTTATATAATTAATTGATTACTTTTGTGTGGTCGTGTTGTTGTTATTGTTATTATTATTATTTCCTTGCTATGGTTTTGTAGGCTTAGAGATTCCTCCTTCCGTCCCCTCATTTAATTGATTGCTTTTAGAGAGAGAGAGAGAGAAACAGGGATCTTCAATCTGCTGGTTAACTAACTGCTCAAATTGCTAAAATAGCAAGGAAACAGTGTTCCAATATGAGATGCTAGAATTGCAGGCAGCGGCTTACTTAGCCCAGGGTGCCACCATGCTAACCTCCATTTATAAAAATTTTGAAGTCCAGTTAAGGTTTTTTTGTTTGTTTGTTTTTAATGAATGAACTATATATGTTACTTAAGTTTCATATGTTCAGCCAACAACTGAAATATTATGAGGCTTTTATTATTTATGTGTCTGTGCCTTCTAATGAATACATTTTTATGGGGTATATATACTAATTAGGCAGCCATTCAGAAGTTATTGGAGATAACATGCAGTGTGTTAGTAAAAACTGCAGAATATTTTATAAATGCAGTATAGTAACAATTGTATAAATAGAAAAGGTGATATATTTATGGGAGGAAATATGGGTTTTTTTTTTTTTAATGATTTATTTCTTTTTATTGGAAAGGCAGATTTGCATAGAGAAGGAACTGCAGGAAGATCTTTCTTTTGTCTACTGGTTCACTCCCCATGTGGCCACAATGGCCAGAGCTGAGTCAATCCAAAACCAGGAGTCAGGAGCTTCTTCTGGGTCCCTCATGGAAATGCAGGGTCCCAAGGCTTTGTACCGACCTACTGCTTTCCTAGGCCACAGGCAAGAAGTGGAACTGGATGGGAAATGGAGCAGCTGGGATGCAAACTGGTGCCCATATGGGATCCCAGTGCATGCAAGGCATAGATTTATCCACTAGACTATCATGCCAGGCCCAGGAGGAAGCCTACTTGTAATATATTACAAATGTTAACAGTGCTTGCTTTGTAGGCTACACTCCTGGTGATTTTGCTTTGCTGTTTAAGCATACACACACACATATATATATATATTCCAGCCTTTGTATAAAAGAAAGTGCATTATCAGGCATGGAAGAGTGCCCATTTAGTTTATGTCTTCTACCAGTATAACAAGATACTGCACAGAATTAAATGAGTAGGATGATGAGATACTGTTTGAATTTATGAGAAGATGAGAAAACTGGATTAAAGCTATTCTAACTCATATTCTTACAGATATCCTACTCAAGTCAATTTTTTTCTTTTTCTTTTACCTATATTCCTTTTTTTAAAAGCCTATATTTCTATGCATGTATTTTTTTCTGTCTTAAAAAAGATTTTTATTTTTTGGACCTATAGGGATTTCCTGCAGAGTTTGCCATGTACTTAAACTATTGTCGTGGGCTGCGCTTTGAAGAAGCCCCGGATTACATGTATCTGAGGCAGCTATTCCGCATCCTTTTCAGGTGGGTTTTACTGCTTTTTCTTTTTTTATTTATTTGAAAAAGTGAGCAGTAGTGTGTGTGTATGTATTTCGTTTTGGTTTCACTCTAGTTGAGCCACAAGGGTCAGTTCTGAACCAGGGATTCCATTGAGGTCTCCCTTATGGGTGGCAGGGATTCAAATAGTAGTCATTTTCCACTGCTTTCCCAGGCATATTAGCAGGGAGATTGACTGGAAACACAGCGCTCAGGATTGACACTCAATAGTGGATGTGTGTATCAAAAGCAGCAGCTTAATTAACCCACTGGGCCATAGTGTCAGCCCCTGATGTGGATGATTATGGAGCTGAAAGTCAGATTAAATCATTGTGGCTAATCCATGCTTCATGGAACTCTCCATGTTTGGTGCAGACAGAACCCTATTAAATATCAAAATTTAAAAAGTAATATGCATAACTTGCTTAAATTTATGTTTTTCAGGACCCTAAACCACCAATATGACTACACATTTGATTGGACAATGTTAAAGCAGAAAGCAGCACAGCAGGCAGCATCTTCCAGTGGGCAGGGTCAGCAGGCCCAAACCCCCACAGGCAAGCAAACTGACAAAACCAAGAGTAACATGAAAGGTTAGTAGCCAAGAACCAAGTGACGTTACAGGGAAAAAAAAATTTGAATACAAAATTGGGTAATTCATTCATTTCTAACAGTGTTAGATCAAGGAGGTGGTTTTAAAACATAAAAATTTGGCTGTATGTTTAAAAAAAAAAAAGACGTCCTTGGAAAATTTGACTACTAACTTTAAACCCAAATGTCCTTGTTCATATATATATGTATATGTATTTGTATATACATATATGTGTGTATATTTTATCATTTCTCTTGGGATTTTGGGTCATTTTTAACAATTGCATCTTTTTTACTCATTCATTAACCCTTTTCCAAAATAAACATTTGGTGCTGGGAATGTGGTATAATCAATCAATCCAAAATCCTAGACCTAACACTTGTTGATTTTTAATGAATCTGGTTAGCCATGGTATTTTGACTTTCTTCTGGACTAACGGTATTAAGAATTTTTTTTTTTTTTTTTTTGCATGTCAGTGCTTTAGCATTTAAAATGGAAAATTGTGAAATTGGTGTAATTTGAAGATGGGAGTGTGGCATTGCCCCCCAAGTGTCTGTCAGCTGCAAAGCATCCTATTTATGCTTTGTTTAAATGCTCAAGTGACTACAAAGCTCAACGCATCTGTATTAGTCATAAAAATTAACATCTTACTTGCTATTTAAGTATGGAAATCCTTAATTTCAAAAGAATTCCTTTGCATTTGGCCTTATTTTTTAAATGTCACACATCAGGCCTTTAAGGTTCATTTTGGAATGGAAGTATGCTATTGGGCCTACCCAATTGAAGATAACTGGGGCTAATGCCATTGATCCACTGGTCTTATGCTTTGTCTCTGGCACTCTGTCTCTAAGGAGAGGAACTGGTGGGCGTGGCTCCATTTCTTAATTGCTACTGCCATATAGTTTGACTCCAGTTTTCATGGCTTGTTTTATTTTTGTTTTTCCCCCTTTCTGGGGCTTAACTTTTAATGCCTGCCTACTTGGAATGGTTGGCAGAAAAAGATTGAGTTTTTATATTCTAATTTAATTCTGAATTACTGCTCTAGTCTGAATTTGACCTTTACAAGTTAGTCTTTGATCAATATTTTCTAATGTTGTGTTTAAGTGATTTTTAATTTTAAAAATAGAATTTTACCTGGTAATACCTTTCAAGAAGTAAAACCAACTGATGTCATCCTCATCCCAGCAGCTCATCACTAGGAGTGAAGTGGATAGGTTTCCCTTTCTTATTTTATTTTGTAATGGGTGTTCTTAGGTGATAAAACTTAAGTTCAGGATAGAATTATCTAATTATCTTCCTCTGCATCTCGGTATGGAATTAACTGCCTCTTTTGAGCATTTTCATCACCGTGTAGTCATAATGCCAGGAAGTTGATTTGAATTAGGTAGCTGGGGCACTGAGAAATGGTCTTATCAATAATAGAATCTAAACCAAGGATTTTGACACTTGATGTGCTTTTTTCTCACAAAACCAATTTTTGCCTAAGCTAGCTGGGATAATAGGATCATCACGAGTTGTGGTTTCTGGAACTAAAATTAGATTGAAATTCATCTGACCTAGAACATTTCATTCAGGCATTCAGCAGCCTTCAGAAAGAATTCACCTTATTTTAAGCTAGTTTGATTGTTAGTTTGCTGTGTATTTGTCATTGAATAAACAAGCGTAATTTTTGCCTTATCCAGGTCCTAAAGATGAGAAGTTGGATCCACTGAGTTAGTATGTTTCCTCGAAAAAAAAAAGTTGCAATTAAACTTAAGTTAAATCCTTATTTTGTATTGTAGCTATTTTTCATAAAAGTAAGTTTAAATTCTAAGAATTGCGTAGCCTCATTAGACATGATAGTCATATTATTATAAATGTGAAATTATAATTATGAAAATTGAATTTTTTCTAAGCTTTCAAAGATGTGTAGTTCAGGATTTTTTTTTTTTTTTCCATTCTTAGTGGAGTCTTGCTTGCTTTTAAAATATGCATTCCATAGAATATACACAACAGAATTCTGTGTCCTTTGACTTCTTGAAAACATCTGAATTATTTTGGGTACAGAATTCAATGCCCAAAGCAAGTCCTACACAGCTCCTGTCTGTATATAAAGTTGTGAAAGGATAGTTGGTTTGATGGTAGCATAAATGAAAGCTATTCTCCTAATCTCCATCCCCACTTCATTATCTGGGTCATCCCTTAAGAAATCCCTTAGGATGCTGAGAATTGACAACAATTGCTCAGTATTGTTTCTAATTACAGTTCTTGAGCAGTCAATGTGTTTAAAAGCCTAATCTCTACCACAGCAGTTTTTTGTGTTTAAGGAAAACTCAGTGATTCATTGAGCTCAGGAAATCCTTGATATGATGATGGAAATACAATATTACTTTTCTCTAGTTTAGGTCTTAAGAAGGTGTTATTTATTCAGAACTACAGAGAGAGAGGAAGAAACAAATCCTCCCTTTGTTTCACTAGCCAGATGGCCGCAGCCATGTGTTAGCCAGGAGCCTGAAACTCCATCTAGGTCTACTGGATGGGTGACAGGGGCCCAGATACTTTCACTGCTTTCCCATGAGCCTTAGTAGGGAGCCAGGTAGGAAGTGGAGGAGCAGGACTTTATCTGCCACTTAAATGGAATGCTGATGTCAACAGCTGTGCTACAGTGTCAACCCTAGAAGGTGCTTTTTTTTTGAACATTATATTTATTTTTTGTTTTCCATAACTGCTTTAAGATGCTTTACATCTCTGAAATGGGTTTATTCTTTTAAAGATTTATTTGCTTTTATTGGAAAGGTACATTTACAGAGAAAAGGAGAGACACAGAAAGATTTTTCCATCTGCTGGTTCACTACCCAGATAGCCACAAAGGCCAGTCTGGAGGCAGGAGCTTCCTCTGGGTCTCCAAGGTGGGCTCTAGGTCCCAAGACTTTGGGCCATCCTCCACTGCTTTCCTAAGCTGTAAACAAGGAACTGGATTAGAAGGCTAGCAGTGGGGACCAGTAACCATATGGGCTGCCAGTGCTTGCAGGTGGAACATGAGCTAGTTGAGCCATTGTGCCAGCCCCCTGGAATGAGTTTTGTACATGCATCCTATAATACAGGAATAGCTTCCTGGAAAAACACTCCCAATAATAGCACTCACTTATGTATTCTATACAGTTATTTTTGAAGAATGTTTCTACCAAGAGAAATAACCATAAGTTGTTCCAACAATTCCCTAGAAATGTCAAAAATCTCCTTTTTTCTTAATTAGTATATATAGCTTCATAGCTGACACACTTTCAAATCTATTTCATTCTCTCCAGCTATGTTTGGTTATCGAAAAACTACTTTTGAAGACATTTAAAATGCAACAAAGGGAAAGCAAACATTTTTAAGACACTTAAATATAGTTCATCTTTTCTTTAGTTAAGAATGGAGGTGGTGGAACATTCAGGAAGCAGTGAAGCGAAATACAGAGCTTTGTGTAATTCTGGTCTACTTCCATTATCTTCACTCTTGTTCACTACCTCTAGCCAGAGGTCCAAATTGTATGTAATAGTAGAAGTACATGTCAAATTGGTGGCATTTAAAGATTAGGAATATTTTTTCATCATATTAACCTACCATATCCATGATCTTCCTTGAATTGCCTTCCAATGTCTACTGGACTTCACCTACCATTTATGTCTAGCTTTTTTCTGGCTTCCACCAATTGCTGCTAGGAGCGTGGCTGGTCACTCAGCAATATAACCCTACAGGGGAAGAACTTGAAAATACCTGGAGAGACTCATTTGCCTTAAGTATACTCAATCCAAAGAAGTACCAGGGAACTGCATCTGCTTGCTGAAATCTTGAATTTTTGTCAGCTTTTTTTTTACTGTGGACAGTAGAACTGGCGACAAAAGAACTAAATAACCCAGGAGGAGCTGAAGATGAAATCACAGGAATTCATTTGTGGTGATCTAGTGCTCCATCTCCAAGGTTTACTGGGACTGCCAAAGTTTGCAACTACCAAGTTGTCTGGATTATTTCACGACTACAAGAAGACCCATACAGCGTTGCTGTGACGCAATGTGTGTGATGCAGACCGCCTTCCAGTTGAAGAAGGAAGGAATCAGTTGCAACAGGTATTAAAACTGAGAAACTACAGATTTCTTCACAGAACCTGTGCTATAACATGAAATACAAAGGAGTTCAAATCCTCAATCTGCCTTTTTAGTGCAAATGATGTGTGCTGTGCATCTGATATACTCAAATTGACATCTCATTTGTGGACTTCTTTGTCTTTCCTGATTTAAGAAGAGGGGTTGTGGTTATTTGGATGTTTGTTTCTTTAACTTTACCTTGTCACTTAGATTGAGATTCGATCTTCTGTCCGTTGATTGACTCACCAAGTGGCCACAATGGCCATCAAAATAACTGAAAATTATGTATCTCTTATGGAAGAATCATAGAATTCAAACCCCCATCACACAAACTTACAATTCTTGCTGCTACCTAACCATTCTGTTGAACTGCTTGTCAATTCTGTTGCTTAAAAAAAATCAAGGGCGGGTCCAGCGCAATGGCGTATTAGTTAAAGGTCCTCGCCTTGCCTGCGCCAGGATTCCATATGGACGCCGGTTCTAATCCTGGCAGTCCCTGCTTCCTATCTAGTTCCCTGCTTGCAGCCTGGGAAAGCAGTTGAGGACAGCCCGAGGCTCCTGGCTTCAGATCGGCTCAGCTCCAGCCGTTGCTGCCGCTTGGGGAGTGAATCATCGGATGGAAGATATTCCTCTCTGTCTCTCCTCTCTGTATATCCGCCTTTCCAATAAAAAAAAAATCAAGAGCATTTAGAGTTTGTTGAAGAATGGAATATTCTTTTTTGTTTGTTTGTTTGTTTGTTTGTTTCAAATAGAGGGCTATAGATCATCATCATAAAATCCTCCTGTGTAATTATAAACACAGTCCCCTCCTCCTGTGTAAGGAATTTGAAAAGAATATAATTTTAATTGGAAAGATAATAAAAATCTTCCATCCGTTAATTTATTCACCAAGTGGTTGCAATGGCCAGAGCTGAGCTAATCCAAAGCCATGAGCCAGGAGCTGCTTCTGGGTCTCCCGCACAGGTGCGGGGTCCCAAGACTTTAGGCCATTCTCAACTACTTTCCCAGGCCACAAACAGGGAGCTGGATGGGAATCAGGGTCGCCAGGATTGGAACCAGAGCCTATAATGGGATCCTGGTACTTTCAAGGCGAGGACTTTAGCCACTAGGTTACTATACCTGACCCGATTTATTTGTTTTTATTGGAAAGTCAGATTTACAGAGGAAAGACAGAGGGAAAATCTTCGTCTACTGGTTCACTCCAAAACTGACTGCAGTGGTTGGAGCTAAGCCAAGCCAAAGCCAAGAGCTTTTCTGAGTCTCCTGTTAGGGCGCAAGGTCCCAAGGCTTTGGGCCTTCCTCTATTGCCTTCCCAGGCTACAAGCAGGGAGTTGGTTGGGAAGTGGAGTAGCCAGGACATAAACTATTGCCTCTATGGGATCCCAGCACATTCATGCAAAGCTAGAGAACTCCAGTCACTAGGTTATCATGTGGGACTGGAAAGCTAGAGATTCTGAAATAATCCTGTCCTAATTTGTACTTCCCCCACACACACACCTTTTGTCTGTTTGTTTGTTTTAGGATCAAAGGGATTCATCGCTGATTTTAAATAATATTATCTTCAAAATTGTTGTTTGGACTTTTGGAACTTGGGAGATATGCCACCGAATCTGCAAAGGAAGAGGGAAGAACTAAAGGACACTGGAGCAGAGAATGCATAATGCCCTAAGTGCTGGAAGAGCAAGTATTGAAAAGCTGCTGGATATTCCTGCTGAGGTTTCTTCCAAACAAACTGTACTAACAATTTAGGACGTTTCTCTGGAAAAAGTTGATAACTCTGGAGTATCCTGCCATTGGCCCACCTGAAGAGTAAAGATTTGACTGCTCTGTTCTACAAAGAATGTTATTAGGCCAGCATTTAAGCAGTCCCTAAAGAATTGTAGTGAATAATTGACTCAAAAATTCCTCACATGTTTTATTGAAGGCTAAACAGTTTATCTAGCACTTCACTATTAAAGATATGTTTTCTAATATTTTGACTGATAATAAAATTTATCTTTTTAGTTAATAACCATAACTTTCCATTTGAAAGATACTGAACAGTCAGACTATAATCACATAAACAGGCTATGATAAAGGAAAGCCCAACAAATAACTTTAAGAGTACACTCATATTTAAGAACAGTGACATTATGTAATCATTTTGTTGGGTAGGTGGTAATTTCTGTTTAGCTAATCTAGTCTTTTTTTTTTAACCTATGGTTTTTCATACTGGAAAAATTAGAGAATATTGTCCAATATAAGTTGTTGAGGTTATTGAGGTTTACCTTTCTAATCCTACTGTTCTGTTGTTAGGTACTTTGGAAAAGTAAAGGAATAAAGTACTCATATCTGTCCTCAGGGCTTGGCACAAATACTTGGCACAGGTATTTATTAAATAGTGTGTCCCATGAAGTGTTGAGGAATAAGATACAAGGAACAGTTTATGGTTACTAAAACATGTTCTGTGCTAAAGATGTGAGCAAACAGGTCACAGTGGACTATAATGAGGTATGCTCTGGTTGTGAATAAAGCTTTTGAAAGAGATCAAAGAAACATTAATGCCTCAAAGAAAATGTGACAAAGTGAGAGAAGACAGTGGGATGTTCAGGTTTTTGCTGACAGGCATATTCCCTGTCTTTGCCACTGATCATAGATAATGTGTACATCTACCTTGAAGACAAGTTCGCTTGTATTCAAACCTGCCTTTATATAGAAGCCCTAGTGGGAGGAGAGGGAGAATGGTTAGAGTTGGAAGACTTGAAGTAAGCCCCCAAAACATCATTTTGTGTATTTTCAGTTTAGTGACAAAAAAAAATTGCCTTTTCAAAGCAACTAATATATGTTAAAAACTATTTAATTTTTGTTTTTTTTTGTTGTTGTTGTTGGGTTTTTTTTTGTTTTGTTTTGTTTTTTTAGATTTCTGTACAGACATAAACTTCTCAGGTCTGCATTCGGTGGAACAGCTGATATACATGCCTGATACATAATTATTGCTATTTGCCATTATTACTTTGTGTTAGAAACAATGCACATGCTAAGATCAAAACGATCTGTAAAGCAATTTTCCATTCAGTGAACATTTGAACACAAACAATATAATCTAGGTATTAGAAACAGTGTAATGCACAGAATGTACTCATTAGAATTAGTATGAATTACCTAGCTTGAGAACAGGGTGTTAGAGGTGGCTTAGATTCCCTGTACACCACTCCTTGAGTCATCCCAAGCAGGAAAGTTTTAATTATAGATTCAGGGTTTTATTTTTTGTTTGTTTTTTAAAGTTGAGCTAATGATTTTCAAAGAGTAAAACTGAGCCGTTAAGGATGGATTTTAGGCCTAGTTTGATCCAACTTCTCTTTTGGGTTTAGTTTTGGGTAGTTTGTTACATGGAAAATTAATAATTTTTTCTGTTTTCATTTTGACAGGTTTCTAAGCATGAATTGTGGAACAGAAGAAGCAGAGCAGATGATCGGAGCAGCATTTGTTTCTCCCCAAATCTAGAAATTTTAGTTCATATGTGCACTAGCCGGTGGTTGTGGACAACCATTTACTTGGTGTAAAGAACTTAATTTCGTTATAAACTGGCTCTGGGCAGCATTGGTGATGCTGTATCCTGAGTTGTAGCTGCTGTAATTGTGAATATTAACTGAGGTAGTGAAACATGGTGTCCGGTTTTCTATTGCATTTTTTCAAGTGGAAAAGTTACCTAAATGGTTGACACACACAAATTGGTGGAGACATTGTGCATATGCCAATTTTTTGTTAAGATCCTTTATTTTGAACTATACTGCTTTGAAATCTCATTTCAGAAGAACGGCATGAACAGTCTTCAGTGGCAGTTGTGATGGTTGTAAATTCTCACAGCTGTTCGTTCTTAGGGTTGTTCCACCCCTGGGGTTTGCAAGTTGTTCACTTAAAACATTCTTAAAATGGCTGGCTTCCTGTTTGCAAGCCAGCTGATATGGTAGCAACCAAAGATTCCAGTGTTTGAGCATATGAAAGACTCTGCCTGCTTAACTGTGCTAGAAATAACAGCATCTAAAGTGAAGACTTAAGAAAAACTTAGTGACTACTAGATAATCCTTAGGACTCTGCATTAACTCTATAATGTTCTTGGTATTAAAAAAAAAAAGCATATTTGTCACAGAAATTTAGTTAACATCTTACAATTGAACATGTATGTATGTTGCTTAGATAAATGTAATCACTGTAAACATCTATACGATCTGGGATTTTGTTTTTATTTTGAAAATGGGAGCTTTTTTTTTGTTTACAAGTTCATTAAAAACTAAAAACTGTTTCTGTAAGGAAATGAGATTTTTTTAAACAACAACAAAAATGCCTTGCTGACTCACTATGAAATAAAAACTCCCTGATTTTTTGATAAGACTACTTCAAGCCATTTATTACATGATATTCCTTTGATAAGTTGAGTTAGATTAAATGTATGACTTTTCCTCAAAAAAAAACTTTTTTTTTTTTTTTAATTTTAAAAATGTTTTGGGTTTTTCCCCTCTGAAGGGAATAGGCAGTCTTTCAATTTTTTTCTTTCTTTTTTCTTTTTTTTTTTTTTTTTAATGACTTGCAGATACAGTACCTGGTTCTGCAACTGCCAGAACTTAGTATTGAATCTGCTGCTACAGCTGACTAACAGCTGGACTGATTTTGAGTAAGAATGAAAGCGTTAAAGGGTTTGACTACAAGATTTTTTTTTTTAACCACATGTGAAATGGCTCTAGGCAGTGGACTCTTACCCTTGGAAAGCATCGCACTGTGTGAGGCCCAAGTGAGTGCTGACCCTCTAATCTTAGCCCCACCCTGCTTCTCCGTCATTCTCTGTGCGTTCCCCTCAATCTGACTGGCGCGCTCTTTTCTCTGAACCAAGAGAAAGGAAATGTATTGATGATAATTCCTTGAATAGTGTAATTTATTCATTTATAGCACATCAGGATAAATTAAAAAAGAATACTTGTCTGAAATGCTGCCAGGAGCCTATTGTGTAAATGTAGGTATTTTGTAAAATCTTGGAAACTGTAAATTGACATGTGTTTGGTCAGATTGTATCAGGTTTAATTTTCTTTTTTAAATTATTTCTCATTCAAAACTGTTTTAGCAATAATTAATTCCATGGGTTAACCACCACATTCTGCCGTGAAGGAATATGTTAGTGTGGACCTTAATGCTGAAGAAATCTTAGTAGATCTGAATTTGGGGATAGGCAGCTTCTTTGTTTCTTTTCTAACCATCCTTGTCAGTTAAGGTATTTGTTTCTTGACTAATAAACCCTTTGATACTTTTAGCCAGAAATCAGTCTCATAAAGCTATTTTTGAGTATAGTTTGTGTAAAATAAATTTGTTTAGCTTTGGTAAGAACTTTTCCAAGCTGAACTCCCTCTAGCAAGATATTTTTCAGTGCTTTCATTTACTATGCACTTAGACTATGCACTTTTTCTGAGATATTTTTGTAACACTTTTTTGTATTTTTGCCATTGAAAAGGTTGTGGTGTAGTTGGTCTGTAATTAAGTTGCAGATTTAAAACTGCTGTTAGCTTTGTAAATCAAAATATAGGTGTTTTTTGTCTTGGTATATTGTCACTCCATCTGCAGCTGGAGCTGGAATCCCATTGATCTTCTAGCTACCATTCATTTTCTTCACAGTTCACAAAAGAAGAATGTGAAATGCAGTGAATGCTGTTACTAATCCTGTCGGGAAATGAATCTCATTTCACCAAAATTATGTTTTTCCACTAAAATGATGATACAAGTTGAAGACACATCACTCTGAAATTGGAAGACCTCACCACTTAAGGCTCCACAGTGGCTTACTGAGCTGAACTCTAGGTTACTACTCTTTACTTTGTTCACCCATTGGGGGGTGCAGTTTTTTTTAAATGTTGGGAGATGGCCATTCTAACTACTGTTGAATGTCTGTTTTGGGAAGGTATAATGAGAAAATAAAAAAGAATATATATGAAGGGAGAGACTGGTTATCTCCCCCATATGGTTGTGCTTATGCTCGTATGGCCTATAAATGGATATATGGAAGTTTGCATTTGCTATTATTTTCCATCAAAAACATTTTTATTAAGAGATTTTTTTTTTCTATTTCTGCTAGTCCTTGCATTACCAGTAGTCTTAAATTCTAGGAGTTTCTAACTGGTTTATCCCTCAAATGATCTCAACAACTGGCTTTGGGTTAAGCTGAAGCCAGAACCAGAGCTACAACCAGATCTCCCACATGGGTGAGGGAACCCAAGTACTTGAACCATCAACATCATCTCCTTCCCATGAAGATCAGCAGGAAGTTAGATAGAAAATAGATTGGCCAGAACTTGAACCAGAACTGACTGGTGTGTGACTAAAATGTGAGGAAAAGCAAAGTAAATGGTACACACAAGTAAAAAATGAGGGTATTGTTCTGTGCTCATAGTGAGTGAGTGGGGCAGGTGGTGCCAGTATCCTATATCGGAGTGCCAGTTCAAGTCCCTGCTGTTCCAGTTTGATCCAGCTCCCTGCTAATATACCTGGGGAAGCAGCAGAAGAACAAACAAGTATTTTGGCCACTACCACCAGTGTGGGAGATCTGGAGGGGTTCAGGATTGGCTGCTGACTGATGAATGAACCAGCAGATAGAAGATGATTTGTCTCGCCCGCTCTGTCATTCTGCCATTCAAATAAGTAAATAAGAAGTTGAATACCACCTTCACAATATCTTGGAAGTGTTCCGCAAGAACTTCCACTTCTGGAGTATTATTGATGGCAAATTTACTTGAAAAGCACTGCTGACAATGGAAGTATATATTCCATTCACTGGCTCACTCCTCAGATGTTTTTAACAACCAAGGTTGGCCAGTCCAAAACCACATGGATGGCAGGTGCTCGCAAAATTGAGCCAGCACCTGTTTTCTCCCAAGGTGAGGCTTAGTAGGAAACTTGAATAAGAAGCTGAGCTAAGACTGAAACCCTGTCATTCCTATATAGGATTTGGATGTGCCAAGCAGCGTCTTTACTGCTGTATCAAGTGCCTGTCCTTTTTAGATAACACTTTTTTTTTTTTTTTAATTTTAAGATAAAACATCACCCTAGTGATACATTGATCTCCAGACTGGCTATCCAGTCTGTTGTGTGTGTCTTTGGGGTATACTCAGAAGCAATGAGAGTATTAAGCAATGACATAGCTGAAAGAGTAACACGTATATGGTTGCTAAGCACAAATGAGCTAAGGGTCCTGGAGGAATGACTGGTTTTAGGCCTGTGATGGGAAGACAGGGATATCCTATTATCTCACAGTAGAAGAAAAGAAAAAAACATAAGGTGCATGTCAAACAGGAGCCTTTTAAAGGCAAGCTGCTTACATGTGTGAGACTACCCTAGGTGTAATTTTGCAGTCAGGACCTAAACCTCATTTTAACTTTCATATGGCTAAATTCTAGTGCTCCTGTTACCTCTTTTTCAAACCCAGAGATTGGTGGAGTACTTTATATAAAGTTGCCTAATCAGCTTCCTAGCGTTATTCCCACTACCACCCTCCCTCCACGCACACCTTGTTTTATCTTACTTGTAAAGCAGAGTTATGAGATCTTCCATCCATTGGTTCACTTCCCAAATGGCATAACAGTTGGAGCAGGGCCAGTCTGAGGCCGGGTACCAGGATCTTTCAGGTTTCCCACATAGGTAAGGGACCCAAGCTCTGAGCCATCCTCTGCCACTTTCCCAGGCCACAAGCAGGAAGCTGCATGAGAAGTGAAATAACTTGGGAGGAACCAGCGCCCGTATGGGGTGCCAGCACCCTAGGCAGAGGTTTGTCTTAACCATGTGGTGGTGCAGATCCAATCCTGCCCTTACCCCCACCCCCAATTGTACATGAGGATACCGAAGAATAAGATTTAGATTATGTTCCCTTGGGGTTTTTTCCCTAATATTTTATTTGAAAGACAGACTGAGAATGCTGCTATCCACTGGTTTACTCAGTACTAGGCTGAGGCTGGACTAAGCAGAAGCCAAGCGCAAATCCAAATCTCCCACGTGGGTGCAGGAGCCCAAGTATTTGGGACATCTGCTTTCCCAGACATGTGAGCAGGGAGCTGAATAGGAAGCGCTGGTGAGCTAGTTCTCACAGGGGATGCCTACACTGCAGACATCTTAAGCCTGCTATACCGCCACTCTCAGTCCCCTTAGGTTTTTAAATAAGAGCTTGCCTCAATTGTGGAGAGTTTCTGTTAAATCTGTTTATATCAGATGTGTTCCTGCTTACCAGAGAGTCTGCCAAGATGAGGTAAAATCCAACACTTTGTTCCTGATTGGGCCCTTAAGATTTGTCAAATTACAGATAGTATTGAATTTTAATTTGGTATAAAGGAAGCCTGCTTAATTCAAGCCTAAACAATGAGATAGTCATTCTTGTGCAGCGTTTTTAAAACCCTTAGATCCAATTGCTTTCAAAGTTGATCCATGGCCTCTGTGGAAGCAACCCAAAAAAGGGACGTAAAGTGAAGGATGGGAGGCAACTTGATTATTTGTAGTGTTTTCCAGCTTAATGTGCCCTGGGGTGTTTTAAGAAATTTAAGTAGTATAAACTGGTTTAAGTGAAATAAGCATATTTTTTAAATTGCTTAATCTCAGTAGATTATTTCTTTGGTGTTTGAAGTCCGTGTGAGAATCTGGGAGATTTGTAAAAAAATTTGTTATTATTGGAAACACCATAGTTCTTGAGGCTGGTGCAATGGCAAAGTAAGCTAATACTCAGCCTGTGGTGCTGTCATCCCTAATGGGCATAGATTATTTTATGGAAAAGTCAGATATACAGAGAGGAAGAGAGACAGAGGAAGATCTTCCAGATGTTGATAAAATCCCCAAGTGGCCTCAATGGCCAGAGCTGAGCCGATCTGGAGCTTTCTCCAGGTCTCCCATGGGGGTGCAGAGTCCCAACGCTTCAGGCCGTCATCAACTGCTCTCCCGGACCACAGGCTTGGAACTGGATGGGAAGTGGGGCTGCCAGGACCAGAACCAGCACCCATATGGGATCCCAGATTGTACAAGGCAAGAACTTTAGCCACTAGGCTACTGCACTGGGCCCGAAATTTGTAATTTTCTAATCTACATAAATTTGCCATATTCAGGTGACAGCTAAGACTGATTAGCAGAAAGCTGCTCTGTGATGTGATTGGGGATTGAGGGGAGAGCCCTGGGGCTTTAAAGTTAAGAGAGAGTGACAGTATGGCTTACGTTTATTAAACTGGTCGTTTTGTGGCGTATTAGTAGAATCCAAACTTTAAAGTTCTGAATTATCTTCAGCCTCCTGGAGACCAGGTCGTCTGATGCATGTAAGTTTCCCAGTGAAGACAAATGTATGCCATGTAGCTTTTTTTTTTTTTTTCATATTTTAAGAAAGTCTCCCATAATGACAACATTAAGTCAGAGCAGTTTCTTTATAGATTGCATTTGTCAGCCAACTTTTCCCTTCTTGTGGTCAGTACACCATTTGAACGGTCTTGGAAAAAATTTAAAATGCATTTTTAAGTCTGACTAAAACCATTGACAAGCTTGCATTGTGTAGATAACAACGCGCTTTTTCATTATTATTTGAAAGAATGACGGAAGGAGATGGAGTTCTCTCTACCAGTTCACTCCCCAGTGGCTGCAGTGGCCAGGGCTAGTCTAGGCACAGTCCAGGAACCCATATTTCTATCCAGGTTTCCTACAAGGGTGGCCCTGCACTGCTTCCCAGACACAGCAGCAGGCAGCTGAATCGAAGTCAAGCTGCAACAGCTGTGCTTTTGCGCCTGCACTATCCATTTCTAGTGGTCAGTAATGGAATACGCTCTGCTATACAAATAAGTTTGACTAGCAGTAGTTGTATTTATGCTTTCAAAGCATTTCCATGCACCCAGGTTTCCATTGATATTGATAATATTCCAGGGCATTCACTAAAAGGATTTGGTACTGTAACCTGCCATTAATGGGATTGTATGTCTTGAGTACAAAGATGTGACTTTTTGTCAGCATTACCTAGTAAGTCTGCATTTTTACTGATTGAGTAAAAGAAAATAGCTCAAATAGCTGCTGCAAACAACTGGCTGTTGGGCAGTCAGCCGTTGGTTCTGTGTGCCAGTGAGCAGCGGCACAAATGGTGACACAGTGCTGTTGATAAACAGCTCTTCACAGTTGCTAAGTAAATATTTTTTGTTAACTGAAACTGATTTGCACTTTCAACATGTGACTCCATCAAGAGTAATGTTTCGGTGATCCAGACAGTGAAACTAAAATCCACCTCCAGATTGTGATTTGTGTGTGTATGTATGTGTGTCACAAATTAAGTGAAAACAAGTGCTTTTTTTTATCAGCCATTCTGCCCCGTGAAAAATGGTAAAGAACATACAGGCTATTGCTTAGTCTCTCCTTTTTATATGCTGCCATTATACAGTGGTTGTGGCCTATAAACAAATGCAAACCCTGTACAGTTACAGCGTGCGGGTGATGTATGAATTGGAGCTGGAAGGGTGAATACAATTTCAGCAGAAAATTGAAGACTCTTGTCACCTGGGAGAAACTACTCTCGGATTGATGGTAGCTGAACACACCTGAGTAATGGCCTGTTTCTTTAGCATAGTCAACTGAGCAGCACAGGGAAAAGTGCTAGGAATTTGCATGTTTAGATAATAAGCTTGCCCTCATTCATACATAATAAGTTTTTGTTAAAACTTGAAATAATTCAAAAGAGCAACAGAAAGAGGCAGAGGGGAAGTTCCATTCAACCATGTCCCTACTTAATGATGTAGTTTTGTTGGCCTCAGCTCCTGGCATTACTATTTTGGAAATTGAGGAATGAAATAACATACATGAGGGGATTGCAGACCTATAGAGCTGGAAGGCACGTGGGGTGGCATAGATTGGGGAAGGTCCTAAGTAACAAGTGTTGTGGAAAGTGCGGAAAGCCAAGCTTGTGGCAGCCTCCAGGGTCATATGTTGAGAACAGTTTTCTGGTTGGAATTCGCCTCCGAGTCTGACCCTTTGAACCTTGCTGATAATTTGTTCGTAAGGGATCCATATGTTTTAGTAATGTTAAATGACAGTTTGATCTCTCATGTCTATCCTTAGAGGGAAATGTGCTATTTTTATAACTGCATACCAGGAAGGGAAATGCTGTACATTAATTTTACTCGTAGTGTTTGCCAGAGTCTAAAGCCACATTCAAATGTGCATTGTCACCTAGGAGGATATTAAACCTTAAAGCATTTGCTGCTTGCAAAATCTCCAGATAGCCCACACTTTGGTTTTGTCTCCAGATAATATATGCAGTGTGGAGTAAATAAGAAAGTAATTATGCATGGGACATAAACAAGCTTATTTTGGAGCTCTGAACTTTTCTTGGAGTGTTCTGTTCAAGGTCACCGAGTTGGTTAGCGGCGGAGCTAGGAAAGAGTCCAGCTATTCCCACTTTGCCATTGGACTGACACAGTAGACTGTATTGTTGTTAATATTTCGTAGGCACCAAGTCAGAGCAACATAAATCTTCCATCTGCTGGTTCAAAGTAGTGGGCACCTGAACCAGCACTGAGACAGCAACCAGTGTGGCTGTTTGTGAACTGCATGCACCGCAGAGCCAGCCCCAAGGATTTTAGATACAGTTGTAGCAACATGAGAATTTTCTAGAGCAAGCTGATGTCTACTCCAAACTTACGCAGTGGAGTTCTATAGCATTATTTAAAAGAATGAACAAGATGAGGGAGGGGTCCTGACACAAGACGCACGGTTTGTTCATTTATCTGTGGAAGGAATAAATTTCGCTGGTGGCTGTGAGAATGGAATCAAGTCAGAAATGCCATCTAGGTGCTCCAGACAGTGGAAGGCTGGCTCAGAAACTCATCCAACTCTTATGATGTGTTGATAGCTAGAAATTAGCTGAAGTTAGAAATAGCTAATAGCCTCTTCTTGAACACACCAGGATCCCATATGGGCGCTGGTTCTAATCCCAGCAGCCCCGATTCCCACCCAGCTCTCTGCTAGTGGCCTGGGAAAGCAGTCGAGGACAGCCCTTTGAAAGTCTTGGAGTCCTGCACCCATGTGGGAGACCTGGAAGAGGCTCCTGGCTCTGGTTTCAGATCAGCTCAGCTCTGGCTGTTGCAGCCACTTGGGGAGTGAATCATTGGACAGAAGATCTTCCTCTCTGTCTTTCCTCTGTGAGTTTCCAATAAAAATAAAATCCCTTTTAAAAAAGAGGGGGCACGGGCAGATCTGGAGCTTCCATCTACTCTGTTCTTGCTGCAAATCGCTGCTAGGCTAGACCAAAGCCAGAAGCTTTTGGGTCTCTCACAGTGGTGCAAGGCGCAATTACATAAACCACCATCTGCTACTTTTCCTGGGCACGTTAGCAGGCAGGTGGATCAGAAGTGGTGCAGCTGGGACTTATTTGCATAACCGTGGTTATACCCACTGTGCCCATAGTGCCAGCCCCTGCTTGTAGCTTCTAATAAGCATATTAATTTAGGGAGGAATGTGAGTTATACCTACTAACAGCCTCATTTTTCATCAAAATTAGATGAGTCCTGTGAACCCCACATTCCAAATGACTGAGGTGTAGGGATTGCCTTTACAGAGGTGATGCCAGTAACTGCACAGCGGAGTGACCCTCTAGGCTGAATGTGCACATAGAACTCCAGAAGGCCTGGCAGAGGGGACACGAGAGAGAATGGAGAGCAGTCCCAAAGGTCGGGCTCTCCAAGAGGGAAGCACAAGTCAAGGAGGAAGCTGTGCTTTAGCAAACTGCACAATGTATTTCTGTCTACTATGCGATTAGCAGTCTGGCCTGCTAGGCTAACACAGCAAGGAAAAGCAGGCAGGTGAGAATGAGCAGCCTCACATGGGGAGTGACACCCTTCTGGTTCACTTGTCAGAATCGGCCAGCTTCGGATGAAACCATACAGGAAAATGTAGTTGTTTAGTTCTCAGGTTCTCTACCAGATTGCTTGCATGTCCTGCTGTAGAGGAAGTCGGATGTCTGAGAAGCACACTTGATCCTGATGGTCCGGAGTATCCTGGCCAGATCTTCCAGGAAGGCGACCAGGGGGCTGGTAAGCTCAGATGGCTCTTGTTCTGGCTCCTGGCCTTGCTTTCAGAACTGGTCACATAGGAAAACAAGCCCTGCAGTCCCCTGTTGCTAGGAAATGTACAAACATTGGGAAATAATCTGCCAAGTGGCTGACGGTTTCAGCATTGCCTCTTTCCCATAAGTGACCAACAGCTGTTTGACCTTTCCAGGGGCTTTGCCACTTTGTTGATGTGGTAGAAACAGGGAAGAAGAGTATATATTTCATCTGCTGAAACACATGGTTTGGGTTGAAGGGGTGTATGTAAAAACTATATCTCCTTTTTGTTTGTATTCATAAAGCTGAACATACAAAAAAAGTGACCAGTAAAACCACTATTGGGTATTAAGGTAGACCAAGATAGCATTAGCTTGCTGCAGGATGGCATCATTGGCTCAGTGGATTTGTGGTCAGTTAAAACTGCATTGGGTCTTATTTGAGATCTGTTGTTCTATTTGTACCTATGGGGGAAAAAAAAATGCCTGCTTAGATTCGAAGATCTATCCCCATCCCAGATTCAGCTCCTTGAAAACAAGAAAGCAGGGTCCAGCACAATAGCTTAGTGGCTAAAGTCCTCACCTTGCACACGCCAGGATCCCATATGGGCACTGGTCCCATCCAGCTCTCTGCTTGTGGCCTGGGAAAGCAATCGAGGACGTCCCAAAGCCTTGCGACCCTGCACCCACATGGGAGACCCAGAAGAGGCTCTGGGCTCCTGGCTTCGGATCACCTCAGCTCCAGCCGTTATGGCTGCTTGGGGAATGAATCAATGGATTGAAGATCTTCCTTTGTCTCTCCTCTCTGTTTAGACTTTCCAATAAAAATTAAAAAGAAATCTTAAAAAAAAAAGGAAAAGTGCAGTCCTCTCTCCCTAACCACAAAGGAAATTTTGTCAATACTAGATCCAGGTGTGTGTGTGTGCTTAAAGATTTATTTATTTGAAAGGCAGAACTGTAGAGGAGAAGACACATCTTTCATCTGCTGGTTCACTTTCCAAATTATCAATAAGGCTAGGAACAGGGCCGAACTGGAGCCAAGAGCTTCCCCCAGGTCTCCCACCTGAGTGTAGGTGAATGCTCTATTGCCTTCCCAGATCCTTAGCAGGAAGCTCGGTGGAGAAGGGATGCCAGCATTGCAGGCCTCACCCACTGTGCAACAATGCTGGGCCTCATTTGATCTTTAAAGTATGTTTTTGAACAGTGCATGCCGCAGGCATAAGTCTGAAAGTTTATGTCTTTCTTGAACCCATTCTGAGGACTAGAAGAGAGATTTTGATATTGGAAAGCCATAGAGAGAAGGAATGGTTGCGATCACAATCAGGATCAGAATAAGACCATCTCTTTGGGCCTGGATGTTTGGGATACCTACTGGAGAACCCACATTCCATATCATAATACCTAGATTTGAGCCTCTGCTCTGCTCTGTATTCCAGTTCCCTGCTTGTGTGCACCCTGGAAGGCAGCAGTGATAGGTCAAAACAGTTGTGTCTTTGTCTCCCACATAAGACCTCAGTTGAGTTCTGGACTCCTTGGCTTTGACCTGGCTTAACTGGCTTTAGGAGCATCTGGGGAGTGAACCAGAGATGGAAACTGCCCGCCCTTCTCTCCTCTTCACACAATATCCCCTTGTATTTCTGTATCTCTGCCTTTCAGAATCAGTAAGTGAAACATAAATGTCTGACTGAATTCTCTCTCAAGATTTGAGATCCATGGAAGACAGGGCAGGTGTGGCTTCCTGTCAAGTGTGGCTCTCTCGGGCTGGGAGTACTTCCTTAGGAGCTAGAGCCGATGACTCAAGCAGCTCTGCTTCGATCACCCTTCAAGCAGCAGGGGCAAATTTCATCGGACACTTTACATTTGTCAGTTTTTCTTTCTTGAACTCCCATTTCCATTCTACTTTCACCCACAGGATGAAACTACACAAGCAGTTAGCCTTACTGTCTTTTCATGATCGCTGTTCTATAGCAAAAATAGGCATTTCAACTTTCAATTTTTTTTTTTTTATTGGAAAGGCGGATATACAGAGAGGAGAGACAGAGAGGAAGATCTTCCGTCCGATGATTCACTCCCCAAGTGAGTGCAACGGCCGATACTCCGAAGCCAGGAGCCTCTTCCAGGTCTCCCACGCGGGTGCAGGTTCCCAAAGCTTTGGGCCGTCCTCGACTGCTTTCCCGGGCCACAGGCAGGGAGCTGGAAGGGAAGTGGGACTGCCGGGATAGAACCGGCGCCCATATGGGATCCCAGGCGTGCAAGGCGAGGACCTTAACCACTGCGCCACCGCACCGGGCCCTCAACTTTCAATTTTTAAAAACAATTATTTTTTATTTAAAGGCAGGGAATCTTTTGCTCAGCTGTTCACTCCCCAAATGGCCACAATGGCCATGTTTGAGCCAATCTGAAGTCAGGAATCAGGAGCTTCTTCCAGGCCTCCCACATGAGTGCAGGGGCCCAAGAATTTGAACCATTCTCTGCTGCTTTCTCAGGCCATAGCAGGCAGCTGGATTAAAAATGGAGCAGCCAGGACTCAAATCAGCTCTCATATGAGATGCCAGCACCACAGGCTGAAGTTTAGCTTACTATGCCACCTTGCCAGCCCCTCAACTTCTCAATTTCTTATAACCATTAGTCTTGAGTGTTGTCATCACAGTTATTGAACCTGATGGATCAAAGCCACATGCATACATTCCAAATTTAATAGCAATTTGAGGATGAAGTTAAAATGCACTTACTGAGATTTTTTAATGGACATTCAATAGGACAAGTAGCTGTCAACGGTCTGTTTTTCATTTCAGTTCCCTGTAGTACTTTAGAAGCCTCAGTTCACATGATTCTATGGAATTGCAAGGAGTTCTTTTGTTGTAGTATCACTGAACTCTTGGATTCTTTCCAGGATTGTTCCAAAAATCACTTGGACATCTTTCCTCAAAAAATCAGTGAATAACTTCCTTAGATCTTCTTTCAGTGTACCATGACAACCTCTTTTGAAAGCTGTTCCCCTGCAGCAGCTTCTAGAACAAGGTAGAGCTAGTTTAGAGTATTCCCACTGGCTAGGAGCTGGGAGTGTAGGGGCTTCCTGGGCTCAGGCCCCAGGGTCCTAAGCAAGGAGTCACAGTGGTGTTCTGGCAGCTCTCCCTAAGTTGGACCTCTTTCCGAGCTGAATCTCTGAATCTGGCTCCTGACACTTCTGTGAGCAGAAAATCGGGATCGCATTCTGGTGTTCTGCCTCTCACCCTGACCATTCCCCACCCCCAGAGCTGACTCTGCCTGCTGAAGACCCACCCTGCATAATGAGCAAATCAACCCAGTGATCTAAAATGCCGATCTTAAAAGCGTCAGCAGAGGCTTGGGAAAGCTAGCCTACCACAATCAGCTCCTGCTTCCAAATGATGTGCTTTTCAAAGTCAAGCCTGCAGAAAGCTGCCCATGTCAGCTGTTTGGGCCATTTACAGTCAGCGCTTACACAATGCAGGCAACCAGCAGGCTCTACCCACTTCACTGAACCACTCTGGAATCTGGTGTGCCACTGGCCCCAAACTCGCCTTCGTTAGCATTTTAGTTCAGGCCATTAGCTTTGTTTTTGTGTCGATCTTGGATTCTGGCCAGTCTCTGGCCACAATTGCCTCAGGCTTCGTTGGGACCCTCCTCTTTGCTTGCAAACCTCGCTGACTTTTGCATTAACCTTTGCTCTCAAATAGCAATATTCTTTCTGCTCCTAGAGTGTAGCACGGTGCTGTGGAAACAGCACTGCAGTTGGTGTAGACCAGAGACCGAGCAACTGTACTGCCCTCCAGCTGACAGAGACCCAGGCTAACTGCCTGGGCTGGAATTAGAACAGTGTCAAGTGCAGAGCAGGTTGTTGGTATGAAAGGGCCAACTCTTCAAACCTAGTTGGCAGCTACTCCCCAAACATGAGAGCTCAGGGAACGTGGTGATCTGGGTGGTATTTGATGGAGGAAGATCCTGAGGGTGAGAGCCTTCTCTCCTGAGTCCTTTTCCGCAACAAGAAAATCAAAAACCACATTACTGGGCCTGGGCTGGCAGAGAAAGTGGATAGATGGGCTACTGTGCCAGCTCAGACCCACCCAGCCGGTTTCCACAGCTCTTCCCAGAGTGGCAGTAGGCCAGAGTCCAGACTGGTCTGAGTCATGGTAGCTGCAAGTCTGTGCAGCTACTCACCCTATTCCCCTCCTCAAGGACATGTTGGAGCCACCCAAGAGGACCGGCCTGCACCAGGTGGCTGCCAGGAAGAGCCTGTTCTCTCTGGCCCTGGGGTAGGTGCCAGGATAAGGATCAATGAGGCGAGGAAAGTGCAGGAGCTGGAATGGCCCACACTTGGCAGGACAGGGAGGCTCCAACCTGCCTTAATACAATTGTGGTGAACCCAGAGAGAGAGAGCTGGGAGGGTGGTGGTGGCAGCATCATGACGCAGCAGGTCCCACACAGGTGCCAATTCAACTCCAAGGCCACTCAGCTTCTAATCCAACTATACTAATGCACCTTGGAAAGCAGTGGAAGACGGGCCCTGGCCTCTGTGTGAGAGAACCACATGCACGGAGTCCTTGACTACTGCATTGCCTGGCTCAGCCTTGGCTGTTGTGGCCATTTGGGGAGTGAAGCAGACGGTCCATCTCTTTAATTCTGCCTTTCAAATTAACAAATCTTTAAAAGAATAAAAAAAAAAAAAAAGGGAGCTAGAAGATGCTGTGTGAGTGGCAGCCTTGGAGTCCCGGAAATTCTGGTTGCTCTACTTTGGAGCTATGTCACTCTGCGCAGATCCCTCACAACCTTAGCTCTAAAGATGGACAGAAAACCTGTGTCTTAATATTTATGAGAACTCAATGATCAGTTTATAAGATACAGGAACATGGGGGCAAGTGTCTGGCACGGGAGCTAAGAAGATGGTTGGGATACCCACATGCCAAGAAGTGCCTGGATTCAACTTCTGGCTCCATTCCTCCATCCCAGCTTCCTGTTAATGTGAACCTTCTCTGGAAGGTAGGAAGTGATATCTCAAGTACTTTGGTCTCTGCCAACACACAGTAAACGTAGATTGACTCTTGGCTTTGGCCTGTGGCAGGCATTTGGGAAGTGAATCAGTTGATTTCTTTATATAAATATGTCTGTGTGTCCCTACTTTCAAATATATTGTTAATAAGATGCAGCACTATGCAGATGGCCAGCTAGTGGGGATGTGGGGAAAGGGCATTCCAGGCAGAACCAAGGCTCAGTCCTGCAGCTGCAGAGTAGTGTCCTGGTGAGGACTGAGGAGGTCACAGGACTGTGGACAGGGCCAGAGTGCTAGAGCTCAGGGAACAGGAGGAGCTTCTAACACCAGAGTGCATGCAGGGGCCCAGGGAAGGGAGTGGATGACTTTAGAGCTCTGTTTTTTTCAAATTAAATGCTTGGAGTTGGGTGGAAGAGGCAGGCATTTAGCCTGGGAGATCCACATCACATTATCAGAGTGCCTGGGTTCAAGATTGCAGCTTCCTGCTAATGCATACCCTAAAAGGAACAGGTGACCACTCCAGTGGCCGGGTCGCTGCTACCCATGTAAGAGACCTGGACTGAGTTCCTGGCTCCTAATTTCATCCTGGCCCCATCTTGGCAGATTTGGGGAATGAACTGGGAGATGGGAAGTCTCTCTCTCTCTCTCTCCCTCCTCCCTGCCCTTAATCTCTCTGCCTTTCAAATAAGTAGAAATAAAAACAAAAACCCACCAAAACAAAAAGAAAATGTAAAACTTTTCATTTTGCCTTGGGTGGGGACATGGATAATGAGGCCACAAATGCCAGTACACCTGAGATGAGCAGGCAGCAACGTCACACGTCAGGCCCCTCAGAGGCAGAGGGGGAGTAAGAAGCAAACAGGTGACCCATAGTCTAGGCTCTAGGACGTCCCCAACCTGAGATCTCTGCTCCTGGAGGCCAAGGCACCAGCCTGCTGTGCAGGTGTACAGAGGACCCTCTGGGTGTGGTTGACGCAGGAGAGGAACAGCTGGAATCTCTAGGTCTGCACTTGCTTCCATAGGAGGGAGAACGGCCCAGAGTAGAAGCCACTCCGGTTGCCTTCACTGTAGCCTTCCCCACACAGAGACGTCAGCAGCAGCAGCAGCCTAGAGAGAAGGCAGTGTGGCAGGCAAGCACAGCTTTGTCCTACTGTAGGGATAGCTTATGTGACAGGGCGAGAGTCTTGACCTGGCTGAGACAATTTCACAGTCCTCTCCTCCTCTTCCCTGCTTTGCCTACAGTCAGGTGTGCGTGTGAACCTTGCTGAACAACCTCTACCTCCTTGGAAAGCCTCCAGGAGAAACACAAGGAAACAGAGGCCCTTCGAGAGGCTGACCTCAGCAGAGCCTCCCAACTCCTGCTCAGAGAGCCCTAGGCTGTTGCTCATACTCTTCTAGCCTCTCCTGCAGACTCCCCAATGAAGGGCATAAGGCACCCCTTCTCCTCTTTCCCCTGCCACAATGGATGGGTGAAGGGTGGTGCTGCTCGCTAAGTTGGAGAAGCAAGGGTGGGATGGTCTAGTACGGGGCAGTGACTGAGCCTGAGACTCAGCCTGCTTCTGCTATGGGCCTCTGTATTCCTCCCCAGGCTCCTTGCTTTGGCTTCTGGCTGTTGCAGGCATCTGGGGAATGAACTAGTCAGTAAAAAACTCTGTGTGTACCATGTGTACCTCTGCTGTCCAAATAGAATGAAAAAACAAAACTATAAAGAATGGAAACCACTTCCCTCCCTCCCCAATGTACTTTTATAATTAAAGTGTTTTAGAGATGGGGAAAGGGAAAGAGAGAGATGAGGGTTCCTGTCTGCTGGTTCCATTCCCAGATGCCCAAAGTAGTGATGGGCAAGGTCAAAACCAAGGACCAGGAACTCAGTATGTGCCTGCATGATTGGCAGGTCCCCAACTATTTCAGTCATCACAGCTGCCTGTCAGGGTATTAGGAAATTGGAGCCAAGAGTTGAGGTTGGGACTTGAACCCATGTGCTCTGTCCTCTGTGAGTGGCTTAAACAGCATGTGAACTACTGGCCTAATACCGTGTGCACTCTCTTCTGTCAACTGAATGCAGTCTGCTCCATCTCTTTTGTCCTAATCATTGCTTCTTACTGAGTCTTTTCTAATTTCTTTTCCACCTTTCCTATGTGATTGAGCTGCAAAGGAGATATGCTCAAAGCACAAGTCTGAAGCATGAGGCATGATGAATTCTGTCCATCTGAGTAACCTCCACTGGCCCCAGGGACATGAGCCATAGCTGTCATCCCAGCCAGCTGCCCCACAGGGGGAACACCATCCCAACATTTTCATCCCAGGGGTGGCATGGCTTGTTTCAGAGTTGTCCCCAAATGGAGCAAGCATATAGGTTCCTCTTATCTGCTCATGCCCAGTGCTAATAATGCCTGCCAAGTTTACCCATAGTAGCCCGTGTCATACCATTCTCTTTGCTGCTGTGCAGAATTCTCTAGGATGGAGCTCCAGGGCTGGAGAGACCCTGGGTCACCCTACTCTAGCCTTGGGGACCTTCTCACAGGCCCCCCTTCCCCCCCCACCAAAGCCAGACCTGCTATATGAGCAGTGTGCTGGACCTGTTTTGAAAGTCCTCATCTGCTGTTTCCTGGCAAGGTGATGATTGGCAAGTTTCTAAGCTCCCAGTCCTATTCTTCATCTGCGACATGCTAATGTACTGCTGACCACGTGGTGTGCTTGAGGCTGCTCCCAATGATCCACCAGTTCGGTACCACACACTGTTTATCATGGCTGGGATCACCTCACGCTCTCCCACGACTGTCTTGTTTAGGGTCTTTGTCCAACAGGCAGATCCTGGCTACCTTCCCTCCTACCTCTCCCAGGCTACCTGCTCAGGCCTCCAGTTCAGTAGCTTTCAGAACACTTTTGTAAACAGGTACCGGGGAGCAAACCGGAACCTGAGGAAGCACAGAGAAGCACACATCTATCAGGATTGTGTCGCAAGCACCATAATTAAAGCTTTGTCTCCTAGCTGGGTCAGACTCAAGATCAGGTCTCTTCATTCAGGACTTTGAACGTGAGCTTTACAAAGCACTGAGGAAGTAGCCTAAGTGTAGAGGGCTGGCAGCAATTTGAGATTCAATCTGGTCTGTGGGATGAAAGGCCTGCCCTACCTCAGGGCCACTCACAACACTACAGAGCTGTGACCTCATCCCCCCGCCCCCAGATGGCCACACAGAAAACACAGCAGGCCCCCACCCCACCCCAGGGGGCACCTGGGCAACAATGTGAGACAACCTCTCCAGAGTGGCCTGGCACACACAGTGCCTGTGTGTGTGTGTGTGTGTGTGTGTGTGTGTGTGTGTGTGTGTGCAGTGGGAGTTGGGGAGAGATTCTGGTACTACCGCCCCACCACCATCACTGGCCCCAGTGCCTGTCACTTCCCCTGAAGCCATCACTCAGTGTGAGCGGAAGGAGCAATTGAATTTGATGCTGATGAACAAATGATTACACGTTCAGTGGGATTAATGAGTACAGGAAAGCAAAAGAAGATAGTTCTAGTACTTGGGTCCCTGCCTACCTTGTGGGAGACCAGGATGGAGTTCCTGGTTTCTGGCCCATTGTGACCATTTGGGGAATAAACCAATGGACAGAAGATTGCCTGTAATCTTTTTTTTCTCCCTCCTTCTACTCTCTTTTGAAAAAAAAAATAATAAATAAATTTTTTAAAATGAATTCCCAGCAGTGCTAGGACCATGCAGGCACCTGCCTGGGGCTGTGAACTCTTCACCTCTCTGGATCTCTCTCTCCCTCCTGAAAACCTGCGCTGTGAACTCAATGGTAAGTGGTGTTTAGGTGGGGAAGGCTCCTGCACACTTTATCGGTTTAATCTTCTCACACTTCCCAGATGTCACACAGCCAGGTCCAGAGATAAGAGATGGAATTCCTGTTTTCCTGGTTTTCCACTCCAGGTCTCCTAGCTCTCTCTGGTGCTAGATACCACAGGGAACTGGCTGGGCTGCAGTGGGAGATGTCATTCCCTGAGCAAGGACGCCAGAAGTTGTTCCTAGAGAGGAGCACACAGAGACAGAGATAAAGAGAGCTCCCATTGGCTGCTTCACTCCCCAAATGCCTGTAACAGCCAGGCTCTGGGCCAGGCCAAAACCAGGAGCCCAGATCTCTATCTGGCTCTCCCATGTGGGTGGCAGTTGGGCCATCACTGCTGCCTCCCACAGTGTGCATTGGCAGGAAGTTGGAGTCAAGGGTGGAGCCACAACTCAAACCTAAGTACCCTGATAGGGGATTCTAGTGTCCCAAGTAAATCTTTTTCTCTCTTTTTTAAAAAGATATTTTTATTGCAAATTCAAATATACCAAGAGGAAGAGAGACAAAGGAAGATCTTCTGTCCAATGATTCACTCTCCAAGTGACTGCAACAGTTGGAGCTGAGCCGATCCAAAGCCAGGAGCCAGGAGCTTCCTCCAAGTCTCCCACACCAGTGCAAGGTCCCAAGGCCTTGGGCCGTCCTCCACTGCTTTCCCGGGCCACAAGCAGGGAGCTGGATGGGAAGTGGAGCTGCTGGGATTAGTACCAGCACCATATGGGATCCCAGCACGTTCAAGGTGAAGACTTTAGCCACCAAGCCACCATGCCGGGCCCCCAAGTAAATCTTAACCACTGTGCCAAAAAAAAAAAAAAAAAAAAAACCTGCCTCTCGACTAACTTTAAAGATGACATTATGGGCAAGATGGCACTGACAGGTGAGTCGATGCCAGAGGGAGTCAAGGGTGGTGTCATTTTGATGTTCCTCTGCCTTCCTCAACTACAGCCCTGCCCATCCCAGCTCTGCTCCCATTTCGGGGCTTGCTCTGAGGCCTAGCCACACCCTGACTAGCTGGGGCGGGAAGTTTTCTTGGCACAGCCACCCAAGGAAGTCAGCCCTGCTGAGTCTCCAGCTGACAGACCAGGACTCCGCCCTGCCCTGATCGGTAACCCTTCAGCAGGTTTGCCACAGTCCTGAGCTAGATCTGCAGTCTGGAGGCTTGCTTGTTGGCCTCCAGATTTTAAAGTTTTAAGATTTATTTTTTTATCGGAAAGTCAGATATATATAGAAAGGAGAAGAGACAGAGAGGAAGATCTTCTCTCCGATGATTCATTCCCCAAGGGACCACAATGGCCAGTGCTGCACCGATCCAAAGCCAGGAGCCAGGAACCTCTTCCAGGTCTCCCACATGGGTGCAGGGTCGCAAGGCTTTGGGCCGTCCTCGACTGCTTTCCCGGGCCACAAGCAGGGAGCTGGATGGGAAGCGGGGCCACCACGATTAGAACCGGCTCCCATATGGGATCCTGGTGTGTTCAAGGTGAAGACTTAGCCACTAGGCTAACACTCCAGGCTCCCACACTGCCTCTTATAGCCATGGTCCCAGGAACATAAGGGGATGTCTTGGCTGCGGCTCAGGAATCCCATGAGGCCCAGAAAGTAAGCCGCTCCTTATGCTGGCTGCTAAGAGCCTGGTTTGCATGAGGACAAGCAGGTGGCCCTGGTGGATGTGTGAGCTGGCGGCATGGGATCAGAGTCTGTGCTCCCTGCAGACCGTTGGACCCCTGGAAACGCTTTGCCTTGCACGTCTCAGAGGTCCGATAAAGGGGGTCTGATTCTGGCACTGTCTGGCACCGCTGCCCTCAGCCCTGGTAGAGGAAGCTCTTGGATACAATTTTAGCCTGGGAGTCTTCATCCAAGGGTGTAAAACATCAAATGTTTTCAGTGAAAATGAGTATCCAAAATTAGTTGCTATAATAATAATTTCGGGCCCAGCGGCGTGGCCTAGCAGCTAAAGTCCTCGCCTTGAACGTGCCGGGATCCCATATGGGCGTAGGTTCTAATCCTGGCAGCTCCACTTCCCATCCAGCTCCCTGCTTGTGGCCTGGGAAAGCAGTCGAGGACGGCCCAAAGATTTGGGATCCTGCACCCGCATGGGAGACCTGGAGAGGTTCCTGGCTCCTGGCTTCGGATTGGCACAGGACTGGCTGTTGCGCTCACTTGGGGAGTGAATCATCGGAGGGAAGATCTTCCTTTCTATCTCTCCTCCTCTTGGTATATCTGACTTCGTAATAAAAATTTTAAAAATAAATCTTTAAAAAAATAATTTCACTTATTTGCTTTTTTTTTTTTTAGAGATGTATTGATCGATGTATTTGAAATGCAGAGTGACAGAGAGAGATAATCTCCTCTTCACTGGTTCACTTACCAAATGCTCACAATAGTTGGGCCTGGATCAGGCCGAAGTCAGGAGCCAGGAGCTCTATCTGGGTCTCTCACACAGGTGGCATCATCTACTGCCTTCCTGGGCACAATAGCAGGGAGCTATACCAGAGTGCAACCAACCGAAATTGGGATGCAAGCAGCCCAAGTCAACTTCACCCACTACGCCATAACACTCACTCCTAAAAAGTTTATTTATTACTGTGTTTATTGGAAAGGAAGGGAAGCAGAGAGAGGCAGAAAGACAGAACTCTCATTGACTGACTTACTCCCCCAGTCATGGCTGGGCCAGGTTGAACCCAGCAGCCAGACCCTCACGGGACCTGCTATGTGACAGGGACCCGACTGCCTGCTCCGGCACTTGTCACCTCCTAGAGTGTGAATTAGCTAGAAGCTGGAGCTCAAACGCAGGCATTCTGGGCACCCCAAGTGGTGTCTTAGCTGCTATGCCAAATGCCTGCTGCACTTGCCTAAATTTGATAGTGAAAATGTTTCACATGAAAGCCTGGATTTTTGTCCCTTTTTGAAGAACTGGAAAATCCGGCAGCACCAGAAGGCCTGTGCTTCTGGGTAGAAAAATCTGATAGGAGCTGAGAGTCCTGAACCGATCCTGGTCCCTTTGTCCAGGACCTCCCACACAGGGCCTCCCTTTTGTTACACTCGGCTCCAGCCCTCACTTTTGTTATCTGTCTCTCTGCACAGGTGGCAGGTTTTTGTTCAGCCTACTGCAGTCTACATCTCAAAAAATAAGCCGCTTAGCCAGAGGGTTTGAGTGCCTGGTCGGTTCACAGGTCACATGGCTCTCTCAGGGTCCTGGGGAATATAGTACCTTTTTAGGTCAACACGTTGATGCCTTTGGGCTGGCCCCTCTGGCCATGGTGCTTGGAATCTTCTGGAAGCACAGGGAAGGTCTCAGTTTGGGTGCTCAGGCAGCATCCCCGTTTGGCTCAAGGACAAGACAGAGACAGAAGGAGATCAAGCGATGAACTTCAAACCCAGAGCCAGCCAGTCAGCACCTCTCCCTTACCCTTGCCCTTGGCCCAGGCCAGCGTCCACTCACAAGGCCGGCTGATGCCAATACCCTAAGGCCTCTAAGTAATTAGAACCTCTCCGTGAATGCTGACCGCTGACTCCAGGCCCCTCCCTGACCGTGTGCTCTGCAGAGGTGGGGAGCGCTGACTCACGCAGACCACGCCAGCACCCCCAAGCAGTTTCCACGTCATCCCATTCTGTCGAGTCCTTTCATGTCAACTGTAATCACTGGGCAGCGGCTTCCTGTTATACTGTGGAGAATGATTCATCCAGGAGCAAAGAGTGTTACGATCGATTGGTCATGCCTGCCATGTTCTGAGGAGGGGGTGGTAGCCTAGGTCTGAATCGCTATCCAGGTCCAGTCTGTGGTACTGAGGCCCCTCACGGGCTAGAGAGGAAACCCATGAGCAAGAACCAAGCTCTGTGGTTGGGAAACGGAGTGGTGTGGAGGCACAAGGGAGACAGTTGAAGGCACATCCTTCTGGCAGCACGGTGTCCCAGCCTGGGGCAGCGTGCCTGCCACACCCATAGCCTCCTTCCCAGAGGCCGCCAGGTTGGTGCCACAGAGGGGCCCCACCCCCCAGTCTGCAGCTGGCTGGGTGTGGGTGGGGACCCAATCCACAGGCTGACTCATGGGCCTCAGAGGTAGCCAGTCGGGAAACTTACTGGACCAGGGAATTTTAGGGGAATGTGAGCTAAAGGCACAAAGGAGACAGAGCAGTTGTTAGCGAGGCTGGGGCTGGGAGATGGAGAGAAATTTGTGGGCACGGAGGCTGCAGGGAGACAATGACACAGCAGGGAGAGACGGGCCAGCTCCTAGGAGTCACCTTGGGCGAGGCGTCGGGAGGGCAAGGAGAGATGCATGCTGGGAGATCAGGAGCGGGATTTGTTCTGTGCCAGCAGTGGGGCCAGCCCTCAGGGACCATGCAGGCTCAGCTTCCGGCTGTGGTGGTCACATCCATACGAGCTGCGTGAAATCCTGGGAACTACTGCTGCTCTGTCCATTTCATGGGCCTGGGAGGGCAGAGAGCCTGCCACTAGGGGTAAAGCATGATGCTGGCTTCATCTGCCAGGTTTCAGGGACAGTCTTGGCAGCCATTTGACCCTTCCTCACAGTCACAGCCCGGTCCCACCCTTTTATTGGGATCAGGAACCCAACCACCTGTGAGTTCCATGTGCCTCAGTTTTCTCAGTGGTAAAGTGGGGGTACAACGACATTCTGCAGGAATAAGTACTTCACGCCAGCACACAGCCCATCCTGCAAGATGCCAGACCTTGTGCCAGGGGGAACCCAGAACCAGGCAGATATTAGTCCATACCCATGCCTGTATCTATATCCATCTGCATCCCGATCCTATAACAATGCCCATATGCATACCCACATGCATGCCCACATTTACACCTATTCCATATCCATACCCAAATCCACAAAACCCCAGTCTGAAATAGACTGGGCTCCCTGTTTTTCCTGAGATTACTGCCTGGTCTGTCAGGTGTGTGTGTGTATATATATATATATATATATATTTTTTTTTTCCTGAACTTGGTAGCATGCTCACTGCTTCTGTCTCACATCTGAAGTCTTTCCTGTGCAAACACAAGGTCCTCCACTCAGCCATGTGGGGAACTAAGACACCAGTCCTATTAGGATTAGCAGCCCCTCATATCCGCTTGATCTAAGACCCTATTTTTTTTTTTAATGTATTTGCTTATTGGAAAAACAGTTGCAAAGAGTGAAATCTTCCACCTATTGATTCACTCCCTAAATGGGCACACATTGGCTGGTCCTGGTTCTAAAGTTGGGAACCTGGATCTCTCACATCGGTGCAGGGCCCCAAGTGCTCTGGCCATCTTTTGCAGCTTTCCCAGGAGTATCAGCAGGGACCTGGATTGGAAACAGAACAGTTGGGACTTGAACTGATGCTCATACTGGACAGCAGTGTCTCCAGCAGTGTCTTAAGCTGATGCACTGTAAAACTGGCCTCTCTTTTTTTTCTTTTAAAGACTTACTTTATTTTTATTGGAAAGGCGGATATACAGAGAGGAGGAGAGACAGAGAGGAAGATCTTCCATGCGATGATTCACTCTCCAAGTGACCACAATGGCCGGTGCTGCGCTGATCCGAAGCCAGGAACCAGGGACTTCTTCCAGGTCTCCCATGTGGGTGCAGGGTCCCAAAGCCTTGGGCCGTCCTCGACTGCTTTCCCAGGCCATAAGCAGGGAGCTGGATGGGAAGTGGAGCTGCTGGGATTAGAACCGGCGCCCATATGGGATCCTGGTGCGTTCAAGGCGCAACTTTAGCTGCTAGGCCGTGCCGCCGGGCCCCAACACTGGTCCCTCTTAAGATCCTGTTTCTAAAGCCGATGATGTTTACAGGTCCTGGTGGATGTGAAGACAGTCATCACATCAGCAGAAGCAACTCAGTGTTATTACTCCTCCCACTTTATGAATGAAAAACCAGAGGCACAGACCAACCCAAAGCCTCACAAACAAGGTGGGTTTCAAACCCAGCTCTCATAAAAGGCCCCCGTGTCCCTGACCAGCAGCAGATTCCGTGGCGCTGTAAGGAGGCTGAAGTCGCTTTCAGTAGGAAGAAGGAAGTAGCCATAGGAAATTCCTTCCCGGAGCAATGTCCAAGGTTGCTTATCAGCCCAGCGCCTGGACTTGAGCCTTCCCACCCTCTCCTGCTCCTTTTCTCAGCCGTCTCCCCACAGCAGGCAGGAAACGCCTTGAGAAGGGGCCTAGGGCTCTGCAGAAAGCTGTTCTGTGAGGACTTGGCCAGGGTGAGGCAGCAGCAACAGCAGCAGCTGGGGAGGACCCCCTCCGGTGCTGGAACTGCTGCAGAGAATGCTTATCAGGGCTGTGCAGAGGGGAGCGGGGTGGAGCTGAAGCCAGGGCCTCACTGGCTGTCGCTGAGCCCTTATCTCCTTTGAGAGGCTGGACTTCTTCCAGTGTGTAGTGCACAGACTTGGAGGATAGCGGGGGGGCAGGGATTGCATCCTAGCTCGAGAGCTGTGAGTTCAGATCCTGGGTGGCACAGCCATCAAGGGCAAGGACGGACCCTGAAGCAAACCCGCAGTCTCAGAACCCTCTTCCATACCTTCCCAGTCAGGCACAGTCAAGTAACGTCACTTGCACCAGGTCTGAAAACTCCCTGTGATTCTAAACGCAGACCCTGGCGTCTGAGCCCTGAGGGTTGCCAGTGTACAGAGGGGTCCCACGCTGGGATGCGGAGGTAGGTTGAAAGCAGGTTTACTGGCACAAACCCAGACACTTGGCCACAGCACTGAGCCTTTCTACACAGGGTGAGACCAAGCCTTCTTGTTTTCCACTCCCTGTGAATCACCCAGCAGCTGCTGCAGCCCCGCATGGTGCTGGCATCTGACCACCCAGCTGCTATTGCAGTGGCAGGACTCACCACCCCTGGGTTAGATGCCTCCAAGCGGTTACCAAGTGTACCCTTGGTATACCTTGGTATCCGCGGGGATAGGCTCCAGGAGCACCCTCAACAGATAGCCTGGGCTGAAATGGTGTAATATTTGCATGTAACCTATACACAACCTCTTGTACACTTGAAGTCTCTCAAGGTTGCTTACGACACTTAACACAATGTAAACACTGCGTAAACAGTTCCACTATATTGTTTTGTTAAGAATGACAAGGAAAAGCAGTCCTTTGAGGAGTACTTGGAGGAAGTATACAAGGCGGAAGGTCAGATACAGTGGAAAGACAAAAGGCCTTAGCTGGGGGCTGCAGGGGCCGGGGCTGCGACAAGGGCTGCGGGAAGCAATTGTCTGCCTAAGAGGCCTGGCTTTCCCGATCTTGGTTGGATCAGGAGCTTGGGTGCAGGGAGGGGGAAGAGTAGCCTGGACCTTGTTTTCCCTTGGGTTCTGAAGCGGGGCAGGGCCAGGTGTTACCCTTCAGGCAGTGTTTGCTTTGTCAGAGGTTCCCAGGCCCCCACCTCCTCCTCTTCTGGCATTAGAGGGGATTCAGATGCTGACCCTGAGAGAGGCCCAGCTGTCTGGGAGCTGGGCCAGCTCTTCCTAGGCCTTTGCATGGCCCCAGGATTCAGGGGCAAAGAGTTACCCATCCTGGTGTCTGCTGTCTGTGGACTGGGACACAAGGCATCTGGGTGGGGGGAATGGGTCCTGCAACTATTCCCACTCAGCGATGTCGGGGACTCATGCACCCACTCTGGGCCCCCCTCTGTGCAGCAGCTGGCCCCTGGCTTGGGCTGGGGCTCTGCAAACTGGTGGGGCAGCTGGGGGCGGGGAAGGTTGCACGGCCAAGGAATGTGTTTACTTGCCCCTGTTCTAGGAGGAAACGGAGTGAGGCACCCGCTGGACTCTTCCCACCCAACAAGCAGGCCTCTCCCCTCCCCCACAAGCCCCTCACAGCCTTCTAGACAGTTCTTCTTGTCAGTTACATTTCTGGGACCATGTTGCCTCAATGTATCTCTCCACAGTGTAAAGCCCTCCATAGCTGGGGCTACACACAGGTAGCCGACTTTGGGTCTGGAGCCCTCCCGGCAAGCTCTGTGTCTCACTTCTGTGCGGCCCTGACAAATCCGTGCTGGCTCCGCCCTCAGTTTCACCTTCCTACAATGAGCACCTTGACGATGACATCTGGGAGGATGAGGCTATTTGCGTAGCCCGTCTTTGCTTCCTCCGCTGCGGACAGAGCAGCAAATCAGCCAGGTACAGTCCCCGGCCTTAGTGAGAGAGTCGAGTGCTGCAGAAGCTCCTAACCATAAACTGTGGGCCAGGCTCGAGACATGGTTAATCAGGAACAAGCTAGCAGAGAAGCCACAGCCTGTCCAGGTGGGGATCAAAAGGGACATTTGCACTGAGATGTGGTAGAGATGACAGCTGTCTAACAAAGGCAGGGGAAGGTGTGTGTGTGTGTGTGTGTGTGTGTGTGTGTGTAGGGGCATTCCAGGCTGCAGGGTCTGTGTGTCCCACAGGACATGGTGTACAAAGGCTGGCTTGAGGCACGGGCTCCAGGAACGGGTCCAACCATTTACTCATCTTTGTCAGCTGTGAATTAGTGATACCACGTCCCTTGGAAGCTGCTCCTAGAGGTTTCAGTGTATGGAGCCACCTGATCATTTCAGTGCTCTGCGAGTAATGGGCACTTAATAAATGGCATAGAGAGGCACGGGCTTTGTGGCACAGGGATTAAGCTGCTCCCGGCAACATTGGCATCCCACATTTGGCTGATGCTTTTTAATCTAGCTCCCTGACGATGCGCCTGGGGAAGCAGAAGACGGCCTGATTTGGGAGACCCAGATAGAGTTCCAGGTTCCTAACTTCAACCTGGCACAAGCCAGGCTGCAGTGGGTGTTTGGGAGATGGTGACTCAGCAGATGGAAGATTTCTATGTCTCTGCATTTCCAATAAAACAATCCTTCAGTCAAACCTGCAACCTCACTCTCATGTTGGTGACCACTTCTTCCCAGGCAGTTTCAGGAAATGGCTGGGGTGGACAGCAGTGGGTCCTGTCTCTGGGTTGAGGGACCCAGGGAAGAGAAAACTGTCTTCAGGGAGAGAGTTTGGCTCACATGCAGACTGGCTGGATCTGAGGAGGCGAGACTTTCATAGCATTGGGTTCCACTGTACTCCAAAGTGGCGCCTGTCACAGTGCAATTCCCCTTGCACGGTGGCCTAGAGAGGGTTCAAGTTCTAGATGGAGGACATGTATATCTATGGTAGTGGTGGTGATGGGGGACAATGAAGAATATGAAAAAGCTCAAAGAGATAATGTGTCATCAGTGGGGACCAGATTTGACCGTCAGCCATGGAGGCCCAAGGCAGTAACGCCCTTTACACAGGTTGGTTTGCTTATTTCTGTCATAATGTTCTAGAGAAGGATGGTCCAGGGCTGGAATGGGGACTCTGCTCTGCCCCCTCCACAGGACCCTGACTTGTTTTACTCACATCTGCTTGCCTAAGCAAGGATGACAATCGTATCCACATTCTAGGGAGCAAATGGGGGGGGGGGGGGGGGAAGGAGAATCAGAAGGATGAAAGGATAAAAATGGAGAAAACAAGGGATCTCATTGGCCAGAACTGAGACACATGGTCATGCCTAATGGCAAAGAGGCATGGGAAATGTAGTTTTTATTCTGGGTAGCCATGGTTCCGGCTACTAAGCCCATCTTTGTGGAATGTGAGAGTGTATGTTAAGGGACAATAAGTAAAGTCTGCAACCAATGCTGTTTCTGAACTCTTTCAACTTAGAAGTCCATGGGTTTGTGACTCTGAATCCCATAGCATTACAGTCAAGGCTCAAGCCTTGACCTTGACCCAAAGCAGCATCTCTTCATGGAATGGACAGACAAGACAGCTGAGGGCTGGCTTGGACAGACAGCCACTCTCAGGCAGGGTACAGCCTCTCTGTTGCCCGTGCTGACAGCCCAACCTGGGATTTGGAACTCACTTAACAGATAAACGGGAGCTGAGTAACGTGCAAAATTTCCTCTTGGGGAGCTGGAATGTTCTGTCCTTGACTTCCACAAGCGGATGATCTGTGAAATCCACACTTGAAGGATGCTTCCGTCTCCATGCATGAGGCAAAGCTGTCCCCTGTGGCGGGAGCGCCCTGGGTTTAACTGCTTGTGTGAAGGAATTCATCGTGGAATTCAGAATTCCAGGGGGTGTTTGCTTGCAGCTGAGCACATATGGTGTTCTTGCACTGCCAGCATCAGACACTGCTGGGGCCGGCTCGTGTTTCTGCAAGTCCTCCTCCTTTGGGTCACATTTCCTGCTCTTCTGCTGAACAACATGCCCCCCACCACCCCAGCTTTTGGTTCCTGTGATTCGGGTGGGGCCAGCGCCAGTGTTTTCTGGTCCTGGGGGAGATGTGTGTGGGTGTGTAGGGTGGAGGGGATGGAGGCACAGACCTTAGCCCGGCCAATTGGAGTCACAGTGGTTAATGTGGGACAGGACTGTGGCCCAGGCTGGGACTTTTTGCTGAAATCATTGGGAAACAGGAGAAAGCACATATTTTCCACTGGGATTGTTAAGCAGATAAGAGGAACATCTGGACTTGTTTGTTGCAGAAAGAACTTAATTGGAAGCGACGGGGTGAGGCCAACACAGAGGCCAGCAGAGTGGAGGACGAGGACTGTGACACGCTCCTAATGATATTACTTGGGCCCCTGGACCCAGTCATGCCTGGAGTTTGAATACTCCTGATTTCCCAGTGTGGGAGTCAATATATTCTCGCTCTCCCTCCCCTGCTCCCCTTTTCTGCTTAAGCCAGCTTGAGCTGGGTTTCTATTCTTGCCAATGAAATAGTCTCCACTAATACACCAGCCAAAATGCACTTCTGCTGTAGGCGCCAATAAGAGTTTTATAATTGAGAAGTCCTCCTGGGTGCCTGCTGTACTTGCACATGCTGGGAGCGGGTACACTGTGAGCGTGGCTGCAGATTCTGCTGTGAATCTGTGCTGCGCTCCCTTCACTGGAATGCCAAGGTCAAGGCCCTTTCCCTTCTCCTTACACACGCTTTTCTTCTGCCTGTGATCAGTGCAACCTGCCTTAGGGGATGCTGGGCCAGTTCCAAGTCAGGACCTGGTAGCACTTGTGCCTTGGCTGTCCTTGAGCTCATGGCTGCCCCCTGCAGGATTCAGACTGCCCTGCTAGAGAGACCAGGGGAGCCAGGACTGGGCAGCTCCCAGATACCCTATCCACACAGTGCAGGTCCTTGAGGGGTGAAGGAAGCCATCACAGACCTTCCAGCCCCAGCCAGCTTCCTGGCTGAGTGCAGCCGATTGGTGGGTCCCAGACAACAGCACACAGAGCAAACGAATCACCTGAACACGATCATTGTGTGCAACAGGCATTAACCGATATACTCACTCGTGTGCCTCTGGAGTGTCAGGTGTGCCACATGTGTGAGGGGGCTGTTGAGCAATGACAGACGGTGTGGGGACTGCGGGTCCACTGCACAAAACATGAAGACTGAGGCTGGAATGAGAGAAGGCACTTGGCTGCAGCGCCACGGCTGCCTGAGCCGGGAGAGAGGCCAAGCCGAGGCTCTGGTCCAGAAGCCTGCCTGCTGGGCGTGGGAATGCTGCTTGTGCCATGGTTATCCACAGACCCACAGCCCAGCCACCCTCAGCAGTGGAGGCAAGAGTGGAGGCCTGGATGCCGCACACAGGGACAGGGAAGGTCTCCCACAGCAGTGTGTGGAGAGAGAGGCAACTGAAGGCCAGACTGTAGTGGAAGGACATGTGGATGGGGCTGTGAAATCACAGACCTCCGTGGCCTTGTGCGTTATTTTGGGAACTGGAGAAGCTTGGCTATGATTTTTGGTTGGGGAGGGGGAGGTTAAGCTTTAAAATTTATTTTCAATTTATTTGAGAGGGAGAGAGAGAATCTTCCATCCTCTGATGTACTTCCCGAATGCCCATAACAGCCAAGATTGAGGCAGATCAAAGCCTGGAACCTGGGACTCAATCTGGTGCCCATGTGTGGCAGGTGCTCATGTGCTTGAGCCAGCATCCACGCCCCTTCAGGATGTGCTCTGACAGGGAGCGGGCTGGAAGTAAACAGCCGGCAGTTGGACCAGGCACTCTGACAGGGTACATGGCACTAGCCCAAAGGCCCACCCCGAGACATTACACTTTGGATGCTTCTCCCTTCTTCTGTTTCTCTTTTTCAATCCCCTGCCTCATTTAAGATTGAATTTCCTGAAGCTTTTCAGATCCCTTTTGGAAGCGGGGGGAGGTACTTCATGGATGCTGAGAGCTGGGCTCACCTGTGGAGTGTGAGTGTGGGAGGGTACAACACCCGTGTGTTCCGGTGCATGGGTATGGAAGTGTGTGAGTGTGTTGTGTGTGTATACAACCGTGTGAGAGTTTGCAAATCTGCAAGCTGTGTGGAAATGGGTATGAGAAAGTGTGTTGGTGTGAAAGTGGCTTGCAGGTGAACAGGAATGGTATTAGTGTATACAACTGTCAGTTGAGAGGGCGTATCTGGGTGTGAGTTGGTTGTGATTTGTGTGATTGGGATCTTGTGTGTATATATGCTGATGTGTGCGGCAAAGTGCCTGCCCTCCCCACAGTACCAGGAGGCTGCATAGAAAACACACCCAGGCTTGGTGTCGTGGTCAAGTTCAAGGCCTTGCCGGAGAGCCCTTTGCTCCTAGGTCAAGCCCATGTCGTGAGGCAGTGGCTTTGTTTAGATGGACAGGGTCCCTTGTCCTTAGGCACTCTCCGCTCCCAGACCCTCTTTTGTCCTCAGTCCCCAGGTGGATGTCCTGCACTGCCAGCTGCAATCAGAAGGCAGGCCTGGGGTGGCTCCACCTGCAAGGGCAGATACCAGCGTGCCAGGGCTGGATCCTCCTGGGACAGCAAGGGTGGGGATGTGCTGCTTGTGGGCCCAGGATTGAGCCAATGCTGAAGTGCCACAGGCATTTGTGAAATTTTTTCCAGACAACAGTGAAGTTGAAAATCCCCAGGCCTCAGTCTGTGCCGCCTGTGCAAGCTGCCAAGGTCACCGGGTGCTGCCATTGTTTTGAGGATGTGCTCTCTGCTGCCCTCTGCTGGGCATCTTCTGCCTTGTAGACGTGGAGGGAAGGCCTAAAGCAGCTCACTCCTGCTTTGCTCCCACCCAGGGCTGCAGACCTGCCAGTTCCGAGGCTCCTCAGGGCGGGGGACTTGGCTTCATTATCTTACTGATGCTTAATGCATGTCCGGTACTTGGTGGATGATCCATGAAGGGAAAATGAATGCAGGCAGCCAGGGGCCTGCCTCGGCTCACAACCCTCCCAAATTGTGCTGAGCTGGCCAAGATGACACATACGTAGACATGCATGCCTGGAGGGAAGTGGGAGTTGGGGGAGTGGCAGTACTAACCTCATCTAGCATGGAAACCCCTCCTTGTGCCCACACTCCCCCAGTGTGGCCTCATTCAAGCCCACCTTCAATGCTTGCTTCTGTAAAGATGCCCCCCTTTCCTGATCCCACCGGTCCCTTCCAGGGATGGCTGTGGCGTGCTGCAGGTGGCAGGTGCCCTGGTTGGTTCTGTTGGTGCCCATATGGGATGCTGGTACAGCAGGCAGAAAACTAGCTCATATTTATTATTATTTGAGAAAACAGCCAGGGTTGGAATAGGCTGACGCCTGGAACCTGGAATTGCATCCATGTTGCCTACATAGGTGACAGGGGGCCAAGTATTCAGACCTTTCCAGGAGCATTAGCTGGGAGCTGGATTGGAAGTAGAGCAGCTGGGACTTGAACTGTGCTCTTACATGACACATGGGTAGCCAAACCCACTGTACCACAGTGTTCACTTTGGAAATGAACTTTCGATCAGCCTGATTTCCTCCTATGGATGACAACAGGAGGCTTCTACAGGATCACATGTGTTCTGGTCAGGCATTGTGCTAAGTGCATCACAAGGATGCTTCACTTAATCTTCAGGACTGCTTTGCAAGCTGATGCTGCCATAATATAGGAGCTGAGGCCCACAGACATTAAATGACTTGTTCCAAGTCCTGCCCAGGGTTGCAGCCCATGCCCTGCCCACATGCCCAGACTCTCAGGTTTGCCCACTCAGCTCCGTCTCGTGTGCCTGCTGAGTGTCTGCCAGCTTTTCTGGCTCTCTCTCCTGTCCTCCTGTGTCTGGGCTCAGAAGCCTTTCTATTCTGTACCGCCTTTCTATTCTGTACCGATCCAGGCTCAGCCCCAGCCCCAGGGTGTGGCAGTGCAGGGTGGGGAACCAGCAAGTGTCAGGTTTAAGGTTGTGCCAACTTGCCAGAGCGGCTGCAGGAACAGACTCTGTTGAGAGTGGGTGCACACCCATTCTTTTATGTGGCCACACAAGATACAACAGGTCCATATTTGAGCGCTTCCACCTCAAGTCCATGAAATGAGTTTGAACTGACGCAGCATTGGCGAGCCCTGGCCTGAGACTCTGCGGCCTCAGCTGCCACTGCAGCCTTGCAACGTGGCCTTGGGCAAAGGGGGCTTAGCTTTGCCAAGCCTCAGCTTCCACGTCTGTACAGTGGGCAAAAGAATATCTTGCAGTGTTGCAGTGTCACCAAGCCAGGAATAAGGGGATGGGGGCTTAGTATGGGACTGCCAGTGGTCTAGTCCAGAGGCTGGGAGGTGCCCAGGCTCCCCAGGCTCAAGTTTTTCTGGTTAGGGTGGGTGCGAGGTTAAGTGAGTCGGGAGAGGTTATAGACGGAGTCCTCCAAGTAGGTGAGGCCTCTGTGGGAGCTGCTGGGGATCCCAGGAGAGCTCCTGAGTCACTCTCTTCTTTCTTCTTCTTTTTTACCCTCCCTGTCATTAATATTTTTTTTCTGCTTACGAAAGTGGTTCCCACTCACCGTATACAAGTCAAACCACCTAGAAAAGCATGGCGTTAGAGGATTGACAGTTCCCCACGTCGTGCTCCTTAGTGAAAGCGCTGGTGACATTTCGGCATATGTTCTTGCAGACTCCCTGCTTGCAGAGTGCGTGTCTGTTTTTACCCATCCGAAGCTGGCGGAATGGCGTCAGCATCGGCATCAGCGTCACAGGTGCGCCTCCCACCGGCTTGGGACCCGCCACTGCTGTTGGCGGCTTTCAACATCCTATGCAGTTTCATCCACAGCGGGGGCGGGAAAAGCCCGAGAATTTATGTGCTAGACACTAAGGCCGATTCCGCCAGGATCCTGGCCCCGGGCAGGGGTCGCTAGCTGGGTGGCTGTGGGCAGGCTCCTCAGCCTCTCGGAGCCCCCTTTCCTACCTCTGCAAGGGTGTGAATCACGACGGATGGCACCTTCTTCCAAGCGAGCTTGTCAGAAGGATTCCGGGACGTGCGGCGGGCTGAGCTCAGCGCGGGAGTTCCCAAAGCCAGGCTCGGATCTCAGAGACGCGGGAGAGCCTCAGTCCGCCGCCGCCCCCGCCGCCCCCGACCCCCGCCGCCGGGAGGGATGGCGCTATGACACCCGTCCTGCTGACTTGGGAGGCAGAATGACACGGAACGATGACTCAGTGGCATCCTGGAATTTGCATTGGAGATGAGGAGTCTTGCATTTAGATTCAGTGGGTTGCACAAGCATAGGCTGGGAGAAACCTCAATTTCACAGGGTGAATCACAGATTCCTCACCCCCCCCCACCCCCCGCCAGAGGCTGCACATCCCAGACTGGGTGAGCTGGAGCTGAGCAGGCCTAGTGCAGAGGTGCTGGATGGAGTCCCTGGAGCCCCAGCTGCTTGGACCCCTTAAGCGGCTGCTCCCCTCCTTGCCCATGTGAACCTCCAGCTGTGTGCATGGTGGCTTCTCCCCCTGTACCATGGAAAGCATCGCCCTCCCAAGTGCTACTTCCCTTCACCCCAGTGCCCAGGGAGGGTACCAAGTCTGCCATTTGCTGCTGCCAAGCCGGGGACAGGAGGGGACACTGCTGCTGGGCCTTGACAGCCTCTTGCCACCTCACAGAATGCCTGTTCGGTGCCAACGCTGATAGGCAGTGTGGTAGGTTGGGCAGGGGCTTCCCAAAACACCCATCCCTGTGCTGGTTCCTGGACTCTTGTTTGGAACAAAAGTGTTTGCAGATATCATCTTGTCCTTCGATGCTTTTCGGCAAGAGGTGGGGTGGTGGAGGGTCGGCCCTAGATTCAATGTAAGGAGTCCTCAAAAGAGACACAAAGGGGACATTCGCCTTGTGGGAGGGGAAGTGGCTGCTGAGTGGCCACAAAGGTGCAACTCCTCATCAAGGCAGGCCTGTTGTCATGAGGACCAAGAGTCCAGAAACAGAGGTGCCCTGGCAGCCTGCAAGGGACAGGGCCCAGATGGGACCCGACTCTAACCTTTGGACCTGTGCAAAAAGAAGCTTCTGTTGATTGAAGCATCCTTGTTTGTGAACATTCATACCAGGGAATGAGCACAGGTGACACATATCAAAATGTCCAAGCAGGGCCTCTGCTGGGCACAGCAGTGACAACCCTCCTTGGGATTCCTGGGTCAAGTTTTCAGCACGGCTCCCTGATCCCAGCTTCCTGTTAGGGGCACCCTGGGAGGCAGCAGGGGATGTTCAAGTGCTTGGTCCCCTGACACATGACAGACCTAGGAGTTCTAGACTCCTGCTCCTGGCTTCAGCCTGGCCCAGCCCTGACCCTTGTGGTCATTTGTCTGATTATACCTGGACACCTTCCTGACACGGTAAACCTGTTCTTCATCTCTTAGCTTCAGGGCCCCCAACTACCTGGCAAACGGGTGACTCAGACCATCTCTGTAAGAGTGTTCGGCTCAGCAAACTGTAGCTGTTGTTATTACTTGTAAGTTTTATTTTTTTAGTTTGAAAGGGAGGGAGAGAAGGGGAGTTCCCACCTCTTGATTCACTGCTCAAATGCCTGCAAATGGCAGGCCACCCTGCACCAAAGCCGGCAGCCCAGAAGCCGATTGCTGGTTTCCCAGTGAATGGCCTGAGGCCAGCCACTTGAGCCATCACTGCTGCCTGCTGTGTGTACATTATCAGGGAGCTGGAATCAGGAATGGAGCCAAGCCTGGATGCAGGAGGCTTATACCTGCCCTGTTATTATTTTAATAAGTATAATTGACCTCTCCCGGCCTCTGTAAAAGCGCGATGACAATATGTGTCTCACAGCAGAAATAACATGAGGTCATGGGGTGGAAAGAGCATTTCGAAAAGCACCATCTTCTCAAACGTGGTGGATGAGCGTGGCCGATTGCGTTGGATTCCGGCAAATCCTTGTTGTCAGGGAAGCCTGTCCTTCCGGAGTCGGCCACAAGAGGGCACCCTCCGCCTTTGCTTTCCTCATTCTCCCTTCCGGTCTCCTCCCCGGAAGTAGAAAAGGAGATTCAGAGCCGCCCCTTGGGCAGGCACTGCCTGAAGGCTGGGTGGAGAGGCCTGGCTCTGAGGGGCCGTCTCCTCCACAGGAAGAGACACTTGTGGCATTTCGGGAGTGTATGTGCTGTCGCCACCCCTGAAGGCCACGCTGGACTTGTACATGTGGAGTATGTCACCCGCACAGCGCCAGGGTTCGAGGCCCAGGCCCACGGAGGCGCACCCAGGAACCCATAAGTAACTGCTTCAGGCATCTTTGATGCTAGTCCCGTCCACCCCAACCCCGAGACCCTTACACCACAGTGGACAGTTCGTGAATGCCACCTGCGGGAGGGAGTCTGGGAGCGAAGGCTCCTGCTGACCGGTGCAAGTGCCCGGAAGTGCTGTGGGGCTTCCAGGAGGACCCGTGGCAAGCACAGGGACTGTGAGCTTGGAGCTGCCCCGCTGTCGGGCTGGGTCCTGAGTCACAGCCCGGCCCTCCCACTCCTCCCTGGAAGCTGGGCTCCACTGCAGACAGGCATCTGCCTTCTGCCGGTCCTGTGCTGGTGGCAGAGGACAGACACCGGCAGGCCCTTGCGCCTGGGACCCGGCACATGAGAGCACAGGTTTTCCACCACCAAACCACTCAAAATGTGGGAGTCATGCCAGAGCAGGTTAACTGTTTAAAATATCCTTTTGTGAGGGTGGGCATTCAGCCCAGTTGGGTAGGATGCCTGTGTCCTGTTGTGTCACGCATGGCTTCCTGCTGGTGTAAGCCCTAGGGGGCAGCAGAGACCAGGCAAGTCATGGGGTCTTTGCTACCTGAACTGAGTTCCTGGGCTCCCTGCCTTGGCCCTGGGCATCGCATTTGCAGAGTGGACCAGTGAATGGCAGCCTTTGTCCATCTCTTTGCCTCTAGAGTAAAAATAAATGAAAAGAAAAAAATTTTTAAAAGCGCCTTTGTGTCGGCCATGATGTCTGTCGCTGCGTACTCTGGCCGGGGCCCAGAGGTCATGGTGAAGCTAAATTTCAGGCTGTCTTTCCTGTCGGGCCTACTCATGATACCTTTGGGCCAGAGGGAGAGGGGTTAGCATCTGGCTCTCCTTGAGCCTGGAGGGACACTGTCTTTCTTGCAGCCCTGCACCTGGAATGCTGCCTGATTATCCATCCAGGACCCTACTTGCGGGCCGCCTGGGTCCTGGGGCCTCTGGAAGCATCTGGACACATGTGTTCCTCCTTGACCAGGATCAGCAGGTTCCTCCTTAGCCAGCACCTCCCCTGTTGCCTCCCAGGAAGAAGCAGGACATAGGCAAGGACCCAACACTTTATTGAGAGGAGACGAGAGATGGCTGAGAGCTCAGCCAAGGCTTATTTTGTCCTGTGTCCCATGAGCCCCGCCGCCCATTCAGGCACAGACTGACCCCAGCTTCACCACTTGTCAGCTGTGACGGCCGAACCTGCTATGGCTGTTGTGAAGAGCTCCTGGGACAGCGCCTGGGACAGCGCCTGGGACAGCGCCTAGGACCGCTCCTGGGACAGTGCTCAGCACAGCGCCTGGCCAAACGTAAGTGATCAACCTGTACGGATCGAGTCAGAGCAACTTCCTCTGAGAGTACAGACATGGGGCTGGAGCATGGGTCCTTTCTAGTGCTGGGAAGGGAATGGTGGAAAGTTCTAGTTCCCTGCATGTAGTCAGAGAGGTGTCTCCTATTGTGTAGTTTTGTAGTTTCTGCTTTTTGGCCAAGGCACTGTCAGAGACCGCTGACCTCAGTGTGAAGTTTGGCTCTCTGCCTATTGCTGTGTGGGTGATTTGGGGCCTGGTTCCCTTTGTTCCTGAACCTCACTAATCCCTGGAGGCTTAGAGAGGTTGGAGAAGATGGTTAGATGGTGTGTGTGTGTGTGAGTTGGTACCAGCTCCAAAATGACTGGGCATGCGTGCCTGTGTGCTTGTGTGTGCCTGTATGCTTGTGCACGCAGCCTCTTGTGTCTCACAGCAGGCCCAAGGTCTTTGTGGCTGGAAGGCAGGCAGTGACCTCATGGGAGCATCTGTACTTCTTGTGCTCTGCCCTGGACAGCGTTGTCCATGTTCGCGCAGCTGAGTCTTCAGTAGAACTGAGCCTGGCAGGTTGTGGCTCCCCAACCTTTCTTGTTTGACTCGTGTCTGTGTTGCAGTTTCTGGAGAATGTGGACTCCGTCCCCCGCCCTCCCCCAGGCCTGGAAGCAGGCGAGGGACAGGGTCCAGACTCACCCGGGCTGTGCTCAGAGACTCAGGCAGTGCTGGCGTTCCCACAACCAGCCCCTCAGGGAGGTTATGAAATGGCTCCAGTGGAAAGAAAAGCAGCTGAAAGGTCAGGAGCGTGGCTCGGGAGCCCTCTTACCTCCGGCGCACGGCCTCCTGTCGCCCCCGCTTCTAGGCCAGCCAAGAGGCCCCCGGGCAGCGCTGGGTCAGCTGTGAAACCATGACCTCAAGAACAGTATTTCCAGGAATCCCCATCTTAGTATCTAAGGGATTCCTGGGAAAACTGGACCCTGAGGACAAGGTGGGTGAGCGTGGCTTTCGGCTCCCAGGCCTGCAAGAGGGCGTCCCCAAGGCCTGTTGGAGTCTTCCGCTGCTCCACCGCCCCTGCAGCGGTCGCTGTGGGTGCTGGGATGTCCAACGCCAGAGGGGCAGTGCCGGGAACCTCAAGTGCCCTGGAAAGCACCTTCCCGGCAGTCCAAGGGCAGACTGGACCGTGTTGTCTGCCAGAGGCCATCTGGCACCCCAGCCCCCGTCCCCCAGCCCCTACGGCTGCTGTGGGTCACGTGTGTTCCTGGGTCACTAGCCAGAGGGGTGGTGGTAAGCCATCTGGGCAGATCTAGTTCCTAGTTTCTCTGTGTGGCAGGCGATGTCCAGCAAGTCACTTGGCCTCCAAGGCGTGGCATTCCTTAGCTCTGAGAGGGGACAGTATAGGAACTTCTGGACTGGTGAGACCAGCAAGAAGTAGGGGGAGCTGGGAGGAAGGCAGCTCCTAGGATTAATGGCAACCATCTGGGTTTCTTTTTGTTTCAAGTAACCTGGGAGATGAAGGCCTGGGCAGGGAAGGTCTTTTATGGCTCCCTCCTTCTCCCCTGCCCTAGGGTTCCATGACTGGGAGCACAGAGGTCAGGTTACAATCCCTGGCTTGGCACAAAGTGTCACCATGGACGAGGTACTTAATTGAGCCTCAGTTTTGTCATCTGGAAGATGGGCCAGTTACACTGCCCACTCCTGAAGTTTGTGGGAATGAGGGGGTGAAACAGCATTGAGCTGAGCTGTCCATTGCTTGTTATGCTATCTCTAGGAAAGGTATACGGGCCTGGCCTGGTTTTGGCAGGAGCCAGAAGCCAGAAGCCAAGGTGAGGAACTCAGAATTGGAGAGTGTGACTCCAAGCCCAGGACTACTTTGTGTGTATGTGCATGTGTGTGTGTTTTGGGAGCCGGAAGGATTTTTAGGAATTGTCTGAATCACAGACAAGTGGATCTCACCCCCGAATCCCTAATTGTGGCTGTGCAGGTCTCAGCATTGAGAAGGATGCTGAAGCTGTGTCTGAACATCTCAAGAATGCACATGCTGGCACCGGTGTCTGCTGCGGGCTTGGGAAGAGAGCAGGGTGGGGCGAATGGGCACGGTGTTGCCCAGGCACATGTGGGGCACATGGAGGAATTGGGACTCACCTGGAGTCACCAGGCGGCAGGTGGCATGTGTAGAATAGTGCGGAGCCTGGCAGGCCCTCTGTGCCCTCTCCCAGCTTTCCCCGCCCCCACTCACTACTTACGGTTCTGGGCTGCAGCTGGAGAACAACTTCTCCCTTCCCGAGCTACAGTGCTTCATCTCAGACTCCCAACTGACCAGAGATGCAGCACTGCACCTCAGGCTGGGGGACACGGCTGCACGGCTCCGCCTGGGCGGGAGGAGGCACTGCCCAGGGCACCCTGGCTTTGCTCTGCAGCTCTGCCCAGGGGCTGCTTCTCCCTTCTGGCTTTCCTTGGTGTCTCCTACAGCTTTGGGGAGATAAAATCACACATTTAAGGGGTGCTGCTCCTGGCTTTCCGTACAGCCCAATCAGCATTACACAGCTTCATCCTGCCTCGTCCCTCGTGGCCTGGGCACACACTGTCACTGGAGATCTGTCTGACTCAGGCGTTTCAACCAGTGGGCTTGTCTGTGTCTTACACCTGCCTTCTGCTTCTGTTCTCCAGGCAGAGACTTCATTTTTTTGTTTTTTAATCTACGAACAACTGCTTCCAACCTGCTCCCTCTTCTTCTCTTCCCACCTGCCTGATCTAGAGTGACTTTTTAAAAAATGTATCCAACAGGTGAAGAAGAGAGCCAGAGATGGAGAGCCTGCAGCTATCTGGTCTTTGGCCAGGGCCAAAGCGGGGAGCTCCAGGTTGCCCACATGGGTGGTGAACTCAGCTGCTTGAGCTCTCACCAGCTCGCGGAGCTGAAGTAGGGGATGCAACCCGGCACTGCGATGAGGGATGCTGACAGCTCAGTCCTTATGCTGGATGCCCACCTCCAGGGCAACTATTACTAAGGCAACACCACCATCGCCTTCTCAGCCTCACAATCTCTGAAGGTCTTGGGGGCGTTCAGCCTTCCAGCTGCCCCTCTGGCCCCAGTGGCCACGTTGCCCGCCTTGCTGTGTCCATCCCCAGAACACCTTTCCATTCCTCCAGGAACCCTGTGCCCACTCGCCTGGCTCCCCCACATGCCGTGCCACTGCCATGGCCTCCTGCTTCTGCAAAACCCTCCCCACCGACTCTTCAGAGCTGTCCACTTCCTGCTCCTGCTTTCACTCTTCCTGTGCCCTCTTTCAAACCTTTGATCACCACTGAAAGGTTGTTGTTACTGATGGCCACTCCACATCTGGACCGTGTGGCCCAGCCATCAGGGAGGGGCCCCTGCATGCCTCACCGAGTTCAAGGTCTGGCAGGTGGATGCTGTGGGCAGTGGACTCCATCTCTTTGTGCTGGGGTGGGGGCTGGGTGTGTTGGGCCAGGTTGAGTCTCCAGCCAGTGCTGAAGACTGTGGCTGTTTTGTACATTTGGGCACCCTGGGCCTCATGGATGGTGCTGTAGGTGACAGTCACAGGGAAGCCCATTTGGTAGCTGATTGAGTGACAGTGTGGAGGAATCAGTTCCTACTAGGAGCCTGGGTTGGGTAGGGGGATTTCTGGAGGAGTTGACAAGCCCCTCTCCCTGCACCCTTTCCTGTCCTGCTCCCCACAGTAGCCAGGGTCCTGGGTGGCACAACAGAGCTCCTGCTTGGTTTAATGGTGGCTACGGTGGCCTTCATGACCAAGGAATCACTCTCAGGGATGTGTAGAGGGAGCAGGTGGCTTCTACCTGGATATGGGACAGAGCAAAAGAAATACCTGTGTCCTTGCAGGCAAAAAGTGAGATCAAGCCCCTCCCCCTGCAGGCTGAGTTAGAGAAAAGCGGGGAGGTTGCTGGGTGGGGGAGTACTGATTCCAGCTGGGTTTATCTGAGCTGTGACTCCAGCCTCAGACTCACTTGGTGTCCCTGATGGCCTGTCTACACTGCTCTCCACAGCTTCCCCAGGCCTGGGAGGTTGTCCATATCCCGACAGAGCTTCTGGTGAGAAGCCAGAAGGCTTGTCGTGGAGAAACCAGGATGCTTGGCTGCCAGGAACATAGCTGAGAACGGGGCTGCCCAGCCTGGCATCCTCATGCACAAACCAACTTTATCTTTCCTGGGTGCAGCAGGTGTGGCCAGTGGGTTTGGGTGTTGGTGGCCTCAGCCCTCCCTCACTGGGGACACAGAGTGACTTGGGTTGGCCCCTGCAGACTTGCTGCTGGCCCTTCTGTTCTCAGGGAGCTGACTGTGGGGCTCTCAGGCCTCAGGTCGAGCTAGCTACCATGTTGGATTGAAGTGTAACCAGGTGGCTTCATTCTGACTGTTCCTTTCTACTTTTATCTCCTAATTATGGACAATGCTGTAGTTTTCCAATTATCAGTAACTTTTTCTCCCTAGGTATTAAAAAAAGAAGACTGCTTTAAAACATGATTGCGTGACATGCATCCCTACTTCCAAGTTGGGGATGGAGTGAAACTGTTTAACATGTCTAGACAATGGGATGAGGGACTGTCTGACATTGTACCAGCAATGTCGGGCACACTTCAGTAACAGACTGATGGAATTATAACTCCTTATGAAGGACTATGCTATTGTGATGGTGTGGGGAAAATTAGTCAGGGAGTGGGAATTGGGGGCAGTCGGGAGAAACCCAGACTCTATAGAATTGTACCATAAAATTCAAAATTTAAATTAAAAATTAAAATGGCAAAAATGAAAAAGGGAGGCATCTGAACAGCTGTATTTGGTCAGCAGTGCCAGATCCTCTTTAGTTCTTGGGGCAGCTGCTGAGGACGGCCAGGAAGGCCAGGGACCCAGGAGGACGGCACCTGGCCCCCAGCAAGGGCAGGCTGTTCCTCACCTTGTGGGTTGGGGATACCACGACAAAGATAGCATCACCCTTGGGCTGAGAGATGGGAATGGGGTATGAGCAGGCCCCTGGGAGAAAATGAGCTGGGGACAAGAAGCTGAGATGCAGCCATGTCCCCTGTGGTCCCTGCCCTCCCTTTAGGCTTCCCAGTGCCGGGCCTTTGTCTCTGGAATAACCACCATGAGGCTCATATAGGAGTGACCACTTCTTAGATGTCCTAATTGTGCCAATCCCACACATTCCTAGGCTAGGCTCCAAGTGATGGGGATTGGCCAAGGATGTATCATGGGTCAGGACGGGGGTGGGGTGCACCAGAAGGCTGACCTCAGAACCCTCGTATAGTTCACCTGTGTTTTGGATGTCCCACCCCTGACCCCTTTCTCAGTCTCTCGGTTCAGGACAGGGTCCCAGCATGCCCTTTTGCTGTGTGCTGAGTGCCTCTGGATGACACCTGCGTCCATCTTCACCCCAGAGCAGCACAGACAGGTCTAGGCGGAAATAAATGTCCCTGACAAAGCGGGACAGAGTGGTAGGGAATGAGCCCCAGAAAGGACAGTCCAGGGCTTGGAGGACAAATAAGCTCCTGCCCATGGGGGTGGCAGGAGGTCTTCCTGGAGGAGGATATGTTGTAGCTAGGAACAAGGGCAGAGGTGCAAGAAGATTGGGTATTCTGCTGGCTCTGCCCCAAGACTCTTCCTCCATCGCAGGCAGTTGCTGGGCCTGCAGACAGTGCTATCCTGGCCCCCAGCCCTCTCCAGTGAGGCACCCACTAAGGGGCTCCTTCACACTTGGGAGATGAGAGAGTCCTTTCTGGGTTCTGTCAGCAGGCAGCCCCCTACGCTATCCCCTACCTGTGGCCCTCTCTCCCCTTTCCCTGGGCATCCTACCTGGCTGTGGCTCAGTGCTGGTTCTTGGCAGCTCAGGGGGGATCCCAGCTCCTCAGCGGGATGAGCACTTCTTTAGTCCGTGTCCCCGGGCCGGGTAGGGGGCACCTCTGTCTTCTGTCGGGAACTCCAGGGAAGGATGGCCGAAGGGAGGCTGGGAAGGAGAAATAAACAGTGGCTGTCTGGGCTTTCCCGCCAGGCCTGGGCCAGGCCTCCTTTAGCGCCTTCCCTTATATGGCCAGGCTGCTAGGACTGGGAGCCTGTGTGTACTCCCCCCGCCCTCCAGGCCACTTGCCGCAGTGCAGGAGCCACCCCTGCTCACCTGGGACTCTGCTTGCCACAGAAGCCAAGCTAGTACCTGGGGTCTGTGTAGTCATCAGCTGCACACCCTGGCCGCCCTGGCCCATGGGGCTGCTTAGGGTTGAAAGGAAGGGAGTAGAGGGAAAGGGAGGGGGGGCAGAGGAGCAGCTGGGAGGGGGGCAGAGGAGCAGCTGGGAGGCAGGGACCCACCTGGTTCTGACAACCTGGAGCTCCAGGTGTGATCCTGGCCCAGCCCCTTTGATCCCTGTACCTCTGTATCTTCTCTGGCTAATGAGGGTATGGAAGAAGCCATAATTCATGTTCCTGGGCAGCCGTACGGGTGGGGGCTTTTGTGTTCCTGTTTTGCAGAAGGGAAGACACCCTGGAAGTGGCCAAGACGTTGAAACATAGCCAGAAGAGGAGTGAGGCAGGATTTGAACTCAGGGCCATGTGACATCAGGGCCTGTGCTCTGAGTGGGTTAGGGTTTAAGGCTCTTAGTGGTCCTACTTGGCCCAGCCCTTAGAACGTGTCTGGAAGGAGTGGGAGTGGGGCTGTTCATGACTCATGTCAGGGTTGCCACCCCCTGGCATGGGGCCTGGCACCAACTAGGTTCTCAGGAAAGGGGTGTCGTAGACGTGCTAAGTGAACAGACCTCAGTGATCCTATCTGTGCCATGGGCGCATAGCTCCTGGACAAGAGGAGGAAGCCAAAAATTGGACTAGGAAGCCCTGGGGTGCCACCTCTCAGATGACTTTGTCCTTTGCCCACAAGTTTATGCCAACCGGCTCTCGTCCTCTGACTGATGCTGCATCCCCAGGCCGGTATCTCCGGGCTGACTTTCTCGCCCAACCCTGTTTGGGGGACAGGGAGGAGAGGATCTGCTCAGGCCCTGGCTGAAGCCTCAGGCGGGACCTAGCAGCAGTGACCATGGGGAGAGAGCGCAGGAGGGGAGGGTGAGAGGAGGCCGTGGGGTCAGCTGCTGGGAACCGTTCAGAACCAGGCCTCCCTGAAGCACTAACATCCTGTGTGCTCTGGAGCCTGCCCTGGAACCGCCTTCACCCCATCCATCATTGTGGCATCCTCTGGGACCCTGGCCCCTCTTCCTGGGGGCCCGGCTGTCAGCGTGGCCGAGGGACCGCAGCTGGCAGTTCTGCAGGCCTGCTTAGTGTCGCAGCCGCCGGACAGGCGGGGGAGGAGGCGCCTGCAGTCCTCCTAATCCAATTTGTTTAGATCCAGTCTCCGCGGCTCATACACTGATGAACAGCGCCTGAGTGCGTGCTATGCCGGGGTGCACGTTTACACACTTGTGTGGGGCATGCTGGGGTGAACAGGTGGACTGTGTTATGTAAGACAGCCCAGGCCTCATCCCATGTCCTGGAACCTTGCCTCTCTCCCCCTTCCTTGCCACTCTCCTCCACATCTCCCTGCACTCTTTCCACCCACATGCTGTCTGGTACCTGTGGCTGCAGCACAGAAAGCTCTTTCATTTTCCTGGGCCCAGGTCTGTCCACCTGGTTTGAGGGCCAGTCCCTCATCCCTCCATTCTACCAGGAGTAGCAAGTGCTTGTGGTGCTGGCAGGTGTGGGAAGAACTTGAGGGGCTTTGGCAACTGGCTGACATTCTCAGCTTCTCTGGAAGGAGCTCTCTCAAAGTCCTGGGAGCTAGTTAATTGTCCCTGCACTCTCAGAGGTAGAGTGATTGGCCCAAGGACACACAGCCTTGGGTCTGTCTGTTTTTTCCATCCTGTCTAAGGATGATTGCTGTTTGTTTCCCAGGGTTTTCTCAAGCTTGTTCTTGATCTGATTGTGTGCTCCCATCCTGTGGGGCAGACAGGGAGGGGGTGATCTTCCCTACTTAAGGAGTTTGTTTCTCCCACCACCACCCTGAGCTGCCTTCCTTCTTTCCCCTATATTGCCTGAACTGCTCCTTGTCCTGAGCCGTATTGCTATGACCATCCTGCAGGCTGGACTGGGGAGTATGCTGCCAGGAACTTGGGATGCCACTGAGGCTCCCTGCAGCATGGCTGTGAGGGCAGTTGGAGCGGACATGGGCACTAAATGACAGGGGTTTGGGAGAGAACTCACTCCTGCCTGCCTTCTGCTGGTCCCTGGGAAGCTCACTCTAGTGCATTCTTGCTTCTCCAATGATAACCTGCCTGTTAGAAGGATGCCATGTCCAGAGCTGTGGCCATTGAGAATCCTCAGCTGCTGCCAGGCTCTGAGGGACTGAGGATGGGCCAGAGCACTGCAGGATGTTTCAGACCCCTAAGAGCAGCCATCAGTGGTCGTTCTCCCCACTTTGCTCACCTGGCTTACAAAAGGGATCTTCTGAGAATCTCCAAGCTCCAGGGCTGGGAGTGGTACAACCAGGTGCCAACCAACTTGAGCGTAATTGCAGAGGCACCTCTGACCAGCAGGCCCTATTTTAGCTTCTCATATAAGAATGGAGCCACTTAAGGGTGACTCCAAGGGTGGTCCAAGCCTGGAATTAACCTGGTGACAAAGGCTGAAGGACTAGCTACTGCCAGGTGGAGGAATAAATAACTCCTGTGCTTACTGAGGTTCAAACAGGCAATATAAGTTGCACCCATCATCTGCTGGCCAGTGTTGGGGGCAGACTCCAGCCCAGATCCGTCACATTCAGTCCACTTTGGACAGTGGCCGGCAGGATGACCACAACCTAAGCTCACATCATCATGGTGGTTGCAAAAGCCCCAGTGCCCTCTTCTGGCTTTGCTTATTTCTCAGAAACTCAGTTCTGAGCTGCTAGAAATGGGCCCCAGCTGTGAGCCAGATGGAATTATAGTGGGGAGTGGGATGAGGCCTCCCCCATTCTCCCAGCAAGCTCCCGGACCCCTGCTCACACCTGACTTCTTGTGTGGGTGGATAAAGCAGGGGTTTTCTTGCCCACAACTCCCTCCTGCATGTACGGATCCTATAGCCTTTGCTCCCCTAGGGTTTGCACTGTCTGTTTGGTGAGCACAGAGAAGACACGAATTCTGGAGTCAGGCAGACAGGCCTTTGAACCTGACCTCTAGCACCCATCAGCTATGTGATCCACAGCCCCTCTCTTCCCCTCTCTGAGCTTCAATTGTAAAGGTCAGATGAGGTGGACATCATGTGCAGGCACCATTCCAGGCACACAGTGAGTCCCCCGCAAGAATGGCTGTAGTTTGCATGCTGAGCACCAGGTGGGGAGGAAGAGAAGGCACAAATGGAGGGTGAAAGCCCAGGGAGGCATCCGGAGCAGCGTGGGAGCCACCGCCCAGGGCCCCTTTCTCAGTCTCCTGCTCCCATGGCCTCCCTGGGCCTCTGTTTCCAGAGAGCCCTCCACCCCCTCATGCTGTGGCTGAGTTCAGCAGCCTCACACGCTCCCTACTTCCTCCCCAGGGAAGGGTGCTCCAGGGACTTTTGAGCAAGCCCTGGGAATGCAGTTGGAGGCTGGATCAAGAGTCATGCAGGGCAAAGGGAAGAGGGAAGAGGGAAGAGGGAAAGACAAGGGCCCTGGAGCTGCCTAGCTTGGAATCTTAAAGCCTTAGTGGAAGTGGCTTGGGCTTAGGCTTGGGGCTTGGGGGTCAGAGGGGAATAAAGACCTCTGAATGCCCTGACTTTTCCCTAGGAGCAATAGTGGGGAAAGGAGTGGGCATGGGTGGGTGTTGAGAGCTAGCGGCTCTCCAAGCACCTGGGAACCCATGGTAGCCGTGATGGCAGCTGGCCTCTTGTCCAGTGCTTTTGATGTGCCTATACTTGCTGAGTTCTTTATGTTGTGAAGATTTTCTCATCTAATCCTCACAGTCATTGCTTAGTTAGGGACCCATCTTACCCTCAGTTTGCAGACCAGACAACTGAGGTTCAGGGGTTCCAAGCACTCCCTCCAACTCATGCAGCTGATAGGTGCCAGAGACAGCATTGGCTGCATTCAACCACAACTTATGTTCCCTACGGTTCCTCTGAATGCAGTGTCGTTTTTACAGAGCAAGCACTTGCTTGCTGCTGCTGCTTGCTGCCACCCTAACCAAGTTACTGATGAAGGAAGGACGGCGACTTTGGCTCACAGTCTAAGCCTGAGCAGGCCCCTTGGATCAGCCTGCCAGGGAGGCTGGAAGGCAACCATGGCTGAGCAAGTGCAGATGGAAGAGAGCCAGGAAGCAGAGAGACAAAGCATTCGTGTGTGTCTACATGGTCTCTCCTCATACAGCCACCACAATCCCATTATGGAGGCTGCACTTCAAGAAACCAACTCAGTCTAATAGCTTCCAAAGGCCCCGCCCTCAGACATCATGATTGAATGAAGTTTCTGCCCTTCATCCATTTACCATTAGCGTTAGCTTATTAACCATGAACATTAATTTGCTGATCATTAACATCAGTCCATTTACCATTAACACAAGACTTTGAGGACAAAACCTTTAACACCTGGGCCTTAGGGGGATGCCCAAACTATATGTCCAAACCTGGTGTTTCTCAGGTGTATGTCAGTCTCCGTGGAGAGGGAGGAGTCAGTGACTAGAGAAGGTCTCTGGGACCCTGGTCACCAGAAGCCATGGGGGCATCTCATTTTTCCCTGGTATACTCCCCTTGCATGCTGTAATAAAGAAGTCGTCCTCCCTCTTTGCAAAAATGGGGACCTCCAGACACTTTCTGACAAGACAAGTGTTGGTGCCTTCTGGGATGCATTGGGTGGGAGGAGTGGTAGGCGTGTGGCCTGTGTGATTAAAGAAAGGGACCCCAGATGGAGGTGACACGGTGCAGGCAGGACTGGACTCCATGGTGTCAAGGGTCCTCCAAGGTTAGACAACCTCTTCTCCAGGAGCAGGCATTGGTCGATCTCCACGGAGGGGGAGGGAGCATCAAAGGTTGTGGATGGAACTCTTCCAGATACTTCCTACTCCCCTGCCTTTGTCCTCTTCCTTATCACATAGCCTCCAGCCAGTTCCAGTAGGCCAGGTGGATTTTCCACATCTGGGATTCAAGTCTTAAAGCACCAGCCTGGAGGTGCTCTGATCTCCCACCCTGCCCCATTATTCACATGAGCCTGAAGGGTACAGAGGAGAAGCAGTGAACTCAGAGCTAGGCTTCTAGGCAAGGGCACAGCCTCACTCCTCAAGCACCCAGACCTCATCTCCTCATCCGGGGATCCAAGTGGGTCATATGTTAGCACAGGCCCCCCCAAGGAAGGTGGGAGAGCGAAGAGGGCCTTTCCGCTCCTTTGGCTTTGAACATGGAATAATCATCACTTCCTTCTCCAAATAACTCTTGGCCCTCCCTGGAGCCAGATGGCGGATGTTTGGAATTTATGTTGTAAATAGTACTGGGGTGGTGGGGGTGGGGTACATGTTTTACTTTCTCCAAGCCCCAGAAAGGAGGGAAGTGAGGGAGGGAGAAGAGAGGGGAAGGAAGAGAGCAGAGAGAGGAGAGCAGAGAGCAGAAAGCAGAGAGCAGAGCCAGAGGAAGGGGAACAGAGATTGCTGGTGTGAGGGGGATGAGGCCAGAGGGAAGGCAAAGAGAGGGCGGAAGAGGGATGGGGAGGGGGCTCCCTGGGTGCAGGCGCCAACAAGCTCCATCTTGAGTTCAGGAGCGATCCCTGAAGTTTTCTAAAAATAGCTCAGTCGTTCCCCCAGCGGGTCTGGCAGCAGGGACCAAGAGAGGCAGTCGTGCCCTTTTATGGTAAGAACAAACCCAGACCCGCTGAGGGGAGTGATTGGGAGCAGGGCTGAGCCCATGCTTCTGGATGGAGCCCAACTCTGGGGTTCAGGCTGGGCAGAGAGGGGTCAGGACTGGGTGGGATTTTCTGACCCAGGTATTTCTACCCTCTGTGAAGAAAGGGCCAAAGTCAGTGTCAGCGGGGAAACCCTGGACACTGATGAATCTCCAACACTGAGATGGAAGGACCGTTAGAGCTGTCTCATCTATTCCCATCTCCTGGAAGAAATTTCAGAGCAGGCAAACAACCGTAGCTCTTTGGATGGGGGTTTTGTGCTATCCAGGTAAATTGATGCTTTTGTCCAAATTAATGGCTACTGTACTGGAGAGGACAGTGTGATCATGGAAAGTGATCTGGGAGTCAGGAGACCCACTCACAGTTTACACATGACTTGCTGTATGATGGTGACAATCTATTGTCCCTCTCTGGTCTCAGCTGCCCCCACTAGGGTGATCAAAAAATGACTTATTTAAATGGCAGAGTTAGAGAGATTCTTCAATGCTGCTGTTGGGTGGAGGGATATCTACTGGTTGCTGTTTTTGTCTTGTGCACTGAGCTAGGGAGGTAGAATCCAAGGTGGAGCAAGAGCCATAGAAAGGAGGCACTGTGGGAGATGGGAGGCAGAGCATGAACAGAATCCCTGACTTGTGCAGCTGGGATGGGCCCATCGAGGCAAGAGGGGATCTCCTACTCATGGTTGGGCTCAAGGTTGTGCAGAGAATTGGAGTAGAGCCTGCAATAGGACCAGGGCTTCCCTTCTCAGCCTTGGGCTCTTTCCTCTGCAGGAGGATTTCTACTGTAGCTGCGGTCAGCTTTCCAGACCACCTCCTGCCATAGGAAAGGCCTTTCTGGACAGGGAAGCCAGAGCTCTGGACTGCTGTCACCACTGACTGCCTCTCTGACTGCCTGAGAACAAGGACAGTTCTCTCCTGGCTGGGTTATTATTCCCCATCCTCTTCTGCCCCTGCTTGTGTCTGTGAAGAGCTCTGTTGTGTTTTCTAGAAGAGCCTAGAAGGCAGGGAAGAAGCACAGAATGTGTCCTCTTCGGGCAAGGCAGCTCCTGCATTCAATCCCAAAAGTGTTTATTAAGCATGTATTGGGATCACCAAGTGATGCTGGATATGGTGATTCTCTCCCCGTGGGGGAGGGCATTACCTGGGCCCAGGTAGCACTGGTCTTGACTATCCAGGATGCCTGTTGGTAAAGGTCCACTGTCCCTTGACCTCTGCCTCTCCCTACTCTGGATGACTGGCCACTGTCCGGTGCCCTTGTGGTGCCTGCACTCCTAGGTTGGGCACACCTTGCCTTCTTACTCCAGCCACCAACTACTAGGGACAGACCAGAAGACAGAAAAAAGAGGGAAGAGAAGGAAAGCTGTTTGCTTCTAACTGTGCAGCTTTCTGGAGGCCCTCTTGGAATGTCCATGAAAGCGTGTGAACAGGACTGCCTGGGCCCACAGGCCCCTTGGTCTCATTCCTGCTGGGTGAAAGGCCATGGGCAGACTGTTCCCTGGGGGACCCTGTCTCACACTCAGGCTCCAGGTCAGGCCGGGCATCCCCTGGGAAAGGCAGAAGGCAGCCATGCAGAGAAAGGAAGTGGGAGGTAGGGGTTACCAAGGGGCCCCCATATAATGTCAAGGCAGAACTGATGTCATGTTTGACTGGGAATGTGACATGAGACGGCAGCGAGGGGTCCGGCCCTGGGATGGCCCCAAGGCAGTCAGAGCTGGCACAGGAAGTCCCAAGCTAGTGGTGGGAAAGGCCAAGAGGTCTAACCTCCTGTGATGTTTGAGTCCTCTGGCATTTCTGCTAAGCTTCCATGCCTCAGGTGACAGAGAGCTTGCACTTTTCAATACTTCCTAATGTCCCATTGCCAGGCTTGCCCTGCCTGCTGGAGCTGCAAAGGAGAAGTACTTGTTTTCCAAAAAGTTCCCAAGAGGTTTTGAGATAGTGACTGCAATCCTTGGTCTTCTTGTCCCCCTTTCTACCTCCAGCTGCCTTGCCCCGCTGTCTGACATTTCAGAGTTGCTCAATGCTGGATTCTCAATCTTTCTGCTACACGAGGGCTCTTGGCTGGATGGTGCTCTGGGGACAAACATGAAAGAGTAAATGAGAGAGATTCTTTCCCGGGGACAGATACAAAGGACTTGTCCCAACTTCTGTGGCTTTGGTTGTTGAAGCCATGCCATGGTTCAAGCCTTTCTTTCCTTGCTAACTTGCATGGAACTTCTAGACTGACCTTGGTTCCAGCCCTGTGCTACTGACTGTTCCCACAACTCTGCCTCCCAAATGGAGTCCTCCACCTGCCCTGGCATGCATGACTCCTCTGTCTGTACAGCATGCACTTGCTGCCCACACTGCCCCCACCCACGGAGCTTCTTTTCTGAGCCTAGATATCTACTGTCATATTCTTAGGGATGCTAAATATCCCTTTGCCTCCCAAACCATGGAACCTACAGGGCCCATCAGGGTGAGGGCACTGGCCCTGATGTACTGGCTACAAATCTTGGCTAAGCTGTCTCTTTCCATTTCATGTTCAGGTGATCTCATTAGATGCCCTCAGAATTCCCTGGGATTATTGGACCACAAGCAGACACCACAAGGTGGCATCATGTCTGCAATGGACGCCATACCCAGGCCATTGACCTCCCACTGGACACCTTGTGTTCATCCTTGCTTCCCTAAAGGAGTAGGAAGAGGTGGGCTCTGTGTGTGTGTGTGGTATGTGTGTGCAGCAGGGATCTGCTGGCAGCACAGCAGTGTCCCTGGCAAGGGGAGGTGTTCTCCAACCTGTAGGTTTTCTGTCCCCTTTAAGTCACCCTGGGTGAGGGGAGGCACCCCAAAGGAGAGGGTGCCTAGGCCTGGCTTATGTAGGCTCCTGGGGTGGCCTCCTCCAGTTTTAGTGTGAATGAATGGCCCTTCTCAGTTCTTGTTGGGGCTGTGTGGGGACAGGGGCAGCCCAGGGCTGACAAAGTCCCCCCAGGGCCTTATCATCTGTGGAGCTCACTGCTGAGAAGGGTCTGCATGTTCACTGCCCGGCAGAGTATGGATGGAGCAGGGTGGTCCCTGTCCCCCAGATGGTGATAATACCTGCTCTAGAGGTGGCTTCATACTTCAACAGGGCCTCTTCCCCTTAATGCCAAACTACCAGGCAGATGAAAAGCAGGGCTGGTTTTGTTTGAGAGGCCCCCAGGGTCTGGTTCTGGAGTCAGTGAGATTTTTATAAGCTCTGTGACTTTGGACAAATGATTCAGCCTGTCTGAGCCTTTGGGTACCCAGAGTGGTCACAGACCTGACCTCAGAGTATGGATTAAAGGGTCAGGTCCTTGGGGGACTGTTCTGTGGCACATGTTCATTTTTGATTAATTTTGAAGGAACCAGGGGAGTTTATTCCCCAGGGTACCAAGGTGAATTAGAGCCCCATAGGGCATACATACCCATAAGAAACTGCCTTCCAAGCTCATTTGTAGTTATTTTTACTGAACACTGGCTACCAGCCAGTCCCTGTCCCAAGGGCACTGTGAGTTTTCACTCAGTATGCAGACAGCTCAATAACTCAAGCCAGTACAGTTGGTGAAGGCACGGAGCACCTGAATCCATCATCCAGGGATTGCCGGCTACAATGATGCAGGCCCAGAATTCAAGCCTGGACATCATGGTTCCCAACTGGCATTAGGCCATACCGTAACACAGCACTCTGACTGCCTGTCCCCTCGCCATCGGGACATGGAGATCTGTTCTGGCTCTGGGCTCAGTCTTTCTTGGACTCCTCCATAATGGAAGAGGTCTGGGTGAGCTGGCCCATGGGGGCCGAGGAAGTGGGATAGCGGGTATGTTTGGTATCAGGGCAAAGGTTTCTGGAGCCAAAACACTGCCGCCAGCAAGTCTCTTTTGCAAGCAGGGAGGAGGGAGCCCCGTGGGGCTTGTCTAGACAGGCTGTTAGCAGGCAGCAGCCACTGGTGGTGGGGGAGGGTGGGAAGTGGGACTCTTCCTCCAGTTCCTGTGGCTCACATCCCCTCACCTTGGGCACTCTGTACCACGACCACTGCAGACTGCTGCCCCAGTGGGCAGTGCCCCCCTAGATTCAGTGATTTGGGCTGTTCTGTCTGCTGCTTGGTGCAGACAGAGCAAAACTGTAGATACCCGCATGGCTGAGAATCCAGCGTCCTGATTGCATTTGCATTGCTGTTTCTCCTCCAACATTGTTCAGAGCACATATTGGACACACCCAGGACAAAGCATGCAGCCCACATGCTTGGAACGATCTGGTCACTTTCAGTGGCTCACAGAATGGGGCAATCATGCACATCTAGCTCAGGGCAGTCATATTAGAGAACAATCGATGCCAAGCTCACCAGCATGCACCCCAGGTCCCAGCAAGCCCATTACAGGGAGAAACCCTAGGCTCTTTGCACCAGTGAAGGTAGATGGGAACCATCCTCACAGCTACAGTTGGGACAAGCCTTTCCTACGGTTCTTTGGACCACCCGATAGGCCTGAGTCCCAGGTACTTGTAGTGAGGGAATCCTAGGAGGAGGCAGAGTGCAGGTAGGGGCGAACCTCAGAGGTTATCTTCTAGCGCTCTTGAACTCACACATGGAGACTCAGATACAGGGATGGCCTTAGGGATGGTTAGGGACCTTGGCTTTTTATCCCTTGGAGTTTTGCATATCAGCCCCTTTCCACAAAGGCCAGGGTTATACTCCTAAGAGCCATGGCATGGCTGTGAAGACCAGAGACAAACTCCTTCCCATTGTGGGGCAGCAGCAAGGCTGAAGGGAGAGCAAGGACCTCAGCCGGCTGGGATGTGAGGATATGGGTTCTGACCCTGGGCATGGACTCATCATGGCCTTGTCTCTGGAAGGTGGGATTCTGCATTATAACTCTAAGCAGGGCCAGGGCATATGGGCTGAGAGCAAGCATCCTGCAGGGGCCAGGATGGAGTCAGATTCCCAACCTTGGGGAAGCTGAGCTTTCCTTCTCTGTAGACTGAGGGTGGTGGAGAACCAGATAATGCAAGTAATTCAGTTTAGATCCTGGCTCCTGGGAAGTCGTGTGATCTTATTCTGTACCTTGCATGAGAATCTGCATGGGGGCTCCCCACAAGTTCTAAGGTTGCTGAAGGGCAGGACAGGGGCTCACAATGTCTCCTGTTGAATAGTGGCTCACAATGTCTGGCATGACAATTCATGAGCTGTGTGACCTTAGGCAAATTAGTCCACATGTCTGTGCCGCAAGCAGCTCATCTGTGCAATAGGGATGAATCACAGTTGTGCCTACCTTATGGGGTATTGTAAGGATGAAATGAAATAATTCCTGTAAGGGCCACAGGTAATGTTTGGACTCCCTCAACACCCCGTAAATGGAAGCAACATAATTATTCATATGGCCTCAAGGAGCAGCCAAGAGTAAGTCCTGAGCCAGCCCTGTGCCTGTGTGCCATGCTCTGTACTTCTCCATGTGGCATCAGCTGCCTCTGTTGTTTGGGAAGGTACCAGGCCACTTGGGAGCTTGATGATTCCAGAACTTCCTCAAGCTTGGGAATTCCCGGAGTGTGCAATACAGATTCCTAGATCCTACTCCAGGCCTTCCCATGCAACAGCTACTCAGTGGTTCTGTTCCTGTCCCTCATCAGTACACACATGATGACTGTGTCTCCCTTCAGCATCTCTGGAGGCTGCTAGGAAGAGTCTCACTCGCATCTCTCTGAGCATGGCCAAGGTCGTCATGCCTCACTTGTGAGGAGGCATCTTCCTGCCCTGTTGATCCTGTTCCTATATATGTATACCTCTGCCTCCCTCAAGACGGCACTAGGGCAGTACCTGTTTTACAGAGGGGGAGAGTGAGGTTCATGATGAAAGGGGCTTGCCTAGAGACACTTATCCTGGAAGAAAACAGACCAGAACTGGGTCTAGGCAGTCTAGTTCTGAATGCTCTGTCTCCTGGGCCTGGGGACCCCAGGCTGGGAAGGTGACAGTGCCAGGCCAGGTGGTGTCTCCTTCTGGGTACCTATATGGCTGGAGTACTTGTCATACAGTCAGACTACATGTTGCCTGCCTTTGAGTTCCCATGTTCCTTCTCCACCTCTGCCCAACCCTGCCCCCCTGTGATGCCCATTGCAGGTCTTCTGCCTCCCATGGTGTCCCCAACCCTAGCCCCTGATGTCTCTTCTATGGCTTTTCTGTAGCTGTCACACTCTGAGACCCTATGTCTGTGAACATGGATACTAGCCATTTCCGTGCAACTCCTGGGGCTGGGGGCTGCTTGCTGGCCCAACCTGTACTCAGACATGCCCAAGCTTTCTCCATCAGCTCAGGTCACACTCCATAGGCTCCCATGGATGCCACTGTCTGCTCAGCCTCTAAACCTGTGGCTGAAGGGCAGAGACAGCTCAGGGACCTCCTGGGGAGGCCTCCCAATGCCGAGGCTCAAACCATTGAACAGCTATGTACTACATGGAGATCATTTGTGCAATGGCCTCATGATTCAGATAAGGGGTCCAGTCCCGAGAGAGGAAGGGGGTAGCCCAAGTCCCATGGCCCTCCCCAGCCAAGGTTCCTTCCCTCTGTAATGTGTGCCACCCCTCTCCAGCCTTCTGGGGCTCTTTAATTGTCAGTAGGATCCTGAACTTATATTGCTTCTCCCAGCACAGCTTCCTGAAACTGGTATTTGAAAACTGTTTTCCTCGCCAGCAGCCCCAGGCTCTTGGAGCTGTGAAATCAAAGCCTCGTACAAACAAATCAAAGAAGAACTGATTCTGTATGAGCTGTGGAGTCCAGCCCAGACGGGCTGTGAGGTTTTATTCCCGCTGCCCCTCCTGCCCCCACTGAGGCACACCAACAGGGCATCCAAGAAGCCACCAGGATGCAGAGGTACAACCTAGCTGGGGCTGGACAGACACTTAGAGATGGCTGAGTCTCACACAGAAGGGGAAACTGAGGCCCGGGGCACAGAACGGCTCACAGAAATCAGCAGAAGAGCACAGACAAAACCCCAGATGTAGCATCCCCAAAGGGTCACGGACCCCACATGCGCCGCTCTTCCTTACCTCTCTTGGAGTCTGGTCCAGGTGGGGCTCCCTGGGGCCTGGAGTGGGGGCCAGCCCATTTTGGGGGGAGGTTGGGAGTGTCACTGCTTCTTAACTCACTGGAGCCAGCCTCTGGCATCACGCACTACCACAGGGGCATTTTTAAGCAGCTGGCACTGGGCCCCCCTCCCCTGTGCCCCTTGCCCACAGCTCTCTGACCACTGTGGCCTCTCTGCCTTTTACCTTATATGAGCTGCAGAGGCAAGCCCTGAGCTGGGGCGAGGCGGGTGCTGTGTCCTCCCAGGGCCTCCCATTGGCCCGGGTGCTAGCCATGTGACTGCCTCGCCTTGACCTGCCCCCCAGTGCCGAATGTTGCTTTTACCCCCTAAGGAAGGAGTGGTTGACAATTTTCATATTTCTTCTAAATTTGGAGATTTCAGACAATGCTGGGAGGCTTGGCTCCAGCCGCCAGAGGCCCATGTGGAAGTCATTAAGCCTAAGGAGGGGGGCTAAAGAGAGGGAGGAGAGGAAGAGGAAGGGGGGACGAGTGCTGAGGGCGGCCAGTTGTCAGCCTGGGAACACGCGTAAACTCCCCAGGAGAAGCTGTGTGTGGGAACTTCCTCCTCTCTCTGGCGCCTGTGTCCCAGGAGTGCAGAGATTTTAATGGGGAACCTCAAATGGGGAAGGTGCCAGTCCTGGCTGCTGGTTCCAGAGGATGATGGGAATGGTTGTGTGTGCAGGGGTGGGAGACCACAGGCAACAAAGCTGGGACCCTGGAATGCCACCCTCATTGCCGTGCCAAGGAGGCTGGAGCTTGAGGCCACAGGGTTTACTCTGGCACACAGGGCAGCAGCATCTGAAATGTTTTTTGTGGCTGGACCAGAGCCCCTCTTCCTCACCACCCTTCGGCCTTCTGCAGATCCCTGAGCCCTTGTGTGCCCCCAGGCCTTTACACTTCTCTCTACCAAAATCCAAACCAACCCCCTTCCCAGAGCCACTCCTGGCCGTCTCCTTCCCCAGCTCCTGCCTTTTGCTCATGTACCACCTCCGGGAGAGGACTGTCCCTGGGCGTTGCGGTGTCTGCCACATCCTCTCAGGACTCACTGAGGCCTATGCTGTTCTTGTGGCACATATGCGGGTTTAGTTTCTTGCTATGCAGTTCTTCCATGAAAGTGTGTGATGTCCCTAGGCTTGGTGTTCTGGGCTGCCCACATGCCTGGGAAGAAGAATCAGAAAAGATAGGTCAGGAGGCCCCAAGGCAGAGGCAGCAGCCACCAGCATAGCAGCAAGCGCTCAGAGACCTGCAGAGGGCTCCTCCCAGTGGTCGGCAGTGTGCCAAGAGAGGGCCAGCAGATCCAGCCTTCACTGCTCAGAGCTTTCCGCACAGTGCTGGACCTTTGTTGTTTCTGTCCCCAGCCTCAGCAAAAGCACCTCAGTCCCTGGCCTGGACAGGTTGCTGCAGGTCTGCCTGCTCCTTCCAGCCCACTCTGCCTGTTACTGACCCTGGGATTTTCTCCACACATGGCCTTGGGTTATTCTGAGCAATGCCAACCAGGCTGAGGGTGTGGGGTCTGTATCCCCAATCTTGTCTTATGAAAGAAGGATCCCCTCCAGGTCAGGAGGCCATGTTCCTGTTCCTGTTCCTGCCACCTTCTGGCTACCAGGCCTGGGCAGCTGCTTCTGCGCCATCCCGAATCCCGAGGCGCATGGCACTTGCCTTGCTGTATTGTGGGGTACAGAGTCTTGGGGTTATTTCCAGCTGGGCTCTGAATCAGACTGGGCTCCTCTCTGTCCCCACTGCTCCCTACCACAGGGCCTCAGGAAAGCTCCGCTACCAGCTAACATCTGGGAAGCATTCCTATCCTGTACAGGAGCCACATGGGCAGGATGTAGCAGCCCTACCTTCCTGAGCCAAGAAAATGCATTTCTGAGGTGCAGGTGCAGGGAGCTAAGGCAGGGAAGGCTCATAAACTCTACTTTCCCAATCCTACAGAGTTCCAGCTTAACCCTCCACAGCCCCTCCAACAGATCCCCAAATGAAGATAAAGCCAGCCCTGTAGGAAACCCACTTGGAGATTTTGTGTTCTTCCGTATAAACATTAGACATTTTGGGTTCAGTGTGGTGACCTAGCAGCTAGAGTCCTCACCTTAAACACACTGGGATCCCATATGGGTGCTGGTTCTAATCCCGCCAGTCCAGTCCCCTTTCCCATCCAGCTCCCTGCTTGAGGCCTGGGAAAGCAGTCGAGGATGGCCCAAAGCCTTGGGTCCTGGAAGAGCTCTTGGCTACTGGCTTTGGATCAGCATAGCTCCGACTGTTGTAGTTACTTGTTATCGGACAGAAGATCTTCCTCTCTGTCTCTCTTTTTCTCTGTATGTCTGACTTTGCAATAAGAAATAGTTAATTTTTAAAAAAAAATTAAGACATTTCCTCATCAGGACAAATGAGAGTAACTTCAATACCCTGGAATTCTGCACCTGACTGAGCATTGGAGTTGGCTCCGTCTGGGCATCAGTGGGCCTGCTGGCCAAAGTCTTCTGCAAGAGGTTAAGAGAAGGAATTGAAGAGGCCTGGAGACAGGTCTCAGGATATGGGAAGAGCAGTGTTCTAGCACCCAAGTAGCTGCCAAGGCTAATGAGATGGCAGCCCTGTGTGACCAGTCTCCCATTGGTCAGGCTCAGATGGTGTGTGTGTGTGTGTGTGTGTGTGTGTGTGTGTAAGAGAGAGAGAGAGGTTTCCTGTGGGGCTGAGGGAGGCTCTTGTAGGGAGCTGGGTATGTGTTAAGTCAGCAGGGAGAAAGTTCAGGAGGGTGAGGGAAGATAGAGTGTGCCTTGGGACCTGCCATTTCACAGAACCACTTAGGAAAAACTTGAAGTGATACAACTGGAACATTTGGGAAAACAGTCTAGATTTACACAGGAAAGACTTTTTTTAAAAGAGTGTTTATGTGTTTATTTGAAAGTCGTTGTTACAGAGAGAGGGACATCTGCTAGTTTACTTTCAAGATGGCCACAGTGGCTTGGCCTGGGCCAGTCCAAAGCCAGGACACAGGAGCTTCTTCCAGGTCTCCCATGTGGGTGCAGGGTCCAGGCATTTGGAACATCTTTTGCTGCTTCCCCAGGAATGTTAATAGGGATCTGGATCAAAAGTGGAAGCAGCTGGGATGCAAACTGGCACTCATATGGTATACTGGTATTGCAAGAGACAGCTTTACCTACTGTACCACACAGTGCTGGCAACAACACAGACTTTTTTTTTTAAGCCAGTAGAGCTCCCCAAGATGAAAAGGGTTAATGCATCGTCTTGATGAAGGGGTGAATTCTGTATCACTAAAGGGATGCAAGCAGAGCCTGGAAGACAACTTAGCAAATCCTTGCTAGCCACAAATCCCTTTGTCTTACTGTATAGTTTCACCCTCAACCTGACACCCGTCTCCAGGCGTGATTTTATACCAGTTCTACCCCAAAGGCAGAAAGCTCAGAGATGTCCAGCTGGGGAGCAGTTGTGTCTTAGAATAAAACCAAGTATGTTCCCTCTGATGACACAACACTCTTGTTGATGGAGTATGAATCCAGTGGATGAGCACCTAAGTGATCAGTGATGACAATTTTATGAAAATCACTTGTCTTGTAATCAAACCAGTTTGTTAAAAACAGCATGATATAGAGAGTGTGTGCAATCTGTTGTTGTGGGGTGCAAGCAAGAACATGCCAGACAAGTCTAGGGTGTATTAAGGAGTCTTTATTAACCAAGCTTCGTGATAACATTTCTATAACTAGAAATAGCAAATCATAAATCCATATAATCGAAACCCCAAGAGGAACCAATGGACATTACCCTGAAGTTCATCTGTTAAACTGAAGACCTATGTCCCAGCTTCCTCAGCAACATAATTATCTTAAGAGACGTACAGTGAACAATCTGGGTACACTTACAAAGCTGCATTCACCTTTCCCTGGCTTCTCTGCCCACATTCCATTACTGCTAGGCCTCACCTCTCCTCGAACTCTTGATTGAAAGTACACACATTAGAACTACAAAGCATCTTAGAATGAACATCTTCACTCTCCCGCCCAAGCAGTGAACACAGGGTGAGGAATAAAGCCAGCCATACAGGGGCCATGCTCAGGGGCTGCCTGTCCTCAGTGTCTGTCCTTGGGAAGCCAAAGAGCAAGGAGGTGCTGGGGAGGCCAAGAGTGGGAGTGCTGGAGCAATGGAAGCACATGACCAAGGGAGTGAGCAGCTCCCTATTGTGGGCTTTTATGGGGGCTTGTGAGGGGAATGGTCACACTACAATGCAATACCGCCTCCTCTCTGGTGATGGTAGGTGGACAGGAAGGAAAAGGTAGGTGGTGGTAGGAGAGGGGCTTCTAAGCTCATGACCCTGAACTAGCTGCCTACCCCACAACACAGTCTAGTAGTGAGGCTCTTTTGAAAGTACAGTGCATGAATGAGAACACAGATGGTATGATCCCATTCTGGTAAAATGATGAGTGCGTGTAGCAGTATACTCCATTGCAGGTGGGTTTGTGTTGTGACTGCATGCAGACCAGGGCACCCAGTGGTTGTAGGATAACTGATTAGATCTGTAGGAAGATAACTGATTAGGACAGGACGTTGGAAAGTCTTGCCGGTGGAGCCATGTCCTGCTGCAATCCTGTCCTGAACGCTCTGGAAGTGGTTGATATGGAAATGCACAGGCCAGAACTCCCTAAACAACGGGTTTAGGTAACTGATCAGAGGTACTTCCTTTGATGGGCAGAGGAATGGGAACTCCCATAGCCTCAAGTCAACTCATGATCCTCACTCTTTAAAGTCTGATGCTGTTAATAAACTTCAGCTATTAACTATCAGTGAGTAGTCCATGTATGGTTTTTGGCTCCATGCACCAAGTCCATTGTTGCAGGATGGCAAACAAGTGTTGTTTCTGGGATTGGCAGGAGATGGGTACTTGCCCCAGCTTCCTGGAGAAGGAAGGTCACAGACATGTGTTGATCCTAGGTAAGCATGACTTTGTAGGAGTTGGCCAGTGGGGTTGCAGTCTCCCAGATCTTTGTCACTCCCTGGCCCAGATTGCTGATGGCAAGTGGGAAAGGCTGGCATTGCAAGGGCTTGGGTAGAGTTGGCTTGGAACCCTTCCCTGGTCTAGGAAGCTCATTGGCTTCCACCTCTGTGGTTGCTTTGGGAGTTGTGAACTTGACCCATAACTCAGGATGCTACTCATCACTCAGTCGTCCAGGTCCTTATATACCATAGTCACAGCTTTAGTCTGTTGCCTCCCCCTCAAGACACCTGCATAGGCTGGGAGACACCGGTGTGTTAGAGGTGCTACGAAGCTTGTAGAGGGACCCAGCATGATAGCCTCATGGCTAAATCTTTGCCTTGCTTCAGCTAGGATCTCATAGGGGTGCCAGTTTGTTTCCCAGCTGCTCCTCTTTCCTTCCAGCTTCTTGGGAAAGCAGCAGAGGATGACCTAGGGCCTTAGGACCCAGCAACCTACATGGGAGACCCAGAAGAAGTGCCCAGTCTGGCTTTGGATTGGCTTACCTTCGGCCATTGCAGTCACTTGGGGAGTGAAGCAATGGACAGAAGATCTTTCTTTGTATTTCCTTTTCTTTGTATCTTCTCTCTGTATGTCTGCCTTTTCTATATTTTCTATATTTTTTTTTGCAGAGAATGGCTAAGCTACACACCAGCCTTCCTGCTGCACATGAGGCTTGAACATTTGAGCCCCCAGCTAGCCCACACATGATGCCTCAGCTGTGCAGAGGAGCCCCAGAGTCACACATGTAAGTGTGCAAGGCATTGTACCTGTGTCAAAATGCACTCTCTGATGTAAAGCATGCTCAGAAAGCACAGGGGGTACCTCAAAAGCTTGTGAAAAGCGTATTTTGGTGCAAACAATTCAAAATTCATGCAACCTTTTCACATTATATGTTTCCTGTTTTTTTTTTAAAGATCCATTTATTTTTATTGAAAAGTCAGATACACATAGAGGAGGAAAGACAGAGGAAGATCTTCCATCTGCTGATTCACTCCCTAAGTGGCCACAACAGCCGGAGCTGATTTGATCTGAAGCCAGGAGCTGCTTCTGGGTCTCCCATGTGGGTCCAGGGTCCAGGGGCTTTGGGCTCTCCTCGATTGCTTTCCCAGGCCACAAGCAGGGAGCTGGATGGGAAGCAGGGTCACTCAGACACGAACTGACACCTATATGGGATCCTGGCGCATGCAAGGCAAGGCCTTTAGCCACAAGACTACCATGCTGGGCCCCAACCTTTTTTTTTTTCCTAAGATTTATTTATTTTTATTGGAAAGGCAGATTTAAAGCGAGAAGAGATAGAGTGAGAGAGCTTCCATCTGCTGGTTCACTCACCAAGTGGCCACAACTGCTGGAGCTGAGCTGATTTAAAGCCAGGAGCTAGGAGCCTCTTCTGGATCTTCTATACAGTTGCAGGATGCCAAGGCTTTGGGCATCCTCAACTGCTTTCCCAGGCCACAAGCAGGGAGGTAGAGAAGTGGGGCAGCCAGGACATGATCTGGTGCCCATATGGGATCCCGGTGTATCTAGGGGGAGCTGCTCCATTTCCAATCCAGCTCTCTGCTAATGTACCTGGGGAGGTAACAGAAGATTACTCAAGTCCTTGGGTCCCTGCTACTCATGTGGGAGACTGGCTGGGTTGCCAGGCCTAGCCATTGTGATAATTCAGGGAATGATTCATTAGAGGGAAGATCTCCGTTTTTAGTGAATAATCAATAATCTTTTTTGGTTTAAAATATAGACATTCGGAATAAAAATTAATGCCTCTGGACACTTCAGCTTATCAGCCCAACCAGCTACAAAGCCCTGGCATCTGCCATTCACTCAGCAAACTTTGCTGTGCTCACGGTCATTAACATCCTCTAGAGCCTTAAGCAAATTGGCTCCAGAAGGTCATCCAAATCGGATTCGTTTCTTGAGTGTCTCTTGCTATCTTAGATTTCTTTTTTTTAGAAAGTTGTCTTCTCCCAACCCAGGCCAAATTTCTGCCCCCACCATCTTCCCTGCTTGTGTCCTGAGTATTGGTGCATGTGCAACCAAGTTCTAACATTCTCCTTCAGTGGCACATGGATATTTTTTTTTTGCTGATTTATTTTATTTATTGAAGAAACAAAATGACAGAGGTGTGTTTCATCTGCAGGCTTACTCCCCAAATGGCTGCAGCAGTTGGGGTTGACCATAGCCCAAAGCTGAAGCCAGGAGCGTGCAACTCCAACCAGGTCTCCTACATGCACAACACAGGCCCAAGTGCCTGGGCCATCATCAGATGCTGTCCCAGGTGCATCTACAGGGAACTGAAACAGAAGCAAACTGCCAGGACTTCAAGTAGGATGGCAGGGTTGAAGGCTTCAGCTTAACTGACTGTATCACAATCCCAGCCCTGGTAGGTGAACTATTTAGAAGGGAATTGTCCCGGGAGGCCAACCCTTCGACCTCACTGTTCCTCTGACTTTTGCATGGCTGGAACCCCAGTGTCCCACCTGTGAGCAAGGTTGTCACTTCCTGCCCTTCTGGCAGAGCCTGGGCAGGCCTCTGAAGATCTTTAGGGAGAGGGCTGTGTTCCACGGGTCTGCTTTCTGCCATTACAACTCCTTGGGGGATGTGTCTGAGGCTCTGTCATTTCTGGGTAACCTTGTTAATTCATAAAGGTGAGGCTTCTTGGACCCAGCTCACAGATATAGAAAGAGAATGTAGTACCCCACATCGCACAGTGACAGGTGTAAATGATTTTATCTAATGGTATTATTGTTTCTGTACAACACCACTACCAGACAGGTACAAGTGGTATACTGTGGAAATCTCTTTTCCCTCACCCACTTTTTCCCTTCCCTGGAGAAAAGAACTCTTAAACATTTTTTTGTAAGTACTTCTAAAGTCTGTGCAAATGCAGGCAAATCCACCTCCTTGTGTGTGCTCTTGTGAGTAGCCGCTGCCACTTGGGCATCATGTTCACACGGTTCTGTGTCTGATTGCATTTGCTGAGTAGCAAGTCTCAGGTAGTACAGCATTCTTTACCTGGAGCGTTGCTTCATCCTTGGGGTGGCTGGAAGGTGCTCCCCTGTTCAGTAGAGCTGGGATCCCTGCAGCCAACTTTGTATGGAGGAGTACTTTGTGGGTGCCAATTGTTTGCGGTATAGACAGTGCTGCCAGGCCAGGCCTGTCATTTCAGTGTGAGTGGAGGGTGGTGTCTCTGTGGGATGGACAGCGCATAATGGGTTCCAGGAACTGTAAGACCAATGTCTTGATGTATTTATGACTCTGATGGACCCTTCTCGAGTCCCTGCCCAGGGTGACTGTCACCGGTGACAGACAGCAAGTTCTCTACAGTCCATACTGTGGAGGAACAGACTGAGCTCGCTGTCCTTTCCAACCCACCGGGTGATTGCAGGGCCTGGGAGCTGCAGGTGCAGTGGCTGAGCTTCTCAGCCTCTCCACGGCCGGGAGCTCCTTGCCCTTCTCTTCCCAGCCTGCCAGGAGGCTCAGAGTTCAACACTGGTCCCGGAGCTCCAGGGCATTTTTGAACGTGAACCCCTATCAGGAAACAATAGTTTATTTGAAGAGTTTTAAATTACTTTAAGAAATGAAAATCTTGTGAATTCTAGAGACTGCTATCCTACAAGAGAATTCTTTGAGTTCATGGAAAACACATATTTATGCAGAAACTGCACATAGGGTTAAGAATGTTTTGGCACCCAAAATAAATTTAACATTTAATTCTATTTTCCACAAGATTTTTGAAGTACTCTGTGTATTCCTTTAATGGCAAAAATAAAAACTAGAATGGATAGAAGATAGAAGCCACTAATATTTTTCCTAAGCCTTACACAATATCCTGCTTTGGAAATCACTGGCTTGGCCATAAGAGTTGAGTTATCCAAGGGATGAGGAGGGTTCTGTGTGCGCGTGTGCCTGAGCATGAGTGTGTGTGTGTGTGAACCCAGGAAGGGAGAGGCTGTAAGACAGGGAAAGTGTAGGGGGATTTCTTTGAGTGATGGGATGGGGACCTGGGCTGACCTGACCGTGGCACTCCCAGTGAGGAGGAGACGTAACTGGTGCCTCTGCGAGACTGACTTGGCCCTCTTTAGGTAACAAGCTCATCCATAGTGAGGGTCTTGCCTCACTTTTCCCCCCAGCCAGACAGGGAGACGGGTGTAGGGGGCAGGGGTGGCAGTAGCCAAAACTCTGGGTTCGGGGGAGCAAAGGGAGATTGGCTGTGACATGGCAGCAAGAGTAAAGTGATCATGATTTCACCTACTGGCTGTTAAACTGATTCTTGTTCATGACCCTTGTCAGAAAGGCCTCTGGTAAAGCAGACGTGCTTTCTGGCCGGGAGTAATCTGGCTAGTGGGATAAGGACAATGACCTCCCCAGCCCTGTGGGCCGTGGCTTCAGTGGACCCTGCTAGTCCTCCTGTCCATCCATCTGTCTTTCCCTGGGTGGTAGAGGCCCCTTCCGGCCCCTGCCCAGGTCACCCTGTCTGACATGCCTCAGCCAGCCCTTAGAACCGCTGGCTGACTCCAAGTCTTTGTAAACCACCCAGGACTGTTAAACAAATCCTATAATTAGAAGGCAGGTTTCCTAAACGAAGTGAAAAATGTAACGTTCCCCTCTGTTTGTTCACTGGATGCTCAAGCTCATGTCCCATGGCCCAGAGGAGCTGTGACCTGGGTTTCCAGGAAGCCTTAATAGGTAATGTTTATGGGGCTCTTGACTTTACAACGCCGCTGGAGTACAGCTCTGGGAAGCGAGGCCAGGCCCTGATTCTGAGAAGAGCCCCTCCTCCCTGTCCCAGCACGAAGGCCATTGTCCCTTGGTGTGGTGCACAAGGAAAGCCCCAAGGTGGGGATGGCAAAAAAGAGGCTTTGGACCCAACCGTGGCCTGCGCTGCAGTGTGACTTTGCATCCATCTATTTTCCTCTCTGGGCGTATGTCTGCCAAGTGTAAAAGGCAGAGGATGGCACTGGATTTGAAAGTCCCTGAGCCTGGCACAGTGGTCTAGCAGCTAAAGTCCTCACCTTGAATGTGCCAGAATCCCGTATGGGCGCTGGTTCTAATCCCAGCAGCCCCACTTCCCATCCAGCTCCCTGCTTGTGGCCTGGGAAAGCAGTCAAAGACGGCCCAAAGCCTTGGGACCCTGCACCCTTGTGGGAGACCTGGAGGAGGTTTCTGGCTCCTGGCTTTGGATTGGTGCAGCACCGGCCATTGTGGTCACTTGGGGAGTGAATTATCGAATGGAAGATCTTCCTCTCTGTCTCTCCTCCTCTCTGCATATCTGCCTTTCCAATAAAAATAAAACAAATCTTTAAATAAATATATATATATATTAATTACATTGCATTATGTGACACAGTTTCATAGCTCTGGGGATCCCCCAACCCCTTCCTGTACCCTCCCCTCATGGTGGATTCCTCCACCTTGTTGCTGTATTACATTTCAAATTCAGTCAATATTCTTTCATTGCAAGAATATACCAAGCATAGAGTCCAGCATCTTATCGTCCAAGTAAATTCAACAGTTTCTTGGGAAGACCATCTCTGGTCTGAAGGAAGAGCTGGCAGAATATCATTCCAATTTAAAGCCACAACATAACATCAACGACAATTTACAACATTATGGAATTAATTGACATGGTATTAAGTAACCAATATGTTTAAAAAGTGCAAGTTCTTAACCACATCCTGTGACTATTCATTGACATTTCAATTTTAGTTTATATCTACATTTTTCAATAAAAATAAAATAAATATTAAAAAAAAAAGAAAGTCCCTGTAACTCTGGCTTTGTGCTGTTGGATCTCTGGCTCTCTTTGCCACCAAGTTATTTTTTTATAAAGATTTTATTTATTTTTATTGCAAAGTCAGATATACAGAGAGGAGGAGAGACAGAGAGGAAGATCTTCTGTCCGATGATTCATTCCCCAAGTGACTGCAACAGCCGGTGCTGTGCCGATCCGAAGCCAGGAGCCAGGAACTTCTTCAAGGTCTCCCACACGGGTGCAGGGTCCCAAGGCTTTGGGCTGTCCTCGACTGCTTTCCCAGGCCACAAGCAGGGAGCTGGATGGGAAGCAGGGTTGCTGAGATTAGAGCTGGCGCTCTTATGAGATCCTGGCGTGTTCAAGGCGAGGACTTTAGCCACTAGGCCACTGTGCTGGGCCCCTGCCACTCAGTTTTATCTCAGAGTTGGTGATCTTTCTTCCAATGCACTTGGTGTGGACACTGGTACTGGATCAATCTAGTTTGGGGTTGGCAAGACCACAGAGATACACTTTTTTCCTGCCTCAGCCTCAGACCCCTGAGACTATTGTAATAAAATGCATGAGGACACAGTGGGAATAAATTGTGCTCTCTGAAGGCATAGGATGCCAGCTGACAGAGGCAGGGTGCCTCGGGCTGGAGTTGGGAGCTGCTAGAGTTGCTGTGGTACTGTGCTGACATCACAGGGCCAGACATTTATTGGTTTTCCCAAGACCAGACTCTGGCCTGTCTGCCCTCCATCCTCAGTTAGCCTCACAGCAATCTTATGGGGTGGGCACTCTCTCATTTTCCTTGCTTTGTAAGCGAGAAACTGATACTTAATAGGTTCAAAGAATTTGGCCAAAGGCAAAATGTGGTTGGGATAGACAATACAGAACCAATTTATTTACTGATTTAAATTTTATTTTTGATGATTACATAGTGGAGAAGGTTGCATGCCCATATGGACCGCTGATTAGGATTGGAAGGGTCGAGGAATAGCGGAAAGTGGATAAGACAATTATTTCCAGTTTTTTCTTTAAATTTTATTTCTGTATTTGGAGGAAGGGGGAGGATGTGCAGGAAGCTGCATCACAAGCAATGTAGCTGGAACTCTAATGGCGGGGTATGGACATGCCAAGCACTGAATTTACCACAGTGCCACATGCCTGCCCCAAAGCCTGCTCTTGACTTCTGAAACTCCACCACCTTGCAGCACTACCTGGGTTGGTGCTGGGAGAGGCAGATGTTGATGAGGCGTGCATCTCCACATCCCTGAATGATTCTGGTGAGCAGAGCGTGCCTTGGCAGCTCGCATGAGTTGGGGATGTCTGCAGTACTCAGCCTTCTGGATGTGGAGATGGTTTGTGACCGTGGCCCAACTTGGCCTCTTCAGACTGATTCTGCCCATCATGGGGCAGGAGGAGCAGCTGTACTCCCCATATGTTGCCAAAGAACAGTTCTGTAGCCAGTAGATGTGTTGAAAATGACAACAAAGAGGATCAGGGGAATGTCACTTGAGTACCGCTGAGAAGTCAGCAAGAAGATCCTCATGGCCCTTTCGGAAGGTTTGTGATTCTGGAATGCCAGGGTCAGGGCCAACTCTGCAGTTGAAGCCATGGAATGAACTAGGAGGGAATGCAAACACCGAGGACAAGCATGTTCAGACCCAGCTGTGTGGCGGCCAGACTGCAGGGCCGAAGAATCCTGTGCTTTCCAAGGCATCACAGAGTGGGAGAGCAGGGTCAGCCTGACCACTGAGCTCCCTCTGGAGCTGACTCAGAAAGCCATGCCCACTGGCACTAAGCCCTCTTAATGGATGTGCTTTCCTGTAGGGCAATGTCATGTTTAATGCCCAGCTAGTGAGGACAGAAATAATTTGGGTGAACTTGGTACTCACAGTGTGCTGCCTGAGACAGGGCGCCCAGCTCCAGCCACAGCTGCTTCCAGTTCTCACTAACTATGAACAGACCAGGGCTTAGGTCAAAAATGAGCACAGGGGTCTGGCCTTTCATCTGCAGTTCTGTCATTGACCACATGGAGGTTACTTTCCTTGCCTGGGCCTCACTTTCCTTTGCTGAAACAGCCTCGTGTTCACACGGATTGATTTTGGCAGTAAATGGAGTCACAGATGCAAATGTGTTTTCCAACCATGCAGTGCTTTTCCCCTTCCTTTGCCCAAGGCTTCACTCTGACCAGCGAACATGATGGTCAGCATCTGCCTAGATACTTGGGCTGAACTACTGCCGTCTCCCTGACTCAGAGATCTTGAAGCTGCCTTTGAACATCAGAACAGCGATTCAGGCATCTTTCCTGGGAACTCAACTCTGGAAGGAGTCAGATTCCACACTAGCCATTTTGTTCCTTTTTCTTCACAATATTTATGAGAACCAACCTTCGAATGGAAACTTGGCGAGATTTCACATTCTGGAGACACTGTACCTCCACATGCCCTGAGGGCTGAGGTCACGGGTTTCCCAGCAGATCCAGCTGTTCCCATGGATGCAGGAGGTACAGGAGACTGAGAGAAGGAGGGCCCAGTTTGTCCTGAAACAGTGCTATTGGTACGTCTGCCTTCTCCCTTTGGGACAGGAACCCAATGACCATCTTAGTTTTTCACAACTGTGTCGTTAGAACCTAGAAAGTGCTAGGCACACAGCAGGTGCTTCATGTATACTTATTAAATGAAGTGACAGAAGTGCCCTCAAGCAGATGCTTAGGCTCCGCATTCCCCATCGGTTGCTACTTTGAAGGTCATTGCGCACAGACAACCTGCAGAGAACCCCTAAAGAAGATTTTTAAACTGCTACCTGGGCAGTTTGCTGACATTCACTCCTGGCAAGTTTAGGCCACAGAGATGAACTTACGCAGGGAGGCCCGGATTGGTCTTCATTGCTGTTCCCAAGAGTATATGAATTCAGGACATGGCGACTTTGGCCATGAATGTTGAAGCCCCCTTATGATGATTGAAGGAGGAATCTCAGGCTTTTTTCTTTTAAAGATTTATTTTATTTATTTTATTTTTTGTTGCAAAGTCAGATATACATAGAGGAGGAGAGACAGAAAGGATCTTTCATTCGATGATTCACTCCCCAAGTGTCCGCACTTGGAGCTGCCCTGATCCAAAGCCAGGAGCCTGGAGCTTTATTTGGGTCTCCCACGGGGGTGCAGTGTCCCAAGGCTTTGGGCCATCCTCAACTGCTTTCCCAAGCCACAAGCAGGGAGCTGGATGGGAAGTGGGGCTGCCGAGATTAGAACTGGTGCCCATATGGGATCCTGGCTCATTCAAGGCGAGGACTTTAGCTGCTAGGCTACCGTGCCAGCCTCGAGTCTCAGGCTTTCTGCCCGATCCCCAAGGAGAGGAATGGAAGTAGCTCTCAGATACCCCTCTGCGAATCATGCTCTGGTCACACTGGCTCCGATTCCCCAAGCCAGGTGCTGAGAGAATATCTGTGCCTAGGATCTATTGGCCGCCTGTAAGCAGCTCGTAGCCAAAATATCACAAGCATCCCAGACACCACACGCAAACTCCCACCCACACAAAAATGCACCCAAACGACTGCAGTGAAAACAGCCTTCCCTGCACCATTAACAGACAGCGACGCGCATGGCTCACCCTAAGGAGGCCGGCACATGCTTGCTTCATGTCCGGGGAGGGCACAGGCCCAGAACACAAGCTGCAAAGGGTGTTTTTGGCTCCCAGGATTGCCCCTCTCACCATCTGCTGTCCCTGAGCTTTGGGGTCTGAAGAGGACTTTATTCATGTTGGCTCTCCTACCCCCATCTTTGATGTGACTAAAGGGTAGGGCCTCCTACTCAGCATCCATGCAGACTCATCCAGCAACAGGAGAGGTTGACAGCTTTGTCAGAAATGTCAGAATTGTGGATCCTGTAAGTTCAGACATCCTGTAAAATTGACCGGAGGATAAACATCACCTTATCACTGAGGATATGTTGGGGGCCTGAGGATGGGTGCCTCATCTACCCCCACCTCAGACAGGCTATTTATTTCACCTTCCCCTTGGGCTCCCTTGGGCTTCTTCCTACTCAGGACTGGGCTGGGCAAAGCAAGGCAGGGCACCCCCTCAGAGGACCTGAGGCCTTGGCCCAAAGACTTGGACCCCTCAGGGCTACCTACCCTACCCTATGACTTGAAAAGTCTGCCTCCTTCCTTGCCTTCACAGCACCCCTAGCTGTGTCTGAGCCTCAGCTGATGGGGAGCTAACTCCTTCTCAGGGTGGTCCATTGGAATCCCAGACTTCTCTGACTGCTGGAAAGTTCTAGAACTAAGCTGACTAGAATTGCCCTGTGCCAGCTGCTTATGCAGTGCTAAGAGTGGGCACAAGAAAATAACAAGTCACTCATGGAGTGCTGGCTCCAAGCCCTACTTTTAGATGTGTGAGCTTGGAAAAATCTATTTGAGGGTGTAAGCTTCAAGAGTTAAGTCAGGTGCCCAAGGTGACACAGCTGCTGTATGCTCGGGTAAGGCCAGATAATTCTGGTTCAATGTCTGTGTTTGAAATATAAATTTGTACAGCTCTTCACAAAGCAAACCCAGCACAAATACACACTAAAACACCAAACAACTGACACAGGCCCACCCCAAAGCAAAGTGCAGTGAAGACAACCCAGACCTGCCCAAATGGAAGCACTGTTACATGTCAGGCAAATGGTAACTCTCATGACTGATCCATTTGGAAATAACTTGAGGCTTGCTGAATGGGGAGAAGCAAGTGTCCAGTGACTATTGCCTGAACTCTACTGCCTCCTGCCAGCATCCCATGTGAGCACAGTTTCTGGCTGCTCCACTTCCAATCCAGCTCTCTGCTGATATGCCTGGGAATGCAAGGGGAAAATGTCCCAGGTGGTTTGTCCTCTGCAGTCATGGGATTCCTGGGTGGAGTTCCTGACTCTTGGCTTTGGTGTTGTCTGGACCTTGTTTTTGTAGCCAGTTGGAGGAGTGAATCAGAAGATGGAAGATCTCTCTCTGTCTCTCTCTCTTTATCTCTTTCTGCCTTTCCCTATTTCTTTCTGTCACTCTTTCAAATACAAAGGCAGAGTGACAGAGTGGGAGAGGCAGAGATCTTCTGTCTGCTGATTTATTCCCCAGATGACTGCAATGGCTGGGGCTGGGCTAGGCCAAAGCCAGGAGCCTGGAACTCCAACAAGGTCTCCCGTGTAGGAGGCAGGGGCCCAAGCATTTGGGCCATCTTCCCATGCTTTCCCCTGCAGGTTAAACAGATAGCTGGCTTGGAAGTAGAGCAGCTGGAATTTGAATTGGTGTTAGTATGGGATGCCAGTGTTGCTTGTGATGGCTTAACTTTTTGTGCTATGCTGATGCCAACATAAAAACCTTAAAAAGAAAGAAAATTTTGCAGTAGGTGTTTGTCAAAGCAGTTAAGTTACCACTTGGGATGCCGCTTTTCCATATGATAGCACCTGCATTGGCGTCCTGACTTGATTCCAGCTTGTAGGTAACAAGTGATGACTGACACCCATGTGGGAGACCCAGAGTGAATCCCTTGCTCCTGGCTCTGGCCTCACCCAGCCATGGCTGTTGTGTGCACGTGGGACGTGAACCAGCAAATAGGAGCTCCCTCTGTGTCTTGTCTGAATTTCAGACAAATACATTTAAAATGGAAAACTTTCATAATTTTTAACCCCCAGATGCTAACCCAGTGAAATGTATATTCTCACAAGTGATCTCCCTAGCCTAGAGGCTGGTACCCAGCAAAGGCACTTGGCAGGGGCTTCAGCTTGGACCAGAGACCCCTTCTTCTGATGGCCCATAGTGGTACATGCTGAGTACATATTAAGAACAGTGGGGAGCGGCTTTGCAACCCAGAAACAAAGCTGGCATTGGCAAGCTGGATGTATGTAACACATGTCCAGGTCCCCCAGTCACTGAAAAAACAAGACCACTCCTCAGCCCCCTACCCCACCTCGCATTTCCTACCCTGCCTCGTGCAGGAGGAGACATTGGTGCCAGACTTGCCTGGGGAGAAGGTCATGGTGAAGTGGCGGCCTCTCGGACCCTCAGCCCCTCAACCCCTCCCAGGGGCCGCCCATTCACCAGGCCTTTCCCTTTTTTGAGAACTCAGAGCTTGTTGGCTAGGACTGTTCCCACCAACAATGTTCCCGTCTAGGGAGCTTAAAATAGCCCCTCTTGGCCGGGGCTCTGGAGAGAGCAGTGAGGCAGGCATTTGTGCAAATATGGGCCTGAGAGAAGGACTGCTACCCGGGAGGGAGGGCTGGGTGGCACAGATGGGAGCCAGGACCTCCTGTGGGGGTATGTTCTTTTGCTGCAGCCACAAAGTATCTCCTCCTGCTGTCTCCAATCTCACTGGGTCCCTGTGGGCAAACTTCAGACCTCATTCCTTTTATATTCTCCTGGCTTAGCCTGGGTTCCAGGGTGCGCCACTGGGAACAGGGGCCTCTACATTCTTCCTCCACTTCTGTCCTCATCCCCACATTACACTGCACCTCCTGGAAATGTTCCAGAAGCATGCTTGAAGGCTCAAGTCAAAACTTGTTTTCATGGTTGCAACCCTCAGTTGCTTACTTTGGCTTTGGCCCCCTGCTCTGTTAGGTGCTTTACAGTACATTCTTCCCAATAACCCTCTCCATAATCCATCAGTCAGAGCTGAGTTATTCATGGTCTTCCTGAGTCAGATATGTCAGATAGTTCTCCTGAGGTCACACAGCAACGTAGGAGGCAGAGGCAGGATTGAAATTTGAAGAGATCCACCTGTGCAGTCTGACTTCTTATCCGCTGTGCTGCGCACCCTCCTCTGGGTCACCACCAAACTAGTTTCTCAGGGTCTGGCCACCCTGGGTTAGCCAGTTTGATTCAAATGATCAAACATTAAGCAAATGGGTACAGTGTGCTGGGAATCGCCAAAGCTTGCATGCCCACAGCTTGGGAGTCATCGGGCCTGCCTGGAGACTCTGGTTTGGAGACTGAGTGAGCTCTGAGTCTGCAAAGAACCTGAATATCCAGAGGATGCCAGAGTGAGGCCAGGACCATTGTGGAACCTCCTCGGTGACCAGGTGACAACTGCCCAGTCCCCTCTTCCCTTTTTGCCTACCATGGAGTCAGGCAAAGGTGCTTTGGGTCCTCTGTGCCTCTGGGCAGGTGACTATGCTCGCTGGACCACTGTTTCTGCACCCACAGATTTGAAATGAAATGAGAACCTCCTGCCAGGTGGCTGGGACCATTGAGTGGAGCAGTACCCTTGAGAAACTGCTCGCTTGGTGCCTGGCAGCCTGTATATGGATACTAGCAGCCACCCTGTCAGTAACCACTGCTCTGGGAGAATGGTGATGTGCTAGATGCTCAGAGAAGAGGGACTGATTCTGCTGAGCTCCTACCCTTAGTGTGATGTGAATATGCCCCAGCTGAGAGCGGTGGGCTCAGTCTAGCACCCACTGTAGGGGAATAGCTGGGTTAGGGTTTGTTGTTCTCTTCAGGGTTTTCTGGCTTTCTGGTGGTGCCATCTGGTGGTAGGTTCAGCACTGTGCCCTGCGGGGTTGGCCACTGAGGCCTGGGGCAGTGCTCCGAGCCCCATCTGCCCCACAACTCTCCTGTGTGCAAACAACCTGTGTGCAAAGGTCCCCAGCCTTGCCCACAAGGCAAGAATCCCAAAGCCCTTGTCCCTCTGCCTCCCTCTCAGGCCTGGCACTGATCCCTGGAGCAGTCACAGGGCCTACCTGGGCTCATTCTTTTTAGTGGGTCCTGGTTGCTGAGCATGGAGGAAGGGGCTGCTCCTTAAACTGAGGTGGTCTTGGATGTGAAACCCAGTGTTGGTGGCTGGACCCATGCTTGCCTGACTCCCCCTGCCTCAGAATGCACAGCCACCCCCATTGTGTGCGTGTGTGTGTGTGTGTGTGTGTGTGTGTGTGTGTGTGTGTGTGTGTGTTGGGAGGGATGCCTAGAGCCTCTGGAAAGAAAAGCCTAACTCCTTGGTCTTCTCCGGACCGGCAGGGAGGTCAGCCTGGCTCAGAGCTGTTTGGGTGCGGTCTAGGGTGAAAGCAGGAGACGGGAGCTTGAATTCTGATCCCAGCTCCTGCACAAAGACGCTGTGTGAGTGTGGGCAAGGTCCCTTCTCCCTGGGTTGTAGTTTCTGGTAGTCTGCTGGATAACGGTGGGGAGGGGTAGCTTAGAGGAAATGTGAGGACCCTTGCAGCTCCCAGACTAGGTTCGTGGTGAAAGGCAGATTGATTCGTAGGCCTGCTACATCAGAACCTCCAGGTCTGAGGTCCTGGGATCAGCATTAAGCAATGCTGCAGCTATGAGCAGAGCTGGGTAGGAAGACATAGGGCTTTGTGTTGCCTTCTGGAGAGGAGACTGCAGGTTTTGGGGATCCTCCAAAGCCAAGGAGACCCTGGACTCTACACATACCTTTCCACTTGCTCACTTGACTGTGGCCTCAGTCATTGCTGCTGCTGGTCTATAAGACCCCCGCTGTGGCAGCAGCCAGAGGGAGTGGAGAGTTAGCACAGGAGACTTCCAACTGCCCCCTCCCCCGCCCCCAGGCAGGCCAGTTTCTTGGGTCAGACAGTGACTGGGCCCGCCTGGGCTGGGGGTGGCTCCCTTGTTGCCTGAAGAGGTATTTTCAGAGTCCCCCTCCCTCTGAAGTTTCCAGCGATAGGATCGAGCCCTGTCTAGCATTTGACCAAATATGGTGGTATCTGTGGATGAGCTGGGCCTCAGCTGGCTGCTCAGTCATGCCATGGAAACCTGCCCTGGACAGATTAATCTTGTGACATTCGGGAGCGCCTCTTACCCTGCGTTCCTCTTCTTGCAATTGCTGTAAATGGCCAGGACTGGCAGGACAGTTCAGAATCCCTGTTCCCAGTGTCTCTCCACCCCCTCTCCTACCCTTTACCCCACACGGGTCTTCTTGTGCCCAGGTTGGCTGGACTATCCACTCAAGAGAGGTGAGCGATCTTGGCCTGTTGAGCATGTGATTCCAGGACCTGCGTCCTCTCCCCTCACTCCCGGAGTGTGGGTGCAGTGGAGACTGTGAAGTTACAGTTTGAGTCTGGGAAGGCCAGAGCTCCCCTAGCCAGAGGGGAGGCTGTAGGGAGGAGCAGGGAGAGGCAGATGAGCCACAGGAACTGTGCTGGCACTCATGCCAGTTACAACAGCTCCTACTCCGATGCTGCATCATTTTAATTTATCATAGACTGGTAAGTGTTTATTGAGCACTTACTACCTTCTAGGGCCCATGCCAGCTATTCAGCATGCAGTATTGCATTGACTCCCCACAGCAGTCTCCAGAGAAAGCTGCTACAATGTTTCCCGTTCTAGAGATGCAAAACTAAGGCTCAGAAAGATCCCAGAGAAGGAAGAGCCAAACTGCTTCTATTCCTGGACACAACTCCTATTTTACAGAAAAGAGAGCTGAGGCTGAGGGTGAAGGAAGGATCCAGCCTTGTGACACAGGAGCATGGGGTGCTGCACCCAAGAGGCCAGAACCACAGGCTCTGCAGTCTTCCCCTTGGATCTGCTGCTTTGCTGGTTTGAGACATGCAGGTTCAGAAGCAGGGGGCTGGGAATGCAGGAACTATCCCAAGGAAAACAGTGTGGACAAGCGAGTCCCTGAGCCCAGGGCAGGGGACCAGGAACAAATCCTAGCTGTCACCCTTAACTCCTGGTGCGATGCTGGACAAGTCCCTGCCTTACCCAGGCCTCAGTTTCCCTGCCTGAGAGCTGGCAGGGGTGGTTGGGAGGAGATAGCAAGAAGAGGAATGACAGGGCTCGGGGACATTGTGCTCACCTGAGGTTGTGTCCCTGGGAGACGGGGTCTGTGTCCTGCTCCTTGCTGACCCTCCTGACCACCCGACGGCCCATCCCTCCTCCACCCTCACCTCCTCGCATCCCCAAAGCAAACGAAGCTGATTGTCTTAGCTGGCCCTGCGGGTGCTGGCCGGGCAGCCGGCCTCAGGCCACAGGCGGAGGTGCCACCAGCCAGAGCCCCACCAGACACACAGGGCATTGTCCTTCGGTCAACAGCCCCTGGGCACCTCAGCTGGGCTCCTGGCCTGCCCCCACGCTCCTTGCTGCCTTCCACTGTGTAGGACCCAGCCAGCTGGGGGCCCAAGGCTCCCAGCTGATGACGAGCCCACCCACCCGCTCCCCCAGCAGCCCCCCGTCGAGCTATAATTGCTCCTCTCCATCCTGCTGCTGCCACTCTCTGGACATCGGCATCCGGGGTTCGCAGCGTCTGCGGCAGCTGCGGGCCTGGCGCCCGGCTTGGGGATGGACTGGCCGCACAGCCTGGTACGTGGCATTCCCCCTACCCCCAGCCCTTTTAGGGCTTGCTTTCCCATTGATTAATGGCTGCCTCCGCTTGCCTGGGAATCTGCAGAGCCAAGCCCTCTCTCTCTCTCTGTCAGTGGCCCCCCCACCCGCACCTCCAGGGTTGCAGAGAAACAGAGCCAGGTCTCAGAGCTTGTAGCATGGCCTGGAGCTCAGGTTCCCCTTCAGGGCTCAGTCCGTCTACACTGAAGCCTTTTCAGGCTGAAGGCATCTGGGGAGATCCTGGCAGGCCCAGTCCGTGGGGTTTTTCCAGGGAGTCCTGGTGTGTGACCTTGGACAAGTCCTTCCGTTTCTCTGTTCCCATTTGGGACATGAGGGGTGATGGGGTGCGGTTCTCCTCTGGGCTTCTTGCAGTGGAATCTGAGCATGCTGTGTGCATGGCTCTGATGAGGGAGCCTATTGTCAGGGAGACCTTTTCTGTCCCAGGAGCTAGAAATGACCACGGAAGTGAGTGACTTGACTCGGGGTGGGGCTGGGGGAAGGGGTATAAGTTTTGTGCCAGGGCCTGACTGTGCCAGGAGGGATTGTGCTGCAATTTGTGTCCAGTGCATACTTGCTGAGGAGCCTGGGGTCATTGGGCATGGGCTGTGCAGGCCAGGATGGGGTATAGGACACAGCACAGCTTTGGAGTCCAAAGGTAAACAGGAAGGAGAACACCTCACTTAGAGGGTCCAGCTCTGGTCCCCACTTGTGTCCCAGTGGTCCCCCTATCCCTGGCTCCTGAGGCATCTCCGTGTTTCTGGGTCCTTGAGCTCCTTGTGTATAGAGGCCAAAGGTACTGTTGGTAGGAGAACAATGGAGGCAGGCAAAGGGAGAGTGTGAGGGCTTGAGGAGGAGAGGGTCCGAGTGATGGAAATGGGGTCCAATGAAGGTCCTCAGACTGTGGCTGCCCATCTCCCCCACTCTATGTCACAACCCTTCCTCCAACCCACACTATATCAGCTACTGTTTGCTTTCATCCCAGTCTTTAACAGCTTCGGCCTTTTCTCTGCCACTTTACCCTCTCAGGCTCCCTCTGCCCAGCCCTGCTTCCCTCTTACCCTGCAAACCTCACCTGGCATTTTCCAGCACCCCAAGTCCTCCTGCCCCCTGCCAAATACATTGTGGGACCACTGCCATGGCATAGGCTCAACAGAAGCCCTGCTCCTGCTCTGGGGCTCCCATCATTGCACTGGTGGCTAGCAAGACTTAGGAATTCATCTCTCTGCCCACTATCTGTTTTCCCTTCCCACGCATTCAGCAAGGATGCTCTGAGTATCTGCATACCCAGACCACAAGCAGATAAGGAATAAGAGAGTGTGTGACACATGACATGATGCTCTCTTAGAGTCCATGCATAGTAGAGGACATGCACAGGTGTCAGCCTGCAGTCATGCATGAGGCATGAGGGCTAAGAGAGTGGAGGGAAAGCCCAGAGGTGTCCAAAACCAAGGGGTGGACAGAAGAGGCAGAATACTGTAGGTGGAAGCTTGTGCAAAGTTCCTGGGGCAGAAAAGGACAAGATGAGAGAGAATGGGAGAAAGAAGCTGGAGTCCAAGTGTGAGAGGCAACAGGAGGTCTTCCAGGAGCCCCCTGAGGGCCATGGCCAGGGTGTTAGGCTGGAAGGTTGGTTGGTTGGCAGGAATCACGGGAGCATGGGGAAGGCCGGGTTGAACTGTCTGAAGAACAGAATGGTCATATGAGCAGAAACAAGTGGATGGGTGGGGATGTATTAGAAGGTGCCAGGCTGTCAGGATTTAGTGGTGAGTTGGGTATGAGAGGAGAGAGAGAAGGAGCTGGCAATGGTGCCCACTCTGGAACATCCTGCTGAGTGGGTATCTGTAGGCCTGTGTTGCTGTTCTGTGGGGTTGGGTCAGTGCATGGCAAGGGAGAATGGACCACGTAGAGGCCTTTCATCTTCCTTGTCCCTTCCCTGGATCCAAGTCTCAACTCTTCAACCTTTGAGCCATGACCTTCCTCCCTAGGTGTTCCTCCTTGCCATCTCCATCTTCCTGGGGCTGGGTCAGCCCAGGAACTCCAAAGGCAAGAGGAGGGGGCAGGGGCGTCTTGGGCCCCTGGCCCCTGGGTCTCAGCAGGTGCCACAGGACCTGGTGTCAAGAGTGAAGCCGTATGCACGGATGGAGGAGTACGAGAGGAACCTTGGGGAAATGGTGGCCCAGCTGCGAAACAGCTCTGAGCCTGCCAAGAGAAAATGTGAGGTCAACCTGCAGCTGTGGTTGTCCAACAAGAGAAGTCTCTCTCCTTGGGGCTACAGGTAGGTGGCACTGGGCAGGCTATGGGCACCAAATTTTCCCCTCCCCACTGCCACCCCTTCCCTGGGCACTGTGATGGCTGAAACCTGGAGTGCCTGGGTTTGAATTCCTGCTCTACTTCTTGATAGCTGTGTGGCTCTGGGCAAGTGGGTTAGCCTTTCTGAGCTGCAGGGTTCTCAGTTGTAGCTGGAGGTGGCAGGACAGTCAGCCCTCCATATCTGAGTTTTACCAACCTGCGAAAACATTGCATTTGTGATGAACATGTGCAGGCCTTTTTCTTCCTTCTCATTTTCTAAGCAATATAGGGTAAGAGCTATTTGCATAACATTTACATTGTGTTACATATTGCAAGTTATCTAGAGATGACTTCAAGTATATGGGAGGATTTATATAAATTATATGTAAATAGAATGCTTTTTTAAAAAGTATTTATTTATTTGAACATTGGAACCAGGAGTAAGAAGCTTCATCTGGGTCTCCCACATGGGTGTAGAGGCCCAAGCATGTGAGCCATCCACTGCTGTTTTCCCAGGTGCATTAGCAGGGAGCTGGATTGGAAATGGAGCAGCAAGGATTTGAATTGTACCCACATGGGATGCTGGCACTGTGGACAGAGGTTTTACCCACTATGCCACAATGCTGGCCCCTATATAGAGGGAAACTGTTGGAGCATCTTGGGTTTTGGTAACTGTGGCAGGAGGAGAGGAAGCTGAGAGCCAGTCCCTTGTGGATACCAACGGACAACTTATGGGCCACATTAGGGTCTGTTGCTGAGTGAGTTGTCCACAGAGCGCTATTCCATTGTTCTGCCAGTCCTGGTTGAGGGGCCTGCAGTCCATGCCACTTGCATGAACATTAGGCTGGCTGTGTATGTCTCTGTCTCTCATACCGCACAGGCCTTTTTTTTTAAGGCCTGCGTCAGAATCGCCTGGGGACTCGGGTATCCTGGGGTCCAGCCAGTGGCCGAGGGAGAGCTCTAAAAAGACCTACAGGGCTGGACCTGATGAAGACTTAGGGTCTGACTGCAGCAACTGGGCCTAAGAAGGCCATGTTGCTGGCCCTGTGTATCCTGAGGTTCTGCTCATCCCTGCCATGCACCACCCCCTGTTTGGCAGATAAGGAAACTGAGGCACAGAGAAGGCAGGGTTGCAAGCAAGGTTCTACCTGCCTGGCTCCAGGAGAGTGCCAGGAGGGAACTGGGTGATATTGCTCCTCCATGAACAGCCAGAGGCTGGGATCGAACCAAGTATGTGTGGAGGACCCATTGAGGGCACAGAGGGCGAAGTGTGGGTAGATGCTGTCCTCCTGATGTCTCTTCCTGTGGGATGTGGGGGTTCACATGCTCCCACTTTACTTTCCCTGGATGTGCATAACAAATGAGGAGGGGCGGGGAAGGCACCATCCAGTGGTGGAGCAGGATGAGCTTGGCTCACCTCACCTGAGTGACCTTCAGCTTCCTCCTGGTGCCCCTCCTCCCTCCAGCCTAGCACAGTCTCTCTGCAGGAAAGGCAGGTTTGTGGGCGAGTGGGCACCTACTCACTCCTTCCTGACCACCTTCTTTACCCTGGCCTCTTTCCTGCTGCCGCCCCTAGCATCAACCACGACCCCAGCCGCATTCCTGCGGACCTACCGGAGGCACAGTGCCTGTGTCTGGGCTGTGTGAACCCCTTCACCATGCAGGAGGACCGCAGCATGGTGAGCGTGCCTGTGTTCAGCCAGGTGCCTGTGCGCCGCCGCCTCTGCCCACCGCCACCACGCACCGGGCCTTGCCGCCAGCGCGCCGTCATGGAAACCATCGCTGTGGGCTGCACCTGCATTTTCTGAACCACCTGAGTCCTGATGCCAGGGCCTGCAGCCCTGCAACACCCCCCTTCCCGCCCCACCATGCCGTGCAAGGCTGGTGAAAAGTAAACGCCATCTTTTATAAAGCAAGACTTTGGGTTTGCTCCTTGTGACTCCCAAACCAAAACTTGGGTCCGGGGCAGGGACTACATCACAGCACTGCAGAGGAGGATTTTCCATCACTTAGTTCTCCATCATGGAAACAGGTTGTTTAGAAAGACTGCGTTCTTCTTCTGCTTCTTCTTTTTCTTTCTTTCTTTCTTTTTTTAACCATTTAGGCCAGGAACACACTTCCTTTAATTGGGGTTTATAAGCCTGTATACCATCATCCATGTCATCATAGCTGGGTTGGTTTTAATCAACATAGGAGTTAACAAGGGTTCCATCTACCCCTTTGGAAATGAGCAGTTTTAAAGTCTTGGTGTCAAGCTGAAGTGTAGTCGCTTAAGGATATCATAGACCAGCTCCCTGCACTGGCTGCAGGAGACAATCCAGACAGGATCTTTGGTCCCTGGGAGTCTCTGTATTTTGGACTTTGACCCAAAGAAAGGCCTTCTGGCTGCCAAAGGGCAGTTTTTTAACCAGGGACCATGTGTGGATGTATTTGCTTTTGTGGGCTGAGGACCCCTGGTTTGGAGTTGAGAAGCATCAACTTTAGCAAGCTTAGGAACCACCTGGCAGTTGTTCAAAGAGGTGGCTGGGCCCTGACCTCCAGGTTGTGGCTTCAGGTAGGGGCTGATCCTTTGGCTTTTTATTGCAGTGGTTTCTTGGTATTTGCAGGAGTTTCTTAGATGCTGCTGCTGCTGACCTGGGAACTAGAGGAACCACTGACCTTTCCTGAGACTCTCTGATGATCAGGCAGGAATTGGGGACCCATCTATACTACAGCCCCTGCTGGCTCTTGCCCAAACCCTTCCACCCCCAGTTTGGGATACTACACCTGCTTTCCCTGTTAGCCCCCCAGCAATTCAATCCTCCCTCTGGGCCCTCTGACCCTTGCCACAAATCAGCTGTTCTAGGGCCTAAAAATACCATCTCTCCCCAGGACAGCTGCGGGTGAGGCTGCTTTCTGAGGGTAAGAATAGCTAATGCCTCAAAGTATCCTTCAGCTAAAGGCCCGACACCCAGGGCAGGAAAACGGGTTGTTCCAGCTCAGGGCCTGCAGCAGCATTAGCTCTGGATGTTTCCAGGGGCTAATGCACAAAAGACCAGTGGTTAGGTATGTGCCTGTCTGGGATGGGAAGTCACTTCCCTTTTTTGGTATCACCCCACAGTGGATACTGGTTAAAATCACTCCAGGGGACTCTGGCCTGGTTTCAGACGCTTGGAAGACACAGATGCCCTGTGCCAGCCTATGCTGATTTCAGTAGCTGCTTCTACTCCCTAGGGCTCGCCGGCCTCTAGTGCCCTCGTAGACCCTCTCTCTGGGTCTCAAGACTTCAGGGGCCCACAGCTTCCAAAGACTTTCTGTAGGATGGGCAGGAGGTTGCTCACAGTGCTGGGAGACAATAGGCATCCTCGGGCTTAAGGACCGAAGGGGAACTCTTGCTCAGGGTGAGGAGCCCTCAGTCCACTCCTGGAGCACTGGACATGCTTACCAAGTGCCAGCCAGTGCCAGCCAGTGATGCCTTTCTTGTTTCTGGGCTGCAGATTCCTTGGAGCATTAGCAAGGAGCTGGGTTGGAAGTGGAGAAGTCAGCGGCATGTCAGTGTAACAAGAGGTAGCTTAATGTACTGCACTGTAATGCCAGACCCATGAGAGGCCTCTTTAGCACCTAGCTAAGCACCCAGGGATAGAATGGGGATGCAATGCTTGGAGAGGGACTGCACAGTCCAAGATTTGCCCCTTATTTCTCTGTATCCCTCCTTCCAGGAGTCTCAACACAGTCTCCCCTCTGCAGAACGCTTACATTGTTTGGTTCACCTGCTCAAGGAGGCAGCATTCCTGGGATGGCTGCAAAGTATCTGTTCTGCTGCACCCAGAATTACTGAGGTGAATTTGGCCCAAATCCCACTCTGGGTGGCAGATTGTGGTGCCCTCCCTTCTTCCAGGGACCTGTGGGCACTTGGGGATTCTGTCTTGTTGGATCTTACCGCTTTCTGGAATCCCTGGCCTTTCCTTCCTGCCCAAAAGGACCAAGTGGAGCCAACACTCAGGTCTGGGCTTGGGCAGTAGGTTGCGTGGGCAGCTTGGCTGGCTAGGTTCCAAGATACTTGGGCCTGCCTGCCTGCCCAGGTAAAGGTTTTTCCTGCAATCAGGCTTAGGCCTGGAGCCAAGGTCCTAACCAAGTATTTTGTATGTCCCATATGCCTCTTCTTAGGGACACTTGGCAGGGTGTTGGGGTGAGGTGGTTGTTGGGGGAGTTTTGTGTTGTCCTTGGCCCTCTGGCACAATTCTAGTCATTGTTAGTTGCCACTTTCAGTCCAGATTGTCAAATGATGCCGCTGCATACTTTGAGTGCACTGGTTCTAAGGGGGAAGGCTAATACGTGGCTCCCTCCCCAGTGCCTTTCCCGGCACTCTGACCCTGTGGTATTGATGCAAACACCTCTGATGTAGCCATGACCTGCAACTGTTCTAAGGCATGAGCTTCAACTCACCCCTCCATCACCATCATGGCTTACAATTCAAGCCAATCAGCAAGTGTCTTTCCTTTGGTCACAGGTATGGGGTCAGTTTGGTCTCACTGGCTTGCAGCTCAGAGTGGTTATGGGAGAACTTCTCACCTTGTGGCTGTTGGCATCCATGTTTGCATATGAGAAAGGATGGGGCAGGTGACTGCATAGCGCTCTTTGTTTTTGAATCATGACAACCAAGACAAATCTTTTACTGCTTTTGTCTATTTGTGATGTGTTGTCTCATGTGTTAGGCTCCTAACTTCTGTCACAGCCAATGTTAAACATTCTTTTACTGATTTTAACATCACCATGACAACCAGTCTGGACCCCCTCGCCTGTAAGGTATTTTGTTTGCCCCAGGCTGAACTTGGGTCTTTTTCCTTCTTTTTAAAAGGGAAAACACTTTTTTATTTTTTCATTGGAAAGGCGGATATACAGAGAGGAGAGACAGAGAGGAAGATCTTCCGTCCGATGATTCACTCCCCAAGTGAGCGCAATGGCCGATGCTATGCCAATCCAAAGCCAGGAGCCTCTTCCGGGTCTCCCACGCGGGTGCAGGTTCCCAAAGCTTTGGGCCGTCCTCGACTGCTTTCCCAGGCCACAGGCAGGGAGCTGGAAGGGAAGCGGGGCTGCCGGGATTAGAACTGGCGCCCATATGGGATCCCGGGCGTGCAAGGCGAGAACCTTTAACCACTTGCGCCACCGCACCGGGCCCGAAAACACTTTTTTAAACATTTAAAATATTTTAATTGAAAGACAGGGAAAAAGAGCCAGCAAGTGAGCTAGCTTTCTCATCTGCTAATTCACTCCCTGAATGCCCCCAGCAGCCAAGACTGAACCAGCCCCATCCAGAGCTGGGAACTCCATCTGTCAGTCCTTCATGTGAGTGTGGGGACCAGGAAGCTGGAATCAACAGTGCAGCAGGGACTTGAACTCAGCACTCCAATATAAGATGAGGGTACTGCCTTCCCTGAACTCAGTTTTTTTTTTAAAGATTTATTTATTTTTATTGCAAAGTCAGATATACAGAGAAAAGGAGACACAAAGAGGAAGATCTTCCATCCATTGATTCACTTCCTAAGCAGCTGTAACAGCATGAGCTGAGTCGATCCAAAGCCAGGAGCCTGGAGTCTCTTCCGGGTTTCCCCATGTGTGCAGGGTCCCAAGCCTTTGGGCCATTCTTGACTGCTTTCCCAGGCCACAAGCAGGCAACTGGATGGGAAGTAGGGTGGCCGGGATTAGAACCAGTGCCCATGTGGGATCCCAGTGCCTCAAGGCGAGGACTTTAGCCTCTGGGCCCCCCTGTACTCAGCTGCCAATTGGTGTAGCCATACCATGAACTCACCAGGAGGTGTGGGATAACATGTTTCCTTACTTGGGGTTTTACTCTGGATGACCTCTGCAGACTGTTTTTGTTAGGAGAGCTACAAGGATTAGCACTGTCTGGCAGGATCCTGGAGCCCAATTGAGCAAGTCTGGGTGGGACCTGGGCACTGGACCTTGGCTAAGTCCTCCTCCCTTTCCCAGGGGATTCAGGTGTGATAGTTCAAGCACCACGTCTGCTGGGTGCCCGAGGCTCTAGTCCTTCATTCTCCCTCTTTACAGAAAGGAACAGGCATGAAAGGAATGAAAAGGACTTGAAACTCCTTTTCTAAAATTATGTATTTTAAAGATTTATAGAAAAAGCAGAGTGTAATCCTCCTCTCCTTCCAAGCTAGTGTCAGAGCAGGTACCAGGTTGACCTTTGAGGAATTCCACCCCAACACCTTGTCTTCTTTCCCCACTCTGCAGGGTGTACGCTGGGTGGGGTTGGGAGATGACTGCTGTCCATCATCTGGGGACTTGTCTTCTTTGCAAAGCAGATCCACCCTCAACCCCTCCATGAGGACCAGGATGGGCAATTCCTCTGGGTGCCAAGCACAATTTCCCTCTTCCCACTGGTTTCCAGGTAGCTTGGAGCAATACTGAGGGCTCCTTAGGGGCAAACATCTCTTCCTTAGATCCTCTCAGTCAAGTCTACTGCTATGCAGTGTTGTTGAGAGATTTGAAGAAGGCATTAAGTAGGTTCTGAACTAAGTGTCTTACAGCTAGACAACCTACAGTAAAAAAGGACTAAGATAATTTCTTAGGTTTTCTTACTTCCCTTTCCTTTGTAGCCATCTGGTTGCATATCTTGGTAGATGCCTCAACAGCTGTCCAGATGGGAACAGGGAGTGGAAAACAGTCTCAATGTCCCTGCCTTATAGTCCTTCCAGTTGCCATCAAAGTTCCTAGTTAGAAACCAAGTCACAAGCAGCCTGAGAAAGTGGATTTTTCATTTCCTCTTAAAATAAATAAAACAAATATACTGGCTTAAGTTTTCGTCCCTTTTCTGATTCTCCTCCTTTAAAGAGAAACACATCTGTTGTGAGAATCCATAGCACAGATAGGCAGACAGCCCATGGTCACCTAGACCCACACTGGGTGGCAGAGGGCAGTCATGGCTTGGTGAACCCCAGGCTGATGTGGGGTGGGAACTGTTTTCAGGGGTGGGGTTAAGTTCTCAGGCTCTGCCTGGGGCCCTCACAGTTCAGTCTTGACCTTGTGCATCAAATCCCTTTGATCAATCTTGTCCAGGTCCCGGTACCAGCGGTTGTAAGCCAGCAAGGCCACGTTCTTGGCAGCTACAGCCATGGCTTCCACAGAGCTGGCTGCCCATTCCAACGCGTTGAGGTAGAAGAGTTGGTCGTGGAGTGCGAACCTTGGGAGGGTGGTGCGGGAGCCGTACAGGGGGTGGGCCTGCCATTCGGCTGTCTGCACTGAGTAATAGGAACGGAAGAGAGTCTTCAGTTGGGTCCGAAAGAGGGGCTTGGGAGACTGCACTCGCCAGACGGCTGCTTCCTGAGGCTGCTTCCGCCGGAAGCTGGTGGAAATGTTGACAGGACAGATGTTGTCCAGGGTGCAGAAGAAGTTAGGGAAATCTGTGGTAAGGATATTGGCAAAGGGGAAAAGCTTAGGGTCAGGGAAGCCAAAGTAGGAAGAGTTGAGGTAGCCATGGACCAAGGAGACAACGGAGGACTGGTATGATCCTTGAATGTCATCAATGGGTGGGGTGAAGCCCTCAAAGGTGAAGTTGCTGCTACTGTTGTCCAGGTGCAGGGGCGTTGCGATGACCACAATGTCATAGAAGTCAGAGCCACTGCCCATCTCATTCTCATACCCCACCTGGTACAGGGCTCTTCCTTCTAGAAGGAGAGAGAAGAGCGCACAAAAGTCAACTTATTCTTTTGCTTTCATCTCATCTTCCATCCAGGACCTAGTTTTGGGAGTGCAATGAGATCCTGACACTAAGAGTGCCACTAGGTTGTCTGGATGGCACTCTTCATGGTCTGTCCATGAAGAGTGAGCAATGAACTGGACCACATTCTTCCTCTGCTTCTGCCCATCAGGGAGTCCAGGAAGGGCTGTGGTTCTAAGTCCTCACTGGCTAATGATTCAGTCTCCACTGAAGACAAGTAAGTGTTCTTATACTGATATGTAGTGACATCAGAGGACAATAGCGCCCTCTACTGTCACTAAAAAGGGCGGGAGCTTCCATTGCTTTACAGACCAGGAGAGAGCCTGACTAAGTATGGTCATACATTTTGCTCCATCCACTCACCTGTACTGTGCAGGGTCACAGAAGTTACTGTGGCGTGGATCACCTTGGCCTTGGTGAGCTTCAGTAAACCAGAACAAACCAGCTTGTTGCCTCCTTCCACAGACCACAGGCTGCCTTGAGCCCCTGCTAATGCCATGGCTCCTGGACAAACAGGAGAGGTGACTGTGAGTTCTCAGGACCATCGGGCAGGGGCTGGAGAGTGCAGCAGTATTCTCCCTGCGTCTCCCAACCCGACATAGGGAGACAGCCTGCACAGAAAGGTGACTGAAAGTCAGTGACACTATGTACTGAGAGTGTTGAGCTTGGTGGGAGAGAAGCCAGTTCCCAAAGACTCCAGGCTGTGGGCTGCTGCTTCTGTAGAAGCCCAGCATGGGTAAATCCTTGGACACAGGAAGTAGACCTGTGATTGTTTAAGGCTGGAAGGCTGGGGTACAGCTATGGGGTTTCTTTTTTGGGGTGATGGATGTGTCTTAAAATTGTGATGATGTTTATACAACTCTATGAAGACAAAAACACTAAAACCATTGAAGAGAATACTTTAAAGAGGTGAACTGTAGGCTGTGTAAATGGCATCTTCACACAAAAAATGCCAACAAGATACAGGAGAAGTGAGTAGAAAAGGCACACAAGGGGATACTGAGGCAGACCCTTAAGATTGGGAAGGAGTCTAGAGTCAAGAACCAGAAGAGGAGGGGCCAGTGCAGTGGCATATCAGGCTAATCTTCCACCTGCAGTGCCTGCATCCCATATGGGTGCTGGTTCGAGTACTGGTTGCTCCACTTCTGACCCAGCTTCCTGATGATGGCCTGGGAAAGCAATGGAGGAGGCCTTGGGACCATGCATCTACATGGGAGGCCTAGAAGCTCCTGGCTCCCAATTTTAGGCTAACCCAGCTCTGGCCATTGCAGCCATCTGGGGAGTAAACCAGCAGATGGAATCTCTGTCTTGTTTTTTTCTGACTTTCAAGTACGGCCCAGTATGGTAACCTAGTATCTAAAGTCCTCGCCTTACATGTGCTGTGATCCCATATGGGCGCCAGTTCATATCCTGGCTGCTCCACTTCCCTTCCAGCTTCCTGCTTGTGGCCTGGGAAAGCAGTCAAGGATGGCCCAATGCCTTGGGATCCTGCACGCACATGGGAGATCTGGAAGAAGCTCTTGGCTTCAGATCGGTGCAGCTTTGGCCATTGTGACCACCTGGGGAGTGAACCAGCGAATGGAAGATCTTTCTGTCTCTGCTTTCTGTCTCTCTGTAAATTTGACTTTCCAATAAAAATAAGTAAATCTTTAAAAAAAGAACCAGAAGGAAAACATCTTGCATGTACTAAGGGTGTTCACAATTTTCAAACCTTTTCATTTATTTATTCAACAAGCATGTGCTAAGTGAGTAGATGCTGTTCTTGGGGTTTGGAATGCATCTGTGAACAAGAGAAGCTGAGACTCCTGCCTGGGGACATCCCATGTTCTCCCATGACTCTCAGGGCAGTCCTGGAGGATGGTGGGCGATGCACACCACCCATGTCAGTAGGGAGCTGAGAAGATTAGCTGCTCTGTCACAGGGGAGTAGCCAGGGGCTCAGTGACCCAAGCACAGCAGTTTTTGAAACTATAGAGCAGACTGCAAAGCACCATCTCAACTTTACACTGACATCTGTCAAGGGACCATCAGACAACCAGGAGTGGTAGAAACACACTGACCCTTTGATCCAAGCTTGGCTTTCACTGAATACCATCTCTTGCCAGCTTGGGGGAGCAGTGCCAGCATCCAATGAGAATGGGGCATCCAGATAAGGGAAAACAGTAAGGAGCTGGATGAACCTGAGATTTTGAGGGTACCCTGGCCATTCTGGTCAGCATGGCAGGGGTGGGACAGAGGGCAGGTTGAGGGCCAAATGCTCACCTGCAAAAGCTGGCATCGTTGCTGACTGGCCGTAGCTGGCCCGCAGGACGGCAGAGACGACATCATCGATAAAGCGCTGTGTGACACCCACTTGGAGCAGAGACTCAGCCACGGAATGTTGGGTCATGTTGATGAAAGCGTACTCCCCAAGTGAGTAGAGCAGCTCTTCCACGCCCGAAAAGGCATAGCCATGTGCCTGGTACTTATAGATCCTGGGAAATACACAGAGCTGGAGTCCTGTGCAAGACGGCTTTGGGCCTAACAGCCCCTACCAGGTGCTTGCACTCAGGAGGCCCTCCAGGACCCACCACCTCTTCCACCTAGACAGGTGGAGAGGAGGCCAGTTATGCTCCCTTTGGCCTAGCCTCTGGACAGCACGGGGTTAAGTCCAGTAGGTTAGAAATCCCCTGGACATGGCTTCACCCCACAGCTCTGCCAAGACAACAGTGCTACCTTTCTTAGCCATTCTCTGCCTGAGCTCATAGTCCACAGCCCTCTTTACCTAGTCATGACTGCTGGGCAGTGTGCCGTGGCCCAGCCTCACTGATACATCTCTTTCTCTGACAGCTCTGGTTCTGCTGTACCTCATAGGGCCACACTGACCCTGATGACAGTCATTTAATGCCAACACTGTCACCCTCTTTTCTAGCCTAGACTGTCTTCCCCTCTGCCTTGACTTGTCTGAGCGGTCTCTTGCTCACCCTTGAGCTCACATCTTGTCTGTCTTCCCACCGAGCCAACCTCAGGCAACAGCAAGGACTAGAACCACCTGCTGAGTCTTTCACACTGGCTGCCTTGGGATGGTACCTAGTCTGGGGCTCTGCAAACATGTTCTGTGTGCTTTTCAATGGGATACTGGACAGAGGTGTACAGAAAGCCAAGTGTTGGAGTCCTAGTCTGCGCTGGGCTGCAGCTGAATGCTGGCTGCCTCCTTTAGACTGATTCTTGCTCTTCAGGCCACTCCCCACTGCACCCTGTTTTCTTCCACCTGCATTTATTTACATCCCACTCTGGGCCTTGGAGGTGACTGAGTTGGCAACCCATGTTTTTAGCAGCTTGGTGGATTGCAGGAGGATGCATGCTAATGTGATAACACCAGAGAAGCCACTATTGCCCTAGGCAAGGCTAGTCCTCAACACAGGGGGCTCACTTGGAGCTGCATGGGATTATGTACACCAAGGACCTGTTTTACAATTTATAGCCAGGCAGGTTCCTTCCCACACCCTCACACCCTCCTCCTCTCCCATCCTGGAAACTGCCTCCTCTCAATCACCTCATGAACTTCTCCATGACCTCCTCCACCCACATCTGCAGTCTCAGGAAGCTGATGCCGTAGCGCCACCAGAGGCGGAGCAGGTTTAGCAGGTACCAGTCAGTCTCCTCCAGCACGAAGTGCTCTCCACCGAAGATGGCACTCCTGCCCACCACCTCGCGCCGGTGCCTTAGCCCTGCAGAGACAGGAGCCCCTCAGATTCCCTTCAAAAGGTGCCCAGGAGACCCGACAGTGCCTAGATTCAGGATGCCAATGGAGTGTCCTCAGGAAGGGTTTGCTCATCAATGCTCTGCAGGAGACATTTGGCATTCCTAGGCAATACGATTCTACACATTTCCCCACAGGAATCTGCTTGCCTCTTAAGAGTGGAATTCAGGTGCTAGCTCAGAATGTCCAGGGGCTGATGGTACTATAGGGCTTGCTCTCAGGTGGGGCCCTGGGTACAGGTTTCCTGGGAAATGACAGCTGCTTCCAGCCTCCCAAAGTGTTGCAACTTAGAGAGCAGCTGACTCATGACTGCGAACACTCGGCTACTGTATTCATGGTTCCGTGCTTTTACTGCCGCCTGTGTCTTAGAGACTGCTCTGTACCCAGGCATAAAGGACTTCCTATTTCCTTACATGTTAACTTATTTAAGCTCAGGTCCAAAGACTGGGGATGGGGAAGGGGAGTTGGTGGTGCAGACAGGATATTTTGAAGTTTTGGTGATGACAGACAGTGATATAAGGATAAACCTAGACGTGCGCCAGTTTGCACACCTGCAAGATCAGCTGTGAGGGCTCCTGCTGAGATGTGAGGTTTTTGCCTCTAAAATTGTGTATTGGCAGTTCTGATCAGGGCCAACTGGATCTGAGGCCCAGTTCCCTCACTTATTAGCTGCAGGACATTAGCCAAGGAATGTGAAGTTTTTGAAGCCTTGGTTTTCTTAGGAGGAGGTCTCATGCACCACTTGCAGGTTGATAGGGAGGACAGAGGTGATGCCCACTCCTAGAAGGGTGACAGTGGCTGGCAAGCCCCAGCTTGTGGATGCTGATAGGATCACAATTTTTGAGAGGCAGCAAATGGGAGGGGAAAGAAACTGGCCTGGGAGTTAAACATGAGTTCTAATCCCAGTTCTGCAACCAACTCACTGTAACCTCAGGCAAGTTTCTTCCCCTCTCTGGTATCAGCTGCTCCATCTGTAAGTGAGGAAATAGGGCTCCATGACCTTCTGGCCTCAATGATCTGGGCAATCGGAGAAGGGCCCGGGAACCATTGCTGTTGGTCGCAGGACTCTGAACTCACCCAGCAGCTTGACGAAGTCCTGCATGTGCAGGCTGAGGGAGTGGAAGGAGGCGGCCCCGCTCTCGTAGTACTGCTTGTTCACTGAGATGGTGGCCAGGCGGCCACCCACGGTGCCTTTCTCATACACGTCGATCTGCACCCGGGGTCCAAAGTGCTGCTGGAGGAAATGGGCCACGGCAGAGCCCCCGATCCCAGCCCCAACCACCGCTGTCAGCAGGCATGGGAGGATGTGGGAAGGAGAGAGACAGGGCATGGGAGTGAGATGCAGACTGCACCTTCACATCCTCCTGCACTGGAGCTCCCAGGTACTTGGTTTCATAGGCTTGTGACTTTCCAAAAAGGAAATTGGCAGACCAAGTTACGCAAAGGTCAAGCTGAGACATGCCAATTCCCTATCCCTCATTTTACAAAGGACATGGGAGCAGCAAGAGCAGGCAAGAACTGCACAATTCAGGATGGCCATTTAAAGGGAGTCAATTCCATTCTATACAAAAGCTCATTACTATGTCCCTACTGTTCTAATTTTACTATGATTTGTTGACAGTGGCTACTGACCACTTCTGTTAGGTAGGTCAATATTGGGAAACCATTCCTTAAACCAGGGGTCAGTAAGCTGCAGCCTTGCAGGCCAATTCCAGGAAAATGCCTGCTCTTGCCAATGGTATGGAACTCGATCCCACTCTTTTCCTTACTTTCTATGACTACTTTTGTGCTAGGCAGAACTGTACAGTTGTAACTGGACATAGCTCTTAATGCCTAACATTTCTTTTCTCTGGTCACTTATGAAAAACACTGGCAACCCATGGTCTAAGTCCAACCTACCACCTTCCACCTAAATCACTGCTGTCTGTGCTTACCAAACACACTCCATGACATACTGCTCATTCTCTGTAAGGCAGTGGATTCCAGTTTGGACTCTTTTGCCCAAGTTCTAAATTGTTGAGGTTTCCTTGGGTCTTGCCATTCACTGTCTTTACTACATCTCTGACCTTGCTTGCTCTTTGCAAACTTGGCTTCTGCCCCGCTCCCTGACCCCCACTGTGCCCATCCCCTGCCAGTATTCTTTTCTCAGTCACTGCTAAGAAGGCCTCACAGATCAGGGCTGGGAAGTATTTCCAGGAACTACCATCTAGATGGAGATGAAACATTCAGTCTCACTGCAGCCACTGACCCAGACACCACCCTATTTCCATTGCCTGCCCACCAAGTACTGGAAATGCCACATTCCTCTCTCCTAACGGTCTGCAACTCCATCCCATAAGACAGTGAGATAAGTCTGGTGCCTGCTGTCTGTCCCCACTGGACCCACACTGTATGCTAAGACCAGCAGCTCTGTGAACAAGCGTCAGGCAAACCCTGAAGACTACACACAGTTCTGGATGACCTGGTCTTTTGAGTGGAGCGCAGGCCCTTGTTCCCTCTCCTGCTGGGTCTCTGTGGAGCTGCTCTGCCAGGCATGCATGCTGTCACTGTGGCTCACTGACTTCAGTGTTTGCCTTGTAGGTCATTTTTAACTCAGCTTGACCGAGTGACCTGAGATGAGTCAGGTGTCCCTTCCGCATGTTCCCATAAGCACACTTGGCCAACCTGTGGCCCAGCCTTTGCTGCCCTGTATTAAAGTGGCTTGTCTTAGGACTGAAAGAAGGAGAGCAGGGTTGCTGGCAGCAGACAGGTAGCAGAGTTCACGGAGTATTTTTTGTATGGTGCATAAACAAACCACCCCCTCAGTATTTAGAGCCATTTCCACCAAAAAACACCCTTCAACTTTTTCTATAAACCACCTATAGCCTCCTGCCCTTACTTTGTAGAGTTAATCATGATGCATTTGCCAAGAGAAGCCGAAGGCTTTGAAGCTTCCCAAGGGCTACAGAGAGGCAGAGGGCATCACTTCACCGTGAACCAGCTCATGACTAGTGTCCGTTCTTGATGTTAGGGGAAGATGTGCTGGCGCATACAGAACAATCACACAGGGCTTCCATGAACAGAACAACATAAACACCTCTGTTGCAGCACAGCAGGACCCAGAGTTCCTGGGAGGAAGAACGCGTTCTGCCCCAGAGAGGGTAGGGACACAGGCTCCGCAGGACCCTGAAGGGCAAGGGGATTTGCTAGCAGGAGAGAGGAGCACTAGCAGGGTGGGGCAGTGAGGGAACTGCCTGGTGGGCCTAAGAGATCCAGATTTGCTTTGAGAAACAAACGAACAGATTTGCCCTGAGAATTTGTCCATCCTAACAGGAAGGCCCTCGTTCTCATCATGGGTAGGATCCAAATGCTAACAGTGGCAGAGGCTTCAGTCCAAGAGTCAGGAAAGCTAAAGCGCAAGTGTGGCCTTGTCCTGGAAGACTTAAGAGTAAGGTGGAAAGCAACCTCCATGTCACCAGAACAGTTCTCCCCCCCCGCCCCGGGGGGGGCCCTTGCCCCTCCCTTCTCACCAGGGGGAAATGTCCTATTGCCTGGCCCCTTGGCCTCAGTCTTCCCCATCTGTCGGAGCCTGGCTCGAACCCTTTACCAGCCATGCCAGTCTTTGGGATTCTCTCTTTCCTCCAAAAGCCCCACACTAATGGCCAAGGTGATTTCTGGCATGCTTCAGTCTGTTGTGACCCTTTCAGGCCTGGGCTGTGGTTTTGGATTATAAGAAAATTTAGCACAGCTCTGATCCCCTTGAGTCTGTGGTGCTTCCTTGAGACAGACCAAAACACTCCTGCTGACTGGGGTGCAGGCATGTGGGATGGGGGACTCTGTCCTTCTACACATCCCTGCTTTGTGCCTTTTATGTGGGAGGGACACATCCCTGCTTTGTGCCTTTTATGTGGGAGGGACCTGAAAATCCAGACAAGTCATGTCTAGTTAAGGTGGTAATTACAAGAGGAAAATTGGGGGCAGTCACAGTGGCTTAAGTTGCTGTCTGAGTGGCCCATATCCCATATCTGAGTGGCTGCTTTGCATTCCAGCTACTTTTTCCAGTCCAGTTTCCTGGGAGGCAGCACATGATGGCTTAAGCACCCAGATAGACTTCTGCCTCCTGGCTTTTACCTGGTGCAGTCTTAGCTATTGTGGGTATTGGGGGAAGTGAACCAAAGGATGAAAGATCTCACTGATACATAAATAAAACATTTTTTTAAAGAGAGAAAAAAAACCTCACAGGAACTGTAGACAGGTATGAAATTGTCAGTGACAATCATGCATGCATTTAGGTCTGTCTGAATTATTTTGAAATGCATCAGAATGGATGATGGATGCATGGGTGGCAAGCAGGATGTGTACTGAGGGCAGGAAAGCAAGTACTATAGGGGTGAATGACAGAATCTAGAAGGTGGGTGCACAGATGATCACTGTAGCATTCTCTAACTTTGCTGTACCTTTGAAAACATTCCCAATTAAACATCAAATAAACCACACTGATTATGAACAACAGTGACTGCTATGCAGAGTTCCCCAGTAGGTCATTCAACAAATCTGCTTAAGGATCACCCAGTGGTATTTGTCCTCAAAGACCGAAGACTATCTCCTTTCCTCCTGGGGCAGTGTAGCTAAGGAGTGACTTCTAGGGAGCCTGCCCAAGTGACCAATACACATGCAGAGTGCCGGAGATCGGGAGGTGTCTTTTTTTCAGTCTGTCCCACAGATCTGTGAAGGCCATGCCCAGCCCTGTCCTCTGTCATGCGGACATCCAGAATGGGACCGGGTCACAGGCAGATGCCTATGTTTACACTAGCCCTCAGGGGAGGCGCTCTGCAGTCAGTCCCGTCCAGGCCTCTTTTCCATCTCAGGTGGCCCAGTCCACACACCCATGTCACCCTTCTATTCCATCCCATACCTATGAGGTCTGTTCTCTCCCTCGCCCAATCCCCTGCCTCTCCCCTACCTCGTTCCTCCCCTTCACCCAGCAGTTCGCCTCTACCCCAACCAGCCGCGAACCATTTCCCACCCAGCCCTCCGCGACTCAGCCCCCAACCCAACGCATCCTTCCCGCACCGATTTTGCCGGGCGGGGCGTCTCCGCCTGCAGCGGTGGCGGCGAGCAGCACGGCCAGCATGGCTAGCGTGGCGAGGAGAGGGACAGCACGGGCCATGGCGGGCGGCGACCGGGGCAGCGCGCGGAGATACGGCCGCTCGCGGGTTGGCGTTCGGCTCACTGCCCGCCCCAGCGCCCCACTGGTCGTTCTGCCTTCCAGCCTCTTTAGTTCTAGACTCTCATTGGCTCAAAGGCCGTCCTTCTCCAGGACGAGGCCCTCATTAGCTACATCAGACTCGGCCAGGCTCTCTCATTGGCAGCTTTCTCTCCGATCCGCCTCCTGAATATGGGTTCCTCATTGGCTGGCCCATCCCAGTTGGGGAGCAGGTGTGTGTGCCTCGGATGCTCAGCATCAGGACCAGGACCCCGAGGCGGTTAAAGGATGGAAGAGAAGGAATTCAAGAATAACTTCTCAGTTATAAGCTCTATAATGCGCCTTCTCTGTTTCCACTTTGATAAAAGCAGACAGAACAAAGCATGCTGTTCTTTCCCGGGTGGTTGTGACCATCACGTGAGCTAGCCTGATGTGAGACCATTTTGCAGTGTCTGCACATGCTTGAAATTGCTGACCAAGCTTGCGGCTAGGGTGGCTATGCGCTGCTCTTTGCTTATGCTGAAGGGAGCTCGCATGCTGTCGATACTGCTATTTATACAGTTTATGCCTCTGCCTCCTGCCTCTTAAAAAAGGAAAAAGGAAAGGTTTCAGTTAACGCTATTTTCAGAAAGGAGAAAAGAAGGTCTAAGTTCCTATTTTCATTCTCTAAAAAAACGGGAGTTCTGTGTCTAGTTTACAACGCCGTGAAACACAGATTTCCTTTGGCAGAGGACCAGTTTCAGAATAAGTAAATAAAAGTCGTATTTATTCAGTAGGATTATGGCTAAAATAAGAAATGGAAGGGAAGAGTTTATGGCTGGGGTTCTAGGTCAGCTTTGAGTCTTTATAGGGCCAACATGGATTACTACTCGTGATGAGGTAGATCAACTTTTCACAATAAAAAAAAACACCTATATTCTTGGCAATATTTATGTCACAGTGAGAAATCTTTTATTTTCAAGATAATTCTCTCTTGTCCTTTTCAAATGCTTATTTAATAATGCAAAGTTTTCATATATGTTGACTTAACCTAGTTCTTGTGGGAGATGTCATATTTAAGATCCATCTTTTTTTTTTTTAAGATTTATTGATTTATTGGAAAGTCAGACATACAGAGAGGAAGATCTTCCGTCCGATGATTCACTTCCCAAGTGAGCGCAATGGCCGATGCTATGCCAATCCAAAGCCAGGAGCCAGGAACTTCTTCTGGGTATCCCACACACGAATGCAGGGTTCCAAAGCATTGGGCCGTCCTTGACTGCTTTCCCAGGCTACAAGCAGGGAGCTGGAAGGAAGTGGAGCTGCTGGGATTAGAACCGGGGTCCATATGGGATCCCAGCGCGTTCAAGGCGAGGACTTTTAGCCACTAGGCCACGCCGCCGGGCCCTTCTTTCTTTTTTAAAAAAAGATTTATTTATTATTATTTTCATTACAAAGTCAGATATACAGAGAGGAGGATAGAGAGGAAGATCTTCCGTCCGATGATTCACTTCCCAAGTGAGCGCAATGGCCGATGCTATGCCAATCCAAAGCCAGGAGCCAGGAAATTCTTCCGGGTATCCCACACGCGAATGCAGGGTCCCAAAGCATTAGGCCGTCCTCAACTGCTTTCCCAGACCACAAGCAGGGAGCTGGATAGGAAGTGGAGCTTCCAGGATTAGGACCAGCGCCCATATGGGATCCTGGGGCGTTCAAGGCGAGGACTTTTAGCCGCTAGGTCATGCTGCCGGGCCCAAGATCCATCTTTTCTAACTCTTCACCGAGAGCTGTTTTTCCGTTAGGAAGCCCTTCCAAACCAGGCAGTCTGTTGATGTGGTGTGAGCAGCTCAAGGCTATAAAGCAAGTCTAAAACAGCTCAAGGGAGGAGAGGTGTGGAGGCACACTTCCTGTGGCAGAGGTGCATGACATTTGCCAAGACTATGAATGAGGTTGAGAGACTGTACCCATCATCTGTCATTGTGTAACAAACCATTCCAGGGCCCGGTGCGGTGGCGCAAGTGGTTAAAGGTCCTCGCCTTGCATGCCCGGGATCCCATATGGGCGCCGGTTCTATCCCGGCAGCTCCACTTCCCTTCCAGCTCCCTGCCTGTCGCCCGGGAAAGCAGTTGAGAACGGCCCAAGGTTTTGGGACCCTGCACCTGCGTGGGAGACCCGGAAGAGGCTCCTGGCTTTGGATTGGCATAGCATCGGCCATTGCGCTCACTTAGGGAGTGAATCATCGGACGGAAGATCTTCCTCTCTGTATATCCGCCTTTCCAATAAAACAAACAAACAAACAAAAAACCAAGCCATTCCAGAACTTAGGGCCTCCAGGTAACTATTATTTTGCCCAGGGGCCGGGGTCCCTCTAGTCTATCCAGAGCTGTTCCACTGAGGGAGGCAGGGTCCCTTCAAGGAGACTCACTGGCTGGGAGGACGTCCTGACTCAGCTGAAAGCTCAAACCAGGGCTGTCTGTTCTACAACAGACCACTTCAGCTTGCGCTTCAGGTAATGATGAAGTCCAAAGATACAAAGCGGGGCTGCCAGCTTTAATGGCTCTGATTTTAGAAAACTGCAGTGTCACTTCCATTGTATCCTATCAGACAAGCAATGGAACAAATCTCAACAGGGCCCGGTAGTCTAGTGGCTACATCTCTGCCTTGCATGTGCTGGCATCCCACACAGGTGTCAGTTCATGTCCTGGCTATTCCACTTCCCACCCAGCTCCCTGCTTGTGGCTTGGAAAAGCAGTCGAGGATGGTCCAAAGCTTTGGGACCCTGCACCCACATGGGAGATCCAGAGGAAACTCCTGGCTTCAGATTGGTTCAGCTCTGGCTGTCACGGTCACGTGGGAGAGTGAAACAGCAAATGGAAGATCTTCCTCTCTGACCTTATATGCATATATGTGTGTATGCGCGTGTGTGTGTATAAAATCTTTTTAAAAAAGCTCAAGGATAGGCAAGAAAAATGGACATAGGCCCTTATTTCCCAAATAAAGAGTCAAGGAATTCTGGAACTGGTTTAACATCACTGCAAAGAATCAGACGTGCACAACATCTCAGGGGATAAGAATGAGAATATACTAACAAAAATCGGGAATCTGCTAAACAATGGGTTATAGAACCAGGTTGTGTAGATAGCACTGGAAGAACCATGGACACGCAATGCTAAATCTTAGAATAGGCTGGCTCCAAAAGGTTACTCAGGAAATCATTCAAAATGCAGAGGCAGACAAAACCCATCACAACCTTGGAAAGACATGTGGAAGTTAAAGGTCAGACCAAGGCGACATGTCACTAATCTGGTTAGGAGATGATCAAGAGTGTTAGCAGCATTTAGTAGTCAACATAGATAAGACAACTGGAATCAAAAAGCAAATCCAACAAAACAGGCAATGCCTGAGAAGAGTCCAGATTTAAGAAGTTCTCAGGAATCAGAGAGGGGAGTCAAGGACGGAGAAAAACAGCCAAGGCTTTTAAGAGTATGGGAAGCTGGTCAGCAGTCCATGAAGTACCCATAGCATAGCAATAATCAATATGAATGAGGTTGAAAAAGGACTCAATACTGGACTGCAGTTTTTCCAATTCAGGTTTTATTAAAGTTATTTTTGAATATTGCATTTCATTTACATCATGAGTGAGCCCACCAAATAACCTGTATCTATTTCAAACTGTCTGATTCCTTTATGGCGTTAAGGAAAGTCAGTAAAAGTATGCAGAATCTAAGTACTACAATACCAACATCCCTCCCAGGTCAGCCACAGCTGCCTCACACACCATCCGCAAGCTACTGCCTTCTCATTTTGCCATCTCAAAGTAATTATGAGCATTGGTACATTTTTTTGTTCAAGCTAAAAATGTGTGTTTCTTGTGGTGGTCTATTAAAAACAAAACTAACCAACTAGAAACTGGAAAGAAAAAGAAAAAAAGGAAATCACTGTAAATGATTAGCTTATACTTAAAAAAAAATCATTTAGCCAGTCTTCCCCTTTTCCTAGATTTTAGGCAGCTATGAGAACATAGCATAATGTGATTAATAAAAAAATAAAATAAATATGAGGGCCTACTGTAGTAGGCAACTAACACGTTTCACTTACCCCTCACGATATCATGAGAGAATTATAGCATTTTACAAATAAGGAAACAGGTTCAGAAGAGTGAATGTCTGGTTCCAAAGTCACACAGGTGAGTGAGCTGGGATTTAGGTTCAAGTACATGCCTACCAAGCCTATGCTCTATTATGCTGCTCTGGCTTCCCCAAACCCTTCAAGTCCATATCCTTTTGTAGCTTCATCCTCTGGTTCTTTCTTTCCTAATATTTATTCAATTGAAAATCAGTTACTAAGAAGGAGGGACAGAGAGAGATCTCCCACATAGGTCAGAGGAAGCCCAGTGCCGGGGCCATCTTTTGCTGCTTTTCCCAGGCCACCAGCAAAGGAGCTGGATGGAAGTGGAGTAGCTGGGACACAAATCAGCCACCTATGTGGGATACTAGCATTAGCGCTGAACCACAACCCCAGCCCCTACTCCCAAATTATAAATCTACACTTTTAAGCCTGCAAAAGTACTGCATGATAGAAGAACCTAAGATGATTTCTAATTCACTTGCAAAAATAAAAGGTGGGACAGAATAAAAGAAAATGCTTTAAGTAATCAGAACATTCCATATCTAAAATTATGACTATTCTAACTCACTGATAATGATAGCTAGTATTCAAAAAACACACATGGTTATTTATAATGGGTTCTTTTTCCAATTGTCACCATCTATCAATCTCATGGGAAAGGAAGAAAAAAAAATTCTTGCTGTGAAATGATTATACATTCAAATTATAATATGCACGGAGGTTCTGGTATTAAAATCTTACCACCAGTCTTTAGATTGTTTAAGTGCATCTAAATATGGAGATGGTAGGGATCATGGGGCATGGCCTTATTCATACAGGTCTAATGTAGTAGCTAAGAGTTGTAATGTCTAAGAGCCCAGAGGGGTTCAGGACACACCATCCCCAAATCAGATTGCTAAATGAGAACAGAATATGGCATCCCCAAATATACTTTAAGCATATTTAAAGCTAATTATTCTGATGAAAACTGGATATATCTAAAAAGGAAATTTATATTAGCATATCTAAATTAGCATAAATAACTAATAGGAAGAAGGTTGCTCCAAATTACTTGAGGCTTTAACTGGGTAATTTTCTGCATTCATTTTCTCCCCTCATCACCATGCTTGGGCCCCTGTTCTTTTCTGTATCTTAAAATGCTGTGAGTTTCAACTACGTAATACTTCTTCAAGGCTGATTTTGTGTGTACATGTAAGTTATTTAAATATGGATTTTTCTTCTGTTAGCCTTATGTAATTTTAATTAATATCCTAGCCAAAGAAGCAGAAGCATGGAAGAGTGCCATTTTTCACTTTCCAACAGAAGTCAATCTATATTATAGGTTAACTAACTTAAAATTAAAACTTTGCCACCTGGACATTTAACAACTGATTACTTATTAGGGACATATTTGGGATTTCATTTATATTAAATGATTGATATTAATATAGCTTCTTATTTAAGTTCTCACTGAAATTTTATCATTACTTTAGATTTTTTTTTCCCTTTCAGAGCCAGTCCTAAAAATACCAATATATTTTGGAAGCAGAAAGTATGAGATTAGATCTTTGAGGCCTATTCTATTAAACAACCAGGATTAACCTTTCTAGTCTGACTGATGGTGCATTTATTAGACAAATCTTTTATAGAACACATCTACATGCAGGCAGGACTTAAGAGAGCTAGGTGCTTACATAAATGTGACTTAAGCTACTAAAGCTAGAAAATAAAGCTTGTTCATGTAAGAGAGGTAGTCATGTGTGAGTACCAAATAAAGATTCAGCATCACTAAATGACAAGCTGTGGAAGCCCAACATTTTGATCCTGTTCCCTTTTCCCATAATCTCATACAGGAGCAGAAGGCAGATATGACAAAGCGACAATGGAGTCAAGGCTGGAGAAAGAACTTGTTGGTGAACTGCCTATGCAGATCCCTTCTGGGTAATTACTTATTTGTGCTACCTCAGTGTTCTTGGATAACATATCTCGGGTGGCTCAAAATAATTTGAAGATAACTCTGAACAAATGAAGCACAAAGTTTCCTGGCCATCTTTGCTTGAAAGGATCCTAGGTTTTAAATTTCTTCCATGATCCCTTCTTTCCGTATCTGCCTGGGACTTTAGCCCTTCCAAGTGAGAGTCAGAAAGGAGTGGGGATGGGAAAATGATGTGAACATGTAATATACCTGGCAGGAACTACGGGGATAAAAGATAATGACTGAAGGAAAATAATACAATAAAAAAGCCAAGGAACTAAAAATCTTATATGTATAAAAATCAACCCAAATGATCTAAACTACGATTATCAAGTTTTTTCATCTAAGTACCCACATGGTCTCCCTTTTCAGAAAACAAAAACAAAAACAAAAACAAGATACTATACAACTTCTGTCACAAGGATATTAGGAAAGACTGCTTAGCTGAAAATACAGTTACAAGGATTTTGGATTCAAAGTCATCAGAGTACCATTTTCGTAAACATATTTTGACAAAGGCCATAGGAACACTTGTCATATTGTTCAAATGCCCAATGGCAAGACTTCTGGTGAGACCAAACAGGTCACATTAAATCAACAGACTCTGAGAAATAAAGCCAATATGACTAAATCCAAAACAGATCACATGAAGTACCTCATGTACAATACAAACCTAGTTTAATAAATAAGGAAACAGGTGACTGCACTCTGGGAGAACATTCAGTTCCTCAACGGCCCATTTATAGTCTTCTCTGAGACTCCACTGCCACTTCTACCCGGGCAAGTCTAATGGTGCGGCCATGAAGTTTGTAGCCATCTTGCCTTACTAATGCCACAGTGCCAGGCTGCACCCCAGCACCAGCTGGCACATGACAGATGAGTTCATGCTCATGAGGGTCGTACTTATCACCGATGGGTGCCATCTTCTCCAGGCCATGCTTGGCAAACACACTTTTCAGCTTTGCTTCTAGAAGTGACAACCCCTGGATGACCTTCTCCAGAGTAAGTGTCTGGTCCCCAGGCTCTGTTTCTTCAGAAATACACTCAGTTGTCTTCTCCAAAATGTCTGCCACCTCTACCAAGTCTTTACAGAAACTCTGGATTCCTACAGAGAAACCAGATGTTGTGAGGAGGAAAGCACTGTGTCCCTGGCAGCAGAATTCAGGGAGTACCCACAGATATGCATGGTATAGTGAACACAATCGAATCCCATCCCAACTTACTTGACAAGTCTGTGTGGTTAGAACCCAAGAAATAAAGTTATATATAAAAGGCTCAAAAACTTACTCTTTCAAACCAAGTATTTTTAAGTTGTGTATTTTTGTTGCTTCTACCTTTAGCTTTATGTAAATGGTGAAGCTCCCAAACACCCTCCATCTCACTGTGGTAATGCATATATTTCTAACAGGGACAAGATACCAGTACTTCATGGTGGGGAGGGGAACAATGTACTGTGCTATATAGGATGTTAATAGAGGCTTATTCTTGTGGACTAGCTAAATAGAAACAAGAAAGTAACACATAGTCACAGATGAGAAGCAGTTCCAGGAATTGTCATAAAAGTAAGCTTGTTTGCTGAGAATCCCATTACTTCCAATTTGGCAGCTTGTTTTTCTTTTAAGGAAGTAAGGATAAGGAATGTCATTATCAGAGATGTCTACTATCAAAGCTCTTAGAGAGGATGGTGACGGGCAAGGGCTAAAGGGCTGGTTGATGTGACGCTAATCCAGAAAAGAGGGTTAAGGCCCCATGCCACTTTGGGTGGCTGCCTTAACTACAACCAGAAGTAAAAATGAACATCGGCCATGGGCACATAATAAAAGACACGATGGAGGAGACAACTGTCAGACTTTCGGCTTGGTTGGGAGAGAAAGATGCACAGAGCTAAGAATTCTACCTTAGCTTCTGGCTAAGATAGATTCACTGGGGAAACAAATTAGTTGAGTCATGGAATGGATGCTGGGATTTAATTTGGTGTTTTGATACGTGAGGTGGGAAGAGACAGAGAAATAGGAGAGTCAACTGCAACAATCCAGGTATGATTCAGTCTGGTCTGGTTCAGGAGAGGAGGAAACAGATAGGAAAGAGTGAAACCAGCAAGTATTTCCTAGAGACCAGCTTTGGCATGGTCAAAGTCCTTTATTAAAGTGCATCCTCCTAACAATTAACAACATCAGTCATAAATTCATAAATTGTTAATGGATCTTAGTACTCAGCTGCAAAGTAGGAGACACTAGCCAAAGGCTTGGAAACAGGCATGCTGATTAGAATCAAACACAAGAGTAAAGAATGTCTGATACAGATGAAGAAAGGATATAGTTGGCTAGTCATAGGAATGTAACTTTCTAATAGGATTCTGAAAGAAGCAAGCTTCTGGGCTCAATGGTACATGTCAGGACACAAAGAAAGTACATTTCTAGCCAGTAAAGTTGTCAGAATTTGGCGGTGGAGTGGGGAGAAGACTAAGTTCTCCTGTCCATATAGAGAGGTGTTCAATCTGATCTGATTGGCTAACTTCTCTAGCCATGAGGAAAGGACTTAAGCACATGACTTATATGGCATCTTTTGCTACATACATTGCTATATAGGTTAATAAAGTATAACTGACAAATTCTTTTGAGTTTAGTTAATATACAGTAAACTAAAAGAAGTTAACTCAAAGTTCAATTTCTGACAGACCTACCCACTTAGTTCTTTTCAAGTAGGCCACCCATACATCAAGAAATCTTCTTATGTTATCATAATTAGCCTATTACAAAGATTTCCTGTATCTTAGAAGCATTTTTTTTCCAGTAAAAGATCATACAGTAGGCCTCGTGAGAAAAGAGGCAAAAATCATGACCTTTCGTGGATTAGGTGCAGAGAAAATACAGTTCCATGAATTTTTAAAGATGAAATTTAAAAATGGACTAAACAAGGTCTTGTTATTTTTGCAGCCCTGAAGTCAAAGTCAGAAGCAAGAGACTGCGATGGAGATAAAACATTAGGAATACAATGTGAGGCCAGTTCTTTGTTGACATCTGGAGCCTTAAAACATGAGGTACATGGCACTGAGTGAAAAGCAGAAGGCTACGTCAAAATCCTGGCGTCAGAGGACAGGAAGGAAGCAAATTCTATGCAACAGGCAGATAAAGTCCAGAGAACAGGCAGGAGTGTGATACAGGGGACTGGACAACCACCAAAGGCCCTTCAAACTTTCATTCCCTGTGTAACAATGGCAAGTCCATGTTTCATACTAGAGTGTAAGTACAAGCAATCACAGACTTTTTCCTTTCTCTCTACTACCACTTTCATGCATACCTTTGGAATAAGTTGGAAAAAGATGTGGTGTGTTTAGGGAAAAGTTTTTTAATGATTTTGAAGGCACTAAAAAAAGGGGAAAAGAAAAAAGCACAGTACAGCCTATGGGGACAGTGGGTAGGGGAGGAACTGATGCACTTTTACTATGCTCAGTGTGCCGAACTGTCAGTAAGTATTGTTAAACTGAAAGGCATCTTTATCATGAACAAACCTCTTACCAAATATCTTGGCATCTTCAACACATCTCTGGGTCCGTCTCCTTATATTTTCACCATCAGCCACTGCTCTCTGATATCTTATCTGAACACCAAAAACAAAGTCAAGAGGATGAGAAAAGAAATGCTTATCAGTGGAAAACAAGTTTTTGCTTACTGTATAAATGTCACTGTTGTATGTTTCTAGAAAAAAGACTTGGAGCTTTTTTTTTTCCCTATTCAGGCATCCCTGCCAACCTCAACATTCTTTTATTGACTAAAGTCTAGGACAACTGAGTCAGTTTTCAACCTGTGTCATCTATTTGGAGGTAGTTATTTAGGCACCTTTAATCCTTGTGTTTTTCATTTCTACAACTCCTGGTTCCTTTAATTGCTCTTAGGATTTCTCTTTTCCAGCTTTCTTCCTTCCCACTCTGGGAGGTCTTGCTTTGGGAAGGCTCCTGGTTTCTCACTCATCTACTATGTGCTGAGTGCTTACACACGCCAAGAATTGGATCTCCTGTAAATGGCCCCAAAAGTCAGGTAGTTAAATGATGTAATACAACAACAGGAAACAAACAAACAAAAAAATAAGATGATCTTAGCCAGTGATTTTTTTGAACTAGTTTTTTTTTTTTTCTTTTGGCCTAGTGTGCCTATCAAGAGTGGAGAATGAAGGATAGAGGACCAATTAGAGGAAACTTTAAAAACTGACCTAAAAAACATCTGGGAAGTCAGACAGAAATGCTAAGAAAGGTTAATATAGAATCTACTCACTGTTAAATCCTGGACTTCCTTCTCGAGTTTCACAGCTTTCAGCCTTAAGGCCCGTTCAGTGAGAGAAGGCCCAAGCTCATCAGGAGGGTCCTCAGAACTGCAGTCCTCACCAGCGGTTCTCTGGGTGGCAGTGCTGAAGTGGTACAGCCATCCCCTGATGGTGGCCCAGAAAAACTGCCTTTATAAACAGCCAAAATTCCACCCAGGTTTATAAACTGTCAAGTTTCCCAGGTTGAGTCCATTGGGAACATGTTTTCAGGCATAGCAACAAATGAACCCTTGGGAAGTTCTTACTAAATATGAGAACTTGCTTCAGTATGGACTCATCTAACAGTTTGTCAGCTCTGTTTTATAGATGAGAAAAGTGGCATGAAGAGGGTTAATCATTTGCTCAAAATCACACAGTTGGTATTGTGTAGAAGCAGGGTACCTAGCACCAGGCCTGAGACAGCACAGAGGAACTAAGTGCTGATATGCAGAACCAGAAAGGCAGGAACAAAAGCAGGAATTCAAAATAAACACACATAGAGTCCTGGTTCCACCCTTCACTCAGAAATGGAAAAATGAAGTCTAGTAAAGGGACCTTATCAAACTGGAGTTACGCTTAGAATGCTAAGCCTTCTTTTAAACAAGCTGTAAGGTTTTTTTTTTTTTTGGAAAAAGAAGCTGTTAATTCTGAGATGGGTATTCATTTATATGGAGAATAAACCAACAGAAAACTAATGTCTTGGTTTGTAGTCTATCAACAAGGGATTAAAAGAGATCCATGGACTCAGTTATTACGACCTGGTGCCCCATTATATATTGGTCCCAAATTTTTACTTCAAAAAAATATGGTCTTCATAAATCTAGGGCAAATTATACATGATGAAATCTCTCTGCCTTGTGAGTCCACATTTACCCTATTAGAAGCCGGTCAAATAATTTATTCTCAGGACCAACTTAAAGCTTTTGAAAATGGTCAGAGGTCAGATGGGGAAAGACAAGACAACAGGAGAGTGATGGCAGATCCCAAATGCCACTGCCAGGGTGTGGTGCTGGGGCAAATGACAGCTGCACACACATCCAGGTCTCCACGGCCTAATGGACAATTCAACCCTAACCCTAACTCCACCATTTACGTTCCCTTTGCCAGACATGGGTGTCCCGGAAAGCTGTCGCGAGAGTAATCAACTTCAGAGCATCAGTTCTAGAGCCCTGACAGGTTTCCAGTTCGGGTTATTCATTCTTTGGAAATGTCAGTTTCTTCATTCACTAAGCGGGAAATCCTAAGAAAGAACCACCTAGAGTTGTGGTTGCTGACAGATAAAGGCAGCAACTGGAGCATCAACCCCTGAAGGATGGACCAACAGGTGAGGTGATGCTAGGATAAAGGGGAAGGGACTGGTCCAGGGTCTGGCGGGAGGGAACCGTATTCACCGGCAGAAAAATGGTAGCGAGAGAAAGGCGCAACCCCGATCGCATCGACGTTCGGGGCCATCTCTCCCGACACAACTTTGGGTATCCCCGCCTCCCTCAGCCTGGGAAAGGGGCGCACCTGTGGCCTCAGTTTTCCGTCTGTCAAATGGGATGTGAACACACAGGTTTTAGAGGCCGTAAGTCTTGGCGGGTTCTCTTCGCCTGGGCCGGAATAGCCCCCCGCCTTCCAGCTTCACCCATTCGCCTCCTCGCTCGTCCATGTAGTCCTCACGTCCCCAACACCCTGCTCACAAACAAACCTACCTGTTCTCCCACGCGGCACTGGAGGCCAGGAGGCGCTGCCCCCGCCGCTGGACCGCCCACAGCGACCGCGCGGCCATGTTCGCGATCCAGGTGGACCAGCAGGCGCACGCGCAGTCGCTCCGAGGGCAGAGTCGCGCCGGCTCGAAAACCACGCTTCCCGGCAGCCTTTGCGAGGGAGTGCGCTTTCGAGACTTCCGGACAAGAACGCCACACTTCCGGTTGGCCGTGCGCCTCGCTGTGTCCTGTCCTGTCTTCCCGACTAAACGCGACAGTTCCCGCTCTCAGTAAGTTGGACCAGTGGGACCGGTCTTTGATTTGCGGCGAAGAAAGCGGAAGCGTCCGGGCCCCTCATGGCGTTCACACAAAGTGAGAAATCATGAACAAAAGCGCGATATCAGAAGTCAAAGGGCGACCCCTGCTTAAATTTTGAGGGGTAGGTGTGCTGCACAAGTCTTAAAAAGAACGAATATGGCCGAGTGTGCCAAGATAACTCTCCCAAAGGAAGTGAAATTGAGAACCGAAGAGCGGGTAGGTGAAGAGAAGAGGAAAGTGGTTCTAGAAAAGGGAAACGCCACCCGCCGAGGCCCAGGGGAGGAGGAGGAGTTCAAGTAAGGAGCTGAACTGCAGGCAGGCGGAAGTGGTGACTGAAAACCACCTGGTCAGGCAGGCCTAGATCACGTGAGGACTGAAAAGTTGCACCCTTGAAGCTCTGTTCCTGTATCACTCCCCGCTCTCCAATGTCCCCATTTCCCGACACTTTGAATGAGGCACCTTTTTTCCTCAGCCCTTTCCGAAACACAAGCTCCATGACCGCGGCTATTTTTCCTTACACATTCCCTCATGTGAGGGCTCAAAATTTGCCTTGCTGAAGGAATTTGTAGTCCGACTGTGATTGCAGTGGAAATGTGTAACAAAACCCTTACATATCTAAGAGGCTGATTGCTGTATGGAAATTGCTGGCTGTAAGAAAACAAGTAGGGAAGACAGGCTATTCTGAATAGTACAGACTTGAGAGGCTGGGTTGTGTCCTGGGGTCACCTCAACAGAGACCCCTGCAACCACCCTCTGTGTAAAGCTGCTGTGTCCAGCACTCTTTGTCCCTTAGAACTTTATTTTGCTTCCTTTTTTGCTTGTTCCTGTAACCAGGGTATGAGCTTGGTGAGGTTATCTGTTGATTTCTGACATCTAGAACAGTGGATGCTCAATAAAGACAGGTTGAAGGAATGAATTGTATCTGTGGACAGGAAGGTGTGAATGAATTTTAGAAATTTAGAATGCAAAGTTGGGATGATTTTTGAGGACAGATAAATTGAGGGCTGGGACATTTGGAAGATGCAGGTTTACTCACTGGATAGCCCCTACTGATTACACAGTTCGCCTCCCCCCCCCCCCCCAATAAAGACTGGGAAGTGTCCTTTCAGCATCTCAGTTTTCACTGTAACTTGACTTACTTCTACTTTAGAAATTTGGGTCAGATTTTCTCTCAGGGTTTTTGCCTCTATGGTTCCATCCAGGGCCTAGGTCATATTCTTTGTTTCTTTTTGTGAGATGTTTTAGATGTCCTTTTGTAGATGAGAAAATAGAGACTCAGGTTCAGGAGCCTGTGCACACCCTCAGCTGAGGATTTGGTGACAGCAGAACTCTGACAAACCCAGTGGAGAAGGATGAAGAGAAAAGGCAATTTCAAATTCATGGCCTGTACTTTAAATAAACATAACCAAGCCAGGCATTTCAGTAGACGGAAGCAAGAACTGGTATCTATACCTTAACCATTTTTGCTTATAATTCTCTTAGCTGCTCAGCTTACACTAAGTGTGCTGCTTACATGCACTCATTTATTCAACTACTTATTTAAATGCTAATGCACTTCTGAAGGCTGTAGTGCAAGGGAGGGCAACAAATGGATGAAACAGACCTTTTGAATTAAGAGTAAGGATTTGTACTGTCGGCACTACTTCCTCACTGTTTGAGTTTGGGCAAGTTACCTAACCTCTCTGTTCTTTTGCTAAACTGTGAAAGCTGAGTTCCCATGATGTATCTCATAGGGTTTTAGTGAAGACTAAAAGAATAATGCCTGGAAAAAGGAGTGGCTAGCTCTGGGCTGGCAATGCAAAGGGCAAGAGGAAAAATGCAGGTACTCTTTAATAGGAAGTAGACAGTGGAGCATTAAACCAATGTTTAATGTTGTGTGAGGTCCTGTGTTGACTGCACAGGTTGCAAACTTCTCAAGCCTGCCTTGGGTATCACAGTGCTGGATAACATAGTGAATGCCCAATAAATGTTAGTAATTATTCAGAGTCCCTTTCCTCAAAGAATCCAAGAGACACTTAATTCCAAAATAACCACATAAGAAACAGTGTGACAGATACCAGGGACATAGTTCAAGTGTTGGATGCCTTTCCAAGGTCACATATTTACAAAGGAACACTGACAATCCGCAGGGTGTGACTTCCTTTGACACTGGAGACACTGATGTGGAATGAAGATGAGACACAGCACTTGCCAACTGGTTGCCTTTCAGCTTTTGGTGGCTGTAATTACCACAAGAAGGTGATTTCATGCTTGGTGGAAAGGACACAGGCTTTGGAGTCAGACATTTCTCATCTATGCTAATAAGAACCGCCCTTGACAGCATTTCCCATGTCTCAGACACCTCCCAAGTATTATCTCATTGAATCCCCCAACAGTCTTAAGAGAAAAGTACAGTTATTAACCCTGTTTTCACATATAAGGAAAGCAAGGATCAGAGAGGTTAAGTCTTTGATGTTCTCAAGCTCATCTAGCTGGTCAGTGGCTGAGCTGGCATTGTTCAAACCCAGCCCTATCTGGATCTGGGTTCATAATCTCTACATTTAGGGTGTAGGGGTATAGCTTAGGGGTAGAGCATTTGATTGCACAATCCCTACATTTTATATTCTGCCACTGATCTGCTGAGTGACTTTGGTCAGGTTAACTTTCCTGTTATAAAGAGGGTGGCAAAGTTTGGGTAAAGCTGAGGTATGTAAAACCGTAGGTGGGAAATTTTTCTGGGACTTCCTTTCTTCCCTTCAACTACACTCAGAACCCCTAAAATAGTTAGACCTTTATTTCTGGGAAATGTTATACCTATAAACTGACACAGGGTTGAGACAGTAGTGAGGGGGCAAATTCAGGACACTGGTATCAAGTGTTTGTGAGAGATTAGCATCCTTGAGGCAGAAATAAGCCATTATCCTCTTAATTTTTTTCCTGATAGTTTACTTTATCGTAGATGTGGAAGGGTAGGCTAGTGAGCCTGCAGATTCTAAGATGAGGACTTGATGAGTATAAAAATATTGACTTCTGGATCTCTAACCAAAGCCCCAGGAGCTTCAGTGCCATTTAAAATAGATAAAGGACTTGATTGAAGCAAATGATCCCACCCTACAATGCCTGCAAACTCCTGTGGATATTAGAACTCCACTCTCCTGTCTCTGATCCTGTCTGTGAGCCTGAAATAAGTTAGGTGCTCAATTTCTCTTTGCATTCTGCATACTCTGATCTCTGATTTTAAAACTCAGTTCTGGAAAAGATTCCAGTAGCTGCACTTAGCTCTGAAGCAGATGAGGGATGACCATGGCATTTGTACCTCTGCACATCTTCTGTGGCTGCTTGTCAGATTTTTTTTTCCCCCCAGACAGGGATGTTATTGATGTTTCAGCCTCTTTGCTTTGCTTGGTGGTTGTAAGCAAAGCCCAGCTCACATGCAGTTGGTACAGTGCAGTCAAATCATCAAGTCTCATCTTTCCTTACAGTGCATCCCTGAGGCTTCAGTGCTGCCTTCCGTTCTCTTAAGGACTGGGAACTGGACACTAAGATGGGATGGATGGGTTTATTCACAGGTGCTTTCTTCTCTTCTCCAGAAGGAAAGGTGAAGGCATCTAAAAAAGTCCTTACAACTGTGTAGACTTCTGTTTCCTATCCTCAGTTCCATTCTCTGTAAAGTCATAAAGGTGTCCTCTACTTCCATCTTCCTTTTTGGTTCTTCCCTCCCCTACAGTCCCCTAAAATCATGCAGATGACGAAAGCTGGTCTTTTGGCTGGCCTGGAGAATAGGGACCATTTCCAGTTTTCTCAGGGTATCTCCTTGTGACAAAGCATTTCTCCCTTAGGACAAGTTGGTATTTCCTTTGGAATGAAATTTGCATTCTCTTTCTAGGTCTTCTTCATTTCCCATTCCTGAAGTACAGAGAGATGAGACAAATCAGTTTGTTAGATGTTCTAGTTTGACTCATGGGATGAAACATGTCACTACATAATTATGTTACATTATCTCCACTGGCCATGCCAAGGAACCTTGGTTCCTAGTCCATGCTTTCTCTGTGACCCTAAGTCAATTCTCTGTGATGGTACCATTCTTAACATGGTAGTTAGAATGGCCTTTTTAAAATGTACTAAAAGCCCCCAAAACCCTGCACTCAAAAGTTTCCAACCACTTTCCATCATCATGTCAGAACAGAATGCATAAGTCCTGTGGTGGCCTGCAAGGCCTCAGACAGAGGCTTGTCAGACTGTGGCCTATTGGCCAGATCTGGCTCATCACCTGTTTTTGTGTGACTCATGGAAAAAGGTATTTCCTATTTTTAAATGTTGGGCAAATATCAAAAGGGGAGTAGTGTTTTATATGAAATTCCAATATCTGTAAAGTTGTTTTGGATCACAGTCATACCTTTCATTTATTTATGTAGTCTCTGTAGCCAATTTGATGCCACAGTGACAGAGTTCAGTGGTGGTGAAACAGATGATGTGTAGTCTACAAAACACAGACTCTTTATCATCTGATCTTTTATTGAAAAAACGGATTAAGCCTGGTTTAGATGCTCTAGCTCCTAGCTGGTTGCCTCTCTGATTCTCCCAAGTTTCCTGTAGTAAATATTTTTTTTTTCAATGACTGACCAACTGGGGGAGAGAATGCAAGCTCCCTGAGGCACTGAAAGTCTTTTCCAAACAAGGATGCAGCTGCAGCTTAGGTACATAAACCTGCATTTAAGAATCCTAGACCAAACTGGCTAGCTTTCCCCAAGCACTGTTTGCCATGTAGGTAATGAGTAGCTGTTTTTTAATGTATTCTGATCAGATGTGCAATTTAAGACCACAAAATGGTCAGGCACTGTCTACTTCTTCCCCCTCAGTTCATCTCACCCTCCTACTCCCTTTCCACAATCCAGTGGCTCCCTGGCTGTGGCCAGCAGCCATGCTAGAGAGTCGGGCTTTGCTGCCCCCTTTCATGGAACGCTTTCTCTGCAGTCTGTCTCAGGCTGTTTCTACCATGGGAGGACTGTTAAGAGAGAGGCCTCCTCTAGCCATGTATCTTTACATTTCTACTCTCATTCCCTCTTTCTTGTTACAATTTTTTGTAAATGTATCTGTAAGTAGCTTTTCATGGTAACTGGGCATTTTTGAAAATTATATTTTATTTGATTGGGTTGGTGGGGAACAAAAAGAGAATGAAATGAATTTGCATTCTCACTCCTCAAATTCCTGGAACAGCCAGAGTTGGGCGAAGCCACAGCTTGGAAACCGGTTCAGGTCTCCCATATGAGTGGTGGGGATCCAACTACCGGAGCAATCAGTAGCTGTCTCCCAGGGTGCTTGTTAGGAAGTTGGAATCGGGAGCATAGCTGGGAACAATACTCAGATACTGCAGTGTGGGCTGCAGCCATCCTGAGTGGGATCTTAACTGTGCACCAAACACCTACCTCTGCACCAAATGCACCACCTTTTCCCTATCTCTTTTCACCAGCTTGGAAGCTACTTGAGAACTAAGACCCTGTCTGTCATGTTCACTGCTTTAGTTAAATTGCAGCTGTGAAGTGGTGCTAAAAATGCCTGTTTTACTTGGTCATTGCACAGTTGTAATGAAAGAAGATATTGAAAGTGTAGAGCAAAATACTTGGCATTTAGCAGGTGCTCTTTGTGTTTCTAAGAAAAATAAAATTTGATTTTTCTACTACTTCAAATAGGATGTTTTCCCTTTTATATTATTGCTTTTCTAATTTTAAATTTTATTTATTTTTTGACATATTGTGATGATCATAATCAAGCTAGTTAACACCTTACTTAATATGACTGTCTTTCTTGTGGTGATATTTGAGGTCAAAATCTCTCAGAAAACTGCAAATTTTATATACTCATTGAGTATTGTTAATAGTTGTCTCCACACTATATATATTAGATAGATCTCTCTCTAGAACTGATCTGTGTTATAACTGAAAATTTGTACCATCTGACAAACATCTCATTTCCCCCACTTCCCAGCCCCCAGCAACCACTATTCCACATTGCTGTTTTATTTTAAATTAAGAAAGGTTGTGTTGATGTATTAATCTTATAAAAGAGATTGTTCCAGGGCTGGTGTTGTGGAACAGTAGGTTAAGTCTCCCCTTGCAATGCCAACATCCCCAGTGAGCGTGCCAGTCAAAGGCTCAGCTGCTGTGCTTCCAATCCAACTCCTTGTTAATACAAGTAGGAGAGTAGCAGATGGTACAAGTTACTTGGGTCCCTGCCAGTGTTGTAGAAAACCTGAATAGAGTTCCTGGCTTCTGGCTTTGGCTTGACCCAGCCCCAGTTTTGTGGCCATTTGGGGAGTCAACCAGCACATGGAAGATATTTCTCTCTTTTTCCCTCTTTCTCTCTGTCATGCTACCTTTCAAATAAATAAATTTACTAAATAAAAACCCATACTAATAACAATAATAATTAATAAAGCCGTTGGACCTTGAAAATTTATCACCAGCCACATTTCTTAGCTTGGACTTCAATAATAAAGTATCTTTCCAGTTTCGACTCCTCCTCAGTTTGTCAGAAAGGTCTGAGTTCTTTAGCAAAGGTTCATGAGCATTTCTAATGCACCAGGCTTTTGTTGTTCAGGTTAACACTTTCTTATCTGCAACTTTGAAACCCAGAAGCCCTGAAACTAAAGTATAAAAAGACTGTGGACTGGTACTGCAGAACACTCCTGGATTTACAGTTGGAAGTGATGGGTTCATGGCTCCATTTTTCCATTGATGCCTGCATTGCTCTAAGCAAGTCCTGATACTGACCTTTTGTTTCCTAACAGGGATTGGGCCCTTTTCCTTGTCTCAACGCAGGTGGGCTCAGAAGTCAGAGGACTTGAGCTTGTTGGAACAAGTATGTCAACAAAGAGTGTATTGGTTCTGAATAAAGCCAAGGGCCTCTCCCCTCCAAGGAAGCTTCATGAACGTTCTCACATGGATGGGTGAGCAATTGTCCTTTCTCGCTCACTTGAGTTTGGGGTTTTGAGGAGGTTTTGTGTAAATGGCCTGCTCTATCTTTTTGGATTAGCTGAGCACCGACTGTACCTTGGCCTTCTGCAGCACCCTTCCTTGGTTGGAGGCCACAATGGATGGGCTCCTCTTCCTTAGCTCAGAAACACAGTTGACAGGCAGAGGTTGCTCTGGGGCACTGGTCTGGGGTTTATTTGCAGGTTCCTGATAATGGCAAAAAACAGTTGAATAGGTTGGGTCTAATGCTGGCTACCCATACTCACACTATCCCCAAAGGAATCAGGGCAAGGACAAAGATCTGGCACAGCAGTTAAGATGCTTCTTCAGTCATTCATATCTCAAGTTTGTGATCAGGGTGTCTGGGTTTGAGTCTTGGCTCCATTTCCAATTTCATGTTCCTGTGACCATATACCTGAGGAAGCAGCAGGTGTTGGCTCAAGTAGTTGAGTCTCTGCTACCTACATGGGAGGCCAGGATTGAGTTCCAGACTCCTGATTTTGGTTTGGTCCAGTTCTAGACTATCCACGCACCAGATATCCATGCACCTGGATTAGCTTACTTAAATTTTCAATATGCCTGTGAAGTAGGTACTGTAATTATCCCATTTCACAGATGAAGAAACTGGGAAGGTCAAGTTGCTTAACCAGTGTCATATGACTGGTGAGTATGAGGCTGGGATTCAAATGCCACAGCTGTACTCTTAGCCTGTCTTCTTTATTCTGTCTGATTTTCTACCTTACTTTCCTGTATTCTGTCTGATTTTCTACATTAAGTTTCCTAGGTTACTGTTTGGTGCCTTACTAAATGTAGTTCTTTAAATATGACATTTTCAAAGCTAAGTTTGCAAGGAATTTACACACAACTCTTCACCTCCCAAAGGTATCAAAAGGATCCAGCATGGAGGAAGCAGCAGGGAATGATGGTAGGAGCAAGCAGCTGGGATGAATGAACTAGTTCTAGCTCCTCCTCCATCCTCCTGTGATTCTAGGAAATTTTTTTGTCCCTGATCCTCATGTTCAACTGTATAGTGAAGCTGGAAATTCGCTGGGGGAGGAAGTATAGGGTGTAAAGACCAGTGTCCCTGGGCGTGGGCCAAATAGGTCCTGTGACTTGACAGAACAATAGCAATATGAGCTGTCAGTGACAACCCGTACCTAATGGACCAGTGATTCATCTCATTATGTCTCTGTTTCTTGTCTGAAAGCAGGTAAGCCTGTTATTCATTTAACATTTATTACAGTTGTATTTTTCAGACTTCATGTAAAAGGCTACTGATAAACCAGATATAGTCTAATTTTTAATAAAAATAAAATCTAGATATGCATTAAGTAAGGACACCAACACACATAATTTATGGTTAAGTGTTATGAGAAAGAATAATGACTGTTGGTAATTTTGATCACTGGTTCTCATGTAGGGATTATTTTTGCTCTTGCAGAGAACATCTGGCAATTTCTAGAGGCAGCTTGGTTGTTCCAACTGGTGGTGGGCATGGGTGAGAGATGCTGATAACTGTACTGTGATGCTCAGCACAGTCCCCTGTAGGAAAGAATGATTGTTCCCAAATGTTTATGGTGCTGAGGTTGAGAAGCCATGATAGATACAAGATCTTAAAAGTCCCAAGGAAGCCCAGTAGAAATTGACAGGTGTTATAGGGTTGCTCAGTGCCATAGAGGCAATGAAGGCAGAAGCCGAGGGCCGAGGACAGGACTTGGTGTGCGGCGAGTGGGGTGCAGAGGTGTGCTCCTGGAAGAGTGCATGGTGACTGAGCAGAGCTCTGGGATCAGGTCCTCTTGGTCTGGAACTTGGTGTCCACTTGAATGATCTTGAACAATCATTCAACATGTCCAAACATCAGATTCTTTGTCCAGTGGGGTTATAATACTCATAATACTACCTCACAGGACTGTTGTAAAGATCATGTGAAGTAACACAGATTAGCATGCTCTGTGGAAATCAATCAACACAAGTTACTCACAATGGAGCAGCTGCTATTACCAGTAACCCCAAGGCTGTTTCTGAGATCACTTTCATGGAAATGGTACTTGGAAGTGGTCACAACTACTGGTACTGCTGAAAATAACCATCCAGACACCAAGGGAACTTGCCTCAAGAGTTCCTTCCCAACTGCACCACCTGTGCCATGACCATTCCCCTCTTTGGGCCTCAGTTTTCTCACCAGTTAAGTGATTATACTTTGTGTAAAAAAATATGTATTCATGCATATATTTATTTATGTCTACTTGTTTGAAAGACACATAGAGATTTCCTATATACTGACTCAGTCTGGATCTTTCACATGGGCGTCAAGAACCCAAGTACATTATTGCTACCTCCCAGGATACATATTTACTGGAAGCTGGACTCTGCAGTGGAACTGGGACTCAAAGCTAGGCCCTCTTAAGATGAGATGTGGGTGTCCTCAGTGGCTTTTTGATCACTGTTTCAAGTGTCTTTCCCAGTGAACTCCGTCATTGTAAAGAGATCTATAGCATGTTAAGGAACAGGGTGCCTGGTCTGAGAGGCAGCCAACTCACCTGGCTCTTGTTCTTGCTGCTCATGGAGAGGCCCAGGGCTGGGCCCCCTGCCAGGGACTGCTGCAAGCGCTCCTTCACAGCCACCAGCTTCAGCTCCAGGTCTATCCGGCGTTCTTCCTTTGCCCGACACTGAGCTTCTAGGGTGGCCATGGCTTCCTCCAGACCCTTTAATTTCGCTCCTGTGGTCAGAGACGCAGGTGAGAGAAAGCGGATTCTGGCCTGAAGTGTCACTGAGTCTGGCCTGGCTTCAGGCTCCTGCCTGCCCTTCCTGAAGGACATTTCCTGCTCTTAGTCTTGCTTAAGTTCCAGCTTCAAATTGGCTGAGATAGTCTTTCTTGCCCACTACCTATACTCTACCACACCTTTATTATATAGTCTACTGGGAGACTTTCTTTCTCCTATCATCCTATGGCTTGGGTAGGCCTAACCTTATACATCATCCCGGGTGTAGCATATAACAGACTTGATCTATCACCACATTGTATCTTCTGTTCACTGTAATAGAATGGTGAAATCAGAGGAGAGAGAGAGACAGATGTTTGAGTGACGTCACTGATGTGATATCTCAATTTCCCAGTTTTTTTCTTCTTTTCATTTCTCTGCCAGTTTGACTTTGTTTTCTGTTGCTTGTGAGAAAAAGTCATAACACAGGGCTTTGTACTGATGAGGGTTTCCAGTTGGGTTTTGCTGCTTTTTCAGTTTAATCCAACAAACCTACATTCATATCTTGTTTGTGCCCAGGGTTGTGTTGGCTCTTACTAGATTTAAACACTGGCTCTATTCTTTGCCCTAAAGGAAGCTGCAGTGGAGGATTTTCCAGTAATGTTGAACTCTTCACTTGCTGAGTGCTTTCTGTGTATCAGACCCTGCCCTGGGCCCTTCAGTACATCAGCAAATAAAACAGGCAATGTTCTTTGCTCTTACAGGGTTTATAATTGTGTGTGAAGGACCAAAGACAAAATAAAAATAAGTGTAGTAAATAATCTGTCAGGTTACAAAGTGATAATGCTATAGGACAAAGAAAGCTGGACAGGAAAAGGAGTGAAGACATCTACAACAAATTCTAGTTCTGCCTTTATTGAAGGCAAAACAGAATTTACTGAAATCAAAACTACCTTGCCAGGTCTCCTTTCCACTGATTTTAGTTCTTGGCTGCACAGAAAAAGCCCATCGTTTCAACTGGAAGCACTTGATCTAAGGCACCGTGGAGTCTTGGGCAGTCTGCAGGTAGACACCAGGGGCAGGCATGTGAGTTCCTGCAATAGTCTGCAGTACTGTGACCTGCGGAGTTTCCCCTTAAGAATGAGTCTACAGGTTCCATCCAACTCTCATTGGGCAATGTGATCTCGGATATAATTTATAACACAGTCTATAAAGACAGGCCTTCTGTTGCCTCCAGTATGCAGAGACTTTTGGCTGAAAGTGTAGCCAACCATAGTCAAAGAATCCAAAGGAAAAGCATCAGAAAGTAGTGTGTGAAGGAGTCCAGAGCAGGCAGGTTGAGGTCCCTGGATTTCAAAAGAGGCATGTGGGCAAGTGTTGCTGTTCCTTATTCCAGCTCCTGATCAGTGTCACACACATGTCTGAATAAAGGAATGTAGGATTCAAAATTGCCTCTTATTTCCTTGTTTCTAAGACACTTGTTTTTTTTTTTCTCACTTTTGACATCAGCTTGTACCGTGCTACATTAAATACATACATTACTGTGATGTGTGTTTATGTCCTTTACACAAAAGTAGTTACTGCCTTTATGATACTTCCTTTATTGGGGTGGTGATGATGGTGGTGTTGAAGAGAAGGAAATGAGAAGCCCACCTCTCCAAGGTAGGAAAGCTGGTAACCCATACAGCAGAGCTCCCCTGACCGCCGCAGGCTGTGTCCAGGCTGAGTCACCCACAGGCTCTTAGCACACTACACCAATGTAGTTACCTGGGCTGCTCCGAATGGCTTCCTTCAGAGCTCTCTTCTCCTGCCTCAGCGTCACCAGCTCTGTCCGGATTGTCTCCTTCTCTTTCTCGAGTTTCTCCTTTTCTACCAAGTACCTCCGGGCATCCTCTTCAGCTCTGTTCTTTCCATATTTGTATTGATTGGCACCTGCAGAGGTGTGGGGAAGACAAAGGCCCTTCGTTCTGATCTCCTTAAGGATGTTTGAGTGGTGTTAGCTTTCCTCTCAGCCTTAGCTTCTCCGTCTAGAAAATAGGATATTTAGATTCCCTGAGTTCTGTAAATAGCAAATGAGAGGCAGTGGAGCAAAGGGAGGTAGAGGGCTCGAGACAGACAAATGGGAGGTCCTCTCTGATCCTTGCTGTTGTGGGACATCAAGGCAGCAGTAAACAGTGGTGCTTTGTGCCTTTCCCTCCAGACCTTACTTTTCTTATGTGTAAATATTGTTAAAATTTGCTTCTTAGGGTTGTGATCAGGTTTAAATGAGGCCGTGGAAAGCATTTACGGTTCTTGCCAAACAGTACGCACTTAGTAAATGTTAGACAGTAATGTCAATAATACTATGGAGCAAATTCTGTGATGCATAGCATAATTTGGTTTTATTTTTATTTTTTAAGATTTATTTATTTTTTATTTGAAAGGCAGAGTCTCACAGAGAGAGAAGGAGCGACAGAGAAATATATTCCTTCTACAGGTTCCCTCCCCAGATGGCCACAGTGGCTGGAGCTGAGATGGCTAGAAGCCAGAAGCCTGGAGCCTTTTCTGGGTCTCCTACAAGAGTGCAGGGGCTCAGTGACCTGAGTCATACTCTGCTGCTTGCTAGGCCATAAGTAGGGAGCTAAATCAGGAAGTGGGATTCCAGTGCTGTAGGCATAGGCTTAGCCTACTTTTTACCATGGTACCAGCCCCCAAAGGGTAAGGGCAGCTTTTATAGTCTGCTCTCAGGTATATACATAAGTTAAGGACATGTCACTCAAACCTTTGGAGTTCTAGAACTTAGGTTAAAATCAGATACTGCACATTTCATTTCTGAGAAAGGTTTTGTGGATGAGGGACCTGGTAAGCTATGGTAGGTTCAACACTGTGTTGTACCATAACGGCAAACAATTACAGCAACAATTTGTTGAACATTGACTATATGCTAAGTACTACATGCGAAGCCTTTGGCTTATAGTCACGTTTGATCCTCACAAGAGCTTTTTGTCATCAGCACAGAGATTGGGTCCCAGTTCTAATGGTGGCAGAGCTGAGGGTGAATCTCTGACCAGCTGACTCCAAAGCCATCAATACTGCCCTCGCTGAGCCAAGGCCATGGTCCAGTATGTTGGAGCACACCAGGGTGGACAGCTGCACACAGCCCTTTGATAGTTGGTAGGGTGCAGAATGACTGACAGGCTTTACTGATAACTAGGGGTCTTATCTTCCCAGCCCTTGGAGGGATTGCAGTGGTCACCCGTTGACCTTTACAAAAATCAGTTCCTGCTATAACTGTGCTGCAATTCCAGCCTGATCATAAATACAGCATGGAGAGCAAAGAACCAGATACACAGTGGCATGCTAGATAAGGTGGTTTCCAGACTTCACATTTTTATAGTTTGGATTAAAAAGGAAAAGCAAGAACAGACCAACAAAGGATGTTTTACTATATCAGACAAGGACCTTTTGTACTATTGCTGTTATATATGTTAAATGCCTGGAAATGCATTCTTCTTATTTTATATACTTTTATGACTAAATAAAGAAGCTCAGAGAAGAAGGATATGTATGGATTAATGTAGTGGTCATATCATGTTTTTTGTTTTTTCCAGTTTGGTGACATTTCCTTGCATCTACCACCTTCTTCATGCTGTTATTTTCAAAATCTTACATTTCTTTATTCTAAACAGGCCCAACAAAACAAAAACAAATGCTTTTCTGTGTAATTGATTTTTAGCTCAATAAGGGAAAAAAAAGAGAAGAAATATACAATTGTCTTTTGCTTAGTTACCTTTACTGATTTTTTTTGGTATGTGAATTCAGATCTGAATCACTTGCTTTCAGTCTAAAGAACTTCTGTTTGTGCTTCTTATAACACTGGGTCTGCTGGCAACGGACTTTCTGTTTTTGAGTATCTGAAAATGTCCTTATTTTGGTTTAATTTTTTGAAAGAAGGTCCTTATTTTGGTTTTAGTTGTTGAAAGAAAGCTTTGCTGGATATAGGAACTTGTTTGGAATATGTTACTTCACTGCTTCTGGCCTGATGGGAAGTCAGCTGCCAATATTATTGGAGCTGTCTTTTAAGTAATGAGTTCAATTTTTTCTTTGGTCTTGAGATTTTCTCCATGTCTGCCCCTGGCCTCCATGTTTGTTGCACCCTCCCTTATATTTATACATTTTTGCAGTCCCCTCCCATACTCAGTGAGGCGGAACTGGGCAGCTAGCTATCAGGAGATTGCAGACAGGACATAGTGTGACTTTTAAAGCACAAAATAAGCCATGTGAACGAGCCATTTTAAGAGTGGATTTTCCAGCCAGACAGGTGTTCAGGTGACTTCAGATGCAAAGCCATCTGCAACCTCAAGGACGCTAAGCCCAAGTTAGCTGCTCAGAATTCTTGGCCCACAGAAACTGTGACATAACTCATGCTCATTATTTCAGGGACTTCAATTTTTGATACTTTGTTATATAGCAATAAGTAATTAATACATGCTTTAGGATAACATCCCTGTATTACAGACTAAATATTGGCATACCCCAAATTCAGATGTTGAAATCTGCTCCCCCCAGTATGATGTGTTATGGGAAGAGGCCTTTAGAAGGTCATTAGTTCGTGGAGGTAGAGTTCTCATAAATGAGATCAGTGTCAGTTCTAAGTGAGACTCCAGATACTTTTTCACCTCCTGCCCTGTGAATGAATATCTGGTGAAAGGAGAAGGGCCCTCACCAGACAGTGAATCCGTTGGCACCTTGATTTTGAATGTCCTAGCTCCAACACCTCTGAGAAACAAATTTCTGTTGTTAATATCAGAACTCTTAGTTTTAGAAAAGATACTTTCTCTTTTATGTCCTTTAGCTTCTTTATCCAAAAAACAGCAATGCTTTATGTCAGTTGTCTGCCCTCTGGCATCCCAGTGATGGCTCACAGGGGACTGGTTTGGCAAAGGAGAGGCCAAGTGGTTTCAACCTGACCCAGCTCCATCTTTTTTCTAAAGTGGATTTCACATAGATTTGATTTGAAGAAAGGATCTACTTTTTTGGTTTTTGTTGTTAAGCTTTTTTCCCCTTTGTGTTAGGTTTTTTATTTTTAAGATATTTTGTGATTTCTAAAACCTTTCATGTTCATTTCATTTATTTCAGTTTTGTTTTTCATTTTAAAATGGACATTTTCAACAGCCCTGTGTTTCCAGAGCCTTTAGAGAGCAGAGTCTGAAGAGTTTACTTTATACAACAACCCTCTAATTGCTCAGACCAACAGAGAGGAAAGGAAATTTCCCAAGTCACACAGTGATCCAGTGATCCATGAGAAATGGAATGCAGCTCCCTGCCACCAGAAAGGGTTATCTATCCCCATGAAATGAAACTGTCACATAGAAAAGCCTTGTTAAAATTAAGTCTTCGAAAAGCACAGAACAAGGCTTGACTGTGTTCAGGTGAGAGGGAAGACACTTAAGGCAACGAAGAAATAACTCTTGGAACATTTTGTCCTTCAGGGAACAGGCTTGCTCATAAAGATAAATTATACAGGAGCAGAGAGTGTCGGAAATCAAACAAGACTTTGTAGGACAGAGTTGTTGGGCATACTTAGTCATTACCGTACAGAGTGGCAATCTGGCAGTTCACCAAGCCCAGGACATGGAGTTGAGCTGTGGCTTTTGTGGCAGCTCACTCAAGGATATCTGGAGGGGCTCAGTTCTGCAGGTTTTACCCAGATCAGAAGCCACAAATCATTAAGCCCTGAAACAGATACAGCTTGTAGATGTTACCCCACCACCACCATACACACACACACACAAGCTTCCATAAGTTTGTGTAAAACAGAATTAAAAAATATTCTTTGATACAAACATTTTTGAAATGAATGCATTTTTTCATAATATGCATTTTCTGATACTTTTCAAAGACCTCTTGTGATTAAGATGGCCTCATTTGGTATTAAAATTTTGAAGCCAGTTAATAGTAAAATAAATGGATTTTATGTGAAGTATAGATTTCTGACATTCTCTGAATAAATGGTCAGTGTGATGACAAGGGCTGGCCTTTGCACTGAGGCCATTGACTGGGCTGATTAGCATTCACCTCTAGGATAGGGGACGCAGGCATTCCTCTTTTGTACAGTTGCCTGCCACCTTTTATTTGTCCATGTGGACACAGTCAACTGTCCTTTGCCACAGTGTGTGAGGGGTCACTTTGCTTATGGGAGAGGAATTGCTCTCCTCACTTCCCTCATATATCCCCTAGAGGCAGGAGCCTGATTCTGCGATCCCTGCCATGGATTGTTTTCCCCACCCCTCGGCAATCTGCTCAGCAGAGAGGGCCCACACAGGAACTCACTGGAGGCGTGGCGCTTGACTTTGACCTGTGGGTCCACTCGATGGGACTTCTCACTGCAGGACGAGGCATGGCGCTTCACCTGGGCCCCTGTGGGGCGCTCGGGCTCCTCATCCTGGTGGGAGATGGAGGAGGAAGATTAAGTACAGGAAGGCTCAGGCTTGTTGATCCAGGTCGTTGCTTGAAGCTGGTGGGACTTTTGTGATCTTGGCCTTTTGTCTATGGACTTGTGCAGTAATCATCTGTTTCTAAAGTACTTTCCCTTATCCTGTGTCATTTGGAATTCATACTTTGGGAGGCAGCAGGAGGCAACCCTAAACTGGAGTGCCTACTAAGAGGGAAGCTAGGAAGTTTCAAAAGATTATATGGGAGCATAAATATTTTGATTTATCATAAATATTTGTCTCCACGTCATTTGGAAGCATCCTTCTAATTTTGTGCCTAATGCAGAGTCCTCCCTTGAAAAGTAATGGGTAAAATCGGACAATAAGAAAAGCAACATAAATTAATGTTACTGTCTGTACATTTATTCATGAAGAATATAAAAAACATTCAAAATGCATTCAAATCGTAGGACATCCTGTTGGAGTAGGGCAACACTGGATATCAGAATCGTGTTGACAACAACTGTACTGTTTACTGCTCCTGTCCTATTTAAGACCTTCCAGTGTCCAGGCAGGGTTCCAGATTTCTTTTACATAATTTCTTTTGCAACAGTTTTATAAAGTAGATATATCTTATTCATATAGGGCCCAGATGTTGGGGACCAAAGAAGCTAAGCCCAAGGTTAACTGAGCCTTGGCCCCAGTATGACTCAAGTGCTGGATCCCTAAGCTGTCTTGTTAGGGCTCTGCAACTGAGAAAAACTTCAGGCTGCATCCACAGGCTCATATGAGTCTCAAGAAAGATCATAAGAACATCAGAAGGATGGCTGGAAGTTTCTAGAAAAGGGAGCCTTAGACATGAGAGCTCAGAGAATCATTGTGCACCATCAAAGGCAGGGATCTTGGCATCTTTGGCAACTTAATTGCCTCTCTCTCCCTTGGAGGTGGCGCCTTACCCACCCACCAGTATTGGATCAAAATGAGGTTTTCTTCCCTCCTGGGATAGGCTGCCAGGAGCTCTCTGGGTCAGATGGCACCTACAGAGACCTCAGTGTAAATTAATGAGCTGTGTCTCCTTGATTTAGTAAGCAGAACAGGGACACTGTTCTGAGAATGGAAGCTTAGACTGTTGATGCCAGCAGGTGAAGGCTGTGAGACAACCACATAGCACTCCCCCCAGATAGCACAGATCAACAGCATCTGCAGAATGGCAAACAGGAAGAGGATCCAAGCACTTGGCTCAACCAAGAGTTGCTGCATTGCATGCTTTTGTGTTCATAAGCTCTGGAAGTTTAAGAACTCTGTCTTCCCTCTCAGTTGAGATTCCTTCTACTACCTGACTCAGTGCCTATGCAAGGCATTCCTCATCCTTAGCTACAATCTGTGATAAGAATGGACTCGCTTTCTGGTTGCTGGTTAAACAAGAGCAGAAGTTAAAAGGAGCAGCCAGGGAGACAAGAAGGGCTAATGAATGGCTTCTGCCACCTTCCTGGGCAGCCCCAAGGGGTCATACCGGCATCTTTTCATAAGGAACATCATCATAGATGCGGGGCTCAGGCCACTGATCCTGGCAGGATCTTGCATATCTGGAAAACAGAAGACATGATGATGGTGATGATGATGATGATATGGTCATGATGATGACCTGGACGTCTGGTACCTCACAATGCTGACCTGTCCACTCTCTGGCAGTTATTAATACAGATTGAGACATTAGGAACAGCAACAGGGCAAGCATATGCCATGTGCTATGTTAGGGCTCCATACAAAAAGACCCATGTGGGGTTCACAACAACCGAGGGCATGCATTTCATCACTGGCACTCTGTCAGAAAACACAGGATCCAAGATGGCACTCAACCAACCATACTTCTGTAGCTGGTGGTGATACAGCTGGGACTTGAATCTAGCTCCTGTAATGTTCAAGGCCAATGGACCATCCCTGTGCCCACATGATGCTCAAGGGTGTGACAGCTTGTAGTACTGGGCAGGAAGGTAGAGCCCAGGCTACTACTGTAGGGTTCCTCCACCTTTGCTCATTCCATCCCCACCTGTCCTTAGTCTTGGGCGCCTTCTTGCAGCCAGCTCTTCCTTGCTGGAAGAAGGCATCATTCCAGCTTTGCCAGCAGAAAATCTTGCTCAGCTCTTTCTCTTTCTCTCTTTCCTCCCAGTGCCCAAGGCTGGACACAGAGCTTCTGAGATGGAGCAGAGGCAGGAAGATTCACCCCCACCCTCCCAGCAACCTCTCCCCGACCCCCCTTACAGGAAGGAGTTGCGCCCAGCACTGACGATGCTGGTTAAGGTCTCCACATCCACGTAGTCATAGTGCAGTGCCTCAGGGGTGAAATTGGAGCCCATCTCCACCAGCAGCAGCCCCAGCCAGCGACCCATGTCCTCTGAACAGCTTGCCTGCAGAAGAGGAGGCACAGGTGGAATCCATTTTGGCATTGCCGGGACATCTGGCTCCCTTGTTCACTCCAGGCAAACCCATAGATATTTCTAAGTGCATACCAGATACTTAACATATCACAGAGAAATGAGATGAGAACAGACACCTAGAAATCTATAGAGGTTTTCCCCTTCCCTCTGTTTAGGATTTTGCTCAAATGTCATGTCCTCAGAGAGGTCCTCTTGGACCATCTCTTTTTTTAAAGATTTATTTATTTTTATTGGAAAATCCGGTATACAGAGAGGAGGAGAGACAGAGAGGAAGATCCTCCATGCAATGATCCACTCCCCAAGTGATCGCAATGGCTGATGCTGCGCCGATCCAAAGCCAGGAACCTGGAGCTTTATTTGGGTCTCCCATGGGGGTGTAGGGTCCCAAGCTTTGGGCCATTCTCAACTGCTTTCCCAGGCCACAAGCAGGGAGCTGGATGAGAAGTGGAGCTGCTGGGATTAGAACTGGTGCCCATTGGGATCTTGGCGCGTTCGAGGTGAGGACTTTAGCTGCTAGGCCACTGAGCCGGGCCCTGGACCATCTCTCTTAAGGTAATATGACCTCACTTGGCAGCCTGTGTCTTCCTAACAATTTATATTAAATGTTCCCTGAACGCTATGGCTTGACTATGTTTTCCTCCCTGAACTCAGGTTGCTCCCAGAAGTTTTCTGTTTATGGTATAATGAAGATAGAAATGGATTCTAATTTTGTGGTTTGGAGCTAAGGCTTGCAGAGGTGACTGCATTGGAGTAAATCATCAGGGTAGAATGTCCATGACCAAATACTGGTGTTTTTATAATAGATCACATAGATAGACAGGTACAATGTTCCCTGCCTCTTACCATGTGATTCCCTGTGCAGGATTCTGCCAGCAGGAAAGCTGCTACCAGAGATGGAGATAGTGGGGCCACCTCATCTTGAACTGGCAGCCTTCAGAACTGTGAGCCAAAGTAAATTTTTTTTTGTCTTTGTGTCAATTGTCTCAGGGATTTTATTATAGCAGTAAGAAGCTAATACCTTGATTTTTTAAAAAATATTTTGTATTAGAGGAGATGGTTTTTTATGAAATGCCAACAATTTTTTCTTTGTATTGCAATGTATTTTTACAGCACTACAAATAGGAAGATCTCTAAAAAGGACTCATAATTTAATATAAATTCACATTTAAAGGCTTTTATCATAAACTCAAACTTAGCAATCACTCAGATGCTAAACCTGATTAAGTAAGATACATTTCTGCTAGAAAATTCCAATTATAAGTTAAAGAGGAAAAAGAGATTAAAACTACTGAGAATGAAAATAAGTCCGAGAGGCAATATTTCTTGTAGGTTAAGAACTGAGGAAACATTTTGTGGGTTGTGGCCAGTGGCGATGGGAGCAGGAGGCTGGGTTTGGATTCTAAGAAATGTGTAGGAGGCCGTCGGCCCTCTGTGGAACCTGAACAAAGCACTTGGCTGCCCTGCTCTCAGTCTCCCTATCGGTAATGTGAGGAGGTAGTTCAGGTTTTCACTCCGGTGTTGACGTGTTCAACTCTAGATAGCCAAAGGGTTGCCAGGTGGAACAAACATACACTGGCTCCTGCATGGTTTCCTGAGCTGTTTGATGGGAAAGGCAGGTCACCTTGAAGAGAAGTGATTCAGCAGAGGTGGCCAGCCCTTTGTGGGGAGAATTTAGAGGGGATCCTGGAATCAGGTCCCACTTGGATCAGACCAAGTGCCTTTCATGTGAAGAACTGCCAGTAACAAAAGCAGAATGCTCTGTTAAGTTTGAATTTCAGATCAACAACAAATCTTTGAGTGTCAGTATATACCAAATTTTGTATGGGTATATTTGTATTAAAAACATGATCCATTGTTTGGCAACTCTGCTGGGTCATTCGGTAGCCCCTAGGCTTCCCTTCCTTTCTGCTGGGCTCAGTGGCGTTTGTAGCAAGCATTCCCTGTAAAGAAAAAGAAGATTCCCTGGCAAGAGTGCACCACCAAGAATGTCCTGGACCCTTTTCTCACCTCAAGGATGGCCACCTCCTGTCTGTTGCGCAGGATCCTGAAGGCAAAGGGGTGTCTGGGCCCGAAGCCTGGGGCCACCTCGCAGCCGCAGAGGGCGATGGCATTCACATGTGTGCGCAGATCATTGCGATCCTTGTGAAAATAGAGTGTGCCACGCTGGAGGCGGCACCAGCGTTCCTTCCAGCCCTGGCTCACCAGCACGTTCAGGTAGCCTGACCAGAAGGAGAGAGAGTGGCATGATGCAGGCCAGTGTGTGGCCCAAACCAGGGAGACAGTGCCTGGATACATCTGGCCTGCAGTGGGAGAGAAGGGCTCTGGGTTTATTGGGAGGGTGACGTTGCATATCTCATTGTGAGTGTTCATCAACTGTCTGGGAAATGGGAAGTGAGCTGCACTGCTGCACAGCCTTGGGGCCACTCCAAAGATCAATACCAAGAACAGGAACCACTAATACATTCTTCCTCCCCTGAAAGCAACTCACTGAAAACAGCAAATTTATGACAGATGCTGACACCTGGTGGTAGCATCGAGAATAGGTACATCTAGCCAAGAGAAACCATGACAATCTACAACAGCTAATGACTGATTGGGTTAGAAGTCCTTATCATTTTAGACTTACACTATTTTTTTTTTTTTAACCTCATATGCCATTATTCACTGATTTTTTCAGGGCCAGTAAAATTGCCTGTTCACAATACTGATATGTGACTTTCTATTGGATTCCAGTATAAGGGATGCTGTATTTAATATAGTTTGTCTAGCCTCAAAGCTGCTTTTAACTTACACTGAATGCACTTACCTACTTTTGTGCAAGAAATTTTACTTCAAGACTGGGTTATAAATTGTATGCCTGGCATGTTATAGGCTGGGAAAGAAGATCTGTATTTCCCTCTTTTTACAGTGGCAGAGTTGGGAGGAGATGGAGCAGGTGAGCTAAGGTCATGGGGAGCACAGGAATATGGGGGTCAGTTGACCTTCTCTTTGGCTGAGTATTGTAGGAGAGGTGATAGGGGGCAGGATGATGACTGACATGTGGATTGTTGACAGATTAGTATTAAGCCATCCACTAATGTGGGATTCCCTCCCCTGCCCTGGGGGAGAGGTGGATGAGGCATGGAGGGGCTCCTGGCTTCAACTTCAGGATCCCATATCCTCCTGACCAGTCTCCCCTTCTCCCCGGGGCCCGCACCCACCACAGCATGGAACCTCCTCCTCTGCAGAGTGCGTCTGTGGGTCATCAGCCAGGGCCTTCTTCTTGGAGAAGCTGATGATGCGGGTGATCTTGCGGCCCGCTGCTCTGCTCATAGAGCCTTTCAGCTCTGCAAGGCTGCTCTTCTTCCCTTTACCTATTATGTAAACAAATGTCAAGGGACAAGAGGGAGCCCTAGTTCCCACTTCCACCCACAGGCTTTTCTTGTGGTCCCCTCAATGACTGGTCTGTGGCTCTGAATATACCAGGCTGGATCACCTTACCCAGATCTCCAAATTAGTTGGCATTTGCTCTGCCACTGTGTCCCCTCCTAGCTCCCAGAGACTCCTACCGTGTTCACACACCTCCCGGCGGCCAAGGGTGGAACAGTTGTCCCCCATGCCCATGCTGTCCGAGTCTGAGGTCTGCTTCTCTTGGGACAGTCTCTGAGGAAGGACACAATCAGCCTCGTATCAGTTGACACACTAAGCAAAACCCCTTTATTGGTTCAGTCTGCTCCGACTCTCTCAGCACATGATAATTAGCTAACAGGTAATTGTCAGTAGCTGTCCTATGCTGGAAACCTTACCAGGTGACAGGCAGACCACTGACACTAGCCACGCAGGACACTATAGCCAATGCTATAGGAGTTGAGACTATTTCTTAGGAGACAGGGAGCTGGGATGAGTTTTAGGTGGGATATAATGTCATCTAACATGGGAAATTCCTTCCAGTGGCAATTATGGGGACAGATAAGAGCAAGACTAAAAGCAAAAGTACTATCAAACAGAGGGTCATCCTGGCCAACAGAAAGGGATGAGGCAGGAATGTAGTGAAGATGGAGAAAGGGGATCAGTATAGACATTCATGGTAGTCCACGATGGACCTGGGGAGTACAGTAGGGGCCCATTATGATGCTAGCCTGGTGGACAAAGGATGGTAAGGCCTGGCAGAGAGACTTAACTGCACCTACTATGTTAACAACTGTGTTACCAGCCACCATTATTTTTACCCACTGTACCAACTCTGGATCATTCATTCATTTGTTTGTCTACCAAGGCTGAAGACAAATTGTTACAAGGCTGTTAATTGTCTACCAGGTAACATGGAAGGTAGAATTGACTAGCCAGACTGGTCTTGGGAGAAAGTGTGACTCTCCTACCACTTACTAGCTGAGGAATTGTGGGAAATTCCTCTTCCTAAGGCTTGGATTTTCTACCTGAATCACATTTATTTTAGAGGCCAGTGGTAAGGCACCAGGGAGCTGGTCCTGGTAGAATTGTGAGGTCAACACACTATACCCTTCCTTTCACTTGTGTGGTGTGCTGCTATTTTGCTTCAAGGGGTTAAACAGCTGGATTTGAGACATGATGATAATGATCTTGGCCCATCTAGAAGGTGGAGTCACAGAGCTGAGGCCCTTAAACCCTTCCTGCTGAGGATCCTCAGCTCAGGCCTGGGGATCCTTCTCTCTGAGCCTAGTACTGGAGAGGACAGTAGATGTCCTATGCTCCCCTCTTTCATTTCCCAAAGGTCTGGACAAGTGGCAGCTGTCAGAAATGGGATACAACTGTCCAAGCATAAAGCCTCCCTTCTGTAAACTGTGAATCACAAGTTATGGTTGTGCATATCCTCAATGGTGTATAGATGGAAAGTTTCTCATTAAGACAGAGAACACAAAAAAACACTGTGTGTACTCCGAAATTAAATGAATGATGATGGCACTACAATCCCATGATTCCATGGAGAGACAGACTCCCATGCCCCAGTATCACAACCGCATCCTCTCTCCCCACCAAAATTATCCTGGCTGTTCTGCCACAGGAAAGCTCAGCTGCTCAAGCTAGCCACATCTGCCTCTGTGTGCATCCTTCATACTGCACCCCAGCACACACCTGTAAAATCATACAGTCTCCACTCTTCTACTGTCCTTTTCTCTTGGCTGTCTCTGCCTCATGTAGTCTTGCCCATGCTTTAGGGGTTACCATAGGTTCCCACTTCTTTAATCCTCCCTGTCCCTCTGGCCAGTGTGAGCTCTTGCTGCCAAACCTTTCCCCCTTCCTTCTTACACACATTCTCTCTCTCTCTCTCTGCAGTATCAGTAGGCTGACAAGCTCCCTCTTCTCTCTGAGCCAGGCTGTGCTAGCTGCTTCCAATTCCATGGTTCCTTCTGCTCGCCCACCTGTTCTCTCTGCTTGGAATGTCTTGCCCCTCCCCTTCCTTTCTAATGTTTCATTCTCACTTGAAATGTCACTTCTATGGGGAGCCTTCCCAGATCTCCAACACAGGAGCAGGCTTGCAGCACACATTCCCAGGGTACCTGGTACTTTTCTTACCTAGCTTGTACACAGCTTGGCATGTGCCTGTCTGCTTCCCCCAGGCTTTAAGCACTGTGAAGGTGGAGTTGTGTCTGTCGCTGGATTGCATGCTGGGGCCTAGCATAGCGATTGGTGTGCAGAGATACTAAGTACTGAAAGAGCAGATGCTCAGGATGCTCATCATTAGGAGTCAGACTGTCTGGATTTAAATGTTAGCTCTGGGGCCAGGCTGAGATACTGCCCCATATTGGAGCATGTGGGTTTGAGTCTTGCCCTCACTCACTTCCAGTTTCCTGCTTGGGTATACCTTGGCTCAAGTAGTTGGATCGCTGCCACCCCTACAGGAGGTCTGGATTGAATTTCTGGCTCCTGGCTTCAGGTTGGCTCAGCCCTGGCTGTTGTGGACAATGAGGAGAGAAAACTAGTGGATGTGAACTCTGCTTCTGTTTCTCCAGTAAATAATAATAATAAAAATCCTAGTTCTGTTTCTTTATTAGGTAAATCTCCATGTGTCTGATTTCTCTCCTTTGAATATATACCTACTGAAACCAGGCACACTGTCATCCTCTGTAAATGTTACTCCATGTTTTATCTCACAAGTCCCAGGTATGTGGGTCTTAAGCCTTGTTAGCATTAGACTGTTCTGTTGTTGTGTGGAGGATTTAGGCCTGAGTCCATGTATTACCCTCAGCACTTGGAAAAGTATAATTACCAGAACATATGTGCTGATGGCTTGACCAGTTGACTGACAAACGTTTCACTCATTGAGCAGGCACACTCCTGATTCTGACTGACCAATTTCAACCTGTTTTTCACATCACAGTTCAAATATGATGCTGCTGTTCTGGCAGAATGAGTCACTTCCTCCTCTGGCTCCTGCTGCAGAATGGACAGGGGTATTCAATGATTCCTACATTTGTGAATTCAATAGGCATTTCTTGAGAGTAACTACTGCTCTTCCAGCTTTGTGCTGGGCACATACATATAAGTTGTGTGATACCCATGTACAAACCTAGCTTGTCCACAGCCTGTAAGCTTCTCCATGGTGGAACCTGTGCTAAGTACCCACTGCTCAGTATGGGGGGCGCTAGTGGAGACTAGCATACCTTGTCTGGGTCTAGTTTGCACAGGATGACTGGGGACCTGGGTGCCTCCAGTCCTTCGGCTTTGACCGGCTTGCTCACCTCCCGAACGACCTGTGGAGAAGACACACAGCTTTAAACAGGGAGCAGAAAAAGAAGAATGGAATATGTGTGGACATTGGGCAAAAGGCTTAGGTGACTGGAGGAAGTGATTGGCTGAGTTAGCCACCTGCACAGATGTGGAGTGCTCAGGACCTATAGGGTTTTTTTCTCCATCTGTCCCTCAGATTGAAAAGAGGCAGGGTCAGGAATCAAGCAGCTTGGCTTCTAGATCTGGTCTTTCGGAAAGCTACTTCCCTGCTTTGGACCCCGGTGCCTACATCCATAATATGGGAATAAGGCTCATTTTTGGCTTGGGTTGTCTGAGGACACGGAGATCATGGCTGTGATGGGTGAAGAGCCTACTTCTGTGACAGTGTGCACCTTTTACAGCAACCTGAGGTGATAGCCAAAGTTAACAGTGCCACAGATTTCAGTGATGTGGAAACTGACACTTAAGAGTCCCTGGCCCAAGGCAATAAGCATACAGGCCATGAAATAATGACAGCCACCACTTCCTGCTCACCTGTCAGGTGGCTTTCTGTGGATGGTACCATTTTATCCCCACCACAGCCTTGTGATCCTTGAATTACAGATTAGGAGGATGAGTTCTGTGAGGTGGCAACAGAGCCAGACATCAAATGTGGTTGCCTGCTCTAACCTTATAGGTATGGGTCTCTCAGGATGGGAAGGTCAAGCCAGGCCACTTAACTTGGGGGCTGAAGTGCCTTCTGTCCCCTCCATACCCTAAGGGAGTGCAGCTGCTGCCTTAGCAGGCAGGTTCTCTCCCTCCTTCCCCTCCTGAGACAGCAACAGTGATGAGAGACACCAAACATTCTGGTGGGAGCATGGGTTATCACAGAAAGGAAGACAGGAAGGCGAGTGTGGGAGGTCCTTGGTTTCATTGTTCCATCAGGGAGATCAGAGGAGGTGGAGGAGAAAGGAAGGAGAGAAGCAGAGGCAGATTTAGATGGAGGGTCTCTGCTAAGAGCCTGGGGGAGAGGGCTTTGCTGTCTTTGCAGCAGGAATGCCTGACACTTGCTGGACACAGGCTGGACACTTGCTCTCTGGCAGGAACTGCAGCAAGTACTCTCTGAAATACTGACAAGACACACTTAGATATGAGGAAAGTGAGGCACAGAGAGGGGAAGTCATTTGCAGAGGATCGCACAGCCAGTAAGTATGTGCCAGCAAAGTTTTCTTGTTATTTCTGTGGTATCCTGCTTATGACCTTCAGAGATTCATTTTCTCAGCTTCTGATCCTGCTCCCAACCACTTGATTGTGTGATTTGGGCAAGTCATGGAAGTTTGCTGTGCTCTCAGTTTTCTCATCTGTAAGATGGAAGGGTAAATGTCATTATGTGGGTAAGGTTCCTAGCATATTGCATGACACAAAGCAAGAGTTCAGTGTATGGTAGTTCTCGAGTTCTGCAAGTTGGTCTACCAGCTCCCATCCAGGAGGCATATGAGTGCAAACTGGACAAGCCTATAGTAGGGATGTTAGAAAGGGGGATCAACTAATTAGAGAGGACAGAAGCTTCTAGTATGAAGCCTGTCTCTTGCAGATGCTTGAGGCTCACTTTTGCACAGGAGCCCTGGCTGTGAGCAGGTTGCTTGGGCCCAAGCAACTGCCCATGTCTCCACATAAGGTTCATTTTAGGGGTAAGATCAGTTCCCTGAAGGCTGGCCTGGGGAAGAGAGGAGGAAAGAATAGTTGAGTGGGAAGCACAGGCCCCATGTACCTTCAGCCATTCCTCAGCCTGCTCCCGGCTCTGCAAAGCCAGCACCAAGACCTCTGTGGCTCCCTGGCAGAAGTGCAGCTCGTGTCTCTTGTGCCGGCTGTCCTTGGGCACATAGCTGACATTGCAGACACCTAGTGCCAACCGTAGGTGTGGCTGTCGGTCCTTGGAACTTTTGTAACACTGGACAGGGAGAGAAGATATTAGTGCCTTCTGGAGTTGGGGGAAGATAGCAGAGACCTCTCACATAATAGCTCCTCCACCTCAAAAACCTCCCTGACTCAACCCACCCATGGGCATTGCATGAGGACACTCAGAAGCCTGGCCCCTCAGGGAAGTCTCCAGGTACACTGCCTGCTTAGGAAAAGGTAAATTTCAGTGCAATGCCTGGAACACCATTCTAGCCTGAAGAACCGGAGAAGACATGACCTGGCTTGAGGGGAAGCCAATTCAAACAATTACACAGCAGAAACTGGAAAGAGAGAATGGTGGGAGAGGCAAGGTTGGCCGTGGGAAGTCACTATTTTATCAGCACTGATTTCATGCTGGTGCTACCACCACACCAGAAACTTAACAATAACGTTACCAAAAAAGACAAAGGCCAGTTTCTCTGCTAGCATAGTGGCAAAAGTCCTAAACAAGTATAATCAGAGATTTAGTTCCAGGGCCGCCCCACTCCTATAGACATCAAAATTTAAAGATCAAGTCCCTTACACAAATTGCATGGTATTTATATATAGTTTATGCAAAATTTCCCATATGCACATTAGTAGGTTAATTATAATAGCTAATACAATGTTAAATGCTATGTAAATAGTTATTAGAAGAAAGTTTGTGTTATAAAAAAAAAATGTGTCCCAAAGTTTAGTACAGACACACTTTTCAGCAGACTGTTTTTTGAAGCATAAACGATTGACTCTCTGGATGTAGAACCTAAGATTGAAGAATCTGTACACCCACTTGGTTGAATGTACTAGCAAATCCAGACGCACAGGAAGGGCACACTTAATTAAAACCCAGTGAGGTTTATTCTAGGAGTGCAAAGTTAGTTTCAGATTTAAAAATCAACCATATAGCTCATCATGTTAATAGGAAAAAGGAGGGGAAAAATCACAAATCTCAGTGGAGGCAGAATTTGTACCCACTTGTGATATAAACTGAGAAAACTGGGATATAGGGGGAACTTTGTTTCATGATAATAAGGAACATCTACAAACAACTACAGCAAGTATCAGCTTTTATGTAACTTATTAAAAGCTTCCCTTTTTTGGGAATTGTTTGGCTTAGTGGTTAAGACTTCCCATATTGGGCTATTTGGATTCTGTAGCTGGCTCCTGATTCTTGCTAATGTGGACCATTGGAGGCAGAGGTGATGGCTTAGGTAGTTAGGCCTCTGCCACACACATGCGAGACCTGGTTGAGTTTCTTTCTCTGGCTTCACCCTCCTGTGCCCATTGTGAGCAAATGGGGGAGTGAGCCAGTGGATAGAAACTCTGTCTCTCAATTAATTAATTTAAAAACGTACAACTTTTTCTTTGAGATCTGGACTGAGTCAAGGATGCCTGCTCTTACCATTTGCATTTACACCATGCTAGAGATCCTGGTCACCACAGAAAGCCAGGAAAAATACAGGAAAAATAAGTATTAAGTAGTGGGGAGAGAATGCTCATGACCCTTTGGATTGGTACAGTGTTGGGGTGAACTTTTCACTGGCCCAAGGGGCAAAAAGGTCATATTTCAAATATATCAGTGTTGAGCAAGGCTTATCAACACACTTTTGGTGAGGAGCTGTTATTTTTTCTGAAATTATATTCATAAACCATATTCATTCTCCTATTTTGGAATTAAAGGCATTTTTCTTTTTTGAAGCAATAGTAATGAGAGATGGCATACAAAAAAAAACCTTTAGCAAAGCAAGTTAAACAGTGAATGCTGTAGGGAATTTGTTTTATAAAAAGCAAACATATGGAACCGGTACAGTGACATAGCACACTAATCTTCAGCCTACGGCGCTGATTTATATCTCAGCTGCTCCACTTCTGATCCAACTCCCTGCTTATGGCCTGGGAAAGCAGTGGAGGATGTCTCAGGCCCTTGGGCTCTCGCACCCACATGGGAGTGCTGGAGGAGGCTTCTGGTTCCTGGTTTTGGAACAGCACTGCCCTGGCTGTTGCTGTCATTGGGGGAAGTGAATCTGTGGATGGAAGATTTCTCTCTCTGTCTTTACTTCTCTCTCTGTAAAACTTGCGTTCGAAATAAAAGTAAATAAATTATTTTTTAAAAAGCAAACATATAGAAATGAGGGTGAAAATATGTACATTAAGACTTAACCATGGATATCTCTTGGTCAATGGATTTTGGGCGGTTTTTAAAAAAATCACTTCATTTGTTTTTCGTTAATTTTATGAATCAGCACATTTACTTACATAATGAAAAACAAGAAATGTTGTTTTAACATGTTAAAACATTCTTCTCTGGCCAAAGAGAAACTTGGCAAAGATTATACCATCAAGTCTATAGGATTTGTGTGTGTTTAAATTCTGCCAGCAGGGGAGAGACCCCATCCTGGAAGCTCCAAGCTTTGAACCCCTGCCCACACAGCCAGGCCAGAAGGGCTGAGACAGATGTCATGCACGTGGAGGCACACTCACACCCCAAGCCACATGAGGCCACTCACCAGGAGCTGATCCTCCTTGATGACCGTCAGCTGCTTGGCCCACTGCCCGAAGCGCTTTTTCCGCAGCAGGAAGGCGCATATCCTGCAGTCCCTCACCAGGTGCATTGAGGCCTCCTCCGAAGGCCACTGGTGTCTGGGCTGCGGTCCCTTCCCTTCCTCCTCCTCCTCATCGTAGGACTCGTAGGAGCTGCTCATTGCATCAGAATCATTGTCTGTGGGCGCCACAGGAAAGGCCCTGTCACTGTGCTGTCCCCAAGAAAGGTCCTCAGCTTGTGGGGGCGGGGCACGGACCCACACAGGGGCTGTGGCATGCCAATGATAATGACTAAACACACCCCTATCTTTGTATGTGTTTTAGATTCACCACTTGCTTTGTGATCCTGCTGACTTCATGTCCCATTGTCCTCTTTAGTAAAGAAATCTAGGGCCCGGCGCGGTGGCGCAAGTGGTTAAGTCCTCGCCTTGCACGCCCGGGATCCCATATGGGCGCCGGTTCTAATCCCGGCAGCCCCGCTTCCCTTCCAGCTCCCTGCCTGTGGCCTGGGAGGGCAGTCGAGGACGGCCCAGAGCTTTGGGACCCTGCACCCGCGTGGGAGACCCGGAGGAGGCTCCTGGCTTCGGATCGGCATAGTATCGGCCCGTTGCGCTCACTTGGGGAGTGAATCATCGGACGGAAGATCTTCCTCTCTGTCTCTCCTCTCTGTATATCCGCCTTTCCAATGAAAAAATAATAAAAATAAATCTTTAAAAAAAAAAAAAAAAGAAATCTAATAGTACCTCCTTTCTTCAGCTGATGATGGGAAATGTTTACCAAGTGCTCACCACTTACTAAGTTCTCAGTACCTTGGCTTCTGTCCTGACCCCATTACTTTCTTCTCCATTGTCTTAGGTGATTCTTGTGGCCATCCGGCAAATCCCCCATTCTATGGATCAGGAAGCTTGAGGCTCAGATGGAGGAAATGACTCACTTAAGATCAGTTGTCAAGAGTCAGGGCAATGGCTAGATTCTGGGTCCTGTCTTCCAGTTTTAGGGTCATCAAAAGCAAGGGCTTTGGGGACTCTGACTTGGTTCAAGAGTGGTGACCATGTATGTGTCCAAGGCCATGTCAAGGCTTGCTCTTTGTGCAGGTAGCACTTGTCTGATCTGTCCAGTACTTACAGGAGTTTTTCAGCTCGCCGTTCAGCCTGGTCGTGGGGTAGCTGCTGTCTGCGTCTTCATAGTAGCCATCCATGATGGAGTGGGCTGGGCTGCAGCCATCTGTGGAATTGTCAGAAAGGGCTTAGAGAAGTGCAGGTAGACTTCAGGGGTAGGTCTGGTAAAAAGCAGCCTACCAGCACCCTAACTCAGGGAAGAATATTAGTTCCTGGCTGTTCCTTGTCTGGATGCTCTCTGTATCTTGTCTCTGCTTCCCATCTATCCTGTATGTGCTCCTGCCACCAGGAACTACTGTGGTTGGCCCTGCCATACTCTTAGGCCTGTGTTCCTACTCTTGCCAGTGCTCTCTTATCTCCTATTACACAACTTCTACTTATTCTTTAAGACCTAGCACAAAGATTTGTCCTCTGACCTTCCCAGTTTTTCCTGTAACCCCAGGGTACTGGGGAATGTGTACATGTTGAATTCAGCCCTGGTTCCTGCTCTGCATGGAGTGGTGTTCCAGCTGCTCAGGCTCAGACTTCCTTCACTGCTCTGCCCTCATCTTCCTCCACCCCATCCCTTCTACTCACTTCCAAATACACCTGTTCCCTCTTTTTATCAAACTGAATCTCCTAAATATATATAAACACAATAGAAGACTTAGACTAGAGGAGAATAACATTGCATGGGAGTTGCTACCTACACGGAACTCTGAACAGTGCATTCCTATTTGGGGCTGGGAGATAGCATAGCACAGAGGTTTTTGGGGGTTACTCAAGATATGTTTTAAAATGAGGACCCCTGGGTGGTATCCCCAGAGATTTGGTTGCTGTGGAGTAGACTTGGCTGAGAAATCTGCTCTAAAAATGAAATAAAGTCATTTCTACATGTTGAATATCCTTTATCTGAGATGGTTGGGATCAGAGGTGTTTTGATCTGGGAATATCTGCCTGTACATACTGAAGTATTGTAGGGATGAGACCCAAGACTAAACAGCAAAGTCATTTGTGTTTCATTTTATTTAAGTATTTTTAGTGTACCTGTGTTTGGCCAACCTGTTCCAGGAGGTCATGTGTGAAACTATCCACTTTTGGTGTCATGAAATGCTGAAAAAGTTTTGAATTTGTGGGAAAATCTTGGCTTTTGGATTTTCTGATTTGGGATGCTCAAACTACAACAGCAAAATTCTAAATGCACATAAAAATAGAAACAGTGTTGAATGCCAGTGATTTATTCACCAACATTATTTCACAAGACTATATAAGATTCTTCTTACAGGCAGTTCTCAGAGCACACTTATAGGTTCATTTAGTTAACAGCATGTGCTTTTTGGCTTGATTTGAATTCAGATCCTCTCTCTGCCATTTACCCAGTAACCATGGGCAGAAAACATGGTTTCTCTGCATTTCATATTTCTCAGCTGTGAAATGCATAGCACCTACCTTGGGTTACTGATCTAATACAGATAAACTCACTGGGAGGAACACATGAAGTGCTGGACCAGTGTAAGCTGTCACTTTTACTGTGTCCTTTGAGTCTCATAGTGCTGGGAGGGAGAAATGAGGAAACAAGCCTCACAGTTTGCAAGTGACAGCCTGGATCAGAATTGAGAGCCCCAGCCCGGATGCACGTCCCATCCTTCGGGAAGCCTGCTTTTCCCTGGGCCCACTGTTCTCACACTACACTGTTCTTCAATACTCTGTGCTGGCCTCACATCCACTCCTGTCCATCTGTTTCCTGAGGACAGCAGTACTGAAGTTCCTGATGACCGGGATACCAGTTCTGTGCCCTCAACGAGTCTCAGGGCCTGCCTTTCCCAGCAGCCTCTCTAGGGTCTCAGATGTTGGCCTTTGCCTTGTGAAGTGAACTGAGGTTGCCAGGGGCAGTGGCAGTACAGATGGGAGAGGAGGAGGTGCTGTGCGGAAATGGGTGGGGCACAGGGCAAGGCACTAGAACACCTGGCAGGCTTGGGATCTGGGTGTGAGAGGAAGAATACTCCCCAGTGGGCTTGGCAGCTGTTCCTGGTTGGAGTCCAAGCCCTTCCTGAGGCCCTCCCTTCCCTCCTACCCCAGGATCCCGGCTGCTCCTGGGAGGAGGCCTCTCTGCCATGTCTGAGAGGGAAGTGGACTAGGAAGGTGGAAGAGCCTCTTCTAGCCCAGGGGTTTCACTGGGATGATGGACCCAGTAGTACCCCATTTCCTACCTTTGAATAGTTAAAGTGGAGCTGCTTGCTTCACTTCCAAAGAGCTGTTTGCAGTGACTTAGAACTGTGACTTGTCAGGCTTGCAGGGGGTTCTGCTAGTGCAATTCTATCATGTCAAAAACAAGTCCAGTATCCACCAGCAAATGAGTGGATAGGCACAACATGGAACATCACTTGGCCATAAAAAGGAACATAGTTCTGCTAGTGCTACAGCACGGATGAATCTTACAGACACAAAGCTATGTGAAAGGAGCCAGCCACGAAAGGCCACATATGTATGAATCCACCCCTTTGTCGCGTCTGGAAGAGGGAGGCAAGACGATGGGCATATGAAGCAGACTGTGGGTCACAGGGGTTGAGCAGTGGCTGCTCACTGGTCTGGGGGCTCCTTTTGGGATAAGGAAATGATTGGGAACTGAGCGATGGCTACCACTGTGAACGTATTGAATGACACTGGTTGCATATTTAGAATGGTGGCAGTTGTCAATCTCATGTGCATTTTACTGCAACAAAAAAATGCATCCATAATTTTAAAAATTCACTCATTTTCCCAGAAAATCCTGTTGATAGTTTCTTGCATATCCTAGACAAACTTCTAAAATGAACATACTAGATTCTACTAGAAAAAACTCCAATGGCATCATTTTATAGGCAGTATACTATTTTCTTTAATGACTTATCTTGCAATTCATTTCTGATCAGCGCAAACTGGTTTTACTTAATTTCTGGTGGTTGGAGAGTATTTCTCCATGGTGCAGAATGGTGGGTGGCATCACACAGATGCCATCTTATGCAAATGAACTATACATGGTCGTCTTTCAAAACGACAAAACATGTTCTTGCAGGAATGATAAGTCCTTATCCCCAAGCAAGTGGCCTCTTCTGATCCTCAGAGGAGTAGCCACCTATTATAACCCGAGGACAAGCATGGGAAGGCCAGGGCTCTTCTTTGTGGCTGATTTAAGAGATTTCTCTCAGATAGTTTGTACAAGTGCCTTCTAAATAATTTTATTGTGTCCTTTTAGCAATAAAAACAGGTCTGTGCAGTATATTTGTATTTACTTATGCATGTGTAAATTATCTATGTATATATAAACTCTGAAGTGTCATGCTATTAGATTATAAATGCTAAGAATATTCACACAGCATTTTGTAGGGATGTGTGAAACCAAGTATGGATAAAGCTCATATTTCTGCCCACATCATCTTGGAGTGCCCTACTCTGCAGGCTGTCGGTTTAGCCCATATGCTTTTTTTATTTAGTCTGCTTTGTAAGATGCTATGCTTCCCTGCTGAGACATAAGCTGTGTCAGCATCTGCTGGAGGGGTGTTCTAGGTTAGCAGCAGTGATAGGCCTCAGAACAGGGAGTCAGAGTGGCCATGCTGACCTCCATCCTGGCACATTTAGATAGGAACATGCAGCTCCTCTTTCTTCCGTTAAGGAGAATCAGAGGGCTAGAGAGAGGAAACAGGGGAGGTGTAAGGCCACCAAGAACTGGGACTAAAAGCCAAGCTCCAGGAGAACAGGAGGGAACCTGAACTTACTGTGGGAGCTGATGTACTCTGGGCACTTGCCGGGGCCCAGCGGGAGGGCCTCCTCATAGTAGTCCTCAGGCGGAGGCTTGCTGGGCAGTGGCGGAGGCAGCTCACCTGCCTGCAGGGGGACAAAGGTGTGTGAGACCAACAAGCTGGAGAAGAAGGGTGCTGCAGGTAAGAGGGAGGCTGGAGCTCCTGGTAGGCAGGAGGCAGTCGGAGTATGAAGCTACAGCTTAACAGAGCTACACACTGCAGACAGGAGAGTCTGTGTGTCCTGCATGGGTAACCTATGTCTCCATGCAGATTTATTAAGCCTCGGTGAGTCTTGCAATCCTCTGCAGTCCACATTAACATTGGGGCAGGAGGACAAGCAGGTATCTTGAGCAGGTAGCTAAGAGCTCACTGTGTGGTCAGGGGAAGCCTTATTTTACAACAACATTCTGTCACTAGTTGTGGGGCATTAGGCATACTGCTCACCCTCTCGAGTTTCAGTCCTGTCATTTGTGGAGTGGGGATAACAATTGTGCTAACCCCATTCGGCTGCTATGGGCATGTAAAGTACACGGAGAGCTATCAGCAGTTGATGCTGTTGACAGCAGTGATGAAGATAAACTGTGCAGCTGACAGACCTGGTCTATGACTGCCCTGGGCCCCCTTTTCTAATTCCACAGCCCTAAGGTTGGGAACCCTAGATCTGGTCTTGTCATTCATTTGTAGGTGAAAATTTCAGGCTTTATTCAAGACGGAAAGTGATTTGCCCAAAGCTAGGGAACAGAGTAGTGTGGAGGGTAGAGGTCACCCAGCCCCGGGGGCAGAGCCTTCCTGCAGGGCCCTTGTGTGTGCACTTCCCAGGCTGGGTGGTGCCACCTGGGGGCAGAGGGGCACATGAATTCTCCACATACTCTCCTCTCAGCACCATCACAGAGAACATCAGGGCCACTGAAATGCCCTGTCCATAACCACCTCTAGGAAGGAGACAGCCAGGAAGATCAAAGGGCCTGTGGGCATGGGGACCCAGGCCATGACTCACATTCCTCAGAGACGGGCTCTTGGCTGGCTCAGGGCTGGCTCTTTTGCTGGTCTCATCGTCATCCTCTGGCATGTCCCGAAGGTCACTCAGGTCACAGTCTAGGTCAGGCCATGATGCAGAAGAGACACGGATGCACATGGTACAAGGGTTACAGGGCTGGGTTAGGGGTTGGTAACTTGAAGGTGGGGGCAGGCCTTACCATTTCCACTAGTAACCTGAGTAAGTGACCCAGTCACCTTACATAAACGGGTCCCAAGAATCCCCACTCTGTCTCCCAGGCTTCATGAGAGTATGGAAGAAAGACAGCGTTTGTCAGGATGCTCCAGCTGTGCTGTGAAGTCACAGTCCCTAAAAATCACTTATTGTCACAGCTCTCTGTGTGTTGAGTAGGGTTGCCCCCCTTTGGATGCCCCCAGGGCAGCCCCTGCTCTTCTAACTTGGCTCTCATTTTCTGCTGAGCTATTGGACAGTATGACCCAGGGTCCAAGAATAGGACTGGAGAATGGGCACGGCAGGCATTTGCTCTCTCTCTCATGCGGGGCCCTCTTTGGACAGCACACTTACTTGTGCTATCCATTAATTCTCTGGAATCTCATCATTGCAGATTTCAGTTATATTCCAGAACTGGCAGGGCCCAGGGATGCTAAAGAACTGCCCAAAGCAACTCAGGGACATAATGTGAGAGGAAGGCCCTGCCAGTCTGAGGGCTTCTGTAAGCTGGAGCAGCAGACACACATCCACAGGCAGAGGGAGGGTCTTATAGCTGAAGTCAGGATACAGTTGCATACCGAATTCTTCAAAGAGAGACTCCACAAAGCTGGGCCCAGAGTGGAGGTCCGCAGTGTTCACATACAGGTAGGAAACTTCTTTGGCTGTCAGGAGAAGGACACAGCAGCAGTGAGCAGGGAAGGGCCCAGGTCTGCTCCACCCCCCTTGGAACTTCCCTCCCACACATTGTGAAGTGTGTTCATATCCCACATTCTCTGATGGTTTTCAGACTTTGTTTTCTTTTTACATTGCTACCAACAAGGATCTCTCTCCAAGGAAAAGAATGCGCAGAAGCCAATGTTACAGAGGTTTCCCTGGGGACAACCAGGGGACAGGGATTCCAGCAACCATGATCAGAAAACCACTGCTTCATTTAATTGTCCCTGGGGGAGAGGTGGGAAGCAGGTGACATCAACTCTTTTGTCTCTGGGAAGAGGCTCAGTCACCCACTACATGGCTTCCTATAGTGGCCTTCAGATGCTGTGAACTCTATGGGACATGGGTTCAGCTCATTTGAGTTCACTGGGCACATTTTGTCCCTTTAACTGAGAGGGAGGTGATGAAGAACTTGTAGTGACTGAAGGTGGCTTGCTGCTAGACCCACAGTGAAGGGTGGAGACCTGGAGGATGGGACATGGACAGATATGCAGGGGAGGGGTACAGCTCAGAAGGATATGTGTGTGTGTATCAGAGGGGTGTGGGAATGCTTGTGTAGTGTGTGATGTTTATGCTTATCAGTGTGTGTCTTATGTGTGAATGTATGCCATGTGTGCCTGCTGTGTGTGTGAGACATGTGTGTTCTGTGTATATGGTCTGGAGAGGGCTGAGGCAGGGTGCAGGTACACAAAGAGCACAGGCAGGATGTGTTGGAGCAAGAGGTTCAGGTGGATGGACAACTGGACCAGTGTGACATGTGCAGGTGTCACCATTCTAGAGGCCTCTGTGTCTTCCTGCAGAAGGACCTGGGGAATTATTGAAGATTCTGGAGGAGGGCAGTGGAAGTTTTACAACCTGTCACAGTGAAAACTTCCGGACTGATTGCCTGTGGCTGACCTGGGAGGGGCTGCAAGTTCTGTAGGATGGAGGCCACAGCCATCTTCTTCTCCAGGGTGGTGTCACTGAGGTACTCGTTGTCCAGGAGGCTGAGTAGCCCTGTGAGCTCTGGGATCAGCTGTTCCAGCACTGGGGAAGAGGGCCAAGGAACACAGTCACAGCTCTGCATCTAGGAACCTGCACCCTTCCCACCCACCAGAGGCCAGGAGGTGGGCCTGGGCCCTCATGCAGCTGTCTCAGCTCTGGCCACCTCCTCCCTTGGGAGGGCCGGTTAAGTTAACCTTGTGACATTTCTCCAGGCCTCTCCACTATGCCTCAGACCTCAGGTGCCTTGGCTGGACGACTGGACATCCTAGGTTCACTCTGAGCCCAGTCAGTCCTCAGGCAAGGCCAGCAGGCCTCATTAAGCCTCACTAGGCCTCCCTTTGTCCCAGGCTGCCCTCTGTTCCGCAGGCCTGGGGGTGCTCAGCTCAGGTCTCAGCTGGGAGCTTCCAGCTGTCCAGGACACAGGCAGGAAGGAAGCTTCCTGTTGCTTCCGTTCATACACTTCAATCTCTGGAACCTTCTGTTTCCGGTGCATTGGCCAGAGCCAAACTAAACATTAACCCTTCCTACCCCATGTCTCAGACTATCATCACCATTTCTGCTTTCCAAGATACACTAGTGCTTCTCATACTTGAGTGTGTACAGGAACTACCTGGACATTTTATCAGAATGCAAGTCTTGATTCAGAAGGTCTAGGGGAAGGGGACTAAAACACTTTGTTTCTGACACACTCCCAGGCCCAGGTCACTCTGAGGTTGAAGAGCCCAGAGTGGAGACTCCTTTAAAGACTGGGGCGTGCCAAGACCATGATGTCACTGATGCAACTTGGGACTTGTTTGTCTTAGAGCTGAAGACCAATCTGGTCACAGGAGTAGCATTGTTCTGCTTGGAGTTCTGATGCCCAAGAAGAAAGCTGGCCTGTGCTGAACAACCTTAGGATCTGGGGGAAGCCATTCCATGTGATTGGCTCATTTAAACCTCCCATCAAGCACTTTGTTATCCTCGTTAGATGGAGGATTGTCTGGCTGGTAGACCCTCCACTACACCTGCTCCATTCACACTCTTCTGTTAACCACAGACCTATATTGCCTCATGCTGCCTCACTTGATCCCACCAAGTTCTGAGATAGATCCCAGGATCACTCCTACTTTTTTTTTTTTTTAATTTTGTCTAGGAATACTGAGGAAGAGATCTCCCATTGGCTTGTTTGCTTCCCAAATGGCCATTCACAGCCAGGTCAGGGACAAACTGAAGCCAGGAGCCAGGAACTCCATCTGAGTCTTCTATGTAGTCCAAGTGCTTGGGTCATTCTCCACTGCCTTCCCAGGTACATTAACAGAAAACTGGATCAGAAGTGGAGTTGTCAGGTGCTCTGATAACGACTTGTGCTGAGGTTTAAAACTCCTTGTGCTCTCTGTGGCCCCAATTCTCCTGCGAAAGCAGGAAGAACCTTACCTATTCATCCAGGATCTAAGATGGCTCTTAGGGACTATAACATCATGCAAAAGAGAACTGACCCTGGAGCCAGACAGCCTAGATTCAAATCCAGCCTCTATCATTAGTTTTTGTACTTTCTGGATATTATATAAACTGTCAGTGATTTAGTTTTCTCCTCTGTTAAGGGGGTATAATACCAGCACTTGCCTCATAAGGCTGTATATGAACATTTATACCAAGCATGAAGAATAATCTAGCTGGCTAACCACAGGACACACAGTAGTCTAACCACGGAACAACTGTCCATATTACATTCACTGGGAAATTTGCCTCGCTGGTCTGTGCTGATGTCTGCCAGCATCTGCTGCAGCCATGAGGCTCTAGGGAGATGTGGACTGGACTGCAAGGTGGCTTCCCTGACCTCTACAGTGGGGCTTTGCTTGGTCAGTGTGAGTGCTCCGTGTGCTAGGTGCTAGCAGGCATGAGCAGATGACTGCACATGGATTTCCTCTAAAATGGACATTGTGTGTACAGATGGGGCACTGTGAGGAGAATGTGATGTTCACATTCTCTCTGTGGCTTTCAGTATCATCCTAAAGTTGGAGATAATGAACTAAAGGCTGATGACATGGACAGGTCCCCCATCTTTAACACTGAGGCAGGGACCTAGTGGCAGTTTCCTATCTAAATCCCATGGCACTTCTGAGTGTTCCACTTAGGATACTGATGTTTCTGGAACTGTCGCCAAGATGGTTGGGAGCCATGGAACAGTTGCACATACTGAAGGAGGAGGACTCTGGTTAGTTCCAAGTCTGGGTGACTTCTGGGGTTTTGCGTTACACAATTTTGGGGGTGGAGAGGTGAAATGTGCTATGCCACTGAAGCAGAGGTGCAGAATTGGAGGGGAAGGAGTTTTCCTTTTTTATAGAGGGAAGACATTTATGATAACTTCAACCAAACTTAGCCATTTTGAAGAAAATCTTGAAATGGAATCATAAACTTCCTAGCTTCCTTAGACATTTACTGAGCAATAAATGTGTGCCCAGCTTCCCACTGGGGATTTAGGAAACAACGAATGAAGGGTGGCCTGGTGGGCATTTTGCTCTCAGTCACACACATGTGCGTGCTCATAAGCAAGGCCCTGGTGAATGCAAGGCAGTGAGTGCCGCAGGGCAGCTTGGGAGCTCTCTGAGGCCCACAGGTGAATGCTCGCAGAAAAATCCAAGATGCTGCTTTGCTCTCAACCGGGGCCATCACGGCACCAGTGTCAGCCCTATGACAGATGTTCAGAAACCGTTTGATATCAGGATCTCCTTATACTTTTAAAAACTATTAAGGACTGTACATAAGTTTGGTTTTATGACAATATTTGCAGAACTCATAAAAAAAAACACAAAGTTTTAAAACAGAGGGGCACATAGCCCACTTAACTTTCAGAACACCCACAGAATCAGACTGGAAAATTCCACTGTACACTGTGGAGAAGGACACTGAAAAGGTGTGGGCCCTCTCAGTATTGTATAAAAGTAGATTTGACACCCCCAACATCATACCTCTACAGATATTGCCCTTTGATGAATGACTCCTGATTGTCCAGTGTTAGGGGCTTCTTTACTATTCCTTCTTCCCTTTCTTCCCACTCCCTTTCCCTCTGGGCCCACAGACTTTAAGGCCTTAATTGTGAAGATTTCATAGAAGAAAACCAAGCAACCCAAAGAAAATAGCTAACTTAACAGTGAGAACTTCTTCCCAGATAAACATCCTTATGTGCCTTATGGATTTGGAGACTTCTCGGCCAGTGCTGAGCTCTCCAGGAACAATACAAAGCTAACCCCCAAAAGCTAGCTTTCAAGCACAATGACTATGGAAGTGCTTTCAGTGATTGCTTTGTTTTGAGTGTTGAAAACCCAAAACCACAGGGATATGAACCATCTGAGAACTGAACTGGAATAAAGTCTTAAGTACCTGTGACAAATGACCCTTGAGGATCTTCATATACATCCACAGGGCAGCCAGCTTGAATTTTAGAATAAGGCTTTAGGGGACAGAACTTGGGAATACATATTCCTAGGTCTCCTATCCAGAAAATCTGAATCAGTTGGCCTGTCCCAGAAACCTGTAGTTTACAAGTACATCCAGGTGACTCTGATGGCAGGCAGTCCAAATTTCAACTTTTTCAGAATATTACAGGAGACATCTTAATACCAGGAATGTAGAGAAAGCTTTTACTTTCCTTAAAAAAAAAATCTCACTGAACATCCCCTTTTGAAATAAGGGGGTAGAATTTTCACTTCAAGCATGAAAGTGGGAATAAAAACCCTGTGGGAGATGATCAATAGCTGGAGCACAGAGTCCTGCTTAGAACAGCACAGTGGTTAGAAAGCCAGGGTCAGACTGTGCACACTGAGATCTGTTGTACTGTCACTTCTGACCATGTTAGAGAATGCTGAGTCTGGTTTTGTCACATTTACAATGAGAACAATTGGGTTCTGACCTCATAGGCAGGGAAGGCCAGGTACGGTCATGCTTGTGAAGCACTTGGCATGGCGCTATGTCTGGACCAAGCATCAAGTGACAGCCACATTGTTGTCATGGCTACTGTTTCCCAACACTCCCCAGAACCAAGCAGAGTCCAGAGTACTGGCTAGACAGTACTGATAGATAGGCTGTGATTTGTAGCAACGCTCTGTTCATATGTTTGGGGCTGTGTCTCAGTACACAGATGCCCAAGGAGCACTTATTCAAGGAACAAAGTATTTTGGTGATCTAGTTTAACACTCTCGTTTTAAATACATAGACAGTGAGGGTCAAAGAAATTATTGGAATTAAGTATGATCACATGACCAGTTGGAAAAAAAGTATCTGGTGTCAAATTCACACAAAGTTTACACAAAACATGGTGCTTAAGATGAATCATGGAAGAGTGGCTAAGAGAACAGGCTGTGGGCAGACAGGACTCTCCCAGCTCTGTCATTTTCCAGCCATGTGGCCCTGGGGATATGTCTCAACTTTCCTAAGGTTCAGATTCTTCACAGTGTGGGTAATAACAGTAGCTGTTTCACAGAGAAGGGCACTCAGTGCCCTATAGCTACTCCCTGGATTCCTGTGTGCCTCCTGGGGTGGAGTCAGGTGTAGTAGCAGCACAGCAGAGGCTGGGAAAAAGAGACATCCTGGGACTCTTCAAGTCTCTTCCCATGGACCTTTTATAGCTCTATCCTTGATCTTGAGATTGGGATGGGTGAGAGCGGAAGAAGGCAAAAGCCCTTTGCTTCGGGTGGTCACAGACCAAGGATTCCTCCATGCCAGGCAAAGGGACAACATCTTCCCTTGGGAGCTGTAACAATGCAAGCCAGGAATCACCCATTCCGAACCCCTACCTGCTTTGCTCCTCCTCCTGTTCCAAGTCCCTGAGGGCAGACTCTGGCATCAGGTTAGGACTGTCTTTATGTTCATTTAGAATCAAGGTTAGGTTTTGTTGATCTTGTTTGGTTTAGTTGAGTTTTAGGGATGTCAGATAAATCCCAATGATGGAAAAACAAAGCCAACAGGAAGAAATGGACTGATCATTGTTTATAAGTCTTCAATTGTGTCACAGAAATCCAAAATGGGATAATTTGTGATGCAAAAAAAGTTTCTCAAATAAAACTATAAACTTCTTTAAAAATCCATCCAACATTAGGCTGCTAAGTGTTTATTAGTCCTGTTAAGCACTCAGCCAAGACTAATATCAGTTGTCTCTCTGCTACTCCACCTTCTCTACCTAATTGAAATCAAAAGGAGATGTTATGTAACAGAAATTAAGCCACAGACAAAAAGCATGTCACTAGCTCTGAGGACCTTTCCCTCCACACAGAGTGAAAATTTCAGCAAGTAGCTTTAAGGATACAGCACAACAAAGGGTCATGTTTATTTAAGAGTCCTTAATGGTAATTAGTCTAACTTCTGTGACAAAAGGCAAATGAATGATTCAACTTCAACAAATCATATGAGTAAAACATCTAGGCCCTTTACCGCAGAATCTCATTTCTGCCCACCTACTGGAGGCTGGAAATAATTTTGTTAAATGCAAAGCAGTAGGGGCAGCTGTCATTTCCCTTTTCCCTACCTCACTATTTGACAAAATTTTACAGGGACCACAAAGATCACTCATTCTTCATTATTTTTATTGATGGAGAAAATATATAGAAAGTAAAAGAGTTGTGGGAATGTGGTTTTATGAAGGTCCTGCAATTTTTCTTTTGGGTTACTCAAGTTTCCTTCCTCATTTCCACACAGTAAAAGAACTTATTTTCCAACTCAAAATCCCTCTTGTCCTGGAGAAAGTGCCAGTGCCTGATTTTGGTGATGACTTTACATGTGGTATGTTTTGAAAAGCCATTTTGTGAACAGGACACAGCCCATTGTAATGGCAGGGAGGCAAATTTTCCTGGAAAGAAAAGTGATTACTAATGAGAAGGGAGTTCCACGTTTCGGTGGGAGAGGAGAGGAAGAGGAAGCTTTCCTTTCCTTCCAGAGACTTCCAACCATCCTTCCCTCATGCTATACCCCTGAGCTCCTTAGCCTAGGGACAGGCTGTTTCCTTGTCAACCAGGAAATACCCTTTCTACTCTGATCTCAATCTTGTCCCTTCAGGATCCCTTCCTGTCCTCTTGACTTCACCCTTTCCCCCTATTTCATGCTATCACAGCATCAAGTACCTCTCCCTGTGGCACTTCACATTCTTTAAGTCATATTTAGATGTATGGCTTTTGATTACTGTCAGTTTCCTTGAAATGAGCTCCCTGCTGGTTCCCTGGAGGCAGTAACAGTGCCAATGCAGACTGAGTGCTTAAGTGATGGCAGAATGAGTGGATTCTTGGAGCACATTGTTGTGTTTCTTAAGTGTGAATGTTAATAGGACTTAAAAGCTATGTCTATCCTTATTGTGGTTCAGTGTAGTAAAAGACACTTGCAAAGAAGCCAAACAAACAGGACAAACCAAAAGGTAAGCAGAAGCCCAATTTCTTACTTTGCTAAAATCCCAGTCGTGCTATTTAGTTGAACTTGTACCTTTCATGTGAATATATTTTGTAGTTGATGGATTTAAAAAAAAGAATTAGTTTTTATTTGAAAGTAGTTGAGTGTGAGAGAGATGTCTTTCATCCGCTGGTTGACTCCCCAAATGGCTGCAGTAGCTAGGCTATGCCAGGTAGCAGCTAGGATCTGGGAATATCACTCATCCAGGTCTCTCACTTGGGTGGCAGCGACTCACGTATTTCAGCCAGCATCTGATGCCTTCCAGGTGCATTACAAAGGAGCTGGATCAGAAACAGAGTAGCAGGGATTGGAACCAGAATCTGACGTATAGGATATTGGTGTCTCAGGCAGTAGCTGAACCCACTGTACCACAGCATGAGCCCCTGGAATTTGATTGTAACATATAAATTATCAGATAATGATAAGTAGTAGGTACTGAACAACTCAAAGTATCTAAGTTTAAGTTACGTTCCCCCAATTCCTAGCTGTGGACCTTTGGGTTCCTGACATAACCACACCATGCCTTCACATGTGAACATGTCCACCTCGTCAGTGGGAATGGACCCCAAGACATGTGAAAGTGCCTACAATGGCGTTTGGCATAGTAAGCACTCAGTAAATACTGACTGCTTACTTTACTCTTTGCATGTGTTATTTGCATAAATTATTTCTTATGAAAGGCAGGTATTCTACAGGTGGGGTAACTGAGGATTACAAAATGGGAAGAATTTTTGAGGAACTAGTGTACCTAGGATCTCTCTACCAGTGTTCAGAATTTTTGGGGATGCTGCTTTGGTCTGTGTGCAACTCAAGGTTAATCCTGCAGAGAGGTCACCAGTTCCACTGGTGAGGCTGGTAGAGCTGTCATCACTTCCTGAGTTCAGAAATCTTTCCTTCCACTGCCCCCAATCTTTCCGAGTTGTTACAAATCTACCCAGCTGGACCCACAGGGATGTCTTCCTTCCTCTGATTTTACAAAGATTTCTCAAGTGAAGGCCAAACAGCAGGCTCAGCCTTGGAGGGGACAGCCCTGGCTGGATCTGCATTGTTTATCACTAGAACAAACACTTCCTGTTGTGGCAGGCTGCATGCAGGCTGGAAAAGAATGATCAAGCAGCAGCAGGGAAAACCCAGCTGCAAATCCTAGGGCCCAGCTCTCTGCTTTCCAGGAGTTAAATATAGCCTGGCGGGAGGCAGGACAGGGGGTGGTGAGGTCACCTTGGACAGCCTTTGTGTGTTAATTAGAGTTCTGGCAGGAGACTGAATACATTTTTATGTTGAAGCGAAGAGGGCAAGTTTGACCCCCCAGACAGAAACACAGAAACATTCACGAGGAAGGGAGATGGGGCAGCAGGGAGGGCAGAACTCCAGCCTGACCTTGGAGTTCATGGCTTGGGTTCTAGCTCTTCCCATCTTCTACAGTGTGATTTGGGTGAGTTATTCAATTCCTCTGAGCATCATTTTCAAATCTTTCTGTACAAAGGAACTTGGGAAACCCATGGATAGGTCTGCGTGAGGGGGAGTACTGTGGAAGGTTATAAACCATTGGCATTGTCTCTGACCTATTGCTATTTCACAAAGATAGAGTGATCACAGGTTACTGGGGAAGAAGGTTTTGGGATGTTTCTGGGTGATGCTTCCCCAGGTACTGTAGGCCACACTCTTGGGCTCTGGGCAGCCTGCATCTTCAGTGGGTTCCCAACAGCAGCTCTGCCCATCCAGTCCTCCATTAAGAGGGACCTGGCTTAGCGCACATAAAAGATCTCAGCTCCAAGCTGCAAGGAAAGCTAAAGCTTCCTCTCTTCAGGCCATCCCCAGACCACCCATAGGGGTGGGGGCTGGCCACTGAGTCCCAAGGAAATAACTTTTGGCTGTAGGACTGGGTTCTCCCAGAATTGTTCCTTTGTCTACAGATTCTTCCCTGTTTGCCTCACACAGGAAATGGTTCCAGGAGGAAGTGGAAAACTGTGACACACACTGTCCTCCCCTGCTCCCAAGATGGCAGCTGTTTCTGTCTTCTGCAGTGCACTGTCCCCTCCACCAAAGGCTTAGGACACTTGGTAGTCTTGAGGAGTTGCTGGGATGCCCAGGGACAAATGCAGGCAGCATTTACAGGCTCTGAAGTGATGTTCCAGATGTTTGTATAGATGACCTCATTTCATTCTTCTAAGGGTCGTGCCAGATGGGTTCAGCTTTTATTTGCTGCTTTATGCATGAACCAAATGTGCTTCAGAGAGGCATAGCTGTTTTTCTTAAGGCACACAGTGAGCAAAGACTCAGACTAGACCTAACTGCAGAGCCTAAGCTTTCAGTGAATGCTTATTATATAATGCCTTCTGACCTTCTTCTAACAGGGACCCTCTGATCCCAAAGCTTGCTGAACTCAACCTGAGTCATGTATGACCTTTCCCCACTGGTGTTCATTCACTACCAGGTCAGGGGTCACCTGAGGCCTCAATGGAGGCAGGGCTTGCTGCTTTTGAGAAGTCAGAGTTTGAAGGCTCCCCAGACATCTCTAAGACATCTCTAGGCTCTGGCCAGGGCTATCTGGATTATGCAGGTGATGAAGATGCCCAAGGATAAAAACAAAATCACCATCACTTCCTTATACGCCAGTGCTGTGCCTAACGCTTTTATTTCTTTTTAGGGATAGGCCCTCCTAGGGTGGGCTGCCACTTGAGATGCTTACATTCCATATTGGAGTGCATGGCTTAAGTCCCACATCCTCCACTTCTGGTTCACCTTCCTGCTGCTCCAGCCCTGGGTAGTGACATGATGATGGAGCAGGTTCTTGGGTCTGGGTGGAGTCCTAGCCTCCTGTTTTCAGTCTGGTCCAATTCTGGTGATTGTGGGTCTTTGGGAAGTGAACTGGCAGACCATTTAGAAATAGGACCTCAGGTAAACAAAAAATGAATTAATCCTGATTGAATACTCTCATCATGCCTTACTTTTAAAAGCCATTCATTCATTCAATTAATGTAATCTATTATCTTTTCTAATGAAATAAACACCCACAAAGTTACTATTCAGAGCAAAAGCCAACATCTTGACATCTGACTCTGAGATAGGACCTCTCTGCTTCCTCCATCCTGAATACTGCATCTTGGGTACCCTTGCTTTCTCTCTAGTTTTATTACATTAAGACATAGAGCTGAAAAAAAAAAAACACAGTTGGCATTTTAGTTGCTTTTATTAGAAGGGTGTGGTGATATGGATAAACTTTTGTGGCTTTTCTCTGTAATATGTAGCTACGGTTTACCCATGTTGCTGCCTGCCTCTGTTTTCCTTCATTTTCCCTGCTGTATGCTACTCCCTGTCAGAGAAGGTGGGCATCTTCTTTGTACCTACATTGTCAGAACTCTCCCTTTTCTACTGCCAGGAAATTGAGGCCTAGAAAGGTTGAGGGGCTTGCTAGAGGCCAAAGATATCAAGATTGGAACCTTCTGGTGCAGAGGGGGAAATCATAGGCACAAGAGTCTTGGGGCCCAAGCCACAGCTCCATATTTCCTGTCTATGTGGTTTTGGGCAAGTTGCTTCACATCTCTGACCTCTGTTTCCTCAGCGTCAAAGTGATCTGATCCCAGCAGACTTACTGACTGTGCCAGTGAGAGGATAGCACACTGCAAAGGAGAGTCTGTAAACCCGTGGAGGGGATTGGAATAGAAATGCCACCCTCCCCCTCCACCACTGCAGCCAAACAACAGAACTTGTAAGGCATCCAGAAGATGAGGTTCAACAGTACCCCACTGAGCATAGCCAGGCTTAGGTGCCCAATCTTCTCACAGAAGCCTCAGGGTGGTAAAGGAACTGGGAAGACATCAACAGCTGCCTCAGGCTGTGCTACAAGGATCCCAGGATGTCTGTTGCTTTGTTCCGCTCAAGAGAGTTTTCAAATATAGCTTTTACTGTTTCTGGTTTATTTTCACTATCTGAGACTTTACCCCAGCACTGTTTGTCCTACTTCTTCTGAACAACCTGCCCTCTCCCAGCTGCCACCTCTGAGGAGCTGTGTGACCTCACACAAGTTACTTAGCTTCTCTGTGTCTGTTTCCTCATGTACAGAATGAGGATAGAAGTAGTTCCCATCCCTGATGGTGCTGTCCTGAGCACTCAGTGAGGTCTTACACAGTATGTGTAGAACAGTTCATAAAGCATGCCGGACAGACTGTCCCCGTCCACTGGATAGTGTCCTGTCATCCTCTGAGAGTACTTCACATGCTGCTGCCTCTAGGTCAGTCCTGGATAGGCCATGTCACCTATCCAGATAACTTGTTCAATGTCTTCAGTAAACTGTGCCCCCACGATGGCACAGAAGTCACAGTCATCCAGGATCCAACAGATTGTGTGGAGGAGGGACAAACTGACAGTTGGAGTTTGGAGGAAGGACCACAAATGTGGATAGGGTCTGTGAATCCTGCCTATGGCACCTGTCTCCAAGAACAAGTTGGGTGTGGGAAAGCTCCCTGGAGCATATGGGGACTCCAGGACATAGTTGGTGGATTGCAACTCCAAAATCCCAATCTTAGTTTCACAATAAAGAAGGATTTTCTAGCAATCTGAATGAGGAAATCAGGCAAATGCCCTTTTCAAGAGGACTTGAATCAGGTGGCACAATCCCTGGCAGGAAGGCTGGGACTGAGGGTAGCATACAGAGCAGGTGATGTAGCCTCTGGTGGCAAACACTCAGAATTGTATTTGGGGTTTGCAGCCCCAGACAAGTCATGGCACCTCACTGAGCCTCAGTTTTGTGTGCCTCTGTTCTTAGACATCAGTGTTTTAATCCCACACAGTCTGCAACTCACCTGAAGTACCTGCTATGGTTCCTCATTGCCCATCCTCTCCCACTTTGACAGGGCCTAGTACTGGCCTTGATAATTTCTCCCAGTTGCAACATCTCACAGCCCCTCCCTGCTTGCCCGTTTTCCTTTGTGACATGCATGATGAAAGACCCTCACTTGCTCCAGGCACTCCCTGTGGCTTATCCCCCACTCTTCTGGAATTTCATCCCTCCCTGGGGGGATCTGTGTGGGGGTGGGGGCAGTGAGGGGACTTGAGATAAAGTATCTGTGAGATCACATGGATTCCTCTCTTTTATTTAGGAAGATGATTGTTTACAAACCTAACATTCATTTTGATCTAAGTGAAAAATCGAATGCTTCTCATGTGCTGAGAGGGTTCTCTGTGCGAATCCAATTACCCTTCAAGAGTGGAGAGGCAATCACTATTTCCGTCTTCAGTTGAAGAAACCAAGAGTCAGGATTTAAGTGGGAAGAGCAGAGCTGGAACTCAAACCCGGGCAACCTGACACACACCCAGTACACTTGCTTGCCCCTGATCCCGTTTCTATTATTAGGAACAGAAGCACAGCTTCTGAGGGAAGACACGCCCAGTTGGGGTTCTGCGAGATAAGGCATTACTCTTTTTCCCAGGCCTCCATAGGCTCTGCCTTCTCCTCTGGCTCCAAGCATGCTGCCTTCTGCCCATCTGCTTCCTGAGCAACATTTGGAACTGCCCTCCTTTTCTCTTCAGCATTTTCTCCCTCTGGAATGCCATCTCATAGGGTTATGGAGGTCCCCGTCTGGACCCTGAGTCCTGTTACACATTCTCTCTGCTGCATACCGGCCAGCTCTAACTTCACATCACAGGCACTGGTGACCAAATCTTGCTTTCTCTTCCACATGAGAAGATTCCAGGGTGCAGGGACCCTGAGCTTGCCCTTGTGAGCCCTCTGAGCTGCACCTGGCTGCTGGCTAGAGGTGGGGAAAGGCACTGAGCCTCCCCGCCTTCCTGGCATACTCCCAGAGGATCCGTTTTCTTTTTGATTCAAGTGCAGCTAAAAAAAATTCCCTCTTCGTTTCATATCAGCAGGATCTGTTCTCAGCAAACCCTTCAACAAGAATGGGCAGGAAGAGTAAATATTTATTCTGCAAATGAATAAATCTGATTTCATCTTCAAAAGAATGCTTTAGTATAAATTATCATAATTTTTCCATTCTGAGATGCCACTGATTGGAAGATGTTTTTATCTAATGATTGACAACCTTTTTTTAAAGGAAAGAAATAAATAACAAATTGATATTTCAAATGTAAGATATGTTCTGAGTTTAAAAAAGAATATGTCTATATGTCAATGAAATGAGGTATTCAATTTAATTTTTATTTTCTTCGTTGGCTCTGCTGCTGTCAGAGGAAGAGGCCCCAGACCTTGCCAAGGCCATGTGAGGTACTGGCAGATCTCAACAGTGTCTTACCAAAATCAGCTCTGAGCCACTTCATGGCTACCCTTGCACAAGGGGTAGCCTGGAGGACTTGCTACGGCAGCTGATGGGTTTTTCTCCTGAGCAGAGATGTCTGGGCCCTGATGAGACCTGGTGGTTGTTTTGTAGTTCTGTGGAAAACCACCTGGGGCACCCTCCTTTGATTTCCAGCAAAATTCTGTTACTCCTCCAGCCTCAGTTCCCCCAATTTTAAAGCCAAGGGCAGAGAATTGGTTTTGAAGTCCTCTTCTGATGAAGCCGGTGGGCTTCCCGGGCTGGCAGGGGGTGAGAGGCTGTCTTCAGTGTTTTTGTGTCCACTTTACCCAGGGCATCTCATCTGCACATGATTTAAGGACAATGCTCCCTCTCAGTCGGGATATATCCCTCAGACTCCTTGTCATCACAGTGCTCTAGGCAGACATGCCCAGTCTCTATAATCTAATCCAGGAGTTGGCCAACTGTTTCTGTAAGGAACCAGATAGTATTTATCTCAATCTTTCTAAGCTGGATGTGGCTTGCACTTCAGCAACACAACTTTACCCTCTAGTGAGAAAGTAGCCATTGGCAATATAGAAGGGATGGATGTGGCTGTGTCTCAACAAAACTTTATTTACAAAAACAGGTGGTGGGCTGGATTTGGCCCAGGGGCTGAGGTCTTCCTGGCAGGTGAAGGGACGAAGGATCTGGGACCCAAGTAGGGATTTGAGGAATTGGGCTGGGAATCCCTTTCTTGCATCAGTGGGTGGGCGTCCTTCCCATAGCATATAGTTAGCTGTGACTGTTGCTCTGTGTTGAGTTGCACGTTTCTGGGGACTCCACAGTTGAGGGAATGGTGCCGGAAAAGGCACATTACATCCCCCCTCCCACCACCATGTCCCCGTTTTCTTCTAGGCTGATGAAGGGCTATAAAAAGCCCCAGCTAAGCATGCTGTCAGTAAATTCCCCAGGGTGGAATGACCGCAATGTGGTGCCACATTCTGTCCCTGAAGCAGCCTGACAGCTGTGCCAGGGTGAAGGATCATGCAAGGCCAGTTCTGCACTCGGGGCATGGCTGGGATTCCCCAAATGGAATTTCAGATAGAGAATGAGCCTGCTCAGGTGCTCCTATGTTAGTGCCCTTATTCATTCCAGGAGCATGGGAGCTTGGATTTTGAAGCCCAGAACTCTGAGGGCCATAGTGGCAGGAGTGTGAAGAGTAAGAAATAAGACCTCAAGTGAGCTGCCTGACCAGACCTTTACAGAGGAGTCCCTGGATTGGCTCGGATGCCCCTTTTCCGCCTTCTTCCCAGCACCTCCTTGTCTGCACATTGGCATCTTCAGCTTCTAAGTGCCTGAGGCCTAGTTGGCAAGTCCTTCATGTCACTAAGCTGGAACTGGCTCTAACATTCATGGAGCAGTGGTGGAGAGCAATGGTCAGAACTGAGGTTCCGAAGCAGGCAGGCTGGTTCAACAAAGGCCCTCACTGAGTCTCAGTTTCTGCCACAGTGAGGTAGGGAAACTGGTAGTGACTACTTCTTGGACTTTTGAGAGGGTTGGCAACTCAGGAGGATCTTCACATCGGTAGTATTTGACCATTGGACATTTGCTGCAAGGTAACACTGGGGACATGAAGACTGTTCCAGAGCCTAGAATTCATACATACATAGAGGAGCCATTTCAAAAAGTTCAGTAACATCTTTGGCAAGCCCAGGCTAAGGAGTAGGGTAGTCAGAGGGGTGCTGGAAATGGGGGTGCAGGAGGGAGATGATGTCGAGGTAGTCTCTTTCGCAAAGGGAGATGGCAGAATCATCTTTCTGAGCCTCAGTGTTCACATCTACTCAATGGGGAGACTGTCTCCACTGTTCATTTCGTACAAACATCTGGGCCAGAAGAGAAACTCAGGGTTGAATGGCTCTTCAGAAAAATGACTTTTGTAATCAATCGTATCTGTTGATTTCTACCATACAGGACCCTTCTTACCAAAGCCAGCCCCTAGGGCATGACCTCTAAATGAGACTGCATATGGCTGCTGTGGTGAAGGCTGCCCAATCTCTGTATGAAGCACTCCGTGATGGTCAGACATCTCTGATGTGAAGCTAACATGTGCATCATTTGGAATGTCAAAATGCTCCTAAAAGTTACATGCTTTATCAACATTTATGTTCTTGCATCACAGAAGTCAGGGGCTGACAGGCTAGGCAGCTTGTCCCTATCCTTGCACTCACATCCACTCCAACATGCACACTAGGATATTACGGGAGTTGACACAACTTGGGAGTCCATGGCAGAGGACAGCAAGGGGGCGAGGCATGTCTCTGGAGTTCTATTTTTATGCAAAATTTTATTGTGGTTGTTGAGTGTTATGAGGTACATAAAAATATAATAGACTATAGTAAAAAAAGTTTGCATGGCCTTTTAAAACTAAATGAGACATTTTAAGGTTCTAGAAGGCCACTTTGGACAACAGAGCAGACCCCATAACTTCACTTAGATGGAGAGCTAGTGAATCGTGGGAGGTGTGTTAGCATGATCAAGATAATGTTCAGAGCAGTGCAGGGGAACTATGTGTGACCCCCTCTGAACACCTTGGAATAATCTGAGCCATTCTGCAGAAAATGCAGATTCTGAAATCTCATTCCTACTGGTCAGATCTCTGGGGGTGGATTTTCAGCGGCTCCACAGCACATGATTCTGAGGTCAGCAGGATTTGAGAACCAGCTGTAGACACCAGGGAGGGGTCCTTAAGTCAGGCTGGAAAGGTGAGAACAGGAGCAGGAGGCTCCTGTAGGAGGTGACAGGATGGAAGTAGTCATTCAAGGCCCTTTTCCCAGTAATAGTCACCAGGATTTTGGATTTGATTGTATAAAGGATGAAAGCAAAGGAAATGCTGTTAAACTCTGTTTCCTTCCTCAAAGTAAGTATCACTGATGCGGGGAATCCTGGAGCTGAATGTGACCATGTCCAACTTCTACTCTGAATTCTGTACTCATGCTTTCAACTGTTTACTATCTTGAAATATTTACAGAGCACCTACTAAGCCAAGCATTACACCAGGTTCTGGGGAAGGGACTCTGAACAAGGGAAGAAGGGCTGTGTCCTCACAGAGCTCAATTAACAGCTAATTCAGTCCCACAGTGAACTGTGCTTGTACCTATGGCAACTAATGAGGAGTACAGGGGTTGCTTTGAACACGAAGAAGAGAGGGGTGCAGCTACTGTCTTGGGATGTCTTGCTTGAGTAGAGAGTGAAGGATGAACAGTAGTGAAGTACAAAAAATTTGAAAATGCACGGAGCAATGTAGATATGAAAAAGTCTGGGTAGGCTAAGACCCAAAGTGAGCTGGTGAAGTAGGGAGAGAACAAGTGAGCAAGGCACCAAGGGCCACCATCCAGATTGTAGTTTATATCTAATGGAAAATGAGGAACCACTGACAGTCTCAGCCCAATTAGATGAAGAGCTTTAAATAATTTTTCATTACATCAGGCCATCTCCTTAAATTCTGTCTTCACATGTCTGTAATTCACAAGCCCCACTGAAAACTATTGTCTACTAAAATGCCATAAATAAAAGAAAGGCAGATATACACAGAGAAATAAAAACAGAGAAAAAGATCTTCCATCCACTGGTTCACTCCCCAAATGGCTGCAACAGCCAGAGCCGAGCTGATCCAAAGCCAGGAGCCAGGAGCTTCTTCTAGGTCTCTCATGCAGGTGCAGGGTCCCAAGGCTTTTGGCTGTCCTCTACTGCTTTCCCAGGCTACAAAAAGGGATCTGGATGGGAAGTGGAGTACCTGGGGCACGAACCAGTGCCCATCTGAGATCCCAGCACATGCAAGGTAAGGATTTAGCCATTAGGCTATCATTGTGGGCTTCCCTCCATACCTACAACACTGTTCTGTTGTTGAATGGGTCATTCCATATGTATGCTTTCCCCAAATGAAGCTTGGAAATTCAGCTTCTGTTGAAACTCTCAACTGCTTTCCCAGGCCACAAGCAGGAAACTGGATGGAACAGGACTGCTGGGGTTAAAACCTGCACCCATATGGGATCCCGGTGCAAGAAAGGTGAGAACTTTAGCCACTAGGCTACCATGCTGGGCCCAGTAGGAGTTTTTAATGCTGCCTTCTGTTTTCTTGGGAAGTTGAATACTGGACAACTAGAGAAATAGTCCTATATTCGGCTTTTCATTGAATGAAAATTTTATTGTTCAAGAGACAGCAGAGAAACTGTTCAATTTCATCCCCTTCTCTATTAGTATCAGTCCTTTTGAAAGCAACATTTATCAGTGTTATCATCATCTTTCCCACTGCACCATGTTCCAGGAGCTCACTTGGTCAGCCAGGGGGCTCAGCAGAGCTGAATGGTTCAGAAAAAAAAATCAATAAATTTGGGTTTCAGTTTTGACTATGACTTTCTACTTGTATGATCTGGGGGAAGTGACCTAATTTTTTGAACTTCATTAGGAGTGTCATGGACAAAGGTAATGCATGCCAGCTAGCCCTTGGATTGGAGCCACATTCCGTAATGGGTGTCAACAGTCCTGTGGGGCCATGGGACGTGGGCTCCTTCTGGGCGCTGGACACTGCTGACATTTCCTTGTCCTGCTCAGTCACATTGATGTTCAGCTTCTCCATTTTCATCAGGATTTTTTTTCTGCCTCTCTGTCAAACATCAGTTTCAAACCCCCTTTTTCACGTGGGTGAGCATTCTGCCAAGTTAAGTTCCTCCCTCCCCACCCTCTGCCAGGAACCCATCATTACTCCATTCTCATCTTTGCTTCAGAAAAACAATCTTGTTTTTTGGATACTGTCAGCTTCTCATATTCTTATTACAATTAAAAAAAACCCTTATAATTTATAAACAAAAAATAAAGCCACTTGTACCCCTTCCCCAAAACATATATGTGTGTGTGTGTGTGTATAGATATATTGGTATATATCAACAACAACAACACCCTAAGCAGCACCTCCTTCCTTTTCTGGCTAAACTTTTCAAATAAATGATTGACACAGCCTCCTGGTTCTTTGCCCACAACCTTTTCACCTCCTACAGTCTCACTTTCAATCACACCTCTGCTGAAAGCCCACTCTAGAGAGTCATAAATGCTTCTACTTGAACTGGCTTTTTGCCTCTGCCAAGTCCCATCTCTCTTGGACTTCCGTGAAGCTCTTCTGACCCTATAACCTCTCTGGTGTGTTCTCCTGTTTTGCAGAAATGGACAAAACATTGATTTGGGGGTCAAATCAATCTAGATGAAATAACCCTAATCCATCCCTCCAGGAGGCTTTTCTGAAACCTTTCCCTGCCAGTCTCCCACTGTCAGAGGTATTCATAGCCTGTGCGCTCCTGCCCTAAGCAAGTTGCCAACTAAGTCATTTCCTCAGCCTGTGAAATAGGAAGAATGACACCCAGAATTAGAAGAGTGAAATAAAGTACCATTTGCCAAGTCCCTGGCCTCGGGTCGATGCTTACTCACATGACCCCATGTTCTCCCACTGCTTGTGTGCTGTGTGTGTGGGGAATGTCTTCTTGCTGTTTTCCCTGATGCCTCTTACCCCTCTCCCCTGTGTCTCCCCATAACATCATTCCTCTGTATGCACTGACCTCTGTAGAGGACCAAGGCTGTCTAAGAGGGTGATTCCCAAAGGTCTTTATAAGTCAATAGCAGGGCCCTTTCTGCATTACCTCTTGATACATTTCCATTCAGGGGTCAACGCAACCTCCCAGTGACCCAATTTTGAACTCATTTTACTCACTACCAATCAGATGATCCTTCCTGTTTCTCTCTTTCTGTTAACAATACAAGCACGTGAGGAGCTGTTAAAGGAAATGGGGGTGTTGGTGAACAAGACTAAACCTGAAGGGAGGGAGATGGAATTAACTCCCCAAGTATCTATCTCCTAAGTAGAAAAGGCATAACTGGGTACCTCCATAACCGTGTTGGGACCCTGCACCCATGTGAGAGACCCAGAGGAGCTGCTGGCTCCTGGATTCAGACTGGCTCAGCTCTGGCCATTGCAACTACTTGGGGAGTGAATCAGCGGGTGGAAGATCTTCTCTGAATCTCTGCTCTCTGTATGTATATCTGCCTTTTCAATAAAAATAAATACATATTTTAAAAATTCCCGTCTTGCTTGGAATTCAGCTAGTTGAAAAGCTAGTGTAAAGTGGAAAGAAAAGGAATCTTGGAGAAACAAATCACCTCACAAAAATCAGGACTCTCAGCCTGAACCTTGGATATTAAAAAGGCAAATTTAATATTTAGACCAAAGCCTCTCAAGAGAAGATGGTTCAAGAACATTGGAAAGTTCAGAAACAAAATTGTGAAGGTAAGACATGGATCTCTGGGAGACAAGCATCAAGAGGGAATTCTGGGACACAAACAAGCTAGTAAAAAGTTTCCTATCTTTGCCTTATACGCAAGTGGGACCAGCTTATGGAGGGACATTCTACAATATGGCTTTATTATGGTGAGTCTGTTGAAGAGTGATTATAATTATTGTAATGGCATTTGCACAGATCTAAAGTACTGGATATTGTTTGAAAATTTTCCATGCATTTCATATTTACAACAAGCAAGAATATTATCAGTATCCGCATTTTGTCCTCATGTTCAGGTAGAAAGTTAATTAGGTTGTCTTGTAGAAGATGATGTCTGTAATGGCTCCCTAACAATTGTACGATATTCCTGAAATCAGGAAATCCTGTTGGAAGGAATTCCTGTTACTGTGTCATGAATGCTGCTTTACTCATAGGAAGACATACCCTGTTAGAAGAGAAACTCTACATCCCTTATTGAATTACTTGACTTTGATGACCAACTTTTATGTTGCAATTATTATGAAACATTGGAACAGTGCAGCTTAGGCCTCGCCCTGGTCTGAGCAGGAGCAGTGGAATGTGGGCCCTGTTCTAGGGCCCAGGCAGGCCGTTTGCAGCAAGGGTAAGGCAGGATTGTGGTGTAAGCAGAGCTCGGGTCACATGGGAGAGTCTGTTAGTGACCTAACCCCACTGTTAGGCTTTGACTTGTGAACTTGTAAACACAACTTGTGAATGTCATGTAGGTCACAGGTTGAAGCCTTAGCCTTCCTGTGTGACTTAAATTTGAAGACAGGCTTTTAAAGGAGGGGATTCACATGAAATGAAGCCATAAAGGTGAGGCCCTAATCTGACAGGACTGGTGTCTGATTAAAGAGAGACCTTTGAGATGTGTACACTAGAGGCCTCATTGAGGGTACAGTGGCCCTACAAGCCAGGAAGAGAGGCCTCCTTGAAAATTAGTCCTGATCGCTCCTTGATCTTGCTCTCCCAGCACTCAGAAGCTTGGGAAGTACATTTCTGTTGGGAAAGCCCTTCAGTCAGTGGTAATCTGTTAGGGCAATCCTAGCCAATCAACACAGGCAGGTCCCTGCTCACTACGGTTGACTTAGGATGTAGCCCACTTTGCAACAGTGGGATATACATTCAGCAGACACTGGACTTTGGCTTTTGAATTCCCAGGCTAACGACATACAACGTCATCCACTTCCAGTGGGAGTAGGGCCCAGCACAGCTCCCAGTTAGCATGGTAGTCAAAGGGAAATACACATTACCTTCTTCTATTTATGTTAACAGTTTCCTTCTATAATCTTGCTAAGCTAGCATGCCGGGTAGGTCAGGTGTATAAACTAGCACTTTGTAACATTTGGGGCAAATATAGACTTATTTTAGGTTCACTGAGACATAGCCCCTTTGTAAGTTGAAGAACATCTGTTGAAATACATCTGCGTACATGCTAGGCCTGCTTGCCTCAGGTGGGGACTTGAGGAACAGCAGTACCTGAGGGTAGCCCTGTCCCCATCCATGAGAAGAGAAGCTAAATTGATGCCTGACACACGTAAGAGCCCAATGACTTCAGTTTCCATTGTTGTTTACATTGAAGCTTAACCAAGCTTAACCATGCCCAGATGTTGGGCATGACAGTCCCGCTCCCCTACCTGGCAGGTAGGAGGTTGAAACGAGACCTGTGCTGCTCCTACCTTCCCTGACAACTCCCCGGGGAAGCTCATGTCAAGAAGGGTTTGCTGAAATGAATTTTGAAGCCTGATCTCTTATCTTGAAAACACGTATTGATTTTGCACTCTGCAGCACAGTTAAGTTTGTTTTAACTTATGAGATGCCTGCAGTTATTTAGCTGTTTAGAAAGCTGAGGATCTAGACAGGTAACCTGGTCCTGTTCAAGGTGGCCTGGAATGTTCAAGAAGTCAGAGCCAGTGTAACATAGGGATGGGAATTTGAGACACAAAGCACCACTTTGATGTGAGGTTCCAGTTATATTTGATTTTAAAAAGCTAACCTTATCGTGAATCAGGCCACTTGTAGCAAGCTCCTACTGTGTGCTAGGTGCTGGGTCAGCATAGCCATCACTTCTAGGAAGGGGCAGAGGCCACTAAACAAGTTTTCAGATGACTCACTCTGCTGACCTGTGACAGGAGCTATGGAGGAGAAGGAAAGCAGGTTAGAAGTCTGCTCGAGGGCAGAGCGCTAGAAGATTCTGAGCACCAAGAGTTCTCCCTAGAATCTGGTTTCCAGGGGGCGAGTGCAAGGCAAACTCCTGCTGAAGAGGTGCGGGTCACCAAGCATTTACAGCCAAGTGCAATAGTGCCACACTTTGTTTTCTTTTCCACAAGTCTGTGAGTTTCTACGTAGAGGGATCTGATGCCTGGGTGGGGGTGGGGGAGCAGTGTTCTTTGTCCCAGGTGGACAGGGGCTGGAGCCTGATCTGTCTTCCTTTCCTGCTGAGTGTGCTCCGTTTTGCACACTTGCTCAGAAGTCATCAAGCAGGTGAGAACTGCTTTAAAAATCACTGCCAGTTTCCCAAAGAACCAAACAGAAGCACCTCTACTTCCTGTTTCCCTTCCATTCTCCTTCAGGATGGGGTGGATGCAGAAGTTTGTGTTGTGAACTGCACACCAGGGGTGCCCCCCATGGCTTTCTGAGAATCAATCAAGGAACCAAGGCGCTATGGGAAGGCGACCCCACACCTGCTGCACTCCTGGCGGGGTGTCTCCTCTTCCTTTCCATCCCCACAGTCACTTCTCTCCCTCTCCCCACCCTCTTGAGGGTCACAGCAAACAGGCAGATGGGGGAGGGGTGCAAGGTTATTGTGGAGAGCTCAAGGAATTTCCCATCATTAACAGCAGCTTCTCATGTCGACACCACTCTTGCCACTTTACCAAGTGTCCTCACACCTGCAAACTCTGGGTTCCTGAGGGTGAGGAATCCAGCATTTCTATTCTTAGCCTTGGCCACTGCCCCATGTTCATGCAGTCTGCATCTTTACACACACACACACACACACACACACACACACACACACTGCAAACTCCAGGACCTAAGATGTGGCCTTCTCCTGTGGTTCCCCTCCCACCTCCAATTATTGATATCTTTTGATCCCACTTGCTCTGAATCTCACCATTTCTGTGGAAGTTCTGCTATTCTGAAAATCACTGCATGGGACCCTGGGAAATATCGCACTATTTCCCTTAAGAATAGACTGGCCATGGTCTCAGCCTCTCGGGAACAGAGCCAGGTCCCGCACTCACCGAGGCATTTACACCTGCAGGCGCTAGCCTGCTCCCGGAGCCCTCCCCTCCCCAAAGCCCAGAGCTTCTCCTGGGCACACACTGACTGCACAAGCAAAGGGGATTTGGGAAACAAAACCTGCAAACTCTTCCACGGGCAGGGAGGGGCGCACTCCTTCCGTAATTCTGGGTGGATCTTTGATGAAATTACAGATCTGAGTGTGGAAACTCCGATTTCACACACAGGAGCGACTCAGCCCCAGGACCGGAGGGATCCACATGTCCTGGGTTGGCAGGCAGCAGGAGGCACCTGTACACATGGCACTGGGCCGTGATTTCGCACCCGGCGCCCTTCCGCCTGCTACTCTTTCTCCTCCCCACCGCCCACCCTGCTCCCTCCACTCCACCTCCTCAATGGCCTCGAATCGCCCGGGCCGTTCTTCCCCGCCCAGCGCAGCAACAAGTGCGAACCCCGCGGCCCCACTTACCCCGGCCTCGATCCATGGCGCCGGCCCGACCCCCGGGGCGCGCAGCGCAGGGCGCAGCGGCTCCGGCGCGGCTGGCGGCGGCGGGCGCGCTAACTCCCGGGCCGGCCGCGGTCCCCTCCCCCAGACAGGATGCTTGCCGGGCGCCCCCGCCCCTCCCGCGCCCGCCCCTCTGCGCCGCTCCCGGAATAGACCCGAACGCGCCTCGCCCCTGGGCTGCCGGCCGGTGTCCCGCACTTGCCTGCGCCACGCCCCTGCGCTCCGCTGCCTCCTGCGGGGCTAGAGGGCCCGTTTCAGCCCCGCGCGGGGTCAGCTACCCCTGCTTCCCAAGCCCGCTGAACTTTGACAGAGGCTGTTAGAATGCATTTCTCCTGCCGGGTTCCCTGCGTGTGCCACCCCTTCCCTTGCTTTCGGGTCGTGTTCACTTGGCAGCTGTTTCCCAAGGCCCTTTTGTGACAGCGGGTCCAGAACTATGCTGAGGCTGCATCAATAATGGTACGGAAGAGGAGCAAAATAATAATAACAACAGTAATAATATATTTCTTTTTAAAAGGGGGTCTTTTGTGGAGAAGGGAGACAGGTGGGCAATGGGTCATATCGCGTTTGACATTCTGTGTGTAACAGAATCGCGACAACATGTCAAAATGAACGGACAGAAATGAAAACGTTTAGAATGCAGAACAATCTACTTTAAGTGTGTTCTTGCCAGGATACTTAGAGGACACAGAAAATAATGTGATCTAGGTATGAGATTGAAGTTTAAAATTGATGTCAGCTTCTTCATGCTATCAGTGTAGTCATGGTGAAAACAGGTCTAACTCGTTTCTTGTCAACATCTGTGTCTGCATTTAAGATCCTTCCCTGGGGGCTGGCATCGCGTTGTGCCTTGGGTTAAGCCTCTGCTCGTGGACTTCCCATCCCATATCAGAGCTGAAAACTAGTTCCCTTTTAATATGTCCGCGGAGTCAGCAAAGGTGGCAAGGACTCACACCCCTGCCACTCATGATGGAGGTGCCTATGGAGTTATGAGTGCCTGGCTGTTGCAGCCTTTGGGGAGTGAACCCATGAATGGAAGATTCTCTCTCTCTCCCTCCCCTTCTTCCCTGCTCTTCTCCATCATTCTTTCAAATAAATCTTAAAAAAAAAAAAAAAAAAAGGAAGATTCATCACAAAGTAAAGTCCAGGCCCAGCTGTCCTCGTCATCTGTCCTCAGTGTGGTAGGACAGATTCTTTTTCTTCAAATGCTTGGATGTTTGGGAACACCTTATGCAAAGATACAGAAGAATGGGCAACTTGTGTATCCCTGCACTGGAAACATTTTTTTCCATTGGGGAGGTGCAAATTGAGACAACCTTATCTTTGCAAAATTGTGTCAGTAGCTTGTTTAGTGTGTGCCACACTCAGAGGAAGGAGATGTACTGCAGCACACTAAGTGTGGAGCCCTGTGCCAGCCTTGCTTGTTCATCTGTGCCGCAGGCAGCTCTGGCGGACGACAGCCCAGGGCTCTTGGGAAGGCAACAGAACTGATGATGCAAGCCCTCCCATGAGCCGGAAGGAGCTCTACACACGGGAGCCGTGATTATTCTCCCAGGCCTTCTCTGTTGCTGCCTACTTTTCCTATTTGAACATGTTAGTTTAAATTCTAAAGCAGCCAATTAACAATTTACAAATGAACTAAGTTCCAAAAGTTCACTGCTTGAACTGTGAAGCACTTGGAAATCAGGTTAAGAAATTGTGGTGAAGTTCCTAGACTAGCCCTCTGAATGTCTTTAAAACCAAATATTTCACTTGAAATAGTCTTTAGGCCACAGCAAGAAATCTTGCTGTTGGAAAAACAGATAGAGGCCTTTTTTTTTTTTTTGAGTCATTTCAAACACTTTCAAGGGTGTTTGAGGTATAATCAATGAATAGGAACAGGAAAATCATAAGTGCTAAAGAAAATTTGTGTGTATGTTCATGGGGTAATTTATAGAGCAGAACTAAGGGAGCTATGATCTGGAAAGATATAAAGCTGGGGCGGTTTGGAGGCAGGGATATAATGCCTGTATATAGTTCTAAGAGTTAATAAACTGAAATTGCTGAGAAGTTAGAGGGATTCTGGTGTAGATAACTAGCCATAATGTCCACTAGATGGCAGTGTTGATGAAAGTTGGCTACAGCTTAGTTGTCAGGGTAGCTGATAAGGAAGCTGTTTGTGGGGATTTGTATTTGTACCCCACATACTTTTCTTCTAAACAGGTCTGCAGTCACCATAAGATGCAACCCTTCAGCTGTCCATCAGCTCACAGAATATGAGTAACTTGGGGGAAATGAGCCCTGTGTTCCAGGAATATTCATGCCAAGAGAGGAGATAGTCATGATGGGCATGTACAGAACACAGGCCAGCAGAGGAGAGAGCCCTTGCTCCCAAAGGCCATCAAGAAAAAGCCCAAGGGTCTCCCTGCTGACAGTGACAGGTAACAAACACCTGAATGAGTTAGCAGGTGGACTGACTGCCCAGAACATGAACTTGCAGTGAGGAGATAGCAATATGGGCAAAGAAAAACAATGAGAGCACAGAGCTGGAGATGGGAAACAGTGGAATGTGCCTGTGGGCCAGTTTGGGCTGGCTGGCCTGCAGGCTATCGGGGAGAGTTTCAGATGGGGTGAGGAGAGATTGCTGATGCCTGGGTCTCTCTTTCCTCTCCATTTCTTGTTTTGAGTTCCCCTTGAGGCAAGGATTTTGGGGGTCTACCTTGTTCTTTCCTCCTCCTTGCTCACCACAGAGTTTTCCAGGTTTTCTTGGTGCTTATCTAAAGAATTCCATGTGGAGAGCCCCTGTTCTGTGAGAAGATATCACATTCAGCCCCAGTGAACAATAGCAGGAAGAGCACTTCCAGCTCCCTCCTGCTTCCGGTCTTGTGGAAGCAAGTGGCACTGCCCAGTCTCACTCTGCACTTGTCAAGTGGAACTGGGAAACCCTGAGAGAGAGAACGCTGGAAGCTGAGGGCTGTTTGTCCCAGCAAGAGGCGCACACTTGAGCCTCTTACCTTGTCACCTTGCATCCAGGTCTGCTTGCACCATGGCCACTCCTGCTTACCATGTACCCCCTTAGAAATATTTGATGTCTCCACTTGGCTCACAAATTCTTTCCTAACAGTATTTGAGCTGGTCTCTTCCTGAAACCTGGGAGACTCCAGGAAGGCTGCAGAAAGCAGCGGATGGGGACCCCAGACTGGGTTCAGGAATCAACTTGGTTGTGTAACAACTTCTCATTCACTTCTCCTCCTCCTCCCTTAGTTCTCACTGCAAATGCTGTGACCATGGGCTCTGTGTTTTGCTTACTCCGTAATATCCCCAGAGCCCCAGCATGCTTCCAGCCCCTAGCAAGTAGTAGTAAATATTTGTGGAGTGAGTCAGTGAGTAAACACTCAAGGAGCTGCCGTCATTGGCTTCCATTAGCACCCCTGTGCTGGAGGTCACTTTTGTCCTCTGGAGTAGCCTTTGTTGCTGTCTGTTTGCAGATGGAAGTGAGTCTGCCAGTGAAGAAACGCCTTTGTGCTGTGGTGGACACACAGCTTCTCTTTGGCTCAGGCCCTTCTCCCATGCTCCTTTGTGTCAGGCGAGCCCCACAGCCCCTCACTTGCATGTCCACTTGATGCCCGCCGCCAAATGAAAACCTCTCTTGTTCCACTCAGCACAGTGTTGCCATTATAGCTCCAAGTAGGGGAATGACAAGCCTGCTGGTCTACCCGGACTCCAGAGAGCGCAAATACAGATTTGAGAGGCTGCTGCTGGGAGAAACCATTTTCCTGGGTGAATGCAGGCTCCTTCCCAGGCTGGTCTCTATTCCAGGATAACCAGGGCTCCCATCTGCACACAGCTATGGATTCTAGGGATGCCTCTGCTGCAGAGAAAGGAGCTTTTTATTCCCAAAACTGCACGAAGCTTTCAGGTTGGCCAGGATTTGGCTGGGGTTTATCCTGTCCTAAAAGTCATGTTAAACTTTGGTCTCAGGCAGTGTTGAGATCTGGTTGGGTCTTTAAGAGGTGATTAGGTCTCATTAAAAGGGATTTAATTCCTTTGTGTTAGTTCCTGGAAATGTGACCCCCTCACTTCCTCCAGCTTCTTCTCTTGCCAGCATGGCATGTCTGTGCTTGTGCACCTGCCCTTCTGCTTTCTGCCATGTGTTGTTACATCGTGGGGTCTTCAGGTATGGCAGCCCATTCTGGACTTGCAGCTTCCGGAGCTGTGAGCTGAATGAATGTCTGCTTTAGAAATTTCTCAGGCCTAAATATCATGTTAGCACAACACAAACTGGACTAAGCCAGGATCCTTCCCCAGGAAAAGAGTATCTACACCTCTTAGGTGAGGCTTACGTGCCTGAGCACCCCTAGGGCCAGGCAGGGCAGGGCCGTGCCAAGGCAGGGCCCCACACTCTCACCAACTTAGTCCTGCAAGGGTCTCATCTTCACATTTTTCTGAAGAACCCAGAAATCCAGATTTTAGTTTGAAGTCTCTTTTAATTTAAAAATAGTGTTCACTAATTCCTAGTGTTTTAGAACATTGAAGAGCCAACCAAACCACCTCTGTGGGCCTAAGCTTGTCCACATTCCCCTACTGCCAACCCGTGTGGAAATTTGAGGCAAATTATGGACGCATTAAGATTTCTGGAGGGGCAGGCGTAGTGGCTCAGTGGATTCTAGGTCGGCATTTGGGGTGGCTGTGTGCCGTATCAGAGTGCTGGTGTGGGCCCTGGAAATTTCACTTCTGATACATCTTCCTACGAAAGTGCCTGGGCAGCAGTGGATGATGGCTCAAGTGCTTGCAAGTGCCTGAGTTCCTGCCACCCATGTAGGAGACCAGGGTAGAGTTTCTGGCTGCTGGCTTTAACCTGGTCTAACTGGCTGGATGGGCATCTGGAGAGTGAACCAGCAGACAGGGGAGATACAAATTCTTCTCTCCCCTTGTACTCTGTTTCTCTGTCTCTCTCTCTCACACACACTTTAAAACCTACCTACCTACCTACCTACTTAAGAGTAGTAGTTGCCTGAACTCCTGGAGAGTCCTAGCTGGCTGCCTCAGCCGAGGGGACCAGGCCTTTTCTGAAAGGCTGGACTGCATGATGCCAGCTGTATCCCTAAGCTGCAGCTGACAGAAGGTGGCAGAGGTCCAAAGTGAATCTAGAGCTAGAAAGACCACAGAGCTAGAGGAACCCAAGCTGTTAGCCAGTCTCACCTCAAGTCATGCAAAGCCTGCAAGGCTTGTGCTCCTCTCAAGGGTTGCTGTATTCAGTTCGCGGGACCTGTTGATGAAGAGCACGGCTTTTGGACTAAAGAGACCTGAACTTGACATCTCATTCTGATCTGCACAGCAAAAGGCAGCCTTTTCAACCTGTCTAAACCTCAGATTGCCCAACCCAAAACTGAGACTTCTAAACGCTTCTCTGTCCTAAATGGGGCTGTGTGTACAGTGCTTGGAGCCAGGCCTGCCACCCAGTGAGTCTCCTCCAAATGCCAACCAGCACTGCATTTAGGGAGCTAGTTGTGTGGTGGTCAAGTGCACGGGCATTAAGGTCAGGCTCTGCCACACACACGGCTGTGGGATCTTGTGCTAATGACCCAAGAAAGGTGCGTTCCCTCTGTTATAAAAGGAGGATACATGTGGCACCCAGAGGATTAAAAAGTGTTGGTTGTTGTGCAGTCAGCGTGGGTTTACTGTGAAGAGGTGTCAGATGCTTACAGAAATACTCATGGGTGCTACAGTCATAGCCTCATGCCCAGGCTGCCCCCTGCAGGGAGTTGTTTAAAATTATAATTTTTTTTAAGAAAAGATTTATTTATTTTACTGGAGAGTCAGAATTATAGAGAGACAGACAGAGGTATCTTTTATCTACTGATTTCACTCCCCAAATGGCCACCGTAGCCAGAGCTGGGCCAGTCTGAAGTTCAGACCCAGGAACTTCCTCCAGGTCTCCCATGTGTGTGCAGGCACCAAGTGTTTGGGTCATCCTCCACTGCTTTCCAACGCTGCTAGCAGGGAGGTGAACTGGAAGTGGAACAGTTAGGACATGAACCGGCACCCATTGGGTGCTGCCAGCTCCACAGGCAGAGGATTAGCTGGCGTGCCACCACTCTGGTCCATGCAGATAGCTTTGCACAAATCAACTCATGGAAATGCTACTTAGCTGCCCAAGTTCTGGTTCTGGGGGTGGGAATACCTCGCACTCCTGAAGTGTGGACTAAGCTTGTAGTTCCTTAGGCCCTGAGGTGTGCAAAGCAGTGTCATGTTGTATGCAGGCTTAAGAACATAAACAGCCCTACTGTTTTCTCAGAAAGACAGATCGGCTAGGTTGTGGAGAACAGTGCATGTGTTGCAGAGGCAGCTGCATACCTTTGTGTGGCTCTGAACCTGTTATCCATGAAAAGCCTTAAACACTTTGCAATTACTGAAACTAGCTTTTGTCCCTTTCCTACGTGTTCACTCGGCCTCCATGGCGATTCCAGTGCCCCACTGCATCCTCCCACGGGAATAGATGCCTGCACTGTGGTCACTTGTGGCACAGCTTGCGGAGGAAGGCACCCATTGTTATCATTCATTCACTCTAGGAGTTAGTGCATTTGTCATGACTCCTTTGATTTCAAGTAAAAGGTGAGAAAGGTTTACTCCTCTCCCTGCAGTCCCATAAGTGACCAGGAGGGGGCACCCACAGTCTGCACAAAGCACAGGCTTTCGGCGTGTGAGAGCTGCAGAGCTTTCCAAGCTGATGCTTTGTGGGGCTGCTCCTTCTGGGTTGTGAGCCGGATTCCTCTGGGTGATTTTTCCTGGGCTGCTGTCACAGAATACCACAGAACAAGTGGATTAAGCAGCAACAGTGCTACAAGTCCAAGGTCCAGTTGCCCACAGGATTGTTTTGCTGGAGGCTTCTCTTTTTGGCTTTTCTGTGTTGCCTCCTCATATGGGCATGCGTGCCACAGCATCGCCATAAACAAATCTCTCTCTCTAAATATGTACTTATCTATCTGAAAGGTAGAGTAAAACGGAGTGAAGAAGAGGCAGAGAATTTTCCATTTGTTGTTCACTTCCCAAATGGCTGCAAATGGCTAGGGTTTTGCCAGGCTGGAGCCAGCAACCTGGCACTGTATCTGGTCTCCCATATAGGTAGTAGGGACTCAAATACTCGCACCATCTTCCACTGCTTTCCCAGGTGGATTGGAAGTGGAGCAGGTGGAGCAGCTGGAGTCTAACAGGTACTCCAATATGGGATGCCAGCATTGCAGGCTGTAGTTTTACATGATTCACCACAAATGCAGGCCACAAGTCTCCATATCTTAGAAGGACACCCATAAGATTGGGCTAGAGCTCACTCCAGTAGTTCATTTTAACTCACTTACCCCTTTATAAACCTTTCTTCCAAATACAGATACAGGGGGTTAGGATGTGGACATGTGAAGTTGGGGAGCAACATGATTCAGCTGGGAAGTACACGGAGAGATAGAGCCTACAATAATACATCTAATTTTCATGGGAAATGCATGCTAAAAACCTGCAAGGACTTCAAAATTCTTGCACCAAAATAGTTTATTTTTTAACTCAAAGTTTTTCCAAGATCTTTTTGAAGTCTCCTTGTATGACACCTCTGCTGCAGCTTGTGGCTGCACACACAGGCAAAGACAGGAGCAGCAGAGAAAGCAGAGGCTGTGTCCAGTGAAAATCTCCACTCTTGAGGGCTTCCGTGGGAGCACAGGAGTCTGAGAGTCTCGGCTTTGGATGTGGCTGATCCATCTCCACCTGATTGAGTCTCCTGTGTTACCTTCTTCCTGCAGTATCTTCAGACAGCTCTTCCTGGGCTCCCCAAAGACCAGCACCACCAGGATACCGTAGGACTTTTTTTTCCTCCTCTGGTCCTTTATTGGCCCCTTCCATCGCTCCAGGCAGGCTGGGAGGCCCCCCAGCTCCCCAGGGTCACATGTTGGTGCGCTCCCGCTGTAGCCTCGAGTTGTAGGCGCGTGACATGGTGTTCCAGGGCTCCGTGTAGTGGTCTAGGCACATGGCGAGGCACTTCTGCTCCAAGTTGTCCAGCAGCCCCCGGCTTCCCGATGCACTTGTGGAAACACTTGTCCGTTATCCTCTGCAGCAGCTCCTGTGTGTTGGCCACGGTGATCAGCACCTTCACCTGCTCCATGATGAGGCCCAGGTCCAGCTTCCTGCCGCCTGCACCCCCCAGGTCCGAGCCGAAGCCGCCCTCCAAGGCACCGACACACCGCCGCACATGGGGCCACTGTGGGACTTTTAACTGCCTTCTGTCTTCCCATTTCCATCAGATAGAATCAACTTTCTGCAAAGTGTGGAATTTGGAATCATAGTGATATTATAAGCTTAGCCAAGACAGTTCTCAGGCCAGCATCTTCAAAAAGATAAATTTTCTGAATTTGTGTTAAAAATGTAGTACCCATTTCACAATCTCATAATCTGACTGACACTAAGGTAGGAACATCAGGGGTGGGCCTTTTGGCACAGTGGGTTAAGTCGATGCTTTGGATGTCTGCACTTCACAGCAGTGGTGCCTAAGATCAAGGCCTGGCTACTCTGCTTCTGATGCACCTCCCTGCTAATGCACATGCTGGGAGACTGCAGAGAACAAGTCAAGCTTCAGGATTGTTGCTACCCAGGTGGGAGACCTGGACAGTGTTCTTGGCCAAAACCCAGCTGTTGTAGACATCTGGGGGAGGGGGTGGCGCTGAACTAGTAGATGGAAATCTCTCTGCATTAAAATAAACAGCCAATCATTTGAAAATAAAATAGAAACATGACACAAGTCAAATGAAAGAAAAATACCCCACAAATACTGTTCAATCCATAAATCACTTGACCGTAGTTGTGAAGGTGCTGCTGGAGTGACTGAAATTTGGGAAACACTGGGACAACTCTCCCCGAGAAGGAGGCACTTGCGGTCCTGTGCCAAGAGGTCATGTGAATTTTTTTCTAAGACTTACTTTTATTGGAAAGGCAGATTTACAGAGGACAGAGACAGAAAGATCTTCCATCTGCTGATTTATTTCCATAAGTGGCTGAAACATCTGGAACTGAGCTGATCTGAACCCAAGAGCCAGGAACTTCTTCTGGGTCTTCCACGTGGGCGCAGGGTCCCAAGGGTCCAGGGACCCAAGGCTATGGGCCGTCCTTGACTGCTTTCCCAGGCCACAAGCAGGGAGCTGGATGGGAAGTGGAGCATCTGGGACATGAGCCAGTGTCCATATGGGATACTGGCAGATGCAAGGTTAGGATTTAGCCACTGAGCCATTGCACAAAGCTCAGTCATGCCAATTTTTTTAAAAATATATTTATTTTTTTTGGAAAGCAAGATTTACAGAGGGAAAAGACAGAGAAAGGGATCTTCTATCCACTGGTTCACTCTGCAAGTGGCCGCAATGGCTGGAGGTGAGCCAATCTGAAGCCAGGAACCAGGGGCTTCTTCTGGGTCTCCCATGTGAGTGCAGAGTCCAGAGGCTTTGGGCCATCCTTGACTGCTTTCCCAGGCCGCAAGCAGGGAGCTGGATGGGAAGTGGAGCAACCGGGATCACCCATATGGGATCCCAGTGCGTTCAAGGCAAGGACTTTAGCCACTAGGCACCACAAGCCTAGTCATGTGAATTTTTAAACTTGATTTATCTGCACCCTTGTCTTAGGTGGCTCCAGGATTAGCTGGGCGTGGTGCCCTTTGGTGTCTCTTGTGTGTGTCCTGGTGCCTGTCACCCAGGACGGGGCAGATGAAGAGGCAAGAGGGCTCATGTGGTGAGGAATGGCTGGCACTCATCCAGCCTCACAGCCTCTGGGTTTTGTTTCTCTTGAGTCTCCAGGGCTTCCAGCCAGCTTGACAGCAGCTCAGAGCTGTGTGTGTAAGCAGGTGGTTATCCCTGCACGGTCAGTAGTTTCAGCCATTCATAGTCTGATACAGAATGATACACTTAAGACTTAATTGCATGGGTGCTATGAACAGAATTGGCATAATTCTGTGTTGTTAGTTGCTGTTCATTTCAGTAGTGCTTCTTCACAGTCCCCCCGCTCCTCAACCCTGATTTTTGCTAACTGTTCTACACAGCAGCCTGTCTACTCCATGTCTGGCTCATAGCACAGCCTGTACCTTCCGCACTGGGCGCCTAGCTCCTTGCTCCCTGTGCTGATCTGCTTTAGGGCGCTGTAAGCCTGTTTCTGCCTGAAAAATGTGACCATTGCTTTGGCTTTCAGTCCTAACCTTCTGTTATTTCTGGGGCTCCCAAAGTTGTATTTTGCATTATTAATAGCAGTGTTGCCTTCCAGTGTCCCCAAGGCTTACATCTTTGGGGAAAATTTGCCCCCCTCCTAGAATTATAAAATCACAACTTTTCTCGCATCTGTCCCTGTTAAAAAATGCTGACCTTGCAGGTTGATCTGACTGCAGCCTGGGATCCAGCATCTCATCTCTTCTGGGTGAATCTGATGATTTTGGATGGGGGGCTGCAGCCAGTACTTTGAGTGTCAAGACTTAGAACTGTTCTCTCTGTGTGCACATATTGACAGCCACAGGGCAAGAGCCTCCACCAAGCATGACTGGGTGGGAGGTGTCCTTGTGGACACTGTGTATTCTGCTCTTGCTCATCTCTTTAATCTCAAACTTCGATCCATCCTCAGCGGCATTTTTAGGCCCTTACATAAGGACCCTGCTCGTTTCCTGTGCCTTTGCAAATTGCCTGATTAGAACGCTCCATTGCCACTTTCTGTTGACAAGGGGTTTTCATCCTTCCACAAGCAGCAACAGTGAGTACTCTCACGGTGCCTTGCTTGTTTTCTCTGTAGCAGTTAACTTCCTGGGCTACTTCTTCTCTGCAAATTGTTTCTCTTGTGGGCCAGTGTACCTGAGGAGAGCTTTACCTTAGGGTGTCTGCCTGGCCACAGATGTCCAATAAGAAAATAGTTGCTGGCTGCAGGCATAGGTGGGGACCCAGAATATTCTGAAGCACCGTTCTTCACATTGGAGTCATCTGCCTGGAATGGTTATGATGGGGTAGACAGGGTCAGTTGCTGCTGTGCAATCATAGGATGAAGGTCAGGAAAGGAGTTATTTTAAAGGCATACCTCATGCTTGGATATGGTGAAATGTGAAAGAAGTATGTGTCTTAGAAGAAATACACTTAGCGTAGCATTTATTAAAAAGAGTTCATGTGGAGTTAGTTTATGGCTTACTTAGAGGTACTGCAGGACTTCCCAAGGGTTTGGCATTATGCATTGTGCATTTACAGAGGAAGGGAACATCTCTCTTTCATGGCACAGAGTATGGTTCACGTATCCAGAGGTCATTCCTTTTCTGCCTGGCTGTTTCCTTCCTTGTCAGCAGGGACCCTCCCTCCACTTCTGAGTCTGAAGATGTCAAAATACTCAGCTTCCCAGCTAGATTTGCGTGGTGTGACAAGAGTAGAGGAATGTCTGATCACAATAGAGATGCGAAGGGAACTTTCCTTCCTGTCTTGTGATATCACTGGGTGAGGGACATCATAGCAGCCTCTTGTAAACATGAGATGAGAACACACTGATTGAGGACAAAAGCCAACATGAACTGCTGACCATGCTGCCTTGCACCTTGCAATTCTGGCTGTTGTCAATTGCTCACTCAAAAGGGCTGTGCCAGAAAGAGTGAGCAGTTGGTCTCTTCAGTCAGATGGGCTGAGATTGGCCCTGGCACTATGTTGTGGTCATTGCATATCTAACTCAAAGCTGTTTCCTCATCTATGAGATAGAGATATTAATAATGATCACTTCTTGAGCCATTCATTACAGAGGCTTAGATGAGGTGATAGGTGTGATGCCTCCAGCATGGAATTTGGCATGTCATCGGTCCTCATTAATGAGCAGCTATTACTCCCAATATTTTTGATCACAGAACTTCATTTATTGCTGGAATTTCCTCTACCTCCTCAAGGAACCCCACATTCTGTAGCCAGTAACAGCACAGATCTCATTAGCCTCTCTTATACAAAAGAGGAGCAGGCCAAAGCAGTAGCTTTTATATTGAACAGTGTGTATGGTTCATTCTCTTCATCGTCAGTCATTTCTAGTCACACTAGGAACCACAGAAAGACACAGGTTTGGGTTGAAATGATGTGTTTTTATGGGAAAAAATATTCAACAACAATAACAAAAGCCCTTCAATCTCGCCAAGTTCTCAATCAGTGATAATGAGGCAGTTTCAATGATTGTGTCTGACTGGGGACATTTCTAAAGGGTCAGGGAAGTTGTTGACATTGGCCAAAGAGAGAAGTTACAGGGAGAGTGACATTTTGAATGTGAGTATACTGGACTTCCCCTCTGCTCCTTCCCCTATCACCCCTTCAACATGCAGTCTCTTCCCAGCATACATAGATCCTTCCTGAACCTTGTTCAAATGCAGTATCTTCCCAGAAGCTTTCCTTGGTTGGCACAGACTGCATATGCCTTTTCAATAATGTCACACACATACTTACTCACGCCTTTTCCAATCACTTTCTTCCCTACACTCATCATGCCTGGGTACCCGCTATAAGATACCCATGATGAATCAATCGACTGTCTCTGAACCCAGGGCCTGTGTTGACTCATCCCAGTGTCCCCACTCCCCCATTCAGTGCCCATATCCAGCAAGTGCTCAGCAGCAGCAGGTGCTCCATGAGGTTTGTTGATGTCAGTTCTACGTTGGCCACATCACGTCACACTCATCTTCACAGCCATAGTGTCATTTTTACATCTTCATCCTTCCTATAAGATCTCAAAATGGTCTGACTCAAGGCATCTCCATGAAGGAACAGCCCCCACTGCACATTACCAACTCAGGGCTGAAGCTTTGAAGAAGGGAGGAGAGAAGGTTAAGTTTCCACCCTGTTCTAAAAGGCAAGGAGGCAGAAAAGGAAGTCATTGGGGGAAGACAGGATGACTATGAGCAGTGTTGACCACTGCTTCACTTGAGAATCTCACAAGATTCAGCCTTCAGAAGCCTCCTTGAGCAATAGACCCTACCTCTCAGTAGGGTCAGGGATGGCCCAGGCCTAGGATGGTTGTTTTGCCAGCCCAGAGACCCGGACCATGACCTTCATCTTGGATGTGGCCCGCTCTTCTACTAAACCATGGTGGGAGTAGCTTGTCTAGTCGTTGGATGGGAGCTAAGGTGGGAACATAGCCCTGTGGTGTTGAGTTGTCAGGCACATAGATTGTAATAAGGCTGAAGAATACAGACTGCTGTAGTGGGCCTCTCCTTGAAAGGACCAAGGTTGGGGAGGTGTTGGGAGCAGTGAAGGAGAGGTGGTCCCAGGAGGTCCCTACAGCTCAGATTCCAACAGGTGCCAGGCTCTGTCTCCCATGCCGAGCTCCCTCTCCTTTCCTCTAATTCTCCAAGTCCAGGCCAGGCAAAGGGGGCCATTTGGAAGGGAAGGGAAGTGCCTTTTTTTCTTTTCCTACCATGGGTTCTGGATTTGGATAAAGGAGAGGTTGGGGTCAAGGGCAGAAGGGGGAGGGATGAAGAGCTAAGGAGAAGCCAGGGCTCCAGGACTCCTAGCCGCTTCTCTTTGTTGGAGTAGCCAGTGAATTTGAGGCTCACACTTCCATCTGTGTCATCCGCAGAGAGTGCTGAGCTCCTAACTGGGGATGTTGAGAAAATTCTTGGGATCTCCAAGGTGCTCAGTGGTTTGGGAGGTCACTGTGGATCCTCCTGTGGGAGGGCCCCGCTGGGGCCAGTAAGTTCAGCATCAGCCCTGGGGCCTTGGGCAAAGGGCTGAGAAGCAGAGAAGAAAGAGGCGTCTCTAGGCACCTTATCTAGGAACAAGAGTTGGACCTTAGGAGACTCAAGTTAGGAAGGACAGCTGTTTCAATATAAAAAGGATACTCCGTCAAAGGACAGAGTCCCCTCAAATCCCTTCCCAGGTCTAACAGCACTTAGAAAAGAGGAAGTAAGGAGCATAAAAATATCTTGATGATGTGAGCTTGCCTGACAATACAGAAAGTGAGTCTCTGGCAGGCAACATGGCCTGTTACACAAGAGAGGGTTATACCTAGCTTCCGTGTTGAGACTTTACAGATATCTTTATAGAAATGCATATATATATTTATAGAGCCTCTGCCTAGAACAGCCGGGCTTGCTTCTTGAGCTCATTCCTCTTCCAGAGGGCCAGCCGATCAAACTCAGAGATGGTCATGCCGAAGACTTGGTAGAACTCTTCCTGGGACAGGTGGCGCTGCAGGAAGTGGGAGGAAGGGGACAGGGAGAGAACAGCATGAAGAGGTCAGGTACAAGCTGGGCAGGGGGAACAGCAGTGATTATGGGGTTTCCCCTTCAGATGCGTGTGCCAGTCATGAGGCCTGACCATGGCAGGTGTGTTTGAATGAATGCACAAATAAATGTCATTCTGGCTGATCTGCTGGGGAGGCCTCTCCTGGCCATGGCTCAGATGGGACTGAAGCTTCCCATAAGCACTCCTCCTGCCCCTTGGTTGACCTTTCTGCATCCCTGTCCATTGCATCTGAGTTTGGGAGTATATATGAATCAATGCCATCCCCTTCCTCTTTGGTAAAAAAAAAATGAGGCATGTCCAAGGTTTTAGGGTGTGTTTGTTCTTATTGGTATGTTTGCAAATGGTCTGGAAAGTTGTGTTCATCACGTCAGTTTTCATAGTTCTTATAGTTTTCAACCCACTGAAAATTCCCTTTACCTTATTTTTACATTGAAAACAAAGACACTACATTAGCAAACATTGTTCTGTGTTCCATGGCAGATTCTTTTCTCCCCCTTTCTGCTTTCTCTCCCTTCTCAGCAACTGTGAAAATGTGACACATTGTTCAAAACTTTTAGCATTAGAAATGTGCAGCATTTAGGGTAGGCACTGTGGCACAGTGGATTATGCCATTGTTTAAGATGTCTACATTGTACATTGGAGTACGATTTTGACATGGTACCTCCCTCTCAGGAGAGCCTTCTGCCAGTGGATTGTAAAAGATAATGGATGGTGTTTGGGCCCACTACCCATGAAGTTCTGGGCTCCTGGCTTAGGCCTGGTCCAGCCCTGGCTCTTATGAGTGTTTGGGAAGTGAGGCAAAAGCTGAAAGATTCTCTTTTTGATCAGTCCTGTTTTTTTTTAAGTAGATGACAATAAACTTTTTCTATGTTAAAAAAATATACAGCACTTAAAATGTAGTAAAATATTAACAATTTGCATTTAGAGGGCAGGTGGATGTTCATTTTATTAACTTTTCTACAGATTGTAAGTATTCAAAATGAAATTGAAACTTAATCTTGAAAAGAGGAAACATATGGCATCTATTCTACCTGCAAGCTCTCTGTATTCACTGAACTGACTTGTTGCTGGAAATTATATCAGCCAACTGGGTGCTAGACATATTTTGTGAGAATTTTGTTTATTACCACGTAATAATGGGCCAGTTCTCTGGCATAGTGTCACCATGAACTAGAATCTTAAGTGCATTTTCAGAATTTCAAGCACATATAGCTTTGAGTGAAAGTCTTATAAATATCCTATGACTTTGAGTACTCTCTTCACATACCTGACAGCATTTAATAACACCAGTAATTTCTCACATTTATTATATTCACAGTAGTTTAAAACTCATATTCTTAGTAGTTAAATCTCATGTTCATTTCCATTTTTCTCATATAGTCCATCTGAATACTTGGAAAATCAGGAAATATTTTTTAGTGCTGTATATTTCTTTTTTTTAAGTTAAAAAGGTTCATTTACTTTCTTCTGCTTGAAAGGTAGGGTCAAGATTGTGGTTTTTCAAAACCAAGCAGTGTGACCTTGGACAGATTCTGCAAGTCTTCTTGAGCCTCAATTTCCTCTTGTGCAAGATGAGGTGTCCTACTGTCCTCCTCCTGGGTTCCATGAGGGTGAATGAGAGGACACTGGTCACACACTCACCATGTGCCCAGCACTTGGAAAGTAGTCAAGCTCAACTGCTTCTCGTTCTCACCACAGTCATTGTCTTTCTGCATGTCTGTTACAAAGCATGTTCTGGTCCTCATTTCCTCTGCCTTCATCTCTTCCTCATTCTTCTGTGTACATGTCATTCCCCTCTACTGCTATCCTCAAACATAGGACATCCTTAACATTCTCCCTCCTGTACCACAGCCTTGGCCTTGGTTGCTGCCACTGTCTGGTATGTCCTTCCTTTCTACAAAAGCATGGCAGACTCCCTCCCCAATTTGCAGGCTTTGCTCCAGAGTCACAAATTAATGAGATCCCCTCTGACTTCTTAAAACAGCAACTTACTACCCCTCCATGTGACTCCCCCCTCCTCTCATTGTGCCTTCCTTTTACTTTGTCCCTTAGCCCTCATTGCTTTCTAACACACATTATCACTTAGCTTTACTTGTGTTATGGCTTACAAGAATGTAAGCATTAAGAGGATATCTCAAAAATCTCTGTTTTGCTCACTGATGTACTCTGAACACCCACAACAGAACCTATTACACGTAAGAGATTTCCCATGACTACAGCTTGGATGAGGAACATTTATATTCTGATGTCTGTGAGGACAGGGTCAGGGTCTTCCTTCTTCACTCCTCTCTCTGAATTGCTGGAGAATTTGAGGACAGTAACTTCAGCTCAGTGATTCAGCTCGAGATGTGTATGAGATATTCCTGGAAGCTTTTTAAAAATAAAAATGCTTGAGCTTTCTCTGTATTTTGACTAAACTGGTCTATGACGAGGTTCCTGTGTGGTAATTTTAAACAGCTCCTTGGGTAATTTAGGTCTGTGCTTCTAGGTGTTCTGAACTACACGTCCATCTCTGTACATTGGCCCTCTGCACAGCCATAGGAGCTGTCCCCTTCAGCACCACAGATATATTCAGTGACCATTGTGGCAAATGTGGGGAGAATCATGTGCTTCCATGGGCTGCTAACCCAGCATACTAGAGCTGGAGGGACTCAGAGCTTCTTGGCCCATGCACACTTCTCTTCCACCTCAGCCCTCCACCTTGGGTGAATTCCTCATGGTCAAAGTTGGTGCATATGCTCTTCCTAAGGGCCCCTAGCTATCTCTTTTAGAAGCTTGCATTTCGTCCCACAAATACTTCTGATACCTCTCCTAGCCCAAACACTATGGGAGATGACAGGTAATATTTGTCCCTAAGAGGATTAGTGTCAGGCAGAGGAAATGGATAAATCAGTGAACTGATACAAAGGAGAGTGTCAGGTGCTTGATCAGCACTCAGGACACAAGGCTAGGTAGAGGAGGCCAGAGGAAGAATCAAGGGAGCTGAAAACTAAAGTTTAGCAAGGTTGTCATGTAACTGAAGATGCCCATCTAGCAATGACAGATTCAGAGATTAATACTAGGGAGTCCGGCTTGAGATGGATTTATGCTTTGATCTTCTATAGTATCCTCTCTGCAGTAGCGTATTATAAGTATGAGTTTTAAATGAAATACTGAGTCTGCGGACCCCTGGATGGTAGGCATCAAATCTAGCTCTCCTTGCAGCCTGGCCTCCTGTAGCCCCAAGTCACTGAGCACACAGATGTTAACTGAATTGAACAGGAGGTAACATAGAACAGTGGAGAGCAACTGTGAGCTAAGCAGCTTTTTTAACAAATGGTGTGATTTAAAAACCACCCATTCCAGTAATTTCTACTGAACCAGGTTAGTCCAAGAGACTCCTGAAAACCCTCCAGCCCAAAGGCTCCTGCTCAGTTTTCCAGACTTACCTCCAAGCGGGTCCTGTCTACATCCTTGGGCAGTCGGTTTCTCCCTCTTGTGGTCACCAGCAGAAGTTCATAAGGGTAGATCTAAAGAGAGAGGATTGGGGGTGTTTCCAGCTTGGGGAGGAAATATTTTGTGTCTTGGCTCCCTCTTCTATCTAGAAAAGGCCAGAGGTGATATTTGGAGGAAGGGCTGGGTCTCTCCTTAGGGTTTCCAAGTAGCTCAAAGCCACCTTCTCCCCAAAGCAAGGTGTTAGAGAATCCCCTGAGATTGCTAGGGATAAGGTTGGTGGTATTTGGCATTCATTTGTGAGTATCAGGGTTCCTCAATATAAGTGTCTAAGCCCCAGAAAGTCTCTGAGACTCGAAAGAGCCGTTTGATTTCAATAGGCAAGAGATCTAGGTCAAGAGTCAGGGAAAGAAGGCCAAGAAGGGACGGGGAATGTCAGTCTTGAAAGAACGCTTTTGGTTAAATATCCGTGTCCCCTTCTTTATACAGATGGTGCTGCCTCCTGCTGTCCCCAGTGTAGCAACTCCCAGAATCCCAGAGGTCTCCATGGTCAGTGCATGTTCTTTACCTTGTATTCTGCAGAGAGAAAAGAGATACACACAATGGAGTCCATTAGTCTTTGTTTTGTACACGGTACTGGTCTCTTCCTCCTAGGAGATCTAGTATCTGTCCATCTCTTCCTACTGTACATCAAGAATCCTGTCCTTGATTAATCTGCCCTCAAGGATAATCAAGCTGGGTTGAACCCAATGGCTAGAGATAGGAGTTGGGCTGATCTTAAGATGGGTTAGAGGGAAACATGGCTTTTGAGATATGTAGGATAGAAATAAAAAGAATCTGAGGTAGGGATTAAGAATGCCCACGTCTGGGCCCAGTGTGGTAGCCTAGTGGCCAAAGTCCTTGCCTTGGGATCCCATGTGGGCACGGTTCATGTCCCTGTTGCTCACTTCCTTTGCATCTCTCTGCTTGTAGCCTGGGAAAGCAGCAGAAGATGACTCAAAGCCTGGGGACCCTGCACCCATGTGGAAGACCCAGAAGAAGCTCCTGACTCCTGGCTTTGGATCCCTTCAGCTCTGGCCATTGTGGCCACTTGGGGAGTGAATCAGCAGATGGAATGTCTTTGTCTCTGTCTCTCCTTCTCTCTGTAAATATGACTTTCCAATAAAAAGAAATAAATCTTAGGAAAAAAAGCCCACATTTAATATCAGAGTGCTGAGTTCTGGTACCACTCCCAGTTTCAGCTTCCTGTTAATAACCTGTGAGGAGCCCATGATTCAGGTGGTTGAGTCCCTGTCTAATTCACATGGGGGACCCAGGTGGAATTCTGAGCTCCTAGGTTAGATTGGCCCAGTCCTGCTTGTTGCAATTATGTGAAGAGTCGACCAGCATGTGGGGGATCAATGTCTGTTTCCCTATCTTCCTATCAAACAAATAAAATAGAAAATAAAGGAAAAAAGAGAAGAATCTGAGATAATGAAGCTCAGGAGTTCAAGGGGGAAAATTGTCCATGATTTTGAAGTGGGACCCTTTCTCCCTGGGTCTGCTCAGAGGAGCTGGTAGAGGCTGGCATGAGTGCTTTCCTGGCAGACAGCATGTGCTGATAGTTTTAACTGGGAACAAAGTGCATGTGGCTCTGGGTATTTCCCTCCATTAGGGCTGGCGTGCAGCTCTCACCCAGCAGTCCAAGGGGACAATGGCCTGGAGATCCAAAAGCCAAAGCCCAGGACTCAAGAGGATGTGGAACATGAGGAAGAAGGGAGGGAGTGGGATATGAACGGGACAGAGCCTGGCAGCCAGTCTGCAGGGATCGCTTGCAGGAGGTCAAGTTGCAGTTGTGAGCAACACATCCGGAGAATCAGGAAGTCCCCAGAGCGGCCCTCTTCCTGCAGATCCCAGCATGGCCAGCACTCACCTCGCATGCCCCAGTTGACCGCGTTCATGCTGTCGTAGTGGAAGAGGTCTGCGCTGGGTGTCTGCAGGGGACACAGAGGCAGGACAGGCCTGAGATAAGCTGGCTTCTTCCCTGAGGCACCCACCCCTCTCTAGAAAGTGGACTTGGGCTATTGGAACAGGGACCCTCTCCAAAGTTCCTGTTTCGTGTTAAGGAAATTTAACTCACTTCTAACTCCCTGAACAAGAATTCAGTATACATCCACTGACTGGCTAAATTTTATCTCAGGCTTTCTTTCCTTGCTCATATATCCCTCTTCCTATCAGAGCTGTTCCTACAACTCTGCTGGAAGTACACGTTGCCTCCACCACACACTCTTAGGTCTCCTTTTCCTGTTCATATTTCCACTCTTTTTCTATAGCACTAGCTTCTAACATATTCTATTCTTGATTACTTACTACTTTCTGTTTTTCTCTGTACAATAAAATAAGCTCAAAAGGGGCAGGGATCCTTGTTTGTTTTGGTCCCTGATATATTCCAAGCACCCAGAGTTGTATGTGACATGGAATAAAGGCTTTCTCTAGCTATCTGCTGAATGAGTGAACATCTAGGCTCTCACCCTGTGGAGGCCACGGTCCTCAGTGGGCTGGAGTTGTGGACACAGGCCCATGACACACTGATGCCATTGGTGTCCTCTGCCCTATAATAGTCTCTGAATGGTTCTACTTCTTCCACTTTTGTCACTGCAGTCTCTGGTCTACTTGACAGCTAGAGGGATCCCATTGAAACTCTGAGTCGGATCACACTGCACACCCATCAGAAACTCTCTGAAGTCCTTGCTCTGTGTGCAAGGTCCTACAGGGTACTGCTGTTTGCTTTCCTGGCCTTATTTGCTCCATCCTGGGCTTGCTGGCTCAGGCGCATGCTGGCCTGTCTGCTAAGGGACTTAGATACTGCCCTTTCCTCTGGCCACATCAATAGTACAGACCTTGAAGTGGCCCTGCTGAGGTTCCTTCCTGCATCCAGCCTTTGAATTCTCTCCTCTCTAACCTCTTTGATATGTTTTCTTTCCCTTTTAAGCCAGCTTACTGCTTGTTATAGGCTGTCAAAAAGCATAGGAGACTTCAAGGTATGTAAAAAGCCACTTGAGCATGGCAATTGGGTGTGGGTAGTGAGGTCAACGGCCTAGGCTCAAATCCTGACTCTGCTAGTTACCAGGTGTGAGAGCTTGCAGAAGGTATCTACTCTTCCTGTGCCCCACCCCCATTCCTTCATCCACAGAATGAGAGTAATGATGGTAACTGCATCCCTGGACTGCAAATATTAAATATGTTAGTGCTTGGAAAATGCTTAACTCAGGGTCTGATACAGTACCCAAAAATACTAGTTGTTTTCTCACCCTTCCCCCGGGAGCCGTTTTTTACATAAGAATCACAAGGGAGAGGAGTCAGTCATGAACCCATTGCCACCGGATTCTTTCAGTCAAACAATCTCTACCCTCAGGGCCCTCGTCTAGGTCTCACCCATCAGCAGTCACCAGCAGGACGGCTAATGCTGGCATCTGGAGCAACATCCCTCTGAACAGCCGCTCTTACCCTGTGCAGGCCATTTCTTCTGTAGGCAGGCAGGGAGGCAGATTTGGAAATAAGGGGATCTGAAAAGGAGGAACAACGATCACCAGGAGCCCTAAGCCAAGGGGCCCTCTCCCTGAGATTACCTGGCTACAAGTGGCAAACGACTCCCCTCCCAGAGTAGAAGAGCAGAACTTGGGGCAGCCAGCTCTTCTTGCCTTGGTCCAGTGTTACAGCTTGCTTATCTCAGAGGTGTCTCACTCAGGCAGAACTCTAGACCCAACAGAGGCACATACCGGGCCTTCTTCTGGCCCTGACCTTGTATGTATCTATTTTCCTGTGATGGACCCTTGAGCCCTAGCCACAGGAGGCTCTAGAATTGGAGGTGAGCTCTGAAGCAGATGGGCAGGTGGGGGAGGCCTATGCTCTTTCTTTTTCTTTGGGAGCTGCTGTGTATGGCAGCCCTGGGTTCAGGAGCCTCAGACTGAGACCCATAATCTGATTAATATGATAGGGTGGACTGTTTGAGATGAGGGCTAGGCTGGCATGGCTTCAATACAGGGTCATCAGAGTTATGGGGAAGTGCAATCCACTCAGCTCTGGCCCTCATGGGACATGATGAACTGAAGGTAGGGCCAAACATACCGCTGTCAGCTAGGTAGTGTGACCGAGGGGCTGCAAGAGAGAAATTCAGAGGTCAGTGTTCCTGTGGACAGAGACATGGCTCTCACGCCCAGCCCATTCTGGCTGGTGGAGAGGGAGCCTTGCTTGATACTTTCTTTCCCACTGTCCAGTTTCTCTCCTCCCTTCCCCACTAGGTCAGTCATAACATGGCAACAGGTACAGAACAGCTGCCCTGTTGTGTTTGTTATTCAGATGCCTGAAATGGAGTTGAATTATGAGTGGTGTTAGTGACCATTAAGTATAGAATGTTAGTGAACATTATAGAATGTTCTCTCAGTATTGAAAACAGTGCTTCTCTGTGCATAAAGAGGGAAACAGGCTCATCTCTTCATCCCGACTCTGCCATTAACAGATGCCTAACCTTATCCAAGTTACTTAACCATGTTTCTGTTTTTTTTTTAATCTATAATATGGGGGGTGATAGCATCTCTGATATGGGCTTTTTAAAATGCATATATGATGTATTAGAGTGAGATATTTAGCATAGTGCCAGACACATGCATATCACTCCATAAACTTGGCTTTACTACTGCTGCTGCCACTACCACCACCACTACTGCCTTCAACGTTGCTGAGAGTCAAGGTGAAGAGTGGTGGAGAGGGGAGATGTTCAGACTCAGGTCTGATGCTCAGTCACTGGCTTTCTGGCCTTCAATAAGTAGCTTAATCTCAGTTCTCACAGTTACAAAGTGATGGTGAGAATTCTCACACATCATGTGTCTTTGTGAGTACCAGGAGTAGCAATATTATTTACAAAGACATGCTGTGTTTGAGTGTAGGAACTAATTCATTTTACTGTTCACAAAGGATTGATCTTAAATGAGATTTCTGGGCAGTGAGGGGAGGCTCACTACCCTAGGAGGCAGTCCCATGTGTCTGAGCTATGCTGACCATGAAAAAAATGTCTTTCCTTACAGTGATGCTGATTGGAAATTATGGCTTCAGATGGCTCAGTGAAGCAGGAGGGTCTGTTCAGAGCAGAGTAGGGTCCTGCTTGCTATCTCCTCTGATCCCTGGCCAACTCTGTATTTCAGATTCAGTGGGGCTTCCCTCTGGGAGATAGAGGAGATGGAGCATTGTGGGAGGGTCTAGAATAACCTTCTTGGGCAGTCTCTCTCAATTCTTTTGTTAGCTCAAAATATTGAGCTTGGAGCCTGGTTATATTCCAATAAAGCTTTCTTTATAAAAACTGGATCTGGTGTGGTGGCCTAGCACCTAAATTCCTTGCCTTGAACCTGCTGGGATCCCATATGGGTGCCAGTTCTAATCCTGGCAGCTCCACTTCCCATCCAGTTCCCTTCTTGTGGCCTGGGAAAGCAGGCAAGGATGGCCCAAAACCTTGGGACCCTGCACCTGCATGGGAGACCTGGAAGCAGCTCCTGGCTCCTGGCTCTGGATTGGCACAGCACTGGCCATTGCGGTCACTTGGGGAATGAATCATCAGATGGAAGATCTTCCTCTCTGTTTCTCCTCCTCTGTATATTTGACTATAACAAAAAATAAATAAATTAAAAAAAAAAAAAACCCTGGCAGGGCACTGGAGCCAGTGAGATTCACTGCTTATAACCGAATGGATCTTGGGTAAGTTCCAGAGGCTTTTGTGTCCTAGTTACCTATCTGTAAACTGTGGGGGTGATAACAGCAGCATTGCCAAGGGTTGTTGTATGGAAGAAAAGAACAGATATATGTGTGTGCTGTGCCCGCTGGGGTTTTAGGGCACAGGGAACGTGTGTCAAATGTCAGCTGGGGGTAAAGGAAGGTGGTCCTGTCTGCTGGAGCCTGCAAGGCAGTACTTACAACCATTGAGAGACATGTCGTAGCCAGCTGTGTGCAGGGCCTCCCGACTGCTGGTGGAGCTCCGAGGAGGGGTCCAGGGATCTGCATAGGAGCTCGACCGGGCTTTCATCTCCTCTTTCAGAATCAGTCGGCCAATCCCACTCTGGAGCTGGGCATTGGAGAGGAGCAAGATGAAATCAGAAGGAAGCAAGTACATTGAGATGGCCGTGGCACAGGCAAGGCTGAGTAAGCAGACCCCCCTGCAGTAAGCCTGTGTCATTTCTGCTTTCCCAGTATCCCTGCCTCTGTGTCAGTTCTTTCTTTTCCTTTGGGTTATCATCTATTTTATAGGCAATTCTGAGGTCTGGGTTTGACTGTGGTGGTGGGTGGGCACAAGAAAGCAGCCTGGCTGGTGACAGAGTCATTGTCATGGTCACATGATTGGTAAAATGATAGACAGATAGTCACCCTTTTGAAAACAAGTTGGTGTGAAAATAACAATTTAAAATGAGCCACGTTCAACAACTCAGTAGCATTTAGTACATTCATAGTGTTGTGCCACCACCACCTCTGTCTAGTTCTAAAATGTCATTACCCAAAGGAAGACCCTGTGTCCTTTAAGTGGTCAACTCCCACTCCTGTCTGTCCTTAACCTCTAGTAATCACCATTTACCTGTTGTCTCTATTTACTTACCTATTCAGGATATATCATACAATAGGAAATAAGCAACATGTAGTTTTATATCTGTCTTCTTTCACTAAGCACAATATTTGGAGGGGTTCATGTACTTGGCAATGACTGAATAACCTCACATTGTATGGATATGCTATAGTTTGTTTATCCAGTCACAAGTTAAAAACCATTTGGCTTCTTCCTGCCTTTTGACTATTATGACTAATGGTATTGTGAACATGCAAGTCTACTTATGTGTCTGAGTTCTTGTCTTCAGTTCTTTTGGGGTGGAGTTGCTGGATCATATGGTAGTCCTGTGTTTAGATTTTTGAGCAATCACCAAGCTGTTTTCCACAGTAGCAGCATCACCAGCTACATACCCACCAGTATTATAGGAAGGTTGCTGGCATACCATCACATGAAAATCACATGTCTGAGTGTGAAGCTTTGGCAGAGACCAGCTGCATCAGCAAAGAGCAAGGACAGCCTCATAATGACATTTTTTTTTTGAGCAGCTGAATCATTCATTCCTGAAATGAACTCTACCATTTCACTTTGCAAGTATGCAACACTGCATTGGATTGGGTTCTGTTATTCACAAATGAAAAGTTTCTCTGTGGTACACCCTGCTGGTAGCCTGCTCACCTTGTGCATGCTGCGTTCAAAATCATCCTCCTCTCCTCCAGATGAGAACCTTCTTGCCCGGGGTACTGCAAAAGGAAACAGGATCAGCTCTGGCATTTGTTCCCCACTCACCTGCCTGGCTTTAGCTATTGGGAGTTGATTTTTCTTTCTTTGTGATGTTGTAATTGTCGCCTCTATGATCTTCTGTCACCTTTGCAGCCTGAGGATAGACCTGTCTTCCATGGGTGCTGATCACATCTACTCTGGGTGACTGCTTTGTGGCTTACTTCCTTTTCTAAATGGTAAGAGGGCAATGAAGAACTCAACTCTGAGCATCCTTGAAACTTGGAAGAGTCCCCTGGCCAACTCTGTGTTGAGGTGAATTTGATACAAATTTTTCTCTCTACTTGAAACTAACAGCTTGAGTTATCTGACTGGATAGGGTAGTGGATTATTAAGATCCCCTTTCTGGATACTTTCTATTGTCCCACATCCTCTGCTTCTATCCCTCAAGCCCCCACCCCACCTCCTGTGCCTTTTTTTTTTTCCTACAGGCAAAGTGGTCTCTCAAAAGCACAAATGTGGATATGTTGCTACTTTCAGTAGCTTCTCACTGGTAAGGATAATTACCCCAGTCCTTACCTGAACCCCCAAGGCCCCAAGGGACCTCCCCCCTCACCTACCTGCTGCCCTCCACCCTGCACCTCACTGCCCCATTCTTCTCCCTCTAACTAAGCTCAAGCTAAATGGTAGTATAGCCTTTCCTCTAAGTGGCTCCACCCACCCAGCTTGTGTCATTGCAGATGTGTTTCTGCATTCTCTGCTGGTCACATCCTTATTGTACCTCTGTGGCAGTTGAGACTCTCCATCTGAGAAGCTTTTGTTATCATTCAGCTGGACTGCATGGCCCCTGCCATCAGCTCCCTGAACCTTGTGCTTCTTTCTCATGGTTGGGACCTATGCTTTCTCTACTAGGGCAGGGATCTGGTCTATTTTGCTCTTCCTGTGTCCTGGAGAGCTCTTTAATTCATGCTGCTGAATGGATAAACACCCTCAGTTATGCAGTCTCTAAGGTTTTCAAGCAGAATGATGGTGGGAAAGAGTAGATGACTGTCCTGACCTTTACATCCTTGGCCACAGGTAACATGAGCTTAGGCTCCAGGGGCCCATGGGGATACTACCTTTGGGGGACCCATGGTAGGTCCAGTACTCAGACTCTGTGGCATAGTAGGGGTCTGGCGAATAAGCTGGACTGTACTTGGAGACCTGGCTGATGTCTTCACTTGTTTTGCTCTTGGTTGTTGTAGACAGATCACCTGCAAAGGACCCAAGGAGAGCATTCTCAGGAAGGCCAGGTGTCCTGACCAGGACAGTGCATGCTTTTCCTGGCCTCTGCCAGGTTCCAGTCTGGGGCAGTGAGGCTACTTTGAAGTCAGGAATCTCTGAATGGAGGATATGGGACATGAAATACTGGGGCTGGAAAATACTTGGGTCAGCTCCTCATTTTGCTCTTAGGAATCTAAAGAAAGTTTGTGCTAGAACTGGGCAGAGGCCCAGCCCAGGGCTCCTTCCAGCCTAATGTAGGGACTTCAAGGTCTATTTCTGAGTGAACTCTGAGGCTGTGTCTCCTCAGAGTAAGACTTGATAGGTTCCAGGCAAGCCCCAGACCTTAACTTCTTAGCCCTTTAGAAGCCTGCCTGGTTAGGAATTTGAGCCACATTGAGTTGGGAGTTGCCATTCCAGGCTATGATGTGTGCTGATTCAGGTCAACCTTTTATCCACATCCTGAAAAACCAAATCCTTTCTGGAAAGACTGCAGGACTTAAAGGAAGGAGCACTAGATAGCCAGACAGTAAAGTGGGAATTCTAGTTCTAGCTCTGCCAGAAACCCTGCCCCATTTTTGCCTTAGTTTCCTCATCTGTGTTAGAATTGATCTGCTGGTTCAGGTGCAAACCTTCCATCTGAAGTCAAGTCTGTGGTGGGGATGATCAGTAATTCCACCTCAGGCTCAGGCACTTACGCAGGGCAGTGACTTCAGAGTGACCTGAGTTCTGGTGATAACTGATAGGGCAGAAGGTGGGTGTGGCTCTGCTGCAATTTCCCAGGGATGGCTAGAGGGAAGCTTTAGCTTCTGGCCATTTCTTGTACCCTCTTGTCTATGCACCCCACCTCCACTCATAGTCTTCCTGAATCTATCTGCTTTGGTGTAGTGCTTCAGAGCCTACCCGGAAAGTACTGTGAAGGGCTGAAATGCTTGGGACTAGGAGCCTTTTCTGGATACAAAGCTGCATTACCTGTATCTGGGTTGGTGCCTTTCTGTGGTCACTCAGGGACATGTGGACAACTGATGAGTCCTGTCTGAGACCAAGAATGTTTGTCTAAAGTCACTGCCATGTAGGGCCACTACTTCTGCTGTGCTGCTCCCTCCACCAGTGGATTGGTTCCACTCGTGAATATCTCCTATGATATTCAACCAGGCCTGCCAGGAAGCAGCACTGCACAGGTGACTCCTCTGTGTCCACAGAGGGAGGGGTAGGCTTATTCAACCAAGGCACACTAAGTGCTTTCCAAAAAAATGAGTAGGCAACCTCAGTGATGAGGAACTTGGTACTCATAGAGAGCACAGGCGCACAGGCGGATGTCATGGACAAAGCCAGTTAGAGTGCAGATTCTTGGGCAACAAGCCCATTATTTCTGATCAAGGGAATCTAGGGCACAGAGGGGCAGGGAATATGCTGCTTTAGTTTGGCTCTCAGGTATATAAAGTCCACCGACCATCTGTTCAGAAACTCCCATTGAACGAAAGTATGAGAATGACGTGACTCTGCTCCTTTCTCATCTGCACCACATCTCCAAGACTGTGTTCATTCTCAGGAGGCAGTGGCTGTCTACAGCTAGAGCAATGGTTCTAGGCTGGGCTGGGCATCAGGGTCACCCAGAGAAATTGTTAAAGATACAAAACTTGGGCCCGACACGGTAGCCTAGAGGCTAAGTCCTTGCCTTGCATGCGCTGGGATCCCATATGAATCTCGGTTCCCATCCAGTTCTCTGCTTGTAGCCTGGGAAAGCAGTCGAGGATGGCCCAAAACCTTGGGACCCTGCACCTGCATGGGAGACCTGGAAGAAGCTCCTGGCTCCTGGCATCAGATTGGTGCAGCTCTGACCACTGCAGCCACTTGGGGAGTGAATCATCAGACGGAAGATCTTCCTCTCTGTCTCTTCTCCTCTCTTTATATCTGACTTTCCAATAAAAAATAAACCTTTAAAAAATACAAAACCCTAATTCTGGAAATTGGGTAGGGTCCAGGAATCTTATGTATCCCATGGGATTCCAGTGAACATATTTTTGGTATCCATGGCCCAGGTGACTCTCCTAGAGGTGTGCTCATCTGACAAGGACTGCTCTGATCATAGGTACAGGACTGCAGACAGCAGCTCAGGTAGAGTTGGGGAGGTAATGGGAAAGGATGGCATACTTCTTGAGCTTTTGAAATGACACTGAGCCCCTTCGCTTGTGTAACCTGGAGTGACTAGTGAACAGGCAACAAGGAACATCAAGTTGCATCTTTGGATTATGTTGCTCCTGGTGATCTGTGTAGGACCATCTGCCCCCTCCCCACCTGGCCTGCTTCTTGACCATACCATGTCGCTTGTAGATCGGGGGTTTCCGGTAGATGTTACTTTCTCCAGCTGCCAGAAAGGCCAGGAAGGGACAGTGGGGGAGAGATAGAGAGAGAGAGAGAGAAAAAAAAAAAAAGGAGATAGTACTTGGTCAGTTGGTCTGAGAAGAGAGACAGTTAGCTATTTTTTTTACACAGGGCCACCAGTGTTCCACTGGGGGACTTTCTTTTCTCAAGCTGAGCTTCTAGCTTCACCCCAATAGGTGAATGGAATGGATGGATACAGATGGTGCTGAGGGGATGTGGAACACATGGTGGGCATGCAGGCACAGGTGGGTGCGTGCTCAGCAGATCCCCATGCAGGACAGTGTCTACTGCCTTCACATGGTGGTCATGCCTGGTTCCATGTGGAAGCATGCAGGATGCTACTGCTAGGAGTCAGCATACTTGCTGCCCTCCCCACTGAAACAGAAGGGGTGGGACCCCTCTGGGGAAGTAGAGGAGGGATTGGATGAAACTGCAGGACACACTCTTGGGAGGAAAGTGAGTGGGGAATGAAAAATTCATTGCAGAATCTGGCCCTAGGCCTGATTCTGTTGTAACTCAGAATGGGACCTCATGCAAATTACACCTGCCTAGTCATCTAGGTTCTGCCTTCCTCTGACCTCAGACCATTCTTGCTGTTCCCTCTGGCTGATTCCTTTTTGTCTTTCAGCTTTAATATTCCTTCTCTAAGAAACCCTTCCAGACCATTGCATCTAACCCTGAGCTTCCTACCCCATCACTGTTACATGACACCCCTCCCTTATAGTACTTAAAGCATCCATTGCTACCTTCTATGACCTTTCCCCTATTTGTTTACCTCTTTCTGATCCTTCTCTCTAATCCTTCTTCCTATAGCAGAATACCCATACCATGAAGGCAGGATCGAGGTTGGGGTGAGCATGGCAACACCCCCAGAGCCCAGAGCAGTGCCTGGCTGGACAGCTGGGAAAACTGAAACCTAGGGAAGCTGTGTAACTGGTCCCAGATGAGAAACTTCTAAGCAGTAGAACTGAGATGAAATCCCAGAAGCTTTGCTGTGAAAGCCCATGGCCCAGGGGGCCAGTGCTGTGACTTTAAGCCACCAACTGTGACACCTGCATCCTATATCGGAGTCCTAGTTCAAGTCCTGTCTGCTCCACTTGAGATCCAGTTCCCTGCTATTGTATGTGAGAAAGCAGCAGAGGATGTCCCAAGTGCTTGGTTCCTGGCCACCCATGTGGGAGGCTCAGATGGAGTTCCTGGCTGTGGCTGTTTGGGGAGTGAACCAGTAAATAGATGATCTCTCTCTCTTTCCATCTTTGTATCTCCATCTCTTTGTCACTCTGCTTTTCAAATAAAAATCAGTCAATCAATCTTTAAAGAAAGCCAGAGTGCCTCCCCCCCAATCCCATTTTATCTTTGCACTTTATAAAAACCCTCAGATGTTCAGGCTTCTGCTGATTCCTGCCTCCTTTCTTTCTGTGATCTCTTCCTTGTGTCCTGACCAAGGCTGGACTGTCATGGGGGTGGACTGGAAGGTGGGGTTAGTTGGGGAGGCTGATTAGAGGGTTCCCAGGAGCCGGTTCTCCTCAATGCTTAGGCAGTATGGAGTCGGTGGCTCAGGTGCCCGGCCACCCCACAGAGCATGCACCCACGCTGGTACTACCAGGCCAGTGGTGCCTACCTGGGATGTGAAAGTGCTTGGGAGGCTGGTGAGAAGAGGTCGGAGTGGAGGACCTCACATCTAACTGGCTATGGTATGGAGAACTCCGGCCACTCTCGGGCCCTGGAGCATGCAGGCAGTGGTCCCCAGAGAGAATAGAGGCACAGAGAGAACAGGCATTAATGCAGTACAGTTAAGGAAGCAGTGAAGTGATGGCAGCAAGGACAAGTGCGGGGCTGGCACCCAGCGTGCTTGGGCTCCGGTGCTGGAAGCAGCATGTGCTCTCATGCACTGTGTTGGCAGAAGCAAGCTTGGCCTGTGTCCTTGTTGGACCCCAAAGTAAGAGTATGGGGGTTAACTTCACTGAGTTAGAGAAGACAGCTTTGTCCCTCCTAGTTCTTTGCTCCTTGCCATCCAGGGCCCTCCCTTCCCCTCTTCCATCCAAGCACCAGCTGAACCCCTAACTCAGGGCAGTGGTGGACACCTGGACTGGGAGGAACCAGGTCCTTGGGTGGAGGTCAGCACACAGCTGTTCTGGCCTCCAGCTTCTCTCCTCTGGGTAGGGCAGGCCAAAGGTGAGAACGGTATCTTCTCCAACCTTCTCCTGGAAGTTGCCACTCAGTCTTCAGATGTTTTTCAGTCTCTCTCTCCATACCCCTCTCCCTTCCCAGGGCATCCCAGGGACTGAGGAGGCCCAGTCAGTGACCTGGGTTACCACAGGCCTCCACAGGGCCATGCTGGGAAAGAGAGACCCTGGATTATGGAGAGGTCTTGTGTCCCAGGCAGCAGAGCTCCAGGTCATTACACTGCCCGTCTCCAACCCCAGGCTCTTTCCCTATCTCAGATTTCCCCTTCCTTACCAGAGCGGTAGTAGTGGTGGGGTGAGCGGGAGAAGGTGGGAGACATTCCCTGCCGGCTGTATGTGGGGGAGTCGATGTATCCTGGGCTGGAGGCCCGTCTCTGCCGGAGGTCCAGGTTCTCATAGATGTCCTGGGGAAGGAGGAAGGACTGTTAGCATGGCTTGTTGCCCAAGGACCAAGTAGGAAGTTCCAAAAGCTGAGGCACAAACACTGAGACCCTCTCCCTGAGTTCCATGCACAGCCTAAGGTGGGTGGCAGAGGATTTTCAGGGTCTTAATATTTGACTCACTGGCCCTTGCTCTTTAACCCTGGGTCATTCCTGCAATACTGGTCAGGAATCAGGAGCATGAGGGAGGCCATCTCTGGTAGGAAAGGGCACATGGGTTCTCCCCTACTGTTCCCATCTTTTATGCACCTGATATGTCTTCTGAAGCTGGTAAGTCTTGGGCTTAACTTGGGTTGGGGGAAGCATACTGAGTGAAGGCTCAGGCCCCTTGGGGTGCTGGGGAGGGTATAAAGTCAGGGGTCTTTTTGGTTGACATCAGGACACAATTAGATATAATGCCTCCTCCACCTTATATATACCAACATAATTACCTGAGAGTAGGGAGATAAGGTTCCCAGCGACTTAGAGGTGAAGAGTTTGGAGTCAGCCGTGGAGGGAGCAAAGGGAGAGAGAGGAGGGCAAGAGGAAGACACAGAGTGTGGTTAAACGGTTTGGCAAAGAGAGGGCCTGCAGCTGCTCCTGGGGTGCCACTCTCCAGATTACTGTTCCTTGAGAAGTGCAGAATGTCATAGCTGCTAATAGGAGTTAGGAACCGTGATGATTACATCCTCCTTTCATGCATAGAAAAACCAGGGCCCAGGGATGGAGTGTGAATCTCAGGGCTGCTCAGGGCCTCTGTAGAGGAGGCAGCAGGCTCTGGACTTGGCCCTGGCTTCTCCACTGGCAGCTCAGAGCTATCTTCACAGCTCTTCCCCTTCTCTGTTGGCCCATGACCGCTGCTGTGGATCACAAGGGCAATGCCAAGGCAGGGAATTCAAATGTACAGACAAGCAACAGCCAGGCTTCAACCATCACTGCAGAGCCTGAACTGGTGTGTGTTGCAGCAGGAGCTAGTGTCCTGAGCAGAGAGCAGCTACAACGTCTCTTTAGGAAACCCATGGTCTGCCAGAATGCCTTGCCTGCCTTAGCCTGCTTCTTCGTTTTCCAAGACAAGTCACAAGGTCTCATGTGAAATCTCCTCATGTTTACACAGTAGCTATTAATCGTCATCATTTAAAAGACACCTTGGGGAGTGAAACAAAACATCTGGAGGCTTCTGGTGCCTGTGTGTCCTCTTTGTCATCTCTAACTTTAGGACAATCAGCTTCCACCAGACACCTCACCTACATCCTGCCTGGCCCTGCATGATTTATTTCAGGGGTCAGAACTCAGAGAAGCTTAGCATTGACCTCTAGCCAAATAGAACCCCAGTGCATTTAGTGAGGAAGGGACTTTGCCTGAGGTCACAGGCCAACTCCTGTGGAGCCAGGACAGGTGCCTTGGTCCCTGACCATCATCAGGCCAGGGTTCCTTCTGCTCCCAAGTGCCCTCAGCTCAGGGGCAAGGGATGGGGTCAGAAATCTCCTGGGATACGGATGGCCAGATCTCCTGAGTAATGGCCACCTTACCTTCTTTAAAAATGCTTTCTCTTGTCTAGCAACCACTTGAGGGCATCAAAAGCCATATGATGCCAAGTCCTTATGAAGGTGCTTTGCTCTGAACATAGGAGTTTAAGGCCAGGCGTGAACGCCAGAAAACTTGCCTAATCAGAGATTGTAAGCCTAGATGGCCAGTGAGGCGAGCAGGAGATGAAGCATGAGAAAAAACAACAGCTTCTTAAGCAATGAGTGGTTACCACCTCCCAGCTCCTATGCTGAGATTAACAGGGACTGGTTGAGTTAGGGGAGAATGAGGAGCCTACGTCCTGTCTATAGGGGACGCTGCGACCCACCTCCAGAGGATGAAAATACAGATTTAATAGGGCTAGCCCTGATTTTTAAAGAAAAACCAGAAAGCTAGACTTTGGGAAGCAATCTCTTGATTTATAAACGCTGGTTATAAATGCCAGTTTAAAAGAGTCTAGGGGCCAACTCCGAGGAGGTCAAGCCATCTGTGATCCCAGAAGAACCTCCTCATCTACAAGCAGCCCCAGAGAAAAGGGCAACACCCAATACCTCTCCATAGCCACATCTCTCCAGCATCTCGTCGGACGTGTATCGGGAATGAGGCTCGTAGGAAATGAGGTCGGGGCGTTGTACCTCGTAGATGGACTTAACCTTGGGGAGAGCTGCCAGGTCTTTGTAATTAAGGATCTCATTATCCACTTTAGCCTGGGGAAGAGGGAAACGGACAGGAAAGAAGTAGAAAGATAAAAGGGAAAAGAGAGGAAGCAAAAACAAGGTGCAGGAGGAACGAGTTTCCCCATTTTCCACTGAAAACAAAATATTAGGATCAAATAGAAGAGAAGACTTGTAGAATGTTAGAATCAGCATGGCTCAGGAGCCATCCATTTCAACAGGGTTTATCATTTATGGAGCACATCCTGTTTGCTGTTCAGGAATTATCTTACTAAAGTCATAATATCTCTATCAATATTGTTACTATTTTCCAGGCCAGGAAACGGAAGTTTATACTTATATCCATAACTTGCATCCCTTAACTAGTATGTTTGAACTACACAGCCTGGGTGCTGATGCCTTCCAACCCTACACAATGAAAACACCCCTTTTCACAGCATCCTGGAGGGGGAAAATGGTCCCTTCTATGTCCACGCCCTGCAGGTGGCCTGTGTTCAACCAGGATCTTTCTCTCCTGGATCAAAAATCTCGCAGCCCTGGTGTAGTCAGTCAGTCAAGACAGAACCTGCTGGGCACAGTGTGATAGCCTAGTGGCTAAACCTTCGCCTTGTATTGGGAGCCCATATAGGTGCTTGTTCGTGTCCTGCCTGCCCCACTCCTCCTCCATCTCCCTGCTTGTTGCCTAGGAAAGCAGTAGTGGATAGCCCAAAGCCTTGGGACCCTGCACCTGCACGGGAGACTTGGAAGAAGCTCCTGGCTCCTGGCTCCTGGCTCCTGGCTTTGGATTGACTCAACTCTGGTCATTGTGACCATTTGGAGAGTTGACCAGCAAATGGAAGATCTTTCTTTCTGTTTCTCCTTCTCTGTATATCTGCCTTTTCAATAAAAATAAATACATCTTAAAAAAAAAGAATCTGATAAATAGGAAACCTGAGAGACTGTGTGAGGGCCCTTTAAAAATTTGTGGAAATGGAATTAAAAAATGTTTGCTTTGGGTGCAGTAAATTTTGAAATCCATGCGTATATGGGATTTCGAAGAAGTTCATGGAAAACATAAGTTATGAAATATTTTTGTGACAAAATAAATGTATCTTTTAAATTCCATTTACCACAGACTTTCTGAAGTAGCTAACTGGTGTTCTCATAATGTTTTCCCAAATCCATGGGGATCAGGTAAAGTTTCAGGGCCAATATTCCTTTAGAGAGCAGTATTCATAATACCTTCAAATCTCAGTATAAAAAAAATCCCAAGCTCTTTCACTATTTTGTCCTTGTCTCATCCCATTGCTATTGAGGCACGTGCTCTTCATGCTCTATTGCCTCTACATCTTTATCCACCGTTCCTAACCCAGTCTATGCCCTGAGCCACTCCTGGCCTGTATCACAGCTTCTCTTTCTGGGTTTTAGAGTGGAGAAGGTGGCAGGTGAACCTACTCTTGGTAGCCTTCCTGCATGGCTTGGGTTGGGCATGATTGCTGCCTGGCAGCTGCTCTTCCACAGCAACAGCTCTTGCCTGTTCTCTTGTCTCATTAGATCTGAACTGGGAATAATGTCTGTAATTGCAGTATCTGGGGGACTCTGACCTCTTGTGGGTCCCCTTAGTCCTGTACACAGCTCTTTGTAAATGGTCCCTTCACTTAACCCTCCCTTAGTTGAATGCTTTGAGGTGTGACATCTGGTTTCTACCAGAGTTGACCTGAGCAGAAACCATGTCTGTGCCAGTTTGGGAGTGTGCTGGTAAAGGAAACTTGACTTCTCCTGGGATGTTAGATCTTGACCTAGTGAACTCTTGGCACTTTACAGACTCATCTTGGCCCGTAATTATTCATTTTGACACTTTAACCTGCAAAATACTTCTCACAGCTACCTTGTTTTCAGAGCTGCACCTGGTCTTAGGTCTGGAGGCACACTGACTGCTCAGAGGCATTCTAACAAAACTATCCCAAAAGGAAGTAGGAAAACATGGGGGACTGGCTGAAGTCAAATCACTTGAAGATGATTATAGAAGGGACCCGGCATGGTGGCCCAATGGCTTAAGTCCTCACCTTGAACGTGCCGGGATCCCATATGGGCACCGGTTCTAATCCTGGCAGCTCCACTTCCCACCCAGCTCCCTGCTTGTGGTTTTGGAAGACAGTCGAAGACGCCCCAATGCTTTGGGACCCTGCACCCGCATGGGAGACCTGAAGGAGGTTCCTGGCTCCTGGCTCCAGATCGGCACAGCACTGGCCATTGCGATCACTTGGGGAGTGAATCATCGAACAGAGGATCTTCCTCTGTCTCTCCTCCTCTCTGTATATCTGACTTTGCAATAAAAATAAATAACTCATTTAAAAAAATAGATGATTATAGAAGCCACTGGGGGATGGAGTTTGAAAAGACTCCACATGCTCTAGGTTAACCAATGATTCCATTTTAATATCACATATCTAGTATCTGTGAAAAATAAACCAATATCCTGTTAAGGCAGCTCCCAAATGGAGACAGGTAGGTGGATTCATTTACTTATTTAGTAAAACTTGAAGCTGTGTTTAGAATGTTCTGATTAACATTTGTCATGCGTAGTACTCCTAAGAATGGCTACATGTGAGGCTCTGTAAAGGTGAGAGAGTGGAAAGGGAGATCTGTGTCTGTGCTAGGATGCAGGCACACCTGATCTCAGTGTGCATATGTCCCTGTTGGATGGCCTGGGTGCAGGTGCCCTCTGGTGCCACTGTATAACTCTCAGAGGGTCAGTTCTGTGAGGTTTTCTCCAGGACTCCAATCTAATTTATTTCACAAAGCTTGGTCCAGGGAGAACAGCTAGTGATTAATGGTGTCACAGTGCAGCAGCTCACTGAGCTCTTACAGCCCAATAATTCTTGGGGAGAATGATGCTCACATTTGTTAATGACCTTTTTGTGAAGCAGGTCCTACAACTAAGCCCACAAATCCTGCTGTGGTCTGGCCCCATTCATACGACCAAGGGCACTATCTTTTTTAGTTCTAGACAGGAATCTTCAATGAGTAAAGCCTGCGATCAAGGTAGCTTATCCTCTGTGATAACCACAGTCAGTGTGTACTGACCCATTTTGAGGTTGAAGCCAATTGATATTCTGATTTTTTTTTTCTTCATGTGACAGGGGGAAGAAAGGAAAGGAGACAGTCCCATCAATAGATATTATTCAGGGATCATAGAAGAGACTGGGTATAGATTTGGAATAATGATCTACCAGAGGTGTCAAGGCCCACTCAGGAGTGGCTGGTGTGGGGCCTGTATGTAGAACTTCTTATTAAGAGCAGCTTCCTGCTATTGACTGTTTCCTCTACCTTTTGGTTCCTTTGACTTGTAGGAGCTGGAAGAACCCAGAATCAGTCACGTTGATGTTTGCTGCTCATTTCAGTTATCCTTGGCTCTACCTGCCCATTAGCTTTGTTGATCCTTCAGCTCTGAGACTGAATGTTTCTTCCTTGGGATGATTTGTTCTGGCCAGTCCTGGCCTCTGAGGTTCCTTTGTTCATCTGTAACATCTGCAGAGCTCTCTGTTTGTGCCCCTCCCCTGCAAGCTCTCATTGTAATTACAGTAGGTGATCCAGGGTACTATGTTTCAGTGTTCTGGCTGAGTAACCAGGTCTGTGTCATTCACCACCACATCCCTGGGGCAAGGCACAGTGTGTAGCACTGAGCAATTGCTCAGCACATGATTACTGAATGAATGAAGGCCATCCAGCTCAACCTTTGTCCCTTTATACAGACGTCCATCCCACATCTTAGGCAAGTGGTAAGTCTCTGAGTTTGAAGGCCCTGAAGATTGGAATTTAGATACACATGGTTGGTCTGGACTTCTCCCATGATGAGAAAGCTCTTTTTCATGTCTTCAAATCCCTAATGGCCGTTTATACATATATGTGGCTTCTTTCTCCTTTCTGCCTCTTTATCATTCACTATTAGTACCATATGGATATTTCACCCAATGTTCAACCAACCCCCAATTTTCATCTTGCTCTTGTCTCAGTTAATGGACAAGAAAGGGGAGGTACCTTGTTCAGTTTCAGAACTCAGTAAGGGTGCTTGCCATCATTGTACGTTCTTTTCTGTGCTCCACAGACCTCTACATTACCTCTGCATCCCTGGATTTATTAGACTGTGTGCTTCCTGAGGGCAGCAGGGTCTGTGTCCTCCCTGTGCTCCAGTGTATTCTCAAGACCTGGTATAGAGTCAGGTGCCAAATTCCAGTTAGATGAAAACCTGATAGCTCTCTCATTCTAAGAAACTTTCTAGATACCAGGTCAGGGGAAAGAAAGGTCTTTCAGTGGCAGACAGGTGATACGTACGCAGATGACTCGGTTGGGTGATCCAATGCTGGATCCAGGGGGTGAGATGGAGGTTTCAGATGTCCGTCTATGCTGTGGGAGAGATGAAGACATTGGAGTGAGACTGTACCATGGACTAGTTTGGGGGAAGGGAGAGACCACATCTTGGACTAGGTTGAGGGAATGAGCACTAAGAAAGCCTAATTTCCTCTCAGATGGCTCATACTACACTTGAGATGCTCTATCCTAAGTGGGGCTATGCAGCAGTGCGTCTCAAATTGTGATTCCTAGACTAAGGTGGCTCTGGCAAGATGAACTCAAGTGGAACATTTGATAGTACTGAGTCATAGAATAAGAAAGAAATGTAGCATTTTATTTCACCCCTTTTGATTAGATTGAGGGAAACTCTCAATTTGTTTTCAACAACTGCTAATTTTCCCTTTTAAACAAAGACAGTATAGGAAACATAACTAGCTAGAATTTTTGTATTGTCATTGAATTCACTCCCTGAACTTTCTGCTGATAGCAAATATTATTAGTTTACACATGGTGACATAATATGTTATTTTACAGTATGTTTACATAAGTAAAGATGCAGAGTTGATTTAAAGACAACGTATTCACTACATAGTGGCATGCAGATACAGCAAAAAGCACCAGGGCTCTCTGTATATATAAAGTTTTAATTGCCACTGAAGAGGAAGACATTGAGATAGAAAAGAAAGGGAGAGGCCTTGGGATAAACAGTGAAAAAAATGTCATGGTTCCAAAGCATTCATCAGCTCTTTCATAAAACTCACACTGGGTGAATGTGATAGCAGTAGGACCCATTTCACCAGCTGGCAGAGAGAGTACATATGTGTTTTCACTTGGGGGAAACTCCAGCAGGTAATGGAATCTCAAGGAACCAAGTTGAGACTCAGCAGCAGGGTGTTAAGGCTTGATGGGCATCATCAAGTTTGTCCCACAACCCTGCCCCCACTATCAAGGACCCAGCTGGGTTCCAGGGTCCACACACTCCCTGCAGCATTATGAGCCCATTCTTAGGCCTTCATGGAATTTGTCAGAGCTCAATCACCCAGAAGGGCCTGGACCTCAGCTGGCCTGTTGCAAGCCTGGGGACCCTGCTGTGCTTCTGCCTGGCTGCATTACTGTGAGCAAATAATGTCTTCTTTAAACCTATTTTATAGGAAAAGCCAAGATAAACTATTGCTTCATGTGGCTCATGAGGTTGAAGAAAACAAATCAGAGAGTATCTGTGAACATGCTTTGTAAACTGTCAACTACTGTGACAATATTAACAATTATTATTAGTAGTAAGTTACCTTGACTCAGGAAAAATTCTGGTAAGAGCTCTTCAGAGAGGCTGCCATTTTGGCCAGTCTTAGTAGGTTAATGCTGTTGTCCCAGAAACACTAAAAACCCACACAAATATAGTGCTTTACAATTTTCAGAGTGCTTTCATGCCAATGTCGCAGTCGCCTCAAAAACTGCACAAGGCAAGTGTTACCATTAAGAAAAGCCAGCAATAGAGGCATATGCTTGGAATGTACACATAAAGGAATGAAGATTCTGTACAAGAGCAGACCTCCCCAAACTTTGACAACAGTAGTCATGCAGAAGTGCTGGGCTGGCATCATGACTAACTTGCTTACCTTTAACTTCTTCTCTGCCCGGGCTGCCTGTTTACAGATGGGATGCCAAACCTCAGAACCTAAAGAGCCAGGAAAATAACAAGGGTTCAAACCTTTATTCATTCCCACCTCCATTTATTCCCAAGGCTGAACGTGTACCCTATACATCAACCTAGAGAATCTCCTTGGTTTCCCCTGGTCCCTGCTAGAGCCTCTCACTGTTGCACCAATTTGACCAGTCACACATTTCCTCGGTGTGTCTAAATCCTGCACATTCCTCAAGTGTCAGATCTCACACAATACTGTCTTGTAAGCCTTCTTACCTGTGAGCTGAGAGTGACTTCTCTGTCCTCTGTGATCCATACTCCTTTGAATCCCCCTCCAAACACACAGTTGTAAATATTCTGGCCTGAGTAAATTAAGAGACCCCTCTTGCCAAGGGCTGAGCTTTACACATTTCTCTATCTTGCACTGCATGCAGTATGGGACTTTGCCCTTAGCCGAGGTCCATAGAAGTTTGTGGTACAAATAGATGAGTGGATGATTGGCAGTGAGTGACATGTAGCAGGTGGTCAATAAATATTTGTTGAATGAGTGAATGGCAGTGGGGATGAAAGAAAATGACAGACTGTGGTGGACTCCAGCCTTCTTTTTCTTCAAAGACCCTGACAACCCATCAACACTATCTTATCACATTTAAGAGGAGGTGGTGTTACAGTGTACATTCTGCTTGGGAGCTTCGTCTTGATGTGCTAATTCCTCAGAGACTCCAGACTTTTCAAATTTAGTATGTTGCTAATACCCACGTTTTGTTTCCTGTTGGGGTCCATTTGGTTGGTCCCAGGCTGCATAGGCCAATTTGGAAAGGCATGAGCAACAGGTGGCTGGTCACATGTTAATAGGAAGCCCCAAATACTGTGCATTCCCCCAAGAAGGGACAGGTGGCCTGGATTAGGAGGAAAAATAGGAACACATTATCCCTCTGGATCCATTCCTCTCATAAGCAGCCCTAAAAGGAAGGAGCCAGCAAATGGCTAGATTCCTGAACACCCAGATGGCAGTTGTTTGTGTGACTTTGTTTCTAGGATATATTTTCCATTATAGTTTGTGGCTTCAGCCCTTAGAACTAGAATGCTGGCTAAGAGATTCAGGGGTGGGTGGATTGTGTAAGGCTGAATAGGATCTAGAAACAGAGGAGAAAGGATAGTCCTCAAGTCAAGAGCCCTGGGTTCTTGTCTCTGTGTGACTACCAATACACCTTCTCCTTGAGTCCCAGTTTCTTCATTTGATTAAAACAGAAGTGGGATTAGGCTTTCATGGAGATTATTTTTAACCCCAAAATGAAGCTCTAGAGCAAATTTTATCTTCTGTAAACTAGGAATGTTTGATGAACAGTTCTTGGATGTTTCTAACTATTCAACACAAGTTTAATTTCTTCTAAAGTAAAATGCAATGGCTCTCAGAGTCCAGTAGAGGGACCCTGGGCCTGTGGCTTGATTTAGCAATCACAGGGTGTGTCTACTGCCAAGCTGTGGGTCAGGATCCTTGCTTTCCTGGGTTTTTAGAGAGCATTTCCGGTTCCTCTTTGTACTACTCCTGATTCTATGGGAAATTGTTTACTACTGTGGTCCTGGCAGAAAATATATGTTACAGGTTACTGCAGGAAATGGATAGGTAGATGGATACAGCAGCCTGAGTAAGATGTGATATTCAGTGAAAGATGTATAGTGAAGGTATAGGGATTAGGCATCTTTGTTGATGGAGGTGATATATAACACAGGGGGTTGAATTGGGTGGTCTCTTGATTTTTGATTCATGACATTAATTTACCTGTTTTGAAATGAAACAGAAACACTTCAGCATTCTACATGTAGGAAAACATGTTTGCATGTAAAATGAGGTAGGGTGATAAGAATCAAAGGCAAAAAAGAAAATATAGTTAGAAATGAAAAATATCAAAAGTTTAGAAGCTGGTATCATATTATCTAAGTTAAAGAAGGTGAGAAAGCAATTGGAAGCTATCAATGAGCTTAGATAAAGGAAGGAAATAAAGGTGAGTTTTTTCATTTTTCAGAGGGAAGATCCCTTTGAAATTGTCTGCCGCATTTGTGCCCTTAGCCATAGCTCAACAATGACAGAAAGATAATTTCCAGAGGGAAGGTCATGGTTATCCTTTTTTGTAGACTTTATCCCCAGAGCCAGAACACAATGTCTAAGATATGTGTGTCTCATTAGTAAATGCATGAGTAGACTGATTGTATCCTAATTGCATTTAAAAAAATAAACAGGACCTGGCATGGTAGCCTTGGTGGCTCAGCTCTGGCTGTTGCTACCACTAGGGGAGTGAATCAATGGATGTAAGATCTTCCCCTCTGTCTCTACTCTTTCTCTGTATATCTGACTTTCCAATAAAATAAAATAAAATAAATCTTAAATAAAGCAACAACAACAACAACCAAAATGATGGTGGAGTATACCAGAGGAGGATGATAACTAGAAGAGGGAGGAGACTCTAAATTAGGCCCCAGTGCAGGGATTTGCATCCTGAAGAAGACTGAACAATGTAAGCACCATTTTGGAATATTTTAATGACTCTATGGGAATAAGCATTCACTTTCTTTGAAGGCCTTATAAATGAGAGCTAAATCTAAGGGGTAGAAATTTCAGGGATGAATGTCTATATTCAGTTGAAAGTGGGCTCCCTGCTTCCAGAAATATTAAAGTACACACTGGACAGATAACTGATCAATGAGGATGTTGTGGAGGAAAACCACCTTCAAGGTAGTTATACTAAGGGACTTTGACCATCCTTCCAATCCTTAGACATTCTATTTCTACCTTTTTCACTGTAAAGAGAAAGTAATTGTTTGCCTTTAACAATCTCAGTGAAATGTAAAGTTTGTGAGAAGAGGGAGTTACATTTGTTTTATCTGCAAAGATCTGCAAAGATACCAATAAATATTCATTAAATGAACAAATAAGTAGAAAGAACTTGAAAATTCTGTGAGGTTAGTTGAATTTTCTAGATTGGGCTCAGAGATTCAGACAAATAGTACAATCTAGACTCTGACATGATAGACACAATCCCATTATCCATAGACTATTCACTACATGGGGGTTTGTCTAGTGTGATCCATGGGACCCCTATCTTGCAACCTGGTATAATGCAGATTTCTGGTTCCTTCTTGCAAAGTCTTCATGAAGGTGAGGCCTGGGAATTCCAGGAGAGATGAAGACCCTAAATTTGAGAACTACAGGATTAAATTCCAGATTGTACTTCAAATTCTTTTCCTTACAGTATCATAGGGAAAAGATACCACTTTTATAAGATGGGATTCTAGCTTCTTACAAGAATGCAGTGTCATTTCTTGTTGCAGGCTCTTGGTTCCACAAGTCACATGCCCTTGTACTCTGAGACTATGGCTCACAATTGCAACTTCTGCAGTTGAAACCTGCTGCAAGGGTTTTGGGAGTGAAGGAGTAGTTGTTTCTATACCACGGATCCAGAGATAGAGATCTGACTCTCCAGTACTGCCTCCCAGCATTGAGTCTGTTTTAAATCCCTAGCAGAGTCAGCAGTCTTATCTCTCTGACTGGCTATATCACACACCATACCTGTAATATTTGGGATTGAGCTGATTTTTGGGGACCCACCAACTTCTCTGCTGGATCTTGAAATTCAATTTGCCAGTACCTTTAAAAAATGTCAAAGCTGGAGCTTGTGCCATAATCTTCCACAACATCCAGCAAGAGTTCACAGATAGAGCAGTGACTGAAAGCAGACCATCCAAGGTTCTGTTTGGTCAGCACTGCAATTTTAAACATGTTGGAAGCTGAATATTTTTAGGCACTGCGGGTCGCCAGGAACACAGATGTCCAGCTCCAGGTCTTTCTTACTGACTGATGTGGGCATTTGAGTTTTGGGGTTCTGATTCAGCCAGAGTATTTTCTTATAGCAAGTTTCTTCTCTAGACTTTTATTATTGATGTAAAATTCATAGAACATAAAATTACTTACCATAAAGTATACAGTTTAGTAGCTTTTAGTACAGTTATACTGTTGTGCAACTACAGTCTCTATCTCATACATGTACACACATACACACATACATATATATGTATATGTATATATATATGACTTAGAATAGTGTTTCTGTTAGACATTATGTTTGGATCAGTTACTGTCATTATCATCCTTATGCAATCTAAAACATAATCTGTGTGCCTGGAACTTGTTTGGTTCTGGAGACCAAGTCATGGAGATCTTTGGGTGGGTTTAGTGTGGTGTGATTGTCCCGACTCCTGGGAGCCTGGACCTGAGTTGAGGAGGAGGATGCAGCCGTTGAAAGCCTGGCTGAGCAGGTGGAGTCGCTGAGCAGAAGCTGGGGTGTTTGCCAACATGCCCTCCTGGGAAACTGGGCTTGTGCCCAGGTTTGAGGGCACCTCAGGAGAAGTGGGAAAGACTGGCTTGCCCGCAGCTGACCTAATGAAGTGGGCTGGAAGCTTAATAAATAGGTGGATGGAAGAAAGTGCTTGATTGTCCTGAAGTCGATTGCCATGAGGATCCCAGGCCAGATGAAGAGAGGAGCATGCTAGTACTGGGTGCCCAGTAACGCTCAGGAAATAACTGTTGCAAACAACAGTGTGGACAGTAATTACAACATATTAAGGGCTTAGTATGCACCAGGCACTAAGCATTCTTACTATTCTATTCTTATTGTTGATGTTGTAACTAATATTAATAAATTGCCTATGCCAGACCTCATGCTATACACTTTGTAATAATAGCAGTTAAATAAAAAATAACGAGAAGTTAAATTTCAAAAATGTTGATAATTGACATTTACTGAGTACATATGCTGGGCCCTATGCTGAATGCTCCGGATAGCAATGATGGTTGACACTATTCTAAGTGATCAGTGCACTGTGTTATAGGGAATGCCCTTTACTCCTGTCTATCATGACCTCAGACTGGCGGAGCAGCAGTGCCACACCCCTTGCTGAGCCTGCACCATACATTAGCTCACATAAAGCTCACAACAGTCCTGTTAAGCGGGCTCTGTCCTCATTCTTCTTTTTAAAAAAAATCATTCATTTTCATTAGAAAGATCACAGAGAGAAAGATAGAAAGATCTTCCATCTGCTGGTTCACTCTCCAAATGGCTGCAATGGCTGGAGCTGGGCCATTCTGAAGACAGGAACTTCCTCTGGATCTCTTATATGAGTGCAGGAGCACAAGGATTTAGGCCATCCTCCTGTGTCTTCCCAGGCCATAAGCAGGGAGCCGATAGGAAGTGGAGCAGCTGGGACATGAACTGGCACTCATATGGGATGCTGGCACTTGAAGGTGGAGGATTAGCCAATTGAGCCATTGTGCCAGCTCCCTCGTTCCTCTTTTATAAATGAGGGCATTGGGACTTGGGGTCATAGATGTCTTGCCTGCTTGTCCATCTCCCAGCCCTGGCCCGGGCATGGGAGCAAGCTCAGAGTCTCTTGGGGACTTCTCTGCTTAGCTTAGCAGGGAGTGTTGCTTCTCTGTGCTGTTGGGCAATAAGGCCTGGCCAGGGTCTCTTCCCACCTGTTGACAACCACATGCTCTTCAACCAGCTGCTCCTAGAGTCCTTTCAGTTCTGTGATTCCATCAACCCCTTTTGCTTAATGTTGTTTAAGTCAAGTTTCTGCTACCTAGAAACTCCAGGCTAATAAACCATCTCATCGAGCTAAAACCAGATTATCTGACAAGTTCTTGGCTTGCCTGGCAGGCAGTTTTGTTTCTCAGAAAATAGAGGAAGCAACAAGGGAAATTGCTACTCTGGACCTGATTCTGATCAACTTGGACAAATTGGCTGTCGAAGTAGACGTGACATAAAGCTGGAGAAAAAATGGTCTGATCATCTTGAGTCTGTGGTGACCCGAGAGGAGCAAGCTGGAGACAGACTTCAGAAATACAAATCCTGAACCACTACACTGAAATATTTTCCATATGATTCAAGATGTTTGGTAATCCTTAAAATCTTTAAAAAAGAAATGGCAGCTCATCAAAAATTAAAATGTACTCTGAAAGGAAATATGCTTAGTAGAGTCAGATTTTAGGAAACATCAATTTAGTACAAGAACAGGATATGTTTGAGGAATCTAAAATTATGGAGCAGAATTGGGGAAACATAAGATTTAAAGTATCTAAGCATAACTCCTACAGCCTAAGCTGTTAGTAGAGACCCAATTTAAAGTAATAATGCTAAACTACAAAATTATAGCAAACAAATACTACAATAGTACCTTTTTAAGTGTGGTTTGATAAGACATGCAGATCATGGAGTGAGGGCTGGCGTGCCACAACCTGTACCAATTGAGGCACTGCACTTGGCACCTGTTAGCCCAGAGCACCTTTTCTGAGTTAATTGGCAAAAGAAAATGAGGCCTTTGCTAAATATCAGTGGCATCTCCAGCTATGCCAGAAAGACACACCCCCTGATTCCAGGACCTTGTATCATCTGAACTAAAAAAAAACCCTGGATCTGAAATAGTCTCAGTTATGCAAGAAAAGGGGTTTGGTGCAATCATCAATGCAAGCTTTCAGGCTCCATTTTGGGTTTGCATATTCAGAGAGCTTAGACTTTTGACTTTGTTCTGGGTTATGGGAACCTGTTGAAAATCTGGACAATGTTCCAGACCCTCTCCCTAGTGATACACACCTAACCACAAAAGCTGGCAAGCAATTTTATGAGAGTCACAAAATACAGAAGGCTAGCTCTGAACTACACTGCCTGAACATTCTGACAACAGATACAAGAGAAATGCGTTAAAGAAACGCTAGCAACACAAGCTAGCCAACCTTGGCCAAGCGACATAAACTCTCTAAACTTTTGTTCTTTAAAATGAGGACATTACTTGGTTTAGCTCAAGGGTTTTGTGAGGATAAAATGGGATCCAGCATTGAAAACTCTGAGTATAGCACTTGGCACATTCTAAATACTCAACAAATATCAGTGGCTGGCATATTATTATTGGCAAGCCTACAATTTGCTACCGTACTTTTCTTAGCAAACAATGTTTGTTCAGGATTTCATAAGTAAGTTTGTGCCTGAGGTGGGGGTTTAGTTAAATAAACAATATAAAACTGATAACAGAAAACTGTTCTAAAATCTGATCTTGAACTCCCGTGTTTCTGGAGGTTTCTGAAGTCCTTAGAACTGGAGAATGGAGGGAAAAATTATCTATCTTCCCCCTTTTCCTGAATTCGGGAACACTTGGGACAGAGACAAAATCCATCTCCTGAAGCACATCTGGGGTTCAGAAAGACTCCGACTGGCCCAACAATTGTCACTATTATGATTTCAGTGTAAGTTTTGCCCCAAATCTGCAGAATTCTGGCTATTATTTTGCTGTACAAAACCAGTGACCTAATTTCCTGTTGAATCCCAAATGAAGTGTTTGGATAACAAACAGATTAGAAATTTGGCATCTTAGCAGAGACAGTTAAAAGACTGACTGCGCAACAGAACTTTAAAGAAATAAAACTTGCTCCTGTCTCCTGGGGCTCTGGAAGCCCTCCTCCAGCCAAGCATCAGACTTCTCCCAATTAGAGCCCATCAGACAGCAATTAAGCACAACAAAGCAGCCACAAGCATCTCCTAAGGACCATTTGCCAGTCACAGACTGTCCAGCTCTAGAGCTGACTACACTGGGTTTGTAATCTTTGCAGGCACCCCAGCTCTGTCACATCATTGTCTTATGGAGTAATCTCTCTCCTTTTCATCCCTAATGTTCATGAGGACCCTGAGGTATATGCCTGCTCTCTGAGCATCAGAAATGTGAACTTGCTTCAATTTCTCCAAGCATGCAACACTTCTTCCCACTGGTGGTCGTGGTAGCAGGGTGGCAGGGATTGCACTTGCTGTTATTTCTCCTTCCACGATCTTCATTTCCTACCTCCTAGTGACTTTCAAGATCTTGGCTTCAGGGAAACTTTTCTTAGTATCCCTGAATAAGAAACACTTTCATGGTACCCAAATTTAGCTCATGTCAGTGTGTAGGACATAGCATGGCTTCCACTGAGATGGGTGAATGAAGGACAACGGTGTCCTCAAATAATGAATAAAGGAAGAGACCCAGAAGTTACTTCTCAAGGTCACAGTCCACAGTGGAGATGCTGGTGTTTGGATCCAGAAGTCCTGATTCATGGTTGGCTCTTTCCATTCCTGTGCTCCCAAGAGCAAAGTGTTCTTGCCTTTTCTGAGGGCTATCATTTGGAGTCCTGGTACTTCCACCTGGACCTCCAAGGCCCAGATCTCAGTGGTCATAGAACTCTCATTGGTTTCTACCCCCAAAGAATACCCACAGTGACTCTCTAGCACTGCATGGTCCGGCTCCTCTTAAAAATCACTAAGCATCCTTTGAGGCAGGTCCTTGAAATCCCTGCAATTACACCCACACTCCCAGGAGCCAGGGTGGGAATGGGGGCAATTAATGAGAGGGTGACAGGCCCTTCCTCATTACCAAGAATATCTCCCGCCTCCTGGAGGCATTTCTGCCTCCGGTTTGATGGTGTGTTCTCTCTCACGATCACAAAGCTGTTCATTGCTTAACTTTTTTGGTATCTGTGTGAACTGGAATAGCGAAGCTCTAACCCGTGAGGCTAGAGTGCTATGAAGACAGCAACTTTAATTTGGTTACTGCCATGTCTCTGATATCTGCTACACAGTAAGTGTTCTATAGATATCTGTTAAATAAATCAACTGGGAGCTTTCCATACATCGTGAACTCACGGTACCTATATATTATAGGAGGCTCTTACCAGTATATTTTACAGAGGAGGCAACAAAGGTTCAGAAAGCTTGGAGACTAACAGGAGGATGAAGTCTATGTAAGCAACATAGCCAAATCAACCCAAGGCAGTATAGATCAGAGCATTAAATGGGGGCAGATTAGGTTAGGAATTTTGGCAATAAGATAGACATGTTGATTGTCCTGGAGATGCCCAAGCAGGTATTTGAATATGAGGATGATTTCAACACTAGAAGATGTGTTTATGAGAGAGTGAAAGGCACACTGTGCAACACATTTTCAAACCAAGTGAAACATCAGATTCCCATGGTAGTCAGGGTCCATGAACACATCACATTTGACCACTGGGGGCCCAGGCACCACAGGATTGGTGTTCATGGAAAGGGGCAAGGATCTGAGTAGCAGCTAGGCCTGGGTCCTAGGAAGTGAGATGAACAAAATCCAAGAGGGACAGCCCCAAGGCCAGGTCCTGCTTTGCACATGAATTCTCTGCTTCTCCTGCAAGTCTTTCCCTTTCTCTGGGCCTCCACTTCCATTTTACACAATCACAACTGTCACTTGTTTACAGTGACCCCTGGTACCTTTCTACCTCTAATACCTATGACAGTACAAAAGAATAGTGTTAGAGACATACCATCTTAGAAATGGTCACCTTGTGCAATGCCACATGGGGATCCCTGTACCAGAATTTCCAAAGATGGCACAGGTTTCTGTTGAAGAGCTCTAGGCCAGGGTTCTCAACTGAGAACCACCCTAGAGACATTTGGTAACATCTGAGACATTTTTGTTGTCACGACAGGAAGAGGTACTTTATTAGTATCCTGTGGGTGAAGATCACACATGACACTAAATGCAATGCACAGGACTACAGACATAGGCTGAGATGGCAGTGCCAAGGTTGAGAAACTTTTCTCCAGGTACAGGGGACTCATTAAATCTTGAGGAAACTCATGGCCATGGGTGTTTATGTCTAGGGCAAGCTTGATAGGAAGACATAGTTCCTATAACTACCTCTTGGCCTTAGAGCTACTTTTTGGAGAAACCTGGAGCAAGGGCCATCACTGCTCACCAAGGTGACTATTAAAGCATTTGGGGTTGGTTGATTGTAGTGATTCAACCAACAACAATCATCTGTGAAACAGGTTACCCTGAGACCAAGGTCAGGATTGAGGGGGTCAATGTCAGGAGTATGGGCTCTTGAAAACAGCCCATAACATCTGGATTTGGGAGGAAACAAACTTTAGCTTGAGGTGCTCCAGGTGGAGACAAGAGTGGGAATTCAGGAATGAGGGAGTGTGTTGCCCTGTGGGTGGGCTGGGGGCGTGGAGCATGCAGTGACTGAACTGGGCTTAATCTGGTGGTGGTCCTGGAGCACAGGAAGACAAGGAGAAGGGCTGTGAGTTCATTTCAGGGACTGGACACTGTCTTGTGATGAGGGTCAGCCCAAGTGGTCCTGCTTACCCCCAACTTCCCTCTTACCTTTCTCTGCATGCAAGCTGCAGAGCACATCTGGATCTCACATATGTGCCATCACCCCACCCACTTTTGTGCCTCAGGCTGGCACTTCCCATCACTGACCTTTTTGTCTAGGTGTTACAGACTTCATTTTTGTTTCCTTCCAAATCCAGATGTTGAAATTCTATTCCCCACCCTTCCATGTGTTGGTATTGCAAGGTGGAGGGGCCTTTTGGAAGCTGACGAGTCAGGAGGGCAGATCCAATGGGGTTAGAGACTTCATTGAGGCCCCAGAGAGCTTGTTCCGCTCATCACGTTAGGGTACAGCAAGTCATCTATGAAAATGCAAGCCCTTACCAGAGATCAAATCTGCTGGCACCTTGGCCTTGGGCTTCCCAGCCTCTAGTACTGTAGGAAATAAGTATTTGTGGCTTATAGGCCACCCTGACTATGTCATGTGCTGTGGCAGCCAAATGGACTCAGACACCAGTCGGTGCCACTAATGTTCTATCTCAGCTCTTTAGCAGGAGCCTTCCCTGAGTCTCTTCCCACCGCATTATGTGCTCATATAATGCATGCTTCTCCCTGTCATAAAACTCACTACTGCTGACATTTATTTGAGTGGTTATTGACTAATACCTGGACCCGTTGCTGGACTGTAGGGTTGTGGTTATATCCAAATATGACCCTGGCATGAGTGAGTGCTCAGGAAAGATCAGCTGAGTGGATTGAATAAGTGATGGAATGTTAGCTTTGTCAGCTAAGGGTTGGGTATGTTTAAGGCTAGAAAGTTTGGAGTCTTGGTGAGATCTTAAATGCTAGACTCCATGTTTATACCTAAGCTGACATATCTACATGATTGTACCTAAGTAGGGAAGGGCCTGGAAGACCCCTGGGTGTGGGGCTAGAGCCAGAAGCATTGTGATGTCCTGGGTGGTGCACCAGGCAGACAACGGAGGACTTGGAGCCAGGTTAGGTAACTGTTGTAAGAATCCTGATACATGAGGCCTGGGCCCTAGGAAGCAGCAGAAGAAAGCAGCCCTGGTTTGCCCTTGGGGTCTATAAGTATCCCCACACCTCTCTGTGCATTTCTGAGTCCCTGGAAGACCTGAGCAGGGATAAAGGATAGGGAGAAAAGTGCTACTGTGGCCACTCTGCTTGTGCTTCTCTAGGTTCCCTGACACCTTTGCCCCACACAGCTTAGTCTCCCACCCCAGGCAGAGCCAGGGGAGTCTTCTCAGAGCACTGCCAGGGAAGCAGGCCAGCTGAGCAGCGGGTGGAGGTGCAGAAGGATGGAAGGCAGATTACATGTCACTTCATATTAGCCACACCAGCAACTTTCCCCAACTGACCAGAGAAGGGAGCATTAATTGTAATTTTGAGGATAAGCCAAAAGCAAATGTAACACTGAAACAAAAGGAGATTGTGTCTTCTTTCCAGTTGTATGCTGATCAGAATGGCTTACATAAGGGTCCTATTTGTTTACCTGTGAGGTACATCTCCTCTCCTTCAGTGAACATCTGGTGGCAGCGTACGCATCTGGCACAGGTTGGATGGTAGTGCTTCCCTCCTGCCTGTGACAAGAAATAGAGATAGTATGTCAGAGCCAGGAATTTTGTACAATGGGTAGGGTTGGGTTTAGACATTAACAGTGTTATTGGCTTCTTCATGGTCCTAACGTTGTTAGGAGACCATTGGTCTCACCTCCTCACTTCTGGGGAAATGGACTGGTAGTACCTAAACTCATTTTAAGTAGAATATGAGTTTAAGATTTCGTAATGTTATATCAGTGAAAAAAAATCTCTGTTTCAAGGCTTAAGAAGTTCTTCTGATTTTTGTTAGGAGAGAGTACCACTTTAGTGCCAGAAGATCTTTAACATCTGTTGAATACTAACTACTTTTTAAAGAATGATAACGGCTGTGAGGCTTGAAGCCCACACACACACACACACACACACACACACACACACACAGAAAAATAATTAGAACCATGTGAAGAGACTTCAGAAAGTTTATGAGAAATGGAGTTGAAAGATAAGTTTAATGGCTGGTATACTGGCACAATAGGTTGAGTTTATGATGCCTGTGCTCAACGTGAGTGCTGGTTCAAGTTCGGCTGCTTCACTTCCAGTACAGCTCCTTGCTAATGCACCTGGGAAACCAGTGAAAAATGGCTCCCAAATGTGGTTCCCTGCCAGCATTGTGGGAAGCCTGGATTGAGTTCTGGCTCCTGGCTTCTGGTTTCCAGAGTAGCCCAGTCCTGACTGCTGTCGCCATGTGGACAGTGAACCAGCAGATGAAGATCTTTCTTTTTCCTTCTTTATAACTATGCCTTTTAAATAAATAAATATTTTTAAGATAAATTTATTTTGGCAAAAGTAATTGACTCCATGATTTTTTCTTTAATAAGACACATTTTCCTGTGATCTTTTTGAAGACTCCTTATACTCATTTTTGCATTACTTACAATATGGCAAGTAATATTGTTTTCCCTGTTATGTTGTATAAGCTGTTTTAAAACTTAAAGACAAGTTCAAAACACTCAACAAGTGTAAAAGGTTCACACAATTGTGGACAAAACTGTGAGAGTGTATATGAAGGACATATTTTTAGGCTCAGTATATAAATAACAGGACTTAAAAAGCTAGGACCTGGCGAAGAGTTCCTGACCCCTGATTCTTGCCCTTGAGAGCCTCTGTCCTGCCTCCAGTTCATCCCGTATGACTCTGGTGAACCCCTGTCCCTGCTCTCCCTTCCCTTCTTCCCACAATGGAAATGCTTTGCAGCTGTGAGTTTTTTGTGGGGGACAAAATAGCCTTGGGGCAGCTTGTGACCAAGGTCTCCCAGGCAGTGTTGAGGGTGGAACAGGGAGAGTCATTGCCAGCTCCTGATTCCCTCACACTGGTGATTCTGACATCAAAATGCTAGTCAAAAGGACTTGACATCTAAGGGCCTTTTGATGGTGGCTCCAGAATTTTAATAAAGAAGAAACTCTGTGTAGAGATTCACCAAAAGGTGCAGTTTATTGTAAAGGAATATTTTGCATGTCCAGACAAGGTTTCATTTTATTTTAATACACGATTAATATCTGGGGGAAACTAGTAGACATTAGGGGATTATAAAGTCCCCTCTTTAAGTCATTATTTGGTCTAATGCTAATTGATTTTTTCCAGTTCAAAAATTACAATGGTGTAATAAGAAAAGCTATTTCCAAACCTTGTTTTGTTGGGATTCATGTATTGGAATGAGTTTGCTTCTTCTGGAGATACTCAGTTTATTCTAAGAACTTAGCAAGAATGTAGAAAGGGCTGACTTTTACCAAAGGAAAAAAGTAATCTCTCTATATTTTTTTCATTCTTGGTTGTTTATGTGGTTCCCACCAATGAGAAAATATTCTTGTTGTCATCAAAACAACCTATATTCAGGCTTTAGAACAAGTCTGCTATTTTCCCAAGCTGGAGTGTTTCTCTCATACCATGACAAGGATAATCGGTTTAATTAGTAGCCTCTTCCCACTCCGTGTCTCTTTAGCTTTTCAATTATAGACCTGTTTTCCAGGATGGAAGCAGAGCCTTGGCAGAACTAAAGTTTAGCATCTTCCTAAATGTCACAGCCCACCATTCCATCCCAGCTGAAGGAGGCTTAGGGTTCATCTCAGCCCCTCTAGGGCATGGTTGGTACAGACAGAAGTGAGAGAGGGAAGAGAGGCTGTTCGGGCAGCCTGCACCCTACATAAGGAAAAGTCAAATCAGCACAAAGAGATGAACCCACTCATCTGTTAACAAACCAAAGTCAAGAAAATAGTGAAGAAAAAAGGCAAGGGAAAAATGGACCCATTTTGGAGAGGACCAGATGATAAACAGGGCTGGGAAATGCAGCAGCAGGGAAAACAGGCTTGGGTTCTCCTTAGTGCCCATCACAGTTAAGGAGGACACGGGCACGACTCTGCATACTGAACTGTGTCACTGAAGATGGGATTATGGGATGGCTGGGGAGAGAAGAGGTGCATGAGAAGAAGAAATGAAACAGTTAAGCACCTGTTGCATGTCAGGCAACATGATGGACCCTGCAATGGGCAATAATTGTTACTGCCTGGGCAACATCTTTCCCTCTTCCTCCAGAAACAGCATCAAACCTTTTCTTGGCAGGACACCCATCTCCACATTATTCCCTATGGTTAATTAGTGCTACTCTGAACAATAAGTATATTCCACCTTTATGAGTCAGCTATTCAGGAATGGGCCTGAAATCATGTAGGAAGAGTGAATCCCAAGATGATCAACTTGGTCAGCTCACTCTCCGCTGGGGATGCTGGATCAAGTGACACTGCAAGTGTGGAGTGACTGGTGTTTATCTTTCCACTACAAGGAACCTTCCTGAGAATAAAGCTAACATAGAAAAGCGTGGGGCCAGGACAGCCAGTGACTCCAAAATGACTTTGTTTAAGCTTTAGATCCAGCTGAGCCTGAAGCCAGACCTACTCCTGAAATCTTTATAATGGGAGCAAGTAGATTTCCTTTTTGGCCTGAGACAATTGAGTATAGTTTCTATATTTGCAACCAAAAAGTCATAGCATATTCATTAAGAATTAAATGACAGAAATATTTTCTGTTGGTAGATTTAAATAAGACCCAGAGAAAGTAACAGTGAGGACCTCAAGCTAAAAGTTTTATATGGCTTAAATCCAGGGCTGTTTTACCACAACCATGTTTTTTTTTTTTTCCCCCTGACATCAAGCTGCCTTAGAGACCCTTGGATATCTGAGGGGTGTATCAGTATGGGATAGAAGAGGCTGAAGCCCTAGATCATAGTTTGCTTTCTGACAGAAATACTGTCTAACCTTGGAAAAGTATCTCTGTCTTGGATCCTACTTTTCGCATCTGTAAAATGAAGGGACTGAACTAGTTAATTGCTAAAAGTCTCTTGTAGCTCAAGAAAAAAAATCAATCATACTAAGATGTTAATGGATCCTTGTACAAATGGAATCAATGAAAACCCAGTCCCAGCTGTTGAGGGGAGGGTTTGGTGAGAGTGGGGGATGGATAAGAGAAGGGGAGCCTACCACAAGCTAAACAGTCACATCGAGAAAAGGCAGCCACCTCCACAGAATTCCAAAGCAGTTTGGAAATGCTGGAACACATTCCCATCTGCAGCCGTACATGTAACCAGAGTTCCTTTTTGAAAGAAAAAGCCTGCGATTGTGATCTCCGATCTCACTTATGCGTCACCCAGGACAAACTAGGTACCTTGCCCCACATCCAACATTTTTCTCAGCCCACACAGTCCTTCCTTGCTCTGTGAAGTTTGACTAACACTGATTCACCTCGCCATGCTTCCTGAAGCTCCATGCCTTTGCTGCCCACACCATGCTCCTCCCCATCCGTGACAACCCTCCACATCCTCTTCCAGCTACATCTCTTTCTACATCTCCCCAGAGCTGGCTTCGGCTCTCCCTCCCCTCTCTTCCGCCCTCTCTCCTCAGCCTTGTCTTAGATATCCTGATGACTCTCATGGTGCAATTATCCAAATGCTGTTTTTTTTTTTTTCCTGTTTGAGATTGCCTCTTCTAGGCTTGAGCTTTGTGTCTGAGCTCTGATCCACTTTTTCCTGACTGCCTTTTATGAAACCTCTCTGAGATTTTGATCCCAACCCATTGCAAATGAGACTTGCGTCTTTTCCACCATGCCCATTTCCGAAGATGGCAACTTCCTCTCACCCAGGCTCGAAACTTTGGTACACTAGTGGCTTTTTTCCTCCATAAACCCCCACAGATTGGACCACAGTTGCAAACCTATTGGAATCCTGCTTCCATAATGTCAGAGATAAAGGATTCCCTCTCCATTGCTAGTACATCTCCTTTTGTTTTATGCCTAATTCAACAATTTTTATTTATCAGCTATAATTCAATATAGCTGGAAAAAGGGAGAGAAACTATATACAGATATGCTGACTCAATTTACATTTTACTATTATATAATTAAGATGGATTGTGTCTGTTAATAACATTTTTAATCACTTAAATCTTAAGATCAACAAATTAAATGAATGCAAAACTAAATTAACCCTAAATAAATTTGAGTATAGCCAAGTTGTTTTATTAAAAAAAGGAAAAAATTCGAAGGCTTAGCTGCACTGCTTTCTAGCATTCAGTGTTGCTAATGAGAAATTTGATGCCAATTTAGTTCTTATTCCTATATATCTGACCTGATTTCGCTCTTTGAAATCTATTAACATATTCTGTAAATAATACATTCTGTAAAATTGTCAGAGTTCTGAAGTTTTTGAATTACAATGGAAAACATTTTAATTGTCACATGACAGCTTTACCACTTCAGGAGCACGAACTTTGTGCCTTTTGAGCCCTCTCTGCCTCATTCACACCATGGCCTCCTCACTGGCCTCTCCTTCCAGATTCCTCCCTTCAAGGTTAGCCTGCGTCCATTAAAAGTCCAGTTATTCCAGGTCTCTCTAGCTCAGTGTCTCTATTGCTGTTCATTTCCCAGAGAATCACACAAAAACCCTATCCTTGTATCCCAGGAAACCTGGGCCTAACAGCCATGGCTGTACTCCTGCTCTCATCTCTGCTGAATCTTTGACCAGCTCTATGGATTTTCTCATCTAGCTCTGACTCCCTGCAGTCAGCTCTCCATGGGGCAGCCAAGACAATCTTTCAAAGATCTAACCTTGTCTTGGTACTCCTTGGTTTAAACTCTCTGATGACTTTCCATTTCATTTAGTAGAGAACCCAAGCTTCTAAACCTCATCTACAGAGCCCAGAAACAATTTGCTCTAAGTGCTATACTCCATTGGCCCCAGAACTCTGCCCCATGGGCCCTTTTCTGTTTCCTGAAGAGTGAAGCTCGTCCTTCCTCTTGCTTTTCAAATGCTGGCCTCCTCTTCATCCACAGTACGCTGCTTCAGTGCATCTCCTCATATCTTCAGAATTGCTATACTCTGTTATGCTGAGCCCAGATGTGACAGCAGGAGCCTTCTCAATTCAACACTCCAGGTGACCCCGGACAACTGGCCAGATGTGGCAGCATTAATGACTCTGCTCACAACAGCAGAGCCGGTCTGCTCTTCCTCAGCCACTGTCAGAGGGAAACACTGAACCTTGGATAGGCAGTAGAGACAATATTTGAACCCAGTTGTTCCTACCCTAAAGCTATGTTTTTTCCTTGGTGCCAAGTCTTTCCTGTTTCTGAATAATCTGAAACATAAGAAGACAATTTCCAGCCACACAAAGTGTGGGAAGGCAGGAAGGTCAGTTTACAGGGTATTTGGGTAGCGGCTCAGCCAGGGTGCTGCAGGTTCTCTGTCCTGGCAGAGTAAGCTGTGCATGGGAGGCTAGGGAGAGCTGTTGCCATGGTAACGAGCAGCCAAGAAGGATTTAGGGAGCAGGCTGCTAGACAAGCTGGTTCTTAAATCAGCACATTACCAAATACTTAACAAATAAAAAAAGGTTTCCCTCCTCAGGCAGGACTGGGGAGAAAATCGTAATTGACACTCTCCAGCAATCTGTCTGGGTTTAAGCTCAAAGAGGCAACTGATTTTCTTGACACAGCTGGCAAATAATTTCATCCAGCTTCTCATTTTGGGGATGTACAAGATTATGTGCTCAAGTTCATGTATCAAGCAAAGCTGGACGAGGTTGAGGCCATGGGAGAAGCAGTATAACCTGACTTTGTCCTTCCTCTGTGATCACTTTTGCAGTCATAAACCCTCCCTGCTCAGAGACCTCCACCAGTGCTGGCATTCACTCACCTCCAAGACCCTGCCGCTGATGTATCGGTCGCAGGTCTCACACTTAATGCCAAACTGGGAGTGGTAGTCGGACTCGCAGTATGGAACACCATCCCTGTAAGAGGAAAGTCACACAGGGGAGGAAATGAGGTTGCCCAGCATGGGTCATGTGGCTGGGCCCACTTCTGCAGCCAGATGAGTCAAGTTTAGAAGTGCCTGGGAAGTCATTTAAAGTGCAAATTCACCCAACACTCCTCAGATCTTCTGAATCAGGGAATTTCTGGGACATTGGCCCAGGATTTACTTCACATCAGGCCCCTGTGCATGTGGGAACTCTTAGTTGACTAGCCAGCTGTGGGTGCTGCCTTGCCATTCATCTTCTTCCCTTCCCATAATTTCTGCAACCCCTTTATTCCAAAAGACTATTGATGAAAGTTATTTTAGTATTGTTTTACTTAGTATAGGTAATATTTACATATGGTACAACCTTTCTAAGGCTGAAAGGGAAATCTCCACCCTCCTAGGTCCTCTCCCAGTTTCTCTTCCTGGAGATTTAGCAATGTATTCAGATTTTGTGTATCCTAAGGTCTCCTCTTTTAATCATACATTTCACCTGTAGGAAAAGAGTCATCTGTGTGCCCAGATCAGTCGAAAATAGGAAGCCTCCCCTATCTACCTCCCCTGAGCTCCTTTCTACACAGTACTGACACGAATTTGTTGGGCAGCAAAACCTGTTGCATTGTTTCTTGTGCTACTACTGAAAGACATGAACACTTACTGCTCAGCAGGTGCCATACCCTTTGATGGTTATTTCATTTACTCACAGCAGCCCTGTGAGGTCAAAACTGTCAGCATTTCCAGTGTGTGGATGAGAAAACCCAAGTAGAAGGCAGTGGAATAATCTGCCCCAGGTCCCACTGGATGAATTCAGAGCTGAAATTCAAACCCTGGCAGTTCAGCTTTTCACTCAGGTTGTCAGTGGGGTGAAAGGAGATTGGTCCAGTGTATCCTAGGGCTTAGCATAGTGCCCAGGCTTGTGGTGAGTGTTAATGGCCATGGCGGCTGAGAAGTGTTCAGAGGGGACACTAGGGAGTTGGTAGGATGGCCTTACTCTAAGACCTGAGTCCCCAGAGCAGACTCTCCTACTTTTGAACATGAGAGACCTTAGCTTAGGTACAGAGAGACCCAGAGAAGGGATGTGACATTTTTTCCATTTCCATGCTGCAGAAAGGCTGACATAGCTGGGAGCCCAGCCTGGGCAACAGGATAGTCAGCGTTTTCCTGAAGGAGAAGCAGCAATGAGCACTGAGGTCTTGGAAGGGGTGGGAGGTGAGACTGGCCTCATAGGCAAGGACTTGTTCGGGAGGCTGTGAGACAAATCTACCCCTACTCTTCCAGTTCTTTCCTCCTAAACTAGGTTCTTACTCTGTGAGTGTGGGAGGGGAACTCTGCACGGGAGAAAGGTTGTGTGTGTGCATGTGTGCCAACTAAATTTGAATACTAATGTGTATACAACCTCACAGGATCCATGAGTTGGTGAGATATTAGGGAATTTAAATTACACAGTGATTCTTAGGAACAGGCAGATGGCAAAGTGAACGTTCTCTGACACTTGCTGGGTATAAAGCACAGATATCTGAGCCTTTACACACCCCATGAAGAAGGGAGCCATCCTATCCCAATTTTAAAAAATGAAGAAATGCAGATTCAGAGCAGCTGAGGCCTGTTCATGGTCACATTGGCCATGCTTCTGTCCTGAGCACCTGACATTGGAATCAGTGCCCCTTATCTGTGGACACTCTGCTGTAGTCAGGTGAGGGTCCAGGGTCAGATTACAGACATATCAAGCATGGTGGGTCATCTGGGCTCCTTGAGAGGTGTTCTGAGAAAGTCTCAACTGCCCCTGCTAATTCTGGACTTCTTGACTCAAGGACTCTTGGCTGGCGATGACCTAAGGACACTCCTTACCAATCTCCTTGCCAATCTCCTACTATAGCATCCAGAGCTCTCAGTGACTCACCTCAGTGGCTTGGGACCTGGCTTCACCTGTGCAAACCCCAAACAGGTGGAGGGGTTCAGCACTTGCCTGCCTGCCTGTCTTGCCCTGGTGAGGCATTCTATACACAAGTTCTCCCTTTCATTTGAAAATTTCACTTCCTTTGTGAAGGTCCAGCTCAAGTTCCATCATGTTCCACATAGCTCTCACAGATTCCAGATTCTAATTCTTGCTAGCTGAAAGGACCCTTCTTTTCTGTGACTATGCACAGCCCTGCACTTGTAAACTTTGACCAATATCTATTTGCCCTGGTGCTAGCAGTAGAATCTTGCTTGGATTTCTATGTGTAGGCCATGGTCTTACTTGGCCATGTAAGCCTGAGTCTCTTGGCCATTGGACTCTAAGGTTCAGATTCTGTTGGCTAGCAAATGGTAAGGAATGGGTCTGTTACCTAAGAGTGTCTACATCAGAGGCAGTTAATGGGAATTTTTTGGGGAGGACTTTGGAAAAAGGCCTTTCTGCCAAGCTTGTAAAACACATGGAATGAGAGCCTGGAATTGCTGATGATCTTTGGGGAGGACCTGACTGAGCACTAACACAGAGGAAAGAAGAGCTGAAGCATGAGGGGTAGGAGGGAAGAGAGAATGATCCAGAGGAGTGAGAAAAAGGAGAGAAAGAAAAGAATGAGAAGAGAGAGTCCTCTAATACTGATATACTTACTATGTTGTTTAAATCCTTGGATTCACTCATGTCTAAAGCAAGTGTTCTTCTGAATTTTCCATTTCTATGAGTTAATAAACTCCCATTCTTGCTTTGAAATGAGCTGGAGTTGATTTTTTCTAGTACTTATGATCAAAAAGGTCTTAGAGAATTAAGCTTCTCATGAGATCCCACTCCATGTCTTCTGGGCTGTATATATGTATGCAGAGAAGGGCCTGGGAAGGGCCTGTGGTTATAGAATGGCTAATCTGTGAGGGGTTATGCTCAGGATTGTTTGTAGGTACTTTTCCACCCACATGCTTTGGTTATCAGGGTCCAGCAAAGAGGGGGCCTTATTTAGGCTTCCCTATGTAGGTCCCTGGGGATAATGCCTCTTCCTTGATAACTTTATGTGTCCATCACTCCCTCTCTTCTTGGAAAAATTCCTTCTGCCACTAAGATTGACCTAAGTCAGGCATTATGCCAGGGGCAGGAGGCCCAGTGGTGACTAAAAATAGCTCCCATCCTGGTGCAGACAGTAATCCCCACCATTGGAACAGGGTACTTACTCAGTACTGTGTAAGCATGAGTGTCTCCTGGGGGAGTGTGTGGGGTGTAGGTAATTTGAAAACCCACACAAAGCAGTCAGACAGGTCCATACACATAATGAAAGCTCAGTAAGTAGTAGTTAGTATTATCATCATGATACACACAGAATTATAAGCAGCAGTAGGAGGGCTTGGTGTTGAGGGACAAGCAGAAGGAAATCTGGTTACAACCAGAAGGGAAGGTGGAAATCAAGGTCACAGGGAGGGGGAGCAAACAGTTGAAGAAGAGAGGAATGTCTCAGGCAAAGGCAGCAGCTTAGGAGGGTCTAAGGGTGGAGACAGGATGGCATGGGTGGTGTTGTGGCCCTAGTGTGGCACCAATGGAAATGAAAGGATATGCTGTTGGTGTGTCAGGCAGGCCAGATGAGGCAGGGTCCACTGGACCCCAAGGCCCAGAGAGCAGAGGCAGAGAGGAGAGGAAGAAGACCTACTTGCTGATGTACTCCCCGGTGAGGATGACACTGCAGGTCTGGCACTTAAAGCAGCTGACGTGCCACTGCTTGTCCAGGGCCAGCAGTGACTGGCCATGCTTGATCTCTTCCTTGCAGCCGGCACAGTCTGAAAAGACAGGGGACATCAGTGAGCACACCATCTTGGTTTCCTCTGACCTCCCACCATCATTACAGACCTCTAGTTAGGCACACCTTTGCTCCCTTGAATACTGGCTTGCCTTGCCCACCGCTGCTTCCACCTTGCCTAGCACTGGCAGCTACTCAGAAGCTCCACTAGGTAAGAGCAAAGGCTACTGGATTGCTGGCCTCTTGACAGGATGTCAGTGTGGGGGAGAAAGAAAGACTTCATTGCTTGTCATCCTGGCTACTGTTGATCCAGTGCAGACTGGATCATGCACTGTTTCTGGCCCCTTCTCAACATGCTAACATAGCTTATTCTAGTCTCTGAGATCTCTTGCAGCTCTAGCATCTGGTGCTCCTAGGATTTTCCAGACTTTTGACATAGTGGATCCCACCCAGAAATCCTGATTTTAAACAAGATCTCTGTGTGATGCTCCTGGGGTTGGGCTGCACCTCCCCCTTACACTACACTGTATACTCAAAGGCAATGGCTCCAGGTATTTTGTGGTTAAATTGATTTCCTTATGTAGGAGGGTGCTGGGCACACAGTGGGAAGGAATCCCATGCACATTTTCTGAGAGAGTAAGAATGTATGGATCTTGCAGCATGCAAAGAATAGAATCCATAACCCCACTGTTTTCCCAATGTGCTTCTAAGTCAAATAGTTGCCACCCCAAGTAACATGGAAAAAAGCATCTGATGAGACTGTCCTACCAGAAACATGCCTTCATTCTTTGTCATTGTTACCCTAGATGGTTCTTTGGAACCCATGGAAGCTGGGGTAGACCCTGCATTTGGCTTGTTGCTAAGCGAATGTCTTGAGGGAGCAGGAAGTGGAACCAGCATTCACAGTACTTGGGAGATGCTGGGGATTCAGGTCTCCTTGGGAGGAGGAAAAGGCCATGGACAAATATGACTAGAGAAAAGACCTCTCTGCTGGCACCACAGACAAATCCATCCTTGGGGGGCAGTGAGGAGAAAGAAATTGCACGTGAAGTTGGGAGTGCCTGTCTGGAAGCCCTCACATGCAGTTGGGAGCCAGTCCCAGGACGAAGATGATGTGTCTGTGTATGGAGGAAGGGCAGCATGTCCAGCAGGCAAGGGGAAGGGTCTGGCCCTGATGAAGTGTTTTTGAGTGGGAGCTCTCAGTGTCTGAATTATGGCTGCTGAGCATGGTTCTAATATCCCTGAGTGGAAACTGGGGGTAGGAAGTCTCCAATTGTAAAGTACTTACATAAGGAATTTGAGAGATTTATCTGTCTCCCTTCTTTTCTTTGGTGATCATTCTACAAATATCCCTGTGATGCCTCTCCAATTACTGTGCTTCAGAACACAATCGTTTAAAAAGGTGGTCTATGCTCTGTGTAGAGAAACCTGAGGGCTGCTGGCATCTGGAAGAATTTTCTAGAACACATAGACTGAATTCATATTTCTGTGGGTCTCTCTAAGAGGGGTTAATAATTCCACTAGGACACAAAGTTCACAGGGCATTTGGTCAAATGTCCCACCCAATGCAGGAATCTGTAGCATCTTAACAGGTGGCATCCCTTTCCCTACTTAGCCTCTTCCAGACCTGGGCGGCTCACCCCTGCTTTTGCACAGGTATGACTGTCACAACTGTCTCCTTTCTATGGAGCTGATATCTGACTCCCCCTGTTTTACATGGTCAGTAATAATCTGCCTGCTTTCCCACCTCACAGTTCCTTTCAGTGTTTAAAGACAGCTGTCATTTCTTCTCCTTCTCTCCTTACATTTCACTTGATATAGCCATCCACTGATCAAAGGCACTAATAGAGTCAGACTTGTTGTTGGCCAACAATACAGTTCTCTCCCTCAATGCCATTTATTTGACAGCTGCATGCTTTCACAGCCACATTGTAATAATGAGTCTTCTCTCTCTGAAAATCAGTGACACATCTGAGAGTGCCACTTGGCACCTGGAGTTAAATTTTAGGAGCTGTTACTGCATAGTTATTAAAGTCTGGGCTGAAGGGTTTGAATGAATGCTGAGAAGCTGGTCTGGAGGAGGAGTGGGGCAAATCCTGATTCCCTCATATGATCAGGGATCTCTGTCTTCCTCATCTATTTTCCTCATAACACTGATTTAAAGATGAGCTGAAGTTAGGTCTGTAAGGTCTTATGCTTGTATTATTATTATTATTACACATTCTTGGATTCATAGCCCATATTCCACATATTACCCAATCTCTGATCTGAAGCCAAAGCAAAAGACTGGCATTGTAGCATAACAGGCTGCCTGTATGGGTACTGGTTCTGGTGCTGGCTGCTCTACTCCTCATCCCGCTCCCTGCTAATGCACTCATTGGAGACCAACTGAAACTCTTGGTTTTGTTGTGACCATCTGGGAAGTGAAATGGTAGATGGAAGATCTCTCTCTATGTAACTCTGCCTTTCAAATGGTCAATGCAAAAGTTCTGTCTCTCCCTGTAACTCTGTGTTTCAAATGATGATCTATTCATCCATCAGTGTTTGAAGCAAAACAGTGTTACTGTTACAGGGAGCTTAGCAAAGTTTCTCGTATCCTTGGTTTCCTTTCCATGTCATACTGCTGGTCTTCTGTGGTTTTGATTTCATGTGTGGCAGAACTTTCCTCTCTCTTTTCTCCCTCCTTTCATTTTGACCACCAAGAAGCCTCCAGCACCCCACCAGGGAGTCACTGGTCTGGTATAAGGAGGAAGGTCAGAAAAAAAACATACTGGTATGAGTTGGTCTCTGCAGAGCAGCTGTCCATTCTTCATGTGTTTCTCCCTACTCCAAATTACAATGTTCATTTGGCACTAAGTATGACACCACCACCTGTTCCTCCCAGACCTTTCCTTTTACTAGGGAGGCCTCTAAAGAACCCAGACAGCCATTTTTAATTCTTGTGTTTACATTCTGCTTAGGTCAGCAAAAATGAGTGCATCATGTGAGTCATACCAGGCTATTGATTTTTTGTTAGCTGATCCAGGAAGATGGGATCCTACCCCATTAGTGAGTCATATCTCTGGCATTGGATGCTAAGGGAACAAGCTCCACAGCCAGACTGCTTGTTTTCACACCCGAGTTCCATTAGTTAGTATCTGTGTTACTTTGGGAGAGTCATTTATGCTCTTTGATTCAGTTATCTCCTCTATAAAACACTCTTATTTCTCCTAGAGTTGTTACAAGGATAAAATGGGGTCTTCTGTATAGACCGTTATTGCAGTGCTTAGTGGTAGGCAATCAATGCTGGCAGAAATGGTGATGGTAGTAGTGGTAATGGTCATGATGGTGATAATAGTAATGCTGAAATTTCTGCTGATTTTTCCTAGTGAGATCTGTGCAGTGCCTGAATGATGGTGGTGTAGTGGTGGCAGTGAAGTTGGTGATGGTGGTGGTGGTAATGGTGGAGATGAAGTGACTTTCATAATGCCATTGGTGCTAGTGACCATGACATGGTGATGGTGATGTGGCTGCTGCTGGTGATTCTCCTCAGTGAGATTTGTGATCCTGTTCCTGTGGTAGCAAGATTCCTTTCTCTTGACAGTTCTGGGGCATTTCTCTTGGTCCTCTTGGAGTATACACCAATCCTGTCTTTCCAGAATATCTTTGTTTTCCTTTAAGGGATGAAACTTCACACTTCTGTAAAGTTAACAAAGACCAAGGCTGTGTGCTTTCTTTTTCCATGGTGTGTGCATCTCAACATTTCTTGGGCCTGGATCAGGTTCCCTTTATTCTCTGGGAGCACATGGCCTGTAGTCAGGAGGCAACCTTGCATCTACAGCAGGAACAATGACTGCTCTAGGAGAAGATCCACCTATGAGACATGCGCAGGTCCATGGATTAGTGTATTTGCTCTGTGAATAACTGGATCCTCCACCATCTGGACATTGTCCCTGGATCTGCCCATGTGCTCAGGTCTTCTTGGTGTTTCACCTCTGCCACTTGCCCTCATCCTTATCTATCTCCTGATCTGAAAAAACTACAATGGAGACATTTGGGGACTGCCTTGTCTTTAAAAAAAAAATGTATTTGAGGGCCCAATGCTGTGGCCTAGTGACTAAAGTCCTCTTCTTGAATGCGCCAGGATCCCATATGGGCACAGGTTCTAATCCCAGCAGCCCTGTTCCCCATCCAGCTCCCTGCTTGTGTCTCGGGAAAGCAGTTAAGGATGGCCCAAAGATTTGGAACCCTGCACCCATGTGGGAAACCCAGAAGAAGATCTGGGCTTCTGGCTTTAGATCCGCACAGCTCCAGCCATTGTGATCACGTGGAAAGTGAACCATCAGACAGAAGATATTTTTCTCTGTCTCTCCTCCTCTCTGTATATATCTGACTTTGCAATAAAAATAAATAAATCTTTAAAAATATATTTATTTGAGAGGCAGAGAGAACGGTGAAAAGAAGTGAGAGAGAGAAGAGGGAGAGAAACTCCCATTCATTGCCTCACTCCCCAAATGCTTGCAGTGGCTGGAACTAGGCCAAGCCAGAACCAGGAACTCAATTCAGGACTCCCCTGTGGGTGGCAAGAATGCAATTGCTTGAACTATTGCCTCCCAGGTACTGCATTAGCAGGGAACTGGGACTGGAAGTGGAACTGGGACTTGAATCCAGATACTAGGAGCCTCTCTTTGGGTGCCTGCTCACATCCCAGACTTCCGTAGTCAGCTGAGGAAATCTTCCATCTGCTAAAGACCTCAGCTTACATAGTAACACACAACACACCCTGAGAGAACCAACAACAGATTTGAGAGTCTGTGGCTGAGTTCCTTTCTATATTAAAACTCCCCACCACTACCATCCTTCCCACTATATTTATATAGTATTTTACAAACTGCCAGCGTATGCTAGCTTTATTCTCATATACCAATAAATCTGCTTTCCACAGAACTCCCATAAAGATGATGATGAAATTCCATCCATCTTTCATGGCTGGGTAAATTGAGTCTCAGGCTCCATTACTGCTTTGCATCAGAAAGGTTGGAGACCTCCTTACTCAAGTTGGCCTCTCTGTGCTTCTCCATATGCTCTCCCACTGGTTTCTGGACCCTGCAGTGAGCCACAGTCCTATCTCTCAGCATCCCAGCCTTGCTGTCCTTCTGGATGATACCTTCAAGGAGTTATGAAGGACAACAGTGTGCACACACAGACACACCTGGAGCTGGGAACTAGCAGAGTGGTAAATCGCTCTTGAACATCATCAAAGCTGCAGGGGAAGGGCACTGCGCCTTCCAGGGACAGATTCCAATTGTCCCTGGATGAAAGCAAGGGCAGGTAAGAGAGAGCTTTTCCTGTCTTCCTTTTGACTCTCCACCACTGGCTGAACTCAGTGGAGCCCCTGGGAGCCAAGGCCTGCTGATGCGAGTTTTCTGTGCACATCCTCCTGAGTCAGAGGCAGCTCTAGCCTGCTGACTGCACTGGTGCCTCGGCTGACAGGCCCACACCCACAGAGCTCTGCAGCCCAGAAGGCTAATGGATTTTCATTGATTCTCTCTAGGAGGCCAGTGAGAGTGTCATGTAACATGAAAGAGCACTGGAGCTGAGCCTGACTTACAGAGATCCAGGGGGCCAGTGGGTGCACGTAGTCAGCAGCCTGACAGGAGCATCTGGGAACAGTGATTGAGACATCTTATTCCAGGCACCAGGAATGGAATGGACACCCCATAGCTGGCAGGCACTTCGCTCCAGAAGCTCTCAATCTTAGGAATAGAGAATAAGTCACCCCAGAAGCTTATGAAGAATAATGGTTCCTAGGTTCCAGCCTTAGCTGTTCAAGATGAGCTCAGAAATGTGCATTTTCATCAGTCGCACAAGTGAGCGTGAGGCAGCTGGTTCACAGAAGCACCAGCACAGCCCTATGATTTATGGCCAGGACACACATACTAGTCCCTTTGTAAGATGTCTGCAAATTCGTAGTGGGGTGTGTAAAAATTGAGAATCATGGGTGAAAAAAAACATTTGATGGACCCCACTGGGATACTCTGGGATGCAAGGCTAGGAACTGAGCTTGCCCCAGAAGAGATTCAACCATGTGACTGAGATGTGGCCCAGTCATCAACACATTGGGGATGTTGTCTTCCCTGGGTTCTGTTTGTTAAGCTGACTGCTGGGGCCATATGTCAACTGGGTTAATTTTTAAGAGGCCCTGGTGTGGGAGCCTCTCCCACTTCCCTCCAGGCCTGACAAGACCAGGGAGGGGCAGTGCCCTTGGACAAGAGATGCCTAGTGGGGAAGACTCACGGCTTGGTCCACGGATCTTGATGGGCTTACTGCTGGTCATGGACTGGGAGCACGTCTGGCACACACATTCTTTCCCACTGAAGGTCACCTTGTCTCCAATGGGGAAAGGTTTCCTGCAAGGAAGACAGGGCACATAGTCAGCACCTCCTTTTCCTAAAGTCCTTTTGCTATTGGTGATCTGACAGTACACGAGCACTTTGGTAATGCATACAGCCGTCTTCCCAGAGCACTAGGCAAAGCCAAGTGCTGTTTACAATGGCAGGCAGGTGAACCCACTCAGTGAGGGGCCAGGAGGCCAGGACTGAAGGCTTTGCTGGGCTATCTACCCGATTTCAACACTGGGCAGATCATGATGTTTATGTAAGTTTACATGTCTCAGTTGTAAGAGGAGAGGGTTCTAACTCCTTATGGAGCTGTTTCCTTTTCCTGCAAGGACCTTTTCCACCTCAATTTAACATATTCCCAGGTGTTAAAGAACTTACTTAACTACCAATTTATCCAAGGTTTTTCCTTTTACTATTAAGTCATTTCTCAAAATCCTACTTCCCATCAAGAAGTTTCTACACACATAAATAATTCTTTCTCTTCTCTTCAGTGTTTATTCTATTTCTACAGCCCAGTGGTCTCAAGCTCATGTAGACCCTGCGCTTCTCCCTTCTAAATTATAAATTGAATTTAGAGTGTCTAGGATGCTCAATGCCAACCACTGTTTAGCTGCTCTAGTTCTAGCTAAGATGCTTGTTACATTAACTCTGAGCATAAACCCCAGTGCCTCCACTGCCCCTTAGCAAGGTGGGAAATGAGTGAAGCAAGAGTTGGGCGAACTAAGTTGTCATCACTACCCAGTCACTACCCTGTGGTCAAAAGGCATGGAGCTGACTCCTTGTGGAGTGAGTTCATCACCTTGGGGCTTGATGCAAAGCTCACCTTCCATGCATCTTGGGTGCCAATAACCAGGGCACATGTATTATGAGATACATGAATGAACTTGGGATGGGCATATTTTCTCACACATCCTGTTATGAGTCTCAGCCAGAAACTCTTGTTGGTTAGTTACTCTAACCAGTACCTAGTGGCTGTTTTATGAGGAAAATAATTAACCTGTAAATTTCATTCCCAATTATAAAATGTACCTATAATCTTGCTTTCCTTATGATGTAACTTGAGCTGCCTATTAAATTTTAATGTATTTGCGGGCAGGACTGAGGTTTTCTTCATTTTTTTCATCTCCTTAATGTGGTGCTTGGCATACAGCAGGCTCTTAAAGTACATTTGCTAAATTAACAAGCGATTGAGATGCTGGGGGTGGGGAAGGGAGTAGAGATGAGCTCTTCATCACTGGAGATGTCCTGAGGAGGGTGAGATGATTATTGTAATAGTGGCACCATCACCTCAATGGTCTTTATGAAAGCCCAAAAGAGGTTGGAATTGTTTTGAATCCCATTTTGCTCATGAAGGAAGAGGCTCTAGAGATGGCGTCACCCTTGCCAGCATGAGGTGGTGCTGGGATGATGGAGAAAGACTGTAAACAGACATCCTTGTTCTACCTGTGAAAGAGGTATGGGACTGTGAGCCACACCTGTCTATTTAAAATGAAGTTTCTAGAGACCAGAGTTTGCAGAGGTTCCTTTAGGGACCCTGAGTGTTGTAGCTCAGATCCTCACCCTGACTCCATTAAAGGGCAGGGAGTGTTTTATGTGAGATCTCCCTGGACAAAAATGATTCAATTGCTAATAGGTTTGAGAATACTGGCCTGTCAGATCCTTCCACCCTTGAGATTCTAGAAGCATAAGTCCTGTAAGCCCACTATAGGAAAGAGCATGTCTCCTTCCCATGGAGAAGCTCTGGTCTATGCTGGCCACCTGCTTACCTGCACAGGCTGCACACAAAGCACTTGGGGTGGTAGGTGCGGCCCAAGGCAGAGATGACCTCTCCCGTGATGAAGTCCCGGCAGCTATCACAGCGGGTACCATAGAGTTGCTGGTAGTCCTGTGTGCAGATGTACTCCTGGTTCTTGAAGAAGAAGCCTGACTGGGCCAGGCCACAGCCACATACTAAGGAACAAAGAAGGAAACAAGGGCAGGTTGAGTTCAGGGACGATCTGCAACAAGATTCTACTTGGTAAACAAAAACAAACACAAACAAACGAACGGTTGTTCTTTAGGGAAAGGCTGATATCTGGTTTGTCATGATGGCTGAAATAGTGTCACTTTAGACTTTGAGATTCCTTTAAGTGTGGCCTATAGATCACTTGGCATCCATATCAGATGCAAGCCTCTTAACATGCAGATGCTTGGGCCTCCGTCAAACAAACTGATAGAAATTATATATGCTACTATAGTTTTAAGGATTTTTTTTAGGCTATTTTAAAATGTGTTTTATATGAGTGACTTTAAATGTCTTTTCATTTGAGTGTTGTTTATAGCCCTTATGTATTCTTGTTGAACGTAAAGTATTTGTTGAACACTGTATTTTGTAGAGCCATTAAACCTTTAGCTGTGTGCAAATTAACAATATTATCTCAAGAAATAACAAATATTAAGCTGAAAATAAAAGAAGGATCAATAATGTAAGTGGGCAAACAGACAAGATAATTTCCAAGCCTATATGTCTGAGGAAGTAGACTAAAACCAGGTGATGTCACCATGGTAAACATTGTCTAATCTTTAATAGAAAAGTTGTCTGGTAAAAGTACACTGGTTAAAAATATGAAGGACTTCCAGGTGAATACCAGAAATATTTCCCAAGTGTTTGTTCACCTCTGTAGGCCAGAGACAGGCTTAAAGAAACAGGCTAAATGAGATGGAAGTGGCACCAGAGGTTCCAGCAGCATGCTGGAAGGTGGATTCCAGTCTTGTTACTGCCACGAAGTCTCTTGGTCACAGTGAACTTGGCTTTCTCTTCCTAGGGGCCTCTGTTCACTTACATGCAGAAAGAGGCTATTTTTGGTATTGACATCCCATGAACCTAGGAGAAGAGCTTCCTTCAGGGCTCACCCTGTGTCTCAATATTTTAAAACCAGTGTGATGTCTTGCCTTGGACCCTGGAGCCACCACTATAGAGAGACAGGGTGTAGGGTGGAGATGCTAGGACTCATCTTTCACCAGCAACATGAAAATTCATCACATCTAACAATGCCTAGTTCTCAGAGTAGGCAAAACCAGAGTACAGGCTGTTCTCTAGTGTGCAGGTGGTGGATCAATTGACTTCATGGCTGTGGAATTAATTAGGTCATGGCCTACGACCTCACTGGAAACAGCTTCTGTTTTTTCCCTTCTTTTTTCTCTTTTGTTTGCCTTGCCAGCTCCACCCCTAGAGCCATGTCTCCCAATGGAGAAAAGCCAGGAGGCCATAAGAAAACCTGGAACAATCGGTTCCTGCATTTCCTCCAAGGAACTGAAGGAGGAAGCTTTGGTGGAAACGATGTAAAGGTTGATAAGAATCTCATGGGTTCCTGGAAATACAGTGGGGAATATAGGTGTGGAAGGCAAGTTGGACCAACAAAACACATCAGGGTTAGAGATGGAGCAAGGCCAGATATCCAAGTAACAGGAAAGATTGTAGAGAGAGCTTGCTGTATGGAATTGCTGTAGAACTAATATACCCCAGGTAGCCATTATCCTGTAAATAAAGAAAAGGCTACTAATTAATTTTAAAAGGCAGATCATATGTGGGGCTGGCTAAGTGGCATAGCTGACTAATCCTCCACCCATGTGGGCCAGCATATCCTAGATACCAGTTCATGTCCGGCTGCTCCGTTTATGCTCTAGCTGTCTGCTTATAACCTGGAAAAGCAGCAGAGGATGGCTCAAGGTTTGGGCAACTGTACCCATGTGGGAGACTAGGAAGAAGTTCCTGGCTCCCAGTCTCAGATCAGATCAGCTCTGGCTGTTGTGAGTGTTCACCAGAATATGGAAGACCTCACTATCTTTGTTTCTACTTCTCTCTCTCTCTCTGTAAAATCTGCCTTTCTTAAAAAAATTAAAAAAAAAATTTTAAAGCAGATTAAGTGGTTTGACAATGGGACAAAATAGTTTGAAAATGCTCTTCATTCAGAAAGCTTGTTATAAACGTAATGTCTAGTAGAAGCCTTGTGTGTCAATGCAAAATATACTTTCTTAGGTTACTAGACCTTTGTCCATAGTTCTGTTTTACCACTCAGGTGCTGCCGGACTTTAAACAAGCTACTGTGTCTCTCCAGAGCACTTTGTAAACCAAGGTGGCTAGGTAGTAACTGAGGACACGTCCCAAATCTGAGTACAGCTGGTACAGGAAACAAGTGTTGTATTCTTACAGAATCAACTTTTTGGCTTTTTAATCCTGTTTACTGTACTTATCTTTAATTAATGTCTGTGATTTCCTTCCTTATATTTTCCTTGGATTCTTTCTGTGTAACCTCTTTTCTGTTGTGATTACTTAAAACCAAACATTTTTTTTTCTCAGAATACTATTTTAAAGAACATCTCATAATACAAATTTCTGATATACAGTATTTTTGTTATCCTTTACATTGAAGCATTTTATAGTTTTCATTTAGACTTTGCAAACCATTCCATTTTACATCTCAGTTCTTCCATCTAGGGGTCACTCTCCTGCCTACAGAACACTTTGATATTTCATTTATCCTAGGCCGATAATTTTTTCCTTTTAGAATCTGGAATAAGTCACTCCATTCTCTTCTTGTCTGCAGAGTTTCCTGTGAGAGATCTCCTGTGAGTTTAACTGGCATTCCTTTATATGTCAGATGATTTTTTTCACATGCGCATTTCAGGGTCTTTTCCTTATGTTTAATTGAAAAGAGCTTGATGATCATGTGTCTTGGTCTATCAATTTCTGAAAATAAATTGGTATTAATTGGTGTTTTATGGTATTATATTTGATGTGGACTAGCTATGTTACCTGCAAATTCATCTGTTGAAGCCCTGACCTCCAATGTGATCACATTTTGATGATTTTGGCTTTTGTGAGAAAACTTAGATGAGCTCATGAGGGGATGGCCCTTTTAAGAAGAGACACTGGAGAACTGGCTCTTTGTATCTGTGGCACAGGAAGACACAGCAAGACAGTGTCCAGAAAGAGCTTTCATCTGAACCCAACCATGTTGACATCTGATCTTGGATTTCCTAATTTAAACTACACATTCTATGATATTTTATTATGGCAACTCAAGCTAAGATAACATTAAATCTGCAGTTAATCTGAAAGTGTTACCAGCTTAACAATATTAAGTCTTATGATCTAGGAGCACGGGATTACTTTTTCTCTACTAGGTTTTCTTTATTTTCTAGTGTTTTACATTTCTTTCGTTATTTTTTTCTCAGATATTTAATTTTTGTTGCTATTGTAAAGGAAATTGCTCAATTTTATTTTTAGATTGTTCATTGTTAGTAGATAGAAATATAATTAGCTTTGGTGTAAAGATTTTGTATTCTTTTTATGACTTTGTATCTAGAAATCTTGCTGTACCTGTTTATCAGTCATATTAGCTTTTCAGTTTATTGCTTAATAGTTGTCATTTACATGAACATGACATGAGCAAATAGTTCTACTTCTTTCTCTCCATTCTGGGTGCCATTTTTTTTTCTATTTCTTGTCTAATTACCTAGTGGGAACTTGCAGTACAATGTTGAGTAGAAGTTATGACAGAGCCATCCTTGTCCTGTTGTTGATCTTATAGGGAGTCATTCAGTATTCACCATAAGTATAAATGTTGGAGGAATAAGATCATGGAAGAAGGTAATGACATGTTTAAACAGATAGAGAATTATTAGGGTTAAGCAGAGAGGCTATAATCCTGGGAAATAGGAGAGGACAGGCTAATGGCAGAGGGACACCTGGAGACTCATGGACACAGGGATGCAGCAGAGACGGTGGAGTGGTGTTGCAGTGACCAGATACCTCAGTGATTGAAGCTCTACCAGGTGGGAAGGGGAATTCATTGAGCGCTAAGGAGTTGAATGCAGGCATAGAACTCCCTGTCCTGCTGGTTCATTTGAGCACAAGGAGAAGCTGAGTGACAGCCCAAGCAGGCTGGTATAAGAACAGGGTGGATTTCAAGGCTCAGACTCCCAACAGTGCCATGCCAGGCACCATTTGTGTACTAAGGAAAATGCTGCGGGGGTGAAGGAACAAGAGTGAGCTGCACAGGCACTGAGCCGGGAGAGAATTTGCTTCTGACTGAATGCATTGTACATACAGGAATTCAAGGAATTTAAGGAATATGTCACATAGGCAATAGCAACACGGAAACAAAATTAACCCAGATTATTAGAAAGGAAGGACATAACGGAGCAAATTAAAAACTCAGTGGAGGGCCTGGCGCCATAACCTGGCAGCTAAAGTCCTTGTCTTGAACGCACTGGGATCCTATATGGGCACTGGTTCTAATCCCGGCAGCTCCACTTCGCATCCAGCTGCCTGCTTGTGGCCTGGGAGAGCAGTCGAGGATGGCCCAAAGCCTTGGGACCCTGCATCCGTGTGGGATGCCTGGAAGAAGTTACTGGATCCTGGCTTCAGATTGTTACAGCACTGGACATTGCGCTCACTTGGGGAATGAATCATCAGACAGAAGATCTTCCTCTCTGTCTCTCTTCCTCTCTGTACATCTGACTTTTCCAATAAATAAATACATCTTTAAAAAGAAAAACTCAGTGGAAAGTCTCAATGATAGAATGAACAAGACAGAAGAAAAAATTTCATAATTGGAAGCCATTTCCTTCAACAATGGGGGAAAAAACAAAAAAGTTAGAAGAGGAATTGTGAGTCAAGCTAAAGAAAGTATTTAGGGCCCGGCGCGGTGGCGCAAGTGGTTAAAGGTCCTCGCCTTGCACCCCCAGGATCCCATATGGGCTCCGGTTCTAATCCCGGCAGCCCCGCTTCCCTTCCAGCTCCCTGCCTGTGGTCTGGGAAAGCAGTCGAGGACGGCCCAAGGCTTTGGGAACCTGCACCCGCGTGGGAGACCCGGAAGAGGCTTCTGGCTTCGGATCGGCATAGTATCGGCCCATTGCGCTCACTTGGGGAGTGAATCATCGGACGGAAGATCTTCCTCTCTGTCTCTCCTCTCTGTATATCTGCCTTTCCAATGAAAAAATGATAAAAATAAATCTTTAAAAAAAAAAAGAAAGTATTTAAGAATTAAGGGATACTATTAAAAGGCTGAATGTAAGAGTTATGAGAGTTCCAGAAGGCGCAGACAGAGAAGCTGGGTTTTAAAATATATTCAATGGGCCCATTTAATGGGATCCCATATTGGTGCCAGTTCATGTCCCGGCTCCTCCACTTCCCTTCCAACTTTCTGCCTGTGGTCTGGGAAAGCGGTAGAGGATGGGCCAAAGCCCTGAGACCTTGTACCTGCATGGGAGGCCTAGAGGAAGCTCCTGGCTCCTGGCTTTGGTTCAGCTTAGCTCCAGCTGTCATACCCCCTTGGGAAGTGAATCAGCACATGGAAGGTCTTTCTCTCTTTGTCTTTCTCTCTGTAAGCCTGACTTTCCAATAAAAAAATAAATAAATCTCTAAAAAATGTATTGGATGAGATAATAAAGGAAAACTTCCCTAATTTGGAGAAAGAATTGGTAAATATATACTGGACGTGCACAGAACTCCCAATAGGATTGACCAAAAGAAATCTTCACCACGACACATGATAATCAGGCTCTCTTCAGTTAACCACAGGAAAAAGATCCTTAAATATGCATGTAAAAAAGATTGATTAACATATGGAAGAACCCCAGTCAGACTCATAGCTGACCTCTCAGAGGAAACTCTACAGGCAGGAAGAAAATGGAGTGACATATTCCAGATTTTAAAGGGTAAAAATAGTCAGCCCAGAATACTTAGCAGCAAAGTTTTCCTTTGTCTTTGAAAATAAAAGAAAATTCTACAGTAAATAAAAGCTCAAATAATTAACTTTTTTCAGACCAGCACTACAAATTATACTTAAAGATGTTTTATTGACAGAGAAACGGAATAGTACCTACCAAAAGCAAAGGCAAACAGGAAGAATGTCTCAATGAAAAGAAGGATAAATCAAACACTGAATAATACATTGCTAAAATGACAGGACCAAATCACTGCCTATCGATATTAACCCTGAAAATGGCTTGAACTCATCAATCAACCATCATAGATTGGTGGACTGGATCAAAAAACAAAACCCATCTGTCTGTTGCCTACAGGAGACGCATCTCACCCACAAAGACCAGTGGAAATTGAAAGTGAAAGGATAGAAAAATATATTCCAGGCTAATGAAAAAAAAATGAGCTGGTGTTGCCATTTTTATATCAGATAATATAGAGTTTGACATGAAAAATATTAAAAGTGATGAAGAAGGATACCACCTAATGATCAAAGGATCCATTCAGCAAGAAGAAATCACTTTACTCGTTTCTTAGGATGTTTTCTTTTTCAAGTGTAATTTTACTTGTTTTTTTTTTTTCTCTTGCTTTTTCTTGCTAGTCTGGCTAAAAGCTTGTTTGCTCATTTTATTAAAAAATGTCTCTTATTGTGATTTGTAGATTTTTAATTTAAATTCCATTTATTTTTGGTGTGATTTTTATCATTTCCTACTTCCTGTTCATTTTTTCTTTTTTTAATAAGTCTTTGAGATGCATTATTTGATCATTTGTTTGAGATATTATGATTTTTTGTAAGTATTTGATGTTATAAATGTCCCTTTCAAAACTAATTTTGCTGTATCTCATGGATTTTGATAATTTTGCTTTCATTTTAATTTTTTCAAAATTTTTTTTTCTTATTTCTTCAGTGACATAGGTCATATAGTAGTACTGTTTTCTTTTTTTTTTTTTTTTAAAGATTTATTTTTATTATTTTTTCATTGGAAAGGCAGATATACAGAGAGGAGAGACAGAGAGGAAGATCTTCCGTCCGATGATTCACTCCCCAAGTGAGCGCAACAGGCCGATACCATGCCGATCCGAAGCCAGGAGCCTCTTTCCGGGTCCCCCACGCGGGTGCAGGTTCCCAAAGCCTTGGGCTGTCCTCGACTGCCCCCCCAGGCCACAGGCAGGGAGCTGGAAGGGAAGCGGGGCTGCCGGGATTAGAACCGGAGCCCATATGGGATCCTGGGGGTGCAAGGCGAAGGACCTTTAACCACTTGCGCCACCGCGCTGGGCCCTAGTACTGTTTTCTTTAAGAAGGTTTTTGATTTTCTTCTTTTTCTTCAGGGACAAATTGGTCATTCAGTAGCATGTTATTTAACTACATGTTGTTGTAATTTTTTCTTTCTGTTGTTGATTTTATTTTTTGGCTTTTCATTAAGGGGATGTATAGTAACTATACAATAGAAACTGTCATATCCAGATGTGAAAATACAATGCAGTATGCAGTTTTACTTCCAAATCAAAGATAGATGCCTAATGAAACTGTTGAATATACCTTGACAATGAGATACTGTTCTTTCTGCCATTGTCTATGCCTATAATGTCAGGATACACTTAAATAACAGAATGATAGACTTTTGACTATTTATGAAGGATTATGCTACTATAATATAAGGGAAATCAGTAGGGGGAGAGGACTTGGGGAGAGGGGAGGGGAAGTCCTAGAGCCTATGGAACTGTATCATAATAAAATTAATTAATTGTTTTAAAAACCAAAAGGCAAAAAAATATTAGTTTGGTAAATCAGTATTTAGAAACAGGTACCATTTAATATAATGAAGGAAAGCTTTTTAGAAACGCATTCAGATCCCAACAACATTTTTTTCAGAAATAGAAAAGGTGATAACAAAAGTTCATCTGGAATTACAAAGACCACGAATAGCCAAAGCTATCCTGAAAAATAGAAATCAAGCTGGAAGAATCACAATTCCAGACCTCAAGACATACTACAGAGCAGTGGTTATCAAAACAATGTGGTACTGGTACAGAAACAGAGAAGATCAATGGAACAGAACAGAAACACCAGAAGGGAGTCCACACATGTATAGTCAACTAATCTTTGATAAGAAAACTGAAAACAATCCAGGCAAAAAATCCTGGTCTATTCAACAAATGCTGTTGGGACAACTGGGTAGCAGCTTGCAGAATTAAGAAGCAAGACCCACATCTGTCACATTATATGAAAATCAGCTCTAAATGGATCAAGGACCTAAATCTACACCAAGAAACCATCAAACTACTAAAGGAAAACATAGGAAGCACACTCCAAGAAATGGGAACAGGGAAAGACTTCTTAGAAAAGACACCAGAAGCAAAGGCAGTCAAAGCCAAAATGAACAAATGGGACTAAATCAAACTAAAAAGCTTCTGTACAGCAAAGTAAACAATTAACAAAGTGAGGAAGCAACCAATAGAATGGAAGAAAATTTTTGCACATGACACAAGTGATAGGGGACTAATATCCAGGGTTTACAAAAAGCTTCACAAATCCAGGGACAGCAAAACAAAACAAACAAAACAAACAAACAAAAACCCACAACCACCCTGTAACAAAATGGACAAAGGAAATGAACAGATATTTTTCAAAAGAACAGATTCAAATGGCTAACAGACATATGAAAAGATGCTCAGGCTCCCTAGCCATCAGAGAGATACAAATGAAAACCACGTTGAGGTACCACCTAACTCCAGTGAGACTCGCCTACATTCCATTCAGAACTCAACTGACAATACCTGCTGGCGTGGACGTGGGAGTAGGTACTCTCCTTCACTGCTGGTGGAAGTGTAGGCTAGTACAAACCACTGTGGAAATCAGTGGTTGGAAAATTGCAAATAAATCTGCCCAATGAGCCAGCTATCCCACTCCTAGGAATATACCCAATAGAAATGAAATCTGCATATGAGACGAGGATCTGTAATCCTATATTTGCAGCAGCAGCAGCATAATCTACAGTAGCAAAGACATGGAAACAATCTAGATGTGCCTCCAAAGAAGAATGGTTAAAGAAACTGTGGTACTTCTACTCCATAGAATATTATTCAGCTATTAAGAAGAATGAAATTATACTATTTACAACTAGGTTGTCCCAACTAGAGACCATCATGCTCAGTGAAATGAGTCAATCACAAAAGAACAAATACCGTATATTCTCTCTTATATAAGGAAACCAGCATGGAAAGTGTAACTGTTTTTTGTTTGTTTGTTTGTTTTGGCTGTATCCCATGGGTTTTGATGTTTTTTTATTTCAGTTTTGTTTATTCCAAATATTTTCTTTTCTCTTGTCAAATTCATCACTGACTCATTGATTATACGGTGGCATCATTTTTCCCAAGAGACTTTTGGTGTTTCCTTTTTGTCACTCATGTGTTGGTTACTCAGTGGCGTGCTTTTTCATGGTGCTATAATTTGTTGTTGATGTTGTTGTTGTGGCTGTTCTAACTCATACTAGTTGTTGGCCTTGTTTCACGGCTTCTCAATTATGGAAATGTATATTGATGGAGTACTGGGTCTATCATATACAGATATGGGGTATAATGGAACATGCATCCCTGCTTCCAGACGAAAGATGGATTTCCAATGAAACTGTTGGACATACCTAAACAATGGGGCTGGACTATCTGACATTGTCTGTACCAACAATATCAGGGTACACTTAAGCAAGAGACTGATAGAATTATGATTCCTTATGAAGGACTACACCATTATAGTAAAATGGGGAAAATCTGTCAGGGGTTGGGAGTTTGGGGGGGAATCCCAGCCTACACAAAATTGTACCACATAATTCAAAATTCAAAATAAAAAAAATTAAGTAAATTGAAAATTAAAAAAAAGTGTGGTTGTGGGACTGTGCAATGGGGTAACGGGCTAATATTCCATCTGCTAGTGCTGATACCCTATTTCCACTGGTTTATGTTCCGCCTGCTCTGCTTCTGATCCAGCTCTCTGCTTATGGCCTGGGAAATAAGTGGAGGATGGCCTTGGTCCATGTGAGAGACCAGGAAGAAGCTCCTGGCTCCCAGCTTCAGATCAGCTCAGCTCTGGCCCTTATAGCCATCTAGAGAGATAACCAGACGATGAAAGACCTCTCTTTCTCTCTGTTTCTCAGCTCTCTGTAAAATCTGCCTTTCAAATGAAAATAAATAAATATTTTAAAATGTTTTTAAGTATAAAACTTACCTATGGATTTACTCTTGTCATAGATAGTTTTGCTGAAAACATAAGCCTACCAGAATAGTTACTTATTTCTTTCAGTACATTAAAGACAATTGCATTGTTTTCTGATTTCCTTCTTGCTAATTAAAAAGGCAGCTGTGCATTTATTTCATCCCATGCAGATGACCTATTTTTTTCTCTGGCTACTTTTAAGATTCTCTCTGGTGGTCATTTGTCTTGGCAGTTGAGACACCAGTTGATATGCCTGCATCACATATAACAGAACCTAGGTTTGAGACCTGGCTTGGCTCTTGATTCCAGCTTCCTGCTGATGCATACTCTGAGAGACAATACTGATGGTATAAGTAACTCAATCCCTGCTACCCACATGGGAGATCAGGATTGAGATCCTGGCTTCTGTCTTCATTCTGGTCCGACTTGAGCTGTTACAAACAGTTGAGGAGTCAATCAGCAATGGAAGCTCTGTCAGTCTGTCAGCATCTCAAAAATTCTGAAAAACATTGTCTCTTTGCCTTTGATGATTTGACATTTCACTCTGGTTTCTCTTATATTTTCCTGCAGGAATTTATTATGTTTCTTGGACTCAAAGATGTGTGTCTTTCAGTAGTTGTAGAAAACTCACAGTTGTGATCTCCTCAGATATTGTCCTATCATTTCATGTTTTCATCATGCTGGTTTCCTATATTTCAATCTTTCTCATTATAATCTCTATGTGTCAATTTCTCTTCTATTTTTACTCCCTTTGTGTATTCTGAGGCATGTCTGTGTAACTCCTTTTTAGTTTAATAATTCTGTCTTAAGCAACATCTGATTTATTTAATTTATGCATTAAGTTTTAAATTATACATATTTATTCTTTGTTTGGTTTTTCAAAGATTTTACTATCCTCTGTATAAGGAGCTATTGTGTTTCTTGCTTATATTTTCTAGCTTCCCTTACTTGTTTAATTGCACTGATATTGATGACAGAAGATCCCAATACACAAAGTCTTTGAGGTTCTGATTCTGCCCTCCATTGATTCTGCTGGTTTGCCTTCCCTTATGATTTTTATGTTTCTTTCTTTCTTTTTTTTTTTTTTTACCATAAACTACTCATTTTCTTAACAACATATTCTGTAGGAATTCTCTGAGGTCTGGAGTAAAGTTGAATTCCTACAAAGAGGGTTATCATTGCTTCTGTCATATACTACATTTTGGACCACTTTCTTTTTAACTCCCCGATTTAAAAAAATTTATTCCCAATAGGTAACATGAACACAGTCCATAAAGAGTGGATTACAGAAAGACATTCCACTACAAGTTTTATTACTTATACCCAGTGCCAGTGTTGGGACAAGCAAGTTTTCTTCTCCAAAGCCATTTTATTTCTAACCCATTTTATAGGAAGAGTTAGATTTTTTTTCAGGGAGAAACTTCAGCTTTCTACAGATGTTTACATTCCTCCCTTTGGCCAGCCTGTAGGCTTTGTCTCTTGTTCTTCAGGATTCATTTAAGAATCAAGGTAAAATCTCAAGGTCTCCAGGGTTGAGCAGGAGTTATTGAGATGAAATTTGGCATTGGTAGTCAGCAGGATTTCTGCTTTTGACTTCTTTAGATTCCTTCCTTTCATGTCAGCACAGTGGTGCATGATAAAAGAGTTGTAAAAGAAACTTTAGATTCTTTCTAAGGAGTTTTTCTTTTAAAGAAGGCTATTTATGGTATCTAAAATCCATACTGGTTACTGTTAGAAAGAAAAACCCTGACATAGGCAATATACAGAAACAATATTGGTGTATTCCCTACCCTGCCTAAAATCTCCACTGAGAGAGATTCTAGAACCTCCTCATGGGATATTGTCAAAGTGATAAAATTAGTAACTTCTCTGTATTCACACTCCTGAAATGTAATGCTGCAATCGATTCTCAAAGTTTATTTTTTCATGATCTTGAATCTGGTTGGCCATTTGACTTGTCATGTCCAACAGCAGCACATTTCCAGGTGTGGCACAAGTTGAAGCTTAGAAAGCTTTTGATTACTGGGTGCTAGCTCTCTTGTTGCCCTTGGACCTCTAAGATCATCTCCTTAAGGAACCCAGCCCAGCAAGCTGGAGGACAAGGAGACTTGTGGAGGCACCCAGGTCAAATGTTAAGTTTTGGTACATGCAAGAGGTAACTGATTGACTTTCTCAAGAATACTGTCACATCGAAAACCTCACACAATTTTATTGTCTTTGTCCTTCGTTCTGCCTCAATTTCTGATGATGTGAAAATGGTCACCAAGATATTCTTGTAGTTCAATTTATATTAAAGGGATTTTCCAATTCTCAGTATAAAATTGAAACTGTTTAAAATATATACAGTGCATGCTTTTAAGAGGGATAGGAACATGTTATTTATTTGTCTAATGAAGAGTCCAATTATATCATGAGAAAAAAAAAAGATTTTTCTCACTGGCAGGGGGAATCAATCTCAGATACACAAGACTGAGGCAGTTACTGACATGAAAATATATGGGGATTTCAATTGACTTACTGGAAGTCAATAATGTGAAATGGCTTCTTAGGAAATCAACTCAGTATCAGTCACATTAAAAGAATTGAACAAGAAGAATACTTCCAAGAGTTAATGGAAAATGGAATTAAAATATGAATTTATTTTTGACGCATGGTTAAACCTATGCATAGTTGTAGTTTATCATAATATACATGTAAGTATGCCTGGATTTGAAGATATTTTGCAGGAAAATACACTTATCTCTTAATTCCATTTTCCAAAAACTTTTGAACACTGGGTTTTGTTCAGAGTTTATGAGGACAAATCTAGGACCAGTGGGTAGAAGTTGGAGGTTTGGGGTCAAACCCAGAGAGCACTGCAATCTCAGAATGGCTGCTGCAGAGGAGCCTGGAAGAAGAGACCAAGAAGTGAAGGTAGAGAGGCATTTGCTAGGATGATGTGGAAGAAAGTGTTGCCGTTTGAGCTAGAGCTATCTCTGCATACTTTCATCTGAGTTCCTCTCCCTTCCTGTTGCTACTAATTTTTTTTAAAGGAACTGTTAGAATCTAGGATTCTATCATTTAGCCTTGAGCAAGCTGTAACAGTTTGAGAGGCAACCCAGCATTCAGCTGCTCCCCTGTTAAACAATTTACTGAAGGCAAGTTATCCTCTCCCCTGTTAAACTTAACCTTGAGCATTGTCACACAGCCATAGAAGAGGTGCTCGTCTCAGAGTCATGCTGAATTTTCACCAAGGTAGTTAGTGCTTTCACTCACTCTCAGTAGATTTATGGGTCTTACATGTGTGGTAAACTTGCAGGATTGCCTTTTTCCTTCTAGGACAGCACTTACTCCTCCATGGTCAGTAGGCACCCACACTCCCCCACTTCTCAAAAACGTTTCTCACTCTGCTTTTTGCTGCACACTTCTTACAAGAGAATTTTCACAGCTTAAGGAAAGCCTCTTTGGAAATTTATAGCTGTCTCAATTGCCAGTATTTGAGGCATATTCTAGTGGTGAGAGTATAGCCTGGAATCTGAGCTGGGAGATGGGAAATGGAGTCTCCTACCTTGACAGGTGAAGCATTGGATGTGGAAGTGGTTATTGTGGACGCGAACCACTTCCCCTTTGCAGGTATCTCCACATCGGTAGCACTGGATGACATTGGAGCTGCCCCGTGGATTGTAAGGATTCTGCTGATAAGGAACTGCAGAAGGGAAAAATGAGATCATTAAGCAGGAGGTTCCACTCTGTAAAATGTTTGCCAAAAGATATTATCATACTCTTCACTGGAGGGAAAAGCAGAAAAGGTAGAAATGATTAGAAAAGTACCTCCAGTTCATATTTAGATTGACTGTGCCAAGCTGAGGTAACATTAAGTGAATAACTTTCAGATGTGAATCCATAAACCTTCTCCAGCAGGGAGAGATTTGATTTAGCATAGCCTTTCTTTGTTCTGTTACAGAGGCTAGATTCTCAAATGAAGAAAAACAAAAGGGAAAGGAGAGTTGTTGTTTACCATGCAACTATATGTCTGTCAAAGATGGACCACGTGTATAATGGTGGTCTCAGAAGGTTAGAACAGAGCTGAAAACTTCCATTCTTCTAGAGATGGTGCAGCCATCTTAACAATCTAATATAATGCATTACTCATGTTTGTGGTGATGCTGATGTAAATAAACCTGTTACCAATCATTTGAAAGTATAGCACATAATATTTGATAATAGAAGACTATGCTTCTGGCATAGTCTTTGTAGTATTTACTATACTATACTCTTTCTACTGTTATTTTAGAATGTACTCTCTCCTCCTGCCTTGGGGGGGGAAAATGTACTCTCTCTTGTATCTCTTGTATGTCACATGTCTTGATTGCAATGTTGGATGATTGACCTATACCATCTAGATTTCTGTAAGCACACTTTATGATGCTCACACATTGAGAAAAGGATAAAATGATGGATCTCCTCAAATGTATCTCAATCATTGAGCAACACATGATAATACTTCAAAGTAAATATTCCACAAATGCCAGTTTTCTTGGGCCATATCTGAATCAAAATTAGGCACCAAACTTGTCAAAGGAAACTAGGCACTTGGAATTTACTCATGGTTCTCAAAGAAATGGATGGCTCATCCTATGTCCAGCTGGCCTTTGCATTGAGCAAGTTACAGCCCCTCTCTTGGCTTCAGTTTCCACAGTGACAGCAGTTGGTGAATGATAGCACAGACTTTCTGCAAAGGAGGCATGAAGGGAGGCACTCTGTCTAGAAAGAGGTGGTTGAATAGCACTTTACAGAGTACTGAGAAAATGTTTGAGATGTATGACTAAGGAAAAGGAGCTGGTGGAATTTATGAAGACACACAGTTCCCTTGCAGCTAGAGTGATATGGTTAGCATCTGATGATGCTTAAACAGCTCTACTTCTCTGTTGAATTTGTTATTATTCTCTAGCTAATACCCCCTCACAACTACTTTCCTAGTTCTCCTTTACCTAAGATATACTTGGCTGGGCCATCCTAAAATAGTCATCTGGCATTTAATGACAGTAAGCATTTTATTAGATCACCAAATCTCAGTATTGAAAGGGATATTAACTGTCTGCTCCAATCACATTATACATAAACTGTTGAGATAACATAAACAGTGGGGAACCAAATCTTCTCTCTCATAGCCAATCTCTAGTGCTCAGATCTTAAACTCATTGAAAGCTGAAGCAACAGACCAAAAGCTTCTATTCATAACTATTAAGACTCATTCTTGTTCTGATTTCTAAGATAACCACCTGATGAAAGAGGAGTTGGTAGCTATCGTTTAAGTAGATAGACTTCTTGGCTAACCTCTGAGTAAGTAGGTTGGTTTGGATTCACAGCAACCTTGAATTGCAAATGAATTTAGAGATCATACAGTTCATGGGTTTCTGAACTTGTGTTTTCATTTGTGAACTGAATTTGAATATTTTGTTTCAACCATACAAAGGATTGCACAACATGGTTTCTCTGGCAATGAAATATAAATAGAAATTGTGTGTGTCCTTTCCAATTGGAAGCCTTAGGAGCTGGAATGCAAGCTGCCATATTGCCTTTCCCTTAGGAACCCAGCAATGAGTGATGCCCCAGATGGTATGCAGGATGTATCAGCTTGGATTCCTGATTGAGAAATCCTGGAGCAGGACTGCCAGCCATCCATGATGAAAATGCATCACGAGCAAGAGCAAATCTCGGCTTTTACAGCCTCTAAGTCATTTTCTTACTGCAGCTTAACCTGGATTATCTTACCTGACCCATTTGGGATCTGACTCTTCCTTTTTGTTAAACTTGGTGTTACATATATTGTTCCACAGTTTTCTTCATATACTCAGAAGAGGTCTATGACCTCTGTAAATGAGGTCAACCATCCTTTTAAAAACAGGAACAGGGAATCATAGGGACTTCAAATCACAAGTGTCCAGTGGAGCCTACCCTGAATCCATAGCTTCTGATAACGTTGGTAACTGATGTGAGACAATAATATCCTTCTCACAATCTTTCTCTCATGAAGTTCATGCCCATTATTCAAATCTTTTTTTCTACCTTAAATTCAAGACAAAATTTAACTAAATTTAGTTACTAGCTAGTTAACTAAATCATTAATTGACACATTAAAAGAGAAAACATTTTACTAGTGTGATAAGTGCTGCACAGATGCTTAATCACATCATGACCATCACTTCCTCCTGCAGCTCAGAGCAACCCTTCCTCACTGTGTTTAGCCCTATCCCCTTTCTCCTTTTTCTGATTCCTGTTCAATGTACCCTGGAAAATATTCCACTTTCCTGTGTGCCCCCAGTTTATGAGAAAAATATTGATTCTGCTGATATGAGCAGTGTGGTGCTCCGCCATTACTAAGGGAAACAAAAGTTGGGAGTTGAAAATAAAATAAGCATGAACAGTACAGTTATCACCATCAGCAGCGAGAGTTCTTGGAAGGATGCAAAAGTCCATCCAGAAACACTGAATAGAGTTTCTACCTCTTGTATTTGAACCTTTAAGAACTTACTTACAAGCTCATTTGCATTTTTTCTAATTTTATACAAACAGAACTTACTCCTAAAACAGCCCCAAGAACAGTGATAAGAAGGGATAGATAGGAGAATGGACTTTCAGGGATAGAACTACTGGTGGGGCCTAAGCCCAACTCTGCTGCTTTCTTTTGGTGATGCTGAGCACGGAAAGAGTTTAAGAAATGTCTGGGGTTTGGAAATGGCCCCATTGGCAGGAATTGATGCATCATTGGTGCAAGTTCTTGCTGAATATAATGATTGATTATAAAAGTGTATCAAGATTTGAATTTGCAGTTGCGGCAACGACTTTTCTTGACTGGCTAATGCCAGTAGAAACTCAGCCTCCAAGGGAGGCTCGACTGAGCTATTCCATACCAGCTCCAGACATGGAAGCCACCTCACAAATTTTGTATTGTTGGCTGTGTCAAGAACTTAATCTAGTTTTATCCCCTGTGTGTATAGCTGTGCATAGTATAGGTGAAGGAATCATTTTTTCACACCATTCTCTAACCCCTCTGAAACACTAAAATATGACTGTTGGCTTTAGCTATGTTAACTAATTTTTATCTCAGAAAGTATTAAGTTTCAGTCTCATGACTTTGTCATTTGTCTTATGAGACAAACTGACTTATTTAAGAATTTCTGGACAGCTTTTTACATTGGTAGCAGTTTGGTTGTGCTGGGCTGAAGCTAGGAATTGGGGAACATAATCCAGGTTTCTCACCTGATGGCAAAGACCTAGTTACTAGAATCATTATCACACTGCTTCGCAGGAACTCTGTTAGCAGAAACTAGAGTGAAGACTGAAGCCAGGAGTCAAACTCAGGAACTCAGATATGGTCCACGGGCATCATAGTAGTGTGTTAATTGTTAGGCTAAGCACATAGTCCCAATTTACCTATTTTTATCCCTGTAGAGTTTAAAAGTGGTATTTGTATAATAATCTGTAATGGGAATCGGTTACACATATATTCACCCATCCTGAGTTTATTTCCATTCTGGAAAAAAATTGAGCAATGAAATTGTGTGTGTATGTGTGTGTGTGTGTGTGTGTGTGTGTGTTTTAAATCACAATTTTTCAGGCATTGAAATGCTGAACAATACTAATCTTCCCAAGAATAGAACCAAGAGAATTGGTTGGCAAAGACTATTAGTATAATTTTCTAAGACAGAAAATTAGCTGGTCAATGCCTTTGAAATGAAAAATTAAGAATCTGAAACATGAAGCCCTCTTTTATACACATACCAAATCTTTGGAATTCTACAAGAAAATACATCTTAATGCCACAATTCCATAATTAAGTAGATTTCTTCCCAAATGCCACAGAGATCATTTCAAGTTGTTGGCACAAAAGAACATACTGGGAGGAGAAGTATCATTCAGCCCTGGTACTTAAAAGGAACACGTGAATTGAATGCAACAGAAAAGGGTCTTGGAATTCAGTTCCTCTTTCCATCATCCTTGTGTCTGTATTTCTCTCTGAAAGACTGTGCTGGGGAGCCCGAGCTCCAGTTCCCTCTCTGCAACTACCTACTTTTCTAGTGTTGGGCAAATTATCTGCTTCTCTGATCTCAGATCCCTCTGGAATCACCAAGCTTGGACTCAGTGATATATAAGATTCTCCCTAAAAAAACAATTCTGCCTCTATGTGTCTTCTTGTGTTCATTCTCTCCTTGCACCCTTTGTTCTTGCCATCAATTGACCTCATTTTAATCTGGTCTGTGTTTTATGTTAACAACTTCATTTAAAATTTTTAAAAATTTTATTTTTATTGGAAAAGCAGATTTACAGAGAGGAGAGACCGAGAGGGAAAGATCTTTTATCTGCTGGTTCATTCCCCAAGTGGCCGCAAGGCCGGAGCTGAGCCAATCCAAAGCCAGGAGCCTCTTCTGGGTCTTCACCTAGATGTAGGGTCCCAAAAAGTTGGACCATCTTCCACTACCTTCCCAGGCCATATGCAGGGAGCTCGATGGGAACTGATGCAGCCAGGACAAGAACCAGCCCCCATTTGTGATTCTGGTGCTTGAAGGGTGAGCATTAGTCTGTTGAGACATCACATCTGCCCCTTATCAGACTTATTAAAAGCAGATAAAGACGTGACTCTTCTCTCATAAGCTATAAACCTAGGTTAGATTCTGTCTGCATAATTTATTTCTTCCTTCCCCTGAAGGTCATTTGATCTTATAGATAAAAACATCACCACACTTTAAAAGAGTGTCTTTTAAAATAGGCTTTAAAGGGTAACAGTACTTATATATACTATGCTGAGGATTAATTGAAAGAGTGACAAAATTTGACTTGGAGACAGCATAACAACTGAGAGTAATTGACTGAAAGTGTAATAAAAACAGCAGAACTGCAGGTTGAAGAGTGAAGCATCAAGCAGAGAATCAACTGGTTCAGCGGTGAACCTGCATCAGCCTGGGGCCTAACTGTCACACTCTGGCTTCCTGTGGCTTCATTAGAGTCCCAAGTACTCTAAGTGCGGTCACAGGTATTCACTAAACACTAAGCAGGAGACTCAAATGTGCATCTAGGCATTCACAGGAAGAAAGTAGCTGCCCACAAGGCCAAAGAGGGATCTGTATAGTGAGAAGACTTGCGTCACTACAGGGGCTCTGGATTTGATGTTAGTGTTGAACCAGGGTAGGTGGCACAAGCCTGTTTGCTTTGATGGGCCCAACAGCCATGAGTTCCCCTCACTGGAAGGGATGGGAAGCATAGAGCACAGCAAGGAAGGTGCAGATGTTGCAGTCAGGTATGCTTGGACATGGATTCCAGCCCTGCCACTCACTGTGAGCTTGAGCAGGTGCCAAAACCTCAAGCCCCCATTTTCCTTGTCTCTAGACTGGGAATAATTCAAATTACTTATGAGCATTAAGTTACCTAAATTATCTAAAAATGCTGAGTGCACTGCTTGGTGCAAAATGTGGGCTCAATGAGCAGTAGATTAGTATTACAGTATTTCTGAGGCCAAGTTTCCTCTCCCCCAACCCAGCGCAGGCATTCTAAGTCACCCCTGGAAGCCAGCCACGGGGCTCTGTTCAAACACATCTCAAATGTATTTTAGACAAATTCAGTAAAATTTTCCTGGTTTTCCCTTCCTGTTGACAACAGTCAAAAAAAAAAAAATCTTGTGCTACCTTCTTCAGCCCCTTCTTTCTGCTCCTCTCTGGGGAGCTTTGTCTGTGAGTTTCTGTGGGCTATAGAGTGGGTGGCTCCCACGCATTTAGCATGTATTACAAAGGAATGTGTGGATTGGGTGTTTCCTGTTGTGGAAAAGAGAGGCGATGATCTTTGGAGTCCTGGAGTGATGTGTTTTGGGTACCTCTGCTGTTTCCAAGGGGATGTGTTTGCATGCTTGTTGTGTGTGCTGACTTAGAGAAAGATTGTGATTTGCTGCTTCTGGTAACCCCGAGGCCAGACACATGTCATTGTGTCACAGTTCATTGTATGAATGCCTGGAACCAGACTATGAGAGCAGAAAGGGCCTGGGAGGTTATCTCCTTATGTTGGTGTGGGGGGATAACCTCACCCTTTTTGTTTACCATCACATGCCAAAATTCAGGCATACTTGCTGCATTCATACTTTTGAATGAAAGGAAGGCAATCTGGTTGAGTAGTTTCACCACACAAGTGAGAAAGTTAAGGTCTGGAGGAGAGAAAGGATTCACTCAACTTCACACAGTAACTTCTGCCTGCCTCAGGTGCACAGAACTGTCTGTTCTAGAACAACAGGATGAACAAGGGCAAATGGAGAGGCTTGTGTAGCTTCTTAGGGTCATGGGAAGTGTGATTTTCTTCCAAGTCTGGAGATCATGCTGAGTTTTGGTGGTAGTGGAGGTGTACTGAGGGTCAGGGTCACAAGATAGAGAAGCACAGATGACAGCTTGGAATGAAGCTACATGTGAACTAGGAGAAGGAAATGCCCAGGTGAAGATCTAGAAGGAAACCAGATAACATTTAGAGTTATTCCTCTATGCCAAAATGTGTGTTTGGCAACTGACACATGTTATCTCATACACCCTAAAGAAGAGCCCAAAGAACTGAGCCACTTGTTCAGAGTCCCACAGTTAGTAAGTGGCAGTCTAACTCCAAATCCTATGCTCCTACCACCAAGCCAATTGCCTGCAATGCATGTTTGTCAGCAGTGGTTACCCCAGGGAGAAGTGAGATAGGTTGGGGAGCTAAAACAAGTGCATAACTTTGCCCCTAGCAGTAATCACCCACTTTCCAGCTGGTGGTAAAACACGATTTTTAAAAAACTATGAGCAGTTACTAGAACACAGGCCAGGAGGCAGAGAAGAAGCATTCACTATCCATGACAAAGAAGTGGTTGTCATTCCTAGGCCAGAGGATGACAGCCTTGAGCAGCTTCCCAGGCATGGGTAGGTGAAACCCAACAGGTATGTATGTGTATTTGGGTTCTGGAGAAGAGCAAGCTCTGCAGGTGCTGCCAGCTGCAGCAGGGAAGTCCCTCCACAGATAGCCTCGGCCTGGCCACAGTTTCCCGTGTCAGCAGGTCAATGGCACAGTCTGTTCCCCCAAGAGATTGTGTGAAACTGCTGCTACTGTGCAAACTTCTTGGCAGCCTCTCTCTGCCAGGCTCCACAGTACATCCCTTGACCGGGCATGGCCTGTGACAGGAAACATGGCTTATGTCACCTCCTTCAGAACTGTGCTGTCAGTACATGTATCAAGATGGCATGCTCGGGTCACACAGACAGCTCTTGTCTGACAGCCAGCTGTCACATGACTGTCCCAGCAGAAGGATTTGGGTTAGACCCACAGGGGCCTCACTTCTGTCACATCATGACCTCACTGGAGGAGGCACAACTGGCAGTGCATAATCAAAGAGTTCTTTATTTCTTACACGGGATGGGCATCCCTAATCCTAAAAGCCAAAAATCTAAGCCCAGATCTGAAACTTTTAGAAGACCTAGATGATGTTAGAACTGGAAAATTCCACATCTGATCTTATGGAGCAGGTTGCAGTTGAAACTCATACACAGCAGAAATACTGTACATAATTATTTCAGATGTACATAAGGTATATGTGAAATATAAATGAACATATTATTATTGGAAAGGCAGATACACAGAAAGAAGGAGACACAGAGAAAAAGATCCTCCATTACTGGTTCACGAGGCAAGTGGTTACGATGGCTGGATATGAGCCAATCCAAAGCCAGGAGCTTCTTCTGGGCCTCCCAAATGGGTGTAGCATCCCAAGGCATTGGGCCATCCCCCACTACTTTCCCAGGCCACAAGCTGGATAGGAAGTGGGGCAGCCAGGGTATGAACCATCGCCCACATGGGATCCTGGCAGATGCAAGGCAAGTATTGTCACTAGGCTATTGTGCTAGACCCATAAATAAATTTTTTATTTAGACTTGGTACCTTAGGCCATGATACCTTATTGTGTTTATGCAAATATTCATAAATCCAAAACATTGCAGGTTCCAGGCATTTTAGAAAATGAATATCAGCTTGAATTTCAACTTGGTTTCTGTTTCAACTTAAGTGGAAACTGCACTTCAGCCACTTGCCTACCCTCTCCCCTTTTGCTCCCTGCCTTCCATCCACAGAATTCAGCCTGTTTCTAAGGACTCAAATATGTCTATGTTCTCATTATTTTTGTGGAGATTGTCCTCCCTACCCTTGGGCTAGGAAGTCATTCTTGGTAGCTAAGAGTAGAAGAGATCATTCTGCCCTCTCTAATTTTTTTCTCAGGAATATTTAGCTTTGTAGTAAATCCTTCCTGTTCTTGTAAGGCACAGACTTTTCAAAGTCCACAGCCAGGGAGCCATCCTTTTCATTCCTCTTTTCTGCAGCCCATCCTGGTCCCGAGGCCTTGCACACTGAATAGAGGGGCAGATGAAGGAAAGGTCAGTCAACATTTCAGAACCATCATCTAGATCTCATTGGTCCCAGGGCTTTGAGATGCGACATACATGGCTATGTAAGATTGTATGGGTAAACAAGAAGATGGAGATGGAGAAAGGGTGATGTCTGAGCATCTTCCAGCCTTGGCATTTCTCATGCCTTGGAGTGGGCTCCCGTCAGTCAACACTCTCTTGTCACTCCTGACTGTGCCCTCACTATCTCTATGAAGTGCTCAGCTGGAGACATGAAGGAGCCTAGAAAGAGAACTAAAAATGGCGAAGAGTATTGGAATAGTTAGTATGTACTGGATGCTATACTGAATGATTCTCATTTATTTTTTTAAAGTTTATATATTCTTTTTTATTTTTGAAAGGTGAGGTGGGGCGCATGCATGCACACACACTCATAGAGATTAAGAGAGAGAGAAAGAGAGGGAGAAAGTAAGTTGCAGCTCTGGAGTACTCTTCCAGTTTCCTCAACAGTTGAGGCTGAGCTAGGCTAAGCCAGGAGGCTGGAACTCCATAGAGGTCTCCTCTGTGGGTAGTAGAGACCAAAGTATTTGAGCCATGACCTGTTGCTTCAAAGAACATGCATTAGTAGGAAGTCAGATTAGAAGCAGAGACAGGACTCCATACCAGGCACTCCAGTATGGGATTTGGAATCTCAAGTATCAGCTTAACCCTCTCTGCCACAATGCAAGCTCTTTATTCAACTCTTACAACTCCTTACCATATGATCCACATTTTATATAGATAGACTCTGAAGTCCAGAGATAATAACTAATCTACCTGAAAGTGTATCATGTATAGATGTTAGAGTGACAGATGTGAGGCATCAGTAGCTTCATTTTATCTTCTCTTCCCTCTCCTGTGGGTGTTCTTAGCAGGGCATCCTTCTGCCTATGGTATCCTGAGGGAAAAAGAAGGAATTATTCCTTGCTTAGGAGTTATCTGGATTTTTGTCCTTGCCCTTCAGCCCTGGTGATGATCTTTCCAGCATCTTCACAGTTTATTTGAAAAATGCTATTTGAGTTTTTCTGCAGCCCTGGAAACCATGTTGGAAATAGAGGAACTTCAGGAAGCCAGCAATTGTCTTTGTGCTATGAATGACTCAGTCCCTTGGCCTCTGGGCTGGAGGTTTTAATACTTACACAATGTTTGCTTCCGGAGATGCTGGCAGGTCATCAAGCTCTGATATATTACAGGGAAACCCAAGGACTATCAGCCTTCAAGTCGGTACCGCTAGACTCACAGGTTCTCAGTGTCAGAGTGGAGGGGATATGTAGACATGTGCACTTTTTAAACTAGGGACAGGGACATTTTCTTGAATGAAATGGTGAAGTAGCCTCTAGATTACACTGCTTCCACTGCAAACCATGCCTTAAATGAAAGCATATGCTAACCTAGATATCATTCAGGGAAACTTCTTAGAGCAGGGATTGCTTGCATTGGATGTGGTTCCCAAACATGCTTTATTTGAGAGGACTGTTTGTTTTTCAGTCCTTATAGATCACCATGGCTCCTACCTCTTCCTTTGGTCTTAACCTTGTTTAGGCTCTTTCGTACACTGACTGACTCTTAATGGCATTGGAGTTGTAATCCTGGTCTAGAACTTCGGTAGCTGAACTCAGAATTGCCATGACTGAACTTATGTAGGGGTAGATCCTGGCGTGCCAGTTACTTGGACCCCTGCTCCAAAACAGCCCCTATGGTTACTTCTGCTGAATCTCATCCACATTTCCAGCATTATAAATATACCTTTACCAGGGCAACCCAAGGCTCAGAAAAGGGAGGAACTCACCAAGGATCCCCATCCCAAAGGCTACACGGACTAACAGGAAGCATTGGGAAAATGCCCTCATTTTTGATCAGGGATACTTTGTCTGAGGGTGAACCAGATTAAGGTTTCAGCTGTGCAAAGTCAAGGAATGCCTGAAATCATTCCAACCCACCCTCAATGCTCAGAGGGCAGAGGTGTCTGGAGGTCCCCTCTCCAGTCTTTTAAGTGTTTATTCCACAGCTCAAGTTCTACACGTGGCTTGTGTAGTAATTCACTTACTAGAAACTCATGGGACATGATTACAGAACCAGGAGAGCCTTTCTCCATAGAAACCTTCTCCAGGGTTGAGGACAGTTTGATCATCTTTGAAACAGGAAATCCTTTCCCTGTTTCTTTCTCCTTGCTTGTACATTATTCTCTCCCTTTTCCTTCCCAACCTCCTTTCCTTCCTGACTCCTGTGCCTTACTGCAATTTCTGTCAATAACCTGATTCTTCTTTTGACAGAAAACCAGTTCCTTCTGTACTTCACTTTTTGTGATGCCTCACTGGGTCACTCCTAGTCTGTGGGCTCTTGTTTTTCCATTTACAAAGTAAAAAAGTTTCATTCTGGGATCTCTCTGTTTCCTTTCTGATAAAGCATCTACGCAAATGAAATACAAGTTGCCGCCAGCTCTAGACAACAGCCTAGGTTGCCTTGTGCCTAGGCAAATGTTACACTGCTGGGAGAAAAGCAGCCAATAGCTGGCAAGCATTCTGGGCCTTGTTAGTGCAAATTTTGTGTTAACTATACCAATATGCCAGTATAGTTGCATATTCTATTATTTTTTTAAACATACGTGAGAAAGTTGACTCTGGTCTTTGCTTCTACTGGGCCTGGGGGCTGCAGGGACCTGCTAGAAGATGACCCAGGGACCCATGCTGGTGTGGGGGTGGAGGGTTGTGGGCTGTGAGTTGCCTGAGGAACAGGATTTTGGGGATGTGTGGGAATGGGGGCTGCTAAGGAGTACTTTATAAGTTTGGAATGACCTCTGAAGGTCATTCCAAGGGCTTCCAAGGCTGGGTGATTACAATTGCAGGTTAACAAGAGAGAGGAGACCAGTGGCTTGGGGCAGGGGGGCAGACCAGAGGGCATTTCTGGATCGAACCAATGCACCTGCTCACATGGGAGATCTGGGTTGGGCTAGGTGGCACCACCAGCATACAAAAGCTAGGGTTCAAGAGCCTGCCTGGCAGGGCTATACCACAGTACCCGCTAGTGACGGTCAGAATAGGGGAAGAGACACACAAGGTTGGGCCATGGTACCAACCAGCACATGAGTAAACCAGATCTGGGGCAGATTCTGTAGGGGATATTTAAGCTCATCGCTATGGGTCTGTAGTACCCAGTTGTTTGCACGAGAGCTAGGGGTAGTGATGTGCTCTAGGCATGACCATTGAATTCACTGACACTCATGGGAACTGAGATCTGGAGTAGGCCAGGCTGGCCCAGGCTACAGTACCTGCAGGTGCACTCAAGAATCAGGTTTGTGAGCAGGCTGAACTACAGCACATGCAAAGGCCAGGACTGGGAAGTGGACTATGCTAGGCAAGGGCCAAACATCCACTGGCATGTGTGAGATCTGGGTCTTGGAGCAGGCCTGGTGAGGGAACTTGGGCAACTCCCCTACTAGGCTAGAGAGTTCCTGCTGGTGAGCACAAGAGCTGGGCCTGGGGGTGGGCCAGGTCATGTAGGGCTATGTCACTCAGCATGAATGTGGTCTCGCTTGGGGTTGGAGGCTGGGGGAGGCCAAGCTGGGCCTGGTCACTGATATGTGCAGAAGCCTGGATAGGGTATGGACCATGCCAGGCTAGGCTATTTCACCTGTTCACATGAGAGCCAGGAATGGGGCATGCTGGTTAAAACTAGGCTGCAGCATTCACTGGAGAGAGTTGATACTGCAGGCAGGATAGGCCAAGCCAGGCTGCAGTATCCACTGGCAAATGCCAAGACTTTAGGCAGGCCATGCCAGGCTGGGTCAGAGCACCATAGACATGTATAAGATCTGGGCTGGAAGTGGGTCTGGTAGGAAAATAAAAGGGCTCCCCTCCTAGGCTGTGGTTCCCACTGATGAGTGTGAGACTGGAGCTTGGGGTGGACCAGGTTGAACATTGCTACAGCACCCCTTGGCATGCATGGGGCTGGGGCTGGGGGCAGTGGGTTGGGCTGGGCTAGGCCCCAACACTTGTTGGTGCTTACAAGAGTCAGCATAGGTACAGGACAGAGTAGGCTAGGTTGTGGCACATGCTGGTCCACATGAGAGCCTGATCTGGTAGTGGGCCAGTTGGACCTGGGCTATGAGAGCTGGCAAGGGTGTGGGCTGGTAGATAGGGCTGCAGTATCTATTGGTGAATGCTAGGACTAGAGGGAGGCCATGTCAGCCTTGGATGAACAGCTACCAGTGGATGCGAGATCCAGAGCTGGGAGCTAATCTGATGGAGTAACTTGGAGGATGCCCCTATTGGGCCACAGCTTCCACTGGTGAGCACAAGAACCAAGGCTGGGGACAGCCCAGGCCAGGCTGGGCTACAGTACTAGTCAGAATACACGCTGCCCCCTGCTGGGTCTGGGGGGCCTGTCATTTTCAGCCACGCTATATGAGAGTTAGATGGTATGTGGGATGGGCTGGACTAGACTGCTGCATATAAGAGCATGCACAGGAACCAGGACTGGGCATGTGTCTGGTGGGAGTTACTGGGGGTTTCCCTGATTAGGCTGCAGTCCCTGCTGGTATGCGTAAGATCTGGGTTTGTGGTGGGCTCGGTTGGGCTATGCCATAGCTCCCATCAGCTTGGGGTATCTGCAACTAGACCACTGGACTCAAACACCAGCCACGGGAAAATCACAGGCCATGTAGTCCAAACTTAGATTGCATATATTGGGACTGGGTCTCTTCAGTAGCTGAAGTCCGTGCAGTGGACAGCATACACAGATGTGCACAGGTGATATGACAGCCAGATTATCTAGGCCAGCAGAGTATGTCAAATGCCATGTCAGAGGATGGAAAGCAGAATAGGTTGGAACATCTCTCCTGACAAGGCTTTGGCAGCAAGTGTCTGGGTGTGTGGATGTGCTAAAGTGGATTTTGTCAGCAAATAAACTTTGTGAAGATTTTTTCAATCCTGATGCAACAAAACCAAAAAAAGTCTCAGAACTATCAAAACCATTCAAGTAATACCCTCATCACACTCTTCCTCACATCAGCATCTCTAAGGTCATCAAATGACCATCTCCCATCCCCACATGTTGATGTAGTTTGGCAAGAAGGAGTGGCTTCCTCCCATTCTTTCCCCCATTGCAGATACAGGAGAAAAGGAAAAAAAAATTAGAAGCATTTGTCCCACCTTTCTTTCTTAATACCTCGACCCTCCCCATCCTTAGCTGTGGTCCACATGGGCATACATCCTTCTCAACTATGTAAGCAACATTAAAACAAACTAAATATATAAATTATACATATATTTTTTAAAAAAGGAATTTCAATTACAACACAAAATGTTTCAGGACCTAAGCAAGTCATGTAAATAGCACAGTCAACCCAGACTGGACAGTGGTAAGGGACACTCCTGGGTGCCAAGGAATTATCTTCATGCACAGCTTCTTCAGATGCCTGTCTGTGGGGTTGGGTTGTGTCTTTGGGTCACCATTTGGAGATCTCTGCATCTGAACAGATAAAAGACCACAAAGTCACTTTCAATGATCATTTCAGAAAAGCCGCACATTCACCACATGCCTGCAGGATCTGGAAGGACAGAACACTCCTGAAATGAGGCTTTGCACAACACCAGGCTGGATAAGCAAGCACCATGTAGCATGCCACTCTCAAGTCTGAGTGATGGTATAGGGGGCAGGCAGTAGTTTTCAACCATTTTATTTTTTACTACAATCCACTGGAAGAAAAATGAGCCAATGCACAAATATATAAGACAAAAATTTCAAAATCACAGCTTATTTTAATGCCCTTGATATATATTGATTTTTCTTTCTTATAAAAACAAAACAAAACTCATTCCATTCCATTTCTTTAGGTCATTTCATTTAAAATGTTGTCTACAACTTAAAAATTGATTTTAGGATCTGCTAATGGGTTGGAGCACATAGTTTTAAAAATTTTGCTCTAGGGTAAATATTAAGCCAGAGGTAAAAAAAAAAAAAAAAGATAAAGTTGTTTCTAGCACGATGCCGTCCTACATGTTACATTAGTCGTATGGGACTATTTAAGTTACAGCTAATTAAAGTAAAAAAAAAACCCATTCCTAGTCATATCGTTCAGTTTCTAGTATTCAATCTCTATATGCGGTTGAGGCTGTTGTATTGAGTACCATATTTTCCTCATTGTAGAGTGATTCTATTGGACATCTAGTCTATACCAAGCTAACCTGATAGAGAAATTGAGACTTAAGGCTCTTCAGAAATGTATTGGAGATTCAGGATGTATCGAATTGGGAAGAATTTATGAAATCTCTAGGACATTCATGAGTGATCATAGGAGACTTAGGATGAAAGTAGTCTTGCATTTTTATTTTTACTAAAAGAGTCATTAAGTCCCCAGCCCCCACAAAGGTGGGTTTGAACCTTAATTTTCACAGAAAACTGGCTTAGCACAGTAGCCTAGTGACTAAAGTCCTTACCTTGCATGTGCCAGGATCCCATGTTCATGCCAGCTTGTGTTCTGGCTGCCCTGCTTCTCATCCAGCTCCCTGTTTATGGCCTGGGAAAGCAGTCGAGGACGGCCCAAAGCCTTGGGACCCTGCACCTGCAGGAAAGACCCAGAAGAAGCTCCTGGCTCTTGGCTTTGGATTGGCTCAGCTCTGGCCATTGTAGCTACTTGAGGAGTGAACCAGCAGACAGAAGATCTTTCTCTCTGTCTTTCATTCTCTCTATAAATCTGCCTTTTTGATTAAAAAAATAAATCTTTAAAAACAAGACTAATTTGTTTGATCCTGTTGTACATTTATGGAACAGTTTCTGTGTGCAGACAGAACAGGCTATGAAATCTATCAGATGTGGGATCAGATTCAGACTCTACCTTTTATGAGAGGCTGTGTGAGCTTCAGCAAGGTCCTAAGAGTCACTGAAATTTGTTACTTTCTCAGTCTGTAAAATAGGGATACTAGTATTCAGCTTTTGGGAATTTTGAAGGGATCAGAAGCAATATATGTAAGGCACCTAGCACAATGTGTAGAATATAGTAAGTGCTGAATAAAAGCTTGCTATAATGAAACTACTGTTGTTACTACTAAAAATAAAGCCAACATTGTAGTGATATAAACACACTTTCTGCCCCAAAGAAGGTTCCAGTTCTAATATTAATAGGAAGCACTCATGTCATACTTGTTGGATGAATAACTGATTAAAACATATATCAAATAGCTATAACCTGTAGCTTTGTAAGGGGATTAGAGAGGTCCATATATGGAATGATAAGGGATTTTTTTGTTAATGAGTTATTCTTGATTGGGAAGAGGAGGAGAGAGAAAGAGAATTAGGAAAATATGAGGGGATAATAGCATTTTTATGTGTTCTAGAAATCTAGATATAAATAACCAAGAAAAAAAAAAGAGAAGAAAAAGACTCAAAGATAATAGGAAGGACAAAGAATACTTTGAGAAGATCCACCCCCCAAGTCAAACAAAACAAAAAGTTTTTTTTTTTTTAAAGTTTTTGTGAAACAAAGTCTCATTCAAGGTCCAAATTGAATTTGTATGGTCTGGGGGAGGAAGAGAAAATATTTAAGCTCTGTGAGTATTATTAAGTCATTTTCTGCTTAGGTTTGGCCCATGTATAACGCCCTAAAAGCAGCGCTTTTTTTACCCCCTCTTTTTTCCACTCATAAATCTAGTGGACATCTGTTGTTTTGCCTGCTTAGCATCTGCTCTCTGCTTCTTCTGGCAATAGAGTCTGTCTTTCCTGTAGGGAATCTATTCCATGGGGTTTGGGTGGGGCTGACCCTCTCCCAGAACTGGGTGGGTAAGTGGCCCAGGCCTGGCCACTCAGAAAATCAAAATCCCTTTCCACAGGATTGGCAGACACATGACCTTATCCTTTCAGGGGTTTTTCTGTGGTGGAATTCGGGTTGCAAAGCAGGGAGGAGACAGTATGCAACTCCCGGTGCCATCTTGCTCCCCACATTGAAAAGGCCTTAGGGATGGAGACAGTAAACATACCCTTGAATGCATAATTTGAGTCTTTGGTTCCTCATGGCCACGGCACTACCATTTTGCTTTTGAATATCCTAACTATACAAACAAGGATGATACATTCCCCCTTTTTACAAAAAAATACCTTTTTGTAAAAAAGTCTGAGTTGCAATTTTGTCACTTGCAACTAATTTATATCCTAATTACTCATTGTGTTCATCTAAGTCATCATCCACCATCAATTGAAATCAAATATTTTATGGCCACACATAATTCTTAGCATCTTGTTGAAGATGTAACAAGATGAAGACAAACAACATGAGTATAGCCCTTGCCCTCATGTCAGCCTCCAGTGGTGTAAAGATGGGGAAAGTGCAATGACAGAGGAAGAGGAGCGTTCTGGCAAATGCAGCTGATACCTTTCTAGCGGTCATTTCCCACTCTTTCTGCTAACAGAACCTTTCTCTCCTGGCAGGGAACCCGTTTTTGTTTCCTTTCCCCCTAAATAGTCGTGTTTTTCAGGAAAGTTTATGACCTTTCTCAGACTTGGTGAAGGAATCTTGATTGGTAGAAACTGGCCCTAACAATCTCGTTCTTTTGCCAACGAGCTGATTTAGGTAAAGACACAAGACAACACTCTTGGCCAATGAGACACAAAGTTGGGGAGGAGCAGTACGCTTTTCTTTAATCCAATTGTTCATGCAGGATGCTGGTGCTGCACTCCTTGTACCCATGTTGAATGCTGAGGGAAGCCACTTTCATATTGGAAAGACTGCTTATTTATGCTCCTTACAAGCCTTTGTAATTAACCTACCCTTGAACTAGTCTTCTTGGGCTTCCTGTGATACAAGCAAGACTTCCAGAGAGTCAGAGGTGGGATCTGTCATTTGTTCTAAGGGCCTTATGGAAGTAAGCGCTATGCTGTGGGAATGTCTAATGAGTTAGGGAAAGCTTTCTGGAACAACTGAGACCAAGTAGAGTTGGAGCAAGATGAAGGGGTTCCTGGATCAGAATCAGCCATAGAAAGGGACTGGGCCAAAGTCCTCCAAGATGCTTCTCTTTACTGAGTGTTTCTCAAGGTGGTAGACCAACCACCTGATTTGGAGTCATCTGAAGTAGAGGTGAAGAAGGGATGGGGATTGTTAAAATACATTTTCCTGGGCCCCCATCCTGGCTTACTGAATCAGATTTCACATTTTAAACAAGCTCCATCTACACATCCTTTTTCTCATTCAATGTTGAGAATTTTGGGGTTAAAGATTAGAAAGAAGATTTACACACTCTAGCACTGAGATGAGAATTTTTAGAAACCCCGTTATCAGATAATAATGTGTATCAATAATGCTGTCATCAGATAATGTGCCAAATATCCTTCTGAGGATTCCTGAGTATATTCTCTCCAGTCTGTTTGCCAACTTCTACAAATGTTTAAAAAAGTCACTTGGCATTGAAATAATGTCCTAATACAGTTAGATTAAACACACATTATTCACTCCACCCTGGCAGATGGTTTTTCTTTTCTAAACTTGTCATTTTTTTTGGAAGAGCTGTTTTGGGTCTGTTATTAGAGTCATCTAACAGGCAGGGATGCACTGGCAGAGATGGGCAAAGGTGTTTTTCCTATCCTATCATGGATTCCAAACCCCGAAACTTGAGCTCTCAGAATCTGTTTTGATAGGGTCACCTATGCAAAGTGAAGTCAGAAACTCAATGTAATGAACCCTGAAATTCACCCTTGGCTTTGTCATTTTCCCAATCATAGTATGTATGTTACAAAGCCATATTAGACAGATTCCTTCCATAGTTTTTTTTTTCTTTTTAAAGATTTATTTTTATTATTTTTTTATTGGAAAGGCGGATATACAGAGAGGAGAGACAGAGAGGAAGATCTTCCGTCCGATGATTCACTCCCCAAGTGAGCGCAACGGGCCGATACTATGCCGATCCGAAGCCAGGAGCCTCTTTCCGGGTCTCCCACGCGGGTGCAGGGTCCCAAAGCTTTGGGCCGTCCTCCACTGCTTTCCCGGGCCACAGGCAGGGAGCTGGAAGGGAAGCGGGGCTGCTGGGATTAGAACCGGTGCCCATATGGGATCCCGGGCGTGCAAGGCGAGGACTTAACCACTTGCGCCACAGCGCCGGGCCCACCTTCCATAGTTTTTTAGGTCAGCCTCTTCTTTCTATCTCCATCAGCCCTGACCCAGACACAACCAACTGTCTCTCACCTAAACTGCCACAATAGTCTTCCTACCATACCTTTCATCCAAATCACCAGTTCTCAAGTAGTAAAAATTCCTGGACAATATCTCCATGTCAAGGGTCATTTGACAATAACTAGAGACATTTCTGGCTGTTGCAACTGGAATAAATGCATGTATGCTGCTAGCATCTAGTACTAGCCAAGGATGCTGTTAAATATTCCTGAATGAATAGAACAGCTCTTGTCCCACTAAGATATGAATGCTGCCAAGGTTGAGAAACTTTGTCAGAAGTATCTTTGAAAATTGTTATACTACAGGAATCTTGATACCCTGACATTATAGGGCTAGCATTTTGCAGAATAACCAAGGAAAGATACTCAAAAAAGTCCCATGTGAGCTGCCTTAAAAATGGTTGGGACCAGAATACCCAGCAGAAGCACACGCCTCTTTGGTTGGCCTCTTGCAAGATTCTGTAACATAAGTGGACCAGTGACAGCTAAGGGTTACTTCAGGCCTACTGTCTGTCTTTTAAAATAAAATTTTATTATTACATAGTCACACTGATTTATTTTCTATTTATCTATTCTTGGTCTTATGCCACTATGGCAGAGTAGAATAATTGCAACAAGGATCATTGTACCTCTAAACCACGATGTTCACTAACTGGTCTTTTATAGGAAAAAAATTAATCAACTCTTGTGCTTTAGAAGATTTCAGTTAAAATGAAGCTTGATGTCAGGTGATTTTGTCATGCTCCCCTCATCACTAAATGAGACTGGGGTTACTGGATAGGTAAAGTAGGTAAGAAAGAACATACCTCCTTCAGGTGAGGGTAAAAATACTACCAGCATAGTGACCCTTACTGGCTTTTAAGCCTTTAATACACTGGGAGGCTGGAGACAAGTTGCTTCCCCATTTTGGGAGGAGGGACCACACAGTGGAAACTTTCCCTGTGGTAGTAGCTGTCCAGAGATGAGAAGAACTGCCCTGCAGGTAGCTTCCCACATGTGAGAAGGATGCCAAGGCTGCATGACTACTAAGTTCAGACCTTTGAGAATCATATGTATACTTGTATTAGCTTAACAGGATTTGTAGGTCATGCAAATAGGTGACATGGATTGGGATAAGACAAAGAAAGTAGGAGATTGTGGTCAAACGTGAATGCTGGCATGTTGGGTCAGGAGCTCAGTGAAGTCAGAAATCTGCATTTTAAGATAAAACTCCCAGTTTTTATAACTTGCCTCAAGTATTAAAAATGAAAAAGTAAAAAGAACATTACGTGAGCCAATTAAAGTGCATTTATGGATGGATCATTTTGTCACCCAGGCCATAAGGTTAAGATGACCTTTAGTGCCACTGCCAGCTTAGATAGACTTTATTTCTGAGAGAATAAAAGTGACCTCTCTTAAATGGCAAGGGATTTTTGATTTTCTAAGTTCTTTATCAATCTGTCTCATATTTTTGCTATTCTGCTCTGCAATCAAGACTATCACATCAGAACCTCTCATTCTAGGTCTAGTGTTCTAGCAGTGGCTGCAGATTGTGCTATTACCAGAAGAAAAGATCTACAAATTGGCACAGTAGATTGTGGGATGGAATGAAAATGAGCAGTGAAGGGAGGCGGGTTACCCAGACTAAGTGACCAGGTAGGGAGACCCTAGGAGAGCTTCCAGCAGGAGACATGACCAGAACAGCACTCATGTAGAACCAACATGGGGGATCGCAAGCAAAGAGCTGCTCTAGGCAAGCCCGAGTCTTCCAAATACTAGATCTAGAGATTTCTCTTTAACTTGAACTAGCTTGAACTGGGTTCTGGTCACTTGCAACCTTGAGTTCTTATTCATATTAAGACTTATGGAGGGGATTGAAAGTCGGCACTATTGTAGTTCAAAAGCAACTATAGACAATATACAAGTGAGCAGGCATGTCAACCAAATTTCTTTTGCAAAGACAGGCAAAGGATGCATGCTTGAGCCATACATCATCCACTCTTGCTATGGTGTCATTCAGTGGGTCAGCAGAAGAGGTGTGTGTTTATGCTGATGTTACCTTCTTTCATGGTCAGCTCAGAGGTGGTTAGGCTGACTTATTAGACTGCATGACCTCAAAGGGACCTTCTCATTGTGAGACTCAACATTGTTGATTTTGTTCCAAGGATGTAGAGGTAAACTCTCCACCTCCTGTGCAAGCTATATTTGGAAACTGTGGAAGGCAGCATCCTCCAACAAAATGCCTCCAACCATAATTACCAGTTCTATAACTGAGCATATGTTGGTGGAAGCCTCAATTCATAGGGAGCCAGTTAAAATGCAAGAAAGGGACAGCTAGCAGATCCTTCAAGTTGAAGTCCAGGCTGTTAATTACTTTTATAAAAGAAATACATAAACATACAGATGGCAATTGTAGTAAATATGCTCATCTACATATAAATATCAAAGTCCTATCTACGCCACAAGGCCTGTCTCATGTGCAGCATACTTCTAGAAATACTTCCAGGCTCTCTCCTCAACCCCCTCCACATATGATCTGTATAAAACGTCATGGCATGAGCTCAGCCCAATGGCTCAGTGACTAAATCCTTGCCTTGTAAGCACCAGGAGCCCATATGGGTGTCACTTCTTGTCTTGGCTGCCCCCTTGCCATCCAGCTCCCTGCTTGTGGCCTGGGAAAGTAGTAGAGGACTACTTTAGAGCAGGAGAGCAGTAGAGCAGGAGCCCAAGGCCTTGTGTTCCTGCACCTGCATAAGAGACCCAGAAGAAGCTCCTGGCTCCTAGCTTTGGATTGGCTCAGCTCTGGAAATGTTAAAAAAAAAAAAAAAAAGAACAACTAAAACCTCATGGCATGTGTATTTTGTGACTAAATAGTAGTTCTCAAATTTGAGTGTGCCGGCCTGGGCATTCAACAAACATCTGGACACATCCATGGGATATGTTTTGGTCAGAATGAACTTGACAGCTGTTTCCTCCAACACATTTTTCTTGAACCCACAAGGAAGGTAAATGCAACAAACTTTTTCCCAAGATGTAACCAATACAGGAAATTCTTGTGGTTGAACCACACTGTAATAGAAATTATGGCCACTGTAAAAAGAAATTTAAGGTCACCATTCTGGTGGAAAGCCAAATTTTCAATGGTATCCATCAAATAAATTTACAACTTTCACTATATGTAATGTGATTTAAAATGGTAAGGGTTAACTGAATGTTTTTTAGAGGGAATCCAAGAAACAAAGTATGTTGGGAATCAAATGGATCCACTTGTGTGACCAACTGGGAAGGGCTTACCTGGGGAAAGACTATCTTTCCCCTAAACAGCCAATAAAGGAAGCAGACATCCTCAGAGAATGAGAGAGAAGCACAGACTTGAAATTGGGGAAGAGAAAATTTGAGGAAGGACTCCCTGTCCTTCCTAACCAATTCAGAAGTTTCAGTCCTAATACTCAGTACTTCAGGATGTTACTTTAGGTGAACATGAGGGTTTTCAAGAAAATTTAAGTTAAAATGAGGTCACTTAGGTAGATTCTAATATGCTTGGTGTCCTTACAACACAGACGTGAACAAAGGGAATACATGATGAGCTCAGAGGTAGGAGATGGTCACAAGACCAAGCAGAGAGGCCTCAGAAGAAATTAACCCTGCCTGTGTCCTGATACCAAACTTTTAGCCTCAAGAATCATGAAGAAATAAATTTCTGCTCTTTAAGACACCCAGTGCATGGCATTTTGTCATGGTAGCTATGGCAAACTAACATTATCACTTTAAATAAAGGGTATAAAAGCTACTAGGGAATCAGGACCCTGCAGTGGCCTAGAAGTTGCAGGTGCTCTAACCCATCAACCCCTAGTCCCAGCCACATTATCCTTCGTCTAGAGGATTCCAACAGGTCTTCTCTGGCCTTCTTTCCCTAACCATTCTTCAAAGTGATGCTTTGAAAATAAAATCCAATGATGCTTAACTCAAACTCCCACCACCTCCAGTGGCATTTAACACCATTCAGTAGCTTCACTTTGCTCTTGGGATGAATCCAGACTCCTTGCCATGGCCTAAAGGCCTGGCATGATCTAGCTCTTGTATGCCTCCCCAGCTGCAATTCAGACCCTACTCCCCCTTGGCACTAGCCTGCTTCCCCTGCACACTGGGAGAAGCACACACCAGAAGATACATGCCAGAGGTGCTTCCAGTTTGGCAGAGCTGTACTTCCTGGAAAATACATCCTGAGGCAGATGGCTTTCAGCAGGGAGAAGTCCTTGACTGCTTATGCCCGACTGATTGTGTCAGGCTTGCTATTGGCAGAAATTGTCAAAGGAGCAGCTGAAATGCGTCAGGAGCATCGAGTGAGAGGAGTGATAAAAAGCAAGGTCTCTGGAGAGGCACACAGGGTGTTCTTCCCAGCATAGGCACTGATGAATCCTGGTGACGGCACTGTTTATCTGGGAGTTGTAAAAAGAACTAAAGGGTGAAATTCTGGGTCTGTCCGCCAACAAGTCACCTGCTCTGATGGGCATGATGAAAGGGCTCTTTCTTTGGGTCTGGATTGCTCACTGTCCTTCCAGACACAAAGGAGAACAGCAAAGTCTCTGGCACTGTGCTGTGTCTCTTTATATCATCATTTAATTATAGAGGCCACCCTATAATTCAGCGAGATACCGAAATGCAGGATTGGATGGGTAGGCCAACAGTGGTGTAAAATATCTGAAATTAGGACAGTTGTGAGTAGACTGTAAACCTCAGTGAATTGACCCTTTCTACCTTGCCCCATTTACCTATAACCCAGATAAAGTTGGATTTGCCTTGTGCTCAATTTCTGTAAAAAAAAAAAAACTATTAAATTTTAATGGTTAGAAGAAACAGCCTTCAACCAAAAATGGTTTAAAAAGTAATTCAAATCTTTGTTGATTTCTTTTCCCAAATATATTCATTTGAAAGGAAGGGGGAGAGAGAGAGAAAGGAGAGAGTGAGTATGAGCAATGGCCGGTGTGCTCAAGCCAGAAGCTCAAGCCAGATCTTCTGTTTGGGTGGGAAGAAATCAATTATCTGTACCATTACTAGTGTCATCCAGGGTATGCATCAGCAGGAAGTTGGAGTCAGGAGTCTGAGTCAGGATTGAACCTAGGCATTTAGATGTGGGAAACAGCCCTGAAAGAATACCTAATGGGAAAAAGTGTTTGCTTAATAACTAGGATAACAGCGACTAACTCAGACTTCCTCACCCCTTGCCTCATCTAACCACCACCAACCATGACGCAAGCAAGGTAAAGATCGTGCCACCTGTTTTACAGATGAGCAACCTGAGGCTTAGGGAATCAAAGAGCTGTGCCCAGATACCAGCATGAGCCTGGCTTAGCAAGTTTGTTTGGTTTTTACACACACACAGACTGCTTTCTACCATTCTGCACCCTAAAATACTGGAAACCACCCCGGCACCAATGGCAGCAAAAAATGATTAGTACCAATAGATTTTCAAGAAATTCCAATATAATCATTAACATTTAATTCCCAAAGTACAGATAAATGTGGTGTTCAGACAGGAAAGGAGCAAATGCAAATGAAATATGCATTTTCACTTGCTCAGTCTCTCCAAGTTAGATTAATTTCTCAAACTGCCCCCTGCCCCGCAAAAACAAACAAATGCCTCCCCCTAGCCGAAAGAAGTCTTCTGTCCCCTGTTGGCTCCAGGAATCCTAGGACAATAATTAACATGTGGGCCAGAGGCCCAAACTCACTAGCACAAGACCGATTCTCGGATGAGTAACAGAGAAGCCCCAGATCCCACTCACATAAAGGGCTTATTGACATTATCTGTTTAAAAGAATTCTGATTTCAAGGAAGACAGCCAGGCAGAGGGAAGGCAGAATTTTGGCTGTGGAGGAAGTAGATGAGAAGGGATTGTGGAGTTCTCACTTGTTACAAATTACCTTGAAATTTCCCCAGAGCATTCTCCAAGTCTATACATGCAACTGGATAAGAAGTACTTTGTGATAGTGCCAATATTACAGACACCCAAACAACACAGGTCAGCACATAGAGTCCAGTTGTAGAACTGGAGGTTTCCGAGAACACATGTGGGAGATGAGCTGTGAGTTATGCACATCTTTCCTCAAGAGCAGCCTCCACCATATTCAGATCCAGAAAACTTAAAAAGGGAGGCTTTCTGATTTTCAGAGAGGAGGAGGGAGTGGACATGGCTGAGAGGCCCCATGACTAGCCCAAGGTCTGAAAGGTGTCACATCAGAGGACAGATACAGGCACAGGCACTCACTCCACTTGTGCTTGGATCCACTGCAGGGAATGGCATGAAAAAGGAACTTGAGGATGAAGGACAGACAACACAGTCAGAGTTGGACTGTTCATGCTTCAGTCTCCTCTTAACCTGGTAACACATGCAGAAGAAGCTCCAGCTTACAGCCTAACAGAAGGACGACACACAATGCATTGCCATACATACACAGTCTCTCCATCCACCTAAGAACAAGACCTCCTGAGACTTCCCTGGCTCCCTAGATACCACAGTGACACTATTTCTATTCCTGCTGTCCTGTTTGCAAACAGTCACTTCCCCCAATCAGAAGTAAACTGTGTTATGATTTCTGTCTTTGAAGTTATGACATTGAACTTTGCATACATGGAATCAAACACTATGCAGTCCTTTATGCTTACTTTCTTCTCTTCAACATATTCCTGAGACTCACTCATGTTGTAGCCTGTATCAAGAGCTTGTTCCTTTTTCTGTTGTATAAAGGCAACACAACTTGTTCATCCATTTTGCCCATAGATGAACATCTTGGTTGATTCTAGCTTTAGGCTATTATGAATTGAACTGCCAGGAACATTCTTACATAAATCTTTTTGCATATATAAGTAGTTGGAACATTATTAGGTGTATGCTGAGATTTTATGAAACTAATCATTTAAAAAAGTTGTGCCATTTTATATTCATACCAGAGTTGTATGAGACATCTTAGCTATTTGAGTGAGCATTAAGAACTGATATCAGTTCATATTTCCACATGACTAATGATGTTGAACTCTTTCTCACATTTTTACTGCCCATTTGTATATGCTGTTTTTTGATGTCTTTGCATTCTTATCTGTTTTTACTGATTTTAGTGTTTTAGGAAATTTTTGTCTACTCCAAGAACAAAAGAACCTTCTCTTATATTTTCTCCTAGAAGCTGAATAATTTTAGCTTTTCACTTGCTTGAATCTATAATCTATCCCAAATTAAATTTTTTTCCAAATTAATTTTTGTGTATTGATATAATAGGTTTCTTATAACAGTATGAATGATGGATAAATTTGTCGTGTGTAAAAACTCTTTTAGTTTTATCTAATTTTTAATTTTGTTACAACTAGTATGGAATCAAGTGAATAAATCTTAAATGCATAGCTCAATATTTTTCACATCCACATTCAGATCATTTGAGGATATGTTTTTAATTGTGAAAAATATGTGCTAGCCTCCCTGTGTTAAAATTATACCTTAGTAACACTGATGGTAGCTTTTTGCCATCTTGGATTTCCTGAAACTCAAGCATTTGACACATCCCATGCATTTGAAGTCAGGTACACCCATGGATTTATAAGCTCCAGAACTACTTCCCAGTGGCCACCTGGGAAGCTGCAGATGAGGATCGGGGTGTGAATTATGGGGTGTGCTGATGAGCATGAGGGTAGCACAAAGGGCACTAAGCTCTTTGTGTCTATTCTTCCAAAGATTGTCTTGATCGTATTTGAAGTAACTACCCTTGTGATTACACAGATGAATTACATTACATAAATTAGACCTTTCTTTGTCATTATTTTGGATTAAAATCTATGTAGCAGGAGACCCTATGGGCATCTAGTTACCAAACTAGTACATAAGCCAAAATCATCTCTAGCTTAATTTTATTAAATGAATTTTGATTGGCACATAGCTTCATTCAGTTGTCTATATTTTGTGGCAGCTTTCATGTTATGAAGGATGTTTGGCCTGGAGAGCCCAAATTGTTTATTATCTGGCTCTTTAATAAGGAAGGTTGCCAACCCCTAGTCTAGTGCAACACACTGCCTAGTCAATTAAGATCACCCTGTACAACATTAAATTTGCCTGGTATATTCCTAGAATGAATAGAGTTCATTCACAGAGTGTGTTTATGGCAGGCTCTGACACATATAAAGCACTCCTTAAATGTTAGCTAAAAAAAAAGTCCTAGGTTATCAATAATACTTTTGTGCTTCCTTCCCAGTGGAATGATAAGGAGGTGACTGTATTGTAGCAATACCATGTGTTGATTGATTTGTAGCCTTAAAAGGAGATTCTCCAAGTATATTAAAATGTGTTTCACTCCTTTGATACTATTAATTTTTAGAGTATTTCTCATGGGCCAGGCACTGGGCTGAGCCTCTTACATTCACTCTGTCAGACAAGGCTGTCCCATCTTGGTAGAAAATGAGTTCTGGCAGGGGGAGGTACAGCACTCCCAGGAGCTTGCATGGCTCATCAGTGGCCAAGCTGGAATTTGAACCCAGGCAGTCTGATTTTACTGCTCCAGCTCTTATCAAATACACTATCTGGGCTTCTCGATTTGGTCCGTAACCTAGTTTTCAAAGTATCAGTTTGCACAGTCCCCAAAATCAGAATCAGATAATACAGTCTCCCCTGGAGATAACGGCAGTGATGTTGACAGTCATGCACAGTAGGGCTGCAGGACCACTACTGCACATTCTCCCTGCACCCCATACACTTCATACTTGCACCATGGCAGCTCGCCTGCTCTTTGCTGTCTCTGGGTTTCTTGATGCATCAGCTGTGTGTTGCCAGGGAGATCTTCCTAAATAATTCACAGCTTTGGTCAGGTCACTTCTCAGCTCAAGACCTCTGTAACTTCTCCATGGCTACAGATGGTAACTGATACTCTTTAGGCTGGCATCGAAAGCTCTCAAAGATCTGGTCCTTACCAGCCCTGCAGCCTTATTTCCTTCCTGTCTATTTTCTCATATTCTATATAGAATTCTCTACAGAATATGAGTTCTGAAAGCTTTCTATCTTTTTCTTTTCATCCCAGTTCCTAGCCAAGGGTCCAGGATTCAAGAATTAGGAAGTAAGAGTATCTGGAATGCTTGCCTGGGAGAAGGAGTAGATAAATCCTCTGGGAAGGTTCTTTCTGTCACTACATGCTACAAAATCTTCTTGCTAACAAAAGGTCCAAATTGAGTGATACTTCCCAAGTCCTTCCAAAAGGACGTGGCCTGTCTTCTTCACTTCTTCCCTCTCAACATCCATCATGGTGTCTCTCATATTATAGTCACATATGTTCTCATTTGCCTCTCAGTGACATTGTAGGGACACAAGCCGAAGTCAGGTTCTTGGTCTTGCATGTCTCTGGTCCCACAGTGCCTAGAGCATCATTGCCCTATAGAGTGGGGATTTGCTTAACGCCCAACTGAGTGAACAGATAGCTCTGTGATAGCAAGTTGCAAGACCAGCTATCATGATCGTTGTTTTCCTCCATCACAGAAAAAAAAAAGTTGGAAATGGTGAAAAGGCAGAACAGGAAGGAGCGAAAGAAGACCTCAGAATAAGATCAAGGGAAATTAAACACCTGCTTCACTGTGACATGGCCCATGGACCTTGTCAGGGTGATTTACCTTTGAATCCCCTTTTCTCTTTGTGTAAGACAAAGCAATCCCTCCATTTGTATATTTGCCCAAGGCTCATCCCTTACTTGAAATTCGACAGTTGGAACCAACCATCTCTCTTCTGGACTTCATTTTCCTCCTCTGTGAAATGAGGGTAACAGTAATGTCCTCCTCATGGGTCAAGTGGGTTAATGCCTGTTAAGTTTAGCTTGTATTTAACAAATGCTGTTATGAATGATCATCACTCTGTGTTTAACACTATGTTGTCTTTAGAGGACCCAACAGAGAACAAAGCACAAGGTTTGCCAATGCTGTCAGGTGGCTGATAGATAGGTGGAAGGGGATAAAAGGTAAAGATGAAGCAAATGAACTAATGAACAAAAGTAGTGTTAGCAATAATATTAATTATTATTGTTATTGATTATAGTAATTTCTGTAAAAAATGGTGAGATGTAGTACAGTATGGGGACCATGCTTAGAAACAGCATTCAGAATAAAGCCCACATAGGACTGTTGTAAGGATTATATAAAATTAAGACAATGGCACTTCGAAACTTCATGGAAACTGTAATTAAAAAATTAAAAAATCAGTTTATTCTGGTGCTGAAATTTTGCATATACTTTTTTTCAAAATATGCATTTCCACGAGCTCTTTGAAGTATCCTTGTATATGCAAAACATTTGCACTCAGATAAGCCTCTAGCTGGAAAAGAATGTCTCTTGATTAGGAGAAGAAAAAACTAGGCTGAAGCTAAGAACTCTCTGATGGGGGCTGGGCTTCCTGAAATGTCTGTTTCTGAAAATGCTTCTTCTCAGGCCCCTTCTCCTTCCATGTAATGGGTTCAAGCTCTGTCCTGCCCTTTGAAAGAGAGATTTATGGTCACGTGAGTTTCCTGCACCATATAATCCAGACATCACAAGCAATTTTCCTTCTAGAAAAACTCATGCTGACTATGAAAATATTTAATTTTATGGTTGCCTTAGACTGTTTCAGACAGGCAGGGCCGGGTTCCCCGGGCTGTTTCCCCTGATCTCAAAACACAGGAACAGACCTTGGGCTGCCCCTGCTCCTGCACGCTTGCAGCAGGAAGATTGGCACTTGGTGGAGTGTGCTTCAGGTGCTTAAAATAGATCAACTGTGTCATTAGACTATTGCAAAGCAATCACTTCATTGGCCCTGCTGGTGCTGGTGAGGGCAAGAGATAACAACCCATAGAGAAAAACCTGTGCTTTGCACAAAATTAAGCAGATGAAAAGAAGAAACTTTGGAAATGATACAGACCACAGACAGACATTCTGCCAGGAGAAGGAGCTGGGCTGCTATACAAGCATACAAAGCAGAGACCAGAGCCCTGGGGCAACAGGGTGGCAAGGCAGGGTCTATGTGTGTCTCTTTCTGGCTGGTGAGGTCCTCAGAAAAGAGACCTAGACATTCCTGCGTGTCAACTACAGCACAGCAGGGACCTCTGAGATCACAGAGAGATCATCCGCACTCTCTAGAAAGGGTTCAGTAGGGCAGATTGGCATTTTGTTAATGAATCGATCCACCAAATATCTTATGAACACTGACCATGTTCTAGGTGCTGTGCTTTACTTTCTGTGAATTATTCGCTACTCTGATCTCTTCCAGGGAGATTAGGAAAAATCTCTCAGCAGAAGAAACTATGCTGGCATTTTCTACTTTGTCAGGCAGGAGAACCTTATCATGAGAGTTCCACCCTCACTTCATCATGTCTGACCAGCAGAGGCAAACTGTCTTCCTGGGAATCTAAAGGGAGGTGTTCTCAGGTAGGAGATCCCTAAATGAGAGGTTCATGTGTCTTAGCAGATCATGACTGTCCTGTTTCTGAGGACACACTTTCAACCTGTACCCATTTAGCAGAGTACACATAACTTTAGAGTTTCAACAGTGTAAGGCAATGTACAGGCTTGGTATTGGCTTCCAAACTATGTGAGTTGAATAACGGTATGGGCTAGCTGTTATGGCTTTTCAGGAATCACTTGGATAGCCTCAACTGGACTAGGCATGTCGCAAACATCTGAGCAATCTCTAGAACAGTTCAACTTCTTAGGATGTCTTCTTTGGGGCTAGAGGAGGTACTCAGAACTGGGACCAGTCATGCAGAATTGTGTGCCTTTGTTGCATGCCCTACTGTCTGCTATCAGGTTTCCTGGGAACAAAGCTGATCTCCAGGAGCTGGGCAGGGCTGTATCTGCAGGATATGATGTCACCCTTCTGGGAATGGGTCAGCTGGGGAAATGAGGACCCACAACAGGGTTTTGCTCATTTCAAGAGGACATTAATAGCATAGCAGTGTTGATCAATTGCTGACTGCAGACAGGCCTTCTCCCATAATCATTAACAGATAAGCTGCAGTTTGCCTGACTCTGCGAAGACATACTTTTCTACTTCTGAAGCTGTATGGATCACTTGCTAGGAGCTTAAAAATCCAAATGGCTTCAGAGGCAAGATAATAAAACAATATTATACTCCCCTTGTCTAAACTGATAGGAAGTGGTGGCAACTGTGACAAAAGAGAGAGTGTCAGTGTAAGCATTTGCCCCATCCAGAGCTGGCAGTCCCATTGACTGTTATCACCTAGGGAGTAGGATCAGGATTTCAAGATTGTACAGTTTTGTCTTCTTGTTAGGAGAAGCTAGAAATCTCAGTTTCCAAATAATTGGTAAATAATTCAAATTCATCAAAAATCTGGTGTAGAACAAATAGAACATGGCCCATTATGCTGGCCACCAGAGGGCACATTTAGCCCTCTGTGTAGTCCATAAAGAACTATGTTGATTGGATTTCCTATCCTGGGCCCACTGTCATGCCTGGTATAGAGTTGGAATGCAGTAAATATTTGTTGAGTGAAGAAATGAACAATCCAATCCTTATTACCCATGTTGAACCTTCTCAGGAGTTAAATAGTTTGGAAGCCAACACCAAGCCTGTACATTGCCTTATACTGTTGAAACCTGATAGTTGTGTGTACTCTGCCAAATCTTCATTTTCTTTTCTTTTTTCTTTTTTGGGGGGGTGGGGCAAGTTGAAAGTATGTTCTTAGAAACAGGCTGGCTGTGATCCACAGTATCACTGTGGACCTCTCGTCTAGGGATTTCCTACCTGAGAACACTTCCCTTTAGATTCCCAGGAAGACAATTTACCCGTGCTGAAGCAGACATGGTGAAGTGAGGGTAGAAGCATTAAGGCTACATAGATCATTTCTGTGACACACTTGTTGAATAATCAATTATCAGAGTGCTGATTTTAGAGAAAAATCCAAACCACAGAGAAGTTGAATTCGCAAGGAGGAGATGCTGTTAGGAAACTACAGTGTCCACAGCCAAATTCTGATGCTGAAGTCCTAACACTCCATTCTTGAATGTGACCTTATTTGGAAATTAAATATAAGAAGACAATCAAGTTATAATGTCATCAGGATTGGGCCCTAATCCCATATAGCTGGTGTCCTTATCATATGGGAAAGGCTGGACACCAGAACACTTAGGGAAATATGAAGAAGTGTGGGAGAAGATGGACATCTACCTGCCTGGGGTGAGGGCTGGAATAGAAGTTGTCTTCACAGATCACAAAGAAATGGATACTTTCCTTTTTAGTCTCCTGAGCTACGAAATGGTGCATTTCTGCTGTTAAGGCCAATTTATAGTATGTTTTGGTAGCCCTAACAAATTAATATATGAAGAACATTCAAAATGTTTATGGAAAACGTATGTTATGAGAAAAAAACTATACATAGATTTCAATTTTTGCACCAATACAAGCTTGTCTTTTAATCCTATTTTTCATGAAAATTTTGACATACCATGGTACACTATTTCTACTCATTTTCAAATACTGACTATGTGACAGGCACCGTTTCAAGCAATTCACAACTACTCATATATTTTGTGTAACAACTCATGGGAAAAGCATATGGTTATCCTCCTGTTACTATCCTTATGGATGAGGAACTGCAGCTTCAAGGAGGGAAGCAAACTGCCCAAGGACACACAGCAAGTAAGGGTTGGAATGTGAACCCAGCAGTTGAGCTCCAGTGTGCGTCCTTAAGAATAGCAGTCTGACAGTTTTCACAGTTTTATCCAAATGTGGAAGGTGCTTCCTCACTTCTGGTTGTTTTCTACTCTGTGACAATAGTATGTGGCTAATGCTGGGTGAAAGCCAACTGTTGACCATTCACCACAGCAGATGCTATCTCAGCAAGAGAAAGCTTTTGCCAGCTAGGAAAGCTGGAGTTCAGAATTGATATCACTTCCTTTGTGCATTCCAAGTGCTCTTGAAATCACATTGTGATTTTCATAAATGTGGTATACTCATTCTGGATGTTTTTTGAACTATTCCTTACATTATTTCTCTAACACCACCCATCCTCCCTCACTCCTGCCTTAGCTCCAAGCAATCATTTATCAACAGCTGCTTCACTCATTTGGGGAGAACTGTTTTTACAAAGTCTCTATCATTGTGAAGTATACAATCATTTTTATTTTATCTGTTTTACAAATTGGGGATTTCTTGAGAAAGCATTTCACTGTATTTGGTATTTGTCACAAATATTTTCTTGAAGGATTCTTAGAGTTCCTGATCTAGGCAATGGTATTAACAAAGGAGGGTCATTAGGCTTCTGGGAATGGGTGACTTCCATTCAAGACATCTTTGCCTCTAGAGATCCATTCTGCTCCCCTCACTGACTGCATAGGCCACTATGGGCCTTTAAACTGCCTCCCTTGCCCTTTGGCTTGGGATTGGATTGGACCAGAGAAGCGTAACTGAGGGAGAGATGGAGTGAGGTAGGAGAGAGGAGTCGGTCAGGATGTTTTCTCCTCAGTCCTTCTTGGGTACTAGGCTGGCTGTCTTTTCAGAGCCAAGAGCTGTGAGGCAGTCCTGTCAGGCAGCCCGACATGTAGTGGGATCTCTGATTTCCTTTAGGGTGCAGAAGTTGTGGTGGCAGTGAGTGATGGATCACTGGTACTAGTGTCCTGGTACCGTGTCACCCTTGCTTCTCTTCTCACAGACTCAAATTATCTCTCTCTCTCCCCTGCCAGGTCCCTAACTGATAGAATCCTACTTTTCCCCCTTACCCTAAAACACAATTAAGTGCCAGATCATAGAATCTTTGTTTTTAAAAGAAAGATACTTTTCCCCTATTTTCTAGTCTTACCATCACCAAAATCTTGGTCCTGATAGCCTGGAGGCTTCCCAAAAAGGTTTTCCTATGTATAAAACCCAGAACTGGCTGTTATATAAAACAAACAAATAAACAAACATCAACAATAAAATCCAGGCTAATTCTCAACCACGAGTTTTGTAACACCATTACTGCAGAGCTTTGCTGTCCTCAGTGGCCAGACAACTTCAGATGAGACTGTTTACTAAGACCCAGAAACAATGATTTTCTCATGTTGCTTTCTTCAGCCCTCATAAGAACTCTACACATTGCCAGTGTGCCACTTACTTGTTACCCATGATGAAATTCAGACTCAGCAATAAAATCTGTTGTATCCAAGATAGAGTTAGTGCATGCTGGATCTTCAACTTCAACTCAGGAACCCCTTCCTCAAAGCTCAGACTCTTCTGTTTCAATGTGGTGTCTGCTTATCAAATTAAACCTTTGTGGGCTTATATGACTCTGAATACTCTCTTCAACAAAACAGAATCTGCTCCCAAAAAGCAACTGTTAACGTGCCAGCCCATGCTAAAGAGAAACCAAGGGCTAGAGGGCAGGAGGAAGTCTATGAGACAAGGGAGGATAATAAATGATACCATTGTGCATGGTGTGTATGATGCTCACATAAATTTGAGGATGGGTTGGCACAGGATTTTGCACACAGGAAATCTAGTGCTTTCAGGAGCTCTAGGAGATTCTGACGCAAGAGAGATGAACATTGCATTTTGTGGGATACCCGTTGCTCCTGGCACAATGGGGTCAGCTCAGTTTCCTTTTGGCTTTGGAACACCTGAAGCCAGCATGGGAACTGGAAACACTGACAGAGAATAAACAAAGATTTATTATATCCCAAGATTATTAGATAAGGTATCCCACACTTTTGGTCTAAGTGAGAGTAAGTGGTCTGGATTCCACTCCTTCCCCACTCCGTTATTTCAGAAAAACAGCCAATGCACAAACCAGAAGAAATACTTCTGCATCTCTCACTGTTGGGGGTTATCTGCCATAGCTCTTAGGACATTTGTAGTCAGGAGGAAGAGGGCTTTCACCACAGTGACCAGGTGGATACATGTGTAATGATAGAGATCAGGCTCTGAAGAAACAGAACTAAGGTGTCTGGGAGCATACTTTAGGGGAATGTTAACTGAATTGTCAGTGTGTGTAGGGCTTCTGTAGTTCTGAGGATGAGGAGGTCTTGGATGAGTACAGGTTGGAGCAAAGGGGCTGCGGCTGGTTGGGAGAGGGCATTACGGAGAGAAGTAACAGTGCAGGCCAAGTTGGCAGGAGCAAGTCAGTGGTGGGAATGAAAGGAGGCAGCTGTGATGTGGACACAGAGAATGCTGAAGGACAGATGAGGCAAAGCTGTTATGAAGGCCAGAGCCAGACCACATGGAACCTTGCAGAGCATGAGGCACAAGGGGGATGTGTAGGAATAATTGGAGAGGGCTGAGATGGGTAGCAAGCCACCAGGCAGAGGCTATCTCAGTGGGTCAGGACAAAAAGCAGATCCTTATAATTAGGCTGTGGCTGCGCCAAGGAGGAAAGAATGGCAGGTGGAGGTATTTTTCACAGAAGCCAAGGTGGGTGAGAATGACCTGTTGTCCTCCTTTCTTCCAAAGTCCTTCAGCCAAAGGTGAAACCCACTGGGTATGAGCCCAGGCTTTTCCAGGCTCTGGGTGCTCTGCCCATACCTAGCTCAGGAATCCTCCTCATTCATCCTCTGCATTCCACCTGGATCTGACCACTCCCCATCACACCGCCTACATCTCCAAATTAGTCCTTTCTCCAAACTGTTGCCATTTGGTTGTACCAGTCGTTAACTAGACCTTAGAAAACAAGATTCCGATGAAAATCAAATTTACAATGAGTTATCCCCAGCTGAGTAAGCCTCTAGTACTGTCATCTGAGAGATGAGTGTCTTATTAATAAAAGCAGGTGTCTACATTTCCTTATAATCCACTTTAATCCTCAGTCATCACACTTTGGGTACCTATCTCAATTCACAATGAAAGTATAACATCTAAGCAGCTGAGTGACCTGCTTGCTAAAAGCCAACCATGAAAGTGGCCACCAACATGCCAATGAGAGCCTGTCCTGTCCCCCAACTGCTGATATGATGCCAATAGCTAAGCTATCTGTGTTTCATGTGAAACCTTATCATTTAGTCTCTTTCCATCCTCATTTTTACAGATAAGACAATCCTGTTGAGTAGCACACATCTAACAACTTACTGCTACCAAAGATACAGCCCCAGACTCCTCTTCTGCAAATGAAGTATTAGGAATTCATTAATATAAGTTCACACTTTGTCCCAGTTTTTCAGTGTTGACATTTGAACCATTGATTAGAAATTGTGCTCACTGTCACATGTGTTACACTGCACTTACTTTTTATAATCCAGCAATTACTTGCATGACTTGAAGTTTCTGAACCCTGACTACCAAGTTCCACCCTAGCACACTGGAGGAATAAGACCCATCCGCAGCTTGGGCAGGAGAATCTGGAGTGGTCTGGCAGGTGGTAGGAACCCAATAAATAGAAATGAAAGCAAAACTAAGGAAGAGTTTTTGCTGGGGACAATTTCAGCCATGAGGGTCAAGCTAAGAATTTCACATCTCAAAAGGGGCATCTTACTTAGAATACGTCACCCAGCACCTCCTGCCAAAGCCCTTCTGGCCCTGTCACCCCTTCACCCCATGGAGTCTGTGCATCCACTGGCCCACTTTGGATTAGGAGCAGTGGTGAGGATCAAGGCCTGAACTTGGATTTCCTCTGGGATCCTGCAGCTGCCCCAGCCATTCTACTCTCTATTTCCCTCTTCCTCTGCAGAATGAATGCACTTTTTCTTCTGCAATGTTTAATTTTGTCAGTCATTCTTTTCTTTCTTTTTTTTTTTTTTATTAGGATGGGTGGAGTGGGGTTGGGGATTTTCTGCTTCCTTCTTTCAGAAATACTCAGTGTTGAGAAGAGGACAGAGTTGCTTAGGATTCCAGGGAGAGGAAAGGGCAGAGTCAGCTGCTTGTTGGCTTTCTCAGTTCTTTAAAAAATAGATGAGCCATCTTTCTCTGCTGTCATTTAGTGGGTAGGGTCTCCTAGAGGTAGGAGAAGTGACAGGTAATCCCCACCTTGACTTGTCCGGAAGCATGCAGATGCAAACACAGGCCTGCTAGGCGATGGGGTCGACAGCATTTTACTCCTTTCCCTGAGCCTGGTCTGAAGCCAAAACACCATTCTGTCAAAACCAAGAGGCAACATTCTTTGGCTGTAAGAGGCAGAGGGAGCCCATCCACACTCGCTTGCTTAGCAAAGATATGTAATACACAAAGGAAGACTAGGGAGATGACTCACGCAAACACATAGTAAATAAATACATTTCATTTCCATCTCGGTGGCTTTTGCTTTGTTTTCCTCTTCTCTATGCCAACAGCCGAGCAGTGGAGGAAGGGTGAGGAAATAGTGGGGTTTGATTGGACACAGCCTCAATAAGGGACTGCTTTTCCTGGCCATGCTGTTGAGCTCTAGGTGTTTCAGGAAAAAAAACTTGCAGCTTTGAAATGAGAAAAGTCTCTAATTCAACCGCTTTGGTCTTAGAGATGAGTGATGTAAGATGCAGAGAAAGGACTGTTAACCAAGTCACAGAGCCAGGGAAGTGATGGAGTGAGTGAGTCCCCAGGCTCAGCAGCCCCCACCTGATGCTGAACGAGCTAACAGTAAGAGAGGGAGACTGGAACCCAGACGCGTTCTCCCAGGTCCAGGGTACTTCCCAGGCCTCAGCATCCTAGCTAGTGCCCACCCTGCCTCCTTGTGTTGCTGACTGCTTTTCTCCTTTGCTGAAGCCCAGCCCAGCAGCAAGATGTCTGGGCCTGGCCCTGCAAAGCAGTTGCTGCCCCTGGTATGTCAGCGCTGTGCCCAGAAGACTCCCTCCCCATCTCTCCCTGGGTTTGGAGCTGCCCACCAGCCTGTATGGACATGGAGAGATGAGCCTGGTCCACTGAGCCAAGAGCCACAGGAGCTGGATCTTTCAAAATCCCAAACCTGAGGGTGGCTTCATGGGGATTTGTTGATCAAATTGCTCTTTCCTATTGCCTCCTCATACCCACCGCCTACCCTCCACCCACAAACCAGCCTTCTGTTCTTGGCAGCTCCAGGACAAGCAGGGCCCTCCATGGGGTTCCAGATGTGTACAAGCACTGCTCAGAACCCCCACTGCCAGACAATGGTCACACCACAGATTCCTAGGCCTTTCCAGAAGCTGCTAGGAGACATGCAACCTCTCCAGCAGGGGCAACTGGCACCTCTGATAACATAGGAGCAAAATTATCATGAAAAGCCAGGCACAGAAGCTCCCTGTCTGCCAGGACGCCTTGAACGCAATGAGAGTCTGGGGGTCAGGTGTCCACGCAGATGCCAGGCTTCCTGCCTCCTTCCAGGCAGCCCCGGCGGCGCAGGCTCCTGCACTGCCCGCCCCCACCCTGTTCCCATGGCAAAGGAGAGGAGGATCCACTTACTGCTCGTGTTCATGGTGGTGCCTGTTCCCCGGGGTCTTTCATTCACCACGTTCGCTTTTCAAATCTTGCGTTCTTCCAATCTCACTCATCACCTGGGGGGGTGAAAAGGCAGTGCAGTGCCCGCCTGTATCCTCAGGTGCGCTCTCCCTCTGCTGTCCGCTCTACGCCTGGGCTGGAGCCATTGGCCTTGAAGGCGAGTAGACTAATAGGCGCAGGTGAGCTCGGGAGGGAGGAGGCGGCGGCGGCAGCGGCGGTGACACCGGCGCCCCGGGCGCCCTGCTCCTGGGACCCGAATGCCAGGCAGAAACCGAGCTGGCAGCGTCTGCTCGCACGCAGCCGGGACTATTCCAGCCCAGAGGCTTTGGAGCCCAAAGGGGGTGTGGACCACGGGGAGGCAGGGCGGGGGCAACGCGTCCCCGCCCGGCCTCCAGCACCCGCGACCCGCCCAGGGACCCACCTCTTGGCCAGCTTTGGGAGCCCGAGGCTCCTGCCCCGGCCCCTGCGACCAGCTCATGAATCCTGGTCCTGGTCAGGGGTCTCGAATTCCAGGGCGAGCAAAGCGTAATAGAAGAGCTCGCCATCCATGATGCGGGCTCGCGGGTTGGCAGCGCGGGGGGCGCGGCCGCTCGCTGCTGCCACCTGCTGGACGCGCCGGCGCGTGTCCGAGGCTCCGCCCCGCCGGCCTTCTGCCTAGGTCCTGGGAGTTGACTGACTGCAGATGGTGGAGACTCTGGGGTCCTGGGCTGAAAACAGAGTGTTTGGACACTAATATGCTTTTCCTCCCTATTGGGTTTAGGGGCTGGACCATTATCCGGAAAGGAAGTTATTGGGAGGGACTGCAAAGAAAAGTCTGGGTTTGCCGGAAGGCTGTTACCAGCCCTGCCCTGGCAGCACATAGGTCACTGCTTTCTTGGCTCCCAGGTGGCTCTGACCACAAGATAGTGGGAATTCCTGTCACCTCTGGGCTTCAGTCCCCACTTGAGTCTTTTACCTTCTTTACGTCCATTGCTCAGATGCATGTGTAGGACTTGGGTTGCAAGAAAGTCTAGGTCTTTAAAGTAGAATTTGATATCTACCGCCACTCTAAACCCGACCTCCAATCCCTGGAGCAGTGCCTGGCGCATAATAGGTATCAGTAAATACTTGTGGGTTTTTTTGAAGTTTTATTATTATTATTATCATTTTATGATACAGTTCCTTAGGCTCCTGGTAATTCCCTTATCCCAGCCCCAATCCCCGCCCCCCCAGTTCCTCTATATCATTACTAAAGTATAGTTCTTCATACTCAGTCATATGTCCATCATTGCGGGCATGGACAATGGCAGAGAGTCCAGAATCCTATTGTCAAGATATAGTAAACAGTTTCATTGTAAGTCCATCTTTGTCTGGAAGTAGAAATGCATACTACACTGCATCCTCACATCTGGATATGTTAGTCTTCATTTCACAGCTACTGTACATCACCTCAAATGAAAAGTCATGATACAAAATCAACAATAGAAAGAAAAATAGAAATTTACATTGCCATGAAGTTAAATAACATGTTACTAGATATGACAGTCTCCATTACACAGCTACTATACATCCCCTTAAATGAAAAGCCACAAAACAAAATAATCAGGAAGAAGAAAGAAATTAACAACAACATGAAGTTAAACAACATGCTACTAAATGACTAACGTGTAGCTGAAGAAATGAAAATCAAGAACCTTCTTGAAGAAAACGATGCTACTGCATGATCTATGAGTCATTGAAGAATTTAATCAGAAGAAAGTGTTTTGAAGAGATGAAACCAACAGAAAACAACAAAACTCATACAATATATCAGCGATATAACTTCCGCTAATTTTTGTTGGTGAAATGTGTCTCTTCTAAACAACAAATAGGTGGGTTTTGTTTTTTAATGCAGCCTACTAATCCATGACATTTGATTGAGCTTAAGCCATTTACATCCAGTGTTAATATATATGGGTGTTATTTTGGTCCTGTCATTTTAAGAATGGGTTGTTCATTGGTTTAGTCTTCTGTTGTCATTTTACTGGGATGTTCTTCACGTTTGCCTTTGGTTTTGTTTTGTGCTATTCCTCTTCTCTGTCAAGAGAACATCTTGAAGTATCATTTGTAGGGCAGGTTTGGAAGAGGCAAATTCTTTTAACTTTTCTTTACTGTGGAAGAATTTTATTTCATTTTCAAAGAGGATAGAAAGTTTTGCTGGATATGTTATCCTAGGCCGACAATTTTTTCCTTTTAGAATCTGGAATAAGTCACTCCATTCTCTTCTTGTCTGCAGAGTTTCCTGTGAGAGATCTCCTGTGAGTTTAACTGGCACTCCTTTATATGTCAGATGATTTTTTTCACATGCTCATTTCAGGGTCTTTTCCTTATGTTTAACTGAAAAGAGCTTGATGATCATGTGTCTTGGTGAAGATTGCTTTTGATCAAGCTTGTTGGGAGTTCTGTGCCCCTCCTGCATGTTGGTTCCCAATTCTTTCTCTAGGTTAGGGAAATTTTCCTTTATTCTTTCATTAAGTATATTTGTAAAACCAGTTTCTCTTTCTGCACTTTATGGGACTCCCATAACTCTTATATTTGGCCTCTTAATAGTGTCTTTCAATTCTTGAATACTTTTTTTTTGGCCTGAACCAGCTCTGCTTCCCACTTTTTGTTTGCTCCCCCCTGGTGACAGGAAATATCTTCCAATTCTGAGATTCTTTCTTCTGCTTGCTTCATTCTATTTTGGAGGCTATCCACTGTACTTTTAATTTGCTCTACTGTGTTCTTAATTTCTGATAGATCAGCCTTGATTTGCTTTATTGCTTCCTTAAATTCTTTGAACTTTTGTATGTGCTTCTCATTGTTGATCAGAAGCTTTAAAATGAGTTTTCTGAATTCGGTGTCCCCCATTTTCTCGATGTCTTCCTCAATTAACTCTGAGGTTGGCATAGGGTTTTGCTCCTTTGCAAGGGAGTTTTCAGTAATATTCATTGTACCTTGTCTCTTCTTTTGCTCTTGGTCATTGTACTTCTGGTTAGCAGAGTCTTCTTCTTGGGCAGGTTTCTAAGCTATGTCAACTACAGGTCTACAGTTTGATTTTACTTATTGCAGTTGGTACACAGCTTTTTGCTTGCAGCCACAACCTCCAGGAGTTGCAGGTCTGGGTTTTTATGTTGGATTTCCACAAATATCTCCACAGCCCCAGCTCTTGGCTCACCAATCTCCATCTCCTGTGATACTGTGCTGAGGCTGCTCCATTGTCAGTACAACCTTTCTCCCACTTCTGGTTGGAGCAGGTCCCAGGATTAAGGAGATGCCAGGTGTCCTCTATAGCTGGATTGTTGGTAGTGCTGATCTTGCCAGAACCTTTGGATATTATTAGGTCTGGGTGCCACATGGACCTATTTTGACCCATATGATGCCACAGTCAATACTATTTTCCTGTGGGACCAGTGCAATTCACAGAACTCAATGAGTTCTCTCGAGCTCAGTGCATGCAGAGTTCACTGTTGTCCCCTGCAGTGCATCAGCTATTGCCACGGTGTGCAAAATGGCACCTGATGTACCACTCCTAGAGTTCTTGATCTGCTGGCTGTCACGTCTGAGGGCTACCCAGACCTGTTTTGGGTAGAAACTGTAGAATGCTGAGCTGCTGCAATTAACTGAGTCAAAAATGAGTTCACTCCCAGCTCAGTGCATGTGCAGTATTGTCCATAATTTTTCTTGCTTCCTTAATCATATAATGCCCAATTTGATTCTAGGGAGCTGACTGCACTGTGAAATCCATTCTATTCCCGCACTGCCCGTCTGGAATGTACTGCTCTGTCTCTGCTCCTGTTCAAATCAAATGGACCAGCAGGATGGACAGTTCTTTGTCTGGGTTCACCTCCCAAGCTCCCAGAGAAAGTCCCTTCCCACCTGGTTGCTGGTGAAGTTCTGGCTGTTGGTGGAGTTCAGATTGCCATTAATTGAATGCCGCTGGAGTATCAGTCACTGGAATACCACAGTGTTGTGTCTGCTGCTTTCCTGTGTCTGTCAGTCTCCAGGTACCCCTCTGCTGTTGTTCTGTCCTTTCTTATTTCCTGGAATGTGTCCTCTCTGCTTCAACCTGATTAAATGTTTTTCCGTCCATTTAAATGTGTCCTTACCCTATTCCGCCATTTTGATTCTCTAGTAAATACTTGTTTACGGAGTGATCCAGGTGTTCTTTGAATCTAATCTTGCACACTGCCAAGAGCAGGACATCTAGGAGCCCTAGCCTGAAACTCTTCCCCTGTCTAACACCGCGAGGGTTTGGCCTCTTGACTCGTTCTCACAGATTCACCCTCAGTTTTTGTATGAACAGCTAAGTCTTATCCAAAAGTATTTTAGGGGGTGGGGGAGAGGGAAAAGGGATAATTAACTTTTAGAAGTGTGTGTTATAGAAGTTCATATTCCAAATGCTCAGGACATTGCTGATTCTATGGGGTGGAGTTCTCTAGATCCTGTGGCTGTTTGTCCTGCTACTCGCTGAACTAGAGCCTGATCACTGAAGCCTAACTTGAGAGTGTTGAAAAACAAGTGCGGGAGGACAGTGAGCCCTGTCTGCAGAGCGACTGCAGTGAGATAGAACCTGTATGCTATAAGAGATGTGAGCACTCACTCCCCAGCTTACAGACAAGGAAGTAGGGGACCAGAGTCTGAGATAGCTGCCTAAGGACCAGGGTCTTCTTGTGTCCAAACTGGGTGGGCTCTTCTAGTTCTCGTGTGGTTTTCTGTGAGAGTGCCTCACTGCACTTGGAGTCTGCCATGTCCAAGTGAGGTGCTATAGTCACCTTTTAAAATTGAGGTGACAACACCTACAACAGTGATTGAAGAATTTTTAAGTAACTCAAAGAATCATTGGATTGCAAAAGCTTTTTATTGCTTTCTAGGATTTGTTTCCAATAATATGGAGGCAAAAGTAGCCCTAGCCTCTCACAGAGGTTCTCTTTCTCTTTTTCCCTTTAAAAATTTAAAAATTTTATTATTAATATTGTTTACATGGTTAAGAGAGATGCATCCCCAAGTGAGCCTTTAATTAGAATGATGAGGATCAAAGTGTAGAGGAAGGTGGGATATGTTTCAGTTCTCTCTCTCTTTTTCTCCTGTGTCCATGGTGGGGGAAGGAGGAGGGGCTGCTCCTTGCTGCCAGACTGTATTGATAGCTGGAGATGGGGAGTGGTCGTTTGATGATGCCTTAGAGACCCCAGTGTGGGGAAGAATGTCCTGAGGTTGTTATTTAAGTGTTCGTTGGCTTTGCTGCGCCAAGATGTATTGGCTGACCAAGAATACCTTTTTGCCTCCACACATTTGCTGTAAAGCTTGGCCAGGAGAATTGACCAGCTTGCTTTGCTCTCCATCCTCTGACAAGGAATTTGACATCCTCTGCTGGCCTAGATGTCCTGAAGGTTCCTAATGTTTTTATGTAGTACAAGCACCTGCAGATACCTGAAGAATGCAAATTCCCAGGCTCCAGGTGTTCTTGCTCAGGATTTCAAGCAGATATCCCAGGTAATTCGCAGACAACTTACTTCTATTGAAAAAGACATAAGCCTGCAATGGCTTTGACACTATGAGCAATTAATAAATGTTTAAATTTCAAAGGTCTGTTTAGAGAGTCCTTACAATTTTTGGTTGAGATTTCTCATTCAGTTTCTTGGTTGTGGATGACTAGAGTCTGTTGATTGGAAAAAAGATACTTTTCTGATAGTACTCAGATAAATTAGATATATAAGACAAGAATGAAATCAAACCATTTACAACTAGATGGTCCTAATAGAGACCATCATCCTCAGTGAAATAAGTCAAACCCAAAAAGACAAATACCATATATTTTCTCTGATATAATGAAACCATCATGCAAATTAGGCTTTTGTGTTTTTTGTCCCCTATTTATTGAATATTCAGTGGCATGTTTTTTTCAACTATGGAGATGTGGTTTTTTTTTTTTTTCTTTTTTCGTTTTGTCTTTGCTTTAACTTCGTATCTGTTGTTGACCTTATCTTGTGGCTTCTCACTTAAGGGAATGTATAGTGATGGAGTAATAGAGACTACAATATCCAGATGTGAAGATACAATGCCATATGCATCCCTACATCCAAATCAAAGATGGATTCCCAATGAAACTGTTGGACATGTCCAGATAATGGGATACTGGGCCATCTGACATTGTCTGTACCAGCAGTGTCGGGGCACAATTAAATAACAGACTGATGGAATTATAGCTTGTTATGAAGAGCTATACTATTGCAATAATATGGGGAAAATCAGTCGGGGGAAGGGAAATTTGAGGGGGATCCCTGACCCTACATAATTATACCATAAAATTCCAAATAAAAATTTTTTAAATTAGATAGATAAGACAAGATTTTCTCATTAATCTAGTTAGTTGTCACCCGAAGCCTCTATGTTCAGAAAGGTTCAGATTATAGAATACAGTCAAATAAAAATGTGACATAATTTTATGAGCCTGCTCACTCAGCACTTTTTTGCTGGGTGTTGACAAACTGATGGCCATGGTATATGGAGAGAGGTATGTGGAGCTTCAAGGAACAGTTTTAGTCTAGAGTTCTTTTTAATAATACAGTCAACTGAATGCTGTTGAATTCTGCACCTAGACAATACTACTAAGGCTTGGGCCACTTTAAAAGATCCAAATAGGTAGGAAGAAAAGGGTTAAGGGAGTCTGGAAAAGCTACGCCAGTGAGGATGTCCGTTGCAATCAGAGGCAGCCAGGAAAGATGTGGGAGGAAGCTGGGGGTGGAAGTCTCTGTGGGCCTGACTGTGAAAGTCATCAGAAGGGCAAAATCTTGGCCCTATCTTTGCCAGAACATGGAGGTGAGAACCACAGAACCCAGGGACCCTTTGTTTGTAAGTTTGTTTTGAATGTTGAGACCCTAGAATGGAGATAAACAAGTCCCACTTGGAAACAGGCAAATGCACCTGGGTGTTGGAAAGCCATACGGCAAAACAATTGAGACACTAGTGTTCCACTTCTTTGCAGGAAAGAGGAGTGCATTTGGGGCCCACTTCTCCCATAACTGTGGCCTCACCCTCCCTGGCTGCTCCAGGGCTTTCCTGGCTATGATTTTTTTCCCCACTGGAGCTCCCTTTTTTCCTGATTTCCTGTCCCCATGCTGGATTACCTAATGTCCTTCTTACTCTTTGCTGCTGTCTTTACTATTACTAAACATTAAGCAATGCAAGCCTGAACCCCAGCTTTTCTCTTTAGTTGCCTTTCCCTTCTTCCCAACCTGCTCAGACTGCACTTCTGCCTGCTAGGTCAGCCTACTCTCTCTGGGTCCACCTTGTGCTGCTCCATTCTGTTGGTGAATAAAGTGTATGTGTTCCCATCCTGAATGTACAGTGTTGCTACAGATGCTCCTTGACTTACAATGGGGTCATGGATGCGCTTAAGCTTATCATCAAGTGACAATATCTTGTTTTAACTTATTGTACCTTGTAGTTTAGCCTAATGTGACTTCACTGTACTCAGAGCACTTACATGAGCATACGGTTGGGCAAAAACAACCTATTTTTATAATAAGGTGTTGAATGTCTCATCTGGGTGTTTGGAAGCTGCCACCTAATGTGAGAGAGTATGTTGTATCACTGGTCTGAGAAAACATCAAAATCCAAAATTTGAAGTATCACTTTTGCTGAATGCATGCTGCTTTCACACTATTAAAATTCACAAGTCACAAGTTGGCTACCATTTGTAGTCTAGTCTGTGTGAATGAGGGCGAAGTGCTTGTGATTTGAGACTTCATTTGCCATCCTGGTAGAATCTCTTATTGAAAGTAGGTACTTTTATTTTTATTTTTGAAAGTAAGTGTAGTTGTTAACAACATGAGACAGACCTATGTATTATAGCAGAAGTTTCAGTGTATGTGACTAAATAAGAATAAAATTTTAGGAAAGTATGTTTAATATGTTTTTAGAAAAGTGTATATCTATGTATATATGGACACGTGAAGGATATGAGTAGAACTTATAGAATATACATAATTGGCATATAATATAAAATGGTTCAATTTTTCACAAATTATATCCCATATAAATATATGTATATGATACATATGTATACCGTATATATGTCTATAGTGTTTCCTCTCCCGTGTTTCTCTTAAATAAAATCTGTTGCTTTCCCAGATCCCCCTCAGCTCTGTCCTTCCTGCTGAGTGCCTCTGTCACTAATGGCCAAGGTCAATTCTCTGAGCCAGGGAGTCTCCTGGCCTTCCATGGAGTTGGTCTTCAGCATTGGAGACACCACTGTTCTCTGCACCTGTGTCTTTGCTAAGCTGCAGCATCCTCACACTCTTGGAGTGAGTACCTTACCTTAGTTGTCACTCTGGAGAAAGGGCTTCCATGAAGTTCCCCCAGGTAGTGCCTTGCATCAGTGGGCAGCTCATAAGCTTCACAGACAACATGGACTCAGCCTTCTTTTCAGAGTTCAGTTAACCCCCAGGCCCTTTCCCAGAGTTTGTTCTCTTGTTGTTTATTTGGTTAGGTTCATAAGACCTGAGCCCTGCCTGTGAATGTGGTCTTCCAGTTAAACCTTTAGACTGCAATGAAGATGCACAGCTATCCTAGTTATCAGAGTACAAACAGGTCTGCACAGCCATACAGCAGGCAAACACTTAGGAATCAGAACCTCTGGGCTTTTATAATTTTAACTCTTTTTGTATAAATCTATGCAGTTGCAGTGCACAGTAGTATTTATTATTTGTTTATCAGTATTTATTATTTATTGTGTGGAAAGTTTGATATTCATGCAAAATGATGAATTTCTCATCATTCATTTTCATAATTTTCATTTTCCACTGATTTTTGAAGTGATTTTTATTCTAATTTCCCTTTTCCTTTGTATATCTAAGCATTGTTCCAGAAATGAAGTGGGAAACTGGGTGTTTCATAAACCAAAGTCTATGCAAAAGTAGTTGTAATTACTTTGCCCTTGTCGTGTCATTAACTAGTGATTCAAACTCAGGCATTCACACAGAGTTTATACATGACTTCGTATTCCCCCTAATGTCCGGGGAGGGCATTGACGAGGGCAGGCAGCATCTGGGGTTAAACCAAACTGAAGTCAGGATCCAGGAATTCCATCGAGGTCTCCCATGGTGATGGTGAGGAAATTGCTACCAGAGTTATCACCTGTGGCCTCCATTAGCCGGAAACTGTAATTGAGATCAGAGCCAAGATTTAAATTCAGGTGCTTGCTATGGAATGTGGGAGCCCCAAGCAGAGTTTTTTTTTTAATATATGGATTTATTTATTTTTACTGAAAAGGCAGATTTACAGAGAGAAGGAGATACAGAGAGAAAGATCTTCCATCTGCTGATTCACTCTGCTGGAGCCGAGCTGATTCGAAGCCTGGAGCCAAGTGCTTCTTCTGGGTCTGCCATGTGGGTGCAGGGTCCCAAGAGTTTGGGCCATCCTCGATTACTTTCCCAGGCTACAAGCAGGGAGATGGGTCAGAATTGGAACAGCCGGGACTAGAAGGGGTACCCATATGAGATGCCAGCACTGTGGAGGCTGTGCTTTTAATCTCAGTCATGCTTCCACCTTTCAGGGAACTGAGGGAAAGTGTTTGCTGCCCCAGCATCCTGCCTCTGCCTGCCACTCTAACCTCCCCTCTGGCTCCTTCCCCTTGCTCACTCTTTTCCAGCCGCAAGCTTCTTTTCTGTCCATGCTGTGCCCCACACTTGCCCAGGGAATTCCTGGTTGCTGTCCCTCTGACATAAACCCTCATGTCTCTGAATATCCTGAGGCTGACTCCTCAGGGTTCATCTCTAGTGAGAGTGTTGCCTGCTAGAGCAGTCCTCCAAGTGGTCCTTCCCTACCTGTCCATCTCTGCCACAGGTGGTGTTTTATTTCCCACAGGGCTCAGAACCCTACCTGAAGTTAAAACACACAAGTTGCCTGTGCACTTTTTCACTGACAGTGTCATCTACTTGATTGCTAGTGCTCCTCATTTTTTGAGTATCAGCAAGGGCACATAGCACATGATAACGGCTCAGTAACTGTTACTAGGGTGCATGAAGCTCAGAGAAAAGAGTGGACCTTGGTGAGATGAACTCCAGGTTTGCTTCTCACTCTACAGTCCAGGCGCAGAAGCCCCGAACCAGACAGGCTGAGACAAGTGACAGCCCATCAGTCTTTTTTCTGAGACTGCCACTGCTGGCCCAGGGCCTGGGACCTGATACCAAATGCTCAGATGCATCAGTATGCCCATTTGGAAGATGAGGTGATCAGACGCACTCCGTGCTTCTCTTCAGCTCCATGGTCTTTCTCTGTGATTTGGGTCCACCTGCTCCAATCAAGAGAAATGCTTGAACTTACTTTCTTCTTTTAATTTAAAAAAGTTATTTATTTTTATTGAAAGGCAGATTTCCAGAGAGAAGGAGATGCATAGAGAAAGATCTTCTGTCCATTGGTTCATTCCCCAAGTGGCCAAAATAAGTGGAACTGAGCTGATCTGAGGCCAGGAGACAGGAATCACCTTCAGCTCTCCCATGTGGGTGCAGGGTCCCAAGTCTTTGGGTCATCCTCTACTTCTTTCCCAGGTCACAAGCAGGGAGCTGGATGGGAAGTAGAATATCTGGGACATAAACCAACGCCCATATGAGATCCTTATGGTTGCAAAGTGAGGATTTGACCACTAGGCCATTGCTCCAGGCCCAGAGCTTGCTTTCTTGAGCATTTCCCTAATATCAGTTTGGATTTTTTGTCCTTTTCCTCCTTCTCATAAAAAATAGAATGCAGAGTGTGAGGCAGTCTGGTCTCTAGTGCATTCTTACACAGAGCACTTTATGCAAAATTCATGATTGAATCAAGGGCTACAGTCTCCTTTCCTTATTTCTTTCTTTGTTCTCCAAACAATTTTCAGCATTGACACCTTTATTGGTGTCCTTTGGCCTTGTAGCAGAGTGAAAATGCTGTGTCTAGTTACTGGGGCTGTCTTCTGAAAATGACTGTGTGGACCTGCAGAACAGCCTGGAATGTTTACCCTTATCTGCCTTGCTCCTGCATGTGGAGTGGAGAGAGAAGAAAGAGCTCCTGCCGTTCCACCTAGCAGAAAAATGGCTGGTTCTACCTGGAGCCAGGTTGTGGTTTCAGTACTGTATTTCTACCTCCCACGTGAGAGGCAGCTGATCAGGTGTGCATGAGATGGGGGTACAAGAAGGCCTTCGTGTACTCGGAGCCTGCTGTCTTTTAATTTTAATTATTCTAAGAAGCTTGCTAGATAAAAAATTCTTGCTACCTCCATCTCTCAAATGAACATGCTAAGGCTTAAGGGGATGAGTCTTAACTCACACACCAAGAGGTTCAGATGTGAGGCTGTCTGAGATTAGAAGGCACACTCCTTCCTGTCGGCGTTGCCTTATCACTGTGGCACAAGTATGGTGCTGGGTACACTACATATCCTAGAAACAAGGTTTGGCACTGCCTGGAGAATGCACAGCTACTCACACTAATTCTGAATAGTCTAGTCTCTAAACAAAATTTTTAAACAGTGTTACTCAGGCAGGCGGACCCTCTGCCTGTTGTGCCAGCATCCCATATGGGCACTGGTTTGTGTCTTGGTTGCTCCTTTTCTGATCCAGCTCCCTGCTTATGGTCCGGGAAAGTGGCAGATAATAGCTCAAGTGCTTGGGACCCTGGGAAATCCAGAAGAAACTCCTGGCTCCCAGCTTAGGAGTAGCTCAGCTTTAGCTATTGTGGCCATTTGGGGAGTAAGCCAGCATATGGAATTCTGTCTGTAAATCTACCTTTCAAATAAAAATAAGAAAATCTTGAAAAAACTCACACTTAACATATTCAATACCAACTTTGAAAAAAAAATGTTATAAGTATGCCAGGCACTTACTTCAATAAATGCAGTAGCACTCACTTTGTGGTAGGAGAATGTGTATACTTTGTTAGCCCAAATGGAGACAGTGTCTACCCTTGTGAGCCTCCTAATTGTCAGATGTTTGAGGAAAGTAAAGCCTAGAGATTTCCAGTAGCATGTCTAATTCCATCCAGCCTGCTGACTGCAGACCTAGTGCTCAAACCAGCACTGACTGCAGACCTAGTGCTCAAACCAGCACTGACTGCAGACCTGGTCCTTCAGACACCAAAGAGTTGACGTACCCTTCAGTGATGTACCCTTCAGATACTAAATCTTCCTGACCTATGGAAAGACCTCTGTGGCCTTTGTTTTTTATGGATTTCTGTAACTTTTTTCTTACTCTATGGATATCTTCTAAATAAAATACTCAATAAGTTTCCATTTATATAAATGCATATGAGTTGAATAGAATATAGCAGGATTTCTTAGGAGTAGCACCATTAGCACTTTGGGTAGGACAGTTCTTTGTTGTGGTAGGCTGTTGTGAGCATACTGGGATTTTTATAAGATTGATTTATTTGAAAGGCAGATAGAAGAGAGAGAGAGAGAGAGAGAGAGAGAGAGAGAGAGAGAGAGAGATTGTCCATCAGCTATTTCGCTCCTCAAATGGTTGTAACTGCCAGGACTTGGTCAGGCTGAAATCAGGAGCCAGGAACTCCATCTGGGTCTCCTACATAGATGGTATGGGCCCATGCACTTGGACCATGAAGTGCTGCTTCCTCAGGTGTGTTAGGAGGGAGCTAGATCAGAATTGGAGCAGCTAGGACTCAAACCAGCACTGTGATAAATGTGACAGCATTGCAGGCAGTGGCTTAATTTGCTGTGCCACACAGCACCAGCTCTCCCAAACATTGTGGAATATTTAGCTGGCATTTATTCATCAGAAACTAATACTCAGTCTGTGCTCAGGTATTTCTAAATGTTCCAAAAAGATACAAACATTCCATGGCTGAGAACCACTGGAACAGAATGAAGAAAATTCCTTCCCTGTCCCAAAGTGAGCAATAATGCTGTGTACGTGAGACTCACATCATGCAGAATGTCAGAAACTCAGTTTTAGTTAGTTAAAATACTCCTTGAGACAATACAGAAACTGGGAGCTATAGAATCATCACAGTTTCTTCAGATGATTGTGAGTTTTAGTGATGGACTTGGTTTAGGGGCAGGTATGAATAATATAAGGGGAAAAGTTTGTGCGAAAGTGGAATTAAAAGATTTTTATCTGTAAAATTTTCTTGAAATTTATTTACAGTTTCTTTTTTTGAATAATTTTAGTTCATATGAATCTTTTGAAGACACTGATCTTTAAACGCTACAGTCATGTCCAGCAGGGACAAGGAGCCAAGAGACTCATCTCCTGCCAGCTGGGGCCTTCAGTGATGGAGAATTACCCTCTTACTTCAAAGTGGGATCCATGTGATTTGCTGGAAAATGCAGACTCTTGGGTCCTGCCTCAGTCTGGCAGAATCAGAATCTACATTTTAATTAGCTGGCTTGTTTATACTTGAAGTTTTGGGACACCTGTGATATTAAATGCACTTTTAGAACTGAGAAGAACTAGCTGTGGTATTTCAATGGCACTCACTCACTCTCAGCTTTGGTGATTATTCCTCTAAGTGTGTGTTGTTGAGTCTGTTTCACTTTTTGTGTAGCCTCCATAGGAATGTGGCTCTATGTAGGTCAGAACATCCTGGACTTTATTGTTAGGAGGAGTTGCTGGCGCTGGAGCTGAGGTTTGGGTGAGAAACTTCTGTGTGTGGGTTTCTGGTTCATATTCTCTTCTAAGTATTAAATGATGAAGCTACTGTGTGATTCATCTTGTGTCCATCTTCCTCCTGTAATGTGTGGAAAATTCCATCTCTGCCACTTATTAAAAATAAGGCTTTAAGGAGTGTCCAGCTAGCCTGATAGGTAAGATGCCTGCATCATGTTGGAACGCCTGGGTTCCAGACCTGCCTCCGGCTTCCTGACTCTAGCTACCTGCTAATTCACATCCTGAGAGTCGGCAGGTTGGGTCCTTGCCACCCACATGACAGACCTGGCTTGAGTTCCCAGTTGCCAGCTTCAACCTGTCCCAGCCTTGCTTGTTGTGAACATCTGGGGAGCGAATCACAGGATGGGAGCTCTGTCTGTCTGTCATATGTCTGCTTCTCACATACATTATTATTTTTTTTTAAAAAATAGTGAGGTTTTCGAGATGTCACCTGACTTTTCTCAGTCACGTCCAACAGTTATACAAGGGTAGACTAACACCTACTTCCCAGACATGGTGCAAAGATGTAATGAATCACAGACTTTGTAGGAGTTTCATAACCAGGAACCTTCTGTGCAGTAATAGGCTGTTATTTGTGATCACAGCAACTTTGGGGAGTGAAGAGTCCCTACAAACCATGCTCTTAGAAGCCCAGCTGCCCTGTGTCTGCTGCCCCCTGCTGGGAAGGACCTTGGTGATTAACTTGTGCATGCACCCAAAGATTTGGAGAGAAAAATCCCAGCTCTGAGGATCCCTGAACCCTCTCCCTCATCCCTCTGAATGGAGCCCATGTGGTAGTGTTTGCCATATTTCAGCTACACAGTCACCTAAAGGAATATATTAGAACATATTATTGAAAATGGAATTGAGTTTATTTTGGCACAAAAATTTTTCAAAATCCATGAACTTTTTTTTTTTCATAAGCACTTTTCATGGACTTTTTGAAGAATCCTCATATAATAAAATTCCCAAGGACTCTACCTCCAGAGACTCCCCTTATAGGGCAAGGAATCTGCAGTTTGGGAAAGCAGTTGGAATGAATTGGAATTACACATTTCCCAAGCATGGTCCTAGGACCATTTCTTGAATCTCTGAATGATAGTAATGTGGACTCTGTAGAAACCAAGAGAGTCAAACAAGGAAGGGGCCGGTGCTGGCAGGCTGTGTGTTGACACCTGACACCTGGAGAGCGAGTCAGATGGTGGTATGGAGACTCAAAGCCGCCTCCTGTAACAAAGAGGGCAGGGACTGGAGGGGGGAAATGATTTATTTGCTCAAAGACAATGATAGAATTTATTAATAAAAAGACCTAGGAAAATAGCTAGACAGCCACTTGTGTTTCCTTCATCATTAAAATAGATTCACTAGACTGTGAATCCAAATATTATATGGTGAAATGACTGAATAGATAGCTACGTGCTTGTTTTGTTCCCAACTGAATAGCTTTCAACATTCAATCCTCAGAACAGGCCGACCCACTGAGGAGTGGGAGGAGAGAAATGCAGTCAGGTTGCCCTTGGTCTGAGGCAATGGAAAGGAATCTTTCTGATTATTTGCGAGGACAGGCAGGTCTGATTTTTCCTTTGGATGTATTTCCATGTAGGTTTTCTGGCAGGAACTGAGGTTTTTTTCTCTGTCGTGGCTGCCAGGCACACTGTGCACTCTGGGGCACTTTTTCCTCTTTACCACCCTGCACGTTCCAGAGGCATCAGCAGTGTCTGCAGATGGCAGAATGGGACACATTCACACATACACGAGAGAGCTTTGCACAGGTGACAAAGCCCAAACACCTGTAAATTGTCTTTTGATCCTCACAGCTGTTCTTTGAGATTGGTATTTTTATTACTTCTATTTAATAATTAATAATAATGGTTTTAGCACTGGAGTGTGCTGTACGCCTAAGGGAATACAGCTTGAAATGGATAGTTCCAGGATTTAGGCAAGGGTTTCTGACTCCACATCGAATGATGCAATTTATTGTTAGGGGTAGAGGGTACATGGATTTAGGTGTGTGACACTCTACTGGCCAGTGTAATATTTTGATTTCCTGTGCAGACCAGAATATAATTCCAAGGATAGGGTGGGGGTCAGATTGAAAGGGTAGGTCCTTCTGTGTAAGCTTCTCTTGGTTTATGTGGGAGGCTGAGTACACCTTCTAGAAGGAAGAATGAGGAGGGGCTTGATTCGTGGTTGGCTGCTACTGTGGAAACAGGTTGGAAGGAGACACGTGGTCAGGAGAGGCCACTGTGGCTCCAGGACTGCAGGTAATAACATCTGTGGAAGAAAACACAGGTGTTTGAATGAGTGGGCCCACAGAGGAGGCCCTGCAGCGCCACAACCAGTTGCAGGCAGTGCTCCATGTGGATCATCAGGAAGCCATGAGTGATGCAGAATCTTCATTTAGTGGAACATACTGGTTACAGAAAACATGCTCACACCGTGACATAGTGCTTGGGAGAGGGTCTGGTGCTGCCTTCTCATGATGCCACAGCCAGGAAAGACATGAGCACCTCTCACAACTCCACACTCAGCCATGAATTCCCATCCCTTCCTCTCCTTTTTTATTTTTAGTTGTTTGCATTTTTGCAATGATGCATTCATGAATATGTTATTATGTCATTGTTGTAAAGTTTCAGATAATGCAGAGCACTTTAAAGAGGTAATGCCTCTTCTATCCCACTCACTCTCCTGTCTGGCTGCAACAGGGCAGAGATGTTTTCCACTCTGCTCCCACATTCCAGCGCAGTGTCTGAACAAGGGAACATGAGTGTTGTCATTGTCAGCTGTGGTCACACACATGCATGCACACACTCAGGCAAGCTCGTGTACAGATGAAATTTTTTTTTCTCCCATTAAATGGAATCATACTGACTGCACTGAACTGTTCATTTCTTTTCACTTTCTTCTTTTATTGCTTCATCATATGTCTTCGGAATCATTCCTTGACTCCGAAGGCCCACTTAAGTCTGCTGAATGAATAATCACTCCCACTCCTTCATTCCTCACAGTTTTAGAGATGCCACTGGCACCACTGTGCCATCCCTGTGGTGCCCAGGTGTAGGGTTTTCTCTAGGACTCCCTGACAGAAACTGCTGGGCCTGCCTTGCTTTGCTACCCACTCTGTTGTCCGCACGTGAACCTGGATTTTCCTGAGAGATAAGCTCACTGGAGGAGAAATTCCTTTCCCTGGGAGTGGTAGGGAGTGTCGGGCACAAGCTTAATCATGAACTTGGCAAACATGCACACACACACACACAATTCTATCCCAGCCTACTCACCAAGGAACTGTATTCTAAGTCATGAACTGATGAGCGTGAGCACACTTTATGGGAGCACACTGATTGATAGTCCTGAGACTTTGGGTTCCGGTATGGGGTTTGTCACAACCATTCCAAGAAAACATATACGAGAAATGGCCTTCAGGGCCTTCAATTTCTAATTTAAAAAATGGCCTTGGAGGAAGAAGGAGAAGTGGACACAGTACCCTGGAAGGACACTCCACTGCTGACTTAAAGGAAAAGCCTTCAGTGGTCTGCTCTTGACCTTCATTTGCTGCAGGAACCAAGTGACGAATGGGAGATGATGTGGAAGGCACACAGTCAGCTTCGCAGGCAGGAGTCAGCCAAAAGGACTGCAACCCCTGCTCCCTGCCCTCCTGCCATCCAGGTCAGCTATCCAGTTCTGACTCTGCTGTGTGATGTCGCCTGGAGGGCCTATGGCAAGCTGTTCACTATTTATTTTTATTTTTTTAAGGTTTATTTAACCCTCTGTCTCTCCTCTGTATTTGAGAGACAGAGGTTCCATCTGCTGGTTCGCTTTCTAAATGGCTTCAACATTCAATGTTGGGCCAGGTTGAAGCCAGGAGATTCATCAAGATCTATCTCTTGGGTGTCAGGGACCCGAGGACTTGGGCCATTTCCCCCTGTTTTTCCTAGGCCATTTTTCCTAGGCCATTAGCAAGGAGCTGCATTGGAAGTAGATAAGCCAGGTCACAAATCAGCACCTGTATGGGAAGGGTGCTGGCGTTGTAGTTAGTGGACTTATGACTGTGCCTCAATGTCAATGTCAATCCCATTTTCCTTTTTTTTTTGGTTCAACCTGGGAATAATGTTAGTATATTTCTTACAGGATGATGTAAGAGTGCTTAACCAATAAAAAACTTCTGCAGTTAATGTTTAGAGCAGAGAATGAACTCCAGACCAAGCAGGTGGTCAGTAAGTCTGTGACGAGTAAATGACAGATTCATGAATGAGCTGGAAGACAGGAACCATGTTCTAGTCTGTTTCTGCCTCTGATTTCCCTTACCATCAAGCTCCTTCTTCAAGCCTTCCCCAAACACTACAATATAGCTCCTTCTTGCTGTATTGACCTTCCCCAAATATGAGTCCAAATGCCTGTTTCCTAGCTTTGGCTAGCAGCTTTTCCCCCCTGTCTAGGGAAAAGCTTTTTTTACTTCTGTTGTTGGAATTCCATCCTTTCAGATGCAAATTACATGGTACTTTGCTGCCTTGAAGCCTTCTTTCCCTTCTAGTTTGGAAATGCTATCTCCAATATTTCTCTCTTCATGATTTCCAAATTGATGTTTGCAGTCCACATCTTTCTCATGATTTTCAAACTAGAGTCCAATTATCTGTTCTGTGTCTCCAATTAATAAGTCAGCATCCTGCTCACGCACTCAGCTGTCAGTTCCATTTCCTGACTCTCCCACCTCAGTCAAGGCAACTCCATTTTTTTAAGGTTCTCAAGCTCAAACCGTTTGATGTGTCTGTGTGCTTCATATACTCTATCTGATCTGGACTTGCCTAAGTGTACCCAAAAATGGACACTTCTCTCCACCTACACTACTGCCCCTGCAGGCCAAGTGCTGACAAGAACCACTGTGCTCACCCATCCCTTGTTCCTAGTCTCTTTCTGTTGAGTAATCAGAGTGATTCCTGCTAAAATCTCAAAGCACATCAATCCTCTGCTGAAAACCCTGCAGTGGATGCCATTTCAGTAGGAGGAAAAGCTCCATTCCATCTCCTTTACTCTCCTTATCTGGAATGATCTCCTTCTAGGTGCATTCCTAGCCTTCATCACCCTGCTGTCTTATCCAGGACACTGACCAGGCATTGTCAACCACACTTGCCTGTAATGCCCCTTGCAGTTGACTTAGCCAACGGCAGGCTCTCTGATGAGGTAGGGAGAGGATTTCTGAGAGAGGTTGTTGGTGCTGTTGCTGGTCTCTTCCCTGCCAAGCCTAACTGTGGCCAAGGCTGTGTACCTTGAAAAGTCAGAAATTATGGCTGTCTTTTATGCCATTTTCCTCATTTTTCTAAAAGTCGAGCAAAGACTAGCTCTTAGACTGGGCATATCCTTCCCTGAACACAAGGATGATACCTCCCCATTGCTTCTTTGAGCCCCGAAAGCTGAGTATGATTCATTAATTTGTTCATTTGCTCAGCCTTTGAAGACACAGGAGTTTGCAACCCCTGATGGTCAAACACAGGAAAGCAATAAACATTTGATGATGATGATGATGAAGGAGAAACATGGGTTATAATTCTACTTCTTCCATGCTTTTGTTTTGGAACTTCTCTTTTTTGGCCACTTGCTCTGCCACTTGGTGAGATGTTTCCAAATGTGACTGTAGGTTTATCTATTTCTTTTTTTAAATTCCATCAGTTTAGCTTTATATATCCTCAGATTGAGCTTTGGAGAAGACAGTAGAGCACTGGAGTGCCTGAGAATATGCAGGGCTCTAATCAACCAGGTGGTGGTTCAAGACCTCAAGAATGTTGGGACACAGCACCGTGGCCTAGCCGCTAAAGTCCTCACCTTTAACGCGCCAGGATTCCATATAGGTGCCGGTTCTAATCCTGTCAGTCACACTTCCCATCCAGCTCTGTGCTTGTGGCCTGGGAAAGCAGTTGAGGATGGCCCAAGGCCTTGGGTTCCTGCACCCATGTGCAAGAGACCTGGGGGAGGTTCCTGGCTCCTGGCTTTGGATCGGCACAGCACCGGCCATTGCGCTCACTTGGGGAATGAATCATCAGATAGAAGATCTTCCTCTCTGTCTCTCCTCCTCTCTGTATATCTAACTTTGCAATAAAAATAAATAAATCTTTAAAAAATGTTGTCAGCTAACTCGACTTCATAAACATGAATAAGTCACTCTAGTTAACAAAAGCAGGATAAGTATTTTTTCCTCAGGTACACATGGAACATTTATTAAGATAAAGCATAGTCTGCCTGTAAAACCAATCTTCCACAAATTTATAAGGATTGAAATCATAGAAAGCTTGTTCTCTGACCATGATAGAATTAAGCAAAAGATGAATGAAAGAATAATATAGAGAAAACCACCAAATAACTGGGAATTTTAAGAACCCATATGCTTCTAAATAGCCCCTGGGACAGAGAAGGAATCAGAAAGGAAATTCTAAACCATTTGGGACTAGAACTGGTACTCAAATTTGATGTTGGTGCCACAGGCAGAGAATTAGTTTGCTACACTACTACGTCAGCCCCAACCAGTCAATCTTTAAGAAATACAAAGGTTTTCCACAAAGCTAACATGCATTCATAATGGAAGCTCCCAAGAAAGAGAAATAAAAGGGAGCAGCTTCAACCTAATAAAAGTCAGCTGTAGCTCTAGCAGGTCTAGCCAACACCAGGCTTAATATTGACAGCCTGTGCCTGAATGCTTTATCCCTAGGGTCAGCAATAAGGCAAGATGTCCACTCTCACTACTCCTATTCAAAATGCTGCCAAGAAAGCAAGCAAACAGGAAGTAAGTGGAATGTAGATTGAAAGTGAGGAAATAAAAATTTTCTCTGTTTGCAGGTGACATGATCATTTGTATTTAGGACATCTGTGTCTGTATTTAGGACATCTAAAAAGCCTACAGATAATACTATTTACAATAATAAAATATGGGAATGGGTATTTGACACAATGGTCAAAACACCACTTCATTCTGTATTGGATTGTCTGGGTTCAAGTTCTGGTTCTGCTTCAGATTCCAGCTTCCAGCTAACATGCACCTGGGAGGCAGCAGGTGGATGACTCAAGTGCCTGGTTCCCTCCTGCCTACTTGGGAGAACCAGACTGGGTGGCATTTGGAGAGTGAGCCAGCGGGTGGAGGATCTGCTTGTCTCTCTCTTCCTATCAAATAAAATAAAGAAAAATAAAGAATAAATTAAACATAACATACACAGAGATAAGTCTAATAAAATACATGGCAGATTTCTATGCTGATGATGCACACAGCATCAGAGGGCACATTGAACTAGACCCGAGGAATTGCAGAGATGTAATGAGTCCACCAACTGGGAGACCCTGTGTTGTTACAGTGTCAACCCTCCCCAGATCTGTCTGTACATCGAGTGTAATCGCAGCCAGCACTGAATGTGAGTGAGTGTGAGTGATGTATGCTATGGACCATGCTGATCATCCCAAGGAGGTCAGCCCACAGGCCATCCTCAATGCTGGAGTGGTCCTTCCGGGGCTTAAGAAACTCCCTTAAATGCTCATGAGGTTTCCATGTAGTTTCATATTCCATCTCCAAGCAGGTAAGACACAGACTGAACGCAGCCTGACTGATCCTTCTCTCAGACCTCAAGGGAAATTCCAGGCTTATTGATGGTTTCAATTTGGTGACAGATTTATTCTAGAAAACTGTGGATGTTGACCACACACACATACAAAAAAATTCTTGTCATATTTGTCTAAAATACTTTGAGCCAAGAAGCCACAAGAAAAAAAAAATCCAGATCACAAACATTGTTTTTGGAAATGCCCCATCAGGCCAGTCCAGCCAATCTTAAAGAATGCATTTTTTTTTTCTTCTCAGCATCTGTTGAGGAAACAGCCACCCATGATTTTAAGATGAGTTTACTTGGTAACTACTGCTGCTGGCCAATCAGAGCTTGCCTGCTTTCTCTCCAACAACTTGGGTTCTCTATTCTTAAGAAACGTGCAAACTTTGCTTTGTGGAGTGGACACATCAGAGATCACCTCAGTCAGTACAGCTGTGTCCCAGATTGCATTTCTGTTCCTCAGCCTCAAGTAAATATTGTAGGGATTCATCTCTTTATGTTTGTTTGACTTGAAGAAAAACTGTAGTAATATTTGTTCATATAATCTCCAAGAAATCACAGGGCTGTGATCCTTGTTTTGTTTTTTTTTTTTTTTGAAGGCTTTATTGTATTTGGAAGGCAGCGTCAGCGTGACAGACAGAAAGGAGAGAGAGAGAGAGAGAGAGAGAGAGGAAACCAGAAGCCTGGAACCTGGTCTCCCCGCTGTAGGTAGAGAGGCCTCAGCCACCTGGGCTGTCTTTCTCTGTTGTAGGTACATTAGCAGGGAACTAGAAAGGAAGTGGAGCAGCCAGGACTTGAACCAGTGCTGTGATAGGGGATGCCTGTGTTGCCAGCTGCAGCTTAATCACCTGCCCGTAATGCTGACCTCTCCTTCACTTTCTCGAGAGCTTAAGTGCAGCTACTTGCCTGAGATTGTTCTCATGTCACCATGTCTTCTGCTAACTTAAGTATTCTTTGTTATACTGACATCCCTTGCTGTGTTACAAGCAGCTCAGTGAGCTGCGGTTGACAAATGTGGAGCTTAGTTTCTGGCCTCTGGAACCTGAATGGTCCTATGAGCTTGTCCAAAACACAACAGGACCCAGAAGTCACCTGATGTGACCTCTGCGGCATTATTGTTGGGTAGCCTTATTCTTAGAATTATTCATGCTTGTAGCGTGGGAAAGCCCCAGACCCTCAAGTGTTTCTTCCATGTGATAATTTTGGCTGCTTTTTTGGTTGTCCTTGTGTTGCTGTAGTTCTAAGATTCACTCATTTCCCTTAGCATTATAGTTTCCAGTTGTGCCCATTTAGCCACAAAGAACTGCATTTTGTTTTTTTTAATAGCTGAGTAGTATTCCATGGAGTAGATGAACCAAAGCTTTCTTATCCAATCTTCTGCTGATGGGCATTTCGGTTGCTTCCATGTTTTTGCAATTACTGATTGTGCTGCAATGAACATAGGGATGCATGTTGGTTTGTCGTAAAACAGGTGTTTTGGATATATTCCTAGGAGTGCTATTGCTGGGTCATATGGTATGCAGATTTTGAGTTGTTTGAGTGTTCTCCAGACTGATTTCCATAAAGGCTGTACCAATTTGCAGCTCCACCAGCAGTGGAGTAGGGTTCCCTTTTCCCCGCATCCTCGCCAGCAAGCGTCGTTGGTGTTCTTGTTTATGTGGGCCAATCTTACTGGTGTTAGGTGGTACCTCATCGATGTTTTAATTTGGATTTCCCTTATTGCTAGGGAGCTGGAACATTTTTTCATATGTTTGTTTGCCATTTGGACTTGTTCCTTTGTGAAATGTTTGCCCATTTCCCGTGCCCATTTCTTGAGTGGTTTGTTTGTTTTGGTTTTTTGGTTGTTTTGAAGTTCTTTGTATATCCTGGAAATTAGCCCCCTATCGCCTATATCGTGTGCAAAGATCTTCTCCCACTCTGTGGGTTGCTTTTTTACTTTGTTGATTGTTTCCCTTGCTGTACAGAAGCTTCTTAGTTTGATGAGGTCCCATTTGTTTATTCTGTTCTCAACTGCTATTGCTTTTGGTGTCCTTCTTAGAAAGTCGGAACCTACTCCTAGGTCTTGCAGGGTATTTCCTACATTTTCCTGCAAGAGTTTGAAGGTTTCTGGATGTAGGTTTAGGTCTTTTATCCATGTAGATTGGATCTTAGTGTATGGTGATAGATGTGGGTCTATCTTTTTGTTTCTACAGGCTATCAGCCAGTTGTCCCAACAACATTTACTAAAGAGTCCTTCCCACTTGCTTGAGTTGTCATTGGTCTTTTTGTCAAAGATTAATTGGCTGTATTTGTGTGGGTTCCCTTTTGGTGCTTCTATTCTATTCCATTGATCTTCCTTTCTGTCTTTGTGCCAGTACCAGGCTGTTTTGATAACCACTGCTCTATAGTATGTCCAGAGGTCCGGGATTGTGATTCCCCCTGCTAACTTCTTATTTTTCAGGATGGTTCTAGCTATTCGTGGTTTTTTGTGTTTCCAGATGAACTCTTGAATCATTGTATCCAGTTCCGTGAAGAATGTTTTGGGCAATTTGATTGGAATTGCGTTGAAAATGTATATTGCTTGTGGTAGTATAGACATTTTAATGATATTGATTTTGCCTATCCAGGAGCACGGGATGTTATTCCATCTTTTGAGGTTTTGTTCAATTTCCTTTTTAAATAGTTTGTAGTTTTCTTCGAATAGGTCTCCTACGCTTTTGGTTAAATTTATTCCCAAATACTTCATACTTCTCTCTGCTATTTTGAATGGTATCCTGTTGGTTAGATCTTCTTCCATCTTGGTGTTATTTGCGTACACTATGGCTGTTGATTTTCGTTCATTAATTTTGTACCCCGCCACTCTGCCAAACTCTCGTATAAGTTCTAGCAGTTTCTGTATTGAGTCTCCTGGTTTTTCTATGTACAGGATTATGTCATCTGCATATAGTGAAAGCTTGACTTCTTCGTTTCCTATACGTATGCCTTTGATTTCTTTTTCTTGTCTTATGGCCTCTGCAAGTACCTCTAGGACTATGTTGAATAGCAGTGGTGATAGCGGGCACCCTTGTCTTGTTCCAGATCGCAGTGGGAAGGGTTCTAGCTTTTCTCCATTCAGTATGATACTGGCATTGGGTTTTTCATAAATTGCTTTGATTATGTTGTGGATTTTCCCATCTATGCCTACTTTGGCTAGAGTTTTTAGCATGAAGAGGTGTTGGATTTTGTCGAAAGCTTTTTCTGCATCTATTGAAACTATTATGTGGTTCTTGTTTTGCAGTTTTTGGATGTGGTTTATAACATTTATGGATTTCCGAATGTTGAACCATCCCTGCATTCCAGGGATGAATCCTACTTGATCCGGATGAATGATCTGTCTGATGATTTTTTGAATTCTATTGGCTAGGATTTTGTTGAGAATTTTAGCATCAATGTTCATCAGAGAAATAGGTCTGTAGTTTTCCTTCTCTGATGGTTCTCTGTCCGGTTTTGGGATTAAGGTGATGTTAGCTTCATAGAATGAGTTTGGGAGGGTTGCTTCCTCCTCTATTGTTTTGAAGAGCTTGTAGAGGATTGGGGTTAGTTCTGTTCGGAATGTTTTGTAGAATTCTGTAGTGAAGCCGTCTGGGCCTGGGCTTTTTTTCGTTGGGAGATCTTTGATGACTGTTTCAATCTCTACCTCGGTTATGGGTTTATTTAATTCTGCAGTTGCCTCCGGACTGAGTTTTGGTAAGTGGTGGGAGTCCAAGAACTTTTCTATTTCTTGGTGGTCCTCAAATTTGTGGGAGTACAGTTCTTTGTAGTAATTTCTAATTATTTTCTTAATGATTGCAGTGTCTGTTGTTATGTTGCCTTTTTCATCTTTAATGCTATTGATTCTCACTTTCTCTTGTTTTTTTTTTGGTCAATCGGGCCAGTGGAGTGTCTATTTTGTTTATTTTCTCAAAAAACCAACTTTTTGATTTGTTGATTTTATGTATAGTTTTTTTGATTTCTATTTGGTTTATCTCCTCCCTTGTTTTGATGATTTCTTGTTTCTTATTGTGTGTGGGACTCTTCTGCTGCTGTTTTTCCAGATCCTGGAGGTGTGAGGTTAGTTCCTGTATTTGGCGTCTTTCTTGGGCCTTGACATGGGCTCCGATTGCGATGAATCTACCTCGTAGCACTGCTTTGGCGGTGTCCCACAAGTTTTGGAATGTTGTATCAGAGTTTTCATTGGTTTCCATAAATTTTTTGATCTCATCTTTAATTTCTTCTCTGACCCATTGTTCGTTTAATAGCATATTGTTCAATTTCCAAGACTGCCTATACTTCCTGGGGAGTTTTGAGTTGTTGATTTCCAGTTTCATCCCATGGTGGTCTGAGAGGGTACATGGTATGATACTAATGTTTTGGAAGTTGTTTAGATTCGCTTTATGTCCTATCATGTGGTCGATTCTGGAGAAGGTGCCATGCACCGCTGAGAAGAAGGTATAGTCTGTGGCCTTAGGATAAAAAGTTCTATATATGTCTACTAAGTCCAGTTGTTCTATTGTTTGTGTGAGCTCTGTTGTTTCTTTGTTGAGTTTTTGTTTCGTAGACCGGTCCATTGTTGTTAGAGGTGTGTTGAGATCGCCTACAAGAATTGTGCGGGTGTCTATGTCTTCCCTTAAGTCTGTAAGTAATTGCTTTACGTAAGTAGGTGCATTAAGATTCGGTGCATAAACATTAATGATGGTGATTGCTTCTTGATGGATCATTCCTTTCACCAGTATAAAATGGCCTTCCCTGTCTCTTTTGATGTTAGTTAGAATGAAATCTATCTCGTCTGAAATTAGGATAGCTACCCCAGCTTTTTTTTCTCGTCTATTGGCGTGAAATATCTTTTTCCATCCCTTCACTTTCAGTTTCTTTGCATCCTTTCTGGTTAGATGCGTTTCTTGTAGGCAACAGATGGTTGGGTCTTGTTTGATGATCCATTCTATTAATCTCTGTCTTTTGATTGGTGAATTTAGACCATTTGTGTTGAGAGTTAAAATTGAGAGGTTGCAATTTTGCCCTGCCATGTGATTGTGTTGTGTGTGTGTTGTTGCCTATGTAATTGTCTTGTTGGTGCGGCCTTTAGTTTGGAGACCTTCTTATTTGCCAACTTTGTTTGTGATTTGCCTCCTTTTTGTCCGGGACTAGCGCATTTCTAAGGAGACTTTGCAGAGCTGGTTTTGTGTAGACATATTCTTCTAGTTTTTCTTTGCTATTGAAGTATCTGATTTCGTTCTCATATACAAATGAGATCTTTGCTGGGTAGATTATTTTTGGTTGACAGTTGTTTTGTTTCAGGACTTGGAAGATCTTTGTCCATTCTCTCCTTGCTTGTAGGGTCTCTTCGGAGAAGTCAGCAGTGATTCTGATGGGTTTTCCCCTGTATGTGATCTTTTCTCTACTTCGTACTTGTCTCAGGATTCCTTCTTTGTCTTCATTGGAGTAGAACTTGAGCACCGTGTGTCTGGGTGAAGATCTCTTTGGATCATGTCTGTTGGGAGTTCTCTGTCCATCCTGTATGCGGGGTGGGTTCGCGTTCCAAGTGTTTTGGAAGTTTTCCTGTATAATTTCATCGAGCACTGCTTGCATCCCAGATTCTCTTTCTACTCCCTCGGGGAGGCCGATGATCCGAATATTCAATTTTCTAAGGTAATCCTTCATCTCTTGCATCATTTTATTAGTTTTGCTGAGGTTTGTCTCCAGCTGTTTAATTCGCTGGGCACTTTCATTTTGTGTGTCTTCTGTTTCAGAGATCCTTTCCTCTGCCGCATTTATTCTGTTGATGAGGCTTTCAATCTTATTATCTTGGGCATCCAGTTTGGTTTTGATTTGTTGTATTTCGGTGATTATGCGGTTCTGGAGGTCTTCCAGCTTTATGTCCACGTCTCTGAGAGATTTTAGCATTATTTTCATCAATTCCTTTGTTGGTAACACTTCCATGTCTTCATCTCGTATCGTCGATATTGATAATGGCTTTTGGCCCTTGTTTGGTGGGGTGCTGGCTCTTTCATCTGGAGCACAACTCTTTCTGGTGGTTTTTCCCATTGCGTTGGTGTATTCTGGTGAGGCAAATGGGCCCGTGTGTTGAGGGGCTGTCAGGTGCTTTCCTGTAGAGATTGGAGCCTGTAGGCGTGGTGTTGCCGGGCGTGGTAATTTTCAAGGCACCGTTGGTGCGTTCTCAGGGCCCGGGGCTGTAGAGCACCACCTTGGGGGCCCAGTGGATTCCAGGCACACTCTGGGCACCTCTTCTACAGGTGTGACACCCCAGGGCGTGGCGGGATGGAGGCGCTCTCTGGGTGTGCTCCCTTCACGGGAATCCGCAGGGCGTAGAAGGTTTTATGTGCTTTCTCCCTGCGTTCTCCGTGTCAGGGACTGCAGGGTTTTTCAGAGCCCACCTGGTGCGTCTCCCACACACGGGACTGTGGGTGAGGCACTTTCCAGGCGTGGCTCTTATGCAGTGAATCCACCACTCGTGGTGTGTGGGTGTTCAGAGCCCCTGCTCCCGTGTGGCTCCCCCACACAGGCCCTTAGCGGAGGAGTGGCCCAGGCGCCCTGTTATAATGACTTCACGGCGGCAGGTTCGCACCGTGTCAGTTTGGTGCAGGAGTTCTGTCACCTGACACCTGCGCTACGGAGGTGCTGCTGCTGTAGGCGGGGCGCCCAGAGTCCTGGTGGTTTCAAGCACTCACCAGGCAGGATGTGGGGGACTCCAGACCCTCGCCAGCTACCTCTGCGCACCGAGCCGCACTGGTCCCCTCAGCGCAAGAACATCCGATGCGCCTTCCCGGGGCCCCCTCAGCCACCAACACAACACCACTGTACGTAGTTCCACACAGACCCAACAGTTTCGGCCGTCTGCTCCGCGTTCTGAGGCTGTAGCCTCAGCAGGGGGCAAGAAATGCGGAGGCTGCCACGTCAACCCCCAGCTCACCAAACGTCCGGCCGCTGCAGTCTGCCTCCACCGCTGCCGAAGGCCTCCCGCCGGTGACGATCCCCCTGATCTCCCCGCCTCCGAGCTGGCCGCGTCTCCCGTCAGGCCGTTTTCAAGAGTGACTCAGCAGGTCTGGAGTGGGATGTCGGTTTCTCTGCCTTTGCCCTGCTCCGTTCTCGTTGTTCTTCCGAGTTGTGTGGAAGTATATTTTGCATGAATATTTTTGTGTTTATTTTCATTTGCTTTTATCTTACTGCAACATTTACTTCAAGCTTTTTGAGATAATGGCAAATTCTGATTCGGCTTTCCTACATACATTTTGATCTGCTCTTGTCCAGTGGGCCTTCACCAAGCCCTCTATACGTCTCTCTAGTCACTCTGCCTTGCCTTATTTGTAACACAATCCAGGCACAGATTGTCTTGTCCCACACATTTTTATGGTCTGTTACTCCTGTCATATCTTTTGCTGCATGAATTCCTAAAGGACAGGACTTAACAGCATCCCATTCCCTACAATCCTCTAAGATTCTCTTTTTAAAAGGTTTATTTATTTTCATTTGAAAGGCAACAACCAGAATTGTGTTGGTCTGAAGCCAGGAGCTTCTTCCAGCTCTCCTAAGTGGGTATAGGGGGCTCAAGTAGTTGGGCCATCTTCTACTGCTTTCCCAAGTCATTAGCAGAGAGCTGAATCAGAAGTAGAGGCATTTAAGTCGATGCCCGTATAGGGTGCTGGGATCCACAGGCATAGGCTTCATGTGCTGTGTCGGCCTGGTGAGATTTCTACTGCTCAGTCCAATGTGTACTCTACCAGCTTACGCATGCAACAGTCCTTCATACTGATTTCTTTCATACATATTTCTGAGCACCAGCTGTGTGTTCTAGCACACACCAGTGTTCTAGCAGAGGAGGGCCTGCACATGGCTTTTTACCCCTCACACTGGTCTTGTTTTCTTTTGACATGGGGTCTCTGAGGCTGAGCTGGCTCTGGCCTTCGTTTCTCTTCCACAACCAGACCTCTCAGAACCTCTCAGAACCGACGCATGTACACTCTGTGAGGCAAAGAGCTCCGTTTTCACTCAACAGTGTCCTGTCTGGTACAGAGTAGGTGCTCACTCAGTATCATTTGAAAGAGTAAATTGTTAAGTTCTGACCTGGTGAGTGATGAGAGATGATACTAACACACTAGCTCAAAAAAATAGTAGCCGAGGAAGTGTAGAGTAATTAATTGGTGTGTCTGCCTATTACTAGCAGTGAGACCTAGGACAAGTCAGCTGCTTTTTCTACTTACAAAACGGCAGTTCCAGTCCATATGAATGTGATGTGAGGATGTAGTGGGGTAGAGGACATGAACCAACAGGGAATTCCTGGACAGTTACCAGTCTTACCCAGTTATTTGTGGACGCACATCCTTGAGGAATTCAAGGGTCCCATCAGCGTCTGCTAATGTTCACCAACAGCCAGTCTGTCATTGCAATGCTGCCCCCCGCTGGTTAAAACGCTGAATTAACTTTCTAAAAGGTGAAAGGAAACCTGAGTACTTAGACCTCTGCATCCTGTGTTTGGGGCCTGTCTCTCATATGCGAGAAAGAACTCACTGGGGCATTATTTGCTGAGATACATTATTATTATTATTTAATATGAGTTTAAAAAGAGATCTTCGGGCCCGGCGCGGTGGCGCAAGTGGTTAAAGGTCCTCGCCTTGCACGTCCGGGATCCCATATGGGCGCCGGTTCTAATCCCGGCAGCCCCGCTTCCCTTCCAGCTCCCTGCCTGTGGCCTGGGAAAGCAGTCGAGGATGGCCCAAAGCTTTGGGACCCTGCACCCGCGTGGGAGACCCGGAAGAGTCTCCTGGCTTCGGATCGGTATAGTATCGGCCCGTTGCGGCTCACTTGGGGAGTGAATCATCAGACGGAAGATCTTCCTCTCTGTCTCTCCTCTCTGTATATCCGCTTTTCCAATGAAAAAATAATAAAAATAAATCTTTAAAAAAAAAAAAAGAGATCTTCAAGGACCTTACCCGTAGAGATTTTGATTTCTTGGGGCTGGAAAAAAATCTTGGCGTCTGAATTTTGATAAATCTCTCCCAGAGATTAGGCTGTGTGCTCTGGGAAGAACAGGCTGTCTCCTGACCTGAAGGGTTGATGTAAAGCTGATATCCGTTAACATAACTGCAGAATGCAAAGCAAAGGAGATGATGCTGAATGCATCAACTAGAATGCACCATCCAGTCTGGGAGCTTCCCTTCCAGGGAACTTGTCCGTCAAAGTCTTCACAGAAAGAAGACCTGAATGCTTGCAAGACCCCATGCCGTGTCACCTAAGCCAGAGGTGAGACACCAGAGAAGCTGCTTGCAACACTCGCAGTTGTTGACAGTGGAGAACACGGGGACGCGGAGCCTGAGGGGAGGCCTTTGCTCTCATGATCAGACGTCCTTGCTTTCACTTGCATTTGTTTCCATGTGGACTTTGTTGTTGGAGCTGAGATTTTTGTCTGTTGTGACTGGCTGGTACGTTAGTACATCTGCCCATCTGTCCCCCTTTTTTCACATTCCTGCAAGTCCCAGGTGCTTGAAGAATACTCCCTTCCTGAGACAAATAGAATGTATTTGCACACACATGCACACCTATTTGCAAGTTTTACACAAGTGAAAGGCAAACACTTATAGACAACTCTGAAAATCCTTCCAACTATTTTTTGTGTGTGTGGGATAGGACTTTTTAAAAGATCTCCACTTAATTTTTGTTGCTTTCATTTATGAAAAAGGAAATAGTTTTTTTTTTTTTTTTTGGCCACAGATCTAATGTCCAACCTGATTACTGGAGGAAAAGCAGAGCCAAGTGGTGGCAAGACCAGGGGTCCTCCTTGCAGATTTGTGTGCCCGTGAAGATGAATCCGAGGGTTGTGAGGTGCCAAGGTGGGAAGGAGGTGTCCTGTGGAATCTGTATGACTCCACAGGCTGCTGCTGTCAGTTGGGATGGTAGAGGAAGTGGCATTTTCAAGAAGAGCAGAGGCTTTTTCTGATGCTCCCTGGGCCCACAGGAGCAGAGACATTTAAATTGACTTTCATTCAAAACAGAGGCACTTGAGGAGGCGATGAGATGATGAGATCGTGGTGGAAGTCACAGCCAGAGGGCGGCCACCTTGATAGGAGACAGTATGGCTGCTCTGATGGTGTCTGCCCAAGACGTTGATGCTACTTAAAAGTGGTTTATTCCAAGGAGCAATAACTACTTACAGGCAATGCTTTACAAAGGCCGACAGGACACTGGGAAGTAACAGATGTCAGTGTCAGCTTCCTGCTCAGATGCTGTGGGGGTAGTGTTTGGCATGGAGCACTGAGATGCTTGACCTGAGGGACCATTGCTGGCTGTCACATCAGATCCAGTTACACCAGCCAGGGAGCCATCCCCAGACACCCACAACAAACCACCCCGCCCTGGGATCCTCTCCCCAGCCTTTTTCATCTACCTTTGTTCATTCGTTTCTGCATGTAAAATGACACCATCACGAAGCATCCTAATTTGGAAGCTTCCCAGAGCACACAAGATCTGGAAAGCAAGATCAGCCCCTTCTTCCCCACCCCGTCCCCTTGTCCCTTAAAGTCGCCCTGCTCTACTCCCTCTGGTTTCCCCTCACCCAGCACAGGGTAGCCCAAGGGCCACTCACTGTGTATTTGAGGGAAGACAAGCAAGTTGATGCATACCCCTAGGAAGACATGTTTCTGTAGTGCACATTTCTTCAGGTTTTGAGATATTTCTTCAACTCTCTCTGAAGACCCACCTCATTCTCTGTAACTGCTGAATAACCGCTCACCTATTGAAGGGCCTTTAAGCTGCTTCCCTTTCTCACTGTTGCCAGTGAGGCTGCCATTACTTCCTTGCACAGGCCCCTTGGTGCTCAGGAAAGCATGTGAGGGTCACTGGCCAGACTGCTCCTTGCTTTCTCATCCACTGTGCTGAATGCCTATGAACTCAACTGAGGAGAAATTCCTTTTCCTGGGAGTGGTAGGGAGTGTCGGTCTTGAGCTTGGATCATGAACTTGGCAACACACACACACACACACACACACACACACACACACACACACCCCGTCATAGGTTTATTCCAGCCTGCTCACTAGGGGGCCTCATTTTATATCATGTGCCAGGTAGCCTTAACACATTTGAGCATACTAACCTGAGAGTCCTCAGGTTTGAGTTCTCACATAGACTTTGCCTCAACATTGCCAAAAGTGTTGGAACAAAGGACTTGGTTTCCATGACCTTCAGTTTCTTCATCTTGAAAATGGGTCTGGAGGAGGAGAGGCGGAAGGATAGACACAGTACTATTTAAGGACACTTTTCTGTTGACTTCCAGGGTGAGGCATCAGTAGTTTGACCTTGACCCTGTTTGCTCTGGCAGCCAAGAGATGAATGGAGACCTGATGTCTTAAAAAGCACAGTTAGCTTTCCAGAATGAGGTCAGAACCAGTAGTGTGGTGACCTCTGCCCCTGGGATCAGCAGCTCTGCCTTGCCAAGTTGTTGATGCTGCTTGCTCAGCTGACCCCTGGTCCTGTCCTGATCTGTCCTGGCAGAGGAAAGTCTGGAGAACATCTCACTTGTAGCTCAAATATCTGCATTTGTGATGGACGCCAGGCTATAATGTCACAGACACCTTCATCAGACTTTGTGACAGAGTCATAAAACAGAGTGATGAGGACAAAATTCTTGGGGTCACACTATTGGGTTATCATCGAGGTGTCATAGCATCCTGATGCTGACACTAATCAGGCAGCAACAGGACTTTTCCTCATATTCTGTCCCCCTGTTTCAAAACTTCACCTGCTTCATGTCCTGTCCCTCTTCTTTATAGCCAAAGTGGGGTCATAAACTCTGGAACTTTCCCTAGTTAAATTTTTATCCTTGTGAGGATGTCTCTACTTCTTACTCATTAGCATAGTGACTGGCTCTGGATTTTGAAACACTCTCTTTCTTTAAATTCTGTATCCCCATACTTTCTTGATTCATCTTCGCTTGCTAGCCACCCTATTAATCTCTTTTACTGGTTTCTGTCTTCTGTTATTCCTATGAGAATCAGTGTCCTTACAAGAAGGTTCAGTTGTGACATATGCTTTATATGCTATCCTCTGTTTAATCCCTTAGGCTATCTCATTCAGTCTTGTGACTTTAAATGCCAACTACACCAACAACTTCTAAATCAACAACAGCTTCTAAATATATACTTTGGATTATAAATTACTCCTGAAATCTAGACACCCATCTCTAGTAACTCACTGCTGCCACCTAGCAATGCAAGAGAGTATTGCAGTGTATCTTGCTACCCAAAGAAATGATTGAAATTCAAAACTTAAAGTTCAGTTTCCACTAAATGTGTATTGCTTTTGTCCCCATTATGAGATTTAAAAAATCATTATGCTGTCACATCATAGGTCAGGGGTCAGATGTATTTTGTTAGATATTATTGGCATTTAAATCAGTGGACTTTGAATACAAAGCAGGTAATTCTCTAGAATGTGGCATCCTCCAATCAGTGGATGGCCTTGAGAGCAAACACTGAGGTTTCCTGAAGAAGGAATTCTCTTAATGACTGCAGCATAGAAACACTGCCTGAATTTTCTAGCTTTCTGCTCTATGATTCAAATTTAAGGCAGTAACATCAGTGGCTTGCTGGTCAGCTTAATGGATTCTGCATTTACCAGCCCCTTCAATTGCATGAACCAGATTCTGAATATCTATCTATCTATCTATCTGTCTATCCATCCATCCATCCTTCTATCATCTGTTTGTCTATGTGTCTACCTTCTATTGGTTCTATTTCTCTGATGCTAATATACCCTTCTTTCAAAATATGCCAAATACCTGAGCCCTTCCTATCAACTCTACTGATACCATTAGGTACATGACTGTCGTCATGTCTGCTGGAGGTCACAGTTTCTTCAGACCTGAAATGCCATCCATAGGCAATTTTACACAGAATAGCTGGGGGTGATAGTTTAGAAACCACAATTCAATCATGCCTCTCCTCTATTTAGTGTCCTCAGTTGGTCCCCATCTCGTTCAGAGAATGGTTGAAGTCCTTAGTGGCCTTCAAGGTCCTGTACAGTTTAGCCTCCTGTACTTTTCTCTGACTTCAACCCTAGGCCCTCCACTGCTTCTTCTACACTGAAGCCACACATGCTCTTCCCTAACAAGCCAAGAAAGTTCCTACCTCAGGGCCTTTACCCCTGCTGCTCTCTGCTCAGAAATCTCTTTGTTGTCATGAATTCATTTGCGCTTCCTGAAAGCAAAAAAGTGCTGGTTTTAATGTGATGACTTCACCCAGCATGGACTGTTCATTTCAGACTTGTCAGGATTTATGCCTCAACCAGCTGCCTCAGGGTGCCATCCATGACCATTGTCTTGGGGATCCTCACAATGGTTGGCGTCCATCATTTAGCTTCTGATTATTGCTGCACCTGTATAAGAGTGACGTACAAGCAAGTCAGAGAGAGGTGGGAAGTTAAATTAGAGCAGGGCTTCTTGTCACTCTTTGGTTCTCACAAACCTGCAAGAGTTTTGAGTGGCTGTCTTCTGAAGATACACTGGCTCTTTCATCTTGGGTCCAAGAAAACTGGTAATTCATACTTAAAACACTGTGCTTTGGTGAAGGAAGGGCAAAGGACACAGTACAGGAAGTAAATACCTTAAAGGGATGTGCACAGAGAAAACATCCTCCATGGGGGCAGTGTGATCGCTGTGCTTCCTGTGTCCATCCTCCCATGTCACCCCTCTCTTCCTGGACCTTTGTTTCAGGAAAGCAGTGTAAGAACTGGTTTCCAAAGGTAAAAGGTAGAATAACTCAAGATTTATTCATTAGAGGCATACAGACAGAAGCATAATATGGGACAGCTGCAAGATGGATGCCTGTTCCACAAAGCAGGAAGAAAGGGCTTATATAGACAAAAGTGATTGCCCCATGGCTACCTGAGAGGCACCTGGAATTTCTCAAGAAAGATTAATATTCCTAAGAGACATTCAAAGCATCAAGTAAGAGACATTTCAGGTGATGGAGGAGCAGCGGGTTACTTTAAACACTTTCCTTATCACACAGGGTTTGGAATGATTGGCAGAGCCGCCCAAAAGGAGAGATGGCTGTTTAAACCAAGATGGTTGTGGTCACATCATGTTGGATCTCTATAATCTTGCACAAATGGTCAGCTGGCTCCAGTGGCCTCTGTGTTGGCTCCAGTGGCCTCTGTGCTAGGTCACACAATCCTTCCTCGTTGTGTGAACTGGTAGTCGAAGAAGGAGTTTGTACATCAGGAATGAGATGTTCTTGATTACGGAATCAACTAGACACGGATCAGGTCCTACACCTGACATTAGTGGAAAGTGGGGAGGGCTTGGGGAAATTCCATGCCTCTCCTCATCTATTTCTCCACTTATAAAATAGAAATGTTATTGGCTACATCATGGGGGTGTGATGAGATTAAAGTGACACACGATGAGTGCCTGTCCCATGGGAGTCTCACTCAGGGTGAGTCAATGTCGAAATTGAAGCTGGCCCTTAAGGACATGCACAAGACCTGTTCCCTGGGGCTGAGCTGGAGCTTGCAACCCTGCTCCTGACCACTGCAGTGAGACTGACCCCAAAGTCACCCTCCATGCTGCCACCTCAGTGCTCCTCAGGCCACTGTCCTCCTTAAAATGCTTGTGAAACTGAACTCAGTGTTGCCTTTCAGTTTGTCAGCAAGTCAGGACTCCACCTCCTCTTGGCCTTCACCTCTTTGTTTTCATACCACTTGCCCTGGACTTTTGCCAAGGCACGAGGGAGACACTGAGTGATCAGTGATTCAGGAGCTTACTGGGGGAGGCAGTCAGGGTCTGCCATCCTCCAAGGTATTCAGCCACTTTTCCCCATATCCTTTGTAAGACATCATGGGGGTTTCCCAAAATTCAGCGACAGTGTGTCAATTGCACTCCCCTGCTTTACTGTCTCTTTGACTGGGGAAAAAAGACTAGTCTGGTGGGACCAGTTTTTCGTGCTTATCTGTAGCTTAAATATATTTGGTATTTTTTGTTCCCTCACCTGTAAAATGCTGAGCTACCTCAGGCCACTTCGAGCTCTGGGAGCTAGCCGCTGGGCTAGGCAGGTCATTGTCAGGAAGAAGTTGGCTCCTGAGGCTGCTGGGGTTGAGGTGAGACACTGAGCCCACAGCTTTGCCTTGCAGAGAGGGCTGGGTGGGGACCACTTTCCAAGAGAGGCAGGCAGGGGCGTGTGGACCCAGGCAGTCAGGAAGGGAGCAAGACCAGCAGCTTGGATTCCTGGATGCTCTCTGCCCTCCTCCCCCAGCCTGGCCACCCCCACAAGAACCAGACTGTGTGTATGTGGATCCTAGAATGTGAGGAATGTGCCACAGCCTGATAGGCATGAAGCAAGCTGCAGAGAGGCAGGGAGGAGCACTGCTGCCCAGGCAGAGGCCTGACAGTGTAAGGACTATCAGGCCTCCAGGCTGGGCGGCCCCTCCCATCCTGCCTTGGCCTCCTGCTGCAGCTGGGATATCAAAGGCTGCATTGTACATTGAGCAGCTTTGGTCCTTCGTGTGCCAGGGAGGAGGCGGAAGGAGGGACACCGAGGGGAGCTGGTTCCCTCCCAGCGCTCTTCTGGCTGGTGTTCCCAGGGGCCTCGGCCCAGGGAGGATGGTGCACACATGGGTGGCTGCTTCTGCATCCCCGGGGAGCGTAGCCTGTCTTGGGGCCCAGGTGAGTTGTTTTTGCGGGGTGGGGGTTGAGGAAGCAGAGGACTGGCCTATGGCTTGGCCCAGGTGATTGACCCAGCAGAGGCTAGGAGACCTGCCGAGTCACAGAAGCTGTTCTTCCAGAGACAGGGAGATGGTGTGTCTCCTGGCAGTCTTCTCCTCACTACTTCAGTATTTGTCATTCCAGATTCATGAAAAGAGCAAAGCTGGGAAGCATCTACTTTTCCTGAAGAAAGAGGCTTTGAGCTCATTTGGCCCAGGAGGAGCACGAGCTGCTCTTGGCTGCCACTCCCGGGGTGTGACTAAGCCCTTCCTTCCTTTCCTCCCAAGATTCCCTTAGACAGGAAGAAAGTTCAGGCAGTGAGTTCCTCTGTGGCCCATGGATGGTCATAAATTTGGCTTCAGTCACTCAACACTATTTTGGTCAGGGTTGCTGTTTCTGGAGAAAAACAGGCAGTTTCCTGCCTCCCACCTGCTCTAACTTAAATGTTCTGAATACATCAAGTTAAGGTGGTCATCTTTGCTTAAAGTTGTAAAATCACACAAGGCTGGCACCAGGTGACCAGACTTCCTGGTGTGTCTAACTCTGGCGTCCTCTCAGGATGCAGTCAGGGCTACAACTGACAGCTCTGGGCACCCTAGGATGGTGGGTCACACCAGTGCAAGCTCCATGCTTCTTCTCAAGAGAAGAACAATGAGTGGGCCCCTTGGTCTCTCCCAGGGTGTTTATCAAGATAAGCAGTTGCTTGGGAGTGTGTATGTTACAGGGAGAGGATGTGTTGGGGGAGGGCTTGCTCAAGAGATGGAGAAAAGTATGAGACTCCCAGAGGTGGTTCCCGGCCTTTGTGAGCTTATACAGCGGCATCCGGGAGCATTGCCATGGCTCCTGAGAGAGGAGTCAAGGAGAACCCCTTGTTCAGGGCTCTCATTTCTCTGATGGACAACTTCGTCTTTCCCTGCAGTCTCATGATGTGGGCTTGTAGAAGGCACCCGAGGTCCTGGAGCAGCCATGCTTCCCAAGTCTCCACTTAGGTGCCTTGGCACCTGCAGCTTGGGCCACCTCTGCCTAGGCAGGTGACCCTGTGTTTAACCACTAGTCTTTGAGGCTAGAGTATCTGGGTTTTACTTTTGTTTTTCTACTTGCCTCAAGTAATTTATCTACTCTACGTTTTCATTTCCTCATCAGTAGATTTTATGAAATAATTATGCCTTCCTCATGGTTGGGATTAAGTCTACATGTAATTCACTGAAAACAGCCTGGCACATTGTTAATTGAGTACAAAGTATAGCAGCTATTATTATTTACATTTCTAGGATGCTCACATATAACTGTCTCTCTCCAGGTCATCCCTAAAAGTCAGGGCATAATCTGCTGTGTAGAGGTGTGGAGGGGCTCTGCTCCTGCTCGCTCACCTCTGATTCCTGTCTCTGCTGCTGTTTGACAGCCCGGAGCTTCCTGTGCAAGAGAGTTCTGCAGACCGAGTTCATGTAAAGCATAGCTCTGCTATCCAAAACAGGCACTGAGTGCTGAAGAAGGCATCCCAGAAATTCCTATGGCACTGTCATTCACATGTTTAGATCTTTCACCTATTTTTTGTTTTTGAAAACTTTTGGTGGGCAGCCTAGAGTCACAGTTTCACCAAGACTCAGCCCACCATTTCTTTCTGCCAGGGCTTTTCACACAGTCTTTCCATATTCTCCTATTCATCAGAACCTTTCCCTAGGGTGGCTGGTACAGGAGCTGTAGGCCTGGGGCTAGGTGATGTAAATATTCCTGTTCTAGATGCCCCTGTTTACCCAGAGAACTGGAACAAAGGTTGAGAGACATCTGGAGCTGTTACTGACCTGAAGGTCTTTGACGCAATCATGACAGAAGCTGACAGGTGGTCTGACTTTTAACCTAGACAAGGTTTATGGGGAAGACAACATAGCAGAGGCGCTCCATTGGGCAGGGAGGGCTTTGAGTTTTATGAGTCAGGTTCTGTTTCTGTTCTGTCTCAGAGTGACTTGATGATATATGACCTTGAGCAAGTCTCTTCTATTTGGTTTTCCTGGCTTTAAACTGGGTATAATGGTGGTATCAATCAAGTGGAACTTTGGTGGGAGTGTGGGGAGGGATGACTGATTAAATTGTATAATGCACTGTTTTATTGTTAGCTAATGCAGACCACTCCCATATCCTTTCTTCCCAGTTCCTGACTCCCCTGGAGGAATCTGTGCTCATGTTGTTTTGGCTGCTTTGGCCTTGTGTCTGTTTTCGTGGGAGTTAACAGTGAGGAGAAAACAGTGAGTTCTCAGGGTTAAGGGAGGCAGGAAAGGAGAGGGCTGTTGATAGCACTAACCACTGGATGGCTGCCCAACTGACCTGCTGGGGGACGGGGAGGATGCAGTAACGGATGTTGGCCCTGACTAACCCTTCCCCCTTGCATGCTGCACACTCACATGTGGCCCCTGCCTGTGGCATCTGTTACCGGTGATGTTCCTCATTTGCTCACAGCAATCTCCCAGTTGCATACGGTGAGTAGCTGGCTTTTTGGTCAATTGCCATCCTCTCTGACTTTCCCAACCCTCTGTGTTTCTTGTCATTATTTAATAATATTGTGATTACTCACCATGGATCACAGGGAACATCATTCCAAAGTTCATTTGTGTAACAATAAATTTCTATCGCTTCTCCCTCATCTTCGAAACATTTTTGAAGAAATTTGGCAGAGTTTCACTGTTTCTAAAAGTTATTTTTGGAGGGGAGAGAGCAAGAACACGTGTGTGTGTGAGCTTCTGACTGCAAAAGTCTGCAACACCCAGGGTAGGCCATGCTGAATCTTGAAGCTGAAAGTCTGTCCAGGTCTCCCACAGGGGTGTCAGGGGCCCAAGCACTTGAGCCATCACCTGCTGCCTCCCAGAGTGCACAATTAGCAGGAAGCTGGAATTGGGATTGGAGCCAGGGATATGTGAAGCAGGTGTTTTAGCAACATCTTAACCATTCTGCCCACCACTGCAGATTTACGTCATTAAATTGAAAATACAAAAGAGAGATTTGCTTTATATAGATCACTGATGTTTATAATCTTCATTTCAATTTTTTTTGGAAAATATGAAAATAATTAGTATAACAATAGGGCATGGATGTGGGCAATAGTGAATGTTGGCAATTATAACATTTCACTTTTGAGTTTTAAAGGATTCATGACACATTTGGAGCATATCAACAATAGATAACATCAGAATAATAAGCCCACCAGTCTTATCCTTTTCTCTCTCCACAAAGTTAATCATAGTCATGAATTCAGTGGTTTTATACTTCTACATATTCATTAACCCTCAAGTACTATGATGAATTCTTTTGCAGATTTTAAGAACTTAAACAAAATAATATCACTATGTAACTTACTTTTGTTCCACTTAGTATATTATCTGGGCTTTATGTATACAGATAGGTATAGCTGTAGTTCTAATTTGATATTTGTCACAGCAAGGAGAATGTGGGTTTACAGCGCAAAAACTGCTGATAATATGCTTGTTGGGTCAAAGGAGAATAAAATATGTGGGTTGGAGCAGAAAAACATGTTAGAGTAATGTTCACTATTTAGTTTTCTTGTTAAGGTTAAGAAGAGGGTGATGGGTGAACAGGAACACAAAAGTTTATGGTAGGGAGAGGATTCTCATTTCCAGGAAGTTATGCATGAGGTTTACTGGTCAGAGACTTTGGACCTTACAGTTCTGAAGTCTGGTCAGTTTAATGGACACAGCAAGATCTGAGCCCAGTGATTTAGGGGAACCTGTGACTTTTTGTTAACTTTCTCTGTGAGCTTGTGTGGTTGCTTCTAAACAGTAGAAATGACCTCTTAATTCACTGCAACACTCAGTTTTTGTTACTGTCCCTTCCCCATGGTCATCCCTCTAAATCAATATGCTGAACAGTTTTATTTGCTTATGTTAAAATACAGAGTGATTAAGTCAAAGCCCAGCTTAAGTCTTCAAATTCCTTCATGTTGAAATGTAATTCCATGTATAAAAACTGTAAACTGTAAATTTCTTTTGCAACTGTCATATGTTCTTCTTTTACAAAACCCTAATTTTATACTTTATTTCTTGTTTTTTATTTAAAGGTTTATTTATTTGAAAAGCAAAATGACAGAGAGGGGGAGAAACAAAGAAAAATCTTGAATCTATTGGTTCTCTCCCCAGATGTTCTCAACCCCTGGGGCTGGCCAGGCTGAAGACAGGGTCAAGAACTCCATTTGGGTTTCTCATATAGATGGCAGAGATGCAAACACTTGGGCCATCTTCTGCTATCTTTCTGGTTACGTTAACAGAAGCTGTATCAGGAGTGGAAAAACCAGGACTCGAACCCGTCCTCTGATCTAATGTGGCAGTTTAGCATACACTGCCACAACGCTCGTCCCTCCTTACTGTTTTCTCAGGGAGCTGCCTTTTTACCTCATGGGTCTGAAAGCCTCAGGTGAAGTGGCTTGAAAATTCTCGGAATGTAGGGGACAGAAATATCTAAGCTGTTAATTAAAAATCTATATCTCTAAGATTCTATTGCTAGATAATCAGAGGCAACATAGGTAGGGAAAGGCTCCCAGAATATTCTTAAAATCACCGTTTTACTAAATTTGTACTTCATATATAATTGTGTATAAAAATGTGTGGACTCTATGGTGAACCTTTATAGGGTAAATATTCCCACCTATGTTGTGCAGGCATAGCTGCGGGTGCGAGAGAGGCAATACCAGACAAGTCTAACATGCATTAAGGAGTCTTCATTAACCAAGCTTGGCAATGGCAGGGCCTACTAGAAATTAGCAAATGACAAGTCCATGTGCAATCCAGTCTGAATTGAAACCTTGAGAGGAACAAATGGTCATTACTGTGAAACCCATCTGTTAAACTGAAGACCTATGTCCCAGCTTCCCCAGCAATATAAATTATCCCAAGACACCTGTAGTGAACAACCTGGATACACCTACAAAGTTACAGACATTTACTTTTTCCTGGCTTCTCTGTCCACATTTCATTACTGCTAGACCTCACCTCTCCTAGAACTCTTAGAAATACAAAGCATCTTAGCATTCACATCTTCACTAACTCACCTGAACAGCAGGTAAGGAATATAGACATACGGGGCCATGTTTAGGAGCTACCTGTATTCAGAGTCTGTCCGCAGGAAGCCAATGAGCAAGCAGGGACTTGGGGGGCAGGGAGGCAAGAGCTGGAGTGCAGGAAGGACAGAAGCATGCAACCAAGGGAGCCCCTTCCTCTCATGGGCCTTTATGGGGGCTTGGAAAGGGAGTGATTATGCAACAACACAATACTGCCCCCTCTCAGGTTTCAGGTGATGCTTCCAAGCATGTGATCCTGAACTAACTGCCTAAGACCACAACAGTATAAATATATTCTTTTAAATTGCTTTTCGGTTTTCATCACTGACTGTGATTTACTGGTCTGTTCTAGGGCAGATGGACATTTGAGTTGTTACTAGACGTATTAGTTCTGTTTTCTGTTATTGTAACGAAATACCTTAGACTGGATACTTGATAAACAAAAGTGATTTCTTTTGCCAGAGCTCTGGGGGTTCAAGGGCATGGTACCAGGACTGGTTTGCCTCTTGTGGAAGGGTTGGCACCATGGCAGGAGGTGAGAGAGAGACAGGTTCAGGAGGCAAGATGGGAAGCCTGACGATTGACTCATTAGAAAAACTTATTTTCGTGAGAACAACATCAGTTCTTTCTGAGAGTAGCATGCGGTGATCTAGTTGCTTCCCATGAGAGCTCACGTTATAAAGGTTCCCTTTCTTAATGTTGCCACAATAAGAATGAAGCTTTGGGCATGCGAATCTTTGTGGGATGCTTTCAAACCATATCCAAACCTGGCTGTTAGGAACAGCGCTGGTCTGAATATTTTAGTGAGCATATGTATGTATTCTTTTCATGTGTGCATAATTTGAGCTTGAATTGACTATGTTTCCAAAGAAAATGTCCAAAGTTTATTCTCACATTTACAGTGTATGGGAGTTCCAGTTGCTGTGTATTCTCACACTTGCCTTTATTTGTCTTTTTCATGTGGCCACTCTGTTCCCTCATAGCTTTATTTCTTGTTTCTGATGCATTTAAGTAAATTTTCAATATTTGTTGGTGGTTTGAATGCCATCTTTGCTGAAGCACCTGTTAAAAATTTTTTGTTTAATTATTCTAGTGAGTTGCTCACTTATGACTTAAAAATTTTTGGCATTCTTTATGGGTTCCAGGTTTATGTTTTTTGATGACTGTATCTTTTGTCAATATTTTCTTCTATTCTGCCACTTTGTTCTCACTCATTTAGTTGCATTTTTTGATTAACAGAAGCTCCTAATTTAAATGTATTGCATTTTTTCATTATTTCTTCTAAGGATAGCACATTTCTATTCTGTTCAGGAAATCACTGGCAATTTTAAGATATGCAGATTTTCTACAAGTTTGTTTTGCATAAGCATCTTTCTAAAAGGGATATATTTAAATAATTCCTATTTAGGCAGGCCACAGATCATACTTAGCAAAACTACAGTTTTCTGCTAAAAATTTCATGCATTCTTTAGAAACTGTGTACTGTCCCTTCCAAGCAAGGCTTACTGTCATTGTTTAGGCCATTGTCTCTTTCCATGGAGTTCCACAACGGGAACACACTCTCTGACTTGTTGGGGCAAGTATTACTGAGTGACTAGAATGGGTGGTGAACAGAGTGGCCAGAGAACAAATGCTCCATAGAGGAATTGCAACCACTCAACATTAGCAGAGTTTTGGCATTAAAAATCAGGGCTCTGGACTACAGCGCAAACCCAAGCATTTTAATTATGTATTCTGATTTTTAGATGATGTCAAGCAATTCAAAGTAAAAAGTTCACTGAGTGGGGAAGGCAGAGGAAGACAAAGAGGAGCCTGTGGTCTGATTCCTAGAGTGGGTAAGCAGGCTGCCAGTCCAGGTGTGGCTCTAGGACCAGTAGCACAGTCACATCAGAAGCTCAGCTTTCAGGAGCCAAAGCACAATCTGCAGTTTATCAGCATACCCAGGTGGTTTCAGACACACAATAATATTTTAAATGCACCAATCTCAGTGTGTGGTTCTCAATCCTGGCTTGAAGTAGAATCATTGAGGCATGAAAGAAAATACCCACAGCTGCACTACAAACCACAGTATCAGGACCTCTTGGCATTTGTATTTTAAAAAAAGCAATCATGTGATTCATATAACCAACTGGGGTTCTGAAACTCAAATTTAGGTCAATTCTTCCCTTGTAGGTAGGGAAAGTGAAATCTCAAGAGGTGGGCAGAGAAAATGTTCTTCCCAAAGCCATCTAGTTAATATACACGAAAACCTGACTCCTGCTCATTCTTGTATCTCATGATATCTCATGATGTTTCAAACCTGGGCTTTTTTGCTTCAGTTGCTTTTGGTTCCTTGAGGGGGCTGAGCTTTAAACTGATCTTGTTCAACTCCAGCTCATTACTGCCAGCGTTCCAGCTAAGCTGCTTGGCTTCCAGCACTGAACAGCTAACAAGATTTAGTGGGTGAAGAGCTGTGAGTTGATGGACACACGTTCAAGATGAAATTCATTTCATTCTCTCTGCACATTATTCACAGTGCTAACTGCTCCCAAGTTGAAGGGCTTTCTCTTGGGCGCCAAATTTCTACCTGCGTGAGCATACAATGGAGCCAAGGACTCTTGGCAGTAATGTGATGATTTAAGTCCAGCACTGGCCAGCAGAGATTGTGGATGCCCATCTTTGTTGCACCCCTGGGCTGTGTCATTAGAAGCAAAGATTCCCAAATGCAAAACCCACCAAGGTCTTGTTGACTCTGAATGTTTATTTTGTAAGAACCTGAGAGGATTAAATAGGTAACTCACAAGTGTTGATTGAGCCAGGATTCCTATCCCTTCCTTCCAGGAGCAGGTAATGCTTATACCGTTCTAACTGCCTGTTATTGTTCTTGAGTAGTTTCATGGTCAGAAAAACAATCCAGCAGCTGATATTAATGTGCTTAAGACAGGGGTTCCCTTGCTATGTCTGGAGGATACCCTAGAGGAGGCCCACAAGTATAGCAGTGCTTGAAAAATTGTCCCCTGTGCTGTCCCATATCTACTTCCTGCTTCATAGCTGCACATGGTTCTCTTTCCAACTTTCTATCATCCAAATCAGTTCCTTCTAGCCCTCATCAATGTCATGCTCTTATTCTCATTTTCAGTCCATTTTGGCTGAAAAGACAGGAACTTTGTGTAGAATTTGGAAGAGAGAGGTCTCAGGATCCTTCTGCGTAGGACAAGCATACCGGGCTGTCTACACGGCCATTACCAGCATGCCCCAGTTGCCTGGCCATGTATGCCACTTTCCCTCATTTCACTCTAATCCATCTGTTCTCCAGTCTTTATCTTAGGGTAGTCAGATACAGGATAATCCATATAGACTCACTGTAAGTGTTGACCACCTTCAATGTGCTAATCCTTGGGACTTGGTGTGCCCTATGAATGGGCCTCGGCTTCTTTAATGAAAAGGAGACACCCAAGGCATCTGTGACATTGAGATAGTGTGTATGGCAGTTTTCTGATAACAACTGGGTACAAAATAATTATAAAGCAATAGTGATAACAGAAGTCTTCTTTGCCATGAGTCTTGGGAAGCAAAAAATGCCACTTTCTTATATCCTGTTTACATTTTTTCAAATGCTCTTTCATGGGATCTTTTCCAGGCAAAGAAGCTCCGTCCAGGGATCCAACCATATCAAGTGAGGATATCAGCCCATCTGAATACAAGGAAAGATGTTTCCTGTCACAGAACATGACTCCAGGTATTTGAATCCCAAGGAGATGTGCTATGTTTAAAACAGAAAATCTGGGGGCAGCTGATGGATGGCATGATGTCTGTGACGTAGTAGCAGGGTCCCTTTTTGAGGGAACTATCATGGGCTAGGTGATCTTCACATGTTCTTACCTTTAGGTAGAGTCATCCAAGCATCCACTTAGCAGGTGGGAAACAGAAGTGATTTCACTGCCCTTCTGTCATTACATGATGAGGAATAGGTACAAACTTGGTTCTTGTTTGTAACTGCTACACTCCACTATTCCTCCAAAAGCCCACCTTTCCTGGGATGTAAGCTGAAGGTTTGTGGAAAGGAGATCATGAATGCTTTAAGAATATAAATCATGTAAGAGACACTGAAGAAATATTAGAGCAGGATTTTCTTTTTTCCAGTTTCAAATTCTGTTAATTGCTTGGTTGATGATGAGAAAAACCTCACCCTTTGCTTCTTGCTGTTGTGTCAATCTGTTTCTCTGGGTGTCAACTTGGGTCATCCCCCAAAAAACCTTTAGTAACCATCTGTTGTTTCCTAATTGCAGTAGCGTCAGCGTTTTGCCTCATTAGTGCATGAAAACAAGTGAACAAAGAGTTTCTGTAGGTGAAACCAAATGGATTGCAGGCTGAACTTACCCACCTCTCAGTGTTTCCCACTGTACTGCAGTTTCCAAGAAGGTCAGCGAGTGAGAAGGCCAGGCTCCTTGGTGTGGAGGGAATCCATCAGATACATTATCATGATTACAAGCCGGCTTCTGCAAGGATTAAAATCCATCAATATACTTCAGACTGAACCTAAAAAAACTTGATTCATGACCCTTGCTGGGCACTAAACGGTCTTGCTGTGGGCCCAGAGGCTCTACTTTGAGTATCAGTCCTCCCTGACTGAGGTCTAAAAAAGAAATGTGCTTATTTAAATTTGGGTCCTCTGAGTTCCACATCAATGGTATTCAAATGCAAAGCAAGGGGCTGTCAATTGGCAGGGGCTATTCTGAAATTTCAGAGGGGACTTAGATCAGGCTTTTGGAAGGATGGGAGAAATGGAATAGGTAAGATAGCAATCACAGAATCAGTTGTTATCAAGTTCAATAGTTTTAATGGGGTGAGTGTCAGCAGTGAGCAGTAATTACTGGAGTACTGGGGGACGCGACAGGGCTATTGACGGATATATTCATTGAACATTTGATATGTGCCAGGCACTGAGCAAAATGTTTGATATGCAGAATCTCATTTAGTAAGTCACTTAAATCCCTGAGAGATATATACTATAGAAGCCATTGCGTTAATGGGAAAAGTCAAGTTTGGGAGAGCTGATGAATTGTTCATCAGGCAGTTATGAAGGGAGGAGACAAACCTTAAGCCCCAGTCTGTGTGACTCCTCCCTGGGTTTCACCTTCGCACTGAACAAGTACTGAAGCTTCCAGACAGTAGACTGGAGGAAGCTGCTCAAAGCGGAGGGTTTGGATGAGACTGGAACATGGCCCAGGAAGAAGGTGAGTGGAACAGCCAGCTACTTGAAGTTGACACCAAAGTCAAGTATTGTAGGCAACTTGGCCTGTAGTTACAGCTTTCTGAAGATTCCAGGTTAAAAATAGGCCCTTTAAAAAATATATTAACTTAAAAAAAGGTTTATTTCTTTTTATTGGAAAGGAAAATTTTCGGAGAGGAGAAACAGAAAGATCTTCCGTCCACTGGTTCATTCCCCAGGTGGCCACAATGGACAGACCGAGCCAATCCCAAGCCATGAGTCAGGAATTTCCTCTGGGACTGCCACGTGGGTACAGGGTTCCAAGGATTTAGGCCATCCTCCTTTGTCTTGCCAACCCACAGGCAGGGAGCTGGATGGGAAGTGGAGCAGCTGGTACATGAACCAGTGCCCATATGGGATCCTGGGGCATACAAGGTGAGGATTTAGCTACTAGGTTACTGTGCTAGGCTCCAAAATAGGCCTTTTAAAGGTGGGAGTTTAGGGCTGTCTTGTAGACCCAGGTGAGTATGAGAGCAGCTGTACAGAACTCCTTTGCAAGATCCAGGTAAGTTAGAAGGGAGATGATGCAGTCTTATGCCTTCCTGTTTATTGTGCTAGGTGATTATTCATGGGTTTGCTCATGGTCCAATGAAGGCACATTGCAAAGTGTGATCTGAAGATGAACCCTCTCAGTGTGCCCTTTCCTGCAGCTCCAGCCCAAAGTGCACCCTACTCTTTGGCTGCTTCATTACTTTTCCTCTCAACCCAGTTATGCATTTTCATGCAATTTTGCTCCATTGGAAATTATTGTGTTTGTGAAATTAGTTACTTTCAAAATAGAATATGAGTTCTGTGGGATCAGAGCCCATGCCTGTGTTATCCTCTGTGGTATTCTTCATACTTGGAACTCTTAGGATGCTCTCTGCAAGTGGTTGGTAAATAAAGTGGGTATTTTGAAGATACTACAGGTAGACTTTAATGCATTACCCTGACAAACATTAATAATTTCAATATCAGAAAGAAACTGGCTAAAGAAAAGGGATGTGTACATGTATAACACAGAAAATAGTCCATGTCTGTTACATAAGTCCATTTCCTTAGATGTGGATCAACAGTTTCCCAGATTCACATAGGAGCCCCTACACACCCTGACTGCCTTTATTTACCATCAACTCCTGGGATGGAAATCAGCAGAAATAAACAGTGGCAGGCCATCAACTCCTGGGATTCTAGAGCTCACCTCCAGAGCCTGCCTGGGCCTCAAGTATACTTTTTCCCTTAGATGGATAGCTTAAACATACACTCCAAATTGTTAAAACCACTGTAATCTGTAACTAATGAGGATATCAATTTAAACTTTACACAAAGAAAAACATTGCAGATTGATCTAATTCCCTCTTTCTTTTAATTGTGTTTCCAGCTTAATCTCTTTCTTACTGTTCTTTAGATCTGACACTCTCCTTCTGTGTGAAGAGCCGCTCCAGGAGGTGCGTGAATGCACCCCTGCAGGAAGCTGCCCGCAGGCGTCTCTGGGCACTGGAGATTGAGGACCAGGAGGTGCGTGCACTATTTAAGGTGAGTGCATGCTCAAGCTAATAATTATAATGATTTTAGTTTTAAATCTCTGGAACTTGGAAATATTAGCTGCCAATTTGTACAACTAAATCATTTCTTTAGTTTGAGTGTATTTGGTATGGGCAGGAGCTGGTTTTGATAAGAGTGTTGGCCTTTTGGGCTAAGGCTTGAGAAGGACAAGTGCACAGGCTGAAGCTGAGGGCTGGAGTCATTTGTACCTGAGATCCGCTGTGTGCTGTGCAACTTATTTGCACATTGCTCAACCTCTTGTGCCCAGTCCCCTAGAATATAAACCAGAGATAATGTAATTTTTCGTTAGGTCCACAATGTTATTGATTATACTTTGCACTAATACTTTATGTACCTCCAAGAAAGAAAACTAAAGCTACCAAGTAGGATGAAGTATTCCCCATCTTTTATTTCAGAAAAGGTTCAATGAAAAAAAAAGGAGCTTTTAGAATGAATTAAATGTGATAATTACGTACACTCTCTTCATTGGGTTATTGAGGAATTAAATAAGGTACTGCTGATACTGCTTTTGGTGGAGTATCTGGTTTGTTACATTCCATGCAAATCAATTTTTAAAAATTTTATTTTTATTGGAAAGGGAGATTTACAGAGAAGGAGAGACAAAGAGAAAAGCCTTCCATCCACTAGTTCACTCCCCAAGTGGCTGCAATGGCCAGAGCTGAACCAATCTGAAGCCAGGAGCCAGAGTCTTATTCTGGATCTCCAGTGTAGGTGCAGGATTCCAAGGTTTTAGATTGTCCTCAACTGCTTTCCCAGGCCACAAGCAGAGAGCTGAATGGGAAGTAGAGCAGCCAGGATACGAACTAGTGTCCTTATGGGATTCTGGCGCATGCAAGGTGAGGCCTTCAGCCACTAGACTACTATGCCAGGCCCCATGCAAATCAATTTTCACCAAGCACCTCTTAACCAGGTTATAGGATTCTGCATCCTCCAAGGATCCAGGGTCTTAGATGGCAGAACCCAAGAGTCTGATTTTGCTGATTATTGGAGCTTTTTTTGGTATTCTCTCCTCTTGTTACTCCTCTAAGATTCTCTCATGAGAGGACTCCAGACATTGGTCTTCATGGTGGGAAATGTCCTAGGGAAGAATCGTCTGACCATAACTGATTACCATCAATTATAGATGTGTGGGCAAGTAACAGAGGAAGATTTTGGGGAAAACCAGATCAGGGCAGTGATATGGCCTGTTTTGTTTTTCAAACATTTATGAACAAGAGACTTGCAGGCCTCCTTTAGTTCGGCTTGTGATCACATAAATAGTGACAATCTTTCTGCAGTCAGGAGGCTCATACAAAGCAGTTGGTCCATAGGTAAATTTGTGAACAGGACAATCTCTCATTCCAGGTTGACTCATTGCTCTCTTTATCCAGGACCTCTCTGCAAGGCTGGTCAGCATCCACTCCCAGAGGGCCCAGTTCCTCATCACCTTCAAGACCCTGGAGGAGATATGGAAGTTCTCTACCTACTTGAATTTAGGTATGACCCAGAACAGGTGGAAAGCCCACTTCATAATGTGCCTATCTGTAGGATTTGACATTTCATAATTGGTCCGGCTGTCATAATTTCAAGAGAGAGAGAGCCCTTTAGAGGATGGTTAACATTTGAAATATCACAAACTGACTGATGCTAAATCTAATGTAAATATTAATGATTATTACAATATTCTGTGAAGAAGTTTGTTTCTTTTTGTCTAGGAAGAGTTTTCTTTATTAGATAACTAATCAGTTGCGTTTGATAGTTTGGTCATTAATGAAATTCAAAGGACTGAGATAGAGTTGTGTTACTGCTTCATTTTTCTATCTGTCCATCCATCCATTTACATTTGAAAGGGAGAGGAAGAGGCTGTCCTAATTGCAGTTATTTGGCCGCCTTCAGAAGAGGCGTGGTGATCATGGGATCTTGCTTATTCTTTTCTGTGCTGAGCTAATGGCAGGAACCAGAAGTCTTATTGGCTTGACTTTCAGGCTACGTGTCCACATGCCTGGAGCATCTCCTCTTTGACCACAAATACTGGCTCAACTGCAGGTTGGTGGAGGATACAGAGCTTCAAGTGTCAGTAGATGACAAACACTTGAAAACAATGTACCTGGGCCTCCTGATGCAGGAAGGTGAGCATGGCATAAAGGTGGGATTGGGATCTTACCCAGATATTCACCCAGGTATTTACCAGTCTCTGAGTAATTTGGATACAAGGGAGGCACAACTTGTTCAAATATGAAAGTGTTCACAAATGAACCTACCTGTTAACCCCTGTTTGTACTCCAAACAATGACATCATGTGACTACTTCGATGGTCAACCTCATATATATATGTATATATATATATATATACACACACACACATACCACAAGATTTATTTTATTTTATTTCAAGGGCAGAGAGGGAGAGACCTTTTATGTTCGGATTCAGTTCCCAAATACCTGTGACAGCTGGGAGTAAGCCAGGTCAAAGCCTGAAAACTCTGAGCTCTGCATTTGGCTCAATTGGTTAAACCTCCCCTATGCAAGCACCAAGATCCCATATGGGCACCAATTTGTGAATTGGCTGCTTCACTTCCCATTCAGCTCCCTGCTTGTGGCCTCGGAAAGAAGTGGAGGATGACCCAAAGTCTTGGGATCCCGCACTCATGTGGAGAAGCTTGGAAAAGCTCCTGGCTACTGAGTTCAGATCAGCTCAGATCTGGCTGGTGTGATCATTTGGGGAGTGAACCAGTTGATGGGAGATCTTTCTCTTGGTAATCTGCCTTTCCAATCAAATAAATGATAAATCTTTTTTTAAAAAAAGACCTTTGAATTCAACCCAAATCTTCTACATGGAGGGCATGAGTCCAACTAATTATCCACTGCTGCTTCCCAAGGTGTGCAGTAGCAAGAAGCTGGGATCAGAAGCAGAGCCAGAACTCAAACCCAGGCACTCTGATATAGGACCAAGTGTCCCAACTGGGATCTGAACCATGGGACCAAACATATATCCCATGCTTAAGGAATTTTAAAAGGAGGCTCATGCCAGGACTCCATGTAGGCTGATGAACCCCCAGAAGTGGGGACTTATGCATTGGTTCCCATGTAATTCCAATGTGTATCAAAGACCAAGAAATGCTTTTCTAAATATGTGTTATAATTTGATTGTAAGTAAAATTGGAAGTTTTGCAAAACCTGCAATGTTTCCTAAAATTGGGCAAAGCGGTATTGAAGATAACCTTCCAATTTGATTATGAGCGCAAACCACATCCACATTACCACCTACCAGTGGAAAACTGAGGTGTGGCTAATGATAACATATTGAAAGAGTTAGATTTTTTGTGTGTAGTGCTTTGCAAAATGATTCTTTTGAAGATCACTAGGCATAAAGCATAAACAATAAAAGGATTTCATATTGAACTATTATAATAAAACTTATTTGGAAAAATTATATTCTACTAGATTACCCTAATTCATTCTTTTTTTTTTTTAAGATTTATTTATTTTTATTACCAAGTCAGATATACAGAGAGGAGGAAAGACAGAAAAGAAGATCTTCCGTCCGATGATTCATTCCCCAAGTGAGCGCAACGGCCGATGCTATGCCGGTCCAAAGCCAGGATCCAGGAACTTCTTCCAGGCATCCCACATGGGTGCAGGGTCCCAAGGCTTTGGGCCATCCTCAACTGCTTTCCCAGGCCACAAGCAGGGAGCTGGATGGGAAGTGGAGCTGCCGGGATTAGAACTGGTGCCCATATGGGATCCTGGCACGTTCAAGGCGAGGACTTTAGCTGCTAGGCCACACTGCTGGGCCCCCTAATTCATTCTTTGTTGGTGTAACTGATGTTTGGTTAAATACATTCTTGTGTTTCATCTCACTGACAAGGGAAAGCTCCAATTCAGCCTCATTCTCACAAATTACACAGGGTTATTGGTGTCTATTTTAAATAGATTCCCCTCTAGTACCTATTCTTCCTGGTACCAATTTTTCTGACATCCTAAGGGCATGTTGCAGTGCATCCATCCCCCTTGACTAGCTACTCCTAGGACAAGAAGTGCTTGGGCTTTGGCTTTGGATAGAAGTGTTATCTTGTGTGATAATCCCCTTTCACTTCCTGCTACTCCTTGGAAAAGCCTTTTGTTATTGTCTACAGGCCACTTCTTCTGCAGAGCCACGTGCTCTGTAGCTCAGCCACCTGAGAGTGAAGGGGAGTACTTGACACTTTGCAAGAATGAATTAATCTCTGTGAAGATGGCCGAAGGCGAGTCTGAATGGGAAGGCGTGTCCCAGTGGGAAGGCATGTCCTTGGTGACTGGTCAGCGGGGCCTGGTACCAGTGGCAGCCCTGGAGCCGTTGCCTCTCCCTTTCCACCAGTAAGTCGCCACCGCCTCCTGGGAGAAGGTCCTGGAGAGCGCGGAGCCTGTGCGGAAGAGTGGGCATATTTTCAGAGCAGGGTGTTAGAAAAAAAGCCAAATGTAGATGTCTTTATCTCCTCCTCCTATTGTTATTATTGTTATTATTATTATTAACAGTTAAACTTTGCTCAATTTGGTGCAATTAGAGACAGGTCTATATTTCTGAAATTCTTGTACCTTTGAAGAAACAGAACCCATTGCCTCCAGCACTGTTCTTCATAATACATGAGCTGGCACTTAATCACATGTAGTGACACCTCCTGGGGATTTGTACCATTAAGTTCAAAGCCCCAAACCTTCCTCGGGCTCTCCTGGGGTTGGATATTCTTTCTGAATAGTTTCCACCCTAAAGTTTGAGAATGCCTCCTGAAAGATATTAAAAAGTGAAGCATACAGAGAGACAATAAACATTACCCCAAGGCTGTAGACTCTGTGAGTGAGAAATAGGACATTGAGAATGTAAAGGAGTCATTTATTAGTCATTGAACCGATAAACTAACCACAGAACCAAAAACATTGCAAATCTGCTGAACTTTTGTGTTTTTTTTCACAGTGCCTAATATAAGGCAAGTTCTCCATAAACGTTTGTCATCAATTAGAGAAAGAACCACACTTAATCACCATTGCTATTACTGTAATGAATTTTTCATTGTTCAAAGCCTTTGAAATCTGTTTTACAAATTTCATTTTCCATTGGCAGATGGTTCCTAAAGAATTATCCAGGAAGCTGTGGCCTTTCCAGGAAGAGGGATTGGACAGGCTCCTATCAGATTGGTATGGCTGAGTGAAAAACATAGTATTGTTAGGAAGATAATTATATCCTGCCTCCTAATTTTTTCTGTAGGCTTAGAGTTAATTGATGTGAATTCCTGTCTCATTTTATTACTGTCTGTATTAAAGAAGCCAGTTAATATCTGAACAGGTTCGTTTTCTTGTCTGTAAAATGAGAGGGCTCAGTTGAAGTCTGAGACAAGAGGCCTGCTGGGGCAGGCAGGGTCCACAGATAAATGTAAAGAAGGGATGAGAGGTGTTAGTGAAAGGCAGGGTCCACAGGGACTTAAAGATATATGAGTGAAAAAAAAATCATGGCTCGGGCAAAATTAACCATTTTGTGAATCAAGTATGACTTACAGATTGCCTATTTTCAATCTATGGTCAAACCATTGCATTTTCCTGTAGAGTTTTGTTTTCAAAACCATTGCCTTTTCCTTTAGATTTAGGAAGAGTATGAATTCCTGGCATATAGTGGATATTCAGTAAATGTCTGTGAAATAAGTGATTGAATATGTACACATATGTAGATACATTACATACATTGTAGATAATTTGTACTTATTTGTGCATACACCCATATCTGTGCGTGTGCATGTGTTTATTGCATTCAGTTCAGTGTGTTCTAGATATCTAGTTACCTTCCTTTCCTCTTTATCCGTAGCGCTTCCCCCATGCCACTCTCTGTCACCTGCCCTGGCAACAAGTGTAATTATCTAAGTCTAAATAGCAGCTAAGAAAAAAGAGATAGAAGGAAGTAAACATTAAGCAAGAAGAAAGCATTAAGAAGAAAACATTAAGCAAGCAGTTTGAGCAGAGAAACTAGTGCAAACATGGAAATGGAAGCACACAAAGCCATAATCATAACCAGAGCAGTGTTGGTGGAAGAAGGGGTGACCAGAATTTTCTTCTAGGCTTCAGTTCTAGACTCAGTTTTCCATCAGTTAGCACCTCAAAAAGTCATGTATCCTCATTGGGCATCCACTTTCTCATTTCGGAAAAGGCTCCTGGGAACAAATGGACTTGACTGGATTTTGTCAGCTGAATAGCACAAAACTCATAAAAACATGTCATGACTAGAACCTAAATAGGCAACTTACCAAACTGGGTGATTACTGTTGGTAGGAGGGTCTTCTAGACCCCACTGTGTCACCAGCAGCAAGGAAGCTAACATTAGTTGAAGATCGACTAGGTGCCAGGCACTGTATGGTTTATCTCATGGACTAGTCCTACTATTTGTGAATGTCATGTATTTTTGTTGTCCCTTTTAAGGCTGGGTAGAATGAGAGTCATAGAGGCCAAAGGAACGGCAAGGTGCTTGGTTCTAGCACTGAGGTCTGGGAATTTGTGCCAAACAGGACAAAGAGTTTATAATCACAGCAGTACAAAGTCAGACAAATAGGAAAATACAGAACACTTTCCAGTTTTTTCTGTTGATTCAATTCTAAACTAAATTCAGTAGTATGAGAACATTATCATCATTATCATCTCTTTTTAAAACATCTGTTTATTTGAATGAAAGTTGGAATTAAAAAAGGAGAGACAGGAAGACAGGAAGAGAGAGAGAAAGACAGAGACAGACATACAGACAGACAGAGCTGGGCTGGTCCAAAGCTGGGAGCCAGAAGCTTCTTCCAGGTCTCCCATATGGGTTCAGGGGTTCAGTGCCTTGGACCGTTTTCCACTGCTTTCATAGGCCATTAGCAGGGAGCTGTATTAGAAGGGGAGCAGCTGGGACATGAACTGGCATCCAAATAGGATATTGGTGCTACAGAGGATTAGCTTGCTGTGCCACTGTGCCACCTCCTCCTCCAGAGCATCTTTCTTATATTTGTTGAAACATCTTTTCTCTTACAAAATAATGGTGAAAATTCATTATATCTCCCCCTTTTTGTTTGTCCAACTTTGGCAAAATGAAAAGCTAGGTACTTTGTGTCATTCTTGCTAGATTTTTGTCTGTTTTGTTTGTTTGTTTGTTTTATTGGGTTGGGGAGTATTTAGCAGCTCTTTAAATCCTGATGTCTGGGACCCCTTTCATCCATCTGATGTTGGAAGGCAGTGACAGGCTCAACTGCCTGTGTCTTACTAAACTGACCTGGGTCCTGTTTGCACAGGTAGAGGAAGATGTAAAGCCCTGAAGGATTATGAATGGGAAGCAAAGGATGAACTGAGTGTGCACCAGGGAGACAGCATCGAGATCATCGGCTTCATCATCCCTGGGCTGCAGTGGTTCATCGGGAAGTCCATGAGCTCAGGAGAAGTGGGCTTTGTCCCCACCAGGAGTATAGATCCTGATTCTTACTCCCCCATGTGAGTATGGCAGTGGGTGTGTCCTGGAGCTGGTTGGCTTCCCCTGTGCTCTATCCCTTTCTGGGCTCATCTGTAGATGTCCTTCAAGAATGCCCTGGTAACATGGAGCCAGAGAAGCATATTCTGACAAACAGGGCTGGCACAGAACATAACAAGAAGGAGTGAGTGATCAGGAATAAGTCAGTTGAGTCCATTTCAAAAGATGGTCATTGGGCTGCCTCTGTGCAAGGAGAGAAGCATGACCCCTAGGGAAAGGCTCTGCTGTTAGGCTCTGAGGGTGTGGTCTTGATACTAGGATCCTGCCACTCAACTTATCTAGCCAAAGGGCCCATCAAGAGATGGGTGCACACTGGATGTGATAGACAATGAGATTGGTCATTGGGGATTCCCCTCCTGTGTAGGTCTGGGAGGCAGGTCCCTCTGTAGAACTTCATAATGGAGTTTTAGGGCGTGAAGTCAGTATTGGGCAGGAGAGCAGAGTGAATCTTTCACCCGCTCCATTATGAGTCCAGAATGACTGGTTCTGAGAAGCAGACCTTCTGCCTAAACCATCAGCAGCACACAGGCTGTGCAGTGTAGCCTGACTGCCTGGAGAGCAGAGAGAGGGCGTGATGCCCCAGGCTTCTTGCACAGGGATATACCAAGAGCGTGAGCCTAGGAAGCACCAGGGGAAATGGAGTCGGCTGTTAACCATGAAGTACCATGGCCCACTACACCAGGAAAATTTGGCCCAAGCAATGTGGCCCAAGCAATCTAATTACTGACTGAAATTCCCTCTTTCATGGGAGAAAGTCAGTAAGAAGACTAGACCAAAAGGTAAAAGCTCCTGTTACGCCTTGACCTTTGTGGTGAGAGTAACCAAGAGGTCATTTTTTTTTTCCCTGTGTGGAAGTGTGGAACCCAAATAATTCTAAACAAAGTTCTCCCACTGAGCTCTCAGAGAAGTGCATAGATCCATGGTCACTGCTAAGAAGAAATTGGGCATCACAAGAACTTAAAAAGTGACACTGAGTTGAGCTTTGCGTGATGTAAGATAGTTTAACAAGTATAAGTGAAGCAAGGAGGTGACAGGTAGGAAATTGTGGTGTGATGATGCTTGTAGAATGGCTCATGTTCATTGTAAGGTCAATTATTAGGAAGGAATTGACACAGCAAAGGCTCAGTGGCAAGAAGTCAGGGACTGCCAATGCAAGGTCTGCCCTTCCCCTGGCAGCACCTGAAAGCCTCTGAGAAGGCTGACACATGATAATTTGGAATATGTTTCCAGGCAGCTAAGCCTGGCTTTGGATGAGGAGTACATCAGTAGGGAAACCTAAGGGACAGGAGACCAGTGAGAAGGTTGTGATTGGAACCTAGGAAAGGCATGGGAGTGGAGAGAATAGGCCATTGCTGAGGACCAATCAGCAAGAAGCCAGAGATTGAGGGAGCTTTGCAAAGATAGACTCCTGTGTCCCACCTCCAGACGCTCTTATCTGTCTGGACAGGGTGGAGCCTAGCAGTGACATTTGGAGAAGGTCCTCAGGTAGGGCTGGTGGGCAGGAAGGGTGAGGACTTTGCACTAAACTGTTTCTTGTGTTACTGTAGGGAATTGAGAGATTCCAGAAAGGCAGGGGCTGAACTCAAGACTTTGGGTCTGACATTCGAGAATACTGACATTCAGTTCAGTAGACACTGCAGCTGAAGTGCTGGGGAAAGGGAGAAAGAATAAAGGGAATGGAAAATAGAGTTGATATGCAAGAGTCTTGGAGAGTCCTCCACTTCCAGGGAAGAGGAAAGAATGTCGAGACAGAGGAGCTGGCAGAGGAAGAGACCAGCTATGGGGACGGAGTAGGGATGGAAAAGCATGGATCACTGGGAAATGTTCTTTATGGCTAGGCATTGGAAGGTCACTGGAGGTAGAGTGGCTTAGACATTTGCAGGGTTCTGGAATTCATGGGAGCGTTAAGAGTGTCGTCATTAGCTTACTCGTTCTGTTACTTTGGATATGTTCATTTTCTCTTGCTTTCTCATCTGTGAAAATATATAATATTAGCACTTGCCTAGTAGGGTTCTCCTTAGTTAAAATGAGCATATAAAACACAATGCTACATGAGTATATGTGTGTATGTTTCAGTGCTCATTGGATGTTAGTGTATTTTTGTTCTTGTTATTATGACAGGTAGGAATCTTTGAGAGGTAGTGTTAATGGGATATTGGGGACAGGTGCCATATTTCATAAATCATATTTAGACTTCCACATCTTACATCTTGGCTTCAAATAACAAAAGCTCAGCACTACTCGATTAACTCAGTTATGTCACTTTATCTGGCTTGTTTGTAAGGGCCACTTTCTTATTCAAGAACACCATCCCAGTGTTGCATGTGGCAGCAGTATGACTTTCTCCTTGCTTCTACAGTGCGCTCTCTTGTTCTACACTTGGTCCCCAAGGAGATTGCATATTCAGTAGGGAAGGGGAAAGGGGAACTTAACACACGCATGCACACACACCCACACTGCCCTTTCTAGACTACACACATGTATAGATCACACCCACTGAGGGATGATGAGGGATGGGAGCTGGGCTCTGAGAAGTGACACATTTGCAGGGAGTGAAATCCCTGTGCTGGGCTGAACTCTGGCCAGTGGGTGTCACTCTCAGCTTGGCTTTGTTTAGGATCAGGTTCCTGAAAGCCACCTCAGGTTTGTTGAGGTCTATGTCCCTTCCTGTAGGTTTTCTCTCTGTGCTGGTAGGTGTGTGTCTTTGTGTACCAAACTGACCGTGTTTCTCCAGAAACTATTTCCGAGTCCATTTGCCTGTATGTCCCACACATGCGAAAAAGAACCTACTCATCCACAGAAGCAAATTTGTGAGTTTCTTTTTTCTTTTTTGGCACAGAATTTTAACACCAGCTTCCCGGTTTCATAGAAGACTGATTTTTAAAATTTGTGGCATGTTTTTAAAATTTAAAATTTTGGTTTTCTGCACAAGCAGACGTAGTATTTGGGCTTCACTAGAATGACTTTGTAGATCTCAGAGCTTTTGAAGCTATGACACATTACCACAGCTTTCCCTTTTTTGGTTATTTAAAAAATTCTATGCTTTTAGAAAACCTTTGATGTGAATGTTTGCGCATGGTGTATGTGTTTTAAAGAAACAGTCATTCTAGATACCATTGAAGATGTATCTTTGTCCTTCTCTGCTTTTTATCTCTGATCCTGATTCCCAGACCAGAGGGAGCAGCTACATGAAGTTGATTTGAATCTTTCCTGTCCATATTCTGACACATTTTAAAAACAGACATTTGTTAAACAAAAAAGGCTAAGGTTTTATGTATTTGAAATTTTATATGAATATTTTTCTACAGTTGGCCTTTTGCAGTTACTGTTATACATGTAGCATTTATTCACACATGCATACCTCATTTTAATAAAGAAGTATGTAGGGGAAATCTATACACTGAGATGCCTGAATTAAAAAAAAAAAAAAACATAAGCCATAGTGACAGATTACCACATTCAAAATCAGAAAAAAAGAACAGAGAGGAAAAGACAGTATTTCATGATATGTAATTTTATAAAGTCTATCTTTTTATATCCTCTTTAATTTTCATAATTGCTTGTATCTTCTTTATTATTCCATTTCTTGTGATATCCTATACTCTTAAAGAAATGTGTATTCTTAAAGAAATATTAAATGATATTTTTTATTTATTTTGCTTAGGATTTTGTGTGCTTCTTCAGTCTGAAGACTCGTATCTCTCTTCAGTTCTGGAAAGTTCTCAGTCATTCTTCCTTTGAGTGTTGCCTCTTATTCATTCTTTTTAGTCTGTTTCCTGGAATTCCTGTTGGAGGTAGGTAGGACTCATTCTGTCCTCATCCTTGATCACTCTAGGCACCATTCTGGGTGGTTTGCTTGGAATGCTCTTCAGTTCATTAATTCTCTCCTTTATTATGACTAATCTATTGATCCTATTTCGTGTAAGTGTTGACTTTCCTGGTTTTGTTTTCCATGTAGGTTTGTTTTTGACTCATAAGCATCTTTGCAACTTCCATTTTTTATTTTCATTTAATCATTTTTCAGTCTGCTTATTAAAATTTTTTTTTCTTCACATCATTATTAGTTTAGCTTTTTGTGTGCCTACTGGTTCTTTTCATGGATTGTTTATTTTCTGGAGTGGTTGGATATTTTGCATGTGAGCTGATTTTCAACATTTTAAAATAAAAGACATATGCTGCATGGATCTTGGACAGAATAAAAACCGTCTGCAGTGCAGGTTTAGCATTTGCTTCCCGTGACATCTTAGAAACTCAAGATGATCCAGAACTAATGTTCTAGTAACATATTCTTTTAGTAAAGTATAAACCGTGGTGTTTGATAGCTTTATCCCAAGGACTCAGGCATATTGAAAGGAATTTCTTGGCAAATGTTAGTTTTCCAGTTTCTTCCATATGAAAAGTACAGCCCTTCCAGAGTCCTGACTTACTGTAGGGAGCTCAATTCACTTCTCTTGCTTCATAGCTACAGGGTAACACCTACTATCCCAAGGTGGAGGGAATTACAAGGTCAAACTCAGTATGAGGATCAAAGTCCCAACTGAAACCCATCTGAACCGCCCAAGCTCTGCAGACTGCCTTCTCTCACCTCTGAGCCTAAGTTAAGTTTTTCCTTTTATTTTTGGCTCCCAGTGATTTCCCTTACTTGCTTTAAAATTAAGAAGTGCATTAAAACATTTGTTTTTGTTACATCTCATCTTATGAAGGATTTTTATGTGTGAATGGAGAAGTAACCCTATTAGAGCACTTCAGCCTGCTGTGTGACCAGAATTTGCCTAACCCAGCTTCCATGTTAAAAATCCCCAGTGTGGTTTGTCGCTTCTTGAATTCCCACTAAATGCCTGGCACTCAGGACATTTGAAGCTCAGTTTGATTCTTAGCTTTACTACTTTGTAGTTGTGCAATTCTGCAGGTCTCCAAACCTTTCCTAAAACCATTATCTTTACCTAAAAACATGCATTTTAAAAAACCCACATCATAGAGTTGCTGTGAGGTACACAAACACACACAAAAAGACAGTAAGGTTAGAAATACTTCACAAAATTTAAGAGCTCTAAAAAAAATCTGTGGTCCTGTATTGTCTCTTATCCCAAGTGAAATTTGTTCTATGTTTTAATGACATCGTGTTTTGAAGCAGGTGCTGGGAAAAGTCAGGAGATCAGGTCATAGAGATGGGAGCTTGCCTTGCGTGGCAGGAAGAGCCTTGGGACAGATGTCAGAACACAGTTCTAGTGCTGGATCTGCCAATATTTTGCGAAATGATCTTGAGAGGTTCATGTGGCTCTCTCATTACTGGTTTCCAAACAGTGTTTATCTGGGGTCTAGAAGTGATTTGACAGAGCATAACCATTCTAGCTCTCCTTGACCTCTGCTTTAAATAGAGACTCCTTTTTCCTACTCTGACGCCTTCTTACTTCTGACTTCGTTTTGTTTTGCCTCAATTTCTTTGTCTGTAAAAAGGAGTTAAATATAGCACCTGCCTCACAGGGCAGCCGTGTGAATTAAATGAGTGTCTCATCTATGAATAGGCCCTCCCAAAGTGTTAGTTGTTATAATTCCTGGGTTCCCAGATTAAATTTTTTTTTCTTAACAAAAAATAGTCTAAAGTTAAAAAAAAATTCTATTTAGAACAGAAAATGATCCTTGAAAATGCCCATCCAGTTACTGAACTGAATACTGTTTAGGGTAATTCTAGTTTTCAAATTTTTAATTTTATGACATACTTCTCGTAAACAAATTAGACTTAATAATTTATACAACAGGAAGAGCCTTGGAACAGATGTCAGAACACAGGTCTAGTGCTGGTTCTGCAGTCCTGGACCCTCCTTCTTTCCACTTTTCCCATTCCTTAGCTATTCTATTCCTCTCTGAATGTCACATAATTTTGCTATTTTGTGTCCTGAATCAACATCACATTTCTGATTATAGCCAAAACTTCTGGTTGCACTAGATTGTGTTACTTGTCCCTACCTTTCACCTGGAGTAACAAGGTGAATAAGGACAAAGAAGCTTCATTTAAGTTCTCCTTTCTAATTTTTACATTTAAGGCAACTGATTCCTGTTCTCCTTATTAACATTGAGCACCACATGATCTCAAACAATGAGGAAAGGTTGAGAGAAGCAGTTTAGTTTCCTTGGAAGATGGAATTTCAATGGGAATGTTTCCATTCTTGCTTTGCTCTGCTTAGCAACCACTCAGTCTTCCCCACGTGGGCTGGGAAAGCTCTTCTTCCTTGGAAAAATGAATACAGTCTGTGACAGTGAGACGAAGTGTCTGATTTCAGATTGTGGGCACATGTATTGATGGCCTCTGTTGTCTTTCATGATAGCCTAGCATGGTGAGAAGTCAAGCCCGGAACCTTGCACTACTGACCTGTCCCTCTCTGTGTTTTGTCCTGATGCAGGAGCAAGAACTCTGCCTTTTTCACTGATGAGGAAAGATGCTCTCTGTGGGCTCTGAAATGTGACAGCAAAGCTGAGTGTGCCAGCTTCCTCCGCACGCTTGCTCATACTGACATCACATCTGTCTACCGGCTCAGTGAGTGTGGGGGCCTCAAGCCTCTTTCAAAGCCAAGCTACTCCAGATTGAGAGCATCCCAAAGTAGAAGTAGAATTCCCAGATTATGATTCCACACATGACTAGAATGCTATGACCATGAATCAGTTGGTGACCTGCTAACTGCATTAGCAGTTTTCCACTTAGGCTTTCAAATAATTCTGTGGTTGCACTAGACCTGTTGTGTAGAAAGTATGAGTTCTAATGGAACCACTCACCTGTTCCATAGGTAACCAGCTGTATTGGGAATTTCATCCTAATCTTGGGGATGAAAAAATCCTGAGTTATGGCTGAGGTCCCTCCTAAAGATGGGGCTGTGGAATTTTAACAACTGGGAGGATGCTAAGACACAATATCTCCTTCCTCCCATTCTTTGGATTGGGAAACTGAAGCCTAAATGAGTTTGCACATGAGCCAGGATTAGAACTAACTAGTTGTTAGGACAGTGCACTTCATCACACTGGGATCACTAAGCACTAAGCAGTTTTCAGCAATATCTAAATGAGTGAGTGAACAAATGAACTAATGAATGACACTCAGTTCTCTTTGGAAAAGACACATTACTCTGTTTTGGAAAGTAGCATAATTTATCAATGATGTTTGAGGAAGACTTCTAGTTTCTCCTACCTCTTCAGTGATGATGGTGGTGTGTGTACCCCTGTGAGGCCCAATTAGGTAGACCACATTCCAAGGGTACTGTAGTGGTCTGCAGAGGGACCCCCAGGCAAGATCCCATAACCAAGGCATACTCTATGTGGAAGGATCATTTATGAGGGCTACCTACCCAGACATCAGCACCCAGCCCTGCCAGAACTCTCTGTCCACAGGTAGATCACATTGCTTCCACAGCTGACCCAAGTAGCTGAAGGTGTAGGCATAGAGATCTGAAAAATGAAGCAGTGTCCAATTGTGTAGGCCTGGGTCACTGACTTGAATCAAAAGTTTCTACTTACTGTAGGTGCAGTATTGGAGATATCTAAGGGCAGGTCACAGGCAGTCCTTTGCTTCTTATCTAATAGACAAGAGAGACTTACGGTTGTGTGGGTTACAAGGATACCTACCAAAGTAACAAGCTGGAGGCGAATCTGATTGGCAATTCTAGCTCCTCCAAGGCTTATGCCCTGCCTGGGAAGGGATATCTCACTATGATTCTTCCCCATGGGGGGGGGTCCCCATTATGTACTGTACTTGTGTATTATTTGTGCTCTTGGTATCCTGACCCAGAAGGAAATAGCTGCAGTGAGACAGGCAGGTGGGCCTCACTGTTAGAGAGGGGCCAAGTGCACTAACACCTCTTTAGAGCCATGCTCGTCAGCTCTGCCATGTCTCACTGCAGGGCTTTCTGCCTATTAGGGTTGGCCAATCCTGAGGGTCTGTTCTGACAGTCATGAAAAGGCCCTACCCGTGAAAACACTAGGAAGGGGCTTTGGGGCCTGCTTGTTCTAAGAGTTCACTGAGGACCTCAGAGTTAGAACACAGACAGGTACAGTTTCTGTGCCAGGAAGAGACAAACTGTTCCTCCTGCTAGCCCTAGGACAAGGGAGTGCAAATCTGATTTTCACTTCTACCATCCCACTGAAACTACTTTTGCCCAGAAGACTCGTTTACGCACTGCCAAAGCCCAACGTGCCTTCCCGGGCTCTTTCTAATACTGCTTTTTCTGACTCCTTTACCAGCAACTGTCTGCAAGGAAATGCTGATGTTCCTCAGGTTCATTAGCAGCTCCCCACAGCCTACCTCCCTTACAGCTTTTACTTTTCTTCCAAATGCTTCAGTGGTGCAGTCACATCCAGTCCTGGGACTTTGGCCAAATCCTTGTGACCTGCCATGGGTCACAAATCCATATTTGCATGGTTTCAACTTTTCTTGACTCCAGACCTGCTTCATCATCTGCCTAGATTCCCTATAAGGCTCTCAAACTCAGTGCATCAAACATTGTCCTCCAGGCTCACCCCTTCTCCACCCTGTCCCGCTGAAATACCCTAGGGCATAAAACTGGGGACCTCAGTTGCTTTTGTGATTTCCTTTCTTCACCATTCCATTTTGCTCTTGGTGCTGCCACTTTTATGTAGCACAGTGCCCAGCACATCATACATGCCAGTGTGTGGAGTGTGAGGAAGGATGTAATACCCATGGAAAGGGAGGCATTACTGCCTGCCACCAAGTGTCCAGCACTCAAGACCCCTGTCCTGGCTGGGTGTAAACCCACTGAGAGGTATAGGCAGTGCATCCCTTTGGCCTCAGAGTTTACACCTATACATGGAGCTTGTCTGCTTTTACCCTGGGTCTCACTTCTACTCAGTTACTGACTGTAAAATGAGTGGATTCAATGAAATGAGGAGGTCCTGTCTATAATGAGGACTGGTGATCTAAAAGTTCAGCACTAGGTTTCCACAGTGGCTGCCCATTCTGACCCTAAAACCAGGCTGTTCCTTCATCTCTACTCAGGTGGATTCGAATCCATGCAGGACCTCCCAAATGATCTGAGTGGTGAGTAGAAATTGTGTTGATTTTGACCTCCCTCCTTGCAGGCCACCATGTCTGCCTTCTTGCTAGAAGCTGACCACTTCAGTTGAGGTTGCTCAGTTCTACCTGTCCTTACAGCATTCCATCCTGAAGACTGCAGAGACACCCACCCTGGCAGGGACTGGAAGCAGCAGCACACCATGGGATCCAGGCAGTCCAGCAGCTCTGAGGACTCCAGCATGGAGGAGGAGCTCCTTTCAGCTGCTTCAGACAGCTATCACCTGCCAGAGCCCGATGGCCTTGATGACCCAGAACTGTTCATGGACCTAGACACTGGACAGGAGGAAGAAGAAGCCGAGAACTTCATCCCCCTGCTGACCTTTCTGGATCATGAGGGTTACACTGACCACTTCAAGAGCCTCTATGATTTCTCCTTCTCTTTCCTCACTTCTTCCTTTTATAGCTTCTCGGAGGAAGATGAACTTGTGGCATACCTAGAGGCCTCAAGAAAGTGGGCTAAGAGGATCCACATGACCTGGGCTCATGCCCGACTCTGCTTCCTTCTGGGCCGGCTGAGCATCAGGAAGGTCAAACTCTCCCAAGCCAGGGTGTACTTTGAGGAGGCTATCCATATCCTCGATGGGGCATTTGATGACCTCTCTTTGGTGGCGGCTTTGTACATCAACTTGGCTGCCATCTACCTGAGACAGAGGTTGAGACATAAAGGTTCAGCCTTGCTGGACAAGGCAGGTGCACTGCTGGCCTGCCTACCTGACCGTGAGTCCAGCGCCAAGAATGAGATTGACGTGGTGGCCTATGTGCTGCGCCAGAGTATTGTAGCAGACAGTAGCCCCCTAGAAGCCAGGGCTTGCTTCTTGGCCATCCGAATGCTCCTGAGCCTCGGCCGGCACGAGGAGGTCCTGCCCTTTGCTGAGCGCTTACAGCTCCTCACTGGACAGCCTCCTGTCTCAGATGTTGTGGCTACTATCTTGAGTTTTCTGTATGATAAAAAATATCTTCCACACCTTGCAGTGGCCTCTGTGAGGCAACGGGGAGCTTCGAGTGCCCCGGGTATGACTCTTCTGACGTGGCAGGTCTACATGGTTCTTCAGAATTCTGCCAAACTCCCTGGTGTGTCCTCCCCCAGCTGGGGTGAAATTTCTGCCTTGGCCTGTCCAACACTCAGGCGGGCACTGGCTGCCTGTGAAGAGCAGGCTGACCAGAGCATCGAGAGGGTCCTATGTCTCATCCTATCCAAAGTCTACCTCCAACACAGGTCTCCTGAGGGTGCCATCTACTACCTGAGCCAGGCCTTGACATTAGGGCAGCTGCTAAGTGAGCAGGAAGCCTTTGAGTCATCCCTTTGCTTGGCATGGGCCCATCTCTTAGCCAGCCAGACCAAGAAGGCTTTGGACATCCTTGAGCCACTGTTATACTCCCTGAAGGAGAAAGAGAATGTCACCCAAAGGGGAGTGATTTATAACCTCTTGGGTCTTGTACTTCAAGGTGAAGGCCAAGTGAGCAGGGCAGCCAAGAGCTATCTCCGGGCCTTGAACAAAGCCCAGGAGACAGGGGATGTGCACAACCAAGCAGTGACAATGGCCAATCTTGGTCACCTCACCCTTACTTCTTGGGCTCAGCAACCAGCTAGGGACTATCTCCTGGAGGCTGTCCGACTCTATTCTGAACTTCAAGCCAGCAAGGAGACTGACATGGAATTAGTACAGGTGCTGCTCTGGCTGGCCCAAGTCCTGGTGTCTGGATGCCAGCTGACCCAGGGCCGCCTTTGTTATGAAATGGCATTGCTGTTTGGCTTGAGGCATCGGCACCTAAAGAGTGAGTATGTCCCATGTTACTGGGAGAAGTGGAGCCTTCTTTGCCTGTGTCCTATTTCAAGTCATCTTATTTATGTCCCTGCTTTATGTTCAGGTCAGCTTCAGGTCACCAAATCCCTCTGCCATTTCTACAGCTCTGTGTCCCCAAATCCTGCGGCATGCATCACCTACCATGAACATTGGCTAGCTCTGGCTCAGCAACTCAGGGACCGGGAGATGGAGGGAAGGCTGTTGGAGTCCCTTGGGCAGCTCTATCGGAACCTGAACACAGCCAGGTGAGTTGGGCTTAAGGGAAACAGTGTTCTTTCCCTTAGGAAGACAAGCTCAACTGCATATGGTATGGATATGGAAATACAGTATTGATTCTGTAGCCACCACACTGTGCCATCTGATATTTATTAGCTGGATGATATTGGGCAAGTTACTTAGTTTCTCCATGCCTCAGTTTCCTCAACAAGAGGATGATAATGGCATCTCTCCTGGCGTGTTACTAGGTAGCACTTGGAACAATACATGAGAACTAGAAAGGGCTCAGTGATACTCACTGTGTGACTACTTCTTGTGTGTTTTTCCAACTCAGCTCATGACCGCAGTGGAGTGGGCATTAATCGGAGGAGTGGATGCTACAGCTAGAACTATGGAAGCCTTTAAGAAGTCTTTGATACCTGAGGATAATTGCTATTAGAGAAAGGACACTCAAAACAGGACTGTATAATTTCGTGGCACAGAAAGCTTGATTAAAACCTTTCTTTTCAAACAAAACAACAAATTGCAAAATGAAGTTTGTTTTTATCTTTTAGTTAAGAATACCTAGATTATAAATGCAGCTTTGCACTAAGTCTTAGAATAAACATACAGTAAAAGAAATGTTAACATTTTGAATTATTGGTATCAACAAAATTGTACAATAGTGCAAAGAGACATCCTTTATTTTACAATCGAGTTTCCAGTACTATTCTTATTTTTTTTTTTTGCAAAAAATATAAACTTAACTTTTCAATACAGAGACCTCTTTTAATGCATTGATATTCAAATTGTAGTCACAACAAGTTTATCAGGAACCTGTGGCAAGGCTTTAATGGATCCCATTGGATGGATCCTATGGTTTGTATGGCTTTCAGTGTCAGTCTGCAGCAGATTTGGGTTGTAGCACTGTATTCATAATGATGAGTGGCTTATAAATCAGAGCAGAAACACTTGCTAGTGTTGCTTAGAGAGAGGTGGCTGAGGAGAGGCTAACTAAATGATAGGTTTTGCTTCACTAAATGATAGGTTTTAGCCTTGGGCACCTGGGCAATCAGATAATGAACAGTCAGATAACAATTTTTTTCTCTTTCAATATTTCCTTCTCCCCTACCCCCTCACCCTTACTCATTCCTTCTCTTACAAGAATCAGGAGTCCCCCAAGCCTCATGCTGTCTTTGCCTTCTACACCAGGGAGGGATTTTTGGATTCTTACAGCATGATGTGAGCAGGAGGAGGGCCATTCCAGGACATAACAGGAGCTTGAAGCTTCTGGAGCAGATCCAGAAGGTAACCCTGAATTAACCTTTGAACTGAAACAGTCATGAACTCGTGGTAAGGAATCGTGGGACCAGGCTTTGAGAAAGTTGGATTTCAAGAGACTGGGGCAAAGGTGCCAAAGAAGTGTCAGACTCGCTGTCGCCTTGTGCTGCTATACAAATTCAGCCACAGTTTAATCCTGCTCCCAGACCGCCTACTCCATTGCTTCTCCGCCTGTGTGCCCCCACCCTAGCTGTCAAAAAACACTGAAATCCAAAAGGGGAAAGCAGCGAAGTCCTGGATGCGGTTAATGTGAACCAAGGAGGCCTTATTCACATCAGTGTTGAGATTGTTCTGATTAGGTGATGGTGGTTAAACTGGAAGTAAGGGATGCAACTGCAGGTGGTCCAAAAAGTGACCAGAGGGAGCTGAAGTCACAGGGCTTAGGGAGGAGCAATAAAAACCAGATTAGGAGTCAGAAAACCTGATCCTGCTGTGACCAAGTAACATGTCTTTGAACAAGTCATTTCTGTTGGTGCTCCATTTGTAAAGATAAATGGAACCAGGCACTTTGCAGTTCTAAGCTTTTGAGTGTGGATCCAGCTATTTCTGCAATCTGACACTGGCATTCACAGCCAGAGTTAGTTCTGCCTCTCCAAAGTGAATTTTGGGGGGCAGATTCTTAAGATTATGGGCAATCTAAGAAATTGTTTAAAAAAGATTTATTTGTTTTTGTTGGAAAGTCAGATTTACAGTGAGAAGGAGAGACAGAGAGAAAGATTTTCCATCCACTGGTTCCCTCCCCAAATGGCTGCAATGGGTGAATCTGAGCTGATGCAAAGCCAGGAGCCAGGAGCGTCTTCCGGGTCTCCTGCGGGTGCAGGTCCCAAGGCTTTGGGTCATCCTTTTTTCCAGGCCACACTCAGGGAGCTGGATGGGAAGCATAGTAGTCAGCATATATACTAGCACTCATATGGGATCCTGGTACATGCAAGGCAAGGATTTTAGCCACTAGGCTACTGCACTGGGACCTTATAAGAAATCTTTGAAATCAGGGACCTATGTCTCTACTGCATTGTATTCAAATTTATTTTTTAAACAAATGATATAATTCCATAGGATCTGAAATTTCCCCACCCAAATTCCCACCCCCTGACTGATTTCCACCATATTATTACAATAATATCACCCTTCATAAGGAGTCATGATTCTATCAGTCTGTTATTTAAATATGCCCCAACAGACAATGTCAGACGATGCCAGACAATGCCAGACAATCCAGCATTCCATTGTCCAGATATGTCCAACAGTTTCATTGGGAGTCCATCTTTGATTTGGATGTAGGGGTAAATATTGCATTTTATGTTCACATCTGGATATGGTAGTCTCTATTACTCCATCACTATACATCTCTTAAATGAGAAGCCACAGAACCCTCAACAACAGGTATGAAGTTAAAACTGCAACAACAAAAAATTACAGCACTGTGGAATTGAAAAAGCATGCCACTGAATAATCAATGCAGTTCTTGTGAGCATTTGTATGTCTACTCAAGCCAGTCTACCTTTTGGAAATTGGGTTCTTTTTTTTTATTATTGTTGATTTGCAAGAGGCTTTAAAAAATATATTCTAGATACAAATTTCTTATTGGACACATTATTTGAAAATATTCTTTCCTAATCATGCTGTTGTTCAATTTGTTGATTGCCTCATTGAATGGGTTGGGAATTCTTTGCTTGCTTTCTACTAGTTTGTTAAAAATTTGTGAAGATTTGATATTAATTCTTCTTTACATATTTGGTAGAAGTCAACAGTGAAGACATTTATACATTGGATTTTTTTTATCAGTAATTCAATTATCTCAATTGTTGTGGGTGCATTTAGCTTTTCTGTTTCTTTTGAACAGCCTTATTAGTTCTTGTCATTTCAGGAATTTATCCTCTAGTCTAATCTGCTGATACATAATTGCTCATAATATTCCTTTAAAATCCTTTTTATTTCTGTACAGTCTTTACTGTTTGAGCTTCTTCTTTCATTTTGCTTTGTAAAATTAGCTAGAGACCTGTAATTTCTTAAAGCAAAACCTTTTAAACAAATTTTTTTGCTTTATTGAGCTTCTCTTTGGTTTTTCTGTCCTATAAATCATTTGGTTCTTTTACAAACTTTATTATTTCAGTTTTCTGCTGCTTTGTGTATGTTATATCCTTCTTTGTTTTAAGGTGAATTGTAGAGTGTACTTATTTGAGATCTTTTTTTCCAGCTATAAATTTCCTCTGTGTATTGTTTTCACTCCATTTTATGTATTTTTACTTGTTGTGACTTTGTGTTCATTCATGTTTTCCAACATTCTTTGTGATTTCTTCCTTGACTCAGAGTTTTATTTAATTGTATGTTGTTTACTTTCTCTGTCTTTGTAAATTTTCCAAATTTCATTTTGTCACTGATTTCTAATTTCATTCCATTGGGGTGGGAAAACTTTCTTTGCTTGACTTCATTCTTTTGAATTTCATGGAGATTTGTTTGTGATAACAAATGGTCTACTCTGGAGGATATTCTATACACATATGAGAAGAGTGTGTAGTCTGTTGTTTGATGCAGTGCTCTACAGAAATCTTCTACGCCCATTTGGCTTATGACTAAAGACACCTGTGTTGTTCTGTGTCTAGTTATTCTATCCATGACTGAAAGTGAATTATTCAAGTATTCAATTGTTGTTATTGAAATTTTCAGTTCTCCCTTCATTTCTGTCTGATTTTTCTACTTATACGTGGGGCCTCAGTTGTTAGTTGTTATATCTTTTTAATTAGTTAATTGTTTTGTCATATAAAAATGTTCTCTATTATCCTTAGTGCAAATTTTGGGCTTTCTATCTAATACTAGTGTAACTATTTTGGTTCTTTTTGGTTGTGGTTTGTGTGGTATATTTTTGCATATTTTACTTTTTTTTAAAGATTTATTTTTATTGGCAAGTCATATATATAGAGAGAGGAGGAGAGACAGAAAGGAAGAACATCTGTCCATTGATTCACTCCCCAGGCACAGAAGTGGCTGGAGCTGTGCTCATCCAAACCCAGGAAGCCAGAGCTTCTTCCAGGTCTCCCAAGTGGATGCAGATTCCCAAGGTTTTGTACTGTCCTTTACTGCTTTCCCAGGCCACAAGCAGGAAGCTGGATGGCAGGAGGGACCTGGTGTCTATAGGGACCCCATCTTTTACTTTTTAATCTATTGGAATCTAAAGTATGTGATTTTTTTAGATAGTATATTTGAATCACTTAAAATTTTTTTTTGGTAGTAACACTTTTACACACTAGAGTGTTCAGTTACACCTAATTATTGCTAAGGTAGGCTTACATCTGCCATGTTTCAATTTGCTTCTTATATATCTTTCATCATTTTAATCTGTTCCTCTGCTATTGTCTGCTTTTGTGTTAAATATACGATTTCTAGGACAGTATTTTAATTTCTTTGTCTTCTGTCTTATTTTATTTATTTCAAATTTTTCTCAATGGCTTTCTTGAGAAGTATAGTATATTAATTTATATTAGGTGTTTTCTGGGCAAGCACATAGGCCTGCGTGTACATGTGGTCTTGAGTCACAGGAATTTGTTGAAGCTTTTCAAAACCTCTTATGGACATACTATTCATTTACTTTTTATTTATTGTCATCTTATTTTTCTCATCACCTTAGATGACAATGGTCACTACTATTTTTTCCCCCAAATGCCCCAGATAGTCAGTTAAACTAAAATGAGTCCTATTAGTGCAGAATTTCAGGAACATTCAGACAGATCAAATAGTGACAGTTTGGGGAGATGAAGTTTTGGGAAATGGCAAACTCGATATGTCTCCTCCAGTGGCTTCTGTGAAGCTGGCTTTTGTGAAAATGTTGGTTTTTAAGGCTACAGAAAAGCTGGGATGAGCAGGAGAGCTTTAGAGTAAATTAGAAAACATCAAAGGTCAGTGATTCAGCTAATCCTCTTGCGTAAACAGTTCTTGAGTTGTTTTAAACGTTTGGCTGATTTTTAGAATTCAGAAGAAATTTGAGTATGTTTTGATTGCTTTTATGGAGGAGTGAATTTTTGAAGATCCTTACTCCATTGTCTGAGAAGTTGACCCACACTGGGGTCTTTTAATCCTGTATTCAATAATTCCAAGCTCTGAGATTCTTATTTGTGTAGTTGGGAGGATATAAATATTTACTTCTGGTTCACCACCAATGTGTGAGTGATACTAAGAGGAAGATTGGGAAGTATTTTAGGTATATGCTGTAAACAAAAGGTCATTGTGCTTTTGCAAAGTGTCCTGTTCTTCAAAGAGAACGTGCTGTATTGCTATATTTACTTAATATGTACCAATTACCCGATCCTATAGAGAACTAAAAAAAAAAAAAAAAAGAACAAAGAACAACAGACATGGAAAAACAGGTGTTTCCATGTACATGGGTGTGGTTACTGTAATTTATTGCTAAGCTTCCCGGTAGCTGAGCAAAAAGGGGAAAATTCATGTGAAGTACTTACTGTCTGAAAATAGAACATAAACAAACACATTTCTTCGAGCAGCTTTTTTCCCTGGTACCAATTTCTAGGGGGAATTTATTACGTGAGTCCTGATGTAGTGGATAGATTTCTTCAACTATCCTCCTCTTAACAGATTTCTATCTTTCCCAAGCCCAAAGTCATAGCAAGTAAAGCAGGAAGTATTCACAGAAGAGAGGGTGGAAGTCTGCAGGGGCAGGTTTGGAGGGAAAGAAGAAGGTTGGGGGAGGTGGTAGAATTAATCAGGAAAGATTTCATGACAGTGGCAGTATTTGAAGAGGTCCTTGAAGTCAAGTAAGATGCTGAAAATTGGAGAAAGGTATAGAGTAATTTTGTGGATCTAATTGACAGACTTTGGCAATGATGGGTATGGGTAGAGACAAGACTCAATCCTGTTATCTAGGAGGAGGTGTAGGGGGTTGCAGAGTGAGGAGTGGACTGCAGTGGGCCTCCAGAACTGCACAGTGGGCATGCTTTATTTGCTAAACATTTTGTAAATCTAAGGATAAATGTGAGATATGGAAAAAATTCTGGAAATCAACAATTGAAGAAGCTAAACAATTTGCATTGTCTAGAGTGAGGCTAGCAAATTGTTGTATAAAGCATCAAATAGTAAATGTTTCAGGCTTTGCATATCTTATGCTCCCTGACAGAATTTGTCCATTGTGGAGTTGTAGTGCAAAAACAGCCATGGAGAATACATAAAATGAGTGAGTATGACTGTGTTCTAATAAAGCTTTATTAACAAAAGCAGGAGGAAGGCTGTATTTGGCTCCTGGGCTGTACTTTGCCAATCCCTGATCTTGAGTTCATGTTGCCTGCCTTGTCAGTAGTGGATAGCTATACAATGCCAGTGCATTGTGTGGATGAGAGGTACCTCCTTTTGCATCTGGTCTGAACCCTGACTGTTAGGAAGAACCCTGACTTCCCTTCATAGGCACTAGCTTGGTTCCAGCTCCGCAACGCTTTGATTTAGGGTGGCTTTTTAATCTCCCACACTCACTTTCTACTGATTTAAATTCCTCATCTTTTTTTTTTCTTAAGATTTAATTTTATTTTTATTGCAAAGTCAGATATACAGAGAAGGAGAGACAGAAAGATCTCCCATCCAATGGTTCACTCCCAAGTGACCGCAATGGCCAATCTGAAACCAATCTGAAGCCAGGAGCTCCTCCAGGTCTCCTATATGGGTGCAGGGTCCTCCAGGTCTCCCATACGAGTGCAGAGTCCCAAGGCTTTGGGCCGTCCTCGGCTGCTTTCCAAGGCCACAAGCAGGGAGCTGGATGGGAATTGGGGTCGCTGGGATTAGAACCGGTGACCATATGGGATCCCGGTGCATTCAAGGTGAGGACTTTAGCCACTAGGCCACGGCACCGGGCCCTAAATTCCTTATCTTAAAGACGGTTTTTGGACCCGGCGCAGTGGCGCAAGTGGTTAAGGTCCTCGCCTTGCACGACGGGATCCCATATAGGCGCCGGTTCTAATCCCGGCAGCCCTGCTTCCCTTCCAGCTCCCTGCCTGTGGCCCGGGAAAGCAGTTGAGGACGGCCCAAAGCTTTGGGACCCTGCACCGGCGTGGGAGACCCAGAAGAGGCTCCTGGCTTCGGATTGGCATAGTATCGGCCCGTTGCGCTCACTTGGGGAGTGAATCATTGGACGGAAGATCTTCCTCTCTGTCTCTCCTCTCTGTATATCCGCCTTTCCAATGAAAAAATAATAAAAATAAATCTTAAAAAAAAAAAGACGGTTTTCTCTAGAGTTTAGAAATATGGGAATGGTGCAGGAGAACAAAACAGATGCTGAAAACTTTGACTTGGCCTTAGGTTTTTTTACTTGGGAATGGTTTACTGCCCCTTTGTCCAATACCTTCAGGGTCATGTCTTGTCTACCTTCCACGTGACAATTATAGAATCTAGTTTGATCAAGTTTTAAATCTCTCACTGGGATGAGGAATCATCTGTCCTTCAGGCGACATAACATAAATTCATGGCATCTTTCTCTAGAGCCAAACCAGACTGAGTGTAGAGTAACTTTGTGGCTTTACTGATAACTTTGACAATTTCTTACTGACCACTTACTATGACCCATACACTGTACTAAAATACTGGACAAAGAGATAAAGTCCCTGAGCTCACAATGCTTAGACAATACAAGAGGATCTAAACATTAGACAATCAGTAAAAGTAGCCTGTAAACTATGATAAGTACCACAAAAGATGTACATGCTATTATTTTCAGAAAGAAGGAATGCTTTACATGTGAGAAGTTTTCATGAAATAATGAGTGTTTCTTCACTTGTGAATTCATTAGTAACCTAGGAGCCATTGCATCTGGCTTCTATTCTAACCCTAAGACTTTTTATTCCTGTAGAACTGAAAGCAGTGCTTCACTGTTTGGTTTTCAGTTTTACTAACATGACTAATCCTCCACATTTCTATAATCCTAGGCAAGCAAGCAATTGCTTTCGCCAGTTTGTCCTCATTTGATCCCATGGCTGCGATGGACACAATCACCCCATTTGTACAGATGAGGGACTTTTGTTCAAAGTTTAAAATCTCTTGTTCTTAAACAGTTCAGCATTTAAATTTACATGTAAATTACATGTTTTTGAGGGGAGAGAGAAGAGAGAGGGAAGGAGAATGTGAGAGAGACACATTGGTCCTGAGGTTTGTTCCTCAGATGCCTGCTGAGGCTGGGCTGGGGCCAAATGCAGCTAACTCATGGAAGTTACAGGGACCCAATCACGTGAGTTGTCTCTGTTGCCTCCCAGAGCCTGCATTGACAGGAAGCTAGAGTCAGGAGCCAGAGTTGGAAGTTGAAGCCAAGCACTGCTATGTAGGATGCAGGTAACTTAACCGCTAGGCTAAGTATCCACTCTCAGAGTTTTCAAAGTGGTTGAAAAAATGCAAAAGACTTTCCATTCTTTGATGTCTGGACATAAATGAAGTTTGAAGTATGTGAGGTTAGAGTCTAAGGTTAGGTCTTGGTTTAGACAGAGTTTATTACCTGATTCCAGTCAACCTTTCAGATAGAGTTGAACTTGTTTTTCCTATTGGTAAAATGGAAACATTAATAGTACTGCTGTCTAGATCAGGCATGCAGGTTAAGCTGTTGCTTGGGTTGACTACATCCCATATTGGAGAGCCACTTTGCATCTCAGCTCTTCAACTTCTGACCCAGTTTCTGATGATGCATACTGGGAGGGAGTGGATGATGTCCAAGTGTTTGAGGCCCTGCCACCCATGTGGGAAACCTGGTAGAGCTCTGGACTTCAAGTTTTGATCTGGCCACATTCTGGCTATTATGAGTTTGGAAAAGTGAACTAATACATGGGAGATTCTCTCTCTCTCTCTCTCTCTTCTTTTTCTTTCTCTGTTTCTCTTCTGCCTTTCAAATGGGTGAAAGTAAAATAAACAGTTAAAGTATAATACTGCTCTCTTGGGGGTTGATGTGATGATTACATAAAATTGTACATGTAAAGTACCTAGTACCTGCTAAGTGCTCAGTAAAGACCAGGTAGCAATACTGATACTGTTTACTGTTATGACAGTGCAGCAGAGAGCTCTAACCAAAACTTTAGAAATGAGCAAGGATGCTTGGGTAAATTTCAAAAAGTAAAAACAAAAAAAGGAATAGAACCCATTCATTCCTTTTTATTTGCAAAATGAGCTCTCACAGTTGAGACTCTATAACAATTCAGTGAGACCATGTGTACTGAAGATGCATATCCCAATGAATGGCTTAAGAGCAGTCCTCAGGAGTGTCAGGTCTTTTTAAAGATTTATTTTTATTATTTTTTCATTGGAAAGGCGGATATACAGAGAGGAGAGACAGAGAGGAAGATCTTCCGTCCGATGATTCACTCCCCAAGTGAGCCGCAACGGGCCGATACTATGCCGATCCGAAGCCAGGAGCCTCTTCTGGGTCTCCCACGCGGGTGCAGGGTCCCAAAGCTTTGGGCCGTCCTCGACTGCCTTCCCAGGCCACAGGCAGGGAGCTGGAAGGGAAGCGGGGCTGCCGGGATTAGAACCGGCGCCCATATGGGATCCCGGGCGTGCAAGGCGAGGACCTTTAACCACTTGCGCCACCGCGCCGGGCCCAAGTGTCAGGTCTTGTTAGCAAGACAGGACAGGCCTCATTAGTGGAGGTCAGGCTTTGGCCAGAGGTCAGACAGACTGCTCCAGACAGACCAGGCATCTAGGAAGCTCTAGCAGGGGTTGCTGGCAGAAGCAAGTCTGAGAATGCAGGTGTTTTGGGGTCATCTGGCCAAAGGGTTATGGCTGATGTTCAGGCAGGCAGGAAGAAACAACAGCTTAGTTCCACAGGCAGATCATGGGGTCAGGAAAAATGTCAGAAAGAGAGGTCAAGATTGGAAAGAGGAGCAGATGCCTTGACAGGGCGAAGGGGTAGAGATAGAGGGGCATGAGGCTGAATTAATGCTGAGCCAACTGGGTTCTTTGTTTCTTTTGATTTTGAAGCATACTAGCTGCCACCCTGCAGGTGACAACTAGCAGAAATGGGATGTGGGTCTACCCCAAGTGAAACCTGTGGTCTAGCTGGTGGGTGACAAAGCACAACTGTTGACAAATAGAATATAATAGCTTGCTGAAAGGTGATAAGAAACTACAAAGAACCTGGAATTCTCCCAACTTCAGACCATAAAGATGCTTGTTTTTTGCTGGAGATCTTGAACCAGGTATAAGTCTTGGTAAGAGGCAATTGTCTTTGGGAAACTGCCATTCTTAAGGAATCTTAATTGTCCTGTGTGAACACCTGGTCTTTGTAAGTGTTCCTTTCCTTTATAGGCCATTACTTGTAGAGAAAAGTTATTTTCTCTCTTTCACAGCCATAATGAATTCAGAAAAAGCCCAAGAAGCAAATGCTGCTCTACGAGTTGGCTTCTCTGTAACAATCCAAAACATGATCCTTGCAGGTAGAGAGAAAACAACTAAAGCCCCAAGCATCTCAGGACAACAAACTGCAGTAAACAAAGATTCAATGAGAAATAGGATCAGGACAGGATTTAAGGGTCCTATCTTCATGAACTCTTCCAGTGAAAGTGGGGAGCACATCAGAGACCAGACATGCTGAACCTCTTAATCCTGCTTAAATATCTTGGTTACCAAGCAAGGGCAAGAAGAACAGGGCCCTGTGGTTATTGTGGTTGGAATGGGGACTTTGGGGATTATCTTGGCCATCTGTGGAGCTTATCAGCAAAAAGCACTCTCACAGCAAGTCTGATGTTCTACTACTAGACAGCAGGTGGCAAGGGGCTTTCCTAGTTGTCAGCAAATCTTAAATCAAAGGCAGTGTGGGAAAGCCCAGATTTTTTTCTAATTTTTAAAAAAGTTTTTTTTTTTTTTTAATTTGAGAGGCAGATTTATAGATAAAGGAGAAATAGAGGGAAATCTTCCATCTGCTGGCTGACTTTTCAAATGATCACAACATCTAGAGCTGGACCAATCCAAAGCCAGGAGCCAGGAGCTTCTTCCTAATCTCCCACATGGGTACAGGAGACCAAGGACCTGAGCTGTTTTCTGCTGCTTGCCCAGGCTGGGAACTGGATCTGAAGTGGAAAAGCCAGGACACAAACTAGCACACATGTGGGATGCTGGCGCTGCATGCGAAGGAATAGCCTATTGAGTTACAATGTCAGCTCCAGCTCAGAGAGTTTCTTTCCAGTTCTTACAAGGGCCTAATATCTAACACTTTCTCTGGAAAGTAATCAGCTGCCTCATGGTCAGAAAGGACCAGGGTCCCATTAGTAGAGGAAAATACTTGTTTCCATCACTGTGTATAAAGGTAGTCTGGTGCTAAGCTGCCCACCATGAGCTGGTAACAAAGTCTGTTAGAAACTCCTACCTAAGTGTACGGAGATGGTTGATCAGTGGTTCTAGAATTTGCATGGTTTCGTACAGCAGTTCTCATATTTTGGTGTGTATGAGAATGAATTTCATGTGCCTTAGGAATTCAGTCATCTAGACTGAAATTGTGATTATTCTGGTTCACTGAGGTAGCTCTGGAGCTATACACTAAACTCCCCAGGTCACACTGATGCAGGTCTGCCATGGGCCATACTTTGAGAAATGTTGGTGGAATGGGATGAGTCCCACGCTGGGGCTCGGGAGAAGGGAATTTTGGCCTTGTATGTTCTCCTAGTGTGCTGAGCCACCTTCCCATTCCTCAATAAAATCAGGAGGTTGCATTATATTAAATCAAGCTGCATAATAGAGTCACTTGGGAACTTTGATAGAATGCTGTGCTGTACCTGAGCCACATTCTCAGAAGATCTGGGGTCCAGGCTAGCCCAGTGTTTCCACAAGCTGGGGAAGAGTTGGTTATATACCTTTGTATACAAAATTTCCACATGCTTCTAACTGCTGTCCAGTGTTCCTTCCCACTCCAGAACTTCATCTGGACAGCACTTCATTAATCCATGTTATGGGGGAACAGGTTTCTTCATAATACAATTTTGCACACCAATCTTTTAAAAATTTCATTCTACTGTAATTTCTCTTCATAACAAAACATTAGAATCTTTTTGATGATTTAAAGTTACCACTGTGGTCACTTGCTTCTGCATTCATTCAGTGTACTTTTGGTATCTACTGTGTTAGGTGCTTATGAAAAAAATGTTAATATTGTGCAGTTGAAAGATGGGTGAACCCATCATGAGTCAGTAGTAATAAGGAAAACCTAGCATTCTATGTATTAAGTACTTACTGAATGGCACTGTTCTGATTAATCCTCACCATAATCCTCTCTAACAAGTATAACCTTGTGCCCATCTTACAAATAGTGAAATCAAGGCATTTAGGAAACTAATGGAATTCTTTTTTACTTTCTCTTGGGGCAAGTTAGGGGTGGTCACACAGCCAGCTGGAGTAGAGCCCGTGTTCCAGTGAGGTCCTGACTGCTCTGTGTGATCCAAGAGTTTTTCCACAGCATCTTAGTTTTCTTGTGTGTGCTGAGTGACCTATCAGGCCCCTTTGAGACCTCACAGGCCACGTGCACCCCCCAGGTCCCTCCGGAGGTCCCTTACCTGCATCAAGGAGAGCCTACGCATCTTCATTGATCTGCGGGAGAGAGACAAGGCTGCTGAAGCCTGGCTTGGGGCTGGGCGGATTCACTACCTCATGCAGGAAGATGAGCTGGTGGAGCTGTACCTGCAGGTAGGTACAGGAAGCTGCTTACCTGGGGCCTTGTTTGGACAGGGGTTGGCAGGGATGGCAGCAGCACCTCCAAACAAACCAGTTGGAACCACAGAGTACGGATGTCTATACCAAGCCCATTGGAGAAGTTCGCCTCAGGCTGCTTCCTGGACACATGGTGGAGACCAGGGAGGTCTGGCAGGCTGAGAGCAGGCAGCAAAAGGCAATCAGTGCCTGATACTCAAGTGAGTGCTGGGGGATGTCACCTGTGATGTTAACTGTGTCCCTCTGCCACACTGAACACTTGGTGTAACTTCAGGGTTTTGCTGCAATTTAAGGCAAGTTTGGTGTGTTAATTATCTTACAGCTTTTTGTTTGTTTATATTTTTCTTTTTTTCAATTTATTTATTTTTACTTGAAAGTCAGAGTTAACAGAGAGACAGAAACAGAGAGTATCTTTCATCCCCTAGACCACTCCCCAAATGATTATGATGACTAGAGCTAGTTTGATTCAGAGCCAAGTGCTTCTAGGTCTGTCACGTAGGTGCAGGGACCCAAGGACTTGGGCCATCCTCCATTGGGCTTTGGAGGTGGAAGAGGCTGGAATAAGATCACAGGCCATCGAATATTGAGTGTGTGACTTTCATGAGTACCTGGTGCCTCAGTGTCTCTGTGGTTGGAGCTTATATCTCTCCAGGTATATCTCAGCGCAAAAGAATATTCAGAAGGTTCATGAAAAATATGTATTATGAAAAAGCTAGGCATGGATGTAAAAATGTTTGCACCAACATTTTACTCATCTATTAATTCTGTTTTCCCAGTTCCCTTAAGTACCCTTGTATGTATCTGTGTGTGTGTCCTGACAAAATCTTACTTTAGTCATAGCAAATTCACAGTGAGCATTTTCTAAGTGCTCAGGATTTAGTAAATGCTTAACAAATAGCAAACTGCTATTAGTATTATCTGCACATAGTAATATTACATAATATAGTAGTAAATTATCACATAAAAACGCATCCTTTATTTTCTGCCTTCTCATTTTTGTCTTGTACTCTCCCTTATTCTAATATGCAAATACAGAAAATTTTTTATAGACTCCATAATGACTATATCACGTTGATTACACGATTCCCACAGGCAGGCAGCTTTGCGAAGCATTTCTGTTGCATGATGCAGATCGATCATTACAAAGGTGGTAGTAGTTTGCATTGCAATCCCGATTTCATTCGCCCAAGGTGATACTGTCAGTAGGTGGTGATGCTGACAACTGCACACAGGTAGTTTGACTCTGAGCCTCCACTCAAGCTCTACACTATTCTACGTTGGGATTTTAGAGCTGAGAGCATGCCCTGAAAGTATACACTTCAGTCTTTCTTGTATACTTGGAGTTTGAAGCCCAGCGGGAACTATTAAGGCTGCCAACTCTAGGATCCATCTCACTGCCCTGTTGCTCTCTGTGTAGCCACACCTGTAGTAACAGTCAGTACAGGATCTTCCCAGCAACTGCATGTTCACTGGCCTGAGCTGGTCACAGACACCATCAGTCTGAGGCTGTCATGTACCTTGATACTTCTTGGGTTACTCCTGTTGAAGTAAAACTTCCTCTAAGTTTTTTGAAGTCCTGTATCTGCACTGTAAGAATGTAGCTATAGATCCTTTACAGTTTACCTTCCTCACCTGGTTCAGGTACAATGTGAGATAGGCTTCTAGAAATAAAGATTGTGGGGCCAGAGGCTACAGTATTACACTGGGAGACACTATCATTTATTTGTCGTTAGAGAGATTTTCTGAATCTCACTGTCACCATCTGGCTATTGGGTCAGATCCAGTTTTTGTCATTTAGACAATAGGTTCATGCATTTGCTACATCCATGGACCTTCCATATGATTATTTATATATTTTTGTTTGACCCAACTATACCACTGCTTTTTGCACTTAACCTTGTCCTAAACATGATTTCAAAAAATCATGTTTGATATTTAGCCTAGCAGCTAATGTCCTCACCTTGCATGTACCGGAATCCCATAGGGGCACTGGTTCTAATCCTGGATGCCCTGCTTCCCATCCAGCTCCCTGCCTGTGGCCTGGGAAAGCAGTCAAGGATGGCCCAAAGCCTGGGGATCCCTGCACCCTCATAGGAGACCTGAAAGAGGTTCTGGGCTCCAGGATTTGGATCAGCTCAGCTCTGGCCATTACAGCCTCCTGGGGAGTGAATCATTGGATGGAAGATCTCCCTTTCTGTATATCTGACTTTCTAATAAAAAAATTTTTTAAACTCATGTTTTGTTTCTAAAACACATAAACTACTAAAAGCTTAACTATTAAGCATTAAAAACTATTAACACTTAACTATTAAAAACATGGAAGTTTTTTTTTTTTTTTTTTTGCTTGTGATGTACTGCTGAAAATCCCCTCTAGTACCACTGTAACTAATTTCTCATACCACGGTGGGAAAATTCCAGACAAGGTCTGTGAGCTTTCTTACCAGTGCTGTAGTGTTTGGGACAATTCAGGATTTGGGGATTTCAGTAGAAGCCTGACTCCTGCCACTCCTGTGTGGGTGTGGGAGCATTTATCTCTCCCTTTGACAGCCATGTCAATCCCAACCAGGCAGCCATCCAGTCAGCCCTGAAGTCAGAGGAGCCCTCCCTGGCCCTGAAACTCTACGAAGAAGCAGGTGATGTGTTTTTCAATGGGACCCGCCACAGGCACCGTGCGGTGGAGTACTACCGAGTAAGTCATGAACTATGCGGGGTGCCATGTTGGGCTCTGGTGTGTGGACAGTCCCACACTGGACTGCAGCTTGGGCTCTCTCTTTGCCTTTCCTGTAATATTTCTTTTCCTCCTTTCCATACACTTGACCTCTCTTCCATCTAGTAGGCTCTCATTAAAGGATCTGAGAAACTCAGTCATCCTTAGAGTTGGTAAATCATCGTGCCTGGCACAGTTCACCATGATAACCATATCTATTGAATGCATTGTGTCCTAAAGTTTACAGTGCACTTTGATCATCTCCAGTGGCACCCACTTACCACTGATGCCTCTTGGGATGTGGTTTAAAGGGTACATAGATGAACATTTTCTAATTATTATGTTCTTATCAAACAAGTGCAGGTATATATTTTAAAATTTTGAAATATATAATACCAGCTCATCAAATCCATGTTTTCAAAGATATTATTGTAAAGGATAAGGTGAGAAAATAAGAATTAATTTAAAAGGTACTAGACATTAAATAAATATGAAATAAATAAATATCTAGATAGTAAGCATTGACCTCAAAAGTTGTTCATCACTGACCTGATTTTCAGAAATCTCATCTTTTTCATCCACCCCCCCCAAATTTCTTCATTCCATTGTCCATTATTCTTTTGTTTAGTTTTTTATTTGGTCATTAATATTATCAAGTATTCACATGTACAAGGCACTGAACTAGGGGGTGGGGATACAAGAAACATATTTGACTTTTTATTTTCATACACATTCCATGGATGAAAAAAACCAAGGCTCCAAAGATGATGTGACTTACTTTAAATTCTACCATGAGAAAAATAGTAGACTTGAGCATGTAGAGAGCACTTTCATATGTCAGATGCAGACTCATATGTGATTGGTGCTGTGGCCACTTATGGGAACGCATATCTGAGAGGTGAATGAGCTCCTATGCAACTGTGGGAAATGTATCTCCTTTTTCTTGCTGTCAGTATCCCCAGTTGTTATCCCACCTTTAGGATCTGGGTGTAGTATCAAAAGCAAGGACCAGGAGAATGAGTTGAGGGAAGGAATTCCCATCCCCTTTGTTTAGCCTACCTGACCCCTGGCAGTAGAGGATGACCATAAGAGTCTGGTACAGAGTGCAGGCTGAGCTTCTCGCTGTCTCCTCCTCAGACCGGGGCCGTCCCTCTAGCAAGAAGGATGAAGGCCCTGAGGACCGAGCTGCGCATTTTCAACAAACTGACGGAGCTGCAGATCAGCCTCGCAGGCTACGAGAAAGCTCTGGAATATGCCACCCTGGCTGCCAGGCTGAGCACTGTCACAGGTAGGTGGTCCTTGCAGTGGAGTGGACATCTAAAGTAGGTCAGCACAACTCTACCAAGCAGCGAAAGCCTCAGCTCCAGAGTCAACCTACGTGGGTTCCAATCCCAGGTTAACTTGTAGGAGCTTCAAGTTTGTCAGCAAATCAGTGTTAAAAACAATACCCATCTCATGCAGATGCTATGAAGATGGATAATTATCCAGGTAAAGATTGTGGCACAGGGCTAGATACATAAGGTCTTGTTAAGTTTTGCCTTGTCACATTAATTAACTAATATTACAATTGTTATTATTCCCTGTTATTATCATTTAAATGTAAATGATAACTTATCCCAGGCATAGACAGTGTCCCGATTACAAAAGGGCTATGCACTGAATTTTTAATTGATTGTCAAAACACATTTTCCTGTGGAGATGAAACGCAAATGAAGCTTAGATTCTCATTAACGTAATTCACAATGTAGTGGAACAGTTTGCATTTATAGCTAAAGCGAATGGGATACAATATAAGTTGTTAACACAGAAAGAGGGTAGAATAACATAGCTTGTCTTAAATGTCGGTGCTAGAGGAAAAACATGTTTGATTAGCAAAGCCTTGATCAGATATAGGATAAATGGAGTCTCTTCTGATTATAAAACAGCTTCTGGGTATTTATTATATTATTGAGCCTGCTCTTGTGTCCCTCACCTCCCATTCTGTCGCCCACCTTAAGCCTCATCTAAGCAATGATCTCAGGAAAGGCTTTAGCCGCTCCATCCTTCTCTCCCTGCTCCCTCCCCTCACTTCCACTTCCCTCTGAGAACTCTTTATCCTTCCCTAGGCAGGACTTGAAAGAAGATCTTCTCTGTGCCTGGATTTGTTCATATCAGGGAATTTTCTCTCCTGTATTTATTTATTTTTTCTTAAATTTTGGCTTTTGGCTCTTTGAAGTTTAAATGTGAAAGTTTTAGATGCATTGAACAGCAGCCTTGCTCATATTCCAAAGACAGGATTAAAACCTCTGTTCCTTAGGAAAAGATCATTTTGTATTAAAGTGATTAGTTATCAAAACAATAAACCTTCCAAAACCCCAAACAGCAAGTCATAGACCTGTTAGAAATCACCATTTAAAAGTCTGGTTCAAAACTGAAAGAGGTAGCCATAGTTCCTCTGAGACTAGAATGGGCAAAGGAGTTACAGCATCACTTCTGCTTGTTGGCAGCCCAGGAGAGCTCTCTGAAGAGAGAGACTTGAATGTGGAGAAAATAGATGTCACACAGATAGTTACATCCTTAAGAACCCAGTTGCTCATCAGGGTAGGATGGTCACAAGTCCCACCGCAGGTATTTAGAAATAATTCTTTCCCAGGATCCTGAGTTATAGTGATAGCTTCAATAGGAAGAAAATATTCTGCATGAATCATCCCAGAAACCTCCCACCAGCATACATGTTCTGCTTAGCTGTCTCACAGTCACTTATTGCAGGTTTACTTTCACATTTGCTTGTGGTATTTTTTTAAAGGGTTATCTGTGTTGTTCTTTTATACCACAAGTATGACTTTTGATATTTAGTGGTTCTCCCAACATACTAAAGAAGGAATGGGTCAGAATGTTGGCCATAGGACATCTCTTGCAGTCTTCCAATTCCTAGGTGATCAGAGGCAGGAGCTGGTGGCCTTTCACCGCCTGGCTACAGTATACTACTCCCTGCACATGTACGAGATGGCTGAAGATTGCTACCTGAAGACGCTCTCCCTCTGCCCGCCCTGGCTGCAGAGCCCCAAGGAGGCCCTGTACTATGCCAAAGTATATTACCGCCTGGGCCGACTCACCTTCTACCAGCTGAAGGTAAGAGCCAGATGTCCCAGGTAATGTGAGTGCTACCACCCAGCCATTCTCTCCTAACCCCACACAGACTGTCAGGAGTCTTTAGGGTGGAGTTGAGAGATCCATTGAACCACAATGGGGTGTCTTGACTTGGATGGGGAGTGGCTTCCTGGGGGATAGATGGCTCTTTTCACTTAGCCTACCAGAGACCTTGCAGGTGCTGCCACCTCTGCTGAGGATACAGCTCGTAGGTGCTATTCCTCCTCATCCTGCTAGGATTTCTATGATGTCAGCAACTATTGAGTCCATCGCCTAGTTCCCGTAGCCCCACAAGAGTCTGGAAATACATGGCTTCCTTCACACAGAACTGTAAGCCCCACACTGGAAATCAAAATGTGTCCACAAAATGTTAAAGACCTACTATAACTCATTTTGTATAATGTCATATAAAACCAGAGTTTATGTAGATAAATAGAAATGCTCCCAAATTAAACACAAAATGAATGCTTAATCATTTATCTAAAAATGCTGTAGGTCGTCTTCAACTCATTTCTTATAAAGTAGGTCAACCTGATTTTATGATATCTGTTAATATTTGAGGTCTTACAACACAGGGCCTCTAAATATGACTACGCCTGGATCCTAGCAAGTAGTTAGCTCTGGTTCTCCAGCTTATTGAGCCAGAGGTGTATCTAGAACTTCTTGTTTTTTTTTCCAGTAACTTGTAGGGTTGTGTTTCTGGTCTGCAATTCTCTCTAGCAACACTGATCCACAACCATGTCTCCAGGTTTGGCTTCCACCCATCAGTGGTCTCTGTCCTCTGTAGCACAACCCTTTGTCTCTTCACCCAGTGTCTGTGAGTTGTACCAGTGTTGGGTCGCCAAGGGAATCTTTATGGCAGCCCTGCTGTCCTTTCCTTATTTGCCTGGCCCAAGCTAACTACAGATATATATATCTGTATATATATATATATAGATCAGCTGTCCCTCTCTGAAACACTGGTTACCCATTGCTACAATGCACAGAGGGATGGGAGCAATGATGAAGGACTCCTGAGTCATCTTGCTGCTGCCCCACACCTTCCTGTTCACGGTTCAAGGACAAAATATGCACAATCTGAGTGTGACAAATATGGACCCTAGGGAAATGCCAAGGGAAGAACTCAACTCTAACAAACTTAAACCAGAAAAGCAATTTATTTGCTGGAAAGTTGAGAGACAGATTTAAGTTCTGCTAGTTCTAGACCCTGGTTCTCAAGTGCCATCATGGATTTTTCCTTCCGTATCCATTGATTCTGCAAGTTTTTTTTTTAATCACTCTCTGCTCTTGGCCTGCTTCCCTTCCAGCTCCTACCAAGCTGAAACCCACAGAGACCCACAGAGAACAGGATGAAGGACCATTTTCCTAGTTGGGTTACATTTCAAAGTCTGGGAGTGATGGATGGGTCAGGTGTGAGTCATTCTTGAAGCACCATGCTCAGAGCAATAGTATCTGATGGTTTGCTGAACCTGGCGAGGAGTAATGCAGAGAAAGGCAATGCCATGGGACCAGGGGAGGGTGGGAGAGGAATTCTCTTAAAAACTGACAGATGTGGATGGGATGTGGGACAGAAAGAGTTTGTTTCTAACATAGCTGGCCCTGGAAATGTTCACTCCTACTGTTTCTTCTTTGCCCCCACACCACGAGGTTAGGATGCCCACGACGCTACTGAATACTTCCTGCTGGCCCTGGCAGCAGCAGTCCTGCTGGGTGATGAGGAGCTACAGGACACCATTAGGAGCAGGCTGGACAACATCTGCCAGAGTCCCTTGTGGCACAGCAGTCCCTCTGGGTGCTCTGCAGAGAGGGCACGGTGGCTGAGTGGGGGCGGCCTGGCCCTGTGAGGGGAGATGTGCTTTGACTCTCAGATACTAAGTGGGAGGGTCTGAGTCCAGCACTATTTTGCACCAAGAAGAGGAACGCCCCAAGGGAGAGGGGCTTATTCTCAACTGCACAAGGAGACATCAAAGTAGCAGCAAGGGGGTATCTTGGTTCTGTGCTCTGCATCTGGAATCTCCTCCAATTGACCAAAGCCCTTCCACACAAGCAACCCCTGAAACGTTCTATCGCAGTTCTGGAGAACAAGAGAATCCTTCCTCCAGTGAGGAAGTCAGGCTCGCATGAGCAGAAAACAGGCAGGGGAGAGTTCCTGCTGTTAACCAGCTTCTCAGGGAAAGATTCCTCCTCCAGCCAGCAGAGGTTCCTGTGACTTCCTTATTTTTCTGTGTTCAGAAGGGAAGGAGGTGCCACTGTACATGCTCATGGGTGGTGGCATGGAGACAATCCACCATGCTGTTAAGTTCCAAAGACAAAGACTCTGGATGGCACACAGGGTATACAGTCTGACTTGGGCTTCCATCTCAGTCCTACCTGGAGCCAGTGGCACAACATGACCTCATGACCTGCCAGGGAAGCTTCCCAAGGGCCAAAGCTTGAAAACTCAATGTTAAGAAAAGAATTACGTCAATGGTTTATAAAGACTGTAATTAAATATTGCCCACTTGCACACACAAACACACACATTTTGCTTTTAATTATTAAGATGAATAAGTTAAATGGGAGACTTGAACAATGGATAAACCCTGAAGTGTTTTAGTTGATTCCAGGTAAACTACTTTACAAGGCACCTCTGTTTGGCATTGAGTACTCCTCAGCATCTCCAGTAGGCTGCAGTAACTGATGATCCTGCAGTTTCTGCAAGGCCAGAACCCCAGGGAACCTCAGAAGGTCCTGTGGCTGAGAGTAGCTCACCAGACTGCAGTTATCTAGCTCTGTTGTCCTTTCAAGATCAACTAGAGACAAATGGGCTTCCAAGGTCGCTTGTTGGCCAGGGGCTGCACACAATTGCTTGCCATGTGAGCCTTACCATGGGGGCAGCTCACAACATGGCAGCCTGCTGGCCAGAGCCAGAAAGTGAGAAAGAAAATCACAGAATCATTGTCTCCTTCATTTTTCTTGTTCTACGAAGCAGAAGCAAATCACCAGGCCCAGTCCCCACCCCAAGGTAGGGGATTACCCAGCATGTGAAGATCTGGAGGTGGGGAAATCAGTGGGGCATCATTGCAGAAGTTTTCCACTAGACATGAATTCATTTGATAACAGAATCAAGGGTTCTCTAAGCCAGTGAACTCTGAGTACAGTCCAGCAGCAGCAGCAGCAGCAGCAGCTGTGCCACCTGAGAGATGATTTGAAATGCAAATTCTGGAACCCAGCTGAGACCTGCATATCAGAACCTCTGAAGCAAGCTTACCTGGTGGTCTGAATGCACACTGAAGGACAAACTATGAAGAATATTGTTGTAGACCAGAGGTTCTCAGATTGCATGGAGAGCCTGCTGAACATGAAGTTTATGGTTCCTACCCCTAATAATTCAGATTCAGTGATGAGATGTATAACCTAAGAATGTACATTTCTGGTGGTTCTGCCTTGCTCCTGTGTATAAATAAAGAAAATCTGGCTATTGCTCTTCTCCATTTGATGCCTGTTTGCTTGGATTTTATTGCTAGACCACCTGCCCTTAATTTCTAACTTCCTATGCTGGGCAGGCAAGTTGGCTGTGTGGTGGGGTGGAATGGATTGGTCGGTTATATGGTTATATGGTGGAGTGAAGTAGGAGTGGTAAGTTGAGTGACCATGGCATTTTCTGGTTAACACATCAGCACGTATTTTCTCTTAGGCGCTCGGTTGGCTTTCAGAATGCTCTCTACTCTAGAGAATATTCTTCCTCAGGAAGGAAATGAAATGATTTAATCTACTGCCTCATAGGATAGAAGCCAGTTTGCTCATGCTGCAAGCCACAGTGTCCCCACTCTGGGAGGGCTTTTGCGATTTAGGCTCTTCAGTCTAATCTCTCTATAGAATTCTTTCAGCAACATTCCTGGTATATGGTCAGGGGCACATGCGTTCCAGAACAGTTACACATCTTATATTTGAAGAAAACATGCTTGGCCCTGAAGTCCATGCCAAAAGCTGCTCCTCATCTGACTTGAGTTACAGATCCTTCCCCTTTCCCAGCCAGTTTTGTGTCTATTCCTCTGAAAATGTGGTTCCCATAACTGTACCCCGGCTTTTGATATATTGGCTGGTGTGTGAAGAGTACAAGAGGACATTACTGTACTCTGTGTAATTCAGAGTGGTTTTTAAGCTTTCTGTTATTTTTTCTCCTCCCTGGCAGCCACATCTTCCCTTGGCTCGCCTAGAGATTGACAGTCCTTTGGAACCTCTGCATCTTCTCACATGGACTTCTGTCCAGCCACATGTTCCTCAGCTGCTACAACTAAAATTTGCATTTGTAGTTGAAAAAACATCCATGTATTCACACACATGTGCACACATACACATGTGAAAGACTTGGTGTCTATCCATACAGCACTTCATGGGGAAATGTTGGCTAAGACTTTGTAGTTCTGTGCACCTTGACTCACCTGTAAATCTGGTCAGTTTGTCCCTAATGAGGTTGGTTATAAACACATTCAGCATGCTTTCAAAGGTAAGCCTAGTCTTTAAAATAAAAAATTGTATTATATGATTATAACCATATCTTGTGTATAAATTTCTTGCAACAGTAATCCTTAAAAGGACTTGAAAATTCTCATTAAAAAAATCAGGACTAACTACTCCCTCTTGGAATTGGTTGATAACTATTTTTTTCTGATCCATTGAGACTGAGGTGATGATTGGATCTGGCTTCTGCTTAAGCGTATTTTATATATGTAAAGAATTAGTTACTCTTTTATCCTCACTTCCCCCAACTGCTCACTCCTTTCCCACCCCCTGCCAAAAATACCAAAAAAAAAAAAATTTGCTCAGGCTAATTCCTGGCTCCCTATATCTAATCTAAATGAAGAAAGGAGGGGGAATTGCAGCATTGTGGAAAACCCTGCAAGGTGTTTTCCTAACTTTCAAGTGGGTATTTCCCTATCCCAGAGTGGCAACGCTCTGAAATCTCATCCTGCTTTTATCCTTTTACTTACCTGTATGTGATTTTAAAATGTGTGTGTGTTTGTGCTTTGTAAACATAATATAATGTGTTTTGTAGATGGATGGGTAAGTAGGGTTAGAGGCTGTTAGAATTGGTGGAGGAGGGCAGGTCACACAGGAATGGGAAGCCTGGGTTTTGACTTTCAGTTGGTATATGACCTGGGATGTCACTCAGCCTCACATCTTCAATCTCTTTTTTTCTGTTATCTGCATACTGTATTTGAGAGATTAAGAAGGTACCTTGGAGATGAAATCTTATCTTTTCATAGCATAATTTTATTCTGTGGTTTTTAAAGGTAAGTAAACTGAGAAACTGAAAAGTAATTTTCTCCCAGTCATATAGGTAGGTTATGGCAAGGAGAGCAGTACTCTGGGACTCCTGAATGAGGACTTACCTAGCTGGACAGGCTCTCTGTCATCCAGGGCTACCTCCATAGTGCTGCACACCTGTTTACACATGCGCATGTGTACTATGCATGCATTTACTGTTCGCCAGATGCGCTACCTAAAGAGCAATTCGCCAAACTTTTTCTTAATTTTCTTCCTTTACCCAAATACTTTTATTTATACGTACAAGAAAGATTGTATTGCTTTCCATAAGTATAATTCTGTAAATGATAACAGAAAATGCACAACTTCAAACTAAATTTTGTTGCTTACCACAAGTGTACCCAGCACAGGCCCAATCTGGCATTGCTTGAAATCATGTGGCAAGGAGTGTAGAGACACCCTTGGACTAAGCACTTTCTCCTTGAGAAACCCCGAAATGTAAGAAGTAGGTCAAAGGACTAGCCTCGTCACAGTAAAATGTCAATGACAGTGCTGTGTCTGAACACACAACCCACCTCAGAGATGTGGAACCCACAGGGGGAAAAGGAAAGGGCTGAATGACACATATTATACAGCATGATTCAGAATCAGAAATGCTGTGATGGGAGTTAGTTGCCAGAAGTCATGGGTGCTCAGGGGAGGAGTTTACCCAGGCATGGGAATAAGGACAACAGGAAGAGCTTTCTGAAAGAACAGACATCTAAGTAAAAGGTTTTGTTTGTCCTGTTTTGGGTATTTTTTTTTTTAATTTAGGTTTATTTTTTGTTTATCTGACAGGCAAAGTGATGCAGAGGAAGAGAGAGAGATTTTGTTGGTTCTCTCCCTGAAATACTCATAATGGCCAAGGCTGGGTCAGGACAAAGTCAGGAGTCTGAAATTGTCAGGTCTCCCACAAATGTGACAGGGGCCTAAGTGCTTGGGCCATCTTCCATTGCTTTCCCAGGCACATTAACAGGGAAGAGAATGGAAAAAGCAGCTGGGATCCAAACCCTATATGCTCTGATGGGAGATACCGGAATTGCAGGCCACTTGTAGGCTGGAAGGGTTCTACTCGGTTCTAACTGCAGGCCAGCAGGTTGGTGTTGACAAGGCAGGGTATGTGTCAAGCAGAGCTCAGCTAGACTGGAGCAGACTTTAAGTAGGGAGAAGAGATTGGAAGAGTGAAACCCCTGAAAGGCTTTAGGCTTTGCCTTGAGGAAGAGGTTTGAAGTGTGAGAGAGAGACATGCTCAAGTTTGTGTTTTGGGAAAATTCTGGAAGCAGCATGAGAATGTATTACCTGGCAGCAGACAGGAAGGTGGGAAAGCTCTGGAGTCAGGCTGTTGCCCCAATACTCCAGCCTTTGTTGTGATCTCACAATATCCTTTTTCTTCACTATTATCCTTTTCCTGACCCAGGATGAAATCTAGGGTGCCGGAATACATTTGATTGTCATGTTTCAGATCTGTGACAGTTTCTTAGTCATTCCTTGTCTCCCGTGACTTTGAACAGTTTGGTCCTCTTTTCCTTTAGATAGTTGCTGGTATCAAGACTATATGCACACTGCTGGTGTGAATAAAGGTCATGTCATTCAAGGAAATAGGGTCTGTACTGGCCCTGGGTTTGGAGGTTGGGTATACCTGGGGTAGGATCTCTAACTAGTGTGTAAGCTGCAGCAAGTTGAGTAATCTCTCTGAGCCCAATGCTGTCAGAATTATATATGTAAAAGGACCAAGTACACACAGTGCCTGGCACACAGTATAAATATGAGATGATCTGATAAAGATTTGTTTACTGTCTATTTCACAGACAAGGAAATGGCTGAAACAAATCTATCTTTGAGGACCAGACTATTCAAGGAAGAAAGAAGCCTAATTCAGAACTCAAAACAAATGAGGCTATTTTTAAAGAGAGCTAATATAATAGTTTATATTCTAAAAAATACCTACTATGACCTCGCCCATCAGTTTATTTATTTTAAAGCTAAGCTTTAGACTTTTTTCCATACTGGGTTTTATCTGCCACTTTGCAATTCAGTCACGTTTTATTTCTGTCTGGATGGAAGCCTTGACATTAAGAAATGCCACTAGCCTCGGAGCTATGCTGGAGTGGTAGGCTTACATTCATGGGTTCTTGGGTCTGAAGCAGGCCTCACTTAGGGACTGCAGCACATTGCTTTATCTCCTTAAGCCTCAATCATTCCTCTGCCTGCAGTTTTGATTGTGATACCTACCACATGCAGGTGGCTAGGTCTGCGTCTCTGTGCAATGCACCTGTCATTAGGAAAGAGATTGTTAGGCTCCCTGGTGCTGGGCCTGCCCTAAAGTGGATATGTTTGTAAAGTGCTGTTTCTGTGGTGTTACCTCTTGGGCAGGACAGCATAGCTTTTCTGGTTCATACGTCTCCAGTTTCCAGCCCTGCACCATTATTTCAGAATTTAGGAGATTAGAAAATGGAGTCTGTTGGAAATTCTGGCCGTGAGACATTTTTCTTATTTCCTCTCAGTGGGTATCTTCTTCCCAGAGAAACAGAGACAAGCTGCTGGGTATGGGGTGGGGACTCTGCCCAGCTGTGATGGAGCATAACAGCTGAGACTCCATTAGGGGGTCTGACAGCTTAGTTCCCCAAGAGTCTACTGCCAGCATTGTTTTAAGTGGAGAGGAACTGCAACTCTTGCCTCCAGTGTGGTCTTTGACTTGTCATCTGGGACAGCAGGGGTGCTCAAGGGGTGATATTCTTCCAGGTGAACTTCCAGAGGGGTGGGAAGGGTGGCTGAGTTCACATGAATAATCTACGAGAAATCATGAGTTCCAGCAGGGGGCAGTAATGCCTTTCCTAAATAGAACATGGAACTTATTACCAGACTGCGCTGTATTTGATACTTGGTATTTTTCAAACCTTCCTTGGCTGTAGGCATTGTAAGAAATGCGTGTTACATTGCATTCTACTATGCATACACACATATCATGTTTGACAAAGCACCATTTAGTCCTTACAACACGAAATGTACTCTGATCTAATTGTTTAAAAATTCTAATCTAGTTCTTAAATATCCAGTTTAAGATTTACAAAATGGGGGCCTGGCACGATAGCATAGTGGTTAAAGTCCTCGCCTTGTATGCCCAGGATCCCATATGGGCACCGGTTCTAATCCCGGTAGCTCCACTTCACATTCAGCTCCCTGCTTGTGGCCTGGAAAAGCAGTTGAGGACAGCCTAAGGCCTTGGAACCCTGCACCCGTGTGGGAGACCTGGAGGGGTCTCCTGGCTCCTGGCTTCGGATTGGCTCAGCTCCAGCTGTTGCGGCTGCTTGGGGAGTGAATCATCGGACTGAAGATCTTCCTCTGTGTCTCTCCTCTTTGTATATCTGACTTTCCAATAAAAATAAATAAATCTTAAAAAAAAAAAGACTTACAAATTGAATTCCTCATTCACCAACCTGCAGTTTGCAAAGCACTGCTTTGGAGGAAGGTCTCTATTTGCTACACAACTTTTGATACGAGAGGATGCAAGTTTCTGAAAATAAAAATAGCAGTTGGTATTGAATGCATATAATGCATTAGATCCTATGAAAACTCTTTGTGAGGCCTCTGTCTTGTAACCCAACAACATCTTGCATCAGATACTGCTACCACCACCACCATGGTTTAAGGATGGAAATAGTTGGCCGAAGCTTAGTAAGTAGCATAAGTGAGATCTGCAGCAGAAAGAATCACAAACAGGAGAGTAACCTGTTTTGGTCATCATAGCAAAGCTGGCAGGGGCATCCTTCTCCTCCAAATGTGCCTTGTAAAACAAATAGCCTGGGAGAATCCCATGTTCATGTTGAAAGGCTTTAACTTGTATTCATAAGTAGAGCAGTTTGTCATTTATCAAGGTGTTCATCTGTTCTCTTTCTAAATATCTGAGAGGCAGGCATGTGCATGCATGTGTGTGTGTGTGTGTGTGTGTGTGTGTGTACCAATTACTTGAACTATCATCTTTGCCTCCCAGCTTCTGTATTAACAGGAAGACAGAATCAGGAGCCAGTGCTGGACATTGAACCCAGGTGCTCTAATGTGGGACACTGATACCCCAATCTTAACCTCTAGGCTAAGCACCTGCCCTGTCTTTTAACCTTCTATTCTATTTTTTTGGGGGGGGGAATTATAAATTTTTGCCATCACCATTAAAATTACTTTTTAACCTGAAGATCTCCTCTATATCTTGACCTTCTAAAAGTAGAGTGCCATATTTAAATGTGATGAAAGCTTTTCTCAACCACTTCGCCTTTAATCCATTGCCCAAATGTTGCGTGTGAAGGTGAATCTTTTGTTTTTAAAGCTTCTTAGGAATTGGGAACTTTTTCTATTTGTTCATCTTGGGACAGAATAGACATATCTGCCTCATAGACATGCCTACAGCACAGGCCGCAAGAGCTCTGAACACCATCCCAGTTGGCAGTGACCCTAGCCACCTCTATTTTCCTGTCCGTGGGAGCTGCCTGGGCCAGGCTGAAATGACAGCTGCATGGTAATCCTGGTGGCAAAACAGCCATTTATTCATAAAACAAAACTGGCTTTTGTCTGCGCTAGGACATGTGACTTTGGGACTCTAGCACGTGAAGGGAAACAGAAGGATGACTGAGGAGGAGCTGCATTTCTGATTGGTTTAAAGCCTTAAGGGATTATATAGACATAGTCTGACCCTCTCCCAAATCCTGTGCCTTCCATTCTCTTACCCGTTACATAAAGTCTGTTTTGCTTAGACCAGATTTGTTCTTTGTGTGTGTCTTAGCTCCTTCTATTTATCCTATATAAACTTCAAACAGTATTTTGTGTAGTTTACTTTTTTTTTTAATAATACTTGTGTGCCTCCTAGATGGGAAGCTTTAAGAAGTACAGGGGCCTTGCCTGTATCTTTCATCTGTTCTCAGAGCCTGGCCCCATGTCTGACATAGGCAGATTTTCAACCAAGATTTGCTGAATAGGTGAATTGAAAAATATGAATGGATGAAATTTTGAATTAAAGATTTGTCCTCTTCTCATAACATATGAGGGAGAGAAATTATCAAAACCGTAATCTACCTGGATATTGTTCAGGAGTGGTTGTGAAATTGATTAATGGCACTGCTTATGCAATAAGGCAGATAACCAGTGTAATTTCATTAAGAATAATAAGATTTTCACTTATTTAGACTGTGTTTCTGTAGGCATAGTGAGTCTCTTCCTAATTTTCAAATAGGTAGCACTTATCATAGAGATAATCATGGTCATTTATTAAGCCTGTTCTGGGAACTGTGCTAAGTAATTCACCTGCAGTATGATCCTCCAGATAACCTAAACAAGGTGTCACTGTCCCCCCACTTTCCAGGTGAAAGAATTAAAGCTCAGTAGATAAGACATTTATAGAGATTCAAAACCAGTTTTGTCTGACTATAAAATCAGGGTTTTTAACAATTGTGTAATTGTGGTTACATATTTTCTATTTCTAAAATTTATTAAATATATATATATATAGAAAGAGAAAATATGTAACCAGAATATATATATATAATATATATATGGTATATATATATATTGGAAAGGCAGATAGAGAGAAGGAGGTACAGAGAGAAATATCGTCTATTTGCTGGTTCACTCCCCAAGTAACCACAACAATTAGAGGTAAGCCAATCCAAAGCCAGGAGCCAGGAACTTCCTCCAGGTCTCCCTCTCCCACATGTACGCAGGGTCCAGAGGCTTTGGTTTGTCCTCCACTGCTTTCCCAGGCCACAGGTGGGGAGCTCCGCAAAATGTGGAGCAGCTGGGATATGGACTGGTGCCCATATGGGATGCCAGCACATGCAAGGTGAAAATTTAGTCATCGGGCTATTGTGCTGAGTCCTGAATTTAGAATCTTGAAGAGAAATATTTTCCCTATGAATGCTTGCTAATTTCCCTTTCTCTTAAGGAAGCAGAATGACCAGAATAATTCTCAGGGAAGAAGTCTTATGTAAGTATTATTACACCAAATGTCACAGGAATGAAAGTTCTATGAAATAAAGGTCACTAGGGGACCGATGACACCTTTAGGATAGTCTTAGGTCTAATTGGCTAGACCATTATTTTGAATTTCCTAGACTGCTCCCATGAAGAGTTTAATTGTGGGTGTAATGCGTTGCATTGCAAAATACTTAGCCCCTGTTCTTAAGTTCCTGTCAGCTTAGTGAAGACAGGATACATGGAAAAGAAACACTACAAAGAAGAGTCTGAGTCCATTGATCTATCCTTCTATCCATCTGTCTACTAACATGAACAGCCAGATGCAGCCAACCAATCTATCAACCAATATTCAATAGCTCCTGTGTGCTAGGTCCACTTTCCAGTGACCAAGGTATTGGCAGTAGCTGATTTCATGGAGTCCAGGGGATCCTGGGTAGGACTTGGCCCTCTGATGAACTTCTTCATCTTTCACATCATTTCAGCTTGGACTATGACAAATTTTGTACTACTGTTATATCATCGACTCTCCTTAACAATTTCACCCACTCCTAAGAAGTCATTTTATAGTATATAATTGTTTACATAGTATACCATAAACAACTTTAGAGAAACTTAATAAAAAATAACTCTTATTCAAAGTTCTATGTATAGAAAAGTGGTAGTCAGGATTCCATTATAAACTCCTCTGAGTTGAAGTTATTGTATGAAGCTTAAGCTAGATTTTTGCTAAAATTTGTGGGACTTGAGCTAGATGGGTGTTCATTTGACGCTACTGACTGGGACGAATAATGATCGCCTCAGCCAAGTCTATTGCTTATCAATTGTGTGACCCCCAGACAAGTGTTTAATCATTTCCATCTTTGGTAAACTGGGGATGATGATAGTGTTTATTTCACGAGCTGTTTTTGAGGATCAAATGAGTTAATAAATGTGAAGGGTCTGACATATAAAAATGCTGGGTATTATTGCTATTGTACTGACAGATATTTTAGGAAAGTGCTTGTTTTTGAGTCAGGAATGAATCCAATTTGAAAGTTGTAGAGAAAGTACTTTCAACTCTTATGTAGCTCAATGTAAAACCAGTACAATGTCCACATTGTTTACTTGGCCTTATATGCAATGAAGTCAAACACTGCCTGAGTTCCTATCACATCCACAGCACTAGAACAGTGCCTGAATCATGGAAGGTGCTCAATATTTTATTTATTTGATAAGTGATAACTGAATGACTGGGCTGTAGACATTATTTAGAGTGTGAGTCAAATATGGATAAATAATGAAATAAATAAATATGTCCCCTATTTGACCAGCCTAAGGTAAAACAGGAGATCCCCTTGTGAGTGTAGGCTTTCTGCCGACTCAGAACGTGCCACTTCCAGAAAGAAGTTGGGGTCATTTTCTTGGCAGCTTTGACATGAGCTGTCATTCTCTGGCTCTAGGATCAGGCTGGACTGCTGACCTTCATGGCATCCTGAAGCTTTTCCTCTGCCCACTGTGTGACCAATCCCCCGGACAGAAAAGAATCTTTCTTCCCATCCTTTGACTTCCAACTGGGGTCAAAGGCCTTAGGCTGGTGTGAAAATAAATAAAGGCCCTGAGCAGACAAAAGCTATTTTGGAGCCAACTCTCACTCTAAACACAGGCCTTCCTCTCCTCTGACCTGAGGCTTCCAGGCACCTCCCTAGGCCCACCATGACCTCACAAAGCCTAGAGGCCTGGTGGCTGTGTTAGGTTCTGGGGGTCTTGTGGAAATGGATGGAGAAGCCTCCAAAGGAAGGCAGAGCCTAGGATCAGACAACAGATTCATGAAAAGCAGAGTGTGTGATGTACACAATTTACAACAAGTAAAAATTCTTTATTACATGTTCCATATAGGTCAGTTGATTGTCAGTGCCTATGTTGATTTATGTGGAACTCATACCTAGATTCAAATGTGGTTTCAGTTGGATAACAACTATAATTTTGGCATGAACATTGATTGATAGTTCTGTTAGTAGATAAGAAAGTGAAACAGCAAAGATGTTGGCAACTCGCTCATTTGTCAAGAATGTGAGTGGCTTTTTTGCTGATTCAGAAAGAGTATCGCCCAAGGTTTTTGTGCACTTCCCAGTGTAACAGCTGCAGAGTTGTCACAATTGAGGGATAATCTATTTTTATAACATCACTTTATTATATCTGAACAGTCAGCAAAATTCAAAACAAACCCATATAGATGGCATTTGCTAATTTCTGTGGAATAGATACACCTACCTGGGCTGATGTTAAGCTGTAATGGAGCTGGGAAGGATGCACTGGAGCATAGCACCATGTCGTGTCGCGCCACTCACATGCAGCAGAGGTAATCAACTCCAGGAGCACAGGTGACAGAAGGATCTAGAAAGCTAGTAGAGAAGAGATGAGTTTTGAATATTAGTGATCTCTTTTTAATGTGATATGTGTGTATTTAGTTACAGATTTATATTCTTATTGTAATGTTTTACTAATGGCTGTGCTTATTAACCAGTTCTCACAGTTCCTGAAAATTTGGCAGTTGGTTCTCAGGAGCATATGTGAGAGAGCTGTATTCTCCATTAACCCCCATGCCAGTTAAGAAAGATGAGGCCAAGACAGTGAATGGACACAGGTCCCCAGGTCTGCCACATGAACCAGTGCCCAGTACTGGAAGTGTCATGGGCTGAGTAATTCCTGGGCTCCACTGTAAATAGGAGACAAAGAGGAAAGAGACCAGTCTTGCTTTGGATTTATAGGAAATTCTACAGGAAATTTCTGCTGCTTCAAGAAATTCCTCACTTGACAACCATCATCATCTTTTCATTCTTTTTTTCATTGAGCTTGTAGGGTTAAGGTGTATCTAGAGGGATGTATCTGGGCTGGTTGGCTGGCTGTTCCACTGTGATTGTAAAGATCATAACTACCTTGATCTGCCTCCTTTGTTGGAGCATCAACTGCAAGTTATTGCACTCATCACTTGCTAAGTTCTAGTACAGGAGGTGTCAACCTCCCTATTTTGATGCCATCATTTTGAACCTATTCTTAACCTGGAAGGCATTTTGATATCTGTGATTTGCCACCAGGGGTCTATACTTACAATTACAGCATTGAAAGCTGCAACCAGGAAACATTTTTCTTAATAAATGCTCATTAAGCCATTCTTCTTCTTAGATCAGTGTTCATTACAGTGCAGGTAAACTATTTCTACTTTTTTCATCTTCCTTTTTATCTTACCAAAATCATTTTATAGACTTAAATTTGTTGACATATAAATTTTTATATGAATGTCTTAATTTGTCGTCAGTTGTGATTCTTCATACCATTTTTTCTGCTTCCATTATGAACTTTCCTTTGTGGCTTTATTTCTACCAAATCCAGTTCAGATTTGGTTGATTTTAATTTTGCAAGACACTTCAATTTCTATCAAATATTAGCCATTAACTTATTTTGTTTTATGCAGTTTAGCTGTTGTCAGATTTGGTGGCATTGACATAATCAACTAAAATGTTGAGGAACCAATGCCTAACCACCTTAAATATTTACAGAGGCTAGGACTGGAGCTAGGTGAAAGCAGCTTGGACCAAATATGAATAAAACATGTGCGCTAAGTTTTCACTCACACCAGATAAGCACATGGGCAAAATGGTGGTAATTATCAGTGCTGAGAACGTTGAAAGAATTATAAGATGTAGAGGTTCAAGGTTAAACTTGGTTACTTGAAGCACGATGATTTTCTAAGCCCAATGCTAATGAGCTATGTGTGTTATCCTCAATACAGCATTTGGCCCTTACGCGCTACTGATACCTATTGTGTGGATCTATGTTAGGTCAGTATGGTGTAGCCAAGAGCTCTGGATGTGTTTCTGATGATCTGGGGCCTGAACCTAGTTCTGTCACTCCTTGTGTGTACTTGGGCAAATTCGTTGCTCACTCAAAGTCTCAGTTTTACTGAATTTCAATAGATGAGTTGCACACTCTAGAAGTTTGTGGACCTCTGTGAAAATCCAAAATAGGTCATTGAACTCTCCCACAAGATTAAGTATATACACATCCCCATTTTGTACATTGTTTCATTGGGTTAATAGACCCTTTAATGCATGGCCAAAAATGATGAGTTAAACATACTCAGCCTAGATGATTTGTTAGAACACGCCCAAGGTTGGCATGCTAAGACTTTAGTAGAGGTCTAGATCGATCTATCTATCTATCTATCTATCTATCTATCTATCTATCTATCTATCTATACATTACATGATGCCTGAGCACTGACAGACACACTGTTGATAGATAAAAATGGAGACATCCAGGAAAGCATTTGAAACTCTTACTGTGCATGGTAGTTCACTAGAATTTTCATTGTTATTGTTAATGATTAGGAGTGCATATTTTGGGATTATGCTACCAAGGTAAATTCTTGCTCAGTGCATCATCCTGAGCAAAGCGTCTAACCATTCTCATCCTTAATGCATGCATCTATAAAGATGGGACTGTTAAAGATGCTGATTTCATATGGTCGTTGTCTAAAACAGCTAGACAGTTAAAGAAGGGGTCCTCTCATTGCCTTTTCGGTGAACAAATATTCAGATAATTTTATATTAAACAAAGTGGTAATTATTACAGCCAATGGGCTTTGGAGAGCAGTTAATTTAGCTCTGTCATGTTTTTTTTTAAAAGATTCATTTATTTTTATTTTTATTGGAAAGGTAGATTTACAAAGAGAAGGAGGTATAGAAAGATCTTCTGTCCACTGCAGTAATCTGAAACCAGGAGCCAGGAGCTTCTTCCGGGTCTCCCATGTGAATACAGGGTCCCAAGGCTTTGGACCATCCTCTACTGCTTTCCCAGGCCACAAGCAGGGAGCTGGATGGGAAGTGCAGCAGCCAGGACACAAGCCAGTGTCCACGTGGGGTCTCAGTATGTGCAAGATGAAGATTTAGTCGTTGAACCATCACACCAGTCTCAGTTCTGTCATGAAGGGAGAACCAGAACCTGAGGCCACCCAGGGTCAACTCATCTGAGTCAGAGTTACTCTCTAACATTCCTACTGGATGCCGGGAAAAATTGACAACTCTTGTGATATCACCATTGTACTGCTTCAGATGCAAGAGACGTTCTGCCGGGGTCGGGGGGGAGGCGGGATAAGATCCTATATGATCATTTGCCATATTTGTAAAGTCCTCTGATGCCAGCTGTTTCTGTTGTGACTATAGCTTGATTCAGAAAAGGTTGGAAATCAGTAGGCATAATTTCTGTAATAAAGCAATGTGCAAGAAACTCTGATTTCACCCGGAAATTAGTGTGATTCCAACTGCAGGATTCTGTGATCCCAGCCTACTTGTTTAGACATCTTGGCCACCCAACTACAACATCTTAGGGCTGCTTAAAGCAGCCTCTGAAGACCTCTGGAGAAAACCCTTCAGAATGATTGCCTGACTCTTAGCAAAAAGGAGGGTAGAAACCCACTCAAGATACTTCCAAAGGCTTCTGGGAACTGGGAAACAGACTGATTTCACTTGGCTGGGATTATTTGTTACTGAGGGAACAGTGGAATTTAAGACTATTGGGCTGATTTCTGTAGCTACTCCAGTCCTCAGAGCACTGTGTGAGGTGCGCATTACCTGCCTGGTAACACTATCCCTGCTCTATGGATGTGAGCTTCTGGTAAAAGGATGAAGAAAGAGCATAGGGCTGATTGCCTGGACAAGTGGACCCTGAGTGAGGCTGGCAGCCTATCTGAGCCATGATTCCTTGTCTTTACAGCGTAACTATTTTAAGACATGAATATTAATAACAATTACAGATGATATTTGAATGCCTAATAATGGCAATACTATAATAGAAGTATTATTACAGCTTCTTAGATGTCTTGCACTTGTGCTTTGTAATAATACCTCATTTAATCCTCAGAACTCTCCTTTGTGGAAGAATGTGTCCATATTTCCCTGGATGAAAAAACTCATCAACCCAGAAATAATCTGTCTCCTGTTGCTATAACAAAATGCCCAATTCTGGTATTTTGTTAATAGAGAAATATCTTGCTCATGGTTCTGAAGGCTGGATAGGGTCATACGCTGCTCCAACTCATGGTGGAAAGCAAAAGGACAAGTGGATATAGAACATGAAGGACAGACCCACTTAACAAAATATTCTCGTAAAAGTGAACCTACTGTCACAAGAAATGCATTAATCTCTCCTGAAAAATCCTCCATCTCTCAGTATTGTTATGTTGGGAATTAAGATTCCAATATATGGGGCCCGGCGCGGTGGCACAGTAGTTAAGGTCCTCGCCTTGCACACCCGGGATCCCATATGGGCGCCGGTTTTAATCCCAGTGGCCCCACTTCCCATCCAGCTCCCTGCCTGTGGCCTGGGAAAGCAGTCGAGGACGGCCCAAGGCTTTGGGACCCTGCACTAGTGTCAAAGACCAGGAAGAGGCTCCTGGCTTCAGATTGGAATAGCATCGGCTGTTGCGGCTCACTTGGGGAGTGAATCATCGGATGGAAGATCTTCCTCTCTGTCTCTCCTCTCTGTATATCCACCTTTCCAAATAATAATAATAATAATAATAATAATAATAATAATAATAATAATAAATCTTTTAAAAAGATTCCAATATATGAACATTTGCAGGACTTAATTCAAACATAGCATGCTTTACCATTCAAGTATCTTCAATGTCCAGTGTCTCAGAGGGAATAAGGGATATAAGGAACTATAGATGTGATCAAAGACAGGAAGAAATCAGAGAAGTAACACAACAGAGCAACACACTGCACCCTGGAGCACACCGACATGCCATCTCCTTTGGGTGTTCAGTTTTCCAAGCTTTGTCTATGAGTGAAAGCAGGAAAAACTGGCTTAAAGGGGATGTATTCTGGTGAAAGGGAAGTTTTCTTGGTAATGACTTATGGAGAAGCAGACTTTATGTCATTCAATATAAACACACACTTGGACAGACACACATACAACACTTGCATACATTATACACAACACTCACTCCAAGAACCTTTTTTTCTTTGTAGCCCATTGTCTTTTAGGTATAGATGAATTGATCTGTAAACGTGCTTCCTCCGTGCTCCAACTGCTACTTTGTTCTTGCATTATAGTCCATTCCAGTCTGAATTCCAGATTGTCAAACCACTTAGAATTGTATGATTCTGTTTTGGGTTCTTGCCAAACTTTCCTTGAACGTGTGATCCCAGAATTCTTGTGTTGGAGGAATGGTACAAAAATCTTATCAGACAGAAAAGCCACTGGTGCCATATGAACAATACAGAATTATACCAATGACTGTACCAACATAAATAAGTGGTCTTAAAATGTTGACACTTTGCAATCTGCAAACCACAGATGTAAGTCCTTCCTGCAGAATGATACCAGGCTGCACAGTTCTGTGAGTGGAGCTTCTTCTCAGTGACTCAGCCACAGTGGTACAGTTTCCGGACCACAGAAATTTGTGTGAATTCAGACATTCTTCAGCTATGTTTATGCTGTTGGAGAGATAGATCTAGGTTCAGATCAAGTCTCCATGTCTTTAGTATTTGTGAGACTTTAATATATCATTTTACTTCTCTGAGATATGACCTTTTCAACTGCAAGATGGGGATGACAAATGCCTGTTTACAAAATTGCTAAGAAGTTAATGAGTTACTGTGTCTAAAGCGCATAGTGTGGTGGCTGGGATGTAACAGATGACTAATACGTTATAGCTATTTTAAGCCTGTGACTTAATCCATGATCTTAAAAAAAAGACAAAAGAAAGGCATCCAATTACTCCAAGAGGAACATAGAGAAATACAAAGAAGATAGATTATAAAATGGAGACAATGGGAAGTTCTTTCATAACCCAAGACATTACTGCGTGTGTGTGTGTGTGTGAATTTATGTGAGTGTGTAACTAGTGATTGTTTCTGTTCCTTTATGGTTGGGTTCTGTAGAGCACAAGACTCAATAACCAGTTTTTCAAATCTGAAAGAGGAAGCAAAATGACCACCTGTGAACATCAGACCTCTGGATGGCACATCTTTTGGCCAGCCGGGTGAGCAAATGACCTAACTCAGGATTTTACTCCTCATCTTTGTTATAAGAGACAATTTTCCAGATTCAGAGTTTCCAAAAAATTCCTGTGGTTTATGGGAAATATCGTTTGAAATTGCAATGATTTTGGAAAAAAAAGAAACATGATCACAAAAGCTGTAGACCTGTAGACACAGCCATGTATTTGAAGTCAGCAATTATGTATTTATAAAAACCCACAACTCCATTGTTTCACATTCAGTACAAAGTTTTCCAAATTCAATAGGAAAAAAATCCTTCAGATGGAATTTTTGGATATTTTAAACCAAACATGCTATTTTTGAGCTTCTAAGAAAAGGGCAAAATCTTGCCCATGTGAGTATTAAATAGTATTAAATAAATGGCATGTAAAAACAGCTGACAGTGAAACATGAAAGGGATAATATACCATTCTCACACTTTGTGTTTTAAAAGCTATCTTATTGCTGTCTGTTGGTTTGATGGGTTCATTGGAATGATACTTTCTTGGGTCTCTTGTATGGTTGTAATCACATGGTGGCTAGGGCCAGTGTAACCCAAAGGTTCCACTGGATTGGCATCCATGATGGCTTCCTACTAGGGCTGGTAGTTGGGGCTACTCTTGGCTAGGAACTCTTCAAGGACTGGGGGAAGATAGTACTAAGACATGACTTCTTTATGTGTCTTGGATGTCCTACATCCTGTTGATTGAGTTATAAGAGACAACATTCCAGGAGATTTAAGTGGAAGCTTCAAGGCTTCTTACATGTCACTACTGGTACATCATTTTGGCTACTCAGATTTTGTTTGGAGAAGAGTGCTCAAATGGCATGCATTCCAGGAAGTATAGTTCATTGGAGGCCATTTTGGAGACTTGGCAGCACTAACATTTTCATGGAAAAGGGAATAAAAAATATACTTTTTAACCTGCTTTTTATAAAATCGAGCCAGTTTCCTTGAACTTTTCACCATGCAACTCCTAACAAGTACACAGTTTTTACCAAGATGCAGGAAGGATATAGGTAAATTACCTTGTTGTCATCGAGTGGGCAGGTATAGCTGGCTATCCTTGGCCAGATGCAGGTGCAACAGCAAACTCAGCAGTTCCTTGTGTATATTTGTGAGGAGTGACAAGTGAATATTGACCACTTAGCAGTGGCTCACCTGTGGTGGCATTCACATATCATTTACTCTGGAGCACAGAGTGAAGAATTTTAGGTGGGAAAGCACACACTCTAAAGAACTTCATTGCTTTTGGGGTAAAACTTGGAATGAGGAAATAGCTCAGTAAGCTTCGCACACCAGTTAAGTTGTGTGGGGGTGATGAGAACTTTGTTCTAAGTCTTAATCCAATCTAAGTCTTAATACAAAAAACACTTTGTCTCCTTCATTATAAACTTCCATTTTGTTTCTCTCCTTTTTCCTAGAGTTTGGTTATTTCATGCTTGATTATACTTATACTAGGGAACTAATAGAAGTTAGCTTGAGCAGGGAACTCAGCCCAATATATGGGAGTCTCATGGATAATGCCTGAGATTCTGCATATGAAGGCCATTCTAATCTACTCTGAGATAGAGGTATTAGCTATAAATCTAGCCTAATCTCTTCCTAAATAAACCATAGGAGCATTTCAATACTCTTAATTTTATTTAGGCATTCAGCAAATATAATTGTTAGATTCCTTTTATGTACCTAGCTCTAGAAGTAGACCAGTAGACCTATGAATCCCATATCTTTCTGGAGTTTAGAATTCAGTTTGAGTACTTCTGGGGATTTAACATTGGTGGCTAATGGAACTGTTTGTTCATAACGAATATGTTGACAAATAGTCACTTTTCCCTCCTCTGGAGGGATAGTTGGATTATAATGTTAAAATTTATTTAAAATTAGAAATACATGCTTTACACATTATTCTAAAATGCAACACTAATAATACAATTATGGAATGGATTTAAAGTGAAGAGTTGAAATACGGAATTAAGCACAATGAACTACTATGAAAGAGATTAGGTACTGAGTTAATTTTTCATTTTTCAAAAATCATTTGAGAAACAATAACTCCCTGGCATTGAACTAGAGTCTTTGAAAACTCTGCCGTTCCTTGGAATTCTTGATATGACCTCATATTATTGCATTGTTAAATAATCTCAACATTTTTGGGTGTAACTGATTTAACAAGTTAACACTTGATGCTGTTTATACAATGTGTCCCTTAGAAGAGCAAGACAGAACAGGAATGGGAGATTACAGCATGGGAATAGGATTTATACTCTTCATATTTGGTGCCTGAGCAATTGACAGGCTCTGATTTGGCCTGTGATGCTTTTAAGTCACCTAGTTAGGTTGTTTAAAATTTATCAGAGAAAATTTGGTTTGGTCACATCCTTGAATGTGAATAATTTGATTTAAGTCCATTTTTCTACTGGTCAGTCAATAAGCATTTGTTAAAGACTTGTTATATACCAGGCAATGTATTTAATAGCGGTAACTGCCTGACATAGCTCATCTTCTAATCAGAGAGGTGAAAGAACAAACAAGCACACCCTACAGTTAGTGCTACATGATGAAAGTGAGACAGGGATATGCGATTGGGAGTGACTGGGTCTACTTTAAGTTGGGAGGTTATTGTGTTGTGGTGAGGACTGGCCTGTTGCAGTTATTTAAAAATTTGTTGTGTCTGATTGCTGCTCAAACCATCCTTTAGAAGAAGGTTGTGCCAAGATACTGAAAGAACTATGTCGGTTCTGAATTGCCCAGCCCAGCTTTCTTAGTCACTTCCTGTGAACTTGGCCTTTAAAGGCCTGCATCTTTTCACAAGGGCTATCATGAAGGGCTAGGACTTGATGGGAGATCTGTAAGGTTCTGCTAGTTTTACCATTTAATAATCACATGATCTGTGACTTTAGGTTCCAAGAGCATCTAGATATGTCAAAGTCACCCATAGAAAGGTAAAATCACTAGTAATATCTTTCTCATTAACATTTAGTGTTTATGACTTGTTGATTGCAGAGCTCTTTTCCATACTTTTTTTCTTGATCATCATAAAAACCTGATGGAGAAGTTGAAAAATGAAGCAGTTAAGTAAACACTCAATTTCACCTGGGTGTAAACACAGCATCAATTGAGCAGGATCTTGGTGAGTGGCAATTAGGATTGGATCACAATAACCCTACTCAAGTAAGTGAAAGTAGCATGTCTAATTTCTTTTCCAAAACCAATGTTATGCATTTATGTCTTTTCCAAAAACTGCTCTGTAGCTGATATCTGTGAGTCTTTTTAATTTTTATTATATTTTTAAATTTTTAATGATCTTTACATACTTGATTAGAGCACAAAGGGTCAACGGCTACAAGAAACTGGGTAAGACCTTTATTTTCCACATTCTCTTTTTTCCTTCCTGTATCTGGGATAAAGGGAGAGACAAAGGGAGAAGCAACACCCACTCTCCAAAGCATCCCAGGGTCCCCAATGTGGGGCGTGCTCCGAGGGCACTGCTCAAGTGGTTTTGTTAGTTCAACTGTTCTGTATTGCCGCCAATCTCATCATTCCAAGCATGAAATCTCTTCAGAATACAATGGCTGATATAGTCCACCTTAGTGTCTCCACTTGCCCAGATTTTCACTGCTAACACTTGGCTGGGCTAGTTGATCAATTTGTTCTGTCCTCTGTTGTGGAATCAGATGACCTCTACAAGCTCCAATGTACTGCCATATCCTCCATGTGCACCTGGATATGCTGTCCACTGCTCTGTCTGAACCACTGAAGAGGCTCAGTTTTGACACATGCACTCCATGGTCACACCATGGAATCTGCAATTCTCTTTATGGTTGGGGTTCTGAGTATAGCAGTCTGGGGGATTCTCAAAGAAATTTTATCTAAAGTAATCCCAGACCAGATTCTTGGGTGTGCTTGCCAGTACATTGTCCAGCACAGTCTATCATCTCTATCAGCCTATGCGTATGCTGGTGGTTGCAATTGCTGGGTCACTTCTGTCTCCAGCCCTGTCTTCTACACAAACCAACTGGTGTTAGAGCCTATCCCAATCCTGCCCTCCATACACTTGGCCATGTAAACCAGTGGGAGCTATAGCCTAGTTGGAACAACTCTCAACAACCCTCACCAGGCCCACCCCATCCCTGGTTTCCATGCTTGCCAGTATGTACAGCAGACTAATCCAGTCTGTCCCACATCCCATTCGGCTCTCATACTTGTCAACAGGCATTAAAGCCTAGTTTAACCCAGCCAGCCCCACTAGCCAGCCCATACACCTGCCGACGGGTGCCACTCTCTGTCTAGCCATGCCTGCCCAAGTCCTGGTTCTCATGCTCACCAGACGGAGTGGCATCCCAGGAGGGAGGTACCCACTCTTTCTGTGAGTTTTAATGTCAGAAAAACAATTGGGTGTACCTGTAGGTCACTTTGCTCCCGCTCCACTCCTTCTCTTGAACCTTGACGAAGACATGACAATATAGTTAAACTTTTAAAATAACATACCATTCATTTGAAAATGTTCTAGCAGTTTCTTTTTAATAAGCACACACTAACCAAATGACAGAAATTACAACCCTAGATATTTGTTTATACTAGACAAATGAAGATTTATGTACACAGAGACATTATACAAATGTTTAGAGTGGCATTGTTCATAGTTTTCATATCACAGTAGATATCCTTCAGCTAGTAAAAAGATGAAAAGATAAATAAGCTAGGGTAGTCACCCAGAATACTACTCTGCAATAAAAAAGGAATGAACTCCCAACACATGCAACAACTTGAATGGATCTCTAATGTGTATGTTAACTGAAAGGAGTCAGACCTGCCTACCGTATGACTGCACCAACACAGCATCTTGAACAAGTCATGAAATAGATCTGTGGCTGGCAGGTGCTAAGAGTCAGGGGGAGACACTGGTTTTTGAACTAATAGAACAGGTTGATCTCTTCATTATAGTAATGGTAATCAAGCAATGCATTTGTCAAAACTCATAGAACCATGTAACCAAAAATAATGAATTTTGCTGTATGGAACTTATGTGTTCAGATTCTCTCCAAAAACACACTAATTTATATTTGTGCATATTTTTATTTTAAAATGTTTTAATGAATAGTTTTTTTCCCCGATAAAGGTCTCCTTTTATCCCATATTTATTTTCTGAGTATGTCAAGTGGAGTCAGAACTAATAAAATTCCATTAAGAAGAAGCTCAGTTAAGATCTTTGCCTGAGTCAGTGGAACCATGAAAGTCAGATTGAAAATCACCAGAGTAACCTGCCACTACTTCAATTTCAAGAGCTTATTTCCTATCATTCATTTTGCAAAATTTAAAAATTATGTCTCTGATAATGCTTTTGATATTATCTCTCATTTTATACTTTTTCCAGATTGCAAATTATTTGAGGTCAGAGAAGTGAGTGCAAACCAGGTGACACAGGAGCAGATCTGTGCTTCAGAGTACAAGTTGTTGAGGCCAGGTAATGAGAACAGATTTACTTTGGGCACCAAGCACAAATCTTTGAGAACTGGGACACCCAATAAGCCTACAAACAGATGTGGACACTTACCTTTCTGAGTGGATACATACTGATAGAATTCTTCCCAAATCCTATCCCAACAGGCTAAGGAAAATGTAAAACATAGCCCCGTCCAGGCTATTTCATGAAGAAGACAAATTAAGGGTCTGGTCTTAGGGGAGGCACTGTGCTCACTACTTTTCCCAGATGGAGCCTCAGGGTTCTACTCGGTGTTGTTCTTCAGGCAATACAGTTAGTCCGCTGGAGCTAGCATTTATGTGCAGATACTTTAAAAATATCCATTTGTTTTTATTGAAAAGGCAATTTTACAGAGAGAAGGAGAGACAGAAAAATATCTCCCATCTACAGGTTCACTCCCCAAGTGGCTACAACAGTCAGATCTGATCTGAGCTGACCAGGAGCCAGGAGCTTCTGGGTCTCCCAAGCAGGTACAGGGACCCAAGGCTTTGGGCCATCCTCTACTGCTTTCCCAGGCTACAAGCAGGTAGCTGAAAGGGAAGTGGAGCCATCAGGACATGAACCAGTGCCCTACATGGGATCCCAGTGCTTGAAGGGGGAAGATCAACCAATGGAGCCATTGTACTGGGCCTGCTTTAAAAAAATTCTTATTTTTAATAAATAATTATATGTACTTAATGGGTATAATGAATGAACTTTAATAGTAATAATAATAATTATTATTATAATAAAAGCTCCAGTGAGCTCAAAGGCAGGATGTTTGGTATGATCAGATCAGAGGAGGTAAAGGGAAAAACATGAGGAAAGGCTGTAGGATCCGCGGAACATCATCAGGAGAGCTGCATTTGCATAAAACACGTCTCACAAGGAGAAGAGATAGAATAAAAAGGCAGAAATCTATTTAAGAAGTAATGATTAGAAACTTCCCAAATCTGGAAATGATAGTGTGACTCAGGTTCAAAAAGCCGTATTCACTGTCTTCTGACTTCAAGAAAGAGAAAGTGAAGGCCAAACTAAGTAATTTCAAACAGCCTTTACTATACAGAAAAAAAGAACAATTGATTCTCCAATGCTTTGGATAAAAGCCATGAGACCAATGGCCACTAGAAGAAGGAGATAAAATTCCAGTCTTTGGCCACCTTAGGAAACCTGAATGTGGGGATACAGCTCATGGCTTGGAACTAGGAGGAGCCTTTGTCCCCCTCTTCCCACCACTACTGAGTAAGAAACTAGAATGTTGTTAGTGGAGAGGAATGTTCACTTCAGGAGGATGCAACAAAATGTATCTTACATCATCTAAAATGTGATTATGCAGAGCCATCCAGTTCCCAGGTATGCAGCAGTGTGGGAAAAAAAGTTGCTTTTGGCTTCTTGGAATGCTCAGTGGGGGTAAACAGAGATAGGGATTCAGCATGTAGCTGAGACAATATTTTTACTCCTGCTTCTTGAGGATGGCCCAAAGCCTCGGGACCCTGCACCTACATGGGAGACCCGGAAGAAGTTCCTGGCTCCTGGCTTTGGATCAGTTCAGCTCTGATCTGGCTGTTGCAGCCACTTGGGGAGTGAACCGGCAGATGGAAGACCTTTCTCCCTGTTGCTCCTTCTCTCTGTAGTATTTGACTTTCCAATAATAATAATAATAATCATCATTATCATCATCAGGATTTGCTTCTTGGCATCCCTTTCTTTCTCCTTTTGCTAGTCACCTTCACGTGCTAGGGACCTGGCCTCTTCCCTCTACTGTTGTATCCCAGGCCATAGTCATATTCATGACCCAAATGGTTCTCTTCAGCAGAAATCAGATGAGAAATGTTGAAAACAAAAGAAAAGTTCCCATTAAAAAGAGACAAAGGAAGCAAAGTAATATAAACTGCAGGACAATATATTGGAGATATTTTATAGAGCCTGTGGTTTATTTAAGTAAAACCTTGTCACCACTGAGCAAATTCCAGAAAGTCAAAGCAACAAGGGACATTTGAAAAATTGCCCAGGTCACCTTCATTATCCTTTAGATGGAGGCACTGAGGCTCAGGAAAGGAAAAGACTTAACATGAGCATCAGCAGGGTCAGTGTCAATGTCAGAGCAAGGCCAAAGCTCAACGGCCTGTTTCGAAGCCTGAGCCTCTGATGCCTCAATCTCCTAAAGTGATATTTCATAGCGTGTATGTTGTTGTAACTCATTATCATTTTTAAAGTATTTTAAGTAATTTATATGAGCAGTTCATGTATTCTCATGCTTCTCAAAAATTAAACAGGGGCCTGCATGAAAAGTCTCCATTTCCTTCTTGCACACCTTTTTTTTTAATCCGTAGGCAATGCTTTTTTTTTAAAAAAGCTGATTTCTTGTGCATTCTTCCAGAGGTATTATATACAAATAAAAAATAACTCAGTGACATCCTCTCCCACCATTTTAAGCACTGTAGCATCTTGCAGATCATATTTCACACCTTGCTTTCCTCAATCACATGTTTGTCTTAGAAAACTTATAAGTATGCTAAGATTCTCCTTGTTCATGTTGACAGCTACACAGCTTTCCCTTGCTTTATGGGAATCCACGCTGATGTAGCTGGTCCTCTAGTGGTGGCTGGTTTGATTGTTTTTAGTACTTTGCTGTATAAACAATGGTGCAACAAATAACTTTGCACATATGTCATTTCATGTGTTTGTGATTGCATATGGAGGTTAAATTCCACAAAAGTGAAATAAGAGAATCCCAAGGGTGTGTATGTTTTTTGGCTTTGTTTTGTTTTGATAGATGTTGAGATTGCCCTCCATGAAGCTGTGTTAGTGCACACACCGACAGTGCTGGAGAGGGCTCTTTCTTCAGATCCTCTCCAGCACAGTAGGATCCTAGATTTTGCATCTTTGTATATTCAGTGACAGTGAGATGATGTCTGAATGGCTTTCACTTCAAATAATAGAAACATAAAATTAATGACTGAATCTCCTATTTTTATTTCTGCCTAATCCTGCTTCCAGAATAATTTCTATTACCACCCCGATGGTGATGATATCATCAGTCATATGAGCATATATTACCATGCTTTTCATTCAGAACTCATCCCTGGCATTATTCAGAATGTACAGTTCAGCCTTGCTGTTTCACACAACATGTGTTTCTTGAGTATCTTAAGTTTTAGACACTTGGAGCTAAAGCCTTAAATAAGACAGACATATTTTAGACGGCATTTAAAAATTTTAACAAATCAACCATCATTTAGGAGCAGTGACTTTTTTGAAGAACAACATGGGTGATGTCCTAGAGAGGATGGAGATGACAGTGGAATGACCCTGTCCTCTCTGAGATGAAAGTTCGGACCAAACAGGGTGAGGCATAGAGGAAGCTAAGTGCTCTCACAAGCCTACTAGTAACAGTAGTAATGTTTTGTGTGTCATTTTTTGGCCTGAACTGACCTGTGGCTTTGGTGTTGTGCTAGCAGAACTTTAAGACCACCACTGTCTCTGGGACGCTGAGGTAGAAATGGAAAAAACCATTCCATTTTCTCTAATGGGCTGATGCTAAAGACATAAATGTCAGTCCAATTCCCCAGGACAGGAGGCAGAACCCAGTAGAGAGTAATTTAGCTTCTTTTCACCAAGCACTCAGTAAACAACTCTACGTCCACTCCAGGTCTAGAGGATCCCATTTGGATTTGGAATCCAGCCCAGTCAGCTTCACAGAGGTTAGGTGCTGGGGAGTGCGTGTCCCAAGCAGCAGGCAAAATGGGCTGTGCTTCTGAATGTTACCTCTTATTTTCTGTGTGATTTTGGGTGAGGCTTAACTGGGGACTTACAGACTTCCACATAGGTGTCTTGATAGGAAGCATAAAGTCAGTTTGCTGTGGTTCAAGCTCTGACCTTTTGGGCTAGTCAGCGTTCCACTTTCAGGAACCAGTCAAGCCCCAGTCTTGGACTTCAGTTCCTCCAAGACTTGGACCTCATTTACCCTCTACCCATCTCTCCCGAGGCTCTGGTTCAATTGCCTGCTCTTAGAACTCCTAGCAACTTCCTTGTGCCCCGCCTGAGCCTCTGACCACTGCTAGCTTCCAGGCATCCAGATTCTCATCCCTCAGACTCTGGAACACCTGTGTCCATCTTGCTTTGCTGGGCCTTTGTCAGTTCTCACCCTGCTCCCTCCAGCTGCTACCCCATTGCTGTGTCTCCTCAGACACCACCCACAGCCAGCCATCTGCTCCTGCTCCCACCTTGGAGGCTGTCTGGCTTCTGCCCTCCCTAATCAGACTGCATCCTAGCTGAGAATAGCTTGGATTAGGTATTTGTCTTCTAACCTTTTCTTTAGCAAGGGCATTCCCTCTAATCCCCAAAAGAAAAACAGGAGTCACAGAAACACAGTGGATTACTTAGTCTGTTTAAAATTTCCTGAGAGGAATACAACATTGCCTATTGATCCTAAGGAATCTGACAGAATACTAGGATTACTAAAAATTTAGTTCAAACCCTAAGATTATTTGTCCCCTTCATCTTCTAGGTTACTTAGCAAAGTGGCTTGCTCAGGTCACATAGTGAAATTTGCAGATTCCAGTTTCTCAGACATGAGCAACTTGAGAGTCATGGCTCACAGTAGGTGCTTGAACGGTAGTGTTGGATGAATGGATGAGCCTTTTGAGCCACAACCTAGTAACAGTCAATATGTGTTTACCCAGGATGCTCTGTGTGCCTGGATCCCTGTGCTCATTTCAAGGAATAGAATAGTGAGTAAGTGAACCCTTGTGGGACCTTCCCATTTAGAACTTAGAAATTCGAAATGAGTGGTCAAAGGGGTTTAGAAGCTGTTGATAGTATGAGAAGCCCTGTAGAGGGTGCATACAAGGGGCAGATAGGAATGCCTGAGACCTCATCTGGAGAGTCAGTAACATTTGTCTGAAACTGTGACTGTGAAGTGAGGAGGCATCCCAGTTACTAAGACACCAGCTGGAGACAAGGAGATCTTCAAGGAGCAGGAAGTCAGGCAGGATAGAGAGTGCACCATGTGATCAAAGAGGTCCTTACAGTTCTTTTAGTGCCTAAATAGAAAGAATCAGAGGCAGTTAGAAGAGGCTGTGGAGGTGTGGAGGTGGTTGCCAAACAAGGCAGGGTCTTTGGGGTCTCAGAAGTGGCAGGGCTGCCAATGCACTTGTCACTTTTTCAATAAGTGATCTTTTATTGAAACATCCACCTGCTGGTATGTCACCTGTGGCTGTTTTCTTGTAACAGCACAGCTCAGAGGTTGACCATCTGGCCTACAAACCTGAAATATTTACTCTCTGGCTTTTAAAAGAAAAAGTTTGTTGACCTTTGGACTAAAGGAACCATGGAGACAGAAGGATGGGATCCAGGTGGGCCTTAAGGAGTAAAGTGAAGAGGAGGCAGAGGTGGAGTCCTAAATCCCAGGCTCACATGTTTTCTCCCAGTGCCTTGCTTTGCCTCCTCAGAAGGCTGGGTTCTGTCAGCTTGGCTGAGGGAGTGGCTAGCCCTGCCTCAGGGAGGTAATGACCTCAGCTGCTCGGCAGCAGGAGCCCTGTGTGGCTCTGCCACACCCAGTGAGGGCTGGCCCTGCCTGGAGCCATGGGCTGGGCAGGGACAGGGCAGGACTGAGTCTCCACCCATCTTGTGTTCCCAGAGCCTTCCTTGCCAGTCTCTGTGCCTCTGCTCAAGCTTTTCTTTCTGCTTGAGGAAACTGTTTCTGCCCATAATTACCTACCTAAATACTTCCCACCATTTAAGGTGATGTTTCCACATCACCACCTATAGTCAGCCTGCTCTTTTTACCACCCCCACTTCCTTCTCCAGAAGGAATGATGCCCTCCTCCTCTGGCCTTGCAAAGTACTTAATCCCCACTCCTGTATGGTAGCAACCTATGGATTCCTCAAGAGGTGTTAGATTATCTCTTCCATAGTTATTTATTGGGCACCTTCCTGCAGCATGGATTGAAGACAAGGTCCCTTTTTTCATCAAAAATTAGGTCGCAGATGACTGGTGCCACAGTGTAGTAGGTTAAGCTTCTGCCTGTGGAATCAGCATGCCATATGGGCACTGGCTCATGTCCTGGCTGTTCCACTTCTGATCCAGCTCTTTGCTTATGGCCTGGGAAAGCAGTGGCAGATGGCTCAAGTCCTTGAGCCCCTACATCCAGAGAAGGCTCCTAGCTCCTGGCTTTGAATCAGCTCAGCTCCAGTCATTGCAGCTATTTGGAGAGTGAACCAGCAGATGAAAGATTGATCTCTGTTTCGCTTCCTCTCTCCCTCCCACCCATAACTCTGACATTCAAATAAAAATAAAATCTAAAACAAAACAAAACAAAAAAACAGGTGCGGAACGGGGATAAGCTATAAGTTATTCCAAATAAGCAAATGAAATATGTTCTGGTAGATAAAGACTATGCTAGAGCATTTTGGGGTAGGGTGCGGGTATGCCAGGTTACACAGGTCATTCAGGGACAGCCTCGCTGAGGAGGTGAAATTTGAGCCATGATGTGGATGACAGGATGGAGCCAGCTAGGCAAGGAGGTGGGGGAAGGAAGTGCCAGGTCCAGTGGAGAGCAGGTGCATGACCCCAAGGCAGAAAAGAGTATGGTGTGTTTGAGAACAGAAAACAGTCTGTGTGCTGAGAATGGGGTAGAGGGGCAGGCAATGGAAGCCAGCCAGGTCAGATTGTATGTGCAGGCTTTAGTGCACAGCACGGGGCTCACTGTGCATGTGGCATGAAAGCTGAGGGACATTGTTGAGCAGGGAAGTGGTGAGAACTGACAGGTGCCCATGCATCCATTCCATGATGACGTGTGCCTCTTTCATGACAGACAAGGAGCTGGTGCTGAGAGCACCAGAGGGTGCGAGTTGCTTTCTATCCCCTATACATATGCAGCCTAGTGGAGGTACCTTCCCCTGAGCAGAGGCCTCTAAGGGCAATGTCTGGTTTCCCACTTTGCAGACTCAATTGCTTAATGTGCCAGGTTCCTCTACCTTCTCACAAATGACAGTGGCCCCATGGTCCTTACCACATCCCACAGGGAGTACTTTAGAATGGCAAACTCCTCAGACTCAAAGCAGCAGAATCTGCAGATTTGCATTCCCATTGAAGTCTGAGGAGGACTAGCCTAGAAGTAATAGAGAGAGACATAGCGCAATAAATTCTCTGTAACCAGATTAAGAAGGTAGGGCCAAGTCAGAAGCCAGCTCAACACTTTAGAGCAGGAGCCAATAACTTCTTTCATCAAAGGTTTGCAAAAACTCCAAAGTGTCACATTTCCCCTGGGAATCTTGTGCAAATGCAGATTAGTATTCCTAAGTTTGGAAGGATACCACCCCTCCAGCCTGCCTCTGCATTTCTTTAAGCTTTAAGGTGGTTTGCATGCCCCTGATATAAGGAGTCAAGCTCTACACAACATCCACCCAACACTAGGTGACTTGCCTTTCGTGATTACCCTGCTGTGAGATGCTTGCTGGTATTATGTGGATCAGGGCAACAGGACTTAGAAGGCTTAAATTTGAGCTGTGGCCTTGGTCAGGCAGCTAGGCTTGATTCCTACCTGCAAAATGAGGGTGATGGTATGCTGCCTGCATTCGAGGATTGCCCAAAGGGTAAGTGAAACCAAGCGCATCATGAGCTGAGCACAGAGCTTGGTATACAGCAGGAACTTGGTAGATGTTCTTTTCTCTTCTTTTCTTTCTCTCCTCCTCCTCCTTCTTTTTCTTCTCTCTTTCTCCCTCTCTCTCTCAGACTCAAGCCTACATTTGCAACTTCCAGAGGTGACATTTCTCTCCAGCAATTTGTAGAAACCAGTTTCAGTGAGATTAAGTTAGGAATTGAATTGTTTAGTGATAATTGCCCATAGGCAGGGCTGGCTTGTGGAGTTCTTAGAATTATGCTAAGTTCACTTCTCAGGTTCTGAGAATATGTGCTTGGAGCTGATTACCCTTCAAGGAATTATTTTCCTGACTGTGCTGGAGATACACGTACAGACCTTTGCTTCTCTTTTTTTTTCCCCCTACATATCACATCCACACAGCCTTGCTCTGACAACAACCATGCCCTTGGACACATCAGAGTTCAAGTGCAAGTAGCCTGTTCCAGTAGAGGCATGGCTTCCTGACAATTGCTTAGATTCCTTATTGACTCTAGGTGGCACGGCAGTGACTGAGCTTGCAGGCTTGCCTGGCTGGCTCTCTCCATTTAAATAGAGAGAACCACCTTGCTGCCTTGCCTTCCTTCACTAACCTCTCTCCAGCTTCAGGTGTGGACAGTTCTGAAAGTGCTCCAGATACTGGGAGACTCATCGTACCTCCTTAGTAGAAGTGACCTGTTTAGCATGTTATAATTTATAAAGCACCTGATTTCATTTCCTGACCTTGAAAAGGACTCAGAGCAACTATTATCTGCACTGTAAAAGAGAACATCAGAGATGGACTTGCCCTTTATTGCTCCTGCAGTTAACTATCTTCCAACTCTGAGTTCATTTGTTCAACCTGTATTTGTTGAGCAGCCAGTATGAGCAGGCCTTGGCTGGGTCGTGGGAAATACAATATCAAGGAAAAGTCTTCATGAAGATTGTGTTCTAATAAGGAAGACTGATCTTAATCAAATAATCTCACAATTAAATACAACAGGGCCCCTGTGGTGACAGCCAAGAACGAGAGGCAACATTGCTTTTTGAGCCTAATGGAGGGACTTTGACATAAAAGAGAAGTTTCACTTGAAGAAGCCCTCACTGAGCTGAACTTGAAAGATTGACAGGGCAGGATGCTGGTCAGATAAACTTTTGTTATACCCTAAGAGGATTGTTATATCCTAGAGGTCAACCAGCTGAAAGGCTTGTATAGAAACATCTTGAGCACTAATTTCCCTTTGCCTTTTCTAACCGTGCCTTATTCTCCTGCCACCCTGTGTCATCCTTGAAGACAGACATCAGATCTTTAATGGATTGTTTCCCAAATAGATTAAATTATAGCTGAGTGCCCAGACAGGAATTGGCCTCATATGCCATTCACATTGAATTTCTGCATGGAGGCAACAGAGAACATGGGTTGGTGAGAGTTCAACAGTCCAAATTAGTAAAGATTGGGAAGGGGGTGTCTTCTATTAGGGACAACCAGGTCTATTCTGCAAATAAGGGCAGTGGGCTATAGAGGATGTCCTATCTTGGCCATCCAAGATAGGACAAAATCAAGAAGCCCTCCCAGTCCCAAGGAATACAAAGAAATGGAATTAAGGCTGTGGTCTTAGGATGCAGGGATTCAACCCAAGCTCTCCAACTGGTGATATTCTAAGCAACTCTGTTCTCTTTGAATCTCTCCTTTTCTGCCAAGTGGGGAAGATAAGACCTCTCCTGCAGATGTTACAAGGGTTAAAGAAGGTGGAGACTGTGAAGTGCTTGACACATAGTGGGTGTTAGGGAGACAATGGTGATAGCATTAACAGGATCCTGGTGATTTTACGGTGGATCCTTGATTCCCTCGCTTGTGTGGTATAAGACCCCTTGTGAGATGTGATGAGCTGTCTTCACGCTCAGTTGATGAGTGACCTCAACACTGCCCTAGAAGAAAAATATGTAAGACTTGTGAGTCTGGCATCCAAAGGCTATTTCATGTTCAGCCTCCATTTGGACCCCTTCCTGCTGCACTTTGCCTCCATTCCCCTAACACTGCATGCCTCTATAAGGAAGGTACTTATCTATATATCTGCTCAGCTGGAGACTTTGAAAAGCTGCCCTCTGTAGAACATGCATTCACCAAATCATCTGGTATTGACCAAGTTTGTCCTAGGCATCAAGGGCATGTGATGAATGCAGCTGCAGCATCTTTGCCCTTGTGGAGACTGCATTGTTTCAAGGGCAACAGGCACTACCCACTATACAAATAAATAAACACGATAATGTCAGGTAATGAAAAAGTGCTTCCAGTGGGATTAGTGGGAGGAAGCAGATGTGATAGACATCCCTGATGTGGCTGTGGAGTCCCAGGAGACAAAAAAGGTGATTGAAGCAGACCTCTCTGATGGAGTAGGGGAGGGGGGACCAAGAGGCTAATGATGAGAAGGTGCCAGCTAAGTGAAGAGATGGGAAAACCTCATCTCAGGCAGAGGGGAGAGTGTGAAGGGCATGCAATGGCTGGGAGTGTTGCAGGTGAGCTGCACAGGCAATGGGGACAAGCTCATGGCTGCTTCTCCCTGAGATTCCCAGTGCTTTCAACTCTCTCTGTTGTGGCCATTTCTACCCTGGGAGGCAGGAGGGAAGGGACTTTTTCCTCTCCATAGCCTATCCACAGTTCCTAGCTCAGTCAGGGCTCACTACATGCTGATTCAATAAGAGCAATCTCAGACAGGGTTGAGGGTTTAGGAATGATGTCCACGTGATGCCTCATGTCTAATACAATCTTTGCTGAACCAACACCTTTGATACCCTTTCCCTCACCTAATTCTGCTATGAATTGGACATGTGTCTGCAACTGGAAACAGTTCCAGGAGAAGCTCTGGCCTCTGGTTGAGCTTAGCCCTAGTCATTGTCTCTCTCGGATGGAGGCAGAGCCAGTCAGTACATGTTCTGGAAATAAACCCAAGCTGTTGATCAAGAGCTGATCAATTTATAAATAGAAATCTGTGCAGAGCATACATGACATAAGAAGAAAGGGAGAGAAGTGGTGTCCCCAGAGCAAGAACAGGCTGGAGGGACAGTGCACATTGGCAGAGGGCTCTAAAAGAGGGACTGTCACGCCTGAAAATGAGAACTGGAAGAAAGTCAGGCCCAGTCAGAGGAGTGAGTGGCCAAGAGTGAGGGTCTGAGTCATCACTAAGGAAACCTCGAGTCACACTCAACTTTTCCTGCTGCCTAGTGAAAACCGTTTGCTCAAATCCCGTTCTATTTCAGGAAACACCAGCTGCATCAGAGGAAGTCCTGCTCTTTCCATGTTAGAACAAGAGTCACTTCTCTTTGCTTTTGGCACTTTCTTGGCAGCAGCCCTGGAAGGCACAGGGGTATTATGCTGCTCAAGTGGGGTAGATTGGTGAACCTAACCCAGGAGGCTAAACAGGTTTCGGTCCTTCAGTTATGAAGAAGCAGAACTTGAGTTAGCTCCACAAAGCATGAAATTCAGTATCTCTGTCAAGTTCTAAGATGTTTCAGAATAAGCTTCAAAGGAAAGAGGAAAAAGTGGCTGGATTTCATCTACAGTTCTACCTATCTCCTTTCCTCCCAGGAGAGGAGCATGGAAAGCCTGGTCTAGCCCTCCCAGGGTGGGATTGTGAGCAAGGACATCAGAATTCAGCCTCCTCACTGGGCAGTGGCTTCTGTGTGCTCCAACATTGTGCTGTCACGAGGGTTGTTCTTGAAGGCTGCTCTCTGAGGTGGATCAGGGAAGGTAAACTACAGGTGACCTCAGTGGGTGCACAGGGTTTCACTTCCTCCTCTATCCTACTCTTGATTTAAAGAATCACGTGGTGAAGGTTGCTGAGTATGAGATGCCGGTGCTGAGAGTGTAGAGGACAGAGTACTTGAAGAGTAAGGCTGGCTGTTTCCATCCCTTGGAGTTCCTTTGTGTAGCAAGTTGTGTATGCATCCAATGTCAACTTTGTAGTGTTCCTAAGACTCCACCAACTTGTTAGGTTTTATTTGGAGTCTCTTGGGTGAATATTTCTGTTAGAAGATTATTTGTGATACATAGAAAACAAGCAGGTGGAAAAAAAGAGAGACACTGGACAATGTGTCTCTTTGAGAGGGATCCCTGCCCTCTGTCACTTTGGGGTCGATTGTGGTTTCTTGCCCTCCAAAAATGAAGTGGATCAAGACAAGCCATTGGTAACACATAGCATAAACATGAGGCTTGATTCAGGTGTGAGCAGGTGATCTGGAGCCTACTGCAGCACAGCACGTCATTTGGGAGGAACACAGAAGCTGGGCTGTTTTTTGCAATTCTCTTACTGTGTTACCTTAGTCAAGTCATTGCATGTCTCTGGGCTTCAGTCTCCTTTGAACAAGGAGAGACTTAGATTAGATCATGTTTTTCTAAATCTGGCGATTCTTTAGCACAACGTTAAAAACAATTAAATCATACAGTAGAAGATTGTGCTTGATTGAATGCTCCCTTAATCTCCCTGCCTAAGGAAATGAGAGTCTCACCACCTCTTGACAGTTCCTATCTCCTGCTTTCATATGGCAGGAGCTGGCTCAGGCTGTCTTCCTTGGGCTACAGGGTTATCATGAAGAGAAATTCATCACAGTGTTGTGTTTCATGTTATTGTGTTTGTGTGAGTGTGTGTGGTTGCCTTTTATTGATGAAGAAAAACTCAAGGATACTATTTAAGGCAATGATATAGCACTTTCTCTGAAAACAAATGTGTTTCTATAGATAGGAACCTTTGAGGCACTACATGGTATAGAAACTGTGACTTTGGGGCCACTATGCTGGAAATGTCTGAGTTAGTGAGTGGCACATGACTGGACTTCAGTAAATAACTCTGAAAGAATGGATGTGTGACTGAGGTAGAAACACTGGGATATGATGTCCTTTATATGCTTGGGAACGAAAGAGATCCTATGGAGGAGGGTCTGGATAAGTTCATGTGAGTGTGCCTGTGCACGCACAGAGACACAACACAAATGCACAGTATAGGGAACAGGACAGACCTGACTACAATTCACTGCTGTGTGACCCTGGCAAGAAGCTCAACCTCTCTGAGTTCATTTCCTCATCTGTTAACATATGATCTTCCTGTCCCACTATATGTACTCTATCGATTTTTAGCTCAAGTTGCATTTCTATGATATCATTGGAATTTTTAGATTACACATAATATTGCCCTTGTAAAAATAACTAATTTGATTCTTGACATTTTTGATCCTCTGTAGAAAAAACATGTGAGATTTAAATAATTGAATGAAAGTAAATAATACATTGACTTTATATTTTCAGTTTTCCAATTTCATTGGCTCTCTTTTTACAGTCTTTTAAATTCACTGGCTGGTTCAAATGATGTTTGAAACAAATTTTGGCACCAGCTACAAGCTTGGTGTGCTTGCTGGGTTAGAGTCTGGGCATGCCACCAAGCTGCCTTGGCTGGGTGACAGCTCAAACACGGCCAAACAGCTGGTCCTGCTGGTGGTGGAAAGATTCCCCAGGAAGAGTGTCCTGGCCCTGCAGGAGGAACTGAAGGGCCAGTTGCCTCCTCAGGTTCAAGGGACACTGCTGGGCTCAGTGAGCTGTTGCTGACACTCAACCAGATGGATCTGTTGTTTTCTCATCCCTGGGCCATGTTGGCTTTGGCTTCCAGTGCAAAAGCAGGAGTTGGGGGAGGTGCTGCTGTTTTGGGGGAAAACAGAAAGACAAGGACTGGGATTTATCATCTGCTGTACTTGGGTTTCAGGTGAAGTCTCGTTGGGGAGGAGAAGGTGTTTGAGGCCAACTTTCAGACAGGGTCATCCCTGCTCTCTTCCCCCAACTTTCATTTATTAATTTGGCTTTTCCAAAGACAAGGGACAATCAATGGAAATATCAATGGGAGAAGAATTCTGTGCCATGAACTGACAACTTCTCTGATGATTCAATCAGCACAATAGTTTTTACAGAGGAAAGTGACAGGTTTGCTGTGGCGATGAATTAAGATACAATAGCTTTTGCTATTGGACATGGTAACAGGTTCCAAATGGGTCTTAACGTATGTGTGTTGTTGAATGGGCATATGAAGCAGGCAGCCTTCCAGGGAGGCAGCTAGGGGTATCCAACCTGAAGGCCGGTTCCACTCAGTTCTGGTGTTGATCTGATGTTGATATTTTTGTCTAAGATCAAAAGAGAGGTGAGAACAAGTTTACAGATAATGCTTCAGCTCTGTTCCTTTCAGTTCTCTGTTAGTCCTCGTTAGGGTAATTCAACTGGCCAGACATCTGCAGGCTCGATTTCCAAGGAATCTCTCTAGCTAAGTAAACTGTGTGTGTCTTCAAAGTCCAGATGCCGACACCCTCTACTTGATACATGTTGTTGGTTTTTGAGGTTGGTATTAGGGCCCAAGGAGCTTGCTGTTTCTGTCCTAGTAGAGTATTAAGGAGAAGTAAAATCTCTGATGTTGCCCCTACTCTCTTCCTCTCCTGTCCTCAGGGTATGGTGCAGTTAAACTATCAGAATCTCAAACTTGACTTTGTCTGATGAGATTGGAAGAGCCTAAAGCAGAGGACCCTGGGCTAGGGAAGCAGTTCAAGTCTGAGCCAGTCTTGGTCCCAGCTGTGTGTTGTTGGACTCCTAATGACACAAGCTGCACTTTCTTCAGGTAAGGGATCTCTACATCTAAGGGACCTTATCATAACATGGGGCAAAGAGTCTCAGTGAGAGATGATGGTGCCAGTACACATGCCCCTGAGGAAATCTACTTCCACGTGGGAGTTTGTGTTGCCAATTAAGGCACTGGCGTTTGTGGAGGGTTTCCTGTGTGTCAGGCAGCATGCCATGCCCTGGGTACACATTGTTTCAGTCAATCAGTCCCCTGGGCAGTGCTGTGGCAGATGCACAACAGTAACTCCCTGTAATTCATGGTCCTAGGCTGCCACTCTCACCTCCCCATGCTCTAAATTACACTGAGAGAATTTCACCCTTGGCGTTTAGGATTTTGTTGTCGGGGTCAACCAAGGTATTTTCCCTTTCCAATACCATTCCTGGAGATGTGTTCAAATCACTCTGGGAAGACATGGAAAGTCTGATTGGAACCTTTCTCCAAAGACTTGGAATCCTGAATTCACTATGTGAGAAAAGAATAAACCCTCAGGACTTTGATCATAGCCCTAGATCCTAGAATTCCTAATAACATCTTGTTCCATGCTTCTGACTCATCCTAAGTCTGCTCTTCCCTTATGTGACGTGTCTCAAGCCTTCCAGTAAGTTCTGGTGTGCCAGTCTTTAAGTGGTCCCCAGTTCGGTTCTGTCTAACTGCAAAGCCTGAGAAGTTAATTGCACACAGTATCAGGGCTAGTTTCCTCTTAAACCTTGAGGATCTGAGGTGCTGGTTCTGAGGATGTGTGATTCTTGAATGATTCACTCGTTGTCAGTTCCCTCAGCGCTGCTCAGTGTTCAAGCCTGCAGCCCAGCGAGCCTTCAGCCTGAGCTGCAGGCTAATTTAGCAGCAGGGTTTTTGAGGACTTTCAGAGTTCAGTCCACAGGCCAGGCCCCTTGATTGACTCTCCGACTCTCTCCCCTGCAGACTCTGCATCCTGCATCAGCCCCTGCCAGCAGGGTCTGCTTCTTTACACTCAAGAACACCTGGGGCCTCTGAACTCCTAGAAAAACTGTACAAAAAAACCTGGGCATGAACAGTGAGGTGTAGAAAACAGGAGGTGAGCCCCCTTGCTAAGAGGTTCACCCTGGTGACAGTTCTCTGCATGTCACCCTGGGGCTCATTGTAAGTAAGGCTCCAGCAGAGTCACCTGGCAGCTTTGGGAAGTGCCTCCCTATCTAATTCCCTTGGGGAAGACTGACAGTGTGTCCCCCTAATGCCACTAGGTGAAAGAAGCATATGTGTGTACTTACACTGGCCGAAAAGTAGCACTTCTTTGATGGGATTCTTTTATGCTGCAAAGTCAGTCATTCAAATCATGTGAACCCTTCCAATGTGAGACTTTTCTTACAAACAAAAATTTAACTCAATATCTCCAGAAGTTCCTTTTGCCAAGCAAATTGCTTCTCTCCAGATGTCCCATGGGTTTCTTCTATGTGGAAACTCATATTCTTTCTGTACCTGTTCCCGGATATCGGCGTTGGGATTGTCTAACTTTTGTCTCTTCATTGGAATAATTTTTTTTTTCAAACGTAGTCTTCTGCAGGACTGTAACATCCAAAACAGGTAAGTTGGGACTTCGCTATTGGGGACATCTCTGATCTGCTGCAGCTCTACCCCCTTAAGCCTTCTACCTGAGTTCCCGAGGCAGAACTGAAGAGTCACAGGACTTGAGGGACCATTGGAATAGGGTAGACCGAGCACCTAATTGCAAATGAACTGGATTCAATTGACAAGAGGATAAACAGTATTTTGGGAGAAAGTTCACATCTCTTTCTCTTATAAGCAATACCTGTTCTCCCTCTTCCAGTGATGCCTGGAGGAATCAATAGCATGGCTTCTGAAGACCTTCAGGGACTTTTGTATGTCAAAGCAGACAGCCCCCAGCTAGAAGTTCTGGACCAGCAAGTGATTGATATGGTTTTGAGTCAAGAGGTTCCAACAGCAAACTGGCTATCGAGAGCATGGCCATGCCAGGTATTTGTCTGAACCAGATGCTAGTAGTGTCCAGCAGAAGTTAGGGTCCAAAAGTGGGGCACATCCAGAGAAATCAGAAGGGTGATGCTGGGATGCAGTAAACAACAGGGCAGAAGGCAGGGTGATGGAGAGCTAAGGCTGGTAAGAATGCAACTCCAGGTAAATGCTCAGGATGCTGTCATGTTATGGGAACTGGTGGGAGGGACAAAGACATTAAGGAACAGGTGAACACATGCAGCTAAGAGATAGCCAAGAACAGGAAAAGCCAGGCTGAGTTGTCTGCAGCTGCTGGAACTGTAGATGGTACATGGACTCCTCTGAGCTGGATTCGACCCAGCTTAAGGTTCTTTGTACCAGGCAGAAAAAGTTGGCTGGGAGGCTTTCCACTCTATGCAGGTCCTGCTTGATGAGTTGCTGGCTTTTTTTTTTTTTTTTTTTTTTTGCCTCTGTCTAAAGAATATCCCCACTGATGGACACTTTGAGTTAGGGTTGGAGCCTGAGGAAACCATGAACTGGTTAAGTTGATACCTATGTGATTTTATTGTTGGTCAACAACCTATGACAAATATTACTCAGCATCTGGTGTCCAAAGCATGGTGATTTCCATTGCTGCTTATAGAAAACTCAGTACAGATGAGGCAGGAGGAGACCCATGGTAACATCAGCGGCATGGATGTGGTATCAGTGACTTCCCACATGTGCTCAGCCACCAGGCAGGGTGTGGCAAATATGCATTCCATTAGCAATAGGTCAGTCTGGCTATGTGCTAAGTTTCCTGGATCGTGTCGTTCAACTGCGTCATGTGTACTAGGTTGTCATAGCATGTTACACAGGAAGGTTGATCTAGGCCAGAGGTCACACCCTGGCTGACCCCAAGCTGTGCTGATCCATAGAACTTTTTTCTTCTCTTTTTTAAAGTTTGGTTGACACCAAGCTTAACATTTTGAATTGACTGCCAACATCTAAAAGTTAGAAGGTACCATAGATATCTGCATTTCTGGCTTTCTGGAAGAATTGGTTTCTGTAACTGCCCCCTTTCCATGAGTCAGATGTTCTCCACATGTTGCGGTCCCTACTCAGCCAGCTTCATGTCTTCACATTATCTGTCAGGTCTCACTGGCCCAGGTTACACAAGTTTCCCTATGTAACTTGTCATGTAGAAGAGGAGTTTGCAGTCTACCATCTTTGGGTCAAATGCAGTTGACCAATTGCTTGTATAAATAAAGTTTTATTTGAATACAGTTACACTTATTGGTTAACACATTGGCTACTGTCACATGTACTGCACTGGGTGGAGTAGTGATAGAGGCTATATTGCCTAAAAATCCTAAACTGTTTACGCTCTGGCCCTTCATAGAAAGAAGTTGCTGATTTTTATCTAGGCCATCAGTACTACCTCTTCATTTCCAAATGGTCCATCCAAGTGCTCTCCAAATGAGTTTTCTCCTATTCTAGAAATTTTCCTGTGTTCTAAAACCAGCCTCATATTTTCTCCCTCCAGGCTTTATTCATAAGCTGCCCAAATGAGCGGGGAATTGAGGCCCCAGCTCTTCTCCAACCTTGAGTTATTATGAAGTCATACAATATCAGTCTCCATAATCAGAGCCATGAGGCAATTAATTGGCTTCCTTTCATTTTCCCCTTGCATGCCATATCCCAACAGAAAAAAACGATCAACCAAGGCGGCCTTGAGTTGCTGCTTCCTACACTTGTGGAGCCATCCCCTGTGGTGCATAGGTTCTAGCACTGTTATTGCTACTTCTGTGAGAACAGACTGTCCCTGACTAGTGGAAGTGGTTGAATCTTTCACAGCATTTCTGCCCCCTTTTCACATTTCTTTCTCAAGACAATCCTATAAGGCAAGTGGACTGTTCACCCAACAGCTCTTTTCCATCTGTCTTCCTCACTGCAATACTCAACTCTTGAAGGGTAGCAAATGTGAGAATCGTGATTTTCTACTTTAACAATGGTCTGGTTCTGGCTCATGGCAGGAAAGGGAAGTCTTCTGAGAAGTTTCTAGGAAACACTTTGGTCCCTCCTAAGACAGTACAGGGAGTAGTCCCTGTCCCTACCTTTCTGTGGCTTTTGAAGGCATGGCTTTGTAAAGACAAGCTGAATGCGGCTGTTGCAACCATCTTGGATGTGATGGGGAGCATCAATGATATGTGAAAAATAATGGGGTTACCCCTAAGCCTGGAACACCCCCATTCAGATGGCAGAAACTACTAAAGAGTTTTTTATTAATGTTATTTTATGTCAGGCATTCAGTTACTTTTTTTTTTAAGATTTTTTTTTTTAATTGGAAAGTCAGATATACAGAGAGGAGGAGAGACAGAGAGGAAGATCTTCCATCTACTGATTCACTCCCCAAGCAGCCACAATGGCTGGAGCTGAGCCAATCTAAAGCCAGGAGCCAGGAGCTTCTTCAGGTCTCCCACATGGGTGCAAGGTCCCAAGATTTGCTCAATCCTCAACTGCTTTCCCAGGCCACAAGCATGGACTGGATGAGAAACAGGGCCTCTGGGACAAGAACTGGCACCCTTTTGGGATCCTGGCACATGGAAGGTGAGGACTTTTGCTACTAGGCTACTGTTGGGCATTCTGTTACTTCATAATCAAAACCATCTTAACTCACACAATCAGGTTCAGTGATCTGTAATTGACTTATGTTTTTAAATCTTTTTTCTCTAAAAGTTTATTCATTTTTATTGGAAAGGCAAATTTCCTGACAGAAGGAAAGACAGACAGAGAAAAATCTTCCATCCTCTGGTTCACTCCCAAGTGACTATAATGGACAGAGCTGAACCTATCTGAATCCAGGAACCAGGAGTTTTTTCCGGGTCTCCCAAATGGGTGCAGGGTCCTAAGGCTTTGGGCATCCTCTACTGCTTTTCCAGGCAACAAGCAGGGAGATGGATGGAAGTAGAGAAGCTGGGATTCAAACCTGCACCCATATGGAATCCCAGGCAGGCAAGGGAAGAATTTAGCCACTGAGCCAGTGTACTGGGCCCTGCAGTTGAGTTAATTTTTCAAAAATGTGGGAAAAGTGTATGAAGTTCTTTCTCCCTGCAAGGTGCTATTCTGAATGCCTATGAAGTTCTGATAATGATAATATGAACTAGGCACTATTATACCCATTTTTATCAAGGAAAAAATGACAATCTGTAAATGCTAGATACTATATGAATCAACATAACTGGGATCTAATCCTGGGCAGTCTGTCTTCAGAGGCGATAGGTTTAGTTACTATACTGTGCTCCCACCTTAACAAAATTAATTTGCTGATGCCACATGATACAAGGTACTCTTTACAGCATCCAGTGCCTCCCTCAGCCTAGATTGGCACTAGAACATTCTTCTAGCCACCCATTTCAGCCAACGGAAAGCTCTGCACTACTGGCCATCTCCATTTCCCTTGAACTTGACACAGTCCTGATATGAGTGGGTACTCAACCCAGGAATAGATTTGAAGTCTTTTGCTGTCCACTTGCTACAGTTTTTTCTCCTTGCTGCCTGCCCAGGTGAATTCAAGGGGGAGGTATAACAGAGCCGGTACCGCTGCTCTGTTTCTGCTGAGGGGGATATTCCATTGTGATCACATGCGGCGGCTTTGGGGACAGGCAGAGTTGTTTTCCATTATGACTTGCAACTTCTGACTGTATAACCTTGGGGAAAATCTCTTCCCTTTCCTGTGTCTCAATGCCCTCTTCCATAAAACAGGATAATAACAATTTTCTCAAAGAGGTTGTTTCAAATATCAAATAAAATGTACATCTACAATGTTCAACAATGTCCCTGGGACTAAGTAATCATGCAGTAAGTGATAGATATTATTATTGGTAACATTGCTTTTTAATGCTTGTCTTCACTCTATTTGAAGTGGTTTGTGGGCTAACATTCCTGGAAGACCCACTGTCTGCATGAAGGTGCTTGTGGGAGCAAGGGAGAGTCTTCATGTGGAGTGGTGCTGACCTAGGAGAGCAGGACCCCCACCTTGCTATGTGTTCTTAGTGCTTCCCTGTTTCTCAGGGGTTTCTGCCTGCTAGACTGGTGTGTGTGTGTGTGTGTGTGTGTGTGTGTGTGTGTGTGTGTGTGTGAGTGTGAGTGTTTTCTGACTTGAGTCCAAGGGCTTTTCCCACTCTGAGCAGGCTGTACCATGACAGGCCTGCACCTTCTACAGGGCTCTGCACAGTGTGGAAGCATTTGCCCTCCCTCCGCATTCTGATTCAGTGTTTTCTCCAAAATCAACCAAGGCTGCCCACAGGTTTCCACGCTGTCAGCCATCAGCATGCCCAGTGCCTGGGGGCTGCTTGGTCCAAAGCCCTGAGTTGGATGAATGAATGAACCCCATTGAGTGAGGTAGTGGTGGCTGTGATCCCTGAAGGTCAGGCAGGTTTGGTTTCTTGTAGTATAAATATTTAGAATATGACCATGATTATAGTTTTAGCAAGAGTGAATCACAAACTCCCGGTCATGGCCTTGAACCTAACCAAACTGTGAGCCAACACCAGAGTGAACTGCACTGAACTGCTCAAGCTCAGAGTCAAAGGAAACTGACTTTGTACTGACCCATAGGTCTAGTTTTTTTCCTTTAAAAATAATGTTACAAATAATCCAATATCTGGTAGACCTGATCAAACCAGATGCTTTATTTTATTTCTTCTAAAGCCTTGAACTAGAATAAAGTTAGATCCAAAAAATTGTTATTTCTAATATTACTAACATTCACAAGTAATAACAATGCTACCTAACACTTCTCATCAGGCAAACACTGCATGCTATGTGCATGATCTCAAATTTCCTAAAGCTGACAGGTGAACTCGGTACTCTTTTCATGCCCACTTTACAGGGAGGAAAATTTGGTAGTTTTGTAACTGCTGCCAAATGTTCATCGCCATCAGCAGGCAGTAGATGTTTGAGTCAAGGTCTATCTGCTTCCCCAGTTGGCCCTCTTAGCTCTCAGACTCTCCCTTGTTCGCAGTGTCAGGATAGTTCCAATTTATAGAGCATGCCTCGTGCGTTATGAGGCAGTCACTGGGCTGAGCATTCTTCATGCATGAAGTGAGTTAATCCCTAAACTGTACTCTCATGGTGCACCATTAATAGCTCCATTCTAGAGATGAGGAAATAGAGGTTTTGCAGGATTATATAACTCACCCGCCTGCAGCTTGTGAGAGTTGGAGCTAAACTAATGATGTGGAATGACAGTTCAGGAAACTCTAGGGCAGGGACTTTCCCAAGGTCACACAGAATCTGTGGTTGAGCTTGGACAGGGATTCATGGAAGACTTGTAATTGACTTCTGAGAGGGTGTTACTGCAGTAACAGTGAGTCTGACACCTGTATTTGGCCTGTCTACCATGTCCCATGCCCTAGTGATCAGGAAACATGGGCTCTGGAGTAGAACACAGGCTTTGGAGTCATGCAGAACTGGAGTCAAATTGTAGCTCCAACCCTAATTTGCTGAATGACCCTGAGAAGAAACTTTCCTCTCCTTGAGCCACTGTTGTCTCTTCTGTAGATTGGAACAATAAACATGCTGCCTCCTGGGCTCACTGGAACAGTGAATAAGAGAACACACATCAAACATCTGGGGAATGACTGCCACACAAATGACCTGGAGTAGCTGCTATTGTTCTTGTTAATGAAGTGATCCATGAACTGAGTGAGACTTGAGAACCACCGCTCTGTATAGAGAAGCCTTGAAATCTGCTTCACACTGACTGATTCTGAGGCCAAAGAGTGTCTAAGAGAAATATAACCAATCAGGGCACACACACTTGCCACCTGCAAACGCATATGCTGTGGCAAACACACGTTCCTGTGGATGTTCCCTCAGGAATGAAGCATGCTCATGCCATATACTTGCGGCTCACACTGCTTACACACGTGTGCATGCATGTGTGCACACAGACCACGTGTAGCACACATGCATGATGCACATGTGGCCCATGCATGCAGACATCTCACACACATTGCAGGTGCACATACTCTCATCCTTCAGTTTGCAGCCCAAAGGTTAGTCTCAGAGCAGCCACACTCATCGCCCAGGTGAGGCCAGGCCACCCAGGCTGTGCGCTCCTGAAACACTTTACACTTTTCCTCCTTATTTGCATTTTAATTGCCTTCAAATTGTGGTAGCAAATTATTCATTTCCTGCTAGAATATTAATTCTGTGACTGGCAAGAACAAGCTCATTTTTCCAAGGATCAGAATCACCTAACCCAGCCAGGCACAGTGTTGTTTTGTCTTCGATACCCGGTGGTGGTTTGAATTGAACAGAGTCACTGGGATGCTTCTGCCTATAGCCTGTGGTGAGAGCTGATTCCTTGTTGGGGGTTGCCCTGCACAAATTCTCTTGCACTGGATTTTTTGGCCTGGGGTCTGTCATGACTTGTAGGCTCACCCAATGAGAGTCAAATCTCAGAATGCTGTGGAAATCGGAGAGAAGGCAAATCCAAGTTTGAAATATGTGCATTCCTGCTCACCAGGAAAATAAGCTGGGATGGAGAGGATTGTGGAACAAGTCTGAAATGCAGACAGCTCCTTGTTGCTTTCTCCCCCACTTTCCCTTGGGAGGCTGTGGGACACCAGCAGCTGCCACAAGTAATAAGGTTGACGAGTCACTGTCTCGGCCGAGGCAGACTGCTTCCTTTCTCTCAGGCAAAGTGACAACAGTCAGCAGGTCCCTGTTAGACATAAAGAGGCCAGAAGATGATGAACAGGCAGGGAAGATACATGGTGGATAAAAGCAGGCAGCTCCAGTTAGTGTCATTTGCTTTCATCCATTCATTTATTTAGGAAATAATTCAGGGTACCTTTTGAGATCTTGGAACTTTGCTAGCTCCTGGGGATGGAGGAAAAAAATGAGGCAGCCCCAGTCCTTGGTTTTTGGGGGCTCAAGTCACTCTGCAGAGGTAGATGAATCAATACATAGTGTAATGGGTGGTCTGAGGGGGACAATCAGAAGAGGAGTTCTTGGGGAGAGGGAGGCAGCTTCCAGAAGAGAGGACAACTAAGTCAGCCTGGAGGATGAGAAGCAGTGAGCCAGGCTAGGAACCAGGAAAGAGCAGTGCTGGAGGAGTTAGAATTAAGAGATGTTTAGGGTCAGATCCTTGTTGGAATGAGCAAAGGGGATGCCCTTTTCAAAGTGCACAGATGCTTGCTTCTGTCCACAAACTTCCTTTAGCAAAATCAAAGTATCAATCCCACTCTTAAGTTTCTGATATAAGAATAGCAAGGAGGAAGTGTTTCTACTCTACTGATTTTTTAGCTTATCATGTGAATACAAAGAAGTTACCAATCATATCCTGTTGATGGCTTTCTGTTTTGAGCGAGCTAGACAGCGTTACAATCTAATCCGAGGGTGAGTTTTGTCCTCACCCTCTAGCTGTTAGCTACTGTCCTGTTTTGTTCTCTTCCTTAATATTGTGCTTCTGTAAAAGACTATCCTCATAATTTTTCAGGTCTTTTCCTCTCTTGGGGGAACCCCGTTTCTGAATGCTGCAGCAGGAGGTTTCTGGCCTAAATAAATCTTGCTTTGCGCACTGATCTGCCCACATGGAAGGGCTTTCATATGAGAGAAGAACGAGGCCACCTTCGTTTGTGCTGTTTCCCCAGAACAGTGTGAGCTAAGAGTATGCAGCCTCCGAAGGGAGAGAGGGAGAACGGGAGGGAGAGCATGTTGGGCTGAGAACCAGGCAGCCGCTTAGCTTGGCAGCAGCGGTTGATGGTAGAGACGTGGAGAACAGGATTCAGCAGGGTAAATAGCCCGTCCCTGTGGCCTTGAAGCCTCTCATGATCACGATCTTGGTTGCTAAGACTGGAGTATCCACAGCAGAGGGAAGCTAGTGCTGTGTGGGGTGGGGGTGCTCCCAAGAATTGGGGCTTTGTGTGAGGCCAGGGTGGCTGGGCTGGTAGGGGAACCGTGGCTGGACAGCAGGAAAGAGAGCTCGGCTCGTGCAAATGTGGGAACATGAAAGTGGGAGAAGGAGCTGTAAGGCAGTCCAACTCAGGTCCTATTTGCTCACCTGTTAAGTGGGACAGGGAGGCACAGGTAACCTTCCCGGTACCTCCCAGCTGCTCCCTGTGCACGACAGGTTGCATGGGTTCTGTGCTTCTTCCTGTCCTGCTCACTGCTCCCTTTCACTACCTGGAAGATGAGTCATGTCATCAACTCATAGCACAGCCGGGGCTTCAGCTGCTACAGGAATGGGAGGCTGATGGGGGTAGTAACATTACCTATAGCTTCAGCTACATCTCATTCCTCCACAATTCTAAGCAGCCCTCGCCTGCTCTCCTTCCTTTAAGCTTACAGAGCTCTCCCAGAACCCTTACCTTTCATCCCTCCACTCGTCTTGCACACCCAAATTGAAACATGGTGTCCCAAGGGAAGTCTTCCTTGAGATAGTCTGTTATGTGGTATGCTCTGTGCTATCATGCTGCTCGTTTCCTTCCCAACACCTACACAATGGTGTTGAACTCACTACTGTGAGATTGTAGTGTGGTTATGGCACCATGAGCAGGGAGGGGAAACAGCTGACATTCCTGGTGCCAAATCCTTTCACCAGGCACTGTACTAGGCATATATTAGGCACAATATTATTAGCTAATAAATGGTGATCTCCAGCGATTTAAAACATTTCACACGCATGGAAATGTCTAATTATACTCAAGGCCGACCTATAAACCTACAGAACCTCACAGAATTATTAAGGATACATCCTGGCCACTAGAGGGCGATGCAAAACCATAAAGCTGGGTGGCTTCAAGGACCCCAGTCCGCTTTGGAGAGGTGGGAGTCTCAGGCTGGGTTACTTTCTTTTCTAGCTGTACCCTAGGTTCATCAGCCAGACTTAAACACAGAGATTCTATCAGCTGGCAAGCTTTCCACAGCCTGTTTAGTACAATCTCTGCCTCCACTCACCCCATGGCACACTTGTTCCATTCTCCTTTGCAAACTTCCTATTTTCTACCAAGTGAGAAAGACCACCAGGACTCACACCTGTCCATGCATTCAGTGCATAATTACTGCCTTTTAAAAAAAATTTGTGCTGGGTGTGGTCTTAGGGCCTAGGAATGTTGCTACTAAGTCTTATGGAGTCAGCCACCTGGTTGGGAAGACAAACACAAAGAAATGCTAGAATTACCAGCTGTGATTACTTGCAGAAAGGCAGAACCCAGAGGTCACCTGATTCATTAATTTTTTTAAAAAAGATTTATTTGTTTTTATTTGAAAGGCAGATTTACAGAGAGGATGAGAGACAGAGAGGTTTTCCATGAAACCTGTAATAGCCAAACTGAACTTATCTGAAGCTGGAGCCTGGAGTTTCTTCCTGGTCTCCCATACAAGTGCAGGGGCCCAAGGACTTGAGTCATCCTCACTGCTTTCCCAGACCATAAGCAGGGAGCTAGATCGGAAGTGGAGTATCTGTTACACCAACCAATATCCACATGGGATGCGGGCACTTGCAGGCAGAGGATTAACTTGCCAGGCCACTGCACCAACCCCAGCCCCTGATTCTTGTTCTTGTGGGAAGGACAGTGCGGCAGATGCTTGGAGGCAGGGCAGGGCTGGCAGAGGGATCAGGAGACAGTTCTTCTGCCTCTCAGACGCCCTGGAGTGTGACAAATCCTTTCCTCTCTGTGGCCTTTGGTTGCTACATTTGTATAATTGCACCAGTGTTTCAAGCCTGAGCTTTGGTCAGGAAGCGCCTTTGCCTTTTGACATGGTGTTTCTGGTGTGTGGAGTTTGCAGTTGGTGTTACAGAGCCTGGGGTTCAGCTCACAGGAGAGATAGGATGTTCCACACCAATGGCCTCTCATTGAGCAGGAGGCCGGAGGCAGAGTTTCCAAGTTTTTTAGGTAAATGGAAATGACTATTCTAGCCCTAGCAGTTCCTCACTTCAGGGATAGTACAAGACCCACTAAAGTGTGGCCTCTGGCCTGTTGGTAGCCCATCACCTGAGGAGATGGGAGCAGACAGATGACTGGATCCCACCTGCAGAAGGAATGGTAAGGAGGAGAGCCCAAGAACCTGCATGCTCATGGCTGTTCTAGGCAGCTCTGATGCTCACTGAGGCCTGGGAGCCATTAACCTGAATCATCCTGAAGAAGGAATTCATGACATCTCTCCTTCAGACTGGCCTTGATTTGTATTCCAGAAATGCTGCTAAGCTGATAGTCTTTTTTTTTTTTTTTTGGTAGTTCAGTTGATTTGCTAAATAAACTTAGGGGCCTCATTTAAAGAGGCCCCACTTGTAAAATGACCTTCTACCCCAGTGGAGTTTTCTTAATTTTCATGAGAGGGCACACATAACCATTTAGCCTTCCCAGACTAATTAATTCGAGTCTTTAATAAACTAAAATACTGCCATTGAACTTTGAAGAAGCTCTATAGTTTTTATCTTCAAACACTAGAGGGGATGGGGAAGATTTGTGGCAGGAGGGACAAAGAATCAAATTTCAAAGCACCAAGTTAAGCTCCTCCAGGTTACAGCATTTATTTATTGTCAGATTTATAATCACTGTCCACCTGGAGCAGGTGAGCCCCAGCCCAGTGTCCCCTGAACACAGCCTGATGCCCTTGAGTTTGCCATTGCCAAGGAGGCCACTTCCCCCTGCTCTGCCCCAGGTGATCAGCCTTTGCACTAGGAATGCTCTGATCACCCTCATTCTGGGCTGTAAAAGGGTTTGGGTAGAGATGCCTTGCATCGTAGAAATGCACTGGCCCTTGACAAGCAATGTTTCCTTCAGAACCTTCATCTTCTCTACCTGTTGCTCCAGTATGCTGGCTTGTCTGTCATTTTTCTACTCATGCAGCATGTTGTAGAAGGTGACCAGGCTGGTCCAGAGCAACCTGGTGGTCAGCGGCCCTTAGAGCACAGGAAATTTCCTTTTCAAACATAAATACATTCAGACTGACTTTGTAGTGTTGTGAGTTGGGCTGCTGCCTGCAGGGCTGATGTCTCTTATGAGGGCTGGTTCAAGATCAGGCTACTCCAATTCCAGTCCATCTCCCTGGGAAAGCAAGGAAGATGGCCCACGTGCTTGTGGGGGATCCATGTGGAGGATCTGGAAGAAGCTCTGGATTCCTGACTTAGCATGGCACAGCCCTGGCTGTTGTGGTCAGTAGCAAGTGAATGCAGCAGGCAGAAGATCTGTCTCTCTGTGTGTCCCTCTCTGTAACTCTGCCTTTCAAACAAATCAAAAACAAATCTTAAAAAAATACAATATTAGGTTAACAGTAGCAATTGGGATCTTACATATAGCAAAAACCATGACCCCGGAATTCTAAGGCCTGTAGTTGGGAAACTGATTTCTTTTTTTTTTTTTTTAAGATTCATTTTATTTTTTTTTTCTCTATTGGAAAGCCAGATATATAGAGAGGAGGAGAGACGGAGGGGAAGATCTTTTGTCTGATGATTCACTCCCCAAGTGAGCACAATGGCCAGTGCTATGCCAATCCAAAGCCAGGATCCAGGAACTTCTTCCAGGTCTCCCATGCAGGTGCAGGGTTCCAAAGCTTTGGGCCGTCCTCATCTGCTTTCCCAGAGCACAGGCAGGGAGCTGGATGGGAAGTGGAGCTGCCAGGATTAGAACCGGCGCCCATATGGGATCCTGGCGCGTTCAAGGCGAGGACTTTAGCTGCTAGGCCACGCTGCTGGGCCCAGGAAACTGATTTCTTACAACTTTTTTTTTTTTCTATTGTGGACGAGAGAATAAAAAGAAATTCAGACTCAGTGTCTTTCTTGGTGTCACAGAATGAGCTAGGGTCTGCACTCAAATGAAATGTATCTCATTTACCCTAAATCCTAAGATAGTGGGAAGAGTGATATATCAAGTGGGGGCACAGGGAGGCATTTGAAAAGACTGACAGTGCTACCAGCAGTCTGATCCTCTGATTAGAATCTTGGTGACGCTTTCCCAGTTTCTATTTCTTTTTCCCTTCTTCATCTGTCTGTTTCCAGGTAACTCTGCTGTGCTGAGAAGGACTTGGCTTTGGAGGCAGGGTTTGTGATTGGGTCATTTTGCCCCCCTGGCACCTGGACCAGCAGGTGAAGTTCTGAACATTAGTTGACCTAACCTGACCGTGAGAAGCAGATAGCGGGTTTCAGGTCTGGGAAGGGACCATGCTCTGCCTGCTGCTCCTACTGTGGCTTGGCTGTCTTCCTCATAGGGCTGCCACAAAGAGAAAGAAGCCTGGGTGCTTTAGAAACCGAACAGACTTTGTCCTTGAAGGCCTGTTATTAGGTGAATGCCCACATTGTCAGCAGCACTGAGACACAGGAGTAGTGGCCGAAAACCATCCTGGCAGACTCCGGAGGGCTGTCCAGAGCTGACACTGTCCTGACCCGGGGCCCGAAAACAGCTTGTGTTAAACAGCCTGGATTGAGCTTTATCAGAGTAAACAGTGTATTGTCATATTCAGGACTGAATTTAAAAGAATAAATCAATTGATGAATTTGAGAGGCAGGAAGACACACACAGAGATTGCTTTGTTGTTATCTATAAGGGTGTGTGTGTGTGTGTGTGTGTGTGTGTGTACATACATATACAGAGAGAGGGGGGAGAGACAGATTGGGAAAGAGGGAAAGAGAGAAAGAGAGACAAGTCTTATATGTGCTAGCTCTCTCCCCAACACCCACATCGATTGGGGGGCTGGGCTGAGCCGAAGTCAGGAGCCAAGGTACTCAATCCAGCTCTCCGACATGGGTGGAAAGAACTCAGTTACTTGAACCGTAACCACCTGCTGCCTCCAAACATCTGAATTAACAGGAAGCTGGAGTAGACACTGAACTCAGACACTGCAATGCGAGATGGAAGTTCTTAACTACTAGGCAAAAACACCCACACCAGAATTACATTTTTTTTCCCAGTAAGTCTCAGAGTAATTTTTATCTTCATTCTTTTAGTAAGGAGACCACTACAACATTCATCTATGAAATACCTACTCCGGGTTGGCAGCCAGTAGGCAGGGTCCTGGGATTTCCCCAGAGAGGTTCTGACTTCCAGATAGACCACTCCTTCTCCAGCATCCCCACTGCCACCAGCTACATCCCTGAGCCAAGATTCTGACGTCATGCCTGCATTTGCCAAGCCCATCTCTTGCATCAGCCCACAGATATGGAGGGAGGAGAGCATAGGCACAGTCAGGACTAGGGTATGTTTCCTTTGGTCACAAGTAGAAAGACACTTTTCAGACAAGGAGGTGTTGGTGACAGTTACAGGGACTATTTCTTATTAGAGGCTACGCTTGTAGAAGAATTTAGGAAGTTCACGTTCTTTGCCTATAAGATAGGCCTCCTCCCGGCTTTTATCTTGTCCAATTATTGTTATTATCATCATGGACATATATCTCTCTAATTGACAGACATCTGGCTACAAACTCAACAGGATGTGCTTAATTGGTCTCTCTTTCTCCCTCCTACCCTCCCTCCCTTACTTTCTTTGTCTCATTGTCCATAGAGTTTAGAAAGAAGAGGTTCCTGTGATTAAGGAATTGACAAATTCAGTGTCTGTGGCGTGGACCTGCAGGGTCTGGAGCTCCTGGGGAGAGTTGAGGCTGTGTTTAAGCCCCGGGCTCTCTACCCCCATCCTATTCCCTGATTCTTGGAGTCTCCAAGCTGATGAGTCCCTCGCTCATTCAGAGGCTGGAGAATAATTTGCTTCGTGCAGATTTCACTGAGTGAATTACAAATCATATCTAAATGAGCTCTTCACAACAACACGCAGATGCATTGCACTGGATATTCCAGGTGTCATGGTCTAGATGTAACATTAAGTGATATAGTGTGCAAATAAATAGAGTAACACAAAGGAACACTTCCTGAGCATTTATTATGGGCAGCTACTGTGATCTCACTGGAAGCTCTGAACCACGGGTGAGGAAGTGCAGTGCCTGATGCAGATGCAGAAGCAAATAGAGGTTTCACATGCTGAGGACAATTCTGCATGGACAGGTCAGGGAGAGGGATCTGGCTCCAGCTAGACTTGTATGCAACTTGAACACTGCCAGTGTTACATTTGGACAAGTTACTTAATCTCTCTAGGTCTTTTTTTTTCTTTCCTCTTCTGTAAAACAGTTAAAAATAGCACTGGTCTCATCAACTCAGTGGGTGTTGAATAAATATTTATTACTCAAATGAATGCAGACGGAATCTCCAGGATTGTTTTTGAGCATTAAAGGAGATAATTTATTTAAAATTCCTCCTGAGGTGCCTGGCAGCATGATGGGAACACCGAGAGTTTAGCTGCCTTCCTGCCATGGTCACGATGTCTCTGACATCTGCACATGGAGGTCACAGCTCCCTGCTGAACAAGTCACCTAATGGGGGCACAGGGACGAGTGTGGCTTCCAGGAAGTTCTTGCTTCCAAAGGCTGGGACTAAGAAATCTCCCTAGCCTGAGTCAGGGGCTGGTGTTTCCTTACTTTTCTTGGCATCACCTTCAGAGCAGCCAGTTCTCTGCTCTTCCCAGAATTCCCTTCTCGGAGCCCTAGCCATGATGGGCCTGACTGGGACTGGCACCTAAAGGCCAGGTAACATAGTCGGGAGCCAGGTGAGGTTTCCACGTAGCTGTCAACTTGCCCTACTCCTTATTTGCAGCCCTACGGTCAGCCCAATTACACAAAGCCCCGTGTCACTGTTTATCAAAAGAAAAAGAACTTGTCTTCTCCCAGGGGCTGTGACCTCCCAGCGGACACTCTGTCAATTAGGCAATCAGTCCCATTTGTTCTAAAACAAGTTGTACGACTTCTAAGATTAATTGGAGCATGTAGATCTCAGCCACGCCACAAACCAGCGTTGTGTTAATAATGATCATATCATTCAATAAGTATGGTGTACTCCTGGGTGGAATCCCAGTTTTGGCAGCATCTGTGTGACCTTATTCATGTTTCTTATTCTCTCATCTCTTGGTTACTTCATCTGTAAAATGGGGACACTTTCAAAGTCCTTCTATAGAAATTAATGTCATGTTTGAGTTAATGTATGTGAGCCATATGCAAACAAGTTCTGCATTTAGTAATTGTGCAGTAAACAGTAGCTATTAATATTTACTATTATTATTGCTACTTATACTTCTACATTGTGCCAGGAACTCAACTAGGTACTGAGGAAAGACAAATGAACCTTCCAAACTTGGTTTCTGCCTCAGTGCTGTCTATATACTTGAGAGTGGGGGAGAAAAATGATGGGCGAATTTTTTGAAACTCCACAGTTCTGAAGGTAGGGAGGGAGAGGAGAAAGGGAAGGAGGAGACTCTCTATACCTACAAAACTACATCATGGAAAACAATAACTTAATAAAACTTTCCAGAGACCTGATTTACACCAGGTATTCTGCAAAATGTTTATAGGCAGCTTTGACAAAAGTACTCAGAAGGAGCTAAGGGTACTTCTTGGAAGGAGAGGGGAGATCGGGCCTCATAGAGCTGGTCACAGGCATGTCAAGCACTGGAGGATGGGGATGGGAATGAGAGGGCAGGGTAGGCCTCACAGAGCTGGTCAAGGGCAGCTGAAGGATGGAGAAGGGAGGAAAGGGAGGACTGATGGGACTAAGGAAGGCACAGATGGTGACCTTGAGACCCTCGAGGGGGAGCTGGAAGGACCCATCTGACTGGAGAGGAGTGAGGAGATGAGAGCAGCCCCCACACTTAATATGGCAGCACTGTGTGCCAGGTGCTGCCCTGGGTGCTTCACTTGTGGTCACTACCCCCTTATGGACAGGCACTCGGTTGAGGTGAATCCTGTCTTGGCTGTTCACACATCTTTATCTGCCCGCTATGATAGACTAAGTGAAAACTTTTGTCTTAGCCTGACAATTTTTACATATGCAAGTCAAACACAAGTGTATTTTCTTTGCAAAAACTGAAAACTACATGGTGAATTTATAGTTTGCTTTTGCCTCTGTTCTGCATTCTGCTTCTATCTTAGGTGCTAACCAGAGAGAGATAACACAATCAATTTGATGTGAAATTTTCTAGATATTCCTGTAATTTATATGTAATGTAGGTTTACATTTAAACCTGGAGATTGCCTAAAACTATAGAAAATATGTAGAGTTATTTTGTTTGTTTTAATTAATATAAGTCAAACTGTGTAATATATGCTGTTCTGTGGTTTCCTTTGTTCCAACAACAGTGTCTTCCATATGTTGATGTAATGTGAATTTATTAACATTTTTAAACATCTGAATAATTCCCTGTACTATTTGGTGACCATATAAGATATTTTTAACTCTTTGATGTGGTAAATAATTCTGTATCCAATGCTGTTATTAGCTGGCATCCAGGAGAACAGAAAACCTCCCCAGGTACTTAAAATAGAGGGCGTTTAATGCAAGGGACTGGTGACCAAAGAGATGGGACACTTGAGAGGCTTCATTCAAAGTTGAGGCAATCCAGAGACTGGGAGAGACAGAAAAATGTCACCACCCTAGAACTGGAAGGCACAAGATGAAGTAGAGTTTTCAGAACACATAGGTCAGGACCTTGAGTTAGGAGCAAGGACCATGGAGGGGCACCATGATCAAGAAGGGGAACCACATCTTAATTTGTCTTTTTCTGCCCTCTGGTTTCCTTCTGATACCTTCCGTTGGTCAAACTTCCCAGAAACTGGAGGGTGAGGAAATACAGTTCCTTGCTAGAGAACCAAAAGAGGACTGCACTAGAGAGCAAACTAGAAACAGACACTATCATGCAGACAATTTGTACAATTGTTGGTGTTTTTGCTAGCATGCATACCAGGAAGTGGGTATGCTGAATCATAAGGCTCATATGATTTTTAAATACATGCTACCAAATCGTTCTTCAAAGCACTTATACAAGTGTAGATTCCTGTTAGCATTGTAAAAACACAGGCATTTTCCGACATCCTCACCAACATCCAATATTAACAAATGATTTCATTTTTACCAATAGAATTGGCATATACATTTATTTTGCCATCACATTGCCAACAGTACAGGCAGGCCCAGGCCCTGGAGGTGCTTACTTGCTCTACTTCAGTCCTGGGAAAGGAACTCAGAGAAGGCTTTAGAAACCTCTTCAAAAACAATAAACAAACAAAAAACAAAGAAAACCAACTCTGAGGGCTTGGAGGGCCTTGGCTCTGTTCATCCTCAGAGAAGCTGTGAGTTAGGATATGTCTGATTATGTTCTTTATTGCTCCAGGCCCTGAAAGAAGAGGGGTGCCCTTGACCTTCCTGGTGACTTAAGCTCTCACTATTAAGTTGCATTTTGTGTACCTGGGATCTAGAAACAGCAGTTTCAGAACACACCGAGAGAGGCAGGTGTTAGGAGTGGAAGAAGGTGGTCAGAGTATTCAGAAATTGTCAGTCAAGAAACCTGAGTCTTGCTCCATCTCCTGCCACTCTGACAAACTCTTGCTTTGGTACACATGTGCTCCTTAGGTGGATAGAAGGAACACTTTACAGTCCTGAGAACTCCCCCCTGTTGAAGTTGAGGAAACCCTCTGGAATCACCTAGCAGCAGGAAGCTTAAATAGAGCAATGGAAGCGCCCAAGAACTCAATCAGAGCTGGTGATGGCGCTTGAACTAGACTGTCTGGAGTAGGCTGGAAAATTTGCCAAGGTCTCTGGAACCTGTAAATGCTACCTTATCTGGAAAAACAATCTTTGAGAATGTGGATCAAATGATGGATTTGGGTTAAGCAGATTATTTTACATAAACTGAATCGGCCCTAAAAGACATCACAAGTGTCCTTATGAAACAGAGACGTGGCAGGAAATTAGAGACAAAGGAGAACCCTGACTACAGAAGCAGATGTTGGTGGGAACCAAGCACAGATGAAGGAACAGCGGTAGCCACTAGGAGCTGAGAGAGGCAGGTTGCCTCCGGCCACCAGGTAGAGCTTGGTGCTACAAGCTCCTCGGTTTGGGGCGAGTGACACTGACCTGTACGCTTCTGACCTCTGAAGCCCCGAGAGGAAAGATTTCCGTTGTTTGGAGTTACTAAATCTGTAGAGATGTGTTAAACAGGCAGAGGTCACCGACAGTCTTTGTTCCCTAGGGTCTCACTAGACCAGTGTTTTCCATAAGTAATCAGGTATTGTGCAGAGGGGTACCTAGGCCTAAGAGGCATAAAAGATGGGAATCCTGGGCTCAGTTCTGCCTCTGATGTACTGTGTGATCTTGTGCAAAGGCAATCACTGTTTGAGGCCACCAAAGCAAAAAATGAAGTTGATTAGTGTTTCCCCTATGACGGCTCACCTGTCATTCAGGGTTATCAGAGATTATTTCAGCTAATACAATGGCAAGACATTAGACAGAACTGAACTTCAGAGTCAGAATTCTCCTGTTTCCTCATCTGAGCCAATTTTTCCCCAAAGAAAAAGTCTCAGCTTGGTGCTAATATCTCTTTGACCTCTCTTTTAAAAGCTACTAATCTCTCCGTTTTATCAAAATTGGAGCAGACCCCAGACTGAAAGTCTTTGGCAGGTGATAACTCCTGGCCAGATTTAATAAAATTGATTTTCCCTATGTTTGTACGTCATAGTCGGCTCCTGCTTTTGGCAAACATACTTGTTTTCCACTTACAGTAATTTATGGTTTGTAAATATATTTTGGTTACCAATAGCCCAGACATCTCAGTGGCCTAATACAACAAAATCTTGCTCTTGCAGAGTTGTGTCCAGAGACGATATAGGTGTTAGAGAGCCTGGACCAGTGGCTGTCAGAATCCCCTGCAAATTGCCGGGCTCTACCTCAGGAGTTTTTCAGTAGGTTTGGGTGGGCCTACTGATAGGTTGTGTTACTTCTAGCTACTTCACAGATAGTGCTGGTGTGCAGCCTGGGGAACAGTTTGAGACACCACAGCTTTAGGGCAACTCTTTTCATTCGGTGGCTCAGTAACCTAGGTTTGAGGTTAACCCCTGAGTGCAAGCTAGCCTGATAGAGGAAGAAGCAGTGGAAAGATTCCAAGTAGCAATTAGATGCTCTGATCTGGAAGTGACACACACCATTTCTTCCTAGCACCAGAACCACCAAGGTGGGGTACCCAGCTAGGAGAAAGGTGTGCAGTGTGTGTTGGGGGGATGGGGAAGAGGTAAAGGAATTGTTATCATCACACTGCCTGAAGAGAGAGAGAAGGACTGAAAAGGTTGAACATTAAAATTCTAATCTAAAAGTGGAATTTCGAACCACAGCAATGGTTAAAAATTTCCTTTATTATTTTTTTTTTCTTGAAGCACAATGCCTGTAGAAGAGAAATTCAAAGAATGGTGGAGAGACCTATGTTGTGTTAAGTATAGAGAAGCTAGAATGAAAACAGCCTGAAAAGCTATCATCCCATGCCCTGCACTGACAGACTGTGTTAATCACTCTAACAGGGATCTTCTGGCCCACTGCATTCCTGCTTGAGTTCTTTAGGATGTCCAGTCTGGAAGGACTTGGCGTTAGAGTCCCTCTGCTGCTCTGCCCTCTTCCCTACAGCCTTCTTCCAGTTGCCCAACTGAGTTTGGAGAGACAACAGCAACAACAACAACAACAACAACAACAAAAATGATTAAATATTTTTGTCCTCCTTAGAAAATGCCTAGAGGCCTTGGTCCAGTAGAGCTCACACCCAGCTGAATTCTTCCCCCTAGATCTCCCATGGTTCCTGAATATATAATGTGGAGCCATGCTTTGAACTGAAGAGGCCCATGAGTTGCTTTGGCATGGTTCTGTTTCCAGAAGTTTGGGAATACAGCCAGAATGTGGAACAGTGGTAGGGCAGAATGGGGATCGGAGTGGGGGGAGGAATTCCTGTGTCTTACTATCAGTGTCTCTTGTTTTGTCCTCTTTCTCTGATTTTTGAATAAAATAGATGGAACAAGGTGACTGCAGAGGCCTGAGTTAGGTGCACTGCCTTGTCAGTCTGTCATTAACTCCAGGCTACCTTAGCAGAGGGGTCCAGAGAAGGTAATCACTTGCAGGGAACTGAGATTATTCAGTTAAGTGGAGGTGGGCAAGTCCTGAGATTCCAACTCTGTGCCCTGCTACATTCCAGGAACGAGGAACTTTAATAAATCATCTCTGTTCCTTCCTGTGCTTTAGGAATATTGACTTATCGGCACAGAGGACAGACCTGGAGAGTATAGAAGGAAAAGAAAAGCATAGTCTAACTTTTTCATTTATCAAACATGTACGTTGTGGGTTAGTTTTCTGTTACTGTTAACACATGGCCACAAACTAGTGCCTTGAAAGAGCCATACACCATTGTCTTTGGTTCCATAGAAGGCCAACATGGGTGTCAGCAGGCTCAAATTAACAGACCAGCAGGCTGTGTTTCTTTCTGGAGGCTGCCCATCTTTCTTGGCTCATAGCCCATTTTTCTACCTTCAGATCCAGCAATGATAATTGAGTCCTTCTCAATTCACCTCATCTGAGTCTTCCCTAATGTCTCTCCCTTCCCTTTATAAAAGGGACTCTTTACATTGAGCCCACCTGGATAATGCAGGCTACTCTCATGCTTAAGGTCAGCTGCTTAGTGATCTTAATTCCACTTGGCGTGTATCACGCCGCTTTCACAGGCCCCGGAGACTAGCACAGACGTCTTTGGGCACCGTGATTGTCCTATCTTCTACTCACAGGATTTCAGGAATAGATCTAATGCCCACTTTACTTTCTCCTCTTCCACTCTGTTTTAAGAATAAAAGCATTCAGCAGTCATTAAACTTATGGGCTTGGGGATCTGATAGGTTGGGAATCTGAGTTCTAGGTGTAATTCTTCCCTAACTAGCTGTGAAAATCTGGGATTACCTTTTACATGCTGTACCTCAGTATCCTTATCTGTTAAATGGGTAATGATATCAGCCTCATACGATGAACGATTTGGTGTGAAAATCCACGAAAAATGATTAACATTATTTTTAGAAATCAGCACCAAAACAGATATCCTTTAGTATAATTTAAAATATTACACCCAATCCTTGTAGAATCCTTCGAGAGAAGAATGTAGCAGGTATTATTGCCATTTGGCAGAGGTGAAAGCAGTTAAAATAACTGGAGTATGTAGGCGGTCAGTGCGGTAAGTAGCATCAGGAAAAGGCTATGGCTCTTTCAAAGAAAACATTGTACCATTTGTGTAACTTTCAACATGTGACCCATGAAAACACTGTTCTGATTATTTTTTAAAGTATATTAGAGGAAGAGATCATTTAATCTTTTTAGAAGTGTCTTGTAGTCCTCACACCTAAACTATTCAGTTGAATTCCTAATGCCAAATACTCTGAAGCCAAGTTCGCTGGCTTTTCCCTTGTACAAACACCCTGTGGCTCACCACTAAGGTAAAATTCTTTCATGCCATTTTCAGCGTTTATTAAATTACTCTGTGCACAGACTCATTGGTCATGGCTTTTGGCCATGTCCCTGACAAGCTTGAGTGAAACCCTCGCTAGAATCATACAGACATGATTTTTGTTGATGGGATTGCTTTTTTTAGATAGAGCAGTATTTTATGACTTGATCATTTATTTAGTGCAAAGTAATTACTGGTCTTCCTTAATGAGAAATTGGTAAATGATGACAGTTTTTGCTGTTGGTTATGTTAGAAGCTAACTCGGAATCAGATAGTGGATTCAGCTGCAGATCAACAGTCCTCATTAGTACTGATTAAAGCTGCATTAGGGAATGCTGTTCAGCTGTGGAACTGCGCTGGCTTGCGAATGTTTCCCACTCAGTCCTTGGAAAGCAGGTTTACCAGCGCCTGCCCAGCGGAGTTCCCAGAATTGGCCCCAGATTTTGCTTGGCCCCGAGCACAGCCCAGAATGTGGTGCTTCTCTTCTGGTGACCATCCCAAAAGAAGGAACGGTGAGTCTAGAATTTTGTGTCTCTTTCCCTAAACTGACCGGTTGAAAAACCTCTCATCTTTCCACTCCTACTCTAGGCCAGCCCTGTGCTGCTAAGACAGACTCTGAGAGCATTAACAGCTGGGCTGTAGGATCTGGGCAACTCCACTCCATGTCTGCCGCCCAAGTTCTGTTTCCCAGCCCTGGCTGTAACTACCCACTCATTCTTTACCACTTCCTACATTTTTCCTTGAAAAAAAATTTTTTTGAAGATTTATTCATTTTTATATGAAAGAATTACAGAGAGAGGGAGATCTTTTATCTGCTGTTTTGCTCCCCAAATGGTCACAGTGGCTGGAGCCAGGTCACTCCAAAGCCAGGAGGCAGGAACTTCCCCTGGGTCTCCCATGTGGGTGCAGGGGCCCAAGGACTTGAGCCCCTTCCGTTGCTACTTTCCCAGGCCACAGGCAGAGAGCTGGGTAGGAAATGGAGCATTCAGGACATTAACCAGCACTCAAATAGGATATCGGCCCTGCAGGCGGAGAATTAACCTGTTGCCTGCGCCTTTTCTAGACATTTTAATTGAGCCCATTTGTCTCTTGCTCTAGTGGAGCTCTTGTCTTTGCATTCCCTGGATGCCAAATGAAATATCCTGCCTGCAAACTTCCTCACAGAATTCATAACTCTGCTTGGATGCCCTGAAGGCAATAACAGTAATATTAACAGGGCCTAACCCTCTTCTATGAACTTTTCTGCAAACCTCAGTTAAGTGCCTCTTCCTCTGTGTACCCAGAGGATCATCCCAGCATTCATCAAATGGCACTACATTGTCACTGGCCACACCTGCCTCCACCAGGCCTCAGTTTCCTGTGGTTTTGTATCTTGTGCATCTCATACCTGGTGGATCTGATGAGCCTGGTGTATGGCAGATATCTGATAAATGCTTGTCCTGTCCTTGCCACCAATCAGAGCTCTGTTCTGAATAAAAATTTAACCAGCAAGCTCTATAGGAATTCAGGGGAGTGGGCTTTGTTCATTGTTGTGGCCACCAGAGTGCTACAAATAAGATTCTTGTGCATTGCACATGGTTTTTCAGGAAGAGAGAGAGAGAGTGTGTGTATGTGTTAGCTTAAACACAGCCTATCTTCTCTTGCCAAAATTGCCTCAACACAGGATCTGGAAGCAGCCAGGGATTCCAGTAGGTATTGCCAGGTACAGGAGCAGGCAAAGTCTTAGAAGATGTTTGAAATGATTTTTTTTTTTTTTTTAGGAAAGGAAACACTGGTAGGATAGATGCCCATCTATGTTTGCTTTTATCTATTCCCAGGAGGAATTACTCATGGCTCTTAGATGAGTCCTGGACTGCGAGATCTGTAAAGATGTTGATTGTGGTAAGTTGCGGTTGGACAGGGAGAAAGGGGAACGAGGTAGCTGGGGAAAGTTGGACTCTGTTACTCCCTTTAAACCTAATTGTATAGGAGCAGAAACTCAGGAAGAACCAGAGGGGCAAGACACCAGCATTCTCTTCCTAGATTGGCATGGGTACTTAAAAACAAATGTCTCTGGGTCCAGTGGCTGGGCTACCAAGGTTACAGAGAGATGGGGCCTGGTCACACAAAAAATATATCAGGGGCTCCAAACATGCCAGGTGGGAAAAGAAAAGGTCCCTTAGATGGTTGGAGGGGAAAGAGGAAGAGCAAGGCCGGCATTGTCGTTGAGCTGCTGCTGCCTGTGGGGATCCAGCTTCCCCTGGAGCCCAGCCTGCTCCTAACAGTGAAGAGCAGAGCTGCCTCCTGCTTCCCCAGAAACCCGCCATTGCATTGTCTTCTATAGCTTGATGTGTGCGTGGTGTTTGTTTTTTTTGCCATATAAAATCATCCAGTATGTAAGTATTCTGTACTGTGATGTAGGAGAATAGATACAAAACAGTTTCTGCTCCCACTGTTCATATGGAGAGACAGAGATGGGGTCAGCAGTAAAGGGTATGAAATGGAGAGCTCTTTGTAGATTGGTTATTACTGCATTTATTTCTCCTCATGATACCATGAAAAAAAAACATTTATAATAATATTCTCATTTCACCCCAAAGGAAACTTAAGCTAAGAGGACTTTACTAAGAGAGTTACCTGTTGAATCACCCTAGCAAAATGGTAAATGGCAGGAGGGAGACTCAGACCCCAAACTGTGTGACTGCAAAGTCCATATGCTAAGTTAATGATTCTGAGCTCAGGAGTGATGTTGCTGGTCTCCGCTCTCTGTCTACTCAGGGGGTATTAATAATAACTTTGCATTTTTTATTAACAATATAGGGTGGGAGTGACTGCTGGCATCTGGTAGATTGAGGCCTGGGATGCTGATAAATATGATACAATGCACAGGCAGCTGATACCCACCCCCACCCTGTTCCAACTCTGCCATCCCAACAAGGAAGTATTGAGCCCCAAATGGAAGCAGTGCTGAGGTTGAAAAATCTGCCCTAAGTCATCTGTCTGCTCATTAAAATGGCTCTCTTTACATTTCCCCACTTTGTCACTGCGAAGCTTATCTCCTGCTGGCCATAGCTCATTCATTTTTGTTTGTTTGCTTACAATTTCACTTGTGAGCCCTCTTCCCTGTGCTAAACTACCTGTGAGAACAAAGAGCTTGGCTTGTTCATTGCTCTGTCTCCAGCTCCTGGCACAGCACCTGGAACATGGCAGGTGCTGAGAAATATTTGTTGGAGTCTGTGCAGTCTGTGCAAGGTCATGAGAACAAAATGGCAAAGACAGTGTTGGAGCCTCTGTCTGCCTGAATCCAAATCCTCTGCACCTAACCCACGTCAGAGAGGTGAGGCGATTCAGGGTAATTGGTTAGAGCATTGTGAACAGGCCGTTTCTATGTCCTTTGTGACCTCTGAGTCCAGCAGAGGAGAGGGGGCAAGCCAGTGAGGGTCAAGATGCACTCCTAAATTCAGACTAGAAAAGAACAAAGGCACAGAAGAAGGATGGGAAGATGTTAAGAGTTGCCATTAGATAAGGACTCCTTGGAAAATTGCTCAGATATTAAAAGAACAACTTAAAATGAACAGAATCAATCTTTGTTGCCCTTCAGTAAAGATGGGCAATGCATTTATTTTCTCCAGTTCTCAAGGACTTTGGATGTCTTATGATTCCCAAAAATAACTGCCAGTGGCTCTGCAAAAGCAAATTCAAGCTCTAGGAGTACCCTAAAGTCAAATACCATGTCAGCTCCTGACAGCAGTGGGGAACCAGTGCTGGAACAAACTACCGTGACTCTGGACCAAGGGTGCTGTCAGGGTGAGGGGAGGCAAAGCCTGGACACCCATGGGCCAAGCCTAAACCTTCAGCTCTTTTCTCTGTACCATATGGAAAGTCGTACTAAATTTTCCTAAAATGAAATGAGTGTTTTTCAAAGCAAGTGATCTAAATGAAAAATTTGGTAAAATAACATTTTGTTCTAATCCTCATAAAGGGAAGAATAGTGCTAGGGTCAATTTAAGATTTGCTTGTGTCAAATGGCCTTTTAATAATTGCCTATAAAAGAGCTTATTGTTTTGAAAACCAAACCAAACCAAAACAGGGTTCCCCCAAAAGAACTAAGTGTACTCCTAGGAGCAAATTAATAGAAGCAAACAGTCATATTCTTGGAAATCCCTTGGATAAATAATTTTGTACATTCTGCCCCCCTCACCTGGATCACACCCATGTTCCTCTGAAATCCAGCTCTGCGAAAGTCTTATCTTACTTTCATTGTCCTAGTTGCCTTTTTGTACCCCAACTCCTCTTCCCCTGCTCACAGATACTATGGATCTTTTCCCATGGAATTCTTCCCTTGGAATCTATTTTGATTGCCTTTTGAAGGCAAATTCGGTGAGACTGAAGCCTGCATTTTGGTGGTCATTACCATGTCGTCGCTGTACTGCTTGAGTCACAGTAGGTTTTTAATAAGTACTTGTTGGGTGAGTGACTGCATGGATCACCAGCTACAAAAGGCAGACTAGCTGGCATCCTTAATGTGAACCCTGTCTTTCAATACTTGTCTCTCCAGCTGACATTCCCAGTCCCAATCCTGGCACACAGAATGGGAGCTTTATAAAGGTTGGCATTGAATCTAGCAGTGATAGAAACATTGTTTTATAAAACATATGTATTCAGCAGGCACATGATGGCCTACCTTACAAAATAACATTTTAGCTTTAAGTATGCCAAGAAAGATGGTGGATCTTGGATGATGGGCAGTGAAGTAATTTGTAATCTCTAATCCCGTGCACATTTTATGATGATTCTATATAACCATAGATTCCTAATATGGATAACATTAAGCAAGTGGCAATATATAATAATAGTGATGCCTAAAAATTACCAAGCATTGTGCCAAGCATTATCTATATCTACTTGTGTAAATCTCACAACCAACCTTTTGGGGTAGAACTAATTCTTACTCCCTTCCAAGAGATGGAAAAGCTAAGGCACAGTCAAGTCATCTAAGCAGAGCTCTACAAAGCATGATAGCTGTACATTGGGGCTTCTTGGCTGCCCTAGAGATGAGAGGAAGAGGCCAAATCATGTGATGGGAAAGAAGGCCCAGTGGTTAGAGCCTGCCTTACTGCTCCCATATACAGAGCAATCTTCTGCTAAATATTTTATTATTTCATTTGCACTATTTACTGGAGGGAAAAGCATTTATAAATTTTAAAAATAATAATGTTTCAGTTTTATAGTTAGGAAGACCAAGATTTCGGGATGTTATACATCTCGGCAGCTGACATCAGTGGTAAAGCCAGAATTCAACATATTGGTTTCAAATAGTTCAGACATCCATTTTAAAATAATTATTTATTGGAATGGGAGGAGGGGTGAGAGTGAGCAATTGAATGATTGCCTCCTCTATCCTCTGGTTCACTCCTCCAAATATCTGTAACTGCCAGGGACATGCCAGGCTGAAGCTAGGAACCCAAAACTCAGGCTGGATCTCCAGTGGCAGGGACTCAAGTACTGTCTCCCACTGTGCACATTGGTAGGAAGCGGCAATCAAAAGCTGAGCAGGGACTTGAACAGAGACACTCCAACATGGGATATGGGTGTCACAATCAGGTTCTTAACCACTGCCCCCAGGAGTGTACTGCTTAGGCCACACTGCCCAGAGACCCAGACATCTCCATAGGATGCTAGGACATGTTACACTTGTTGATCCAGAGATCTATTTGTCTAGAATTTTTGTTTCCAAAGGTATGTTTTGTGAAACAGTGAAAACAAGGTAAGTTATAGGGTAAATTTAGAAGTTTCTGTTTTTGCAGAGTTGTTCAAGAGAGGGAAAACAGGAAGGGCAAGGCAAAGTTTGGCAAAGACAGGAAGTGGGAAAGGAACACAGCGAATTTGGACAAGACCAGGGTGGGTAGAACAGAGTATGCCATGGTAGGCACACTTCTGTCCCTGAGGTAAAAATGACAACAACAGTAACAGCAGCAGTATTTGTATATGCCTAGTACGTGACACCAGCACCAACTAAACACTGGCATGCATCGTCCTTTTTAATACTGAGGGCAGACACCACTCTCTACTTCATTGAAGCTTAAAGAGAGATTAAAGGTAGCAGAGCAAAACTCAACTATGGCCTACTTAACCTCCCAGTACATGTTCTGAAGCCCTTGGCAGCACTGCGACTCCAAAGCTCCAGGGTCATGAAGACCCAGGCTTTCTTGTACCAGCAACATTTCTGACTCAGTCTAGCTTAGGGCCAGGGCCCCTAATTTGGACTAAAAGACTCTATAGAAGGGGGAATAAGATTGTTCCTTAGGGCAAGCTGAGCCAGTCTAGGGTGATGAGCTACCTGTTACTGAGGTGCTTGGAATTCACTAATCTGGGACCAAGCTTTCTGGTTGGTCCAGTAACATATTAGATATTGTACTAGGTGGGCTGTTAGTGAACAAGTTAGAATCAATAAGGGAAAGCAATCTTTGCATTTATACAGCCCTTTAGGAAGTGTTTCCCCCAATGTCTAATCAAGGTTATGCTCTCAGTGTGAGGGAACCGAGAATATGGATCAGAATAAAAGAAAGAGCATTGAAAAATTACATACATACACCTCAATAGCAGCTGATCTGCAGCTCAACCCCCCAACCTCTCAGATTATTGCCCCTTTGTAAGGCACCAGAAAAACTGGATATGATCAGGAGGGATTGGGAACCTGAAGGGTAGGAATCTCCACTGAGGGAGGGGCCTGGCACAGAAAGGAAATTCTGGCTGCTGACTTTACAGAAGGCACAGTGCTGGCTAGCCCTGTTTCTCCAAAGCTGGGTGAGGGCCCTGGAAGAGCTATGCCCTGAGGTATCTTTTTGTCTTGTTTCTTCAACTCTGGCAGCTCCACTTGGAATGATTTATGGCAGTTTCTTGGGCTTGTTTTTGTCAGTGTAACCCACAGCATGAGAAGCATGAGAGGAAGGTCCATTCCCAGAGGTTTCCCTGAGGCTGATAATTCTCCGTAATTATTCTGCTTTGGTGCTGAAGCTGTATTGCAAGTGTTCTCAAGTGGTTAAACCTAGATCATCAGAATCAGGGGAGTCCTCACTTACCCAGCTCTGCTGCCCTATTTCCTGGTTGGGAAAATGGAGGTCTAGAGATTGAGAGCGAGCTGCCTGGGTCCACACAGCCACCTAGAGCCAAGGCCCTGGCCAGAGCAGCAGCTCCTAGAATGCTCAGGTATTTCTCCCATGGCCACTGGTGGGTGCATGAGGTACAACCATGCTTCTGTGGTGCTCAGACTAAGTTAGCAACGCTTAGCTTTGAACAAATAAAGTGAGTAGTGAAAGAAGAGAGACACTCTGAGGGTTTACAGCAAAGCAGTGTGCCTGGGCCTGTGATTGAAAAATGGTTTTCCTGAGAATACGCAAGGAAGGACTTGAAGGAGGAGAGAAACATTGAGCAGAGGACCAGCACGCACCATGAGTATTTCAGAGCACAGGCTTTCAGCTTCGCAAACTGGCCCGGGTAGGAGCAAGGAGGCACAGAGTGATGCTGAGGGACAGGCAGGAGATGTGATCTCTCAGCTTTTGTTGTATTCCAATGCAGTGAGGATCATATGAGTTTGAAGTAGACAGAAAGTGATCAGATTTCATTTGCTCTCTAAGTCTGTCCGGCTACTTAGAAGAGAATAGGCTGGAGAACTCAGTTGCCTACAGACACTTGCTCCTTACCTGTCCAAAGTAGCCTCCACAGCTGTGAATGTGATATTCACCTGGAATATGTATTTTCTTTTAGGGCAGGTACTAGGCATGAAGACAGGCAGAGAACAAATATCCTGTAAAGTCTTCATGGCAGGATTGGGGCAGAAGCCAGACAGTGACGCCTTCATGGTTGAAGGATATGGTAGGAGCCTACATGGCCTGGAAGATGGAGAGGCAGACACCATGCAGCCAAGGACCCAGTCAGAGCTGTTCTCACACACAGGCCTGAGGACGCCCCTTAGCAGAGAAGTGTGTCACCCTGAAAGCTGTATTATAGGTGCTCTCTTTCTCCTATCTCTGTCTTATCATTTGCCCCTCCTGTCTACTTGCCTTTCCCCTCTTGCATCATGCAGGTGAATGTGTGGGCTTTTGAGGAAGGCCCTTTATTATCTGAGACACTTTGGGCAAGTTTCTTAAACTCTCAGATTCTCAGTTACTTCATCATACAGATGACACAAGGGATATACTCATGTTTTAATCATGAGGTTGTAAGGTTCGAGTGAAATGAGATGTAGAACGCCACAAGAATTGAGAACACAGAATGATCACAGTGAAATACTCATGTTCATTCATCAGCTCTGTTCATCTGATAGCTACTGCGGGCCAGGCCCTGGATAGGCACTCGGGTCATAGTGGTGATCTTCAGAACTTCTCTTTGAAGTCCTGGATAGGGGAAAACACCTTCTCTTAGGGAGGATCTGGAAAAGTGCTCTGGGTCAAGAGATGAATATAGATGTTGTCTAAGTGATCTTATCAAGGGCCTGAGCTTGTTTTGTTGTTGTTGTTTATTTATTTGTTGCTATTGAGGTTTCCTCATTCAGTTCAGGTTTTCTTTTTTTTTTTTTTTTTAAGATTTTAGTTATATATGTTTGAAAGGTAGAATGACAGCAGAAGAAGGAGAGACAGAGATCTCTCTGTTGGTTCATTCCCCAAATATCTATACCAGTTGAGGCTAAGCCAGGCTGAAGCCCAGAGCCAGGAGCTTCATCTGGGTTTCCCACATGGGGTCCCAAGCACTTTGGTAATCTTCCATTGCTTTCCCAAACACATTACCAGGGAGAAGGATCCTAAGTGGAGCTGCCGGAACTCGGACTAGTGTTCATGTGGGATGCGGTTGTCACAGGTGGAGGCTTAACTTGCTGTGCCACAACCATGGCCTGAGGGGCTTGGTGTTATGAAGGACACTCAGCTGTGGGCCTGGATCGGTCTCCCAATGCTAGTGGGACAATGACTGAGACGATGATGAGATATAACTTGTCCCACAAGGGATATCTGTAGGAGTTGGATGCTTTAAAAGGCTTGTTGTAAAAGACATGGTGAGATGGCCATGGCGCAGTAGCCTGGTGACTAAAGTCCTTACTTTGCATGCACTGGGATCTCATATATGCACTGGTTCTAATCCCGGCTGCTCCACTTCCTATCCAGCTCCCTGTCTGTGGCCTGGGAAAGCAGTCGAGGATGGCTCAAAGTCTCGAGACCCTGCACCTGCGTGAGGGATCCAGAAGAGGCTCCTGGTTTTAGATTGGCTCAGCTCAGGACTGTTGCAGCCTCTTAGGGAGTGAAGCAGCAGATGTGATGGTCTTTCTCTCTGTCTCTCCTTCTCTCTGTATGTTTGACTTTCCAATAAAAATAAGTCTTTTTTTTTTTTAAAAAGATGAGGCTTCTGTTTTCTGAAGCTCTTGTTGGAAATGAGGTCAAATGCAGTTTTTGAGATCTCAAAAGGCAGAACCAAGTCCCATGGTAGAAATCACCATAGGCATATTTTTTTTTCATTGAAGGGAACAAATCTTCCTAATGTCTCTGGATATGGCAGTAGAATGGGCTGTCTCTGTAGGGCGAGTGATGTCTCAGAAGGCACAGGCAGAGCCTGATAAACAGCCACACAGGGTGGTAGAGACAACGCCTGCTCTGGGTGGGAGTTTGATGAATTGACCTCTCAGCATCTTAGCAGCACAGAGGTGCAAGGACTCTCCAGTTCCCACTGTGTAGGCTCGTACCACCTTCCCATGGATGCCTGCCAACTTCCTCCCTTGGGAGTGCACCCTGCAGCTTACCTCACTCCTTCCTGAATCCAGCCCTGGAGCTTTTCTGTGCCAACTTAACAGCTCTGGCAGCCACATGTTAGGCTGCAGGGGCATGCATGAAAATCTCCAGTCTGTATGCTGCTGGATGGTTGAACTTTTACGATACTAGTTCCTTTAGAAACCTTCCCCTGTAGGTATTTGTGTTTTCTTTCCTAGATTTGTGCTTCACTCCTATTTAATAGCATGAAAAGGTATACCATCAGTGTCTCCTACAACATTTTTTTTCCTTTTATTATTTTTCATGACACACAGCTTTGTAGATTTAAGGATTCCTCCTGACTCTTCCTTTTCTTCCCCTTCCCTCACCCACCATCAATTTTTTCCCCCATATGATCACAATAGTATAGTCTTTGGTAACAGTTACAAGTTTAACATTGTCCTTTTTAATTGTGTCATGGCATTGTAGGTATAGGCAAAGGTAGAAAATCTAGTGTTATGCTGTCAAGGTATATTTAACTGATTCATTGAGAGTGTTTCTTTTACTCAGAAGTAGAGATGTGTACTGCAGCATATCTTCATTTGCCTATATGCTAGTCTTCATCCAATTCATTTATGAGAATATATATATACTTGTTTACATATATATCTATTGTATTTATGTGAAGGTTATCTTAGAACATATTTATCCTTTTAGTGTTTTGGAAAAATCAGCAATATATTGGCTCTAGAATCAGGCTGTGGGATTTAAATTATAACTCTATTAGTTACTATCAATACTGTCTTGTTTTAATCTCTGTAAGCCCCAGTTTTCTTATCTGCAAAATAATGTAATAGCACTTAGTTCATGGGTGTGCCATAAGACCACAGAGACAATATGGGCTGATATAATGGCTCAAATAGCTGATCATCTGCCTTGCAGTGCCAGCATCCCATATTGGTACTGGTCCATGTCCCAAATGCTCCACTTCTGATCCAACTCCCTCCTTGGGACCCTGTACCCATGCAAGAGACCTGGAAGAGGTTCCTGGCTCCTGACTTCAGATCAGCTCAGCTCCAGCCATTGAGATCACTTGGGGAGTGAACCAGCAAATATGTCTCTATCTCTCCTTCTCTCTGTAAATTCTTTTTGATGAAAATAAATAAATCTAAAAAACACTAGATAATACATGTAAAGTATTTAGAACAATGCTGGGCACATGGTTACATTTCTAGGATGTGTTAATGGAAGTAATCATTTATAAATATTTTCTTCAAATTCCCTCACTTATTTTTTTATACGTTAAATTTAGAGCTATTTATTGCATCCTTTATAGATCAGAATAATGTTAACATGGACAGGGCTATCGAGGTGATCAAGTCTAACCCCGGGCTGATCTAGTGGCAGAGCCAAAATGAGCACCCAGTAATCTTTTCTCTCGAGTCTGATGTCCTTTGACTGGTCACAGTTTCCTACTGAGTTAAATATTATCTTATATTTCTGATAGATTGATTAAAAAATGACAAATGCCTTGGCAACAATTATATAGTTCTGATGCCAAAATCAAAAACAAAAATAAGTAAGTAGGACTGTTTCAAATGAAAAAGTTCTGTATAGCAAGGAATAAGGAAATGAGAAGGTAGCCTACCAAATAACAATATTTGCACAGCATATATCCAGTAAAGTGTTGTTATCCAAAATACATAAGAAGTACAACTCAATGGCAAAAAAGGTAATAGCCTGATTTTAATAATGGTGAAGGAACTGAACAGATATCCCTCCAGAGGAAAAAACTCAACGGTTCATGAAAGGACACTCAGCATCACTAATCACCAGGAAAATGCCAATCAAAGCCACAGGGAGATATCACCGAGCAGGCGTCATAATGGCAGGTACAGAGAAAGATAACGGACACTGATAAGGTGTGGAGACATCCCTTATACTCTTGTCAGGAATGTAAACTGGTACAGGCTGTATGGAAAATAGTACAGGGTTTCCTCTGAAAACCAAAACTAGAAGTTCCATATTCTTCAGAAATTTCACTTCTGAATATGTATCCAAAGAAATTGAAATCAAGAGCTTATCTGGCTTCTGACTTTGACCTGACCCAACCCTGGTCAGTGGAGAGTGATCCAGCAGATAGAAGATTCTCTTTGTCTTTGTCTCTGTCTCTTCTTCTTTATATGCAACTTTGCTTTTTCAAATAAATAACTCTTTACAAGAAAAAAAAATCGGATCTTCACGAGATTATCTGCACTTCTACATTCATTCCATTATTTCATTATTATTCACAATAGCCAAGATATGAAATCAACCTACATGTCCACTGACTGATGAATGGATAAAGAAAACATGGAATATCACAAACCCCTTTAAAAAGTAGAAAATCTTGCCATTTGGCACAACATGGATGGCATTATGCTGGTGAAATAAACCAGGTCTGGAAAAATCACACACTACCTGATGCCATAAGCATAAGATGTGTGAAACAGTCGAACTCATAGAAGCGGATAGTCCAATGTGATTCTCAGGGACTAGAGGGAAGAAGAAATTGAAAACCGTAAGTTAAATGGTACAGTCAATTTCAGTCATATCACATTCATACACCTGAGAGCTCTACTGTTGGGCAAAATGCCTACAATTAACAATACCATATTATATACTTAAAATTTGCCAAGAGGGTAGAGCCTATGCATGTTCAAGTCACACACAAATAATAGGATGGGGGGAAACCGCTGGTGGTGATGCACAGTTAGGGCACAAATTGTGGTTCACAGGTAGATACTCCTTTTCAAACCCATCCTGCAATATAGTAAACATGTATACACTGAGGCTTATAAGCTACTTTCCCCCTGCATTTGGAGGACTTTAGAAAAGGCTTCCGTTCTGGCAGTGCAGCAGCCAGCCCTGCACTTGGCTTTTCATATCCCTCCACACCCCTGGAGCAGCAAGGGCCAGCCCTGTGATAATCTCCTATGAAAGTCTTCTCACCAGAGCTCCCAGTTTTCCTTTAAGAATGTCAATTCTAGGAGAGCCAGTGCTCTCAACCTGTATGGTTTCAGTCACTTCCAGATGGACTGACAAACTATTTCCTGTGTGTGTAAATCTCTGCTTTCTCTACTGTTTGCCCTGTTGCAGTGATGCCCACCAGGGAGAGCCTTTAGCTGAGCGGCCAGCATAAGGTTGTGCGGAGTAGAGTTGCTTGGCTCTAAAGGGATGTGATGCCAGGGCTCTCTAAAAAAGAGTGGATTTATTCACATTATTTTAAAGGGTTTGTTTATTTGAGGTGTCAGTTTTGTGGATCAGCACGTTAAGCTGCTGCTTGCAGCACTGGCATTCAGTACGGGCATCTGTTCATGTCCCGGCTGTTCCACTTCCAATCTAGCTGCCTGCTAAATGGTCTGGTAGAAGCTAATGAAGTTGGGCCAAGTACTTGGGCCCCTGTCACCCATGTCAGAAATCCAGAGGAACCTCCTGGCTTCTGGCTTCAGTATGGTCCAGTGCTGGCCATTGTGGCCATCTGAGGAGTGAACTGGTGAATGAAAGTTATTTCTTTGACTCTGCCTTTCTCTGTTCATAACTATGGCTTTAAAGGTAACAAATATATATATATTTAATTTATTTATTTAATAATATATATTTAATTATTCACTAGAGGGCCCGGCATAATAGTGTAGCAGCTAAAGTCCTCACCTTTAATATGCCGGGATCCCATATGGGTGCCAGTTCTAATCCCAGTGGCCCCATTTCCCGTGCAGCTCTCTGCTTGTGGCCTGGGAAAGCAGTCAAGGACAGACCAAAGCTTTGGAACCCTGCACCCACTTGGGAAACCTGGAAGAAGTTCCTGGCTCCTGGCTTCAGATTGGCTCAGGTCCAGCAATTGAGCCTGCTTGGGGAGTGAACCATTGGATGAAAAATTTTCCTTTCTGTATATCCTCTTCTCTGTATGTCTGACTTTCCAATATAAATAAATAAATCTTAAAAAAAATTATTCACTAGAAAGTCAAGAGTTAGAGACAAAGGAAGAGAGAGAGAGAGAGAGAGAGAGAGAGAGAGAGAGAGAGATTGAGAATATGAATCTTCCATCCACTGGTTCATTCCCTCAATATCTGTAATAGCAGGACTTTGCTAGAAATTTCAGTTGGGTCTCCAACAGCACTTGGGCCATCTACTGCTGCTGCTTTCCCTGGCACATTAACTGGGGATTGGGTCAGAAGCAGAGCGTCTGGGACTTAGATTGATGCTAAGTGGGATGCTTGGATTGCTGGTGTCAGCTTAACCCCAGGAAAAGGATATTTTCTAAAGAAAAATCTCATTTATTTCATTAGCTGAAAGGACAGAGAGAGAGAGAGAGAATATGAATCTTCTATCTGTTGGTTTACTTTAAAATGCCACAATAGTCAGGGATGAAAAAAAAATCAGTTCAAGAAGTAAACACAAACAAAAAAACCCACCCAGGTCTCTCTGGCACTTGGGCTGTTATCTGCTGCCTGCCAGGACGCATTAGCTAGAAACTGGTTGAGAAGCAGAGTAGCAGGGACTGGAACCCACACCCTGCTGTGGTAAGCAAGCACAACAAGCTGTGGCTTAACTTACTGTGCCACAATGCCTGCTACCTAAGGAAGAGAAGGTTTGTTCTGGACTAAGTGGCAGCTTAGTTAAAGGAATTTATAAGTAAGTGTGGTAGAGTCAGAGCCAAGTTCAAATCAATCTTGAACCAGTACAGGAGAGCACCAAGTAAGTCATGCAATTCAAACCTCATTGAGAAACCTTGTTAAACAGGAGACCTATGCACATTGTATGTATTACTGATTTCAACTGCCCCCAAATATCAGGATTTGAAAGTGTACTATGAACAAAGATGTCCGAAAGCCATTGTCCTACGTGTTTCATGGAACGAAATGTTCCCCGGTGACCTAATTTTGTGCAATATGGGGTTGGACAAAGTTCAGTCTGTTTCCTCACTGCAGGGTTTCTCAGTGTCTTCAGTGTACTAATGTTTGTTTCCCCCTAGCAGGTGGCTACAGGAACTGCCCCCTTCCCTGCCACAATACCAAAATCTGGGGAAACACAAGTTCCTCATATAAAAGAACATAGTATTCTCATATAACCTGCACACATCTCTCGTTATTCTTTATCTCTAGGTCATATATAGTGTGGCATAGTGTAAATGCAATGAAAGTAGTTTTATTCTGTATTTTTTCAGGAATATTGACAAGAAAGAATGTTTATAAATTTTTATTGTAGATGTAATCCTCCCAGCCGCTCAAATGTTTTCCATCTGAGGTTTTCTTGAGTCCGTGGTGTGGAACATAAGGATATGGCATACCAGCTACGATGCATGCTGAGCCCCTAAAGGGAGTTAGAGCTCAGCATCCATCCATCTTTTTGGCCATGGGACCATGTTTTTCTTTCTAGGAACACATATGGGGAATAGAGTTCTAAGATAATGCTTGGACAAATCAAGAGGGCTTCATCTTCTTTCTTTTATCTAAATAAAGATTCATACCCTCTCATTTACCAGTGGACAGCTGAGGTCGTCACCAGCACCTAGCTTAAACCTATCAGAGAAGGCTCAAGACCTATCATTGCCCTGTAGAGGAGATGAAGTACTTTTTAATGAAATAGGAAAGACTCACACATATATTTAACCTTGAAGTTAGAGTCTCTTTTGGGGTTTTGGCCTCTTGAATCAAATATTCTTGTAGATTTATTTTACTTCCAGTAGTAGATTGTTCCCCTGAAAACAAAACTACTTTAAAGGTTTGGGCTGGAGAGGAGTAGGATTCATTTGGCACCTATATTCTTAAGCTAGTCTACAAGTATGAGATGATAATAATTTCCAAACAGGGCACATATGAAATGCCTACTTCTGATTTAAAAAAAAAATTAAAACAGTAAAATCAAATTCTGAGGCTGATGTTGTGATGTTAATAGGTAAAACTGCTGCCTGTGATACCAGCATCCCATACGGTACTGGTTCGTGTCCCGCTTGATCCACTTCTAATCTGACTCTCTGCTAAAGCATGAAATGTAATAGCTAGCCCAAGTGCTTGGGAACCTGCACTCAAGTGGGCGACATGAAAGAAATTCCTGGCTCCTGGTTCCTGGCTCTTGGCTTTAGCATAGTCCAGTTCTGCCTGTTGCAGCTATTTGGGGGGAATGAATCAGTAAAGGAAAGAACTCTATATCTCCCTCTCTGTGTAACCCTGCCTTTCAAATAAATACATCTTTAAAAAGAAATCAAAGTCCTTCGTCCAATAAGCCTCATCCTTTTAAGCTCTCATTTTTCATTTTGGGCTTCAGAGCTGATATTTTTATTGTGTCATCTCCTCCCACTCACCACCCCTGCTTTTTTTTTTTTTTTCTTCTAAACTTGCTTCTGGAATTTGGAGAATTAACTGCCCTCTCTATTCTCTTTTCTCTCCCCTTCTCCCTCCACATTCTGTGTACTCTTTGCGGAGGATGGGTCCTACAATAGGGGAACCTTTAATACCATTGAGTTGTTGGTTAGCTTTGTACAGAAAAGCCAGGACCCCATGGTCAGGTGGTTTCTGTGGCCGCTGTTATGTGGAGGGTTTTGAGGAATTCAGACCTCTTGAATTTACTCTATTAGACTCGCCCAGTCTCCCTTCCTTAGCAACAAAAAGTTCTATTCCACAAGGGACTAAATACCCGGAAGCAGTATTGTTAGAAGCTGCAGCCACAGGTCTCCCACCCTCTTGCCCTTCCTCACCTTCACATCCCCAGGGATGCTCTGGGGAACAAAGAGTTGTGGCTGCAGAGAGCCTGTGGTGGTAGCTCAAGGATGCCTGGAAACCTGGGATTTGGAGTATAGGCATGGGAGGGTTGTCTGCTGCTGCTGGCTAGAAGGGCTTTAGCTGGTGGCAAATAAGGGGAAAGAACCCCCGACACTCCTTCTAACCCCTCTAGCTGCGACCAAAGTTCACTGTCAGCTGGCTCCCCTTCACTCCATCTCAGGACCTGCCTCAGAGTTCTCACCCACTATTGTCTCTGAACTCTCAGGACTGACAAGGAGCTGTCAGACCTCCCCTATTAAATGTGCCCCCTCCACTGGATTGATTTCACTTCCCAGTATCCTCCCCTGGACCTCCCTGCAAGGGCTTTCACAGTTATCTGTCAGCTTCTCCTCTTCTTTAGCTCCTTCTCCACCAAGCAAAGAAGAGAGGCCACCTTCGCTTCACTGCTATATTAGTTTGACCTTCCCAGTGCCACCATTTTGCCATACATACTGTTTTTGAGGACAAACCAATAATTTGCTAGCATCTTCTCCTTTGTTTAAAAAAATCCCATTAAACTCCTTTAGGAGATTATAATAAATTTTAAAAAACCTTTATTTGAACCCTGGCTGTTTTCATCATTAGATGAGTGGAGTTTGGGAAGGTTTTCTCTCTGTGTGCTCCCTCAAACCCCTGTAACTCTGCCTTTCAAATAAATAAATAAATAAAATTTAAAGAAGAACAGAAAAAGCCCTTCATTTGAAAACCAGACAGTGAAGTAGTTATATGGAGAGAGTTTCCACCCAGTGGTTCATTCCCTAAATGGCTGCAATGACAAGGACTGGACCAAAGCAAATCTGGAAGAAAACAGGATTCAATCCATGTTTCCCATGGGGGAGGTAGAACCCCAGCTACTTAAGCATTACCACTGCCTCCCAAGATCTGCAGTTAGCAGGAATCTGGAATGAGAAATGACCCAGTTACTCCAATGTGTGATGTGTGTGTCCCAACCCATGGCTTAATTCCCAAGCAAAACACCTGCTCCAGGATGTTAACCTTTAATAAAAACTGTTCCTATAAAATAATACCCCATGTGTCCTTATTATAAAGAATTATACCTTATAGAAGCATGCAGAAAGTAAAACATCACTAACATCCTGGTTTAGTGAAAAAGTTTCTCTGTAGTTGCTTGTCAAAATGCAACTGGCACTTTCCTATAACACAATTCTGCAGATGTCTTCATGTCCATCTATTCAAAAGTACTTCATTAACAAGATGTTCAGGAGTAGGCGTCTGGCTGTGTACCATGTCAGAGTGCCTGGTTTTAGTTCTTGGCTTTTAACTCCAGGTTTCTGCTCATGCAAACCCTGAAGAAGACAAAGCTGGAAAACTGAACTGTGGTCTCTGTCCCTGACTTTGACCCAGTGTCTGGACCAGTGTCTCCCAAGGTCTACATAAGCAGAAAGCTGGAATTGGAAGCTGGAGCTGGGAATTAAACCCAGGTTCTCCAATGTGAGAGGTGAGTCTCCTGACTACCACACCAAATGTCCACCCACTTTTGCTATCAGCATTTTTAAAGCAGTAAAAATTGAAGCTCTAAAGGGACTTGTCTAGGTGAGAAACCTCACTAGATAAAGGAACCGGGAGGTAGCCTTAGGCCTGTCTTGCTGTTTAAACTAGAGTGTTAAATAACTACTGTATCCCATTGCCCCTTTGGTTCTGGTGGTCGTGGAACTCTGCCTACATACCCTAACACCCTCCTGGACTTAGTAGTGATGACATATTAACAAGTTTGCTTCCCTCTCCCGTACTGGAACTCCCTAAGAGCAGACTTTGTGTCTTGTATTTGAACATTTCCTACGTTTAATACAGATGCTGTTATTCAAACTACACTGATACGGATTTAATGGAGCTCTCTTGACGAAGTGAAGAATATGAGCATTCCCTGAACCAGATTACAAGCCAAACTTTATCACTGAATATGTGTGCTCAGCTTGAACTGTACAGTCTTCTAATTAATGAATATAAAATATCCTTTCTTCCCAGGAACCTAATTAACTGAATTAAAAGAGGTTGTCTAGATTGGCAAACAGTGGCAGATAATGGTTTAAGAAACACAGGCTCCAAATTTGGCTGGCCTAGGATCTGATCTGAGGTCTGACACTTATTAGGCAAGTTATCCAAGCTCCGTAATTCTTAATCCTTTCACTAGAAATATGGAGCTAATAATAAATACTTACTCACAGAGTTATCCCAAAGATTTAAGAACGCAGCCACAATGAAGTCTTTAGTACTGTGCCCAGCACACAGAAGGCGCTCAATTAGTATTCCTGGCATTGTTGTCTTTAGAATCAGCAGTAGCTACTTGTAGTCTTGGCTCAAAGCTAGCTAGTTCATTCATTTCCCTGTTCTCCAAAATTTTGTTTTGAGTAAAAGTATCCATAAAAGTTTCTCTTTCTTGCTTTTATTTGTAATTAAACATTAATGGAGTGACTCTGGTATCACAAACTTTCCTGCCAGCACTTAGCTGGTCCTTAACTGAAGGTTGTCTGTAAAAGAATAGTATGCTTTGCTCAGGTGAGAGTTGAGGATGATAAATGTTTCTGCCTTGTGAAGTTAGTAGATGATGTGATTCTTTGAAAGGCATACCTCCAGTTTTCAACTTGTAAGGATTTGATTTAGAACAACATTTTCTGGGGTGAATGTTTGTTGCAGCGGTTAAGACAGTACTTGGGATGGTCCTATCTCATATTTGGAGTGTCTGGTTTCGAGACCTGACTCCATTTGTAATCAATGTCCTGCTAATGTGCATCCCAGGAAGCAACAGATGATGCCTCAAGTACTTGCAACACTGTAGCCTAAGTGGGAAATCCAGACTGAGTGTGGCTCGCCTGGTTTCAGCCTGGCTCAGCCTTCATTGTTGCAAACATTTGAGGAGGGAATCACCAGATTGGAAGATTGATGTCTCTCTGCCTTTCAAATAAATAAAATTAGGACAAAAATTTTTTTAAAAGATTTTTTTGTATGAATGTTTAAGAGTCCTGTGTGTCATTGCATGCAGGAATGTTTTGACAACAGCTGGAATCTGATTTGGAGTAGTCTGGGTGATGTCTGCGTTTGATACACAAGGTATCCCGTATGGGGAAGCTCCTGAAGATGACTTCAGCAAATACATTTGTTGTGTTACTCTGTGCATGATCCCTGCTTATGGCCAGGTATTGATTTTGAGAGTGGGGTTGTTGTCTTGTCTGCACTTAACTGGGTCTTTCCAAGGGACTGTATTAGGGTAGGATCCCACTCCTGGCAATGGAACAAAAACAAAAGAACAAGAAATCCCACATCATAACTCAAATCCCAATAAAAGCAAATGATTCAGGTCAAGCCAACTTTGCAGGCTTAATCCATAGATTACTCAATTCTGGAACTATATGTTATCTTTTAATTTCTGAGGGAAGAAATTTCGGACAGTGCCATTCAGCTCTGTTGGGATTGTCTTTCTTCAGCTTTCACTTAACATGTCTCTCCTGCTGCCAATTAAGTAGTTCCTCCTCCTGCTGGCGTATCTGTGCAGGAAATCAGTTTCCAAGGGTGGGAGGTTGGAAAGTGAGAAAGGCTCCCTTTCCTTTTTTTGTGTTTCTGAAATGGGCGTGGCTTCATGTTATGTAAGCACCTGGCTGTGTGCTCGGGACATCTGCATGGTCAGGAGCCAGGACCTAGATGCTGAGTGATCCTAGAGGGCTGCTGGGGAGTTGCTGCTATCTCCCTGCATCTGTGTTCCATTCTGTTCCCCAAACTGTTCAGGTCGTTATCCTAGGCTAAAGGAGACTGTGGACGAAAGAACAAAATTCTCACCTTGTGCCTACCAAGTGACCTTGGACAAATCATACCCCCACCTGGGACCTCAGTTTCCTCAGTGGGTAGGTTTTTATCAGAGCATGTCGTGAGAGTCACTGCCAAGTTCTGATAATCTGGGGATCTGGAATCATTGTCCAGCCTAGCCAGTGACCTAGTTGTGAAGGACAGTGAGAACAGACCCTTTGTTTGGAATTTGTGGGTGTGATGGGTGGGGCACCTCCTAATAAACTTGATCAGGGATGGGGCAGGCTGTTTCTCCAAACCTTTGGTGAGGGCCGCTGGGCATGCTTAGGAATGCACTTGTCAGCATGCATCTGCTCTCAGCCTGACACTTCTACCTTGCTAACTCTGGAAACCATAAAAGGTGCCCAGGGGAACAGAGCCCAGATAACCTGCCTATCAAGTCAGCATTTGAGCCTGCTGCTCGTTGGAGCTCTTTTCTGAGGGAAAGGCCTCCTTTGGTTTCAAATGACCTCTTAGTACATTCTTCTCCCTGAGTGATTATGTCCTTAAGAGGAACTGTGGGAGGACCTGTGTGGATTTTGAAAGCCAAACAAATTTATGTGTGCTAGTGGTTTGGAAAGCTCAAGAAGTAATTAATGAAGCAATGGCAGGGAGCCTGGGACTGGAAGTCAGAAGACCTGGGTTCCAGTTCTGACTTTGGCTCTGTACCCTTGGGCAAGTGGCTTCATGTCTCTGGGCTTCCATATTCTCACAAAGCAACATGTGTCTGTGGCGTCTTCCTGCCCTGGCACTCAGTCACACTGAGCTCCAAAGACAGAAGTCTCCCGTCTTTGTTATAGAACAAGATCAGATTCACTCTGGTGTTTGGCTAACCTGCTTCTTCCTTAGTGCCCTTCTTCCCAGTGCCCTCTGAGTGCATTTAGGATTTATCTACAAAAGAGGGAATGGTGTGAATGCTCAAGGGCTTGAAGGAGCTTTGGGGAGAACTACCAGCTATTTCAAGAATGCCTGGTATCCCAGCTGTCTGGTGGAGGCATTTGGAACCTTGAGGAGCAGGCGCTTCATCAAGGTGAAGAACCACAGCTCTAGAGTTAGGTGCCCTTTTTTCTTCATCATACAGCCAATAACTAGAAAGTGCGTATTTTGTGCCAAACATGGTGGTAAGCTATTTTTTTTAAAGGAGTTATTTTTATTTATTTAAAAAGCAAAGTTTAGAAGAGAGAGGAGAAAAACACATCCCAGTGTCTGGAACTGAGCCAAGCTGAAGTCTGGAGCCTGGAGCTCCATCTGGTTCTCTCATGTGGTACAAGAGACCAAGCACTTGGATCATTTCTGTTGATTTCCTAGATGCATTATCAGGATGCTTGATTGTAAGGAGCAAGGCTGAGACACAAACTGGTACTCATGTGTGATGCTAGTGTCACAAGTGTCAGCTTAAACTGCTTTGCAGTAATGACAGTTCCTGTGCTGAGTGATGTTGCATGTATCATATAATTAATCCTCATGGCCCTACAAAGCAGGTACACATTTTATCTCCATTTCACAGATAATGAAACTGAAACTCAGAAAGGTGATGTGACTTACTCAAGAGCTAGAATTCAATTCAGGTTCCTCATCTCCTACTACCTATGCTGTTACCTGCTCTGTGTGGGATCTTGCCCTGCCTTTCAGAAAAGCCGCTGCAAGTCTGCAATCCCCTTTGCAGCAAGGAGGCAGGCAGACGTGTGGTGCAATGGGAGAAGCCCAGAAGTATGCCCAATTACAACTAATCAATTTTTTGTCCAAATTGGGCATTAAAACCTTAGGTCTTTCTGTTCTCTGATTTCAACCAGTTTTGCTTCCTTATAGAGCTATTTACTGTAGCAATCAGTTGATGGTGGCAATGAGAGGAGCTTAGAAATTAGTGCTCAACATAGAATATTATCATTGAGCTTCTCTTTCTGTTTTTGCTCTTCACTAACCTTTATACAAATTTGCATTACTTTCTGGAATCTAATGCTCTGAGCCTCATGATTTTGCTGTCTTTGGGCTGCCACTCCTGCCCCACTCTTTCAGAAATGCTCCATGTTGGCAGATGAAGCATCACAGTGGCTGCTTTGTGACCCGTGGTTGTCCCAGAAAGGCTGGAATGTGACATTCCTGAGCAGATTCAGACCTGAGCAGCACTGGTGAGCAGACAGCCTGAGGCTTAAGAGAGGCAGGAGGAGATGTCAGTCACTTTCTGCACACTTGTTTTGAACATCTGGGGAGTCATAGCCATCCAACCAGCACCTTGCTCTTATCATTCTCTAGGAAGCATGCATTTCCCCACACCCAGGACCACAGGCTCCATACGGGCTGAGCAGGGAATCACATGCTGACTTAACCACTGAGTCTTCTGAGGAATGTGACAGGAGGAAAATCAGAGGTGCCATGTGCAGGCAGCCTGAGGAGCTTGGTACAATTTGTCCCTGAGTTTTTCCGCTTGAGTCATTATTCTTTCACCTCTCTCTAAGTAGTGCTAAGGTAGCGTGATACGGAGGTTTTACTCCTTGTGAGACTGTATGTGGAGAGCCTAGGTCTGGCTTGGGGAAGGATATTTTCCTGAGCATAGAGGTTATCTGAGAGTTCTGAGGCACAACCAACCATGGTGAGGTGAGGTGAGGCAGGGCAGGGGACTGCCCTGCATGTGACTGCTTTCTTGGGCAACTCCTGTCTTAGCTGTTCTGCCTCCCAAGAAAGCAGGAGTGCAGGGACACTGACATCTCTCCACCTAACAATGAGCTGTGGCAAAATTCACTGGCTGGATGGTGCTGAATAGTAGCTGTGGCACCAGAGTGAAAGCCAATGATGAACTGATGTTGAAAGATGACACCCTGGAGGAGGGTGATGGCTTGGAGACCTGTGCTCCAGCCTCACTCCTGCCACCAGCTCCTGTGTGAACTTGTTCACAATTCTAGTCCTCTTGGGGACTATATTTTATGAAGCGGGCAGTGGGTTGTACAATGATTTCCAAGGTCCCTTCCAACTAGGCTGTGTAGACATGCCAATTTGCCCTAGATTTTCCTGGTTTTCGTACTGAATGTCTTGTGTTCAGGAATCTTAGCTCCCAGTAGAAAATTTTCTTGACTGTCATGCTAATTTCCCTCTGGGGTCACAATCCCTATGTTTTCTCTACACTATAGAAGCTTTTTCTCTGGATTAGGAAATCATTGCGATTATTCCTACTGTTAAATGATTATTCAGATCTTCCATGGAAAAGGCACAACCGGTCAGAACAGACTTGTCCATAAAACCCAGGCTGCTCTGAGAGTGAGCATTCCCACTGAACCTGGGCTTCCATCTCCAGGTTGGTCATACTCCCACCTCTCTCTGCTATAATGCTGGTGACACAAGCATCAGCAGATCTAAAGAACTGCAAAGCTGCTCTTTTGACTCCTGTTCAGAGACCAAAGGCAGCAACTCCTCAGTTCATGCTGTTTTTGCTTCATAAAGGGGGAGATGTTTTTCTGCACAGTACCAGCTAAATAAATATATAAATAAATAGAATAATTACTATCCTGATAGGTTGCGTCTTATCTTTTTGTATTCAAAGAAGGGCCCGTCCAGTGTCTGGGCATAGAGAAGTTCAAGTTTCAAACAATGATCAGTTCTGTGCATCACAGGGTAGAGCAAAGTAAAACTGATGTGACCTCTGGTCCCTGTACCTTTACACACCCTACTGCTGAGCCCGATCCACAGACTGCCCCGCTTGCCCGTCTCCTTCCTTCCCTGTGCTGTCTCCTCACTTGTTTGTTGCTTTTTGAGCATGGCACTGGCATCAGGCACTGGGCTAAAGGTCAGTGAAAGAGTTGGACCCAATCCCTGTGGTGGTTCTGCTGTAGGAGCAGTCCAACAGACCAGCTGCTGTGCTGTGCTGTGACATATAGCATGCCATGCAGCATCTGGGAGTGGCTGACTTCTGCCTGGGGTAACTCCAGGGCTGGGCCTGGGAGGTGAGGAGGATCTGGAGGTGGACGGAAGGTGGGAAGAAGCTGGCATACCAGGTATGGGAAATGGCACATACAGAGGCGCTCCCTCTGTTTATCTCCCTTTGTCACCACTGTGGGTAGCAGTGGGTCAGGGATTTCTGGGCAAGAGGTGGAGTTGCCCAGGAGACAGCTTCCTATTTTCCAGAGTAGCTGGAGGCCCCAGACACAAGCTCCTCCCTTTCCTTCTCATTCCTCAGATGTCTGTGTCCTCAGGCACCAAAAAGCCAGCTCAGTCTACCTCCATCCCCAAATCATTCACCAGTCTCTAGTGATCTTGCCTTTCCTTCTTTCTGTCCTCCATGCACCCTTTTCCAGTTCTGCAACTTCTGTCCCAGCTCAAATCCCAGTCATTGCCTCTTTGGTTGGTTGTAGCAACCTCCTCATCAGTTCCCAGGATGCAGGTCTCTCACCACCCTGTGCATGTGGCCAAACGAAAAGTTTCCAAAAACAGTGTTCTGTTGACCCCATGAACCTGTGCTGAAATCTCTGTGAGCACATTTCCTCAGACCTTGCTCTTGGCGGCATGCAAACAGAGCCACATTCATCTTCATGCTCCAGTGGGGCTCCTGCCTTTGCCTGCTTCCAAAGTACACCCGAGGAGTTCCAGGAATGCCTAGGTGGTGCTGCAGAAGTATGCCTGGTGCATCAGCTGTGCACGTTTGCTGGCAGTCTGTGACATCAGCACATGCCACAATGTGACACTTCTGTTATTTCTAGCAGAGGTGATTAAATTTTTTCTCCTTTTTTCTTTTTTTACAATACAAATAAGCTACAGCAATAAAACACACACACACACACACATCCTTGGTCCTTCACAGACCCTATTAGAAGCACTGACCTGGTGTGTCTCATAGGCAGACCCTCCTTGACCTCTTCATTATGGACTCCCTGTCAGCTTCTAGTGGCTCCCGGAACTTCTTTTTTTTTTTTTGGGAAACCAGTTCCTTCTTCTCCTCTTTCTAGAGCACAGCTAGGTAATGTTCATATGAGAAATAGTTACCTGTGGTTCAGAACATCTATAGGCTGTATTGTCATTAAATTGAGACTCATACTTTAAATCATTAAAGCATTCTCTCCTAATTTAGCCAGTGATTTTTCTAAAAAAAAAAACCCTTCAAAAATCAACTTTATTCAAATATGCATATGTATAATAGTCCATTCACACAATGATTTACTTTTCCTATATAGTCTGATGAAATTTGGCCAAGTGTTTACTTGTATCTTCACCTCCATACAGAGCAAAGGGTAAGCGGTTTAGCCTAGTGTTTAAAACACCCACACGTTATGTCAGAGTACCTGGGTTCAATTCTGGTTGGGGCTTTCTGACACTGACTTACTACTAACATGGACTTTGGAAGGTAGTGGTTGGATTCCTGCCATTTGTTGTCTTTTAGAAAATTCCATGTTGGAATCATCCAGAATGCACTCCTGGGTATTGGACTGCTTTTGCTCACCAGACTATGTTTGAGTTTCATCCATGATGTATGCTTAAGCGTTTAAATACTTTCAGTTACTCATCTGCATTCCATGGCGTGGACCACAGTTTGTTTGTCCACGCTCATGTCTGGGTTGTTTCTAGTATTTGCCTACTTTGAATAAGGTTCTCTGAAGATTAATGTATAAATGTTTGGACAAATCTTTTCATTTCCCCTTGGATAAATACCTGGAGGTGGAATTGCTAGATTATATGATAAAGAGTACATTGAACTTTACAAGAAACCAATGCATGTTCATCTATAGGCCATGCTGCTTTACATAGGAATCCCAAGATTTCTAAGTTCCAGCTGCTCTGGAGGATGACTCTTGTCCCTTGTTCCAGAGACTCACCAAATTGAGTAATATGTGGAATTGTTTATCTCAGTGTCATGACATAAAAGGTATATTAGCATGTTGTGAGTGGTGCCACAAGTAACCTGTGTTAGAAAATGAAAAAACATTGCTTGTGAATCATTTGCCTTAAAAAATTAAATGTATATGTAGATTGTGTTCAAAGCTGTCTTCCTAACACAGACATTCTCATTCGCTTGTATTCCACTAGGCTTTTCCATTGCTGCAAGTGGTTGTAGCAGAATGAGCTGTATAGCAAAGATCCATAAGAACAGTGGTTTTAGAATGACAAAAAGTCTATCTTTGATCATTGAAATTTCTCCATTGAGCCCCTTGGTGGCCGGCACAGATATTCGGCAGTCACCTGTGATTCAGGCTTCTTCCGCTTCTTTCTCTACCATTCACTTATTCATCTACCATGGTACCCTATTTATTTTCTTCATAGCATTATTCTTATATGAAATTACCTCCTTCCTTGACTCCAGGAACTAAAATACATCAAATATCACTTGGGGGTTTTGACCTGCTTCTGTGTCTTCCCATTAGAATTCTCTAGAAAAGAGAAAGTCTTGCCAGCTGCTCAGTCTCCTTAGATTAATGGCCTGTGTCAGAGGTCCAGCAGCAAACTGCTTAAATTAAAAATAACACAGTATCTGTTTAGTTCTCTGTAAACCTAGTCTAATGGACATGCACAAACCCAGTTTTCCCTGTAAAGTGTGTTTTGATCTTTTCTCTCATTAGGAGCATGCCTGGCTTTTCATCTTTCAAACCGGAACTTAAAACGGTACTGCCCTTGACCCCCACAGCAGGTAGGTGTCGTTATCAGCTTATCTGAGAGCCCTGTGTATTTCTTTCAGGATATTCTTCATGCCTTATAATTCTGATTTAGAATTTGTGCTCCCCAATGGGAATTTGTGCCACAGAGGTGGAGCAATTAGTCTACAGATCTCATACCATCTTTCATAGCCCTGCACGGTATCTGGAGGCATTGGATGCCCCAGAAATTTATGCATAAACCAAGGAATGAGCAAGATATACTGTGTATGCCATTTACCTGGATAATAAAAATCCTTTCTAGTAACCCTCGACTATTCTTTAAGTCTTATAAAACTCTGCATCTAGGCAAGTCATTCTTTTATAAGCTCCTAAAAATAGAGACAAGTTCTGCTTTATACCTTTTTACTCTATTATACTAGCTTCCTAGACCAGTTTTTCTGACTATATATTCTAGGAATGTTAATAAGCATTGGGAGGAAAACTGGAATTCATGATCAAAAAGTATGTCTAGTGTTAGGTTAGGCTTACATGGTTGTTAAAACATATTATAAGGATTTTAACATGCTATTTCAGACAATAAATCTCCAAGAAGGAAGGTAATGTAACTAGCTTTGTCTTAACTATTCTGGGTCTTGAACCATCTGTTCTGTTTATTCAGAAATTCATATTAGATGGCCTCCGTGTTCCATAGCATATACTCTCCTCATGGCTCTTTATTTCTCTTCCCATCTTTTCTTCTTCCTATGTTTCCTTCAGTTATATCCCTCCCTTTTTAAAACTCCCAAGCCAGTGATCATGACACTAAACTCTCCTTTGCTGGGTGAAAGTACAGATGTAATGGCTCAGTCTCATTTGTCAGAAGCCTGCTCCCAAGATCCATAAATCTCACAACCTGCCTGGCACTATACAATTTTCTGATATGAATTGAGGCATTAAGTGCTGACTTTCCTGCTAAGTATTTGGAGGCTCAGTCTAGATTGTGGATTGTCTGTGTTTTCCAGATCTGGTTTGGAAGTTGGAGAGGTATCAGTATAGTGAACCCGTGCTCCAACCTCAAGACAGAGTGATAGGAGCTCAGACTACCCATAAGCCTTTCTCAGTATTGACCTTCTGATTTCCCAATAAAAGTAAGCCCTTGGCCCATCCAATGAGATGTGAGCTTCTGAACCAACTAACAAGAAATGTTTCCTCACAGTCTGCACAGTGTTGGCTATTCCAGCCTTAGTAGGCTATGCAAATAAGACAACAAAAACAATCAAACAAAATCCTTTTCCAAATCTATCAGGAGAGGTTCCCACAGCTTTGGGGTGACTTATTGTAGGTAATAGAATTCCAGAATAGCAGAGCCAAGGGCTTAGGAATGCTATTGTACCAATGGAAAAAGTGAGATCAGACTGAGGAATTGCATAACCAAGGCCATAGGACTGAGGCTGGGCCTGGACAAGGACTGGCTGCTAGTCTCCCTGTCCTTAAGTTGGTGGTCTTTGTTTATTTTGTAAAAGATGGTATTTGAGTTGTATTTGAAAGGCAGTTACAGAGAAGGAGGGAGAGAGGGAGAGACAGAGAGAGAGAGAGAGAGAGATCTTCCATTTACCAGTTCATTTTTCAAATGGCTACAATGGTTAAAACTGGGCTGACCTGAACCCAGGAGCCAGTAACCCCCTGGAGGTCTCCAACATGGATGAAGGGGCCCAAGGACTTGTGTCGTCCCTTGATGTTTTCCCAGTCTAGGAGCTGGATGTGAAGTGGAGCAACCAAGAAACAAACCAGCACCCGTAAGAAATATCAGTATTGCAATTGGGAGGCTTAGCCTACATAGTGCAAGTCTGAAGCTGACAATCTCTAAATTTTGCCAATTTGCCTCACTAAAGTGTATTTTCAGTGTATCATACTTACTAACTATAGTTTTATCTTCTCTGAGCATTAATCAATAGTCTGTGAGTCAAATATTTTCTGTCTCAGAAATAGCAATTGAACAATTTAATTTATAAGCCCCTAATTGATCCTGCTGGTCTGTTTGGAGTCTCAACACAGACAGTTGTGGAAAAAAGCAATTTGAAGTAACTGGAACCCAAAGTTAGGATGGAAGTGCTATCATTGTCATTATTCCTTTGGGTGATCATGGGCCACTTTCACAGTTATCAGAGAATCTGAGATTGTTGGAGATGAAAGGCTATTGGAAATCATGCCCATTTCATGGGAAACTGAGGTCCAGAGAGGGGCAAAGAATTCTCAGCGCTGTGTATGAATCAGTTATTTGTAGAGGCAGATGTCACAAACAGACTTCATGTTTGCCAGGGTGACACCCTTCCATCCACAATAACATCCACCCTATTTAAAGTTTTACGCCTGAAAGAAGGCAGTTTATTTTAAACTTGTTTTGGCCACCATGGGGCCAAGCACAGATGAAATGAAATCCCACAGGAGTTAGCAAAATTTTGCTTGGAGCCAGTGGCTATGCATTTAAGACACTAGTAGACCTCTGCTTGGGAAGAGAACTGAAACCTTATTTATCTGGGACTTGGCATCAAGAACATTTCCCTAGGCAGTACCCCAAGCCTTGTTTTACAGTCTCCCTGTTGCTGATGAGTGAAAGTTGTATTTCCTTAGAATGTTCCTGCGAGCATGTCCCCCAGCAGGGCAGACAGTAGACTCACAGTGTGAGGCTGGCAACCCCATCTGGATCTGCCAGAACTGCCAGCATAGCACCATGGCACAGGACTCTGGATGGCTATTAGCTTTGCAGCAGGAGCTTGGCTGATACTGGTGTTTCCTACTATACAAGGACAGAAAGGAGAGCTGATGGGGCCTTCTGGGAGCTAGCCCAATACCCTCTGTTTTCAGAGAGAAAATATCTCAAGAAAACAGTATAAGGCTCACAACAAAATACAAATAAATAAAATCCATAGCCGTGTCAGAAAAATCATCTACTGTGATCAAGTGGGATTTGTCTCAAGGATGCAAGGATGGTTCAAGCTGTACGAATCCATGCCCTTAATGCATCTTATCATCAGAAAGTGGATAAAAATCCACATGATCAGCACATGATCATAAATTCAGAAAAAAGCAATCAACAATATTCAACATCCATTTATGATAAAAACTGTAAATAAATTATAGACATATCAACATAATGATGGCTGTTTGTGTCAAACCCACAGCCAGCATCCTACTAAAAGGGGAAAAATAGAAAGCATTTCCTGTGAGATCTAGAACTAGAAAAGACAATCCAATGTCACTTACAAGATGCTGTATTTTAGGTCTTAGCCAAAACAATTAGGCAAGAGAAAGAAAGAGAAGGTGTACAAACAAGAAAGGAAGAAATGAAGTTATTCCCATTTACAGATGACATGGTTCTATATACAGAGAAACCTAAAGATTTTTTTTAAATTTTATTAATTGTATTGCATTATGTGACACAGTGTTATGGGCACTGGGATTCCCCCCACCCCTCCCCGAACCCTCTCCCCATGGTGGATTTCTCTACCTTGCTGTGTTACCACAGTTCAAATTCAGTTGAGGTTCTTTCATTGGAAGTATTTACCAAGCATAAAGTCCAGTGTCTTATTATCCTAGTGGGTTCAACGATTTCTTGGTGAGACCATCTCTGGTCTGAAGGTAAATCCAGCTAAGCATCATCCCAAACAATTAAAGGCCCCGATATAACCTCAACAGCCATTTACAACCTCATGGCATCAATTGACATGACACTGATTAATAGTATGTTGATAGGAAGATGCGGTTTCTTAACTACATCCTGTGACTTCTTCATAGACATTTCAATTTTGGTTTGTATTCAACCTGATTCCATACAGTTATCAGTTTAGGTACAATATATATATGTAAATATATATATTTAATATATATTTATTAATATATTAATATTAATATATATTAATATTTATTAATATATATATTTAATTTAGGATGGGTGTGCAGAGAAATCCCCAATACCCCAATGAGGCATTACTAATCTTTGTGTCCCACCTAGTGAGGCCTGTTTAGGTCCACGCTGGGCAGAGAAACCTAAAGATTTTGCTAAAAGGGCGGGGGGTGATTTTCTTATTACTAATAATGCCAGAGTTAATGATGGTCATTGAAGCTGCCCCAAATCCTAAACTTCTAATTCTATGATCCAACCAGAAATAATGAATGCCATCTTTGTGACAGGTGCTATGCTAAGTGTTTCACCATCATCCATTCTTCTTACATCTTTAGATTACTGTAGAATACACCAGATACCCTGCAGGATTTTTGCCTGCAGTGAGCAATGTAGCTGTAATTCTTGCCTACATGCAGCTACAGACAGACAAGTGATCAACAGTTAAAAACCCAGGGTGGTACTTGTTCTGATGGGGAAGTGTAACGTATAATGGAAAATGTAATTCATTTCAGTGAGATAGTGGTGAGAGGAAGCTCATGAAAAGCTTCCTCTAAAATACAGCATTGAAACCAGGACCACAGGTTAACTGTGAATTGTGCTGTCCAAGTTGGGTAAGAGCATTCTGGATGGAAAAAAATCACATGACTTGGCCTTAGATGCAACAGTCTGATACAGCAAAGATCTGGGGGACACCTGTTGTGATTATAAATTCAGTTTAAGGGGCAGAGATAGGACCAGAAAGAAGACAGAGGCAGATACCAAACAGCCACGTGAGCAGTGTCAGGGGTTTGGGTGTTTGAAGACAGGAGCCCTAGGTAGGAGTTAGTAGGTGATGTATGAAAGAAAAATAGGGGTCCAGTGTGGTAGCCTAGTGGCTAAAGTTCTTGCCTTGTATGAGCCAGGATTTCATTTGGGTGTCATTTTGTATCCTAGCTGTTCCACTTCTCATCCAGCTCCCTGCTTGTGGCCTGAGAAAGCAGTAGGCCTAAAGTCTTGGGATCCTGCACCCTCATGGGAGACCTGGAAGAAGCTCCCGGCTTTAATCAGCTCAGCTCTGGCTGTTGTGGCCACTTGGTGAATGACCCAGTGGATAAAAGATGTTTCTGTATTTTCTTCTCTCTGTAAATCTAACTTTCCAATAAAAATAAACACATCTTAAAAAAGAAGAAGAAAAATGGGCTTCTTATAAACCATGAACTTCAGAACTGCGCAAAGTTAGTTGACCCCCTCATTGAGAAGGTCATCCAGGGGATTTGAATGTTGGATTTAAAGGCCCAGGAGAACTTGAAATAAGGCATCTGATATCATCTAGGTAGGAGGAAGTAAGCCCTTAAGCCTCCTGTGTCCTTCCCTAGCTCCTGATCTATGTCCACAAAATCCTGATGAGATTCACTTTTTCTCCCCCTCAGTTCAGAATCACGGCTGAAGCCAGCTGTGAGATCTCACGACTAAGCCTGCGAGCCACTGTTTGGAGGCAGAGGAGAGAGTGAGGATTGGGATCTCCTCGAAAATCTGGGCCAGTTTTTCCTTCCTTCCTTTCTCCCTCCATCCCTCCTTCCCTCCATCCCTCCTTCCCTCCATCTCTCCTTCCCTCCATCTCTCCTTCCCTCCATCTCTCCTTCCCTCCATCTCTCCTTCCCTCCATCCCTCCTTCCCTCCATCCCTCCTTCCCTCCATCCTTCCTTCCCTCCATCCCTCCTTCCCTCCATCTCTCCTTCCCTCCATCTCTCCTTCCCTCCATCTCTCCTTCCCTGCATCTCTCCTTCCCTGCATCTCTCCTTCCCTCCATCTCTCCTTCCCTCCATCTCTCCCACCCTCCCTTCCTTCCTCCCTTCCTCCTTTCTTTCCTTCCATCTCCCTTCTTTCATTCCATCCTCCTTTCCTTTCTCCCTTCCTCCCTCCATCTCTCCCTCCCTCCATTCCTCCTTCTCTCCATCTCTTCCCTCCCTTCCTCCCTTCCTTCCTTCTCATTCTCTACCTTGGAGTGGATATCTCTGCACAGCACAGACATTAACAAACATGGGTCAGAGTTATGCAATCATCTACTCTGAAACATGCTTTTGATTTCATTTTTGCAGATTTTAATTCTCATAGTGAAATATTCTAATTTGCCATCTAGTTTCTTACATGTATTAATCACAGTCATTTGAAAATCCATATTTGATAACCTCAACGTCTGAGTGCTATCTAGTACATGTTTTTTTCTTGGCACTATTTCCTGGTGTGTATAATCTATTTGGAATACGAAAAATGTGACCGGTTCCCCTTCTTTTCTGGCAGGCATTTAAATTAATTTAATCCAGTTAGGACTCCGGATTGATCTTACCTGAGTCTGGATCTCCCTGCTGAGGACATGGCTTTCCAAAGGTTCTGCAGAGCTGAAGGTATTTATCAGGGTCTTTCTGCATCAGCTGGTCATGGGGTCTGATTTTTGCTCCCCAGCCCAGTGAAGCATAAGCTCTGTGAGCTCTTCAGACACTTTCTATTTGGCTTGTAGTCCCGTGCTCTGGCAATTTAGGACCCAGCAAATGCCCCAACAGGTACAATAGGCTTTCCATTTGGCATCTCGTCCCTCCCTCCAGTCCGTGTTGCCCTTTAAAATTTTTAGATGTGTAATTGTTTTGGATGTTTAGATTTTCAAATGTATTCTGTTCAGCTTTCCAGCTCTTCTTGTGGATATTATAAACATCTGTCATAGGTAAAAGTGGAAATAACAGATTGTCCAACACTGAATGTCAGGAGAGAAGTACTCCAACCCAAAAGTTACAACGTGAGCAGGTCTGCCAGGCAGGTTAGCCTGGGACTTTGCTGGCTGCTGCTTTGGTCCCAGTGTTCCCAGAACTTTGATGTAATCACCCTTCCCCAGACTGCTTGTCCCTTTTTCAGGTTAAAACTTCTTTTGCTTTATCTTGAGTCTTTGGTCCTCAACCTTGAGGACAGGTAGGAAAGAGGGAACAGGTAGGAAATGGTCACAGGTTCTCAGCAACAAAGTGTCTACTGTGGAGTGTTTGGAAGTGTATCAGAAGCTTTTCCTTTGGTGGCTAACATGAACAGGCGGATGGGGGTGGGAGAACAATTATGGTCAGAGTTGCTTGTGGAATTTTTGTACATAAAGTGTTTTCCCATTCAAGAAAATGCAACCCCTTTCATATGCTCTGTATTCTATCCACTTCTATGTTGAGGAAATTCCCTCCCCTACCACCACGTCCTGTTGCTCCTGTTTACCCATTTTCTGTACATATTGGATCAATCCTATAAACATGAAAACATGCAAGGGTGTCTCCAACTACAATCCACACATAATAGAAACTGGAACTTGAGTTTATAACCACCTTAAGTCTTTATTTTACAGACTTTTTATGTGAAAAGTGAAGTTACAGAGATCTTCCATTTGCTGGTTCACTCCCCAAATGGCTCCAGCACTGAAGCTTAACCAACCTCATGTCAGGATCTGGGAGCTTCTTTCAGGTCTCTGACGTGGGTGCAGGAGCCCAAGAGCTTGGGGACATGCTAGGCTGCTTTCCTGCTAGTTCAGAAGTGGAGCAGCCAGGACATAAATGATGCCCACATGGGATGGGTTGCTGCAAATAGAGCCTTAGCCTATTATAGCACTGCAATAGCCCAACTTCCTCTAAGCTTACCCCTCATTTTTCTGCTCCCTTCCAATAAATAAATAAATAAATAAAAGCCTTCTGGAAAGTGTTGTTTTCAATCTTAATGTCTCATCTTCTGATTGTACTGCACTTACTGGGGTCAGGCTTCCATCCGCACTCTTTCACTGTGCTTGTTTTTTGTGATCCTGCTTAATCCCTCTCTCCCCTCTCATTTTACCTTTTAAACATGAATCATCATCATTCCTGCCTTCCAGGAACCTTATCTTCTCATTGCTATGAAATTAATGATGTTCATGTTTCTTTGGACTTCTTTAGCAGCTCCTTCCAGAGTCTTCTGCTGGCTCCCTCTCCACTTTGTCTTGAAGTTTGAATGGCCCCAGGCTTTGTTGTGCTTCTTTGTTGCCTCTCTCTATCCTGATGACCTCATCTGGCTCCATGGTTTTAATTATCATACACACATGATCCATTCTTAATGACTAAAGTTGGAAAGTAATTTGAATTTCCTTCTACTTCCTGTCTAAGTTCTCTGACTTCAGTTTGCACCACACTTTCTCTGGTCCATGTCATCGTGTTGACCAAGTGTTCTCTAAGCAGAACAAATTCCTCCTCACCTAAAAGCCTTGAAGGATTCTACCTGGAATGCCTCTTCCTTGTCCTGTGGATGACTTCTTGTCCCTCTGGCCTGAGCCAGAAGGTTGCCTTTTTTTCCCCTTAAGATTTATTTATTTTTGTTGGAAAATCAGATATACAGAGAGGAGGAGAGACAGAGAGGAAGATCTTCCTGCTGCTGATTCATTCCCTGAGCGGTTGCAAGGGCTGGAGCTGAGCCCATTCTAAGCCAGGAGCTTCTTCCAGGTTTCCCTTGTGGGTACAGTGTCCCAAGGCTTTGTGCTGTCATGCACTGCTTTTCCAGGCCACAAACCAGGAGCTGGAAGGCAAGTGGGGCTGCCGACAAACAAACTGACATTCCTTTTAAGTGAGAACGTTTTTGGCCATTGAATTTGAAATAGTCAATCACTCATAACTCATCACCCATTTTTAATTTTCTTTATGTCACTTATCATTTATTTTTTTCAGTGATTCATTTTTTTTTTCTTGGAGTCAATATCTCCCAACTACAATATGTGCAGCAAGAGAGTATATCTGCCCTGCTTACTAATGTATGTTCCATGTCTAAAAATTTGGAACATTGTAGGGTTTCAATAAATATTTGAAGTAAATCAGATGTTTGTAAAAATACTCTAGGAGATAGAAACTTCAAAATCTGCTTGACTGTACATTGCACATCAGATAGCTGGTAATTTTTTCCAGGATTTTTTTTTTTACAGATTTATTCATTTTTCTTGGAAAGGCAGATTTACAGGGAGAAGGAGAGAGAGATCTTCTGTCTGCTGTTTCACTCTCCAAGAGGCCACAATGGCCAGAGCTGAGCCGATCTGAAACCAGGAACCAGGAGCTTCTTCTGGGTCTCCCACATGGGTGCAGGGTCCCAAGGCTTTGGGTCATCCTCTACTGCCCAGTGCCCATATGGGATCCTGGTGCATGCAAGACAAGGATGTTCGCCACTAGGCCACCACACTGGGCCCTATTTTTTGTTTGTTTTGTTTTGTTTGTTTGTTTTTACTTCTTAAAATGAAAGATGTGTTAATCTGCCAAAAGCTTGTCAGTTACCTTTGTGTTCTTTATCACCACAGATTGGGCTTGTCAGTTTCTGAAACTCCTATAAATGAAAATAAGCAACAGATACTCTGACATCAAGCTCTCTAACTCAATTCAAGGTTATAACTGTGAAGTTTATTCCTGTTGTTTCATGCAGCAGTAGTTCATCTTTTTAACTATATACAATTGATGTTTGAATATGCCAAAGTCTATTACATCCATTCGAAGAAAATAGTGTTGGAGAGACTGTGTAGCTATTGTGTGTTCCATAGAATATAACTGCCTACTAAGTTTTGCATGGTTAGGGGACCAAGATATACGGCTTCCGCACCTTCTCTTCCTGCCAATCTTCCCTCCATCACAGTCGTTTTTGTTCTCATCAGTTAGGGGACTGGCATATAAATCAGGTATGGACTGGTATTAGATCAGGCTCCAACGAGAATGGCATTTCCGCTGTCTGAAAGGACCTCCTCAAACCCAGTCAAACAGTGGGTTTTGAGCTCCTCTTCCTTCAAACTGTATTTCATAGGGCAGGTGAATTAATCACTTCATGTTTCTTTTTCCATAAATGTATACGTGCAATAGCAACAACAATATCAGGCTAGGATAAGTGAGCTAATCCATATAAAATGTGTCTCAAAGCTCCCAGGTAGCACTGGCTGCAACTGCTCTTATCATTTTCTTTGCCACATCAGCATCATCATCAACTTCACCATTCATAATGAGAACGCTTGCTGTTCTGATGGTCTATGCTCATGTTAGGCTTTGTTACAGTCACTCAGCCTGCATTCTAACTCAGTGGAAAATCAGATGCTTCCGAAATGCTATTCCTACCAGCAGGATGGATATTCCTGTTAGATCTCCTGGCCTGCTTTGCCCTGTGTGACAACAGTGCACCAACCCAAAATTGAACGCCTGGTAAACAGCGGCTCCACCCCTGGCCAGACCACATTCCTCAAAGAGAAGAGGGCAGGAAAAGATTAAAGTCTCAGCTCAACACCTGAAGCACATTGTGAACCCAGCTCTGCTAAGGTATTCCGGGCAGGTTCTGAAACTTGTGGGTTCCTGCACAGGTGCCTGTAAACAGATACCAACCCTGAAATTCATTTTAAATTCCTGCACAGGATGGCCATAGTTAGGTTGCTTTTTTATTAAAATAGAGACCCCAGATTCAGTGACCACCTCTCTCTACTAAGAATTTCCTGGGGGAAGTAGAGGGATGAGCATTTGCGAGCAGGAGATTGGGGGAATGGAAAGTTGGTAAACAATGTGCAGGACATAGATGGGAGATGAACCTCGTACAGTGTGCCCTTCAGAGTTTAGGGTGCACTGGGAGGTCTCAGGGCATGAAGGAAGCATGCTAAGTCATGAAAAGCATTTCCCCAAGTCTTACTCCCAGGCTAGTAGGAAGCAATAGCCAGATCCATTCTGGGCTGCTCTAGTGTTTATTGCATTGCCTGTCTTGGAAGAATCTTTCACCCTTCCCTGCCTTTCTTCAGTTGCTGACTCCAAGAAATAACTGGGTGGGGCCATGACAACAGAAGGCAGGGCACTCTGGTTTTCTGCACTTTTCACTAGAGACCCATTTTTTAAACATTGATGATGTACTTATGGCTGATGACTTTGAACATCTTGCCCTGATGGGGTTGGTAACAGAGTAGTGACGGTGAGGAATTACCCTGTTTATAAGAGCGATTTCCCAATTATACTAGGAAGCATACAACATCCTTCAGAAGTGCAGTCTTCTTTAGGTATCACATTTCACTTGTGTCTGGTTTGGAGAATCGTTAAAGGGTTTGGACTAGACATTAAAGCAATGCGTCAGTTACCTCTAAGCAGAGAAAACACTGTCGCACAGCCTTTCTACTATGTGATGAAGTCTTCTATATTTGAATTCAGAACTGCTCTTGAACTCTATCTACTTCATAAGCTCCTACACCGGGAAGGACTAAATTCCAGCTCTACCATTTGTAACTTTGGGATCTTGGGCAAAGCTTTCTCACTTCAGTTTTCTTATTTATAGATCAAATGCTTCACAGAGCTGTTGTATTCAATGTGATAATGCCTGGACAGGTTTAGCCTAGCACTTTGGCAGTAATTGGGAAGCAGGAATAAGAGAAGTGGGGAGAGGAGAATTGAGTGCAGGCACTTAACCTACTCTGAGAAATATCATTCAGTGTTGAAATGACTCTCTGCAGCTTGGCTGACAGGATAGATTGCCGTTCTTGCTCAAGTGCTGGAACATGGAGCCCCATGTGTCTGTTAACACAGTATCTCCAAATGTTTTTCATCATGAACTCTTCAGGGAAATAATGCTAGCATTTACTCAAAGATTCGTTTTCTTAATTGTGAATTTTATACACATACACTGTTAGGCATATTATAAAACATAATTTTTAATGAATACAAATTTTTTTAAAAAGCTGGATCGAAAGTAAATATCGAGAGGAGCCCTAATATTTCCTCCTCTGTGTTGGTTGTTTGCTAGTTTGTGGTATAGGACCCTGAGAAGCTACACTATCAGGACTGCTTAAAGCAGTTAGAAAATTTTAGTTATGTTTAGCATTGTGGTATGTACCTAAACAATGCTAAGGTTATGGAAATTCCATGATATCACCTAGAGTTATACTTTGAAGGGTTTGTTTACCAAAATGTTCTTGAGAACCTACCATATAACTAACACTATTGTAAGAACTTGGAATGTAGATGAAAAAGATAATTCTAGCAACTGAGCATCTGGAATTTTAATAGGGAAGAAAATGAATGTATTTGATGCCCCTTAACATGTATGGTGAAGGAAAGCAAAAGGTCAGAGCAAAAGGATGGCTTGTAGAAGAGCCAATGCTTTGATACAATTTTTAAAACGAATTGAATATTCAACAGGTAGACAAAGTATCAAGAGTGTTGTTATTAAAGACTCAGAGGTGTAATACCACCTCCACAGTCTGTATCTGACATACTGTCTGGAATGTTTGATCTGGCTGATGTGGTTAGATTGTAAAGGTGACCAGGAGGCCAGAGATAACATTGAATAAGATGGTCAAGGACCAGGTCTTGGGGCCCTGAGGCTTATGATCTAAGTTTAAGCTGAAACCCAAAACACAGGATCTATTAAACGTTATAGGTTGAAGAGATGACCAGGCTTATATGTTAGAAGGATCCTTATGACTGCTCTGTGGAAGAGAAGTTGTAAGACCAAGAAGCTAGGAAAGAGAGGAGGTGAGCTTGACCTGGACCCAAGGGAGGGTCAGAGGTACTGAAGAAATTGCAAAGAAACAGAGATGAGGAGTCCTCATCTGACCCTTTCTGCTTCTTTAAGTCTGTCGGTTCTCAAAAAGCAACCTCATCCTAGCAGGGATCCTAACCTGTCGGCTCCTCAAAGCAAGAGGGAGATAGTTCTAGTCAAGGCTGCAGCTCCTATTATTCCCATCACATAGGAGATAGTCTGACTCAGAGGGCGGCAAACAGTTCCATGGGATTCATTTTTGCTTTGTTCTATCAGGGAAGGCTCGACATTGACCTCAGTAGCAATAACAACAAAAAAATCACTCATTTCTAGGTTAATTTAGTTGCTCTCATTTCTAAGACTTCAAGATATTATAAATGAAACCAGTCCTTTCACCTACTTTTAGAGCTCCAGATTCTTTTCCAAATCTCCTCTATTGCCCTATGCCTCTTCATACCTATACTTCCATGTCTGAACTTCCAGTAAAATATAACAAATGCACAGAAAAGGGCACAGCATTGAGGAGAAGCTGTGCCATAATCAAACCTGAGTAACCAGAATGCAGATTAAGAAATAGAAAATTACCAGCATCCCAGAATACCCCAATTATTCCTGTTCTCCCTAGAGTTAATCAATATCCTGATTTAAAACGTTAATAAGCTTATATTTTCTTGTTTTGAGCTCTGTGGATTTTTTTTCATGCTCATATAGTATTTGACTTACAAAACATATCACAGTTATTTAAAAACTTTGAGACTGTATTCAAATTACTTGTAACTATCACATTCTTGTAGATGTGTGGTTGTGTCCAGTTGTATGAATTCCTATCAGTTGTATGTCTGAACTGACACTATAATCCAGCTTCTTGCAGTGGTGGCATAGATGTTTCTGTCAGTTTGTGAGAGTTCCAGTCACTCTTCATCCTTGCCCATACGTGGAATTGCCTTTACTATTGCTAAAGTTTTTTAAATTTTAGTCATTCTGGTGGATATGTATGATATCACATTATAATGTAATTTGCATTTCTCTGATGACTAATAACTTGAGGGATGATTACACTTTTTACTTAATGTAGACTTTTCATCTCTATCAGTTGCCTCTAAATTGGCTGCTATTTATGTTCAACTTGGATTTCTTCAGTGATATTTCTTTCTCTAAATATCAGTCAGTTTTGATGCAATATATTTCCTATTCCAGTTTTATTCAGCATTTTACATATGTCTGCATGGGCTTCTTCAAATGCAATGAACCATAAGCCCAAATCAAACTAATTTATGTGAAAAAAAGAGAAAACAGTCTTTGCTTCTCATGCATGAAAAGACTATGGTTCTTCTCAGGTGTAGCTTGATAAAGAGCTCCAAGAACTGGTTTATTTTATTATTATTATTTTAAAGATTTCATTATTTTTATTCCAAAGTCAGGTATACAGAGAGCAGGAGAGACAGAGAGGAATATCTTTTGTCTGATGATTCACTCCCCAAGTGACCGCAATGGCTGGTGCTGCACCGATCCAAAGCCAGAAACCATGAACTTCCTCCAGGTCTCCCATGTGGGTACAGGATCCCAAATCTTTGGGCCGTCCTTGACTGCTTTCCCAGGTCAAAGCTGGGAGCTGGATGGGAAGCGGAGCTGCCAGGATTAGAACCGGCATCCATATGGGATCCTGGCGCGTTCAAGGCGAGGACTTTGGCTGCTAGGCCACTGCACTATGTCCGAATTGGTTTATTTTAATAAGCTTTGCCCCACTGGAAGAACACTGGGCTTCCCAACACCCAGCATGGCATCTCTTGAGAAGTGAAGAGTCTCATTTTTAGTTTGATTTAGTCTCTCTCATCTTGGGGATTCCAAGATTCCTGAATTTTTACTTTTCATACATTGTGCTGTATTTTTAAGTTCAGATATGAAATGATTAGTTTAGTAGTTCAAGTTTATATAGTGACAAGACTCAAGTTTTAAAGTAGAGATTCCTTCTCTAAGCTCAGATAACAAGTTCTAAAATTGAGTTTTCTTGGCTCTTCTCAGTCTGTTTGGGTCCTGTGCCAATGTTGGAATCACTTGCCTTTGAGACTAGCTAGAGCCTGATGAATATGTTTAACATGACTGAGAAGGTGAAGCAATCAATTCTGCTCCGATAAATGCAAAGCAGAGATAGGTTGATGTTTGTAAAAGTAGATTGGAGTAAAATAGCTGGAGGGTGAAAAGGTACTGAGAGGCAAATTCTACAGTTGTTTTTCCCTTTGGTGACCTGTTCCAAGGTGAGACATTTTGCAGTTCTTGAATTTTCCTTCTCCCAAGCTTCCCATCCAGCAGTTGTATCTGCTTATTTATTCTATATCGTGATTGGCTCCCTAAAACCTACTTGATTTCCACTGTCACCATTGTAGTTCAAGTGAGTGTCAGTTAGCTTGTATCTCCTGAAATGATTTTGTTCCACTGTTTTATCTAAGCTCTAAATGTGATGACAATAGTAAGTAGCACTCCTTAAGCTTAAGCACCATGCAACATGCTTTTCTTTCACTATTTCGATCATTTCTTAGAGTAACACCATGAGGTAACTAACTGTTACGCTCTCCTTTATAGGAAAGAGAAGCTGATAAGTAAATGCAAGCTTCTTAATACTCAAGAGGTCGTCAATGACCTCTTATTTACAGGATTTACAGAAGGATTCATTCTTCTTTCCTACCTCCACATTCCTTTAGCCCCACTCAGTTTCTAGGCTTCCGTTTAATAGAATCTGGCTCTTTCAAAATTTCAGCTCTTCTTGAAAAAACAAAGTTCTATCTCCTTTGGGAAGGTGGCAGTTTCCCCTAAGGTCTACCCCGGGGTCAACATTGAACTTCTGAGACTCCCTGATTCCAATGCTCGCAAGAATGGAAAGTATCTAGAGCTTGTTTTCATGGAACCTTTGTCTAATGGTCACAGTGTTCCTATTGGTAACATCACTATTTGTTTTGAAGCTTCTGGAAGGTAGGCATGATGTTTGCCTGACTCACAATTCTTTTTATTCTTAGAAAACAGGAAGCAGATGTCCTCAGGGACAACAGAGGTAATTTGAATTTTTAACAGGCAGGAGGTATAAATAGAGCAATAACTGAGTGGGTTGAATGTGTTCAAGGGGGAATAAGTGGCTCTCATCATACCATAGCATGCAGCGCTTTTCTGGACAAGAAAGAAGGTAGACTTTACATCGAGATCATGACGGAAAACACAGCAGAGCACTGGTTTACAATCCTCCGGGAGCTGTGACTCAGCGTCCCTGGAAATTGTTCTTTTCACCCTCGAGTAAGAGGATGGAAGCTCCAGTTTGACCAGGATTGGGAAGTATCGTGGTTAGTTGCTCTAGCTCCCAGGGTGAACAGCTCAGGGTTCAATGAACTATGGTAACTTAGATTAGGTTACTTCACTGTTTTGAGTCTTGATTTTATTATATGTAATCTGGGAATGAGAACAGTTCCCTCAGTAGATACTCATTTTCATGTTTTGAAATTTCAAATGAGATAAGCTATAGTAAGCACCCAATTAATTAATTCAACAAACAGTAAGTACTTCTTATAGGAAGAGGTAATAGAGTGCAATGGTTAGAATATCACCTTTGAAATCATATAATAAATAAACACTGGTCTTATCTACTGACTTTGTAACATTAGCAAGTGATTTACTGAACTTCAGTTTTCATCTGTGTAAAATGCAAGTAAAATATAATTCTCATGGTGTTAACTGTGATTAATCAATAAGACAAAACATAAATGTATCAGACAATGCCTAGCATATATCATAGATAAGCAAAAATTGGATGATTTTGAAATTATTAGTCCAAAAATTACTCTTTTTCAAGGAATGATCTGACCAGTTTGTTCCAAGTGAAGAGGATTTATGCAGACAAATACTTGGGGATATTAGGAGAAGCTGCACTAGGTTCTTGATGCACAGATAAGAAAATAGGATTTTTCCTGCCAGCCATGATCAGGCACTGAGGAAGGTCAGGCTTGCAAAAGAGAAAAAATAAGCCTTCAATGTAGAGTATAGAAGACATTAGAGTGAAGATGATTTGAAGAAGTAAAGACTTATCCAGTCATCCATTTATCCATCTGACAAGCCTATGTGTTGGGCTGTAATTGCTGAAGACGGAAGAGAATACAGCTAATTAAATAGTATCGAAAGTGTAACGAGAACTAAAATAGACATACATCATAAGACACCAATGTCAGACTGTTGAAGAAATTCCAGACTCTGGAATGAAATGATGTTTAAACTAACCTCCCATCACAACTGCAGTATGAGCAGGGGAAGAACATTCCAGGCAGAAGTAATGTCACACACAGAGTGTGCCTAGGACCCAGAGAGCAGGAGGAGTGGAGGATTTGAAAGATATTCATTCTTCAAAGCAACAGGTAAAGAAAATATGAATTAGGGGGCCTAGCGCAATAGCCTAGTGATGGAAGTCCTTCCCTTGCGTGTACCAGCATCCTGTATGGGCACAGGTTTTAATCTCAGCTGCTTCATTTCCTATCCAGCTCCCTGTCTGTGGCCTGGGAAAGCAATCAATGGCCTTGGACCCTGCACTCATGTGAGAGACCTGGAAGAGGATCAGGGCTCCTGGCTTCAAATCAGCTGAGCTCAGCTCCAGCCATTGTGTTCACTTGGGGAGTGAATCAGTGGATGCAAGATCTTCCTTTCTCTCTCCTCCTCCTCCTCCTTCTCCTCCTTCTTCTTCTCTCTCTCTAGATATATTTTTTTTGGAAAGTCATATATATATATATATATATATATATATGATTTATTAAATAAAAAGAAACTAGAAACTATGAATTAGGGTGATGGGCATGGGGAGAGAGAGGAGTGGATCCCTGAGCATATCACTGTGTAAGTGACAGCTCTGGAGTATGATGAAAAACCGGGCACCCGGGAGGTGTACGAGGAGTCCACAGTCACTGTGACGTGACGACTCTTGCCATGCTAGTCAATCTTTCCTTTAGTTTGTCTTTTACTACTCATGGGCATTACTGGGTTTAGCTGTGTCAGTTGGGTTCAGTTGGGAATGTTGTATGGTTTCTTTTATGGTCCCAAGCCAGAGCTGGGCAAAAAGAGAATCTTGTGTAAGGTTTGGAAGACAGAGTGAAACAGTAGCCATTATTATTCTCTGACAGATGTGGTGACAAGCCCACAGGTGCCTGGTCGGCTGCAGCTCTGCCAGCTCTTCCACCCAAGAGCCAGACACCCCGGGCCTTCCATATCATCTGCAGACCGTGGCAGCAGGCTTTGAGAGTTTATTATTTCTTCTTTATACAGTTCGTCTTCATGAGCCCACTTAGGGAGCTGGATGTGATTGACTGTTTAGATTTATTATGATTCTTTCTGATAATGCAAGAATCCCTCCCAGAATTCCATATCAGCAGTATTTTTTCCCATGACACAATGGGAGTAATTGAGTAATGTTGAATTCTTATCATAGCTCTCTTGTTCCATAACAACCATAGTGAATCTACCAGTGACCAAATCTGCCTGAAACAAAACTCATAAACTTCTAAGTAGCTTGTATTTCACTTATCCTTGGATATTTCTGGCATGTCCAGGCAGCCAAGGAAGGGTTGGTATCAAAGTTTCTTCCCCCTAAGGAGAGACATAGGTCATCATCTCATTTAGTCCAGAACCAAATAAAGATATTTGAGACTGACTACTCTCCTTCCCTTTAACACATTAGATCAAAATCTTGGAAATTATAAGCTAGATGACTAAGCAATCATATTTAAAAAAGAGAGAGAGAGAGAGAGAGAGTCAAGGAGAAAAATGTTCTAAGAGGGAGAACAGGCTGTGCAAAGATCCAGAGGTCACAACTCCTCTTTGTCTACCTTACATTTATCACAAAGATTAAATGAGGTCATAGTATGAAGGCACTCAGTAAATGATACAAAGCTGAGCAGATGTGGAACAAAACTGGGAAGATCATTCATAATCATGACATTTGGGTTCCTGCTCTTTAGTGGCCTTCTGGATATCCAGTTCATTTTCATGCCTTCAGACAACTAGGATTTCAGAGAATATGCTAATGGTATTATGCCAGAAGGGCCTAAAGCATTTGGCTCAGGGAATACCATTTGTCTACTCTGGAGCCACTAAGAAAAAAGAGCTGAGAGTACGTACAGACTAGTTTGTTCTCCTTTCATGCCAGGACTTTTCTGAAATAGAACTATGCTGACAGCATCAGAATTATTTTGTCTTTTCTATACTTTCAATTAAAAATAAAAAAGGAACACTGACCCTGAAACAAATCAGGGGAAGACACGCTATAGGTTCCTGACTCTATTCTGGTTTGCTGTGGATAACCTCCTTTGATTCCCTGCGTCTCAACCTAGACTTGCATAAAATGGGGATTGGGTTTATTCTTATCGGGTTGTTCTCAGAATTAACTTAGTTTTTAAAATAGTGTGCAGCACATAGTGAGTAATCAGCAAATACCCACCAATACTGTTAGATCAATGTAATGTTAGTTTCTGTTACATAGGAACAACAGGAAGATTTTTGGTTCCTTGGAATTCAAATGGAATATTATGTGGTTCTCATAAACACTCTGGTATTTAAAATTGTGCCTGTTTCAAATTATTGTCTGAAAGTCTTTTCCTAGAAGAGAAGCTTTTAGTCTGCCTCCTTGCCCCACTTCTCTTCTTTTGCCTGCCAAGCATTCACACTCCTTGTTTTGTGACTCCCTCTCTGTCCCTCCAATGATATTGGGATAAGCAATACTTGAAGGCCAGGACTGGACCTCACTTCCCTTCGCACTCTTCATGCCAGGGGCAGAAGATGGAGCTCCTATACTTGGCAGCTGTGATTACCTATACCTTTGTCTTACTAAAGACACCAGGTTACGGGGTCAAACTAAAAACAGGTTATTGCTTCTTCTTCCTGTCCTTTGCTCCCCTCCCCCAAAACATAAAGCTCATTCTTAAAAAAATATGTATATATTTGCTTCTTAGGTATCGTGGACTAAAAGGGAGAAGATTAAGGAAAAGAATTGAAGGAGAGGGACACAGAGAGAGAAAGAAGGAAAGTTTGAAAGGGAAGAGGAGAAGGAAATGAGAGAAGACCAGAAACAATATTTTAAGGTAGGACAAATAGAGAGCACGATAGAGAAAATAGAAGAAAAACAAATCTTGCCATAACAAAATAGGTTTTTGGAGCCATTTTTATATGTCCCTTTAGTTTACACGTTATCTGAGAAACTTAGAGATTTAAAGACATTATTGTGATTCTGTACATTGCACGCTTACTTTTACTTTTCTCCAGGGCAAATGACTGTTATTTCTGTTGTTCCTCATTTTATAGCCTGCAGTATTCTGGTTACTGTGGGGGGGCAGTGTTCAGGTTGCCAGTATCCCTATTAAAGAGCGGAGATCCTTGGTGCCAGAGAATTCCTGCTGCAAGCCAGCAAACAGCACAAACAGGACCGTCCCTTCCAGTGCCTGGCAGCTCTGTTTTTCTTTATTTTTGTGTCTGGTTCTCGGACATTTACAGATTAATTCTGAAGCACCTTGTCTTGTATCTCTTTGCTCCTTTCAGAATGATGAATGACTGCAAATAGATGATCTTTAGGTAGATTGTTCATCACATGTGAAATAAAAACATCAGATTTAAATGTACAAATTCTTAATGCGCTTAAAAATATGTATAACTACCTCATCAAATGTTAACATCATTAGCATATTCCTAGGAGAAGAATTTTTTAAATGAAAAGTAATTTTGAGGAATGAAATGGTTTTTATATTTTTGTTTACATCTCCAAACATCTGGCTTAATAGAAGATAGGTTGATTTTTATACCCAATTCTACATTTAATCTGTTACAATATACTGATTTGTTAAAATATACAGATAAAATTTGACCTAGTTGGCAAGGGAAATATTTTAATGACTTTTTCAGGTAGTTGTGGCTATTCTTCTGTGACGTGACACAGAAACTTTTTAAGTAGCAATGTTTGAAATACTAGTTTAAATGTGTAATCTGGAACCTTATCACCAAACTTTTCCTGCTTGATTAAACATAATCCACTGGTTTAACCAAGATTTTGAATGGAATTTCTTTTACCCTGAATGATTTTGTAATATTATTCATTAGTCATTGGGAAAATATTAGTTCACTAATATTGATGCATATCTTCTAAATGTTGACACACTTCATTCTATAATAAAAGAAATCACATTTGTTAATATCACTATCAATTTCATTAGAAAAAACTTTGGGGAAGCTGACAGGTTCCTGATGGTAGAAAGAAGTTTTCCAAAATTCACTGGAAAACTTGAATTTTATCTTGGCAACAAATCCTGGTAGCAAATTGCACTGAAGTGACAGGTTCACTTCATATCTGAGTAAAGGTCTGCCGAACTCCCACATCAGATTAACTATAGTTTGTCAGTTAGTCATTATTTCAAATATGTGAAGGTCAAGCTATAATCAAAGTCCAATATTTACTGCTGAATAAAAGATTTTGTTGGCGGGAGCTGCCTTTTCGTCTCTGTGGCCTGCATAGTGGTGTTGTACGGATACAGCAGCCACAGTAGAGCTGGATGCCAAGCCTTCATTCACGATAAGGCTCTTGGCGGGTTTACTTGCCATCACTTTTGCGTGGGTCGGTGTAAATATTGTCACAGTTGAAAGGGCAAAGTGATATCACTCCAGAGTGGTGCTGGCACTATGCATCGGATTGCAAGATGCACAGAGGTCTGTGTGCCACACGTGGAGAACCTCTGGTCTCAGGATGCTCAAGACTCATTTTGGTTATGTGGAAACTCGCAGGGCAAACAGATGTGCCTGCTGGCCAAAACTGCTTCACAAGAAGTTCTGGGTCATGGGTACCATCTATGAAATTCTTAAGAACTGAGACTGCAAAATAGGATAGCATTTCTCACTTTCCTTCTGCATCACCTTCCAGGTGTTGAAATTCCAGGTGGGTTTTGTGTTCCGTTCAGTCTGAGAGTCCTTCCTTTCCAATGAGTAGCTTTACTTTTGTTCTTTTGTTTACATCTCCACAGACAATTGACAGTTCCTGAAAGTCACAGACCTCCTGGGTGTGGAGGGGAAATTTCAGGACAGTCCCTGAATGTTTCAGGCTTTCGAAGCCTATTCACAGTCTGGTGGGAGATTCTTCACAAGCGAGGTTCTGCTGCATGCCAGGGTGCCCAAGTGAACCTGCCTCCCACCCTCAGGGCAGTGTTCACTTAGGTCTTCCACATGGGGCACTGCTCAGGGCATATGTGCTCAACTGAGATCACTGGTTCCTCCAGTTCCTTTCCTCCTTGGCAGGTCAAGTTCTGGATTCCAACACAAGCGAATTTGTTCTTTACTTTCAGGTTTTGTTCACCAGGACAAAGGAGAACTTTATATTGTAGCACTTTTTTTTTTCCTGAATACTTAGAATCTGCTTTGTTCAAGGCCCTGCTTAAAGAGCTGTGGATTTGGTGGGGCATGAAACAAACAGATTTTTATTTTATTTATCTAGTTATTTATTTTTTGTGCTGGTGGTGGAGCTGATACTCCTTTGAGAGAGTCAGACAGTGTATCCTGGGATGGCAGACTGCATGTGCAGCAGGTTAAGGGCCTTGCACTTTATACGAGGTTGTTGGCGACAGGCTTAGGATTAGGGTTACATATACAGGCCCAGAACTAAATGCTTTATGCAACAGGTAACACATCACTTGGTATCCCATATCAGAGCGCCTAGATTAAAGTTCCAGCTCTGTTTCTGGTACAACTTCCTGCTGTGAATGCATGCACTCAGAGGCTGTGGTGCTGCTTCAAATACTTTGATCCCTGCCACCCAGTGGGAGACCAGCCCTGGCTTTTAGAGACATATGAGGTGTAAACTAGCATATGGAATCTTTCTCTCTCTTACTTTAAATAGAGATAAATACAATTTTTAAAGGAATAGAGACCCAAGCAGGTGACATTTAATGCAGCTCTGTGTGACTGTGCCCTAAGACGCCTGGAGGAAGACACCTGTGTTTATCAGCATAGTCGCCCTCCAAGTGGAATGAAGTCTGCCTTCCAGTCTCTGGTGCCCAAGGGCCAGCTAAACCCTGTGTCCAGGTGATAGGCTCCTCTAAAAAGTGCTTGAAGACCACTTTTAGGTTCCAACTTCTCATCCTGGCAAGTGTGACCATTATTTCAGCCCAAAACTACCTTTCAGAGTAAATTTAGCTTACAACCAAAAAAAAAAAAAAGAAAAAAGAAAAAAGAAAAAAAAAGGGAAAACAGCTTTCTTGTAATCTGCTGCTAGTTGACTGACTTCCACCAGAGTTCTGAGCGTCAGGGTGGTCATGCCCTCTGAGAACAGATGGCCCAACTATGCATTGCTTGCAGGAGGTTACAGGGTTAGTTAAAACAAAACAAAAACCAAAGGCAGAGCAATGGTGAGGGCCTGTGCCCAGGATACCTGCTGGTCCTGTGTTCATTCCCTTCCATCCCCACCATACCACATACCACCCTTTTGTCCCCAACTATTCTACATGTTTGAAGAAGAATAACAATAGGTCATGTTTCCTTAGAACTTGGGTTTCCTCTTGCAATGTTGTTCTGTTCTTCTCTGAGGACATTTTCTGAGAAGGGAAATTGTCAGTTTCGTTTTTTTTTCTTTTAAACTAAATATTATCTTTTCTTCAGTACCAGGCTCTGTGCTTTACATTCAGTGTTTGATTTAACCCTTATCATCCCTTTATGGCCATTCTTGCAGAAAGACTTACAAGGCCAGAGTGGCTAAGTGACATACTGAAAGTTGCACAGCCAGAGAGTGGGTAAGCAATGATAGGAACCCAAAGTCTGTAATCCACCTGCTGAGCTGGTCTGTGCATCATGTCCAGTGTCTGTCACCAACGAGGGTAGAATTCACCCTTTAAAGCAGCTGTCCCTTTGATTTATGAAGTCTCCATGTCTTTGGCCATTTCAGTCACTTTTGCTTATTCAGTTACCATTGGAGATGGGATATGCAACGAGCTTACCATCCTGTAGACTTTCCCTGAAGTTTTCTAACATATATCTTGCCATGTGTATTGTCAGTTGAGCTTGGCATCCCAGCCATGGTTGATGCAATTAAAATTTCAACTTGACCCAAAGACTATCAGCTGAAGGCTAGCCAGCAGTGAGATATGCATGTTCCATCCAACAGAAGCACGGGACTCTGGCTGGATCCAATTAGGCCTTTTCTCTTGGTGACCAGGAGAACGGAGCTGAGTCATAGGAGAGCCCTGTATTCAGAAGAGCCTTGCAGACAGATGAGCTATGAAGCCACTAACATGTAACATACTCCGGCAGCTGAATAACATTCTCCATCGGTTGGCTCTACAGCTCAATGGCTTCCTATCTTCTCTGTAAGTTCTCAAAATATACTAGTAGTAAATGAGTAATGTGAGTAGGTCTCCATGCTCACTGGAAGAGGAAAATCAACTCTCTTGAGTCTGTGTCCTTTTAGGCATAGCCAACTGGCTCAGCTAACCACTGTCTAGCATGGAGTATTCACATTGGGCAGGACTCTACAGTTGGTCATTTCAATGGCTGCTGGATAGATATAGACCATTTTCCTAAAGGGAAGCTGAGGAACCACATGGGGAAGGTCTGCTGCTTTAGACCCTCTGTGAGTGGCACTGGAATCATTTCACCCAAACTCTCCAAGTGATTTTATTCCCAAGTGATGTATTTGGATCTTAAAGTTTGAAAAGCATGTGACCTGGAAAAGCAGCAGAGGATGTCCCAACTCCTTGAAGCCCTGCACGAGGTAGGAAGCTCCAGGGGGAAGCTCCTGGCTTCTGGCTGTGGATCAGCTCAGCTCTGGCCATGCAGTCATTTGGAGAGTGAACCAGTGGATGGAAGATCTTTGTCTCTTCTCTCAGTGGATCTGCCTTCACAGTAAAAATTTTAAAAATCTTTAAAAGAAATTGAAAAGCACTTTGGGTAGTGCCACATGTAAGCCTGAAAGGAAATGGAGAGCCTGTGTTCCGTATGCTTGAAGGCTGGCTGGTGAGCCCTTTTTAAGGGGTGGGCGGGTGGAGATGAGGAATGTTTGACTACAGCTGCCAACATGGGCTGAGATGTATTAAGAATCACACTTGAGGTTTAGCATGGTGGTATCTTAGACTAATCCTCTGTCTGTGGCACTGGCATTCTATCTAGGTGCTGGTTCATGTCTCATCTGCTCCACTTTTGATCCCACTCTCTGCTGGTGGTCTGGGAAAACAGCGGAGGAGGACCCATGTTCTTGGCCAACTGCACCCATATGGGAGTTCCAAAAGAAGCTCCTAGCTCTCAGTTTTTGGACTGGCCCAGATCTGGCCATGGCAGCCATTTGATTCACTCCCCAAATAGTCGCAATGACCAGATCTGAGTCAATCCAAAGTCAACAGCTTCTTTGGTGTCCATGCGGGTGCAGGGTCCCAAGGCTTTGGCCCATCCTCTGCTGCTTTCCCAGGCCACAGGCTGGGAGCTGGATCAGAATAGGGACAGCTGAACACCAATAAGTGCCCATATGGGATGCCAGCACTTGCAGACCAAAGATTAGCCAGTTAAGCTATTATGTTGGTCCCAAGAATACAATTTCAAGCCAACCAAAAATATATGAATTGCCCACATACAAGTTTCTACATTGTGGTTTAGTGGAACGTGTTATTTTAAGGGAAGAACTGTGTTGTTACAAAGATTGAGAATCTCTTTCTAAAATGTGTTCCAGAGCTGGCACACTGTAGCAGATAGAGCTGCATCTGCCACACTGGCATCCCACATGAGCACCAATTTGTATCCTGGTTGTACTACTTCCATCTCACTTCCTGTTAATGGGCTAGGAAAAGCAGAAGATGACCCAGTGCTCAGGCCTTTGCCACTGACATGGGAGACCCCGATGGAGCACATGGTTTTGGCTTGTCCCAGCCTGGCTGATGTAGCCACTTGAATAATGAAACAGAAATGGACTATTTCTCTCTCTCTCTCTCACTTTCTCCCTCTCTCCCTCTCTCCTTCTCTCTCCCCCTTCTTCTATCCCCTCCCTCCCTCTTTCTATGCCTTTCACTCTCTGTAACTGCATTCAAATATTTAAATTCTAAACTGAATCATAGAGTCATGCCATATATCTGCTCAGAAACAGAGAGTAATGATGGATTCTCAGTAGACTCTCCCAGGAATTAGAAAACATTTTAAAAAAATAAAAAGGTCTATCAATATTTATTTGAAAGGCAGAGTTACAAAGAGGATAGACAGAGAGCAAGAGATCTTCTATCCACTGGTTTACTCTCAAAATGGCTGCAATGGCCAGAGCTGAGCTCATCAGGAGCCAGAAGCTTCTAGGCTCCCATGTGTGTGCAGGTGCCCAAGGACTTTAGCCATTCTCCATTGCTTTCCCAGTCCATTAAGTGAAGGCTGGATCAGAAGTGGAGTCACCAGGACTAGAACTGGTGCTCATATGAGATGTTGGCTCTGCAGGAGGAGGATTAGCCAGAGGAGGCACTGCACTGTTCCCTGACAGAAACCAGCGCTTCTTGTTGGGGTTACCCAGTGACTTTGCTGAAGGAGGTTCCTGCCCTTGCTGCATACCTCCCCACCTCTGCTGGCTGGGATGAGAGCAATGTTTTGTCCTTGCTGGGCATGTACTAACCTGCCCATCTTTGCAACACAGACCCTGAATGCCCAGTTATCTCTTGGCAGACTGGTCTGAGCCTGCTGGTGACTCTGATTAACACTGAGGCTCACCTATAGTGTCTTTTACATTTCTGCTCTGGATTCCAGAATGCAGAAGTCTGGCTGCAGACTGTGGCTCTGCGGGCATGAGGGCAAGGGTTCAGGGCTGGAGTGAGGTAGAATGAGGTGGTGCTATGAAGGTTTCTAGAAATAGAGGTAGGCTGATATTTCCTTTCCTTTGAGTACAAGGGATTAAAAAGGCTTATTCACACAGGAACAAACTTGAGAAAAGTAAACATATGAAGGAGATACACAGTCAGGCCTGCTCTCCCCCTTAGCCTCCCTAGCTGGGGTGGGCAGGTGCACATGTATACACACACACACTTCTCTCTTTCCTCCCACCCCCTCTCTTGACTTTGATTAGCTAGAATTTCTTGGTGAGGAGGTTTAACAAGTCAGGTCAGTAAAGCTGCTTCCTTGCATCTCTATTGAGCCTTGCCACTTCTCTGGTTTGTCTTTCTGCAGGACAGGTAAATAACCCCTGGCTTTTCCTTATTGAAGTTAGAATCCAAGTCTGGTTTCCTCCTACAGCTCTCCTCGCAGGATGCCTCACATGAACCATCTCCTCGATGAGATCAATGCCAGACGCAGCCTGTGCCAACACAAGGGATCTCAGAACCACATATGGAGGCCCCCAGGTCATTGTCAGCAAGAACATCTTGTCACACATGAGGGATAAGGAGACTGATGTCGCTAGCGGAGGAAGTGACAACTTCATCTTCTAAAAGAGTGCCCAGGACCCTGCCTTAAGCTATAAGCCTCACATCACATTTAAATCAAAATTCTTTGAGGCACTGAGCTCTTGACACTTGTCCCATCTTGTGGTTTCATATCCTTATTTTCTGGCTCCCTCCCAATTCAGATCCACTCTGTCAGGCACTGCTATGTCAGTCTCCTAAAGCTTTGGTCAGGTCACATAGCTTTCCTTCTTAAAGCTTATTAACTCTGAAGGCCTGGCCTTCAAGACCCTCTGTGATATTGGGAACTTTACCCAAGGCCTGGCTTTCTGTAATTCCTTTTTCAACTTCCAGCCCTCCAGCCAAGTCCAGTTATTCTCAGTCCTCAGATGTTCCCAGTACCTTCCATAGCAAAATATTTTCCTTTTGGAATGTTCTCCTGCTCAGTTTTTCTTGGGAAATTCCACTTTATCTCTTCAGATCTAGTTCTCATGCCATCTCCATGAGGCTTCCCTGAACAGCATCCTTCTCATGCCACCTCATTCTGCTTCCCCAGCTAGACAGGCAGACTTTCACAACATGACAACTACTTATGGGGTATACATTATGTGGTCAGGCACTGTGGATATGCATTTTCTCAACTTTCAGCAGGGACTTCAGAAAGTTTATGGGAAAAAAGTAAATTAAAAGATAAATTGGTTTTAGTGTAACAAATTGAAACTTGTGCATTTTTTTCCATAATATATACTTTCCATGAACTTTTTGAAGTTTTCTTGCACTAAATGTTTGCTGTGTGGCAAATTTATATTTTTATTTTAAATATTTAATTATTTTATTTGAAGACAGATGAGAAGAGAGAGAGATACACCATCGAATAGTTTACTCCTGAGATACCATTGGAAACTCCTCAAGCTGAAACCAGGAACTCAGAACTCAGCTGGAGTCTCATGGGTGAGCAGGGACTCAAGAATTTGAGCCATCTCCTGCCTTCTCAGGGGCACAGTAGCAGAGGCAAGCATGGGGAGCAGAGTTCGGATTTGAAGCAAGCTACTCCAATTAGCAGTCATCCCAAATATCATCTTAAACACTGCACCAAATGTCTAAGAAAAGCACTGTCTTAATACAGATATACGAAACCCATTGTCCATCAGGTAGTGATTAATTCAGTGAGAGGAATATAAAGCAGCTAAGTCTGATTCATAGAGGGCAAAAGTAAACAGATGAGAAAGAAACAAGGTCCATTAGGACCCATGGCATCAAAGAAACACCTGCTAGGAGAGCTGGCCCTATCTAGGGGCTGTAGTTGAACAACAGCCTCTGGTAGTTCTGTGGCTCCTCCTGCAGGAGTCTTGCAGATGCAGGTGCTGGCCTGGAAGCATCCTAGAGGCTCTGTCCTGGAGCCCAGGACTGTTACTGTCAGAGAAGGAAACAAAGCTTTAGAGCACTGGGCAACACATGCAAAATGGCCCACTAGGATGGAGCCTGCTGAGGAGGGCAAGGAAGCAATGCCTTTTCTACATTCCCGTAACCGCATCCTCAAGGCGTTTTAGCTGGATTGCAAATTTCAACTGAAAGTAGCTGATTGTGCTGGAGGAATCATGGGCAAATGACCTCTTGGTGCTGCACTCCTCATGCATTATCCTCCCCATTTTCCTGATGATGACGACGATAATGATGATAAGGAACTTACATGCACTTTGTGGGGGTCTTCTCATGTAATACCTACAGTCCCCGAAATAGACACTACCATTATTCCAGTTTTTGCAGGACTCTCGGGCTCAGAGGAGTTAAGACATTTGCACAAAGCAATCAATGCCAGACTGCAGAGCCCCTGTGTTTAATTACAAAGTGGTGCAGCCCCTTATGCTGTCCCAGTCAGACCAAGCTCAAAGGTTTCAACCGTGACCTCTCCTCTGCAGCTTTCCTTCTTTATCTCCTTCATACCAGCATATGGCACACGTAACTGATGGGAGCAGCAGTTGTCATTCATTCACTCAGCATGTACTGCAGCTCTACTAGCCATTCTTTGACAACCTCTCTGGACTTGGCTCTGGGATGAGTACTGCTGTTCCTCCTGAGAAATCTCTTGTCTAGTTATTCAGGACAAGATGAAGACTCCTATGTGATACACCTGGTATGACCATATGAGGGTACTTCAAAAAGTTCTTAGAGACAGGAATTAAAAGATAAGTTTATTTTGGTATAAAAACTTCTAAAATCCACACATTTTCCATGACTTTTTGGGTATTCCTCATGTTTGTGTTTGCTTCTAGCAGCCGCCACTGTCATTTCCAGGGTCAGGGAAAGCTGTATTTCCCTATAGCTAGGCCATCAAAGCCAGTAACAATTCAGGTCAGCCATATGGAAATTCAGCAAGCTGCAAAACTAGCAGCTGGAGAAATAGCAGGGAGTTCCGCAAGGTGAGGCTGAGTAGCAAGGAGACACAGGATCTGAAGTCTTACTCTCTTCCACACAGCAACCTCACAGAGATCAACTACTGAGTCTTCTGAAGAGAGCAGAATGAATCTGCTTATGTGTATGCTTTGTATGGTTCTGGGGTTGGGAGCCTTGGCCAAAGGTTTATGAAGTCATTCTGATACCAATCTTATTCCATCCTCTAAGGCATAGCCATTCTAGCCCCTCCAAGAATAAGCTGCCTGGGACACAAGGGGAGCAAAGTGAACCCAGTTCTTAGATTCAGGCCCAGGGAAGTCTTATCTGTCCCCACCCTACAGGTACTGAATGGTGTGTATTACAGGTACTGAAGGAAGTTTGTTGGGAGGAGCCATGGGCAGGCTGCTTAGAAATGGAAGTCGTTTTGTCTGGTCCTTTCCCAAGAAAGTGTTGGCAGGTTCTTAGAGTTCCCACTGGATGTACCAGATCTCAGCGTATTCATGGAAGACAAAGACGTTGGAAAATATTTCTTGAGATTTATGTGGGAGCTAAAAGTTTAAAAGCAAAAAGTAAAAGAAAGTCTATGTATAATTTGTAAACCTCTGTTTCATACCTTTGCCAAATCAATGCTTAAGAATGGTGAATGCCAGGATCCCATATGGGCACCGGTTCTAATCCTGGCAGCTCTTCCCATCCAACTCCCTGCTTGTACCCTGGGAATACAGTTGAGGATAGACCAAAGCCTTGGGATTCTACAAACGTGTGGGAGACCCGGAAAAGGCTCTGAACTCCTATATTAAAACTACTGTAGTTTTAATGATCTATAATTACTTTAAAATTTAATTCCATTCAATTATTATTTATAGCTATTGTCCATATTCTCATGAAACTAAGGTCTATTAGTTTTTGATTTGCTCAAGGTTTTTTTTAAAAGGACTATTTTTTTTAATTGGAAAGTCATATATACAAAGAGGAAGATCTTTCATCCTTTGATTCACTCCCCAAGTGGCTGCAATGGCTGGAGCTGCATTAATCCAAAGCCAGGAGCCCAGATCCTCTTCTGGGCCTACCACGCAGGTCCAGGGTCCCAAGGCTTTGGGCTATCCTCAACTGCTTTCCCAGACCACAGGCAGGGAGCTTGATGGGAAGAGCTGCCAGGATTGGAATCAGTGCCCATATGGGATCCTGGCATGTGCAAGGTGAGGACTTTAGCCGCTAGGCTACTTTGCCTGGCCCTGATTTGTTAAACTTCTTATTTGGCGAAGTATTATTTCTTTTTACTGTAATGCAAATTTAAAAGATATTATGTCAAAAACTAAAACAAAAATAAATGGGAGAGGGAAGGGAAATGGAATGAAAGTAGGAAGGATAGAGGAAGGGAATATTGTTGTGTACTTAGAACTGTATCTATAAATCACACTGAATTTGCTAAAACTAATTAATTTTTTTAAAGATTTATTTATTTGACAAGCAGAGGCAGAGAGAGAGAGAGGTAGAAAAATCTTCTATCTGCTGATTCATTTGCAACAAATGACCACAACAGCTGGGCTACAGCTGCAGACTGTAGTAGGAGCCAGAAACTCCATCCAGGTCTCCCACACGAGAGACTGAGGTCCAAGTATATGGATCCTCTTCCACTGCCTTCCCACATTGCATTATCAAGAAGCTGGATTGGAAGTGGGAAAGCCAGGAGCTCTGCTATGGGTTGCTGGCGTCACAAAGGGTAGATTAACTTGCTGTGCCACAAAGAGACTCTGAGACTTAGAGGAATTCATGTGGTCTCTTACACAGGCACACATACATACACTTTTAGGGTATTCAAGGGCCTCCTGAAGTTTCCTCCATGAACCCCACATTTGTAATTCCCAGCGTGAGATGTACAAGCAGGATGATGCCGATACATGAGCAATTATTGCTTAGTTCCACTTCCTGAGTTTATTTTGGTAGGTACTAACATCATCACTAGCACATTATACCTATGATGTTGTAAATGTTTCTGCTTGGTGATTAAGTTATGATCAAGGTTGAAGTTATTTTGAAGAGCTCTGAGCCTAGATTGGCAGTTCAAAAGACCAGTAGAAAAGGCTACACACACAGAACTGGGATTTTGGATGCAAAGCTCTGTGGAATCATTAGTCTGATTCAATAGTCTCATTTCACAGGGAGGAGAGTAAGGTCCAGAATGTCGGAATGGGAGAGAGTCTCTGGGACACCAGATTCCTAACCCAGTGCCCTTTTCTCTAACACTGTTAGTTTTTTCCTGCTTTCTACCTGTGCACTTTAAAAAAAAAAAGATTTATTTATTTTTATTGGAAAGGCACATATACAGAGAGAAGGAGACACAGAGAGAAAGATCTTCCATCCACTGGTTCACTCCCCAAGCGACTGTGAAAGCCAGAACTAAGCCAATCCAAAGCCAAAGCCAGGAACATCTTCCAGGTCTCCCATGCAGGTGCAGGGTCCCAAGGCTTTGGGCCGTCCTTAACTGCTTTCCCAGGTCACAAGCAGGGAGCTGGATGGGAAACAGGGCTGTCGAGATTAGAGCCAGGGTCCATATGGGATACTAGCGCATGCAAGACAAGGACTGTAGCCACTAGGCTACCACGCCGGGCTCCTACCTGTGCACTTTTAACCTGAGAGTTCATTTGGGTTCATTCCAAAAGCAGAGAGAAGCAGCAAATGCTTGGCACAGGCAGTTGGTTTGTTTTCACTTCATAAGGACTTTTATAAGCATTCTCCATGGGCTCTTTTCACTGCTTACACTTATAAGCGGAAAGAAATTTTTCAAGATGCTTGTCATTCCTCCCACATTGTTAGAGATTTGCCTGTGTGTAGTCTCAGGAAATGAGTTGATGTTCTCCCTTGGGAGTTTATTCTATTTTGATGGAATCATAAAAAGTGAGAATCAAGTTGGTGTGGTATGAGGCTTGCTTCTATTTGGGCTGATTTTGTGCTTGCTGTGTTGGTTGCTAAGTTGCAAATGAATGGTGTGTCCATATCAAGACATTCTGCAAATCCACCTGGGGAATTCTGTGTTTGACTCTGAAGATGTTCCTTTCCGAGGGACACAGACACTGGGCACTGTGTTCAGAGAGTGAGAAGAGAGGGAGGAAACCGCAGCCAGTTTTTGGAGCAGCAGCTGAAGAAGCTGGTGTTGGCTGTTCTGCAAACAGATGGCCTCTGGGACCACTCTAAGGTCACTGCTGCAGTTCTTTGAAGGGCTGTTGTGGGACAAGACAGCTAGGACAGCACAGGGCAGACCCACTTTGTGGCCTGTCCACAGAGCCCTGGTTGGCAGATGCCACCTGCCACCTCAAGGGTCAAGAACATAGTGGACAGGTAACACCAGGGAAAGTGGAGGGGAAGTCAGGAGCTCCAGGATATTGTGTTTTAGGCAGGCAGTCTAGAATCCACCTTTTTTCTTTATTGTTGAGATTTTCATTTTTAAGTGGTGGCAGTGAATTTGAAAAATATTGGGAAACATTGTGTAGCCAAAAAAGCAACAAACAAAAAACACATTGGTGGGTTAGTTCTGGCTCGAGGATCACTTCGACCTGTATTGGTCATGGACTATTTTGGTGTTCCCAGCTGCTGATGCGGTAGCCAAGCCTGAGCATGGATTCCCCCGTAGCCCCTGGGGCAGCTCCTGTTGCACATCACTGCACTCAGAACTTACGGCACACACAGACTTACGAGGGTGACTTACAAAGGCATCTACACTACTGTGTAGGGACAAGCAGTATGAGACTCAGGAGCAGAAATTCTTGGGCTCCAAACACTACAGGACTCCTTTACAGGTGAAAGGAGGGTCGGGTAAGTCTAGGGAATGTGGAGAAGTGGATGGTACCTTGAAACATTGCTGAGACAGAGGCAGGCAATCTGAGTCTTCACATTGCCTCTGGAATTCTCTAGTTGTATGTCCTTGAATAAGTACCTTCTCTGGGTCTTTTTCCTCCACATGAAAGAAGATGTGGGCATGGATGGGACTCCATGAATTTATGGTGGTCATTACTTCCTTTGAGCCCCACTCCTATAAGACTTCCACATCCCCATTTCCAGTGTCCCTTTTAATATAAGATATTTCCACCAATACTGAACAGCCAATTCTGAAGACCAGCCTGGGTCAGCTGCTCCTTCCTTGCCGCCCTGAGTTTCCCTCTGCTTGAATTCCTTTCTATTCTCTCTCTACAAGAGCTCTACTCATCAATTCCCTGGCCAGCCTCTCCTGACCTCAGACCAGGTTTTACGGCTGAGCAATATGCACCCTTCCATCTATGTTTGCATTACTGAAACAGTTCCACTGGGTTCAGTTATACTGATGGTCTCTTCTAATCTGGGTTGTTGTTTTATTTCTTTATTTTTAAATATTAACACAAGAACAAGATTTATTGAAAGGTAGAAAAGACACATGAGAGAGTAGAGGAGTACAGGAAACCACAAGGATGACTTGTCCACACCCTGGCTGTGGTCATCATCTTACAGGGACGGGATGGTGCTCAGGGCAGGGCCTGATTGACGATCTGAAGGAGACACATCTAGGTATTGAATGATGCTAGTATAACTAACCATTAAGGTACAGCAGATAGATCCATGATTCTCAAGCCTTATTTTTGTCCCATGCACCTGAGAGAGGGTAACACACTCCCAGCATGAGTCTGTTGGACCAAGAAACACTCATGCAGAAGTTGAGAGCACAGGTCTCATCCTGTCGTTTTCTCCTGCTGCTTACCAGCTGTGGCTCTTTGGACAGGCCACACTGAGACTCAGTTTTTTCACCTGTAACATAGTATGGAATGTTCGTTTGGTATGTTGACTGGAATGGGCTACAGAATGTCCAGACATTTGGTCAAATATTATTTTGTATGTGTCTGGGAGTGTGTTTCTGTTCAAAACACAGGTTTGTAAACCTTGCACAACAACTCGCCCACCCCAATGCAAGTGACTTTCATCTTAGGTACTGAAGACCTATGTAGGAAACAACAGAAGGCAGGCCTTCTTCTGCATACAGGGGCTACTCTGCTAGATGGTGTTTGAATTGAAACATTATCATCATTTCCCCTGCCTTCAGACTTGAACTGAAATATGTAGTCTTCCTGGATATCAAGCTTGCCAGACTGGATCAGAGACTACTGACTCCAGCTTGAGATTTGCCAACCCCCACAATCACATATACCACCAGTTTCTTAGAGTAAATATATGGGGTTTTTCCCCCCACCCCTGACACACATACCCAGAAGCCTGACTGAACCACATGGGAACAATAGTAGCTGCCTATAGGATTCTTGTAGGGAAAAGTAAACTAGTTTTCTCAGTTACTATTGGGCCCCAAGCAAGCATACAATGTCTTGGAGCCACAGAATATTTTGTAATTTCAGACTAGCACATCCTTAGGATACCTGAGTGGATTCCAGCTGAAAACGGGGATATTTACTGCCTTCAGAACATACCCTTCCCTTTCCCACCCCAGCAAGACTCAAAAACACAAGACTAGAGACCAAGCCAAAATAAGGGTATTTTGTTCTCAGAGGACATGCTGCAGTGTTTTTGCAGCATTTTTGGTAGTCCCACTTGGGCGAAGGGAGATGCTACTGGCTTCTTGTGGGTAGAAGCCAAGGAGGTTGCTTAGCATCCCAGAGTGCACAAAGCAGGCCGTACAACACAGGATTGACTCATATAAAATGCCAGTAGTAGGTTAAACTGTAACCAACAACGCATATGTGTCACCTTGTCTATGAAATAAACCCCATACAATGAACTGACAAGCAGAACCAAGACAAAGCCATGGCACAAGCTCTCAGTCATGAGCCAAACTGACTCACTTACAGGAGGCTGACTTACTGGAAGGGGAACGCAATCACTTGATCTGTGCACGGCTTTTCAGGAAAAATAAAGCGTCAGGGAACCTGGATGTCCCTGACATCCTATATAGTGTGATCCATGAAGCAAGACACACGTTTGTGCCCACACCCTCTTCCTGTCTAAGCTTCCCAATACTGAGCAATCCCATTGTTGTGGAAGCTCTTGAAAAAAGCAAGAGACCGAGAGGTTGCAGACAGCAGAGGAAATGGGGCCAAACTGGCATGATGCCACCCTACAAATGTCCAGGCAATCCAGTACAGATTTGTGTCTCTCTCTGGCTTTATGCCTTCATCAATGAAATGCAAAGGTGGGATGGGACAGAAAGACTTCTTTCTGTTCAGAATCTTAGGAGGATAAGACTGAAATTCTGTCATAGAGGGCCTAGTCTCCTATCCTCTTGTGCAAGGCAGGCTATCACAGAACTTTGGGAAGAGCAGTTCAAGGAATTAAAGAATCTGATAAAAACTGAACTAGAAGTCCTAGCTCCCATTTTTACTGCATCTCACTCTTAAAAATTTACTTAAATGGGAGCAGAAATGCTGTTTTTCAAGGTCAAATAAGGTATTGTGTATCATCTCTGACGTAGAATAAACCCTTAGTAAATGGAAGTACCTATCATAATTATTATTATTGGTGGTGGTGGGAGCCACAATGAAGAATTTAAAAGAAAAAGTGATGAAGAAATCGCCACAGTAGAAGTCTTTGAAATCTGCTGGGGATACCAGGCAAGTGACACTGAAAAGGCAGAAGTAATAGGCAGCAGTCAGTCTATTGCAATACAAAGTAGGACCTTGCATCTACCAAGGAGAAATTAAAGCAATTGGAGGGACAAAAGACTTTACTTGATGGAAAAGGCAGTATGTTTGGGCGTAGATGTGGGGATATTTTCTGGTGTGTTTGAAAAACCCCTTGCCTGAAATGCTTTCTGATTCGAAGTGTCTATCCCCCCTCCCTTTTAGTTTCTTTAACCACAGTGGAACAGTATGTATAACTTTGCTTCACAGTGTCCCGCATTTAGCTTTGGTGCCTGTGGAACTGATGTATGCCACAGACAGTCAATGTTCTGCAAGACCCTTCTACCATAAGAAGCCAGGAAGAGAGAAAACAAAACCCACCAAATGCATTCAGGGTCCCAAAAGGAGGCCCTTTGAGGGAGGCAGGACACAGTGCACAGAAGAAAGTTGGGGTGGCACAAAAAGAATGAGAAATTGCAGGAAAATGTGTGATGGCCCTTCTGATCAAGAACTCCATTAAGGAGCTTAAAGAGTGAACACTCTGATATCATCCTCAGTGTGTTCAGCATGTCCAGCCCCATAGGGCTTGGAGAACAGAGCTACCTCTTTAGGTGGAGAAAAGGATGAGGATGGGGGAGACCCAGAAAACAAAGCAGATTTGTACAGACTACACTGAACCAGACTTGATGCTGCAGTTCAACCTTCTCATTAAATGTAAGAGATTGCTATGTGGTAGGAGAAAAAGTCTCGCTCACTCTTGATGTGAGGAGATTTGAGATATAGTTCTTGCTTTGCAGTTTGCTTTTTGTGGTAGCCCCTACTTGATAGGTTGTAATGGGATTAAACAGGAAGCCACAGGTCAAGGGCTATTGCAAATGACAAAGTGTTCTTACGAAACAGAATTACTATTACTGTTATTCTCTAAAAGAGGAAGAAACAGAGGTACAGATGGGAAGGTCTTTGGCCACATGCCAGAACAGTGAGCAAATGGCAGGTTGCATGGCAAGTTGCTTATTGAAATAGGGTGCAAGCAGGCCACCTGAGCACCTTCAGCCAGGGAAGCCTGGGCTGGGGCTGACAAGCTCAGGCAAAGGCACATCCGGTAGGCTTTCCAGCAGCCCTTTCCGCTAGGACGCCAAAGCACACAGGTTTGTTGTGGGAAGCCCTGGGGAGCTAAGAGGAAGAGCTTGGGAGAACGTGTGGGAAATGGATCCAGCCAAGAGAAATGAAAAACACATTAGCTGGTGTGAAGGGAAGAGGATGCAGAGACACAATCCATAGCTTGAAATGTTTCCGTCATGCACAGGCAGAAAAGGTGAAAGCGACCTTTTGTAGTGAAAACCTGATTCCAAAGTCCAGGCTGCTTAGCAAAATACCTCTGGACTTCCTCCCTTTCAAAAGCTCCACGCAGACATTGGCTGTGACAAAGTCATTCCAGTGCAAACATGCACAGTCTCCACAGCTTGGTCTCCAGGTTGGTCTGCAGAGAGGATACCATAGCCTAGTGGCAGAGTTTGTGATGTAGAGTGGCTTCCATGCCAGCTGCCTGTGGTTTGTTGAGCAAAGCCACCGACTTGTTGAGCCAGTGATTCCCCAGTAAAGCATCTGGATGGGCAGAGTCATGCAATCTTTTCTAATTTGAAAAAAAAAATGTGAGGGATGTGAGAAAAGAAACACAAACATTTCTCAAAGCTCACTTGCCAAGTATTGTCTTACATATTTCACATATATCACACCCTTATACTTTATGGTTTCTGTTGAAGAAATCACCAAGAAGACTCTAATATATATATATATATATATATATATATATATATATATATATATATATATATTTGGAAAAACAGAATGAAAAGATAACTTGATTTTGGTGCAAAAGTTTTTGAAGTGCATGCATATATAAAGTTTTCACAAAAAATTTTTGGAAAATTTATATACTTAAAAAACTGTGTGGATTTATTACTTTTTGAAAAATAAGCTGTTCATTTTATCCCATTCTCCCACAAATGTTTTGGAATACCTTTGTATTATTATTCCTAGTTTAGGTGAGGGATCTGAAGTCCAGAGAGGTTTGAGATTTGTCCAGGTCATACAGCCAGTTGTCACAAGGTTGAGATTCAAAGCCTTGTGTGTGGCTTATCAAGGACCATGGCAGGGTAGTGTGATTGATGTGCTTGTCCCATGAAAATGCTTTTGTTGTAGAAGATGCACTCTGGTTCCCCATTAGGCCTGGACATTTTAGGGAAAAGATTTCCTACTTTAGAGTGGGAGAGTAGTCTCAGAAGGGCCAATCTGTGCACCTGTTCCAAACTCCATATTTAGTGATGTGACATTACGACTCTGAAGTTGGCCAATGTACAAGTGTTTCACCATGGAAATAGGCAAACACTCATCTTTCTCTGTAAGCTGGCTTAATGGGACATCTAGATGTTATCTTGTCCCCATCACAAGCTGGGGGGAATGGGCATTCAGAAGCTTCTAGCAATCTGACATTGCTGAGACACATGAATTAAAAAAAAAAAAAGACTATTTGAAAGAGATAGACACACACACAGGGAGAGACAGATGATAGACAGACAGATAGACTGATCGATCTCCCACCCATTGATTCACTCTCCAAATTGCTGTAACAGCAGAAGCTAAGCCAAGCCAAATCCAGAAACTTCTTCCAGATCTTCTACATGGGTGCGAGTGAGTCCAGGCATTTGGGCAAGCTTCTGCTGCTTCCCCAGGTGCTTTTGGCAGTGAGCTTGATTGAAAGTGGAGCAGCTGACCCGTATGAGATGTTAACATCACAGGAGGTGGCTTTACTCACGTGCAACTTGTCTTGTTGATCTGGATTAGGTTTTCACCTGGAGTTCTGACAGAGCTGAGACCCTGTTGCCTCTACTTGCGCAGGACCAACTACAATCTCCCAGTTTCCCGGATGACTTCGATGCCTGCTGCGGTAGAAGAGCTTCTGGTCAAAGCTATAAGGTGAAGGTAGGAATTTCTCTCTTGGTTTTCTTCATAATGATTGTAAACAAAAGTGTAGACAACTGGAATTGGATATTGAAAAACCGGGTGCATGTAAACATGATTCGGAAGCTCTGTTCCTCCTCCTGTGAAATGGAGCTCTTTCTGCCCTGGCCTGTTGGTTGTGGAGAGGGAGATTCGGTAGTGATGGTTTATAAGCAGTGAAACTGTATAATGTGTGGTGTTATAATAATGAAAATAGGAGGATGAGTTTTCCTTTGGCTCTGTTTTCCTTGGAGTGCTGGGGAACACCTTCCTTTCACCTTCTGCTCTCACAACCTATTTTTAATCTTGGCATATTTTGGCCTCAGGATTAAATGACCAGTGGAGCCAACAAACCTATGCAACTGCCCTGACGCCAGAATTTCCTGGCACCTCTGTTCCTTGTAGCAGCTGATCTGCCCACCCAGTGCCAACCACTGGATTCCCAGCCCAGTCTGAAGAGATATCACAGTCTTCATCTCTTTTCCTCTTTGTTTCTTAAAATCTGGCACTTCGCTTTTTGCATCCTGGCTACTCCACCTCAACAGTCTTACCTGATTTTAGTTTATAAATCCCCTTTGTTCTGTGTTAAGGATGGCAGATCCAGCTCAGCCAGTGACTTTTCTTACAGGTACAGGTGCAAGTTTTCAGGCCTGTGGGGCAGAAGTCAAAGCGTTTGTGAGCTATGACCTTGTAGCTAGTGTCCCCTCTCTGGGTCTATGTTTCCTCACCTGGAGTTTCCCAATGGGGAACTACCGGCATTTTGTGGGGGATAATTCTTCATTGTCCTGGACACTGCAGGAAGTTTAGCACTCTTGGCCCATAACCACTAGGTGCCAAGAGGGCTGGTTTTTCTCTGTGGCTGCTACAGACAAACCTGGGCATTTCCAAATGGCATTGTGGGGGTAAGTTCTGCTCCAGGATTGTATTCTAGAGATCTCTATTTCCTCACCTAGTAAAATGGCTCAGTGAGGTTTCCTGGGTTCAGAGGGATCCTAGGAGTAGCCCCAGTCAGAGTGGTTTGGGCCCAGAAAGAGGGGCTAGATCTTTGTACTACCAACACTGAGTACTGCTTAGATTTATTTAATCTAATTAAAATAACTTGTTTGGAAAAATCAGTGTGAAAACCAGTGGACTGGAGCAGAGGTTGCTAAATGACAGCCCAAGGGCCCAATACATTCTACAGACATGTTTTGCTTGGCTGGGATTTTAAAATATTTGGAGCTAACTTTGAAAAAAAAAAAAAAAAGCAGACTTAAGACTTCTCAAGGAAAAAAAAAAAAAAGATGGGGAGCCCTAGCGACACTGAGCCCAGATTTTCAGCAGTCAACAGGGGTACCACTTGCCAGTGTGGGAGCTGCCCCCTCTTTCCTCTTTCCCTCTGGGCCTGATATATATGTTTGCATGTGGCAACTGGATAAGAGTAGCAATTTTCAGCACAAAATACCCGCAGGGGTTTTCAAAATTCCATGCTGTGGGACCTACCTGATTTATTCCCTTCCTCTGCAGGGGATCCCAGGTATTGACACTTTAACACTCTCCAGGTGAGTTAACAGTATTAGAAGGGCCTGAGTCCCAGTCGACTATAGATAACCCCTGGTCTAGAAGTCTCCCTCCAAAATCAGATTCACAGAGATGTGCTGCTCCCTCTCTTTATGCTCCTTAGTTTTCTCAGCCTCCTTTTCTACCTCTGAGGACCCCTAGTTTTGCCCCAACTTAACCCCATCAATCTTTCCCAGTTACTGAGTCCTTACTTAATATTGTGTTCACCTGGTTTCACATTGGGTTCAGCAATTTCTGATTGGATCTCATCAAGGTTCTGATCTGACCAAGGTCCCAGAGACTTCACTCCCTTCACCTGGGCCCTAGCTGCACTCACTGGAAAACGGTGCAAAACTCATAATTTCCCAGCTCTTGTCAGCCTCTGCATTGAAGCCAGTTCAGGTGCTGGCCTAACGCTCCATCTGGAATGACATCTTCCAGGACCTAGTTAATTTGATTGGTTGATTCTTTATTGTGGGATTGTCATGTGCACTAGAGGATTTTTACCATCATCCCTGGCCCCAAAGTCTTAAAGACAGAATTGTACCACTGAGTTCTGTGATAAAGTAATGCAAGCTTTCACATTGTTTTAAGACACAGATCAGATGTGTTGGTGCTCCAGTTCTCATATAACCAGCAGGATTTGTATTCTTTCCAAATGGGCTTCTCTTTCTCTCTTTTGTAAAGATTTATTTTTATTGTAAAGGCATATTTACAGAGAGAAGGAGAGATAGAAAAAAATCCTCCATCCACTGATTCATTCCTCAGGTGGCCACAATGGTCAGAGCTGAGTTGATCTGAAGGTAGGAGCCAGGAGCTGCTTCTGGGTCTCCAATGCAGATGCAAGATCCAAAAGCTTTGGGTCATCCTCCACTGCTTTCCCAGGTCACAGTCAGGGAGCTGGATGGGAAGTGGAGTATCCAGGACAAGAACCTGTGCCCATATGCGATCCCAGTGCATTCAAGGTGAGGATTTAGCTGTGAGGCCCTCCATTTCTCTTCACATCATCCCTTGTATCTGAGGGGGAGTGGTTCCATGACCCCTGCAGATACCAAATGTCATGCATACTCAAGTCCCCTATATAAATTGGACTACCATCTGCATCTGATCTACCCAATTCTCCATTATACTTTAAATCATCCTTAGATTACTTATAATGCATAGAGCAGCATAAATGTTACATATAGTTGCTATATTGTATTGCCTAGTAAATAACAAGAGGAAAAACCATACATGTTCAGCATAGATGCAAGATTTCTGAATCCAAGTTTAGTTGAACTTGTGGATATGGAGAGTGAATGTCCAGTAGATAGGTGTGTAATCCCAGCTGCCTTTAGGGTTCATTACCATGTCAACAATGGCACATCCATTCACCCAGATGCGCAGACATCTAGCGGCATTGATTCCTCTGATTTTTTTCAGTTCACATAGCCAAATGATCGGGAGGTTTTACAGGCTCAACCTCATAAACAGTCTCAAATCCTTCCACCTTTTTTCAATTTATGGTAATTAGACTTTTTTTTTTAATTTTAGTTTTGGTCTGAACCATTACAATAACCTCATTCTCTCTCCTACAATCCAATCTCCTTAATGCAGTCTGCGGGGGCAGGGGGTCTTTAGAAAGTAAGATCACATAATTTACCCATGAAAGAGATTTTGAAGGCATTCCATGTTTTCTTCCCCTCCCTCCCCCCGGATAAAAGCCAGGTTGCTTACTAGGGACCGTGAGGCTAGTCCCAGCTGACTCCTCCAGCCCTCTTCATACTGCCTTCCTTTTACTTCACTCTAGGTAGGTCGGTTGCCTTTCAATGTCTTAAATACACCAAACCTGGCATGGCTTCTTCCTCCGTCTATTCTTTTACACTTTGGTTTCTGTAGGTGAGATTTTCTCAGGATTCAGATCCTGTGTTGAGTATTGCTTCTGCAGATGTCACATCGCTGTTATTCAATATTAAACTAATGGAATGTGTGACTCCACTACCATGTATTTTGTCTCAGCTGTATACTTGAGGTTATACGCCTCACCTGCCTTGTTTATTACTGAGTCCCAGGACCTAGTCCAGGGCTTGACACGTAGCCTGAGCGCAGAAAGTCTCTGTTAGAGGGAACAGTGAGTATGACAGCAGTGAGCTTCCGGGCCCAGGAGCCCTCGATACACTTGAGGCTGATGCTGGCCGAGGCTCCTCCAGCCCTGATATTTTGGGATGCCCTGGCAAAATGTCTGCCCCAATGAAATGTCAGTTCATGGGGGACCACTGGGAATTCTGAGTCCCTCAGCGGATTCTCAGTGTCTCTGACCATAATAGGCCTTTGTTAGTGGACTGATACAGATTTTCTAAATGTCAGAGCTCGAAGAGAACTTAGATGAATTCAAAGCACAGTCTAGTGGGGGCAATAATTCACTTAATGGTGCTGTCCACTTATTAACTGCCATAAACACATTAAAGTTAATGAAGACACAATCACCTTGGTGCAGAAGGGCTAACTGCCTCGTGCCACTGATAGAAACACTAGGATTCCCATGGTCTCAGGAAAATAGCCTGACATGAGGGAGAAGTTCAGGCAACTTTGCGCCAAGAGAAAGGAAGGCACCCCATCTTATGATGTTCACCATAAGCCCTGAGGGTGGCCAAAAAAACTACTCTCAAAAATTTTGTGAGTGACTTGCTTACATCTGATATCAAACGGGGATTGAGTTCTCTAAGAAATTTTTATGCCCTGTCAGCTTAAAATAGATAGGGCTTAATACTAAGCTTTCATTGTCCACCAGCACCATTTAGAGGAGGAAATCCGTGGAACTTGTCAAAGATTATGAGAGACGAGAGATATCAACTCTAAAGAAAAAAGGGGGGGGAGATAAAGAAGGAAGGAAAAGGGTAGATCTTAACTGTTAACGTATGAGACTTGTTTGAGATCCCAGGGCCCAGGTGAGACTGACCCGACCAGGAGTGAGGTGCTCCGGAATCCTGTGTGTGTCTCTGCCAAGAATCTGGCTCCTGATGTTGTGCAAATCCCTTAGAAAATTAAAAAGGAAGGAAGAAATGGTCTTGCAGTTACACTTAGAGTCCTATTTACCTGTCACATTTTCATTTAAAGCCATGGACAGATCTGCTGGTAAAGCTTAGGCCATGCTCCAACAATCTTTTTTAGCAAATGTATTCAGGAGCAGTCCTTACTTTTAAAAGCTGATGGACCCGAATGACAGAATGAGATAACAAGCAGTAAAATTAAAAGACACTTCCTTTTACTGAGGTAATTAAGCAGCATTGTAGAGCTTTGGATGACAGTCCTTCCCACACTATTCTTCCCTAGAGCCTGTAGTTCAAAAACACATTGGATTAAAACCAAGCCTAACAGCCCCGGCATTTGTATATGTGCCTTCTGAAGATTATAGAATGCTTTCTTTCACATACTTTATTTCATGTAAATGTCACAACAAACTTGGGAGGTAGTGCTTTTCTCAGATTACCAACAAGGAAATAAACTCTTGCAGGCTCAAAGATTTGCCCAAGGTCACTTAGGGTACCTAGCAGCTGCCACGTTTTCTTGGCTTGCTTCTTCCAGTTTCTCTTGCTCTGCTCAGCATCTAGAGACCTCCACGCTCCAGGTTCTTTAATGGGCTTCTGGCAAGGTTGGCTGCTGCAGAGTCAATGACAAGGAACTGAAGGAGTTTCTTCAGTTTGTCTCCAGTGGCTTCTCCCACGGTCCTTCCCCAACACTGACTTCATGTGCTTGGTGTGTCTGGCTCTGGCCAAATTCCCTGGCTCCCCGGATCTGGTAACACCACCTTCTCCTGTGTCCATCCAGGCTCAGCAGCAGTAGCATGGTCCTGCTGTTGCTAATCTCTGTGATGGCTTACCCTCCCCTATTTGGCTTCTCAGCTTTTCCATCACTTATGCATCCAATTGCTCATACAGTAGTTCCCCCTTCTCTGTAGGGTGCATGTTTCCCAGTTGATGTCTAAAGTTACAAATTGAACCAAAACCTATATTCAGGGAGTATGGTAACTAAGTGACCAACAAGGGAGAGAGGGAGTAGTATAAACAGTGTGGATATGATGGACAAAAGGGAAATTCATGTTCAAGGCGGGGTGCATCAGAACTATGTGAGATTTCATCATGCTGCTCAGTGTGGCATGCCATTTAAAACATGAATTATTTCTATCTGAAATGGTCCATTTAATATTTTTGGGCTGCAGTGGACTAAAGGTAAATGAAACTGTGGAAAACAAACCTCTGGATAAGGGGTGGTGTGAAGGATCAGGTGGTCGGGGGACCAAGGCATTCTGTTTCGTACATCGGAAGACCAAGAGTGGCTCCTCTTTTCCTTCTTGCACTCATATGGAATCAGCATCAGCTGACTGGGGAGTCACCACCACGAGGACCCCAAAATATGGTAAAGGCAGAGCAAAACTGCAGGCCAGACTCAAGCACATGGTGGTGTAGGCGTACCCACTCAGTAGCAATGACAACCTTTTCATCTGGAGCTGAGTTTATGTATCTTTAGTGCTTGAGGCCCTAGCACAATGTCTGGCAGGTAGCAGGCATCAGGAACTGTTTCCTAAAATAATATATTTGTTTGGTAAAACAAACTCAGCCAGAGCAGCTGCTCAGTTTATATCTCTAAGTGTTTATGAGACTTGAACATAAGAAATACAGGTCATTCTAGTCTATAAAATGTATCAGCAAGCCATTCTGTCGCATGTTACAGAGCTTCACAAGGAAGCAACATCATGAGCGATATCTATATAGTCATTCAGGCTTTGAACCATAATCATATTTTAGAGGCCAGTGTTGCAGTATAGTGGGGAAGGTTTCTGGCTGCAGTGCCAGCATCCCTTATGGGTGCCAGTTCAGGTTCCAGCTGTTCCACTTCTGATCCAGCTCTTGCACTTGGGGAGTCAGTGAATGATGGCCTAACTCCCTGGAAGAAGCTCCTGGCTCCCAACCAGCCCAGCTCCAGCCACTGCAGATATCTGAGGACTGAATCAGTGTATGGAATATTTCTTTCTCTCTCTCTTGCTTGTTCTAACTCTGCCTTTCAAATAAATGAGTACATCTTTTAGAAAGTGTTTTAGATGGAATGATATTAATTGGTTGAAAGCTCAGCAAATGCACAATTGCCTTAAAAGTGGATAAAAACTCTAATAAAGAGATATGAAAACAGGGATAAATGTATTTTACATGGTCCCAGTAGTTATCTGCTTTTGCAGAGAGAGTTGCACTAAGTGGGACAGTGGGGCTCAGGAGAGCTAATGGCTGGCCTCAGCTCTACCAATCAGTTGCTGTGTGCTAACAGGGAGTCACTTCTCTCTGTCCCTCAGTTTCCATTGCTGACCACATGGGGAGGTAAGATGAAAGGAATGCCTGCTCAAATACTCGGTCACTGCCAGCATCTAGAGAATCAAGTCGATTTCATTATCACACTCAAGAACACTGTACCTGCTCTGGTTCCTGCCTACATTTCCCACCTCACTTCACTTTCCAGCCCTGCTCAGGCTCCTGTTCACCTACTCACACACCTTGACCTGTGCAATCCTGTTTCCTCTGCTCTCTTCACCCCACTGTCTGCCTTTGCTCATTTTTCATGTCCCTTTAGTGGACGCAGGTTTTGCCCTCTGGCAGAATAAAAATATCAAGACTCTTGACCATTGAAGGGAAGTATGAGGTATTGGATAAGAAAGTGGACTTTGGAGACAGTGCAGTGGGCTCAAGGCCTGGGCCTGTCCACTAGCAATATGGTAGAGAGGAGCTACTACTGGCTATTGTTCACCTTCTGCTGCAAAGGAGAGCAAGGAGAGTATCTATATTAAATTTCCTACTTTGGAAGACCTAGAATCATTCCCAGTTTACCAGTTGACCACAGACTGAATTGTTTGTGTGTGCAATTCCATGTTATACCCTGGAAGTCTTTCTATTAGGAGCCAGGCTTACATATCTTTATAACTAGGACGGTGATGGCCATGGCAGACACTTTTAAATGTTTGCTGACATTGTGGCAAGGATTAAATGAGGTAATACATTGTGTGCCTAGAGGTGCTCAGTGATGCAGCTGGGATGATTATTTAACCACTTTCTGTATTCCATAAGGCTTGCACTTTCCTCTGAAAGTGAGCATGACTTTGTCACATAATATTTTTGTAAGGCCATTGCTTATAACAAAATATGAGCTAATGAATGACGAGAGGACCCTTCTGGATCAACTCCTATTCCTCCAAATTCATAGATTGAAGTTGTAGCCCACCCAGAGCCTCAGATTGTTGCTATTTTGGAGATACGGCCTTTAACAGTGTGATTGAGCTAAAACAAAACTGTTGACATGTGCCCTAGTTCAATCTGCCTGGTGTCCTTATAAGAAGGGGGAATTAGGGATCTCACAGAGACACCAGGTGTGTGCAAATACGAGAGACTATGTCAAGAGGCCATGGGAGGCACACCATCTGCAGCCCCAGGAGGAAGGCCTCACAGGAAACCAGCCGAGCCAGCACTGCGGTCTTGGGCTTCTGTCCCCTCGAGCTATGAGCAAATGAATTTCAGTGTGTTAAGCCACAAGTCTGTGGCTTTTTATTATGGCAGCCTAACAAACAAACTATGATTTTATTCATCAATTCAATACATTTTCCAGAGGATCGATTTATTGTATGCTAGGTTCTGATTGATGCAGTGAGTATAGAGTACTGAGAAAAATGGAAAAAAGAGAGAGAGAGAACCTCTGCTGTTAGGAAGCCCACAGACTAGTGGGAGAGACCCACAATGAAAAGCTGATAACAGCCTGGAGGGCTGAGGGCTCGTGCAGCAGAGCTGGCTGGAAACTGATCCCTGCCTTGCCACAGTGCTGGAGCTCTGAGCCAGTACTCTGTAAATGCAAGTTGGATTTTTTTTTTTTAAGGACAGCCCCATGACTCTCAATTCTCTAGATGGACCAATGTGACTTCTTAGCATTTGGTACAAGGGCAGTGGAACAACTGATGGATGAGGAGGAAGAGGAAGTGGGTTCTTGTCTCAGATCTGCCACAAGCTGGCGGTGACCTGGGACAACACCCTTCCCCTGTCTGGACCTCCATTTCCTCATCTTCAGAAATGAAGTTTGGGGTACTGTAGCTCTAAGTCCCTTCTATCTCTGAAATCTTTTCCTGAGATCTAGTTCATGAAATAAAGAAGGGAGGGAGGAGAAGGAAAGGAGGAGGAAAGAGGAAGTTGGCAGGCAAGCAAGAGAAAAGGAGGAAGGAAGGATGACCCCATGGACTTGACTTGCAAAAGAGAGAAGACTGGACTGGGAGAGTGTGTTATAATCTGTTTTTGGAGACTCTCAGGGTTGAGAAGTCAGAACTCCATCTTGCAGTTAGTGGGGAACTACTGAGGGCTTCTGAATAGAAGAGTGATTGGATTGTGATTTCACGTCAGATCACTAAAGATATCAAACTAGTGACAACCAGCCCATTTGAAGATGAATGGTAAGGTCAGATGATGGAAGTCATACAGCAATAGCTCTGCTGCCAGAAAGGCTGGTTCGGATGAGTTCACACATTACAGAGTCACACGGTATGTCACCGTCCCACCCCAAACCTCTCATATGCGAATCTCACACAACACAACACTTAACAATATTCACCCTTGCCACCTCTAAGCCATTTGTTCTTTTTTTTTTTTCTGTCTGCTGCATTATAGTTCATCTAGTTTTTTTGTTTGTTTGTTTTGTTTTTTTTTTTTTAGAAAACTGTAACTTATTTGAAAGAGTTGGAGAGAAAGAGACTGAGATGGATTTTGCATCCACTGGTTCACTCCCCAGATGGGAGCAATAGCCAGAGGGTGGGTCAGGCCAAATCCACGTCTGTCATTGAGTGGCAGGGATCCAAACATTTGTGCCATCCTCCACTGCTTTTCTAAGACTATTAACAAAGGATGGGAAGTGGAGCAGTTGGGACATGAATTGGTGCCCATATAAGATGCTGTATTGTGGATGGTGGCTTTACCTGCTATGCCACATCACCCCCTTACAGACCACCTAAAATAGTACAACCTGCTGAACTGATTGTCTGGTACAGTAATGAGTCATAGATACTCTAGGGAATAATAATGCCCTTGAATAGTGGTTTCTGCAACGTACCATGGCTCTCTGAAGCAGCACAAAAGACACTTTACTGAGTTACAGGGAAAAATGATAGGATTACTATCTGTGTTGCTTTGCTTTTATTGTGAATAAAACATTCATTTTGTGTATGTTTTAAAATGCACATAATCCATTATGAGAGTGTATGTGTATATACTAGACACAATACATACACATAATAGTGGTTTGCTAACAAACCTTCACCAAAGAGGGTGCACCTGTAGAGAAGTTTTGAGACTAGGATCAAGGGTATCCCAAATAAATAAGTTTGTTTAATCACAGGACAATAACTATAATTCCTGACTGAATTTCTCAAAGACATTTCTATTTGTGTTTCTATCTTCTAGCTTGGTCGGCCTCTAGCCTAAAAGTCACTACAGAGCAGGGTCTCAGTTCTTCTATGTGAAGTTCATTGGCTCTGCCTTATTCACTCTAGGGCAAATGGAGGAGGTCTTTGCCACAGAGAATTAAGCTGTAGGTAGGGGTGCCTGCATCCCTCCTTGGAGTCTGGATTTGAGTCCTGACTGTGCTTCCAGCTGAGCTCAAGTACTTGGATCACTGCCATCCACAAGGGAGACCCAGGAGCATTACTGGCTCCAGGCTTTGGCCTGACCAAGTCCTGATTATTACAGGCATATAGGGAGTGAACCAGTGGATAGAATATTTTTCTCGTCTCTCTCTCTCTTCCTTTCAAATAAATAATAGTTATTTTTTAAGATTGTGCTGGCATCCCTTGTGAATGCCAGCTCCTCTGTTCACTTCATTTACTTATGAACACATTTATTGGTTTATCCTTCAATCAGCAGATTTTAGAAGCACAACTCTTTATTATCTACACAAAATCCTCAACTAAGGCAGTTGCCATTAAAAGAGCTACAGAGAACATACCAACTTAAGGATGGATCTATTGATATACCCTGGAAAGAAACTGTCTTACCAAACTTCAAACAGCCCAGGAATAGTTTACCACAGTATCTTAAGGTCAAGTTCTATTGTAGTGACTTGTGAAGAGGAAAGATCAATCAGGAAAAAAAGATAGGTTATCAGGGTCCAATAATAGGGAAGTATTAATTTTTGATGCTTTCATTTTAATATTCTGTAACACTTAACATTTAAAATGATGTATAGATGGGAGGGATTGGAGAAAGATTATTTTGCAGATGCTAAGTTATAGGTATTTAGTAAAACGAAGTTGTGGTATTCTGTTTTATGATAGGATGACTACAGATCACAGTGTGTGTGCGCCCGTGCTGGGAAAGAAGATTTTGAATGTTTTTGCTGAAAAGGGATAGCAAAAGTTTCAAGAGATTATTATACATATTCCTAATTGACCATTATGAAATGTGTATATATATCATGAGAAATCATGTGATACTTTATAAAATGCTAATTTTGTAACATATAGACACATGCAGTGACAAATGAAAAAAGCAAAATGCAAACTATGATCAGCATGATCTCAGTTTGTTGAATCTATATTGTGCATCAAATATATACAGGAAAAAGATCTAGAAAAAAAGGAAATCTTCAGAAATGTCAGCAGAAGTAGTATTCAAAAGCGAAAGATGGGTAACTCTATTTGCTTTTTTATACTATCCTCTGTTTCAGATTTTCTTCCATAGGCATTTGTTTCTTTAGACAGCAATATTTCTTTTGTGTCAGCTATGAGCCAATTATGTTCTAGACACTAGAGATAGAGGCAAATCCTAGCCCTCCCTCTATTGAGGGGACACAAACCACGAAACAAGAAAACTGAGTAAGCAAGCAAGATGCTGCAATGGCTGTGTGTTGTAAAGGCATCCACTAGGGCGGCTGGCAAGTGCGAAGAGGGTCATGCTCCTGCCTTTGGTACCCTGAGGAGGTGTCTTTGAGCTGAAACTGAACCACACAAGGAAACCAGAGATCTGGGAGAAGAGCTAAAGCTGAGCATGTTTGTGGAGCAGACAGAAGGCGAGGGTCGTCACAGCACGATGTACAAAGAATACAAGCTGAGGTGTATGTTTAGCAATCTGGCCATGCCAGATTTGTAAGGCCTGGGAAGAAGTCTAATTCTATCCACGTACAATACAGGGTGGTGAAAGCTTTCACATGGAAAATGACAAAGCCATGTACCCCTCTGGTGATGCTGGTGGTGATGGAAAAGGGAAAAGGGTCCTGGAGGTGCAATGCAAGTGGGGAAACCAATTAGGCAACACCTTTTGGTTTGTAAATTGCCACTGCTTCTGTTCCCCCAACTGTAAAATAGGACAATTGAGCAAGGTTATAGAGATTTCTTAAGATTTGTTTTTATTGGAAAGAATCTACTGAGAGAAGGAGAGACAGAAAGGGCTTCCATCCTCTGATTCTCTCCCCAGGTAACCGCAACAGCTAGAACTGAGCTGATCCAAAGCCTGGAGCGAGGAGCTTTTTCCAAGTCTTCCCACGCAGTAGTGCAGGGTGCCAAGGCTTTGGGCTGTCTTCTGCTTTCCCAGGCTACAAGCAGAGAGCTAGAAGGGAAGTGGAGCAGCCAGGATATGAACTGGCACCCACATGGGATCCCAGACGTGCAAAGCAAGGACTTAAGCCACTAGGCTACTGCGTCAGGTCCAAGGTCATATATTTCTAAGGCACTTAGCTAAGTTTCATAAACAGAGCGCCTTGTCTTGTTCCTCTATCTGTTTCCAGCACAATGGCTTTATGTCTGGGGGCAGTCTGGGTCCTTGGTGGAACGTGTGTGTGTGTGTGCGCGCGTGTGTGTGTCTTTGCAAACTCATCTGCTGAGGGCCTTGTCTGGAAGATCACAGGGAGTCGATTTCTGCATCTTAGGGTAGAAGTTGTAGGGCAGGCATGAAGGGGGCCTGGAAGCGACCAGGAGTGGAAGCAGGAAGGCAGACGCACACTGTTTCAGTAGCAGCTTCCTCTGGGCCAGGCTATCCAGGGAGTCCTCTAGCGAGAGCAGAGATTGCATGTGGGGCAGGAGCCCTGGATCTGCCCATACACGCCTCCTGCCATGGCAGGCCCTCCAACACTGCGAGATGAGAAAGTGCGAGGCTCCACCTATTTATAGATGGGGGAAGTGAGGCACAAAGAGACAAAATGACTCATGTGCCAAGGATTTCTGACTGCAGGGCCTTCTCAACTAATGTGAAAACCAGACTCCACTTAGGGAGTCATCTAGGCAGGGGGTGGGGTGGGGAGGGGCAAGGGTGAGGTGAGGTGGGGCTTTTGTCTGTGCCAAAATGGAAAGAAGGAGGAGAGAGGATGGAGGAACGGGGTGGCAGGGCTCCTGGGCAGAAACAGTGACAAAGGCTCCAGTACCTAAATTTTGATACCCTTGTAATCCAGCAAGGGCTAAACTTGGCTGAAAAACTCATGCACAATGAAATTGGAGCAGATCAAATACAGGAAAAAAAAAATGTCAAAACTGGGGCCGGCCAGCTGACAATCAGTATACAGAGCATGTGATCCAACAAAAATAGATCAGAGACTCTTCCCCAAGAGACACACAGCTTAGAGATCCTGGGACCCAGCCCCTCACATGAAAGGTGGGGGGAGAAGGAAATGTCATACCTCAGCGAGAAAAATCAGCCTGGCCAGCAGAGTGGGGCTAGATGCCAGTTCTCCTCATTCAAGTTCATGGTTATCTCACAGCACCCCCAGCCGCAACAAACTAGTTCTGGGCCTAACTTCCAAACCTAAGATAGACATAGCAGGCAAGAAGGGTCATCAAAGTGATTTAGCATGTTGTTTGCCCTGTGTGTTGTGGTGTGCATGTAGGCACACACCTTTGGTTTGGGGGGTGTGTGTGTGTGAACGCATGCTTTCAAGTGAGTACCATGAACCCATAGCATTCCTTAAGTATCTGTGTTGACAGCCTCATTTCAGTGCAGCTCTTAGAACCCACAGCAATGCTGGTCCTACTCTAGCCCCTTTATTTTACAGACAAGGACTGGGCTCCCTAAGGATATGAGTTCGCAAAGTCATTTAAGCCAAGCACCAGAGCAACCTGCCCTCAGATGCCCTGGCTTTTTCCAGGCTGCAAAAAGGAAAAGGGTTGTTAAACACAAGCGTGCTTGTTTCTGCTCTCAAGCACATATTTGCAAAAGGAAGATATTGGGGAGGGAGACCATTTCCACCTTACTACTTTTTGAAACTTATTTGGCAAGGTGCCTGATTAATGTGTTTCTAAAAACGTTTTCCATTTCTTTGGAAGTTTGGACTACAATGACAGTAACAACTGCAGCATCCCCTGCATACACACTGACTGGACGTCCATTATGTACTGGATGATACAGATATTGTCATTCCTGTTCTTGTTTGATTTTGTTTTTTCCACAGAGAAAAAAATAAAGCCGGGAAAGGCTTAGGGACTTTTCTCCAGGTCACAGAAGCTGCCAGGGGCAAAGGGAGGGCCTGAGTGGCTGTTGGACCCTGGTACACTGCTGTGTGCTTCAGCTTATGTGAGGCCTTCTCACAATCCTAGCAGAGTGGAGGGCTGATTTTCTGTGAAGTCTACCCTCGGGTCCCATAAGTGGAGCTGCAGGCTCTGGGTGATGTCTGAGATTACTAAGTCCCTCCCAAACGATTGAGGTGGGTGATCCAAGTTTGCTGGCTAAGCCATTGAAAGGCCTGGATCAAAGACTTCTCTTTAGATAGCTCATCTCCCTGAGGGGTTTAACACACACATACTTGGCCCTAGACTTGAAGAGAACATATTAAGGCTGAGTGTAGGAGGCATGTACCTCAACTGTAGAAAGTGCATGGAATACAAGGCACAGCCTGATGGTGTGGGCCTCTTCTGTGTGTTCGGCAAATACTTATTCACAGCTGATTTCCTCTAGTGTCCCTGAGGGCCACATTCTCTTTCTGTCTAAATGTCTCCAGCAACAGGCAGCTCAGTACCTTACAGACTATTCTAATTGCTAGAAAGTTCTTGTCCTCCTGTTCAACCAGAAGTCTGTCTCCCACACGTGGGCATACTCTAGATCTGCCCTTTGGGTTTGTGCTGAGCCCACTTCCTCCCTACCCAGTAGCATCCTGGCTATTTCAGGGAAATGTTCATTTCATATATTAGTGTACCCCTGGGTGTGCTGAACAGAGTAGTAAGTTCACATGATGTTACTAGGTGTCCTTATAAAACAAACAGACAAGCCATAAATAGCCCTCTCTGGACAAGCCAGGTCCGGCCAGGTGAGGCAGGTGTGCTTCCTGCAAGATGTCCCAGAACTTTCATGATGCTGCTGCAAACTTGGGCTCATAAACAACTGAAATATTTCCCAAACATTCCATCTTTTTTATATACCTTTTGCCATTTTTCTATGCATCCTATGTTTAGAAATGCTTCTCTGTCCATCTCTAGGTTCTTACTGTCACTGTTTGAAACCAGCCAGTCTCCCCTCACTGTTCACTTTGAGACACAGTGTTGAGTGTTGAGATTTTTTCTCACTGTTTTCACTGTCATTCTCTGCTAGGGCTGTCAGATTGAACTGCCAGTTAAATTTGAGTTGCAGATAAAGGATAATTTTGTTATCATAAAACTATGTCCCATGTAACATTTGGAACATACTTAAACAACAAAGAATATCCATGCTTATATGAAATTCAAATTGAACTTGACCTCTTGTATTTTTATTTGCCAAACTTGGTAAGCCTGATGTGGGTGTTAGGCCTGGTGGTAAAACTGCCTCTTGTGATGTCAGCACCCCAGCTCTGAATGCTGGTGTCAAATCCCAGCTCTACTTACAACTCCAGCTTCCTGCCGATGCATAGGCAACAAGTGATGGCTCCAGTAAGTGGGTCCCTCAACCCACATGCAGGCTCAGAGTTTGCCTGACTAGGTTCTGACTATCATAGGTATTTGGGGGAATGAATCAGCAGACAGGAGTTCTCTCTCTCTCTCTGCTTCCCTTGTTCTCCACCCCCCATCTGCCTCAAAAACAAACAATTGTCTTAAATATGGCAATTCTAAATGGCTTCATGTGGCCCATTCCCTTGAAACCACCAGTCCCTTAGCATGAGGCAGACTATTCCAGAGATAAGACAAGGCCAAGACTTTGAAAACCTTGGGAGTCGTTTTCAACCCTGCTTTTTTCCTTTAGCCATTTCAAAAGGGAAGAGAATTATAATTTATGGATGATTCAAGAACAGTCTGAGGTTCACAGATATCAGTAAACTTTCCAAAACTACTAGCAAAATACAGAAACCAATTTTCTGTCCCACACCTCTGTTCACAACTATGAAGTACTTTGAAAAGATCATGAAAAATATGATTTAAAAATCTTTGCTGCAATAGGTCTTTGAAATACATGCATAGTTTTTTTTTAATAATATGCACTTTTCATGAACACTTCGAGTATTCCTTGTATGTTTACATTTCCCTAAGTGTTAATATAAGGAACTAGATAAAAATGCAATTTATAATTCCCATTTCTTGTCTGTCTTCTCCATGAGATTATTAGTAACCCAAAGGGAAGTGCCAACCATGTCCCAGGTAGTTAGTGCAAGTACTAGCATATACAGATGTTCAAAAATGTGTAATGTGTAATGGGAACTGTGGTGCAGCAGGGTTAGTCATCACTTGGGGTGCTCACATTTCATACCAGAGTGCCTGGGATCAAATCCTGTCTCTGCTTTTCCTCTAGCTTCCTGCTAATGTGCACCCAGGGAGATAGCAGGTGAAGGTTCCAGTAGCTGGCTCCCTGCCACCCATGTGTGAGACCAGATGGGGTTCCTGGGTTCTGGCTTGAGCTTGGCCCAGCTAGGCATTGAAGGGGTTAACCAGAGAATAGAAGATTTCTTTATTTGATTTTGCCTTTTCAAAGTAAAAAAAAAAAAAAAAAGACCAAACTAGCAAATGAATGAGTCACATTACTTGGAAGGCTGAAAGAACTAGGTAAACCAACATTCAGAGAAGGAACTCGCCAACTGCTCTGCTTATAATTTGGATCTGTCATCTACTCTAAGCTTTTCTAACCCCGTTACTAAATATGCTGTTCACCTGTGCTAAAGGCACTCGCGTTAGAAGACATGTGTGCAAAACAAGAACATCTAATTGCTCTGACTAAAATAAAACATTTCAGCCCAACGCAAGCTGTCTTCAAGAAGTTGAATGAATTCCCAGAGCCTGCAATTTCTACCAAAGAGCCATCTCTAGTGATTGTGGGGTTGGGACAAATTCTACCAGGTGTTCCCACAGAAGCAGCCTGATCCAAAAAAAATTGGGCAGGGTGACCAAGGACAACCTCGGAAGACCCTGAGCTGCCAGGAGGGTAAGGTGTGAGAAGCAGGGCAAGAGACCCCTAAAGCTCTGACATGGCCACAGTGCAAATGATGAGCCACATAGCTGATAGAGCTCAGCCAGCACCTCCAGCTCAGGGCCTCTCAGCATTAAATGCACCCTAGGGGTTGTCCCTGGAGAAGAAAATGGCTTATCTACCACTTGGCAGCTGTGGCTTCAGTACTTGGAAGGCTTGCAGTGACTTCAGAAGATAAAATGTATCAGAAAGACAGAGAAGGACAATAAGAGCCCTGGCTCCTAGGAGAGCAAGAGAGGGTAGTGAAACTTATGTGGTTTCCCAAGTATGAGTGTGAAGATCTGAGTGACAGTTCTAGCAAGTCTTTAAACCCTAGTATTTGTGTCTATGAAATGGGTCCAAGCACTCCTCAGACACCTCGGAGTCACATTGAGGATTTAGACATCATCCTGGCAGATTTAAAAGCCCTTGGTAGATTGCCTATCACTGGATCAATATGTGAGACTGACATTACAGAATGTTCCCTTGAGCCCTAAGGTCTTCCTCAGCCTGCTGGATCTGGGAGTCGCTGTGAGGGTAGTCCAAAAGAACATCCAACTGGAGAAAACGAAGGGCATTGCCTACACACCCCAAAGCAAAATGTAAATAACCTCAATTGACATAATACACATAGGGTTCCTTTTAGTTATGGAGGAAAACATTTTTTGACTTCACACTGGAAAACGTCCATGTGAGTGGGTAGGAGTCTTTGGAATATTGAACAATCACTTGGCGGAAATGTAATGGTCTACACCTTTAAGGCTCTAGGTGATCCTTTGATTCTGCATGAACACTGCTTTTGCTCTCCTTGGAGCCCGTCAGTGGCGCTGGCCAAGGCTCTTGCTGGCTTTAGTAGGGAACAGGAGTCAAATACACACAGCTATGTTTCTGTTTCATTGGAGAAACTTCTACAGGGTTGTTGTAACTGATTTGCTGGCTGTTTCCATTACTATAAGATGCTAGATGCACTGGAGGCAAATTCACTAACATCAATGTGTTGTTATGTTTATTACTATATACTTATATATTTTACATCAACATCCCAAGCTGTTAAATTTGTGTCGCCTGTGACAAGGCACTAGGGAACCAGATGGACATCTTTCCTATCAAGCTTTGTGTTTGTCCCTCCACCATCACATTTGGTGCAGTGGTTGCTTACTGGCACACTTCTACTCCCACCACTGTTCCCACCTCGACCCGACCATCTCTGATTTCCCCCAGTTACTCAGGTTCACTTCTTGATGTTGTTGGCTCTATGCAAAGGAGGACTGCAAACCTGGGGCTGGCCAGAGGCTCTGCTTACAAATCTGGGAGGGCACAAGGCAATCTTTATGCAACCTGATCTGCCCCTCCTCCCCTCCTTGCCCAGGCCAAGAATAGTTAGTGATCATGTTCTGGAAGAAACCCCACCTTGCAACTGGATGCTCTGAGCCAAGAAAAGGGGGAGCAGTGCTGAAGGCATATATATGCGCCCAAGCAGCCAGCCCAGAGGCAGCACCACAGGCAGAGTGCTCAAAGTGGAAGCAGCCGTGCACCAGTGTTTACTCCAAGGACACATGGGGCTAGGGATCCCCCAGTGAGGAAGTGTTTTGCCACCTCCCAACACTCAGACTTTCTACACAATATACATGTACATGTACCCATGCCCATGCATGTGTATCTACCCATCTGTGCATAGAAATGCTTAAGAATGTGTTTTAGGAGGCAGAGTTTGTGAGTGAATACTTCCACGTGAATGAGCATTTATAAGAAAACAGACAAGTACAAACCCTTTTGTGAACACTGTTCGGTGTGAGAATGCTTTTGAATGAGTAAGTGCATCTTTAGATTCTGTCAGAAATCTGGGTCTCTTCTCTCCTGCATAAACATCATGGTTCCTAATCGCGCTGAAGGTGAAGACCCAAGTCCACAGTGCAACCTCAAAGGCCCTGTGTGGTATGGCTTCTACCTGCCCCTTATGGACACATTCTGTTCCCAGATGAGCCCTCCCCCTCTGCACACTAGCCACACTGACCTGCCCTCTGACTTTCTCATACATGAAGTTTCCTTTTATCATTGAACATCTGCATGTAGTTTTTCTCCCCAAACCTAACACTCTTAAGACATTTGTAGCCATTCATCAGCTGTCAGCTGAAACTTCACTTTTCTGGAGAAACATTTATTGACCTCATAAAATTAGTCAGATTCCCTCAAATACCTGTAAGTCCTCCATAGCTTCTACCACACTTGCCATTTTGTATTTTAGAAAAGCTCTTCCACACAAACTTAGCAGGGGCAAAGAGAAACTGCTTTTTGATAGTCTGTTTACTCAATGGCCTTCACTTTCTAATGGTTTCCATGACATAGTCAGAGCTTAACAAACATGTACCAAATGAAATAAGGCTGTACGTACTCTCACAGGGGAGGGGCCAGCATTTGATCCCGTGTGCTCCTGGGTACCAGTGTGACCATGGTTTCAAATTTGCTCATTTGGAGCAAACAAAACTGTGCTCAGAAATTGCTATGTGCCAACAGAACGCTGTTTAGAATATTTTGTGTCGTACACGTGTCTGTATTCATGTAGGGCTAAACACGGAAGACCCTAGAGGTATACAGACACCCATGTGAAAATGCAGATGTGTCACTTGGGACATGCAGGAGCACCAGTTTCTACAAGAAGGTTTATTTTCTTTTTCATAACTTAAGCGACACATTGGTCATTCTGTAGCCTGTTGTTTAAATTGATGATGATGTAAATGTTCTGTTTCTCTCCCTGTTGTGGACTGTGTTTTCTGGCTCTGTATTTAAGGGGATGTACAATAGAAGTGTAGTGGACACTGGCATGTCCGATGTGAAGACAGAGTATGCCTCTCTGTGTCCAGACCAAAGGAGTTGAATATATCCTGACAGTAGGAAACTTAACTCTCTGACATTGTCTATGCCAACACTGTCGGGAAACACTTCAATAGCAGCATGATGCACTTGTAACTGTTCATGAAGGACCATCCATTGTAAATACCAGAGGAGAAAACAATGTGAGGGTAGAGGAGTTAGGGAGGGGGACGGGAAACCCCAGAGCCTATGAAACTGTATCATAAAATAAGAAGAAGAAAAAGAAAATGCAGAAAATGCAGGCATGTGAATTTGTGTTGATGTAGGTCCTGAGTGCTTTCTGTCACAGCCAAAACACCTTGAGACTTGGTCATTCACAAAGAAAAGAGATTTATTTTGACTCATGGTTTTGAAGGCTGACAGGTCTGGTGAGGAATTTGCAGAAGAGCAAGCAGAAGAGTGGAGGAGCCAAAACATGGGGTGCTAAGAGAGGTGACTTTATCACAACCTGCTCTTATGAGAAGGACCCAACATTTCCCCAGAGTTCCACCTCCCACCAACCCACAAGGGAATCTAATTTGAACGTGAGTTTCAGAAGGCGCAAGCTGCATTCACACACCATGGCAGCATCCATGTGAAAGGCTCTGTGTGTTTTTTTGGGTGTGTGCAAGTGTGGAGGTGTATGTATATGTGTGAGTCATAGTCTCTTTTGCAGCTGGGCGGGGTCCCCTTGGGATTTCTGAGTGGGAGGGTTTATGTACATTAGGCAAATTGATTCATGTAGACCTTGGTATGGTTTGACTTAACTCCAGGCAGGGTTCCTGGGGAGGAAAGGAGCCTATCACTGGAGTAAAAGTCCCTCTTCCTTCCTGACCTCTAGACCTCTGTGCAGTGGGCACGAGAACAAATGACAACGATGCTGTTGAAATGTCATGTTGTGACAAATCATAAAGTTTAATTGCTTGAAGCATTTTATGATTATCTTCCTCTTTGATGGTAATTTTTTGTCACTTAAAAGTTGTTTTATCAGATTACACAAGGAAAGTTAGGGTCCTGCATTTGGAGGGTGGTTATTTGTATGAATGCAGGGCAGTTGTAAAGGATCAGGTTTTAGGTTTCTTACTCCAGAGCAGGAAGACTAGACAGAGGGCGGCAATGAGACCTCCTTGGTCCCCTGCTGTGATCCCTAGCACATCTGCTTCACCATTTGTCAGGGAATTTGTGGCCAAACAGGTATCTGGCCCCCAACTATGATCCTGTTAAGCCAGAATGTCAGAGATGGGAAGGTCAGGAATATGCATTTTCTCGTAAGTTCCCCCAAATCATTTTTAGACTCTATATAGTTTGGGAACCAGTTGCGATAATATACAATAATGTCAGGAAACTCAAACGTAAATCAATGTCACTAACTCCTCCATGATTCTGGGCTTGGTGTTGTGGTGCTTCAGATTAGGCCACCACTTCTGATGCCAGAATGCTGAGTAAAGTCCCAGCTGCTCTATTTCTGATCCAGTGCCCTGCTAACACACCTGGGAAAGCAGCTGAGGATGGCACAGGTATTTTGGTCCCTGCTATCCATGTAGGAAACCTGGCTAGAGCTTCAGGTTTCTGACTTCAGCCTGGCCCACCCCTAGCTATTGTGACCACTTGGTGCAGTGGGGGAAGGGAAAACCTTTTCCTTTGTCTCTTCTCTCTACATTGCTTTGCCTTTCAAATAACTAAAATACCTCTTTCATATAATAAAAAAGATTTTTCTAAAGCTGGCAACCTTACATACTGAATATTAGTTAGCTCTGCAGTCTTTTAGGTTGAGAATGTTAGGTGAGCAATTGGATTTATAAAGAGATGCTGTGGGAAACGAAACAAGAAATGAAGACTGCCTGTTCATAAGCCAAACAGACTTGTAACACATACTGAGAGAACTGTCAGTACAGTGCCTCTTGAAAACAAACACCCACCCACCAGCAGATGGTTGGTGTTGTCGACAATATTTAGAAACATCGAAAGGGATTTTTATAAAAAGAAAAGCCATACAGTACAAGAGGCACAGAGTTGGGATAATGAAGGAAAATTCCCATACAAAGGCAGCTGTAGCTTTTGGGCACAGACCTTAGATGGCAAAACCAGTATGGTGTGGTTGAAAAGGATGTAGGAGTTCCCTAGGATTCCACTTGTTCTCTGTCATTGGTGTTGCTGTTGTGATTTGAACTCTGTTTTCTCTTCCTTGAGAAGTGTACAGATTTAGCAACTCCAGTCTTCCCTCCGTCTGTGCAAGAATAACAATAATAAAACAAGCCAGGGGAGACTGCAGGGTCATAGCCCCTATACTTTGTCTGGTGGGCCCAGGTGCCCTGAGCAAGAGCTAAGAGTTACTGGCTCTGCGGAGGCCAGCCCCACACTGATGTTCTTTCCTGAGAACCCCTAGATGTGGACAGAGATGTGGGCAGAAAAGTGAGAAGAGTGCTCAATTGATTTCCAGATGTTGAGAGCTTCATGACCCAAAAGTGGTGACCTGACTCAATGTAAACCAATGTGCCGTCATGGGCACCTCCCCGTGCCCTCCTACCTGGCAAGACAAACTCACTCAACTCATGCCTGACTAATGATGGGAGACAGTTTCCCAGCAGGTACTTAGTCATAGCCTCCCTAGACAGCGTGGATTTGTCCCTTAGTCCAAAGGACTAGAAATTAATCAGGCCCCTCTGAAAAGAAGCCCTGGAGAAAAAGGAAAAAATATACCCACAACACATGTGCACTCAGGATCTTCTCCCTGCTTACCTCTTATCTAATCCTCAACATTAGACAGACAACCTATAACTGGAGGTAAAACACACAAAAATCTAGTTTAGAAACCTAGGTTTATTCCAGTGGGTTGGGTGAGCTCAGACAACTCAATTCAGCTCTTTATGTCTCACCTTATTTATAGAATGACCACATACCTAACAGTTCTATTGTATAGGGTTTGCTGCCAGCTCTAAACAGTACTGTTTGTGAAAATTGCCAAATACAATGCTGACTGATAGGAAGAACTTGGCCGTGATCAGCCATCATCACCACTGTCACAGCAGACACTCTCTCAGGATAGGAACACACTGTTACATTTCAAATAGTAGGTGTGAGTCCATGTTGTGACTTGAAGAGCCTGTTTTAACATGAACCAACAGGGAGAATTGGAGGCACCGAGCAATGTAGAAAGGACTTTGTGCTGGGAGTTCAGTGGTTAGTTTCCTATGCTCTTGAAGCAGATTATGAGGACAGGAAAGTGTGATTTCAAAGACATGTGAATTCAGAAGCACAAAGTGTGATTTTAAAAAGGAAAGTATAGAAGCACCCTTTCACCTACATGTAACAAATAGTAATGTGTGCGTAGGGTTGAATTCAACTTCAGTGTCATATCTATTTATTCTTGTTCCTCAAAATGGGATCATGGACCACCTGTGTTTGAGAGAAGTTGGAAAAACTTGTAAAATGCAGACCCTTGCATCCTCACCTCAGATCCCCTAATTCAGATGACTGAAGTAGGGATTCCTGGGTGCCATCATGTTTGAAAACTGTTAAAAACCAGGCCCGTTAGTCAGCAGAAATTATGAATCTAGCCCATAGTAAACACTGAAATATAGTTAAAGAGGCAAGGCGTTGTGGTGTTGTAGCTTAAGCCTCTCTCTGTACAACCCACATCCCATTTGGACTATCTGTTTGAGTCTCAGCTCCTGCTTCTGATCCATCTTCCTGCTAATGCACCTGGGAAGGCAGCAAATGATGGCCCAAGTACATGTGTACCTCCTGACCACTGGGGGCAACTTGGGGAGTTTCTGGCTCCTGGTTTCATCCCGGCCTAGACCTGACTATTTCGGGCATTTGGGAAGTGAATCAAAGCATAGAAAATAAATCATTTTGTCATTTCCTTTTTCTCTGTCACTATGCGTTTCAAATACATTTCAACTTGCCATTTGTGAAAGTATTAGCAGTAGAGCCAAAACATTATGAAGAATCTAATTCATTTTTTGCTAAAAAAAAAAATCTGTATACATTTGTGCAAACTGGAAGCATATAACATAAAATGTAAAAATGGTTATCTTATTTTGTGTTTTATTTTCAACTGTTCTCCAATAAGTATATATTATCCATGAAAGAAAAAAAGTGTGTCTTTAAGATAAAATCAGTGCAGCCAGATGTGTAGCACAGATGACTTCCTGCAGTCTTACACGGTTTGGTAGAAAGAAAGAAACACAGGACTCACGTAGACCCTGAACATCATTCTTTAGCGATAATGACAATATAGAGAAGGTGAGCAGCAGGTAACCCAGGCTGTTTGTGGTTGTGCTAGGACAGACCTCAGGTCTGCAGGGTTTGGGGTCAAAGGGCTTTGAAATGCTCTGTACTGGCCAGGGACCTGCCTGCCTTCCTTCCCACCCGTGAGGGTGACAGACCACAGGAAGTCCAGTGATTCCAAGGGTGAAGAAGGATGTACTAGCTTCTGCAGAGGCGACTTTGCAGTTCTCATTCCTCTCTCTTTGGGAGTTAGTAGGTCATTTGCAAAAGGCATGGGAAGAGCAGCTGATGAAAAGGTCTAACAGTTTGGAAAACTGCTTAACCTTATTGCTCTATTTCTGGATGTTCCCCCATGGCCAAGGGCTGTTGAGATCCTGATTTCCCCCGGAGCTTTCCCATTTGGGAATCCAGTGAAACCTCTGAAATCGAGAGGAATTGGAGAGAAGGCCAGCTGGAATTAGGGAGTGTTCTGAAAACTTTTTAAGGATACTTGAAGTCTGTTGCTTTAAAAAGACATGGGATCATAGATCTGGAACAAGACAAGCCTAGTGCCCTGCTCAGTTTAGGAACTTTATGCTTCCCTCTGCTGCAGGCTTCATCTGGGCCTCTCCTGCATGCTCCCCTAGAGAGGATGCTCGCTGTTCTGGTAGACATTACTTGTCCCACCGAGAGAAGCCTTCCTGCACCTTAGCTGCAACCTGACTTCCTAAAAGGCTCTCCTTTATCTCCAGTATTCATGGTCACCTGGTGTCCCACTCTGTTTCCTCAGGCGGTCCTCTACTATTGGAACGTAGGCACTGTTCACTGACTAGTGCTGCTCAGCATTGTGTTCTGCAGGCTGGCCACTCCCAGGGAGAGCCGTCATTACTTCTATGACAAATGTCATCAACTGTAATTGGAAACATAAATGACTATCTCTAATGAGCCTTCAAGCGAATAGCTATATAAATCCAGAGCTTAGACACCGACTACACTGGCCTTGTTATTTCACAGCCATGCAGACTGGGGTCCGCTCAGCAAAGCTGCAGTTACCCAGCTTCAGGGAGACCGAGAAAGGCAATGAGAAAGGAGGGGCTGAGTTCTCCATTCACTCAAACCCTCACTGTGTCGATCTTGATCCAGGGCCCTGTCCAATTCATCCTGCCTCTTAATCATAAAACATGAGCATTTCTCATGCTCTTGAGTATGTTTGGAAAGTTTGTTCTCATAGATACTTCAAAAATCTCTCCTTCAAATTATATCTGTGCTGTTAAGTAGGAATTAGCATAAAGCTGAAGTCAGTAGAGGTTGTACTGCTAATAAAAGTACCATTCAAAGTGCATTAATCTTTTTTTTTTGCTGTCAGAAAATCCTGTTTTGCCCTAATATGCTAGACCCAAACGGACAGCCTATGTATAGAGTCACCTGCCTGTCCAACTTAGGAGAACTTCTCCACTTCAGCACTGAGAACTAACTAAGCAAAATATGGGGTAGCCTGTGTTTCTGCTTGATCCTGCTATGTTCTCTTTAGAATTTCATATCCTCTTTACAGTCTGCCCTGATTCTCTCACGAAAAGATGAAGCAGAGACACAGAGAAGCAACCTAGATAGTTCAGTGATTGGTTTCCTGTCCAGGTCCCTGGCAACCTTAAGTCACATGCTTGGGAGGGCACATTCCTCCCTGCCCCACTGCACAACAGTCTCCCTCTTCTCGCAACAAGGTATTGCATTTCCAATTCTTATACTTGTTCTGGCACATAGCGGAAGCTGCATCATGCTGCTTCCTGGCTTGCATGGATGCATGGCTCTGTGGACCCTGGAATGCCACAGATGTGTGTTTTAGATCAGACTCTGCCATAAGCTGAGTGTGACTTGGGCAAATTATCCAAGTGTCTGAACCTCATTTCTATCATTTTCCAGATGAGGATGGGTAGGCTGCCTATATCCAAAGTCTGTAAACATGACCTGACCCCTATTAGATGCCCAGCACAGTCCTTATCATTCTGTAACATTCCAGAAAAATTTATTTAGTGTTATCAATATATTGATATTATAATGCATATTTTTTCATACTACACACAGCAAGTACTCCATAAATCTCTCCAGGAGTTTAAAGAGTTTGTGGAAAATGAAATTAAAAGATAAGTTTAGTTGGGTGCAGAAAAAAAAATGAAACACCTGCACTGTCATATCCCCAGTTGATTCTGGTCTAGGTTGTTTGGTGATAAGTTCACAATCAGAAAGATCCAAAGATTATAGAAGATCCATTCCTGTTCCCAAAGTCTCTTCCCTGCAGATTCCTTCCGCTAGTGATTGTCTCAGTGGGAGGCCCACCCTGTGGTGCCACTGTTCACACATGTCAGTTTGCATCTCAGGAGAAAGTTCTCATTTGACAGACTCAGAACTTGCTGTCCAGGCAAAGAAAACTTTGTTGATGAATCCAGCACAAACCTTATGTAACCAGCACGTCAGCAAACAGAGGGACGGAGAGACGGAGAGACGGAGGAACACAAAGCCACACAAAAGGAGTTGGAAAGCAGGGAACTGCGACATGCTCAGAGGCACTTGCTTGTCTTTATCAAGTCCTAAACGGCTTGAATGTAGCTGGTTTTCTCCTTTAGCTGAGAATTAAAATGAACAATTCCTTTAACTCTAAGAATATATATATATATTCTATTGACATAGTGTACTAGTGATACTTACTGGTACTTTATACTTACTGCCTAGGACTTACACATGATGACAAACAAATTTCCAACCTTTGTGTCTGAAATACAATTGTGGGAAATTTCTGCCTGGGGTAGCCTGAAAGTCCTGACTGGTCGTAGAGTTAAGAAATCTCCCAAAGTTCTTAAATGTAAAGGATTTCATAGTGTATTCTTGAAATGAATGATATTTTTTTCTCTAGTCTCTACTGCAGATTACTTATTCCTTGAATTTTGTATTAGCAGCTTGAAGTAAATTTTTTTAAAAATCCACTGCAACAAAGTTGTCATGTTACAGCCCCAGGGGGAAAAAAAGTTCCCAGTTGAGGGTAAGGGCATAATGCAATGACAATGTGACTACAAGAATACTGTGGCTCCTGGCAGGGTAGTTTGGTTAGCTGCTCTGACATCCTTGGCTGCTTCTGTTGGGCAGTTCATGCACCCTCCACCCCCTCAGGCTTTTGGTTTCTTCAGGTGTCAAATGCTTTCTGTGGGCTTTTTCATAGGGAGTTCCTGTTGGGTTACAGGGTCATGCAGAAAAGCTGGAGGAGCTGCCCAGTGCAGGAGAAGGGCAGTGTGAAAACAGGTATAAGTACTCTAGGAGAAAGGTAAAAACGCTAAACGCATGTGCTCTCTGATTCCAAACCATACTCCTGGCATTCTCCTGATGGCTAGCGCTTGCCCAGATACCCCATCACCACGCTGAAAGGAAGCAGAGAAGGCCAGTGCTTTTCTGGTTGGGGACCTTGGCTGGGGACGAAGGGAAGAGAGAAATGAAGTCAGGTTCATGAGCCAGTGAAATGGCAATGACCCCTGTGGGCTGATCCTCCCTCCACAGCCCGATGTTGCCAAGGAGGGCGAGCCACTTCATCAAACCTGGGCCAAGCTCTGGCTCAGAACACACAGGCAAAAATAGAAAGGGACTAGGAGAAGAAATGTGTTTACTTTTGTGATTTCCCCTCCTGTGCCTTTTAACAGTAGTGTAATCTCTCTACACATAGGCAGTAACGGCCCAGTCTTTGCTTCTATTGATAACCCTCCCAAACAGCTCACATACAGACCAAAAACCTTCTTCAAGGCTTGGGCTCACTATCTGGGTAGTTGTAAAGCAGATTCAAAGGGATAGCAGGACACAGGGAGAGTGCACTGGCCTGGACTTCATCTTTAAAATTCTTTCTCTCAGGCCCTGCAGAATAAGATACTTGCACCAGACAGAATCTAAATGTTCACTTAGATTTTAAAGTTGATCGCCATGGCTCTCTACTAGTTGCGATTTCATCCCTATAAGGGTATTTAGAAGTGCTGGAGATTTGTTTCAATTCTTACATTGGCAGCTGAAGGGTAGAAGTTAACGATGCTACTCCCAATTCAACAATGGGACAATTCCACAACAGAGACTTTGTTAAGGCTAATAGTGCTGAGGATAGCGAGAAGAGCTAGTGGGCGAGGGAAGAAGGGGCATAACTAAAGAATGGGTTAAAATCAATATGTGCTTCCCAGCTTCTCTCCTGAGGACCAAAACCCTATATTTTCCCTTGGAATCATGGTGCTAGGTTTCAGTAACTTTCTTATACGAACATCTTCCTTTTCCTTAAAATGCCGATCCCTGGTGAAATGAGATGGCCAGGATAGAAATATAAACAGTTCTTAAACAAGTAGTGCTGGGTGGGTGGCAGGGGTGTGTGGAGGGACAGAATGTATGCCCAGAACTCCATTTCTATGAGTCAGTGCATCTGAGGTCACAAAAGAGAATAACAACCCCAGGACAAGCTGAGCTATGCTGAGGGCAGGCGGAATGCATGTGGACCACAAGCATTAGGAGAGAGATACAGACTTGCCACGGCAGAGACAGAGGCAGAGAAAAGGGTTAAGCAATCAGAGCATGTCATTCTTGTACCATTCCACATTAAGCCGCCGGGCAGTTATGACAAATAGTTACCTGTGGTTTCCAGTGGGAGAGGCAAGGACACTCCAGTCAAGGGGCTTTGGAGAAACAGGTGCAGTGAAGTCATGGTCAAACAATTTATTTACTGTAAACTTTAGACTTTGCTCAGGAAAACAACTGAAGCTGCCCCTCAAATCCCTGTCTACAACACCCGGTTTGAGCAAATAAGAGGAGCTGGGAAGAGTCCATGTTCACAGCTGAAAGGTCCAGGATACTCAAGATCCTCAAGTCCAAAGGTGCAGGAAGGAAACATATCCTTCAGATACAAATTAGCAGCAGCAATACATTTACCCCTAATACTTGGCCAATGAGGTAGATACATAGAAAAGTCACCACAATGTAGCAGACCCAGGTCCTCTGGGAACTGAAGCCCTTCGGACATCAACTTACAAGTTCCATGCAGAGAGGAACTGAACTGTACAAGAAACAAATAATCACTCAGATACATTTTCTCCTTTTTACAGCTTAAAAAAAAATTAAAAAATGCAGAAGGATACCTTCCATCTGCACATCTCTATACAATTTTATTCTAAATGTGTTACACTCAAGTTAAATAATCTGTTTAGTGTTCTGTGGCAGGGGTGGGGGTCCTTAAGAAGTTGGAAAGCTGCATTACAGCAGTGAGTCCTTTGTGCTACAGTTCATCTCTCGGAAGTCAACGCTAGTTTTAGGCACAGTACCTTGACAAGTCCCCAAGTCTTCCATGCCTCCGGGGTCCTCGGGATCCTCACACAGCAGCTTGCTTTCCTTTACTTGCTCCAAGTGATATCCGCTCTGCTCCCCAGGGTAGTCAGTGTAATTAGCAGTGCTATTGCTGGAGTAACCATTCCCATAGGCCTTCAGAGAAGACCTGTGAAAGCACAGAAGCTCCTGGAAGGCGATCCTGAAGTCTGGGCTCCGACAGTAGATAAGGGGATTGAAAGCAGAATTGACATAGCCCAACCAGTTCAGGAGGATGTAAACTTCCTTAGGGATGAGGTTGTCCTGGATCACATGCACAATGTTGACAATGAAGAAGGGCAACCAGCAGAGAGTGAAAGTGCCCATGATGATACCCAATGTCTTGAGAGCTTTGTGCTCCTTCAAACAGAACTTGGAGGACCTGCGAAGTCCAAGCCCAGGCCCACCCCTCGCATCCTGCTCCACCTGGCTGAAGTTTTGAGCGTGGAATCGGCCTTCTGATTTGTCAATCTTCCGAAGCTGCCTTTTGGCCACCTGGAAGACCCTGGAGTAGACGAAGACCATGATGACCAAGGGCAAGTAGAAGGATACGATGGAAGAGGCAATGGCATAGGCTTGGTTTGTGAAGAAATCACAGCAGGTCTCCTTGGCATAGCAGTTGATGGCTTCCTGATGGGTGGCCCGGTACCAGTGCATCTGGATGGGCAGAAAGGAGGTCAAGCCGGACACAATCCACACCATCAGAACGACCACACGGGCCTTATTCTTGGTCAGAAGGCTCTGGTACTTGAAAGGAGAAGTAATGGCGAAGTAGCGATCCACTGCAATCACGCACAGTGTCTCAATGCTGGCTGTGACACACAGCACATCGATAGCAGTCCAAAACTCACACCAGAAGTTACCAAAATTCCACATTTTCATAAGGATGTGGCTCGCCCCAAAGGGCACCACAGCAAGGCCCATAAGCAGGTCAGCACAGGCCAGAGAGGTGATGAAGTAGTTGGTGACCGTCTGCAGGCGCTCAAACTTGGCGATGGCTGTGATGACCAGAACGTTGCCAAACACGATGGCCAAGACGATGAGCGACATGACGATGGCCATACCCACCAACCATGCGTTGTCCTGCTCCTGAGTGACGTTGTGGTCCGGTGTATGGCTTCCGTTCGGCGCCAGTAAGAAGCCGCTGCTGTTCCCCGGTTGCCCCATGGCACACTTGCAGGCAGGTGAGCGTACTTGTGGCCGGCTGCACGCTGGCCGCGCCTCAGCGAGCGCGCCCCCAGCGGGGCGCTGCGGGCCGTGAGAGGACTCTTGTAAGCTTCATTCAGCCGCTGTGGGGTGGATGTGGTAGGCGCTTCCACTCAGCGTGTGGGGTGCTCTGAGTTCGCTGTGCCAGCCAGCTCCCGCCTGAGCTTGAGAAAAGCCACCTCTGATTGTGCTCTACCCGTTATGTGCACGGGACTTTAGGGCACTGCCTCCCCAGTGACGTAGGGCAACTTTTGGCCAATGGTGCGCCTGCAGCCCCGAAAGGGCCGGCACTTGTCTCCTCCGCTCCCCTCCCCTTCCCGCCTCCTCCTGGGGCTGTCAGGGTGGGGCTCAGCTGCTCCCTGGCAGGCTGGCCACCACTCCCTCCTGGCTCCTGGGGCTAGCACCCCCTCCCCCCAGGGCTAAAGCTAGGGCTTGGGTGCCTAACAGCCAACCCAGGAGCTGAGCTCATCTGTGCCTACTACCTGTCTGCCCAGGGCACCCGAGCGCATACCAGCGCCCGCGGGAGTTTGGAAACAGCGACCTGAGTGTCCCTGAGAGACGCTCAAACAGGCACTAAGCACCCCTACAGTGGGACGTGCTCAGACTTATCCGGAACTACAGTCGGAGACTCTAGGACACTCCCGCCCAGTGCATGGACATGCACACTTGTGCACGCTCACAAGGAGCCCACAAGGCATTGTCGCCTCAGCCCACGGCTCCCACACAAAGGCATGGGCAGCAACAGCGAGTCAAGCAAACATGCGCACATGGGCTTGCAGGCACTCTTGCGCGTGACCCCTTGTGAGTACTCAGTTCTCCACCTCGAGCTCAAAATCACCATCCCCCCACCCCACCCCACCCCCCCTCTCCACCCTATCACCCTGTATATTCTTTTTCAAACTTTTGGCAAGACTGCAGGAGGTGACTTCAGCAAGGGCCGATTTCCTCAGCACAGTGGCTGTCAAGTACTTCGGGTGCCCTCCTTGGGAACTTAGAGCCACTGGGAAGGTCTTACCCTTTTCAGATTTCGCTGGAACTGGTTGGGGCTGGGTGTATCCCTAGTTTGTGTGGGCAGAGAAAGCTGTATCTCCTTGAGAGTGTCATCTCTCATGCCAATTATTGAAATGCTTTCCTTTCAAACAAAAGTGGCAAGTATGAGGGGAAAAAAAGTCTTTTCAGCTGCCAGACCGTATGTAAATCTCTTTGATTGAACCTTATGAAATAGACACAGTTTGACTGCCTCTGACTTAGAAAAATGGCAATTTCATACAGTTTCTAAGATTCAGAATGTGGTAATTTTTGAAACCATGGAAATGTAATTCTTAAATAAGTCAAACCAAAGCCTTGAAACGAAGGTCCTTGTTCATTAAATATTATCCTTTGCATCTGACAAATGACTTTATTCTTAAAAAGAAATTCAACTTTCAGAGTTGGACTTCATATGTATTAGTGTTGTCTTTGAACAACAAAATATTTCATGCAATTTAACCAAGCATGCTTTGTAGATTGCATGATACTGTTACAATGGCCACCAATTATGGGAAGTTCTGCTATACGATTTTCATACATTATTCCATTTAATCCTTCCCACAGTTTCATGGGGTAAAGTGTGTGTGTGTGTGTGTGTGTGTGTGTGTGTGTGTGTGTGTGTGTGTGTGTGAATGAACTATTTTTAACTTAATTCACAAATAGGAGTCAGAGAAAAATACCTTGCCTGGAGGCTATGACTAGTTAGTGCCTGCTGTTGGATTTGAACCCAAGGCAGGACTGTAAGACCTGTTCTCTAATCTCTTCAGTATGGGGTGTTATTACAAGCAGAAAAGAGCAGAGGCAAAGCATTTATAAATCACTGAATCATTTAGAATATGTTGGTAGTGTTCTCTGCCAGAAAAATAAACTACTTTGGGACATAACTAAGTTGGGTCTTTGTTCGATAACAAAAATTCAAATATCTAACCTACATGTTGCCTTCCTTGAATAACAGAAGCGGTCTTTTTGTAAGACAGATGGCTCACAAAACAAATATTCCCCCCAAAAACCACAAATATTAAAGTTCTATTATGTTCATCTAGTTTGCAAAATATACTCACTGTACTTTCCAAAATTGGCTCTAGTGTGATGCATTTTAGGAAGAGGCAGTGTCTGTTATGCAACAAAGTTTGTTTAAATACATATCCACCATGAATGTGGAACTAAACCATTTTACGCCTCCTTCCTGTTTGTGAAGCTATGGAATAAGCAAGCATATTGTTTACCTTCCCCTAGCGAATAGAGAATGAAGAAAGGCTCTTCAGGGTGAGTGTGATTGCTTGTTTACATAAAACCCTACATTGGAATACTTAGGGAAACAGCTTTCTTAAAAGCATACACAAATATTTCGGATGTATGTCTACCAACCTTGACCAACAGCCAACCTTCTTTCTCTTTCATCACTAAGCTGGAAAGAACTTCAAGATGTTCTTACTAAGAGACTTTTCTCCTGACCTGATTTTAGACTTACAGGATTAGAGAAAGTTTAACTAGAAAGAAAGAGTATAATGGATCATTTAGTTTATTTCCCTGCGTTTGCAAAAGGGAAAAGTGAAGAATTGAGAAGTGTCTGGTCCAAAGTGTAGGGTGTAGGGCGAGAAAGAGTCCAGGACTGCCTTTGGACCTCCTGCTGGGTCTGTCCAACCCCGCTTTTTCCCTAGGAGACTGCCTACAGATGAGTGGTGCTGATGGTGATGTGACCTTGCAGAATTAAGGCTCCAGGAGAATTGGGAAGTTCTCAGTACACTAAATGCACCTTTAACAGATGTAAGAAAGAGCAGGCTCTTCTATGGTGACTGATAGTGTCTAATTGCATATTTTGTCAATCCCTTAAGATATTGATTTGTTGTATTCTGCTGCCAGGTAGGGAGGGAAAAAAAGGAAAAATCCTCATAGTTTTTGGTTTACCTAATGTGTATCTGGATAGGCATTAAGACTTCCAAAGTGTGAGGGAATGTCCTTGCAACATAAGCTGCATGACTTAGGAAAATTTTATTGTGGGTCTTGCTTTAGATAAAAGGCACCCCCATCCTTATGATTCTTACAGAAATATCTGTGCATCTCTTATTTATTTAGAATGTGTATATTTAATAATTTCTCTAAAGCACTGTCTGATCCAATTTACATTAAATGCATGTAATGTAGCTGATATGCTTTAGTAAAGACATTTGTTTTCTATTATCCTACGTCAAAATCAGAATGCATATGTGAGATACCTATTAACCTTTTCAGATTGGGTGAAAGAATATTTAGAACTTGGGTAATTAGCAGTTTATTTATTTATTTTTTAAACATTTATTTTTATTGGAAAGGCATTTACAGAGAGGAGGAGAGACAGATCTTCTATCTGCTGGTTCAAGCTGAACTAAACCAAAGCAAGGAGCCAAGGAGCTTCTTCTAGGTCTCCTATGCAGATGCAGAGTCCCAAGGCTTTGGGCCATCTTCCACTACTTTTCCAGGGCACAGGCAGGGAGCTGGAAGGAAAGTGAAGCAGCCAAGACATGAAATGGTGTCCATATGAGATGCCATGCGTGGAGTTTGAGGATTAACCAGTTGAGCCATTGCACCAGCACTGACAGTTCTGAATGAAACGTCTCAGAGTCTAGTCAAATCCTTAACACTGCACCCACCAACATTCTTGGGGACCCATTTCTAGAGAGGGCAAGTGTACCAGCCACTGTCATTTGCATGTTGTCTAGATTTTTAACTGAAATTCGTCTGTCTTCTGCTTAAGGATCTTAAGATTGCCCCCTTGAGGCCATTCAGTGTAAGTGTCTTTTGTTTTTCTCCTACACTAGATCCTTTGGAAGGATTCATTAAGATTCTTCTCTCAGGGTTAAATAATATTTGTTCCTATGGGACTAAAGTATCCTGTACCATCATGGCAGACTCTTCTGCTCATTCTGTTTCTTGATGTCTAAATTTAACATCACTACCTGGAAAGGTCCTAGGACATGTCATCAGTCAATTTGCAATCACCTTGGCAACCCTGAAGTAGACCAGAGCAAGCAGCAAAGCCTTCCAAAGCGCTGATTATACCAGGTGAATTTAATTTCCTGTTATGCTAGAGTTTTATGAGAGACATGCTAATCAATTCTCCACTTCTCATGAGTCCTGAACTAAAGGAGATGGCTTCCGATTAAAGTAGGGGAGAATTCAGTTGATCATTTAAGGAACTCCTTAATCTAAAAGCAGTCAGTCTTAGGACTGACTCTAGCTCATCTGTAGCAGTTTTTCTCAATGGATATTTTGCAAGAGACTTAAACCATATAGAAAACAATTTGAGGGACTATTCTTACCCATTCTTCCAAGACTGGCACAAAACTGTTATACTCCTAGGGACATAGCAGAGAAATTATTATACACCATGGATTGGATGCCTCTTGGAACAGGCTTGATTCTCTTGCTGAACCTGGGAGGGATTGCTTGGCGTCTCCTTCAGTTATGGGAATGCATGGTGTGTAAAGATGAATGTCTGATGTGACAGCTGTGTATGATGGAAGCAGTTTGATGCAAACAGCAGGGGTAAAAAACTAGGAAATCTTTGGCTTTAGTCCCAGAATAGCTGTCATGTTCTAGGTGACATTAAGTAAGTCATTTTTTTCTCTTTGAGCTTCAATCTGTTGGTATGAAATGGGTGGTTGGGCTTGGTGACCTCCAAGGAGCTTCCTAAAGTGAACAAGCCTGTCACAAGAAGCAAGTGTTCTGAGGGACATTGAGGTAATGAATTCCTGGATCTGAGGTGCTCCTGTGTTTTTGCCAAGCAAAAATTCACCAACATCCTACAAAAAAAAATGTGATTATGGACATTTCCCTGTATTTTGCTATTCGCATATCACCATCAGTTATGTTACTCTGAGTAGCAGGTGTAACTGTCCTACTGGATTATTGACTCATTTTTAAAACTCCAAAATGCATTTATTTTTAAAGAAAATTTTATATCACTGCCATTACCACACGTGGAAAACTGATGTCACTGGCCATAAATAGAAAGTAACCATGAAAACAAAACAATGCTAGTAAATTCTAGCTAAATTTTGTTGCTTGCCAAAGGCCTGAGCCTGAGACATACTTTCTTTTTATTGAAAAGGAAGATTGGAAAGTGCTAGGGAGATACAGATGGGACTTTGTTCATCTGTTTTGAAAAGATTCAAAGTCAACTGAAAAAGGAATAACTCCTAAACAATACATTATTTAATGCAGTATCACTATACATTGTAATGTTTCAGTTAGTTTATTACTCCTAGAGGCATCCCAACACTGAATCTGTGCGAACTGGACACTCTGTTGGGATCACATGGGCTGTAGAGGCAGTGGAATCTGAGCTCCCCTCCTGATTGTGCGAGGGCTCCAGCTGTGGGGCCTTGGGGTGTTCACATGTAAAATGAGGACAGAATCCTTTGAGGGACTAGAAAGAATGAAAAACTAGGTTTGCAAGCAAGGAAGAGAATTAAGACACATGCCAACAGAACACATTATCAGTCTGATAAAAGATGAACAGGATGAGTCAAAGGAGGCAGTCTTTATGGCAGGAGAACAGAGAGATATATGAGTGTGGTTGTGTGGGTGAGGAGATGCCAGAAAGACAATATCAAATTTAAGTCTGTGGTTGGACGCGCAAGTGGAAACTAGACAGTAATGATTAAGAAATAAATACGTTTGGAGTGATAGGTCTGTGGGAGTTGTCATAATGGGAAGGACTTCACTGAATAGTAGTGTTTCCAGAAAACTGTTTTGAATGATTAAGTGAAATAATGCACCTAAAGCAATTAGCATTTATAAGAGAAAGTTTTTACCATTATTGTCCTTAGTATCATCTTGAATTCTCTAGGACAGCTTCAATTTCAGGAAATATCATTTTCCCTAAGGAAAGTCCTTTAAATAAATAAACTGACCTGACAGGAAAGAAAATCCTTTGTACACACCAGATATCTTTATTTGAAAAGCTGAGTTAGAGAGGAAACATAGAGATTCACTCCCCAACTGGCCACAATGGCCAGGGATGGGCCAGTTTGAATTCACGAGTCTAGAACTTCATCTCCAACTCCTGTGTTGGTGGTAGAAGCTCCAGCATTTGGGCTTTTGTTGCCTTCCCTGGTACATTATCAGGAAGCTGCATTAGAAGTGGAGTAGATGGGACTTGAACCAGAGTTCATATGGGATACCAGCATTGTGACTGGTGGCTTACACCACTATACCGCAACGCTACTGCCCATATCAGACTTTTAACAGTGGTAACCTTTGGGGTGGACTGGGAGAGAGAGTCTTAAGCTGGATTTCTAGCATCTGACTATTTGTGTGCAAGTGTTTGAGGAGGGGTGGACTCCCAAGAGAGTCAGTGAGAGAGGCAGAACAGAGAGGGGAAGAAGCAAAGGCCATGACCCAGGCAAAGCCTGACCCTGGCAGAAGCTCAGGAGAAACCCCTAGAACTGCCTCCAAATGCTGGCTGTAAAGCTCTGAACAAGTGACTTAATCTTCCTGTGTCTCACTTCCCTTATCTGTAAATTGGGTGCTACTGATGGTATCTCACACCCCTTTGGGGTTGCTATGAGGATCAAATGAACTACTATCTGTAAAGTAATTAGAACTGGCTGGGCAAAGGCTTAGTGCCAAATTAATGAATGATATTAGACCAGGAAGAGTTGTTGAAAGGTCTATGAACTATGGCACACAGGAAGCCTCCTTAGAGGAAAGAGCCTCTGAGAAGAAGTGACCCAGAGCTAAGAAAGCGAAACCCAAATGGCTTGTGGTCTTGGGGGAAACAAGTGAAGCAGACTGTGCAGCAAGCAGTATTTGCTGGAGCGGATGGAGGAGGCAAGGCTGAAGTGAAGACAAAGTGAGACTGAGACTGGGTGAAGGGCAGAGAGAGGAGCCTGCAACGTGTGCAGGAGAGGATACAGTGGTTTCTCTCTAAAGCACTTGTGCTGGGAGGCATGGTGAAAGCAGAAGTCAAGGTGCTTTAGCTGAGTCCACTCGCTGTCAGGTAGTAGAACATGTCCTGGGCCTGGAGGTTAGTCCACCCACCTACTGAACTGCCCTACTGTGGGTCTCAGTTTCCTTATATGTAAAGTAGTAGAGGTGAGTAAAGTTGCCTTGAAAACAGTGCTTGGGGTCTAGGAGTCACTTAGTGTTTGGGAAGCAATCTGAAACACAATGAGCATAGCTTCTATTCATGACAGATATTCCACAGCAGGACTTGATGTGGCACCTTGTTCTTTCTGTATGAGCTTAGGAGATGAGCAGCTATCACCAGTTTACCAATGGCAAAACTGCAGTTTAATGACTCTGAGCAGTCTGTCCCACATTACACAGTGAGGCACAGGAGGAGGTGGCCTTCTGTCTTGGTAGTGTGTGTACACCACCATGTGCAGCTGTCCAGGTCAGGTGGAAGAGCTGCAGATTCAGGGGTCCAGGAAGAAATACCTTGGAGTTAGGAGCCCACCCTCCAGTTGAGTCTAACAACACTACAGCCATGACTTCAGCTGCTCAAAAGGAGCTTGGAATTCTGATTACGATTTGTAAAAAGAGAAGATGTTAAAGCCATGAGCCTTTGGGTTTTGCTCATACCCCTTCCTGTACACCCACACATGTGCTTGCTAACTGTAAGGCTGAATTAGATGTCTCTTCATTATTCTTTTAGATCACCCCATATATGTCCATTCTGGCACTTATTATTTTCCCCTAAGTTACTTCTATCTGTAACACCCCAACACAGGTCTAGAATATAGAAGGCAATGCAACACACACAGGAGTGTGAAGCTGTGAATTCTGCTGTTCTTGGGCTACTCTTTGAGGAATAAAGAAAATAAAGACATGAACAAAGGTGGGCTCCCACAGGCTGGCAGTGGGATTAACTAGTACATACTCTCGGTTTCCCTGTGGTGCAACAATAGTACAGTAGGGCTCAGAACTTGATTTTGTGGGTGCCTGGGGTGAATTCTGTTTATGAATTTGGAGTTGATGCCATTTCCTCACATAAAGTCTGAGAAGAAAACATGGAGTTACGGGAAGATTCAATGAAAATTAGGTGATCATTAACATGGAATCTTCAGCCAGAATATTGTGATTTTTCAAAAGAAAAAAATGCCTTTGCTGTTTGAGAGCAATTTGGCAGGATTTATTAAAATTTATATAATTTCACCTAAAAATATCATTGTCAGAGAGTTGTTCCTAAAGATCAAGTATGTAGCAAAGATATTAAAAATTTTGTGAAGATTTTAAAAATCCATATGTCCAGAAAGGCAGAGTGGCTAAGTAAATCAGATGAAATCCACATATTTTGACTTTGTAGTTATTAAAAAGAATGAAGTATGAATATATCTAAATATTCTAACATATGGAATTGTCCTCATTGTGTCAAACTGCGTTCCAGAATATATAAAATAATTCTGTGCCATGTTAAAAAAAAAAGACAGGTGTTTGAAAAGGGTGGCGTACCACTAAGCTACTACTTCCAGGTCCTGCTGCAGGCGCATGGCTAGGGTTCCACATAAAGCTGTTTCTCAATGACTCCTGTGGCAAAGCTGGGAAGGACACTCAGATCATGACAGGATGCCTAGTAAGGGCGGTACAATAGTTGTCAAAAGGGAGCTGCCAGCACTCACCAGAAGCCAGGTGGGGGGAACCAGCCGTGTAGGGGAGATGAAGAGATGTCACAGTGAGCTGTATTCACCTGACATCCACAGAGCTTGGCTTGAAGGACTGTGATGATGGAGGGCCCAGTGGAAGTCTGTGTGTGAACGGAGCCGTAAGGGTGCGAAGCTGTGAACTCTGCTGCAGAAACAGCAAGCATCCGGGGGAGCAGGACCACCCAGTATGTGAGCAGTGAGACCCCAGGCGTGTAGAGAGCTGAAGGGCAGGGACTGAGGCTCACAGAAGCAGCATAGGCTGGAGGACAGCTAACAGTGAGGCCAGTGAGGTTTTTTTTTTCAGGGATGCGCCCAGCAGCCTTGTTCCAAAGAAGTATATGAAGGAACAAATGAACTTGGCACAGGGAGTGACATGAAACCACTGCAGCTGGACTGTGTCATGTGCCAGGTCTTTGTTTCCTCACTGGTAAAGCCAATTTTTCTTCCTCCCTGCTCTCAGACTGGCATCCAAAGTCATATGAACAAGTGCACATATCATTTCAGGGCTGCCTGTCAGAGAGGACAGACTAGCAGATAGACACCAGGCAAGTGGAGCCTTCAGGTGGTTCTGGGGTAAGGATGTTCAGCAAGCTCTGATGGCATAAGTTGTGGATATTTGTCAGTGAGGGAGGAAAGTGTGCAGTTAGCATGCAAAGGCCAGAAAAGCAGGAACCTCCTTTTTTCTTCCCACACTGGCAAAGTTTAATATCTTATTCATTCTCAGGGTTGCAGCAAGCCACTGGTAGACACCTAATTAGTGCTCCAACAACAACTAAAACTGAAAATACGTGTACCTTTAAATGCAACAGTCCTATCACTAGGAGTTTCTCTTGCAAACTGGTGCATACAGACTATGAAGATTATACATTCATTGCTTTATCACTGGGCAAAATAATGTTAGAATTGGAAACATTTAGATTTTATCAAAGGAGAATTGCTAATAAATTCATGTATTGATTACTATAGACTAGTATGTAAATATGGATGCTTACTGAAACATTTTTTTAAAAGATTTATTTATTTTTATTACAAAGTCAGACATACAGAAAGGAGGAGAGACAGAGAGGAAGATCTTCTGTCCGATGGTTCACACCCCAAGTGACAGCAATGGCCAGAGCTGAGGCGATCCGAAGCCAGGAGCCAGGAGCTTCTTCTGCATCTCTCATGCAGATACAGCATCCCAAAGCTTTGGGCCATCCTTGACTGCTTTCCCAGGCCACAGGCAGGGAGCTGCATGGAAAGCGGGGTCACTGAGATTAGAACTGGTGCCCATATGGGGTCCCAGTGCGTACAGGGCGAGGACTTTAGCTACTAGGCTACTGTGCTGGGCCCTGAAGCATTATATTATAATCTGCAAAACCTGGAAACATTCAAAGTGCCCTACAGTAGGCAAAGGGATAGACACTCAAGCAATGCATTTGTATTCAGCACTAAAAAGAAACTATCAGGCCATGAACGTACATGGAGGAACCTTAAACGCATATTTCTAAGTAAAACAAAATTTGGAAAGGCTGCATGCTATGGAACTCCAACCCCAGTGATCTAGAATAACCACTATGGAGGCAGCGAGCGGATGAGAGAGAGAGAGAGCGAGTGAGTGAGAGAGAAAAAGACTGACTGCCAGGACAGAAGGGTTGAGGAGTAAGTAGAGCATACAGAGACTATTGTTAGGTCAATGGAACTGTTCCATAAGATACAATATATCTGTTAAAATCTTAGAGTGGACATGAAGAAATAATTCATATATATATTAATCTATTATAGATATATGTTAATCTAATATATATCTCAATATATATGTGGGTGATAACATCAGTGCAGATCACTGGTTGTTGACCTACCACTATGATGGAAGCTGTTCACAGGAGGAGGCTGTGGGTATGTGTGAGGTAGTTCATAAAAGTAATTTTGTGTATTTGCTGTGGAAACCATCTTTTAATAAGAATAACATGAGTTTTTATTTTCACAGGTACATTTTGGAAAGCAGCTCAGAAGCAGAAACGTGTATACCAAACACCGAGGACCCGTAGGTAAGGCCAGTTGCCTTTTACTTTCGTTTTGATACTTGGTTCTCATGTTTGAATTTTTCTTGTGTGCCCTATTATCAAATGCAATTCTGGAACATACTGTCATGGCTACAGATACCCTGATTCCTTTCCTGTGTATCCCCGTGTGTGATTCGATCTAAGCAAAAACCGACAGGAAGATGTGTGAGCCTAGAGACCAGGGGTGGAAATGGGGGAAACATTTTAAAAAGTAAAAAGAAGTAAAAGCAGAAATTATTAGAATTTTAGTCTCACTTTTGGGAAGGGGTGGGGCGGGGAGAAGGTATGTGAGGAGAAAAATCAGGAAATGAAAATGAAATGACAACATCTGAAGAAAAGAGGAAGCTCCGAGAGCGGACACGGGGCTTACTGGTGCCGTCTCCAAGGGCCACTTTCCTGAGTGTACGTGAGTGTGTTATCTTTGCATGTGTCTGCTGATTAACACGGTTATAGATCATCCCGCGCAGGGGAGGCCTGCCTGTGAGGAGTAGCCGTCTAAGCGGAGGCAGCCATAGACAGCAGCAGGCTCTGCGGTAGCAGGCTTGGGCTCCCTGCCTCAAACACTGCTCTTCAGTTGCCAGCTACTTCCTACACCCTGCTTCTGCATGCGATTGTATTTATGCAAACTTCTCATTGCTAGAAAATATTCACAGATATTTCAACTCTTTTTTGGACCAAATAGGAAACAACAAAGAATTTGAGACTATCATAGGAATAGTGGGAAACAACCCTTGAAAATAGGCAGCAGTTTTCACACATTTTTTTAGATTAGCCTGAATAAATATATAAAGTTTCCTTGTTGCCATTTTTACATGCATTGGGTAGAGCAATGTTGATACGGTGATGAGTAAGTTGGACATAATCCCTGCCCTTGAGGGTTTGTAGTCTAGTGTACAGCTGCACAAAAATGAGAATTTTATGTAAATGCTCTCTCATTCAACACACTTTGGTGAGTTACAGTTGTTTGCAAAGTGCAACAAAGCCTGATATTCTCTATTGTTGCATAACAAGATATTGACATAACAAGTGTCTCTCGAGCAAAACCCGGCTGGGGCTTTGTAACAGCGGTTAAGGCCCTGCTTGGGATGTGCACATCCAGTACTGGAGTGCCTGGGTTTGAAGCACAGCTCCATTTCCCTTTGCTACATCCTGCTGAAGTGTACCCTCGGAGGCAACAGGGGCTGGCTCAAGTAGCTGGCTCCCTACTACCTGTCAAGTTTGGTGATTGAGAGTGACAGAGAGGAGGGCTTTAATTCAGGCAAAGGATTTTATTAGAGGAGAGAGTCTGACAAACCACTCCCTGGTGGGATCCTGTGGCAGCACAGGATCACATCCACCTGGCAAGGTGACTGTGAGGGAAATGACTGCCCGTGGTATCCAGTCCTGGGCTGGCATACAGTGCTGGGTACACAGAACTTAGGTGCTGGTGATGGGAGAAGACAGCAGCTCAGTTTGCACATGTGAGGAGTGACCTGAAGCGCAGAGGGTACTAATCATGGTGGGCTAAGCAAGATCTGGGGTTGGTTCCTACAGGGAATTCTAGACATTTCTGAGGAGATAAGGCCAGGATGACCCATCATGGACTCATGGGCCAGCATCCTGCTCTGCCCACACAGGAGACCTGGGTTGATTTCTAAGTTCTTTTTTTTTTTTAATTTTTTAAAGATTTATTTTTATTATTTTTTTATTGGAAAGGCAGATATACAGAGAGGAGAGACAGAGAGGAAGATCTTCCGTCCGATGATTCACTCCCCAAGTGAGCGCAACGGCTGATGCTATGCCGGTCCGAAGCCAGGAACTTCTTCCGGGTCTCCCACGCGGGTGCAGGGTCCCAAAGCTTTGGGCTGTCCTCGACTGCTTTCCCAGGCCACAGGCAGGGAGCTGGAAGGGAAGTGGGGCTGCTGGGATAGAACCGGCGCCCATATGGGATTCCGGGCGTGCAAGGCGAGGACCTTAACCACTGTGCCACCACACAGGGCCCAACTTCTAAGTTCTTAATTTTGGCCTGGCCCCACCTCGGTTGTTATAGGCAGTTGGGGGAAGTGAATCAACAGATGTGAAATCTCTGTCTGCTTTTCAAATAACATACATTTAAAAGGAGATTATAAAAAAAATGAAACCTGCCTCCCAAGGGATCTGTTACGGAGAGATGCAAAGCACTGCTTACTGGGTCTGGAAAGGACTAGAAGCTGAGTAAACACAGCAGCCAGGCAGCCGAGAGAAGCGTTGCTAAGAGGAAAGGGAAACGGGAAGAGCAGAGGCTCCCGCCCTCTGCATGGAGCGCACATGGGCCTGTGTCCAGTGGGGAAGGCAGCCAGGCGGGGATTAGCAAGCCCGGTGAGTGCAGCACAGACCCCAGGAGCCCCAGATCCCTACAGCTGGAGATGCTGTGCAAGGTACTGGAGCCTGATCCTCCTCACACAGTTGTGGGCTGTAAGGCCCACAGGTGGGAAGAACTTAACATCACATGGCAAGTTGGGATCAGAGCCCAGCATTCTCAATCCAGGACTTTTCCCACTGACCCTAGCCTATTCCCCAAAAGGAACATAACAGAAATTCAAGTAGAATGCTTTGGAATCTGGTATATCTAGATTTGCACCCCAGATCTGCCACTTGCTGACTTTGTGACCTTGGAACAGTTAGTCTTCTAACATTAATCTCATCTGTGAAACAGAGATAGTGACTGTAATGATGATGCCGACTTATCTGCAAGAGGCCAACCATGACTTTCTTCCCTCTTGTATGCACATGACATTGCCCTATGAAAAGGTGAGGTTTATGCTTCCACTCCTTGCATGTAGACTAACTTGTGACTGTTGTGTCCACTAAGAAACATAATGAAAGCAATACTAACAAATAGAGTCAGTCTTTTAGAAGACTGGTAACAGCTGCCTGTCTCTCCTTGAGCTGCTTACTTTTGAAGCAGGCCTTCTTTGTGTAAGAAGCACACTGCCCAGAGCTCTCTCCATGCACAAACACGCTTAAACCAGTGATGACATGAAGCAGTTGCATGGACAGAGACCCTCCCTATATTCTAGTCCAGGCAGCCTTCGCAGAATTCCATTTCCAGACATCATGTGGCTATAAACACACGAGAAGCCCCAAGTCAAACCTACTCAGTGGAGCCCCCGCCATACTAAGAGAACACACCATAAAACAATGACTATTACATGTTTTGGGTTTTCCTTACACAGTGATAGGTAAGGGAGGTGCTGAGATCACTGAGTGGCCTCATGAGACAACAGCTCACACAAGGCCTGGGACAGAGACTGCATAAATGGCGGCTTTTTAACTTTTATCAATAAAAACAAACAAATCGCAGACACCTCCACAGTGAGTCTGCACGAGGGGTCTGCAGCTCTAATGGATGCATTTGTAGATTACATTGAATGAATCACTACCCTTTTCCCCCTGACAGCCTTGCTGCCCCTGACAGCATGCTGCACCCACAGCACCTTTATCAGTCCTTGCCATGCACACATGTACGTTCTGGAGCCTAAACCCTTGCTTTCCCTCCGCTAATATCATTTATGCTTTCTCAACTCTCAGTTCTGAGCTTGCTCACCATTTCCTCTGGGAGTCAGCCCCTGCCCTCTGTGACAGACTCAGAGCACTGAGGCCCTCTCCCGCTGAAGCACTGATCTCAGTTTTCCACCTTTTGCTTTTGTTTGCCAGATTGTTCTCTGACTCTCTCTTCCAAAAGGCTTCCCCAGGGCAAGGACAATGTAGTTTTGCCTTGCTTTTGCTTCCCACGATATTGAGCACCCATATCAACTCCTAAAACTGTTGATATTCAGGAAATGATTGTTGCAACCAAGGGAGCAAGCTTTTGTGTTCTTTGTGGCTTTTCTCCTCGCACTGATCTTTTCCAGTACCATCCAGGGGAAGAACTGGTTTCTGAATTGGTTCCCCTTCCCTTCCACTGACCTCCTGGGGAGGTCACTCCACTCCCTCCTTCAGGGCTCTGCCATCCAGTCCACAGTCTGTTTAATCTTTTTGCTATTTTGGAAGGAGGCATCTCTAATACCCAGCAGTTCCTTCTCTACAGTTGTCTGTTATCAACAAGGCACTTCCTTCCTCATACTCAAACAGTGGGTCCCCAGGGCTTCAGCAAATGACAGCATCAGCACCTGCTTGAGTTCTGTACTCCTGCCTGCATTAACTCTCCAAGCTCTCCTTTCCCCACCTCTCCACGTTCCCTCTTCACTGTTCCAGCTGAAGCACCCAGCATACCTCACTTGGTGTATTATATTACTACCTGCTCCAGCCTCTCCCCACTGCAGTCCTACCTTCACATCACCTGTATGGGGAACTTGTTTCTGGGGCTGTCCTGCTTAAGACCATCCACGAACTCTCCTCCACCTTCTTCTTGGCAGCTGATGCAAACTGGTACCACAGGCCACATCTGGCCTACAGATGTCTTTGGTTTGACCTACAGGGTTAAAAAATTCAACTTTAATATTTTAAAATTGAGAACTTCCACATGCAATCCCTTCTCTTAAAAATACTAGTGATCCAACCCCACTGGAAATAGGATGGCAATGAGTTGGAGCTGAGTAGGGGCTGCTTCCTTGGGTCATATGACTTGGAGTTGGCTGTCGCCTCCATCACACTGTAATGTCTCCTGGCTTCCTGGTGTAGTGGTCAGCTGCAGGTTATCATTGTTCCTGCAGCAACTCCTCTCACAGCCCTACCTGTTTATTTTTTCTTCCTACCTTCTGCATTCTTGGTATCCCTTTCTAGTTTATGGTAATTCTCCAGGTCTGAGCATGTCAAGAAATACAAGCGGAAATAACAGTCTCTAACAGACAAGTAACACAATTCACAAATTTCTGTGGTTTTTTTTTTGGACACTGGCTAAAATTATTGTTATTTAAATTTTTTCCCTGCATTTTCTGAATTTCTTACAATATTTCCTTTTGCAAAGCTACAAATTTAAGAAAGGGTCTGTAGAACTTTACCTATGTATATAGACTAAAAAATTAATTAAAATGGAAGTAAAATTAGGAGTTTATTTTGGTGCAAATGTTTTATAATGTATGGAAAGTGTACATTTCAAAAATTACACATAGATTTCAAAATTATTGTTGCACTAAAATAAAACCATATTTTTATTCAACTTTACAGCATTTTTAGTGCGTTCCTACAAAAGACTCGATACTTACCTCTCTTAAATTATTAGTTCTCTTTTGAATTAAGTCACATCAGATGATACTACCACTAATTTATAAATTAAACTTGGTCACCTTTACTCTTTCCCATTATTTTACCTTTTCCTTGTAGTTATTTTGCTGAAGTACAAGTAAATGTAAAGATCTTAAATATATTTAGTGTATTTTTTATAAAATAACTACTTTTGGAAATAACACCTGCATCAAGAAAGCACTTCCATATATATTAACGTGCTGATCCTTCAGGTCTTGACATGGAAGGCAGATGAGAAAACATCCGAGAGGAGGCAAAAATAAATGCCTCCCTCACTTTCAGTCTTTCAACTGGTATGGAGCTGAGCTAAGAATTGGACTCAGTCTCCTTGTGTCACAAGGGAATTCTCAACAGGGCCGTGGAAGGAGACAGGCACTGACAGGAAGCTAGGATAGGAGAAAAGATTGTAGCAGCAACATTTCTGTGAGTTAGATGCACAGAAAATCTAGGCCCTGGGTATGTGACATTGACATGCTGTCTTCACTAAGCCCCCTGCTCACTCCTCCTACCCCTCAATGCCTTCCTCTGTCTGTTTGCTGTTTGGGTTATTTATCCATTTGCTGCTCAAAATTTAAAGTGACATGCACCTTGTAATGAATCATTTTGGGAATTGGCTTGGCCCTGTGAGTCACCATGTTGGAGCAGCTTCCTTCCTCTCCTTTTATTACAGCATGTGAACAGTAGCTGCAGGACCATACGCTGGAAATGCCTCATTCACTTGATGGCTAAAACCTGAGCTAGGATGCTGTAGAGTGACGGCATGATTCAGAAATTCCCAACAACCTCTTAGTGCTTTCCTTGCAAGTCCCAGTTTAGATGGCAAAACCTGTTAGGTCGTCCCATTCCTTTCCCTGCCGTGAATGGGGAATGAAAATCTCATAGGAGGAAAGATTTGTGCCCACTGACGTAGTCATCCTGTGACTATTTTTTGAAATCCAAGGGGTGGACTCTTTCCTGTGTGAAATCAATACTCATTTTATATCAGATTCTTTACTGTGTTGCTTATGATCCTATTGTTTCTTAGCTCCTGCCTGACCTGCTGGTCTCTGTTCTGTGATGCCACTGCTGGAAAATCACAATACCTAGAGTTTCTTGCTGTTTCCTTCAGGAAGCAAAGGACCGTTAGTGCTCTATCACCTGGATCTTTTAGCTTTCCCAAGAAAAGCTGTGGGTATTCCTTCACTAATAGGCCTGAACTCCAGCCCTGTGGGTCCTTCTTTGTCAAAGCATCAATATAGTATAAATATCCTGTGAACTCCCAGTTTCTTGTAAACTTTCCACTTCCTTTCTATTTTCTCAGTCCTATAGTAGGTAGCTGTCGCTTCCTCTAGGTACTCATACCTGGATTTTCTTAGCAGTTAACTTCTGTGTTATGACCTTCCAATGATTGTACAATCAATTCCTCATTTTAAATACCTTTGTTGGAAGTACTTAGCATGATTGCTCATCTTGAAATTAAACTCAAACTTACATTTTTAAAGCTTTTTTGTTAAATTTTAAGATTGCTCACATAGTTGAGAGGGATACATGCCCATGTGGGCCTCTGACTAGGGCAGGGAGGGTCAGTCACAGAGGAAAATAGATGGGACAACTGTTCCAGCTTTTTTCCTCCTATGTCCACAGAGGGGAAGGGGTGAGGGCCACTCCTTGCTGTCAAACTCATAAGCACCCAGGGATGAGGACAGTCCTTTGATAACACCTCAGAGATCCTAATGTGGAGAAGAGTGTTTCAAGGGTGTTACTTGAGTGGTTTTGATGCCCTTAGCCACTTCCTTTCCAATAAGTCCCCAGACCTCTTTTCCAGGCAATCTGCAGCACCCCTCAACCCCATTTGGAGACTGGAGTGGCCTATCCTGGTTCAGAGTTCTCTGCCTTCCCCACTTATCTTAAAAAAAAAAAAAGCAGCAGCAACTATGCTGGCATACTGATATAGTTAGTACAGATTGGCATTAGCCAGGCCAGAATGCACACCAGCTACTTTTCTCCCAGCAGTGTGATGCTTACCTAGGTACAAGGCATCCTAGGCAGTTAGCTAAACCTTGGGACTTACATGCTATTTTTAAAATATTATTTTCTACATTTTACAGAGTTCTCCTTCTAAACATCAATACAACCATTAAAAGATGTGATCTCCAGAATATGGGAGAGACATTAACTTTACTTCATTCAACAAATATTTACTTAGGGTCCCTCTGGATTCTGGAATACAGCAGTAAGCACTCCTTGTGTACAAGGAGTTTGAACTCATGAGGGGAAAATCTGTCAGTGAATGGACAAGTACAGTGCACCGTGATGAGTTTTCAGTTGTAAGCACATGAGAAGAACATAAGAAAGCCCCCAACTTAAATGTTACAAAACTCATTAGTTATATGGCATTTACTGAGCATTTATTGAACATCAGATAGTGAGTGATACAAGAGTAGTAACTTGGGCCTGCTTGCCTTGAACACACTAGGATCCCATATGGGTGCCGGTTCTAATCCTGGCAGCCCTGCTTCCCATCCAGCTCCCTTCCTGTGGCCTGGGAAAGCAGTCGAGGACGGCCCAAAGCTTTGGGATCCTGCACCTGCTTGGGAGACCTGGAGGAAGCTCCTGGCTCCTGGCTTTGGATTGGCTCAGCTCTAGCCATTGCAGCCACTTGGGGAGTGAACCATTGGATAGAAGATATTCTTCTCTGTCTCTCCTCCTCTCTGTATATCTACCTTTCCAATAAAAATAAAAATAAAAATAAAATAGTAACTCAAATAATTTTCATGACAATCCTAAGAGGCAAAATATTTGTGAGGACTTCCCCAAGAAAGTTTAATCTAACTGAAACCTTACAATAGATAGATAGATAGATAGACAGACAGACAGACAGACAGACAGACAGAATCTTCCATCCATTGCTTCACTCCCCAAGTGGCCTCAATGGCCGGAGCTGAACCGATCAGAAATCAGGAGCCAGGAGCTTCCAGGTCTCGCAGAAAGGTGCAGGTTCCCAACAATTTGAGCCATCCTCTACTGATTTTTTTTGGCCACAAGCAGGTTGCTAGAAGGGAAACAGAGAAGCTTGGACATGAACTGGCACCCATATGGGGATGCCAGCGCATGAAAGGTGAGGATTTAGCCACTGGGCCATCGCACCAGGCCCAATTAACACAACCTAATCTAGCCACTTCTTCTTGGGCTCAGGTAAGTGAAGAAACTTGCTTTAAGTTGCCAGAGCAGATAGATGGCCCGTTTCCACTGCTTTCTATGACCCCTCAAGATCCTAACTGAAGCATAGCACAGTTGTACAAGAAAAATGGGTTTCAGGAACCACCAGACTTAGGTTTAAATCTGAACTGTAGCACTGGAGCTGGTTGCTTTACTTCTCTGACCTTGTTTTGCTCACCAATTAAACAAGACTAAAACAAAACTTTTGAATTTTATTTAAACATTTATTTAACTCTTAAATGAGATAGTTCAGTTAGGTACTATATGAAGGGGCCTCGCCCAAAATGAATTCTCTCTAAATATTAGATATTGTTATTCCTTCACAAGAATCACCAGTAGGCTTTATATCTTTCCTTTTAGTTGTCATGAATAATCCTCACTTTAAGTTTAAACTATGGGCATGGTGGCAGTGAGCATTCGGTGCAGTGGATAAGAATCCAATCAAAAGTGTCCATATCCCATGTCAGAGTGCATGTGTTCAAATCCTGGCTCGATTTTCAATCCATCCTCCTACTAATGCATATCATGAGAGGGAGGCAGCAGGAGTCGGTTCAAGAACTGGACTTCTCACCCATGTGGGAAACAGATTCAATTTTGGCTTCATAGTTGTAGCCTGATCCAACTATTGGGATCATTGGGGAGTGAATTAGTACGTGGAATATCTGTCTCCTTTCTGTATACATATGTACACACAAAGTGTAAGTTATGGTCAATAGTAAAATGCCAGGAGGAATGTTAATATATGTGTTAATATAGTAACACATACAGAGTGCCTCTACAGGAGAAGACAACACACACATAGAAATTATCTCTCATTTTCCTCATCAAGTCTTGTTTTCCTTATATGTAGAGCAGATGGTTGAACTTCTAATTTTCATGATACTGTCTATGTCTGACATCTTATGATTCATCCCCTGTAAGTAGATTAAGGCTAAAATTGCTCATGTTGAGTATAAAGGGAGAAGTGGAAAGGAAGGAGTCTAGTATGCTAACTTCTTTTCCCCTCCCCTGACTGTAGTTAATTACTTTGAAGTTAATTTAAAAAATGAATAGCCAATGCTTACCTGCTGCGTAGTAGGCCCTGTGATAGAGATGATTTTGTGTGTGGGAGCTTGAGTGGGTGGTTTTTCCGTGCTTCTTTTTGGAAGAAGTATGGATGATGCTCTCTAGAGCACTGTATTAGGTCCTAAATTCACACTAATTCCTTATGAAGTCTTTAGAAAGTAATTTTTCCCATGTCTCTTTCCCAGCTTCAAGCAGTTGATTGGTAAACTGGTTTACAGATGCATAACCCTAATCTCTGCCTTTTTCTTCATGTGGTGTTCTCCCTGTGTCCATGACTGGCTTTGGGAATAAATGTCCTCTTTTTATAAGAGTGCCAGTCACGAAAATGACTGCATTTTAACATGGTCATCTGTAAAGACCCTATTTACAAGCAAGGTCATCCTTATATGTACAGGGGGTTAGAACTTTTTGGGGCGGTGGGGGGGGTGAAACAATTCAATCAACACTAAGCATTCTTCAAGCCTCAAACAATAATCTTGAATCTTTTGTAAATTGTGTCAGAATAGACTCTTTTGGCCCTTGCTTCCCATGGAATTCAGGTCACAGTTTCTGAGTATCCGAAGTCTATGAGATCTGACTAAGATTTCATTTTCATTTCTGGTAGTTACTTCTTTACCTGCTCATGGTAAACTTGTGGTCAATTAAAAATATTTATCACATTACTTGACAAGTCAGTTGATCAATGTAGTGTGTAGGCAGTGATTTTTGTGATACTAGTCACCAAATAGCGCAAGTGTTTCCAAATGATTCATCTTTGAACGGTTCCACTGGTATCATGAGAACTTGAGTTATTAACAACTTCTGATCCATAGATAATTTCTTTGTCAGTTCTCTAAGACTCCAGGATCCAGTTAAAAGGTAACTCTATCCTACCATTCAGCCCCATTAGTCATAAGCTGTGAGAGGCCCCTTGTCTGTAATCCTTGTGAGTAATCTGTCCTACCTTGGCATGCATTCTTGCATATGACATTGAATATCTAAGCTCTGTATATGTAATATATTTGCTGTGCAATTTTAAGTATGTGATATTCACAAATCACACTTGTACCATTTTAATTCATGCAATATATAAAAGAATATTTCTTTATGAGTTTTAAACAGGAATCATATTTTGTTAACACACTCTAGTGGGTTATTTTACAAATGTCTTAAAATGTTTGGGAATCTCTACCTTGTTCTCTAGTTCTAAATAGTACATAAACAGCAATCTCATATTTTTTGGTTATAAATTTTCTTCAGTGGGTAAATTTACTCTGATTTCTTAGTAGCCAGAAATAGCTCGTTTCTGGGTTCAGGGTCTATTAAGGTTCATTAAGCATTGCATCCTAGTGTGCATTTCGGATATATATTAGTCGATTTGAAGCTGAAGTCTTTATGCTATAGTTTCTTACTGTGTGTTTTATGTGGAAGGAGTCCTGTGGTTAAATAAAACTTAGGAACTCTGCAGACGTCAGCCCTGTATGGAAAAGATCAGATGCAAATGAATGCTCTGAGAAGTGCTCCAGTAAAGGGCTCTGATTATCACCCAAGTTGAACACAGTGTTCCTACATTGACCCTACCCTTGGTTGTGTAACATTTATTTATATACCAGGAGATTAGTGTTAATAGAAATGCTAACTTATACAACTTTCTGATTTTCGACAGTCTACATGAGCATGTATGTATTTGCTTTCTCCGCCAGAATATACAATCCAACAGGGAAAGGAATTTGCTGTTCCTCACCCTCTATCTCCAGAGCCCAGAAGAATGCCTGGCACACAATAAGAATTTAAGAAATATTTATTGAATAAGTAAAAAAAATATTTAGTCAAGCTTCAAATTCTGGTTGCTCACATATCTTAGTCGGAACAAATGAGCCTCTATTTATGTTTCCCTCCCCTAGAGCTCATTGTAATCAGTGAGATGGCCGTTACTATTTCTAGTATTTATATTCATCTCAACAAACCAGTTAGTAGACTGCAGGTTAAATACCAAGTGTTTAGTGTATTATTTATCATCCCAAAAACTCATGTACAGAAGCACAGGACCTGAAGGACAAAAGACACTATTGGTATGACTCTCTAGTTCTGATTAGCTAATTCAACTCTTTAAAATACTTGACATTTTTTTGGTTCAGTCTGATGGTAATGAAAAATATGCTTTTTGATATTTTCTAGAACAAAGTGCTATTTTTAAACTTCCAAAAATTGATCTTTGTGAACAATCTATGTAATCTCGATGACTACTAAATATAGTTCAGGCATATCCTAATTCACAGGCATTGTGGACTGAAAAAGCTTTAGATTATGCATTAACCTGACTACTTGAGGGATCAAGAATCACTTTGAGAACTCTGAAGATCTTGAGTAAGCCTTTAAAAATAAGAAAGGTAATGGAGGATTTAATAAATATTGGATTGAATGCATCAGTAAATGGAATGTATTCAGCTTTGACATTCTTTTCAAGTATGACAGCTAAAAATGCTATCCTTAAAAACTGCATCCAAGTTCATGCATTGGAAACATAATTCCCAATGCAACAGGGTTGAGAGGTAGGATCTCTGAGAGGGGTCATGCTCTTAGGAATGGATTGTTATTATGGGAGTGGCGTTGTTATTCTGATTGTGGGTTTGTTGCAAAAGCCCTCTTGCTCTCTCTCCTTTGTTATAGAAGCACAAGATGAATTTAGGCAGCAAATCATCTAAGTTTTCCAAGTCTAAGCTTCTTTGACTATAAAATGGTGTGATGATAGTAACATTTCCAGCATAGAACTGTTGTTAAAATTCAATGAGCAATACATGTAATATCTTTGGTATGGTAGTAGATACTACTGTTTCGCTTTACTTTTCATCACTAAGTTCCTTGCTAGCACATAGGTAAATATATTAGCTAGCATAATTTCGAATTCAGTCATCTCCTTTTTGTTAAAGCTTGCAGTCTGATCCTTTGTTAATTAGTCACTGTATATCCTTTCAGAGCCTTTTCTTTATCTGTCAATCTACAAGCAATCTTAGAAATAGTCGACATATAAGATATGTTCTTGAGACAGAGCATTCATAAATAAAGTAGCCAGAAAACTAGGAAAACTATGAGCACTGAAACTCTACTGAAAACGAGAGAGGTCTGGATAGGTCAACCTTACAATGTTAGGTACTTTCTGACAGGAAAGAGGAAGAGGAATGGGCTCCACAAGGAGAGGGCAATGGGGAAATATTTAGAAAGGAGTGTTATGGTAAAGGGGGGCGGGCTGGGTTTGTGAACAAAGAGCAACATGTGACAAGGTGAAACCAGGGAAGCAATATGGAAGAGTCCAGTAGGACATGATGACCATGAATAAGTAGGACAAACATACAGTATTGATTTTCCAGCCTTAGCTACTGGGGTGGCACTGTGACAGAGAAGGGAAATCCTGCAGCAGGGTGGAGGGTGGAAGAGGAAGTAGATGATGCCGTTAGGAGGAAGAATGGCTCTTGAATGGCTCCCGACCGAAGGTGGGGAGGTGAAGGTTGGAAGGGATGAGTAAGTTGAATATTTGGTTTAAGAAAGAGTTGTTTTCCCAGCAATCAGAGATGCAGTGGGAGAAGTATAATGCCAATGACTGAATCTGTTATGCACACAAATATGCTGATAATAGGTACTCTAAAGCATGCCCTTGTCAAGCAAAACCTCTGATCCTCACTGTGGTTCACTGGGACCAGGGTCACTTTGAAGCTTATACAAAAGCCAAGTTGCCTGCCCAGGTTTGCACACCTCTTAAGAGGAGAGCAGAATTTCTATAGAGCCCATTGCTCAATTTTTTAGGTTTCCCATTTTTAAAATAAAATTTTATTTTTGATGATGTTAACATAGTTGTTTAGGGTTGGAATGGTTGAGGACAACCGGAAAGTGGGTGAGCCCTTCTTTTTCTTCTTCCTGTATATGGGGGGTAGGTGTGAATGATAAGGGAGAAGCTGCACTCAGCTTCCCAACCACCTCAGTACCCGGGGCTGGGGAATGACCATCTGATGTCATTGCAGGGTCCCCGATGTGGAGCATGCTCTGAGGGTTCTGCTTAAGTGGTCTTGATAGTTATGAGATGCTGTTGATCTCACCAATCCAAGGATGAGGAAATCCTTTCAAGGTCCAGTGGCTGACACAGTCTACCTTAGAGTCTCCTAGGGCTTCCCATTGTTTAAGAACTGGGTGGGCTAACATACATGCCAGAGTGAGGCTGGGCTAGCCTTTCTGACCAACTCTTGAAATGAGTCATGGCCTCAGAGAGGAAAACTGGGAAGTAAGGTTAGGGATAAAGGAGAGCAAGGGTTCTTCAGGATGAATTGAGGATTCAAGGAAAGAAGAAGTTCAGAAAAAGCACTGTGGGAAAATATGTTAAGGAGAAAATATGAGAAACAAAAGGCTTGGCTCAGAGGAGCAAGAGGGGAGAGAAAGTCATGTGAGGTGAACCTTGCAGAGCTTCCGATTTCTTACAGGGCAGCCGTTTTGAAATCTGAGATGAATTTTCCTATCTCCCTTCTCCGAGTGGATGACACTATGTTCTGATGCCCTGCAAAAGTATAGTGAAATTGTGGCTTTAGGTGAACAAATGGTGTGTTCAGTGTGTCAGAGATGAAGGCCAGACCTGGGTTCAAAGTTCAGCTTCTCAATTCCTAATTGTGGTACAATCCCAGTGTCAAAACAGCTTTGTTAAATTCTGGCAGCCTGTTAGAAATTATACGTAATTCTATTTAACATATAAAATGGCTTGGAAAATGTTATTGGTATTGAAAGAGGTGTATATAAGTTACGCAGTTGCAAGCATTAGGTAGATATGTGGCTACTACTACTTCTTACTACAGTTCAAATAATGATTTTATACCAGAGTTCTTTGGGTTAGTGTCTTGCTTGTCTTATTACCATTTCTATAATTCTCTGAACTCTCTCACTTTTCACTGAAGGACACTTAGCAATTTTACAAAGTGTTTTTCACTTACACTGGCTGTCTTAAATCTTCTTTGACGTGAGTCTTGGGCTAGATACTCTTATGGATGAGGAAGACTGATAGGAAAGACTTGATTTCTTTAAGACTCAAGGGTCTTCTATCCCTAAAGTATTTTTGAAAACAAAATGACAAGTATTTACTTTGCCAATATCCACAGAACTATATTGAAAAAAAAAAAAAACAGAAGTAGGAGTGGCTATACTGGACCATGTGAAAAAGGCTACCGTGGGAGAGGGGCACAATTTGAGAGGCAAGGGTAAAGGGTACCTCAAGATAACCCACCCATGCTCATTTGGGTAAGTCAGAATGTCAAACAATCTTAAGTCATTGGGTTATTATGAGGATGAAAAGAGATAGTACATTTGGGTTGGTTCTAGTTCAACACACTAAATTAATTATGACTTTTATGCAGTCTACCATGGATATATAAACCACCTATTTAATGTCCACTTGTTGGTAGATAAAGTAAAATCTCAAAGTCTCTTGGAGCTGAGTCTAGTGGTTACAGACCAGAGGCTGACTCACAAATGCTGTTTCCAAGATGAGTCACTCTGTATCTAGCGTTGTGCTTTAGTGATATTCAGACATTGTGAAGAAGGGAGATTCAGTGGTGGGCTTGAGGTAGGCATGGGGCTGATAGTTGGTTTTTACCAGGTCAATGAAGACCACACAGTGCTTCACTGGATGACTTATTTCCATTCTTTTTACTCCCAATAGTTATATGTGCCTAGTTCTTTTCTTCTGACTCCTCAAAATATATAGTTGTTATAGTTATATGAATCCTAGGAGGGTCTCCTTCCTCTTTGATCATCATTCAAGTCATCGAGGAAGCAGTGGGATTGTGTCTGGTGTCTATTGTTTACTCAGCTTCAGTGTTTAAGTTCTCAAGGTTGGGGACTAGAATTCCAGGTGTGTTCTTTTTGTGCCAAGGAGAAAGAATGATCCACTCATCATGTCCACATCTCCTGGATCCTGACACATCATTCTGTCATTTATGACTGACTCCCAGGACACCTCCTGCCAGCCAGTTGTTTTCCATTTCACCTATAGCTCTGCCAACCTCTGGGCATAAGGAAAACTGCCAGTGCTGGAGAGCTTTTCAAAGGATTCAAGAAGCCTGAGGGCTGCTTGCTTCTTCAAGCCCTAGGTGACATATCAAGGGCCAGAAGGGTAGTCTCAACTTCAAACAAAACCATTTATCAGGAGTCATTTCCCATTTATGGCTGATTGTTTTGGTTACCAAACAGACAGACATACATGGAATTGTATTTTTCCCTTTCTCTCTCTGTTTTTAACAATGAGGTGGAGCCCTTGTGGGATTAACTTAGAGCTGTGAGTCACTGGATACAGGGCATGTTTCTATTTGTCGTAGCATTTTATTAGTAGTAGTACTGAAATATCTAAGGCCTTGTTACAGTCCAGTTAGACCATCTCTGGCCCCATAAATGACTCCTATATCCTTGTGCATGTCATCAGCATCCTGAGTAAAGGCTACACAGTCATTCTGTAATGCAGGACGTGTGCACCTGACCAGCTGGCAGGCCTAAACTGTTTGAAATTATTGAAAAAATTTTGGCAAGGAACAGATGGAGACAGTGGTTCATTGACAAGAGTTATACAGAAACAGCAAACTCTCATTCACTGGTTCACCCCTCAAATGGTTGCAGCAGAGGGAGCTTGGCTGGTCTGAAACCAGGAACAAAAAAACTTCTTTGGGGTCTCCCACATGCATGGCAGGGGCCTAAGCACTTGAACCATCTCCTGCTGCTTTCTCAAGCCGTTAGCAGGGAAACTGGATTGGAAGTAGGTGGCAGCTTTACTTACTAAGCCACAATTTCATCCCTGGAGAAGTAGGAGTTTTAAGTACAGTTACTAGCAATAAGGTAAATGTAGGTCAATTATTTTATGCTTTTAGCAGAGTAGGGTGACTGCAACAGGAAAATATAGCAAAATGCATCTGGCTTATCAGACTTGATCAATTGATAATTACTGTCTGATGCGCTATGCTGAGCACTATGGGGCATCACTGAGGCCCTGTGCGAAGAAACTCTGGGGAAGGCACAGCACTGGAGCTCACTGAAGAGTTCTGGGTTTGATTAGCATTGTCTTCCATGGTCTCTTGTGGAGGAAGGCAAGGGAGGGTATCAGGGGAGTGGGCACATCCAAACATTCTGGCACTAGACAATCCAAAGTCCCACCCAGCTCCAAAAATGTTATGGTTAGAAATGAAAGAAAATAAGCTTTCTTGAATCTTTCACCACATCACTTTTCTCAGTTGGGTTTAATCACAAGGGATCTAATCTTTAAACACGACCACATTACGGGCAATGTGAATGTCTCTGGGACTTTTGTTACATGCAACACACATTAAGTCTGATTTAAATCCCAAATAAGAACTGTAAGAACTCCAAGAGGCCATGGAGAAGTGTGCTGCAATTTTCAGGGGGCTAGACGTAGGATTGGGTGAGCAGTGTGTACAGTTTTGAAAAAAACTGTGTTCCATATACACTGACTGTTTTCATGCTATAAACTGCAAAAAACGACTCCCCTCTTTTCCTCCCCCAACTCTTTCTAGAACTTTGTTCATATTTGGTGCATGTGTTTAGAATGTCTAAGAAATACTGCTAGCCATAAAGCACAGACAGTTCTTTGAGAAGCATAAATGATGTTTGGACCCAGCTTGAGAGAACTGGCTTGACAGAAAGAAATATAGGAGATTTTGTTTGGACACAGATGCAATAAACTCAGAATTTGGGGGCTGCTAAAAAAGCTGATCTAATGTTCAACCAAACAATCTCCCCATACTTTGCTCTATCAGGCCCACTTGGGACATTTATATTCATGACTGAGAAGTCACTTTAGGAGAGTAAGATATTTGAACCATGTGTGATTATGTTGTTGAGAGATTTGGGACAATAGAATTAAGTCATCAGATGATGTCAGGATTCCATCCGAGTTCTTTCAACCCAGTCCTGCTTCTTCCATACGCAGGTGGGATTCCTTCAGTGGCTTAGGTTGGGTTCCTATCAGAAACAGCCATGAAAATGAAGGAAATGAGAGGCTGAAAGAAGCTGGTCTATGGTACTCTCACAGTAGCAGCTTCAGCCCATCCCCTGAGGGAGCCCTGGAGCTGAGATAACTCTGCAGGGATATCTCCAGTTAAAGCAGAACACCCAGCTAGGTCTTTCTCACCTTAAATGGACCAGTTATTGGTGCAGGATGGTTGCACCCACAAAGGCCACCATCATGGAAAAGGCAGTGTCCTTTTCCCTGGGGACTCCACTGTGAGCCTTCAGCAGGAGCACGCATGGCACATGGGGAGCCTCGGTGCCAATGCATCAGTTCTGTTCTTCTGGCCTGTCACTGTACCCACTACTGTGGAGGACACATGACTGCCATTGGCCCTAGCCCTAGATTTATAATGCTCTGTCTCTGAAACTTCACAGGGAAGATTTTCTGTTTGAGCTTCACATTTTAAAGTTTCTGGATTGGCTTGAGTCTTAAACTCTAGCCAAAGACTGAAGAACTGTAATTGAACCACCCTGAATCTTGCTGATCATTGTGGCAAGACAGATGAAACTGGGTAAATGTACAGAAAGGATGCAAGCACTTCTTTGAGGGAGCAAACACATAACTTTGATTCATCTGCCGGAGCTCACTGGTGCATGAGACGGCAAAAAGAACTAGTTTGGCTCTACAGACAGTCACTCATTTTTTTTTCTATGTAATTAAAATACCTTCCATGAGGAAGGAGTGGTTATCACTGGAAGTATTCCAGCAAAGACCATATGTATCTGCCCTGCCAGTGGTGCTCTGCAGAGGCTTCTATTGTTTGATTACCCGTGAATTAAATGAGAAGCTTCACACCAACACCAACACCAGTTTGGGGGCTCCATTACCAGAGAGGCTAACCTGGTAGATCAGGTAGGCAGCCCACAAGTGTGTGTGTTTTAAGACTTCCCATCTGGGTTTTATATGCTGCTGCATTTGGAAAAGCCAGCATATGAAGCAGTTTGTTTTAGCCAATTGTGTGCTCGGCAATCGAGCAGGGAGTATAAGATAAAGGAATTGTCCTAAAATAACTTTAAATCTACTAGACTCGATTTCTAGACTTTCAACTATAAAGACTTATTGACACTACAGATTTTCTAGGGAAAACAAAGCAGGAAGTTTCTATTTTTGTTTGTTGTTCCAGACATCTGCTGATATTTCTGAATAGGTTTGTGAAATCTTTTATTTATAAATGCTTATCCAATCCAGCATGAGGATACAACTAAGCTAAGGGTAAGAACAAGAGATTTACATTTGGAATATCTAGAGTCATGACAGGTCTCTTCTGAATGAGCAAAGGAAACCATTCTTCTCTCTTAAAGCGCTTGATGGCGCAGGTGTCCACCTCGCACACTTGGGGGCCTGAGTTTGGTATGTTCTCCAGACTGCAGCTTCCTGAGGTGCCTACCATAGGGGCAATGGTGAGGTCCTGTTAACCAGGTCAACATAGGACACATGGATTGAGTTGCCAGCTATCTTTGTTGTTGTTGCTGTTGTTGTTTTTAAGATTTATTTACTTTAGGGCCTGGCGATAGCATAGTGGTTAAGGTCCTCACTTTGGACGCGCCAGGATCCCATATGGGCACAGGTTCTAATCCCGGCAGCTCCACTTCCCATCCAGCTCCCTCCTTGTGGCCTGGGAAAGCAGTTGAGGCTGGCCCAGAGCATTGGGACCTTGTACCCACGTGGGAGACCTGGAAGTTCCTGGCTCCTGGCTTCGGATTGGCACAGCACCAGCGGTTGCGGTCACTTGGGGAGTGAATAATTGGAAGGAAGATCTTCCTCTCAATCTCTCCTCTTCTCTGTACACCTGGCTTTGCAATAAAAATAAATAAATCTTTTTTTTAAAAAAAGATTTACTTACTTTATTGGAAAGGCAGATGTACAGAGAAAGAGACAGAGAGAAAGGTCTTCCATTCACTGGATTATTCTCCAAATGGCTGCCACAGACTGAACTGAGCTGAACTGAAGCCAAGAGCTAGGAGCCTCTTCCAAGTCTCCCACGCAGTTACAGAGGACCAAGGACTTGGGCTATTTTCCACTGCTTTACCAGACCATAAGCAAGGAGCTGAACAGGAAGTGGAGCAGCTAGGACACAAATCAACACTCATATTGGGATGCAAGTACTTGCAGGCTGAGGATTAGTCAGTTGAGCCACTGTGCCAGCCCCATGAGTTGCCAACTCTTACATTTGGCCTAGCCCAGCTTCAGTCATTGTGTTTGGGGATTTGAACCAGTACGGGACAACTGTCTTTTTCTTGTCTTCTCTTTCTGCTTTGTTACCTTTTAAGTACATTAATATTTAAATCTTTAAAAGTGTGTGCTTATATTGTCAGGGAAATAGTCTATTTTTGAATCTATTAACCACTGTCCCATTGCTTCTTGTCATTGATTTTAAATAGATTTTACTCAGTTCTAATTCTTGGGTTCATTTTTCTGGCTTAGCATTATTTTACATATATACCTTAAGATCTTTATGGCTCTATGGTTTGTTATTTTGTGGCTACGAGGTATTCTAGTCCCTTAATGTATAACAGCTAACTTAATCTTATTCTAAATTTGAGGCATTTTTTGTGATTTCCAATTTTGTCACTATGTACTGCCTTGCCAAATAACATTCAATACACGTCCTTATCCATAACTGCCCACCCATGAGATCCTCAACTCTGAAGTTTCTTTCTTAACTATAGACTTCGGCCTCAGTTCTCTAAATACCTATCCATGAGACCCAGTGAGGTACTAGTTTGACTCATTCACCTCTGTTCTACAACCCGCCCCCACCACATAGCTTCGGAGCTTCTGTCTCAATAGCGCCTCTATTTCAACCACATAAGAAATATTCAAAGGACCAGTGCTGCGGCATAGTACGTTAAATCTCTGCCCGTGGGTCTGGTATACCATATGGAAGCTGGTTTGAGTCTTGCTGTTCCAATTCCCTGCTAATCTTCAAAGAGCAGCAGAGGATGGCCCAAGTCCTTGATCCCCTGTGTCTGTGGGAAAGCCAGCAGAAACCCCTGGCTCCTGGTTCTGGCCTGGCCAAGCTTTGGCTGTTGCAGTTAGTTGGGGAGTGAATCAGCAGATGGAAGATCCCTGTCTGTCTCCCAGTCTGCCTTCCAAATAAAAATGAATGAATTTTTAAGAAGTTAAAAAATCAGCCCTTTAAAAGAAAAATATTCAAGAAATATTTGCTGTTATATTGACTGTGTTTATAATTATGATTGCTCTTAAATTAATGGTCAGGGTCTTATTCATCTTTACCCAACACAGAACTCAGGAACGTTTGTCTTGCTCACAGACATTCCAAAGTTATTTACTCAATGAGTGGATGATTTTTAATAGCCATTTTTTTAAGTTTGTTTTTTAACGTTATAATCCTTTCTCCTTTTAATATGTTAAAAAAAAAAACTAGCCCTCTCTAAATTCTTGGAGGACAGGACACATATCTTATTTCCTTGTATTCCCAAAACTAGCCTGGTTTTTGTCAAGGAATGATGCCAAATGTTATTAAAAGTCTTTTCACTGTTCTTGACTTCATTTATTGTTCATGGTTTTCTTTAAATTTTTCCAGTTTTGCAATAGTTGGATAAACCGTATTTGATCAGAGAATAACTCTCTTGGTATATGGTTGAATTATATTTGCATAGGGTCTGTTTAAAATAATTCCATAATATAAAGAATTATCACCAATGTAGTAATTGTCTTGTTATGCAAATATAGTTTTTATACATTACGAAAATTTCAAAAATTATCAATAATTTAAATTTTTGATAAAAAATAGTTCTTTAGAGACTTCTCCAGTTTATAACTTGATTTATTCATCAGTTTACATTTCTCTTTCAAGTCGATTATATTTTTATAAAGGCTCATCCATGTCACTGAAAATATAATCTATTAGCACAATGCTTTGGGCCCAGCCTGGTAGCCTAGCAGCTAAAGTCCTCTTCTTGATTGCACTGGGATCTCATATGGGTACCGGTTCTAATCCCGGTGGTCCTGCTTCCCATCCAGTTCCCTGCCTGTGACCTGGGAAAGCAATCGAGGATGACCCAAAGCCTTGGGACCCTGCACCCACGTGGGAGACCTGGAAGAAAATCTGGGCTCCTGGTTTCAGATCGGCTCAGCTCTGGCCGTTGCAGCTGCTTGGGGAGTAAATCAAAAGATAGAAAATCTTTTTCTCTGTCCCTCCTTCTCTCTGTATATTTGATTTTGCAATAAAAATAAATAAATATGTAAAAAAAAAGAACAGCTTTAAAAAGTGTTTTTCAAAGGTATAATGCATGCATATAGTTTAAAATTTGGATTATAGTGCACAGTGATAAATGGTAATCCCCTTCATCTGCTCTTCTTTAGCTGTTTCCCAGAGAATTACTGTTATCTGTTACAGTATTTCTGAATAGCCTGTTTGTATTGTCATTACTTAAAAAGTTAAGTTTGTTTCTCACACTCACACTCACACTCAGAGAGAAGATACAGTGATTTCCTAGCTCATGTTTTACTCTCCCAATGCTTGTAATGGCCAGGGATCCACAACCCAGAGCCAGGAACCGATCCAGGTTTCCCATACCGGTGGCAGGAAGCCAGTCATGTCACCATCACCTCCTTCCCCCAGTCTGCTTTAATGGAAGGCTAAAGACAAGAAGGAGAGCTGAGATTTAAACCCAGGAATTGATGTAGGATGCAGCATCAGCACCACAGGGCCTGGCTGGATTACTACTTTTTAAGATTTATTTTTATTATTATTTTTTATTGGAAAGGTGGATATACAGAGAGGAGAGACAGAGAGGAAGATCTTCCGCCCGATGAATCACTCCCCAAGTGAGCGCAACGGCCGATGCTATGCCGATCCGAAGCCAGGAGCCTCTTCCGGGTCTGTGTTTTGGCTCTGTTTCAGACACCTGTCTCCAAAATCCTCGACCTCCAGCATTCTGGTGAGTAGTGCTACATCTTCCCCTTCCCTTTAATAATCTGGGTGCATCTTCTCTTTCTGTCCTTTACTCTTGTCCATTTAGGATGTTTTTTTTTTTAAAAAAGTCCTTTATTGTCCCTTTAGTGGGTGTCAGCAGGAGGAAGAGACAAACCACACAATCTAATGTGCTTCAATGGTAATCTCTAAAATCCTCTTCCATTGTAGCCAACTGGTGAATAAATGAATGAATGGAAGATCTTTGTCTCTATCTGCAAATCTGTGTTTTCAATAAATAAATCTTAAAAATAAGTAACATAGTTTGAGTGAATCATAAGTAGAATATTCCTGGGATTTAAACTTTTAAAGATGCAGAGTACCCCTCAGAGCTACAGGGTGGAATGTATATAAAGTTCATGCGCAGGGACATTCCTCACGAGCTTGTCTCTGCAGCCGAAGGCCACCGTCTGCCTCACCCTCGGTGACCTCGAGGGGCCTGCTGGCAGGCCTAAACCCCCAGAACTGGTGCCCAAACAGGGACAGCAGAAGTTCAAGACACAAGACCTCAGGACTTCAGAATAGGGACTTCAAAACCTCAGGACTTGAGAACAACGACATCAGAACTTCAAATCTTCGGAATTTCAGGACCTCAGGTAAAACCGGGTGAGGCCCAGCCTCGGCTTGTGGGTTGAGATTTTCTGCCCTACTCAGTGGGCTCTGAGATTTTAAGCCCCAATTTGTGGGCTCAGACTTTGCCCAGAGGTGAGCACCCGCAGTCTGTGCTCTTGAGATTTCGACCCTTTGGTTCGGTTTCTGTGTTAGAGGGTGTTTGCCTTTTTGTGGAGCTCCTAGCATGTACTGTTTGCTTGTTTGTGGTCATGAGGCATAGGAATTTCAGAGTGTTGGAATTGGAAGTGCAGAGTCAAGCTTCCCATTTTGAATTTGAACAGGAGGAAGGTGAGACCCCTCCCACTGGAAGCTTGGCTGAATGCTTTGCTCTGATAGCAGTTCTTGGGATGCTGATTCTGTTAGCCTGACCTTCTATTGCCATAGCTGGATGCTTTTGATTCATCCAGATTTCTATTACCTGACCCTAAGTTTTCTGTTGCCTGGTCATCTTTATAAAATTATAAAGAAGAAAAAGTAAAGGAAAAAAGACCGATTTTACAGAACTTGTTCCCTAGACTTGCAAATTCTACCTTGGAAGGTCTTTTGTTGTGATAAATGTTTAGCAAGTGAACTTCATCTGTGTATCCATGGCAACTTTTGGGAATTTAGAATTGAAAGAAGATATTAGTCTCTTGCAACTCTTAAGATTTCATTTGTGACATTTTCAAAAATGTGAAATTTATATTGTAAATAACTTGGTATGCAATTAAACTAATGCACTATTGAATTATTTCAAGGTATAAGTTGAAATAATGTGCTATTCATCGTCTAGAAAGCATTGTTATATGTTAAAGTAATTCTTGTGTTTTCGCTGGTTATCAAATCTCTCACTGCTTTAAGTTGGTAAAGGTTTTATATTTGTTTTAAAGATATTTGAGTAATGATTTCATGTCAATAACTGAGTCTAATCTATAATGTATTATGCTAACATCAACAAAAAAATCTTGTTTCAGATATTTTTAGCCATCCTTAAAAAGGCATCCAGGAATTCAGAGGTTTCGAATCCTAGGGAGGGCTTCTCTTGGCATTCTTGAGGCCTCATAAGAATGCCAACAGATTTATCTCCTGTTTTGTGGAGACAGCAGATCAGGCTGATTGGATTATATTAAGATTTTTTTTTGCCAAATGGAGTAAAATTCTGTTGTGTCAGAATATTGTATACATCCATGGAGTTGTGAAGGTTTAATTTTAGTGTTAGATGATGACCACTGGCTGCCTGCCCGCGGGTAGAATAATATCAGCAAGTTCAGAGTTGTAATGGAAGCTTTATTAGAAAATCTGCTCCTGGGCACAGGAGGGAAGTAAGAGGGAGGCCAAACTCCTGTAGACACGTGGGCAGGCAAAGGGTCTGTGTGTGCCCCAACTATGTAAGGAATGTCCATTCAGGTGTGCCATTGGTCAACTGGAATCTTGCCAGGTTGGTGATGTAACTGGCTCCTGTAGCCCCTTCTTTCCAGGCTGAAGCCTAGGAGACATGCTGGATCCAGAGCAGACCAGCCCAACGTCTCCAGTGCCCTGGGCAGCCATCATTCCGGACTCTTGGTAATAGGAAAAGGGGTGATGAAGTTGTTCTGGTTACTTCTTGCTGGAGAGAGTCGTAGTCCTTAATTGTCCAGAGAGGGCTTGGTGGGCACCAGAATGTAGGGGTGGAGTAACAGTTGGTTGAGTGTGACTTGTGAGGCTTCGTGGATTTTTTCTTTGGCGAACCTTAGAAAACAAGGGACAACTGTTAATAAAAGGTCTATTAATGGGGTTAGTATAGGCATGAGCCAGGTTACTAGGGGGATTCCCAGATGTTAAAACCTGAGTGCCCACATTTTGAGTCGATCCCTTATTGACTGGAGAGATTTTTTTATCCCAGTTTCTACTATGTCAGATTCACTAATATAAGAACAACACTGTTCCTGTAGGAAGACACGGGTTCCCCCTTTGCTTGCAGTCAGCAGATCCAGGGCTCATCAATTCTGGAGTGCCACTTCAGCCAGTGAGGCAATTTGTCACTGTAAGGATGCCAGGGACCGGGCTGAGTCTTCTATCACCTGATGGAGGTCCGCTTGGAGCTTGTTGACCTCAATGATAGTGAGACCCAGAGCTCCTGCACTGAGGCCTACCACCAGCAGGGAGGTCACAACTGACATGCCTACCAAAGTTGGAATGAAGACTGCCCGTTTGGTTCTCTCAAGATCCTGGGAGCTTAAAATTTCCTGTTTAGCTTCTGACCAAGAAAGCAGTATTAGTTGGGGCACCTGCTAGAAAATTCATAACAGTTGACTGAAATAGAAGAATTGGTGCTAGAGGCAAGACAATTACATTGAGCCATGTTAAGAGATGGGGTAGGGACTGGCAAACAGAATGGAGATCCCGGACACCCTGCGATATATCTCTGCATAGGACTGTGATATGATACTGGGTTTCCCAGGGCACGCAGTTGTTTGGAATAGTAACATTTGTCGAGAGGTGGGTTAGACACATGCCCTTGACATTGGCATGGGTTCCAATACCCTAATGGAGTAAATCCAGCTGAAATGAAGAGGAAGGGGTTACCTGTTGTCCAGAAGAGCAATAAGAGAGGAATGAGGTAGTCGGCAGAGTTGGTGGTTCAAGGAAGTGGCAGACAATTCATCCTTGGTACAAGGACTAAAATGTTTGAGGTGAGAAATATGATACCAGGAAGTGTGACCAAGGAGTCTGGCAGCCACAGGCAGGGTCACCAAGTGAGGTCTGGTCCACTGAGGTTGGAGTGAGCATAGGTGGAGGGTCGTGAGGAGGACCAAGCACCAGGCTAAAGAGGAGAGGCATTGGGGTCTGATGGTGTGGTAGCAACTAGGTCTGGAAGATAGCAGTCCACTTGTTCTCAAACTTTTTTGCGTGAGCACAAGGGTGGAATCGATCTGCCAATTCTCATCTGGTTGATGTCCTTGCAGCTGGTGAGTAGGCAACCTAAGCTTAAGGGCTCCTTGAGGAGAGACAGTGGAAAACGTTGGGCAGGAGAGTTAGTGAGTGAGGCATTGGTGATGGGCATCCCTTTGGTGGTAAGGAATTCCCTCTCGTCAGATGGCAGAATAGGGAGGCAATTGGCCTCCAGGACAGACTAGGGAATGACTACCACAAAGGCTACATGGTGCAACCATGCAGGTTGGACAGTGAGCTACCATCCACTAAAAAGAGTGAGGTCAGGAGACTGTAGAGGCTGGTGCAGCAAGCCTTCCCTAGGTAGGAGATGAGAATCAAGGACTGCTGGCAAGAGTGAGAGATCAGGAGTTGAGGAAAGTGTTAAGGGGAGAGGACAGAGGGTGAAGTTCTCAGGTAAGACATGAAGTTACTTTTTATTGGTGGTGCATAACCAGAACAGCACACATTTCGCAAGCTGTGGGAAAGGGGAAGCAGGAAGTGGTGCCAGGGTCCAGGATGGGATGTTGGAATTACTCTCACATTCCTCCCATTTGTTATGTGTTGGGGTGGAATGGCAGGCTCCTAGCCCTGCAAAAGAAACTGGTTTGGTTAGAAAAAATTTGTACATTTGAGTGGATGACACAGGAATGGAGGGAGGGGTTACTTATCAAAAATGATGACTTGAGTTCCTCCTGAAGCTCACTGGAATATGTAGTCTCAGGGTTGGTCTTGAAGAGCTTCTTTGGGGTGCTTCTGTGGTGACGAATGGATCATCATGGCAGGTGTTGACCTTCTGTGTGGACTCTGCATTCCAGCCATTCTTGGATGGAGTGTCTGTTTGACTTTGGCAGAGAACTGGGGACACTTCTGCTCAGCCCCGATGTCCCGGGCTTTTGTTGTATGGAGTTAGTGGGGAGGCTTGGGTAGGAGCACGCATAAAAACTGGTTAAGATTATCTAGTGAGGTCTTGAGAAGCAGACAGGATGTATAGTCTGGCCTGCTACTAATCCTGTGTTCTTTCCCTCCCTCTGCTCATGGGGACTGTGGCTGCAAGCAGGAGCTAAGTCAGGGCCTATGGTAAGGCCGGGGCTCCAGTAGACAGTGGCCTTCAAGGTTACAGTGCCAGCTAGTAAAAACTGTTTCTAAGGTCTTACACACACGGACACTTGAGTTTCAAGTCTAGATGCACCCAGGAAAGTTCTGCTGTTACCCAAATTCAAAAGTTGGCCAGGTGCATGTAAGGTCCAGGACCCATCTATCTTTTCATGTGAGGTACTGGAAGAGACATCATAAAAGAAGTGTGAAACTGGGGAGACATCCCATTGACTCCCATTACCTGGCTGGACAGAGAGGAGAGCTGGCCTGAAAGGGAGGCTGGTACAGAACAGATGGTGTCTGTGGATGGAATATACAGCTTTCCTGTGATGTTGCTGACCCCAGGCCATCCCTCCACAGCGACGCATGCTTCGGGAGCTGGGCAGAGTGAAGGGCTTTTTAGTTTGTGGCCCACCATGGTTCTGACCCAGGAATACTTTGACCCCCAGGGCAGTTCCATTTCCAGTGGCCTGGCTCTTGGCAGAGCTAACAAGATTCTTTGAAAGCCACTTCTATCACTGGCAGCTTGTTGCCCAGTATTCCGGCTTCCCATATTATAACCGGGTGCTACTTGAGGGTAGACTAGCCTTGCTGGGTCTCCTGGAGAACAGGTTACTGTATAAAGCAGCATTAATGAGCCTCCTGATGCCTAGCTCACTACTCTTCCTCTGGGCACCGTTTAAGTGGGCCACAGAGGCAGCCTTGGGATGTCAGCCAAAGGGATGCTCAATTCTATCCTGAATTCCGTAATGAACTGATCTAGGAATTTGTAGTTATAGGTAAAGTCCTGGTAGTTTTAAGGTAATGCCTATAAGAAGAAAATGAGGCTCCTTGGTCTGACAAGTTAGACATCCCGTTAAGGTCTGGAGATCAAACTGTGCAGCCTGAGTCCCTCAGTGTCAGAGAGAGAAAAAAGAGGAGTGAAGAAAGGAGTTGGAAACACCAGATTAATTACATAACATTGTCAAGTAAGAACTTTCAAATAGAAGTTTTAGAAAACATTTGCCAAAGGTCTGCTACAAATTTGAAACAAGCACAGGTTTACAATTAACCTAAATTGTACATTAGAAAAAGCAATAATACCAATGGCAAATATTTAGAAAATACTTTAGACAACTTTTAAGGCCAATGATAATTACACTGCACATAAACCATACAAGATATATTCCTGTCAAAACTTTCATGACTTCCCATTCCTTCTACAATATGCTTTAACCCAGAAATATTCTGTAAGACGATTGGTAAGAACGTGGGTCTACTTCGTGGCTTGCAGTAATTTAGTAGTAGACTAGAGCAACTCTATACTGGATTATTTTGATATACAAATGTTAAGTTACAGAACAAACTTAAGAAAGGAAAAACCTGTAACTTGCTTTTTTTTTTCCTTAGCTTATCTTTTACCCCTCTTAGCTAAGGGGTGGGAGTGGGGGTGACGAAAGGAACAGTTAAAATCAGTCGCTGCAGCTGCACAGCAGCAGCAGGGAAACAGGCATTACTGAACCCCAAGAAGGAGAGCAGGTTAGGTTGAGGGTGAGAATGGAGAAAGGCCAGACGGCAGACAGGGTCCTGCCACATGAAGAAAGGCAAGATGGTGAGCAAGGTCCTGTCAAGTGGAAGAAAAATGCAAGGTGGTGGATGGGATTCTACCACACAGAGGGGAGTAGAGCTGGGAAGATAGCGTCAGAGCAGGAAGTGGAGAGCAGGGGCTTGGGAACATGGGATCTGCGCAGGAAGTGAAGGATATGAAGGAGGAAGCTTCTGAGTGGGGGAGGGTGAACTGGGGAAAATGGGAGGCAGAGAGGTCAGAGAGGTCCTTGGGCAAGGACAGGGACCCTCTGTGCAGCAAGGATCCTCCACACAGTGGGAAAAAGGAGGAACAAAGAGAAGAGTGGGATTAGGTGGAATAAGGTGGGCAAGAGATGGGAGTAGATAGAATAAGGGAGGGGTAGGAATATAGCAGAGAAACAGAAGGTGAAGCAAAAGTGACACTGGAATCCAGCAGCGACTCAGGAAGTGAAGAGGGAGTCTGGAAACATGACAGAAGGACCAGGAGCAGCGAAGAGATGACCAAAGAGGAGGTGACCTCGGGACAGGGCAGAGGGACTGGAGGGGTAACGTACAGAGGCAGATGGGCCGAAGGCTCAGAGAAAGACAGACGTGCAGGCAGGGTGGCTGGCGGGGAAGGAGAAGACGGAGTTGGGTTCAGTCCTAAAAGTTCTGACGATTCGGAAAAGATATGGTTAGGTGAAAAGTCCAAGAGACCTTGGGAGACAGGGCGGGCTTGGCCTTGGCCAGGAGAACCTGAGTCGTGGAACAGGAGGAACATAGGGAAGGGCAGGAAGGGAGATTCCAAAAAGCCTCCACATACGGAACTTCAGACCATTTACCCGCGTGACGACAGAAATTACCCAATTCCGTGAGTATCTGAAAGTCAAACGTGCCTTCCGCTGGCCATTTGGAGCCACTGTCCAACACTTACTGTGGCCAGGCCACGGTTGAAAAATGAACAAGGCGTTTAATGCGTAAGTCCTGGCCCAGACCCAGAGTTTTAAAATTGGCCAATAAACACCCTAAGGGGATTTGGGGGCCATGGGCTTGAAACATTTAGTTGCCTGTCCTGTATCTGGCTGCTAATCTAAACACAAAAAAGGCATCACCTCCAACTAGTGGGAAACCTGGTTCCCTGTTAAGGAGGGCCAGTCAGTAGGGGGGATGTCTCACACCCCAGACCAGCCCCCGTCTTGCTGAGGGCTTAGGATAAGCAGACCATGTGTACACGGTTTGGGAGATCTGCAGGCAGTTGGGACAGGAGGAGGAGGGCGGAAGGGCTTACCTCACGTCTGTAACTTTGCAGCCGGCAAAGGCCTTGGGGCTGGTGGCTCGGAGGTGGGAAAAGGAAGCAGGGGTGCTCAACCAGTTCAGGGAGCCCTCGCAGTTTCATGCCTGGGAAACATGCAGAGCAGACCAGCCCCTCGTCTCCAGTGCCCTGGGCAGCCATCATTTAGTTTAGACCTAAAAAATTAAAAGCACAAATAGTTGTATCTGGTTGTTCACTACGTATTCTTAGGATAGCTATCTTACTGGGAAGACTGAAATTCAGATTTTTGCGTTGATGGAGGGACTTCATAGTGGTTACTTTTTCTCTCAGGGTCTTGGTTCAAGACTGTTGAATTAATGGCTTTTCACGTATTGGTTTCTGGTGAACATTACTATTACTAAGCTTGGTTGAGAATAACTTTTTAAAGTCTCCAAAAGCGTGTGTGTGCGCGTGCACATGTGTATCTTAACGTTTGTTGAACAAATTGTTTAACATTGCTATCACGTGTTACTGTCTATTAATCAGAAAATGTCCTAGCTTTTGTGAATTAAGTTTAAAGCAGGTAAGTTTATTCATTTGTCCATCTCATCGGCATTCTGGATCCTCAGTCACAAACACAGGGTGCATAATTTGTGTATCAACAGCAAGAGTAGGTTTGCCTTGTGACTGTGGCAGTACCTGGATTCTGCAGCCACTCCCAGAGCTTTCTAATAGGATTGTAAAAGTATCTAAATGATTTTAAAACATTGCCAAAAAGTCTTTTACTTTGTTCAGCAATAAAATTACTAGTTAGCACCGATTTGTTTGATGTATGTAATTTAAATTACTAATAGGCTGTTTTCAAAATATGTTATGACATTGATACATTTATATTTAAGCTTATTGTTAACCTGCACTCCTGTCTCATTTACACAGGCAATAGGTCTTTGGGGTAAATGTTTTGCAAAGCTATTATCTGACAGTTTTCACTTTACACTGTTCCCTATATCTTCAAGCAAGGGCATAGTTAGAGGAAGACACCAAAATTTTAAGAACATGCTTGAAAAGCAGAGGGGGGAATATACTACTCCTTGTGAACGTCTTAACTTGGCCATATTCACCCTAAATTTTCTTCAGATTTCACCTTCTGGCGAGCTGCCAGCTGTGCACCACTGGAGACCACTTGCATGCCCAACACAGTGCCTTTGGTTCGATGGAGGGACCCAGCCACCCCTTACTGGAGAGGTCCTGACCCCTTACTAACTATGGGAAGAGGGTTTGCTTGTGTTTTCCGAGAAACTGAGCTACAGCCTGTGTGGGTGCCTGCTCATAATGTAAAGTCCTGGACCCTGTCACTGGAGGATGCCTCTGCAGTAAGACAACTCCGCAATCTCCTCCTGAAAGATCCATCACCATCTAGGAGACAATGGAGGAGGAGGCCAGCCACCTTCCAACACCGGGTGATATAGGAGATTTTAAGAGATTGGCAGATCAAGCACAGCAACTGTTCCTGACCACATGAATTATTCAAATCCCTAACAAATAGGGCCACAGAGAAATCTTCCACCTTAAAATGTTTGAGAAAGATCTTAAAAATCCTCAGCTAGATCCTGGGAGAAAAAGGTGGTTTATAAGTGACAGATTCTTAACTGACTTGGACATTAAGAAAAGCTGCAGAGACTTACAGTGGGACCTTTGAGCATCCTTATTACCTCTTAGAGGTGGTTACACTGTGCCTTATAGACCAGGAAGGGATCCATTGGCTGAGCAGCAGGACAAGAGGAGGTTTGTAATCCCAGTCCCAGTGAAACTCTCAGAGACCTCCCAAGAGCTTTCACTGCACAAGGCCGAGAACTTTGGTGTCAGCCATCTCAAATGAGTCTCCCACTCAGGACTAAAGCAGCCCAGAATTCTCCAAAGACTCCGGTGCCACACCAGGTCAGCACCCAGGGGCCCCAGGTGGTCTTCATGGAATCGGGAAACAAAGTTTTCCCCTCTGGACACGGGAGAGCAGCTTTCTCTTTCCTTAGCTCTAGCTTTGGTAACCTTTCTTCTTAGAGTGACCATAAGGATCTCTCAGGAACCCAGCTTAGCTCAGGCAAATACCTCTGTTCTCATTTAGAGACAAAAATTAATATAGAAGATCAGAATATCCAGGAAAGTTGGCTGGCCTGTTATTACCCAGCCTGTTCCATTGGCCAGGCCCCTACAGGACTACTCACCAGCCTCCCTTTAAGAGTTTTTGCTAGACCCATGAAGGTGTAGGATAACTTTATTGCTCTAATGCAGAGTCCATGTCTTCCTCATATGTAAACTTATTGAGGATTTTCTTGTCTATCTAAGACTATTCTGTTCCCTAATTGTCAATATATAGCTTATTCTCTTAGAACCATTTAATCACTTGCTTCTGCCATAAGTATATAAAACTCTGCAAAATCTTACTAGAGTACTACTAATAACTGCTGGATTATTGTGTAGATCCTTTACAACCTACTATATGATTTACTTAAGTAAATTACAAGTGTTTCGTTATTGTGCTATGATCTAGGATACTGTAATTGCTTTAGAGGATCTAATATTATTTGTTTCCTGCCTAGATACAAAATGGCCTTACATCTTAATGCTCAAAAGTCAGCAAGAAAAGTCTCCAAGCTCCAATCAATACATCAGACACCAGATGACTTTTACCTTCTATCAGGGACCTTTAGAAATAAGCCCCTGGAGAGTGCCCTGCTGCTGCCCTTGGCATTTTGATGCCCCCCTTTCAGCACGAAGAAGCCAGAGTGGTCGCCGTCCTATGTCTTTGGCAGCAGCTAGGGTCCATTCTCCTGGCGGGGGGGATATAAGGAGCCAGATGGGTAATAGCCAGATGGGTAATAGGGTCTCTGGTCCCTGATGAAGCTACCTTTTAGTTTCCATGGTGTATTGGACTTAATATCTATCAGGGACATTCTACAGTGCTGTGATAGGCATTCTGCCTGCAATGTGATGCTATAGCATATGATGTTCTTATGTTTAATTTTGCCCTCAGATGTCTGTACCAACATCCTAGAATCCCAGGACTTATGACTGCCCTTATGGCAGACGGCTTTGTGGTAGAATTTGTTCTAAAAGCAGAGGGGGACGATGTGGGCGATCACCCCAGGTCCCTGCCCTACTGCCTAGGGAGTTGTGGCATAAGCATAACCCTCCCCATGGCCTGAGGCACAGCCTTCAGGCCTACACATGGAGTGTGACTCCCAATATGGCCACAAGGTCAAGGGGAGTATACCTGAACATGACCTCTGACATCACCGGAAGATCTAGAGACATAGACCTGTCATACAGCCAATTACAGCATCTTTGGTGGGCGTGGGGTCTGCCGGAGGCTCCCTCCTGCCCTCCCCTTCCTTACCCTCTAAAACCTGTAACCTCTGCATAATAAAGCGGACATTCTTCACCCCCCCCAACAAAAGTTCACGTGCAGATTATTTTTGCCCCACTAAACATGGAGTTCTGCACATGTGTTTTAGTTCTAATGTAATACACTGGGAGGACATTCCTCATCTTTGCATTAGCTTTTTGATTTCTTAGAAACTACCACATCATGCTCTATCTAAATAGTTCTCTCCTAATGGATACTCATATACTTTCTAATGTTTTATAATCGACTTTGCTCTTTGCCATGGCACAGTTGATTTATCTGTAAAATACATTCCACTAAGTACAACTTGCTGAGTCACAGATTACATAAACAACCTTGTTAGATACTGCCAGGCTACCCTCCAAATAATTTGTCTAATTTACATTATTATTAAAACTTGGGTAGGTTGAAAGGTATGGAAAGAATTGGGATAATAAAAAAAATTATGTGGGAAGCTGGGTGTATTTCATGAATTGTAACATATACTGAGTTGTTAATGGGTGTGACTTACAGATTGTGACAAATTATCATGCTAGTTTTAGATGTTCACAACATGGCAAACTGGATGTGGCGCATACAGGAACTCTTTGTACTACTTTATAACTTTTGTTTTTGAATTTAACCTATTCTGAAATAAAAAGTTTTAAAAACAAAAAACCAAAAAATCACTGTTTTGCAAAATCTCAGAACCAGACACATCCTCTCAAATTATTGTCTCTTTTTGAGCCAGGTGCACAGGCCCAGTGGGGAACAACAAAGGCCCACTTCCTGTCTTCTTATGGCTTATAATGTTTCCAAGGAAACAGATACTAACCCAAAATGATGAAAATTACTTGATTTCACCTATAGCAAGTGTTATGATGGAAGGACATTTGAGAACACATCTGACCTAGTTTTTAAGGAGAACTGACTGCAGTTCACCCTGAGAATATAGGACTCCTCCTGTGCTTACAATGCATCATCTGACCCTGAAGGGAATTTAACGTTTCTGCTTCAATGCTGAGAAAATGGATTCAGAGGAGCTCAGTGAGTTGATTAAAAAGTCAGGATTATATACTCTAAATACCACCCCTAGCTCACAAATCTATATGTAGATATGTGCAAGTATATGTCTAGCTATGCACATTTAATGTTTAAATTATTACAAAGTGAACTAAAGTATGATCAATTCAAAATTTTGATTATATTCATCTATAAAAAAACACACGTATAGTTTCAACTCTTCGGTTACACTGTTATAAGCAACATGATCCTTTTGGGGGAAGTATTCGTACATTATGTATAACGGACTGGTTTCTTTGCCCCTGGTCTAGGAAGTCTTGGTGCCTGAACCTTCGAGAAATTTATCACTGATGCTGCTACCTTGTTCAGGGGGCAACTGCCTCACAGGCTTCCTGCAAAGGCCTGAGAGGATTTTCCTGGGGAGGAAGTTAGATATACTTAAACAATCCTCATCCCTGGGGATTCTCATGGCACAGATGCCAGGATGTCAGTTGTGACTTTTTTGCATGCCACAGAGAGGCTTTCTTTTGCTCAGCAGAAAGCTCTGCTCCCTCTGGGACCTGGAAACTTCTTGTTGGAACTGAGTCTGCGCAGGAAATGTGTGTTTATGTGTATGAGCAGCACCCTTTCTTCTCTCTAATGCTTTCCTGGAAACTATTGAAAAGCAGCTCATCAAACAACAGGTTTAATTTTCCCAATATTATTATTATCTGTTCTTTGTTGGTAACTAAGGCTTCCACATTAAACCAGTCCTAAGAGTAGGTCTGAAGAACACAGTTCAGTCATCAACTACACAAATGTTCAAGGTTAGCCCATTCACCATGCTACTTCAAAAACTAGGGAAACACGTATAAATGTATCATGTCCATTGACTACTGCAAGAGCATTACATGGTACAAACAACCTATGCAGTACATAAAATTTAACTACACTGTCAGACTGACATTCAAGGCATTCAGATATTTTACTTATTGTAGAAAAGGAGAAATCAAATGAACTTTGTAAATAGATGAGCCCAGATGTGAATTTCAATACTTTTAGTCAGATCATTGAAGAAAATCCTAGATTCTTTGCTGACACTTGGCTCTTTATTCTGCAAGATGAACATTATATAAGCATCAGGAATATATTATGAGGATTGTAGAAATAAACCATATACATTTAGAATGATACATTGGGATTAGAATCATCCAGTAAATGTTCATTCAGTTACCTCAGCCTTTTAATTTGTCAGATAAAAAGAGGATAAGATAAGGAATTTAGGGCCTGGCACCGTGGCCTAGCAGCTAAAGTCCTCACCTTGTATGTGCTGGGATCCCATATGGGTGCCGATTCTAATCCCGGCAGCCCCACTTCCCATCCAGCTCCCTGCTTGTGGCCTGGGAAAGCAGTCAAGGACAGTCCAGAGCATTGCAACCCTGCACCTGCATGAGACCTGGAGAAAGTTCCTGGCTCCTGGCTTCGGACCGTCGCAGTAGCAGCCACTGTGGTCACTTGGGGAGTGAATCATCAGACGTAAGATCTTCCTCTCTGTCTCTCCTCTTCTCTGTATTCCTCTGACTTTGCAATAAAAATAAATAAATCTTTTTTTTTTAAAAAAAAAAGACTATTTGATTCAGATTTTTGAGAAAAACCACTTTGGTGATTTTGAATATTTGCTGGGAATAGCTTTTAAAAACTAGTAAGCCAATTTTGATTCTAAGTAAAGCTCTAACAGTTCTAAAGATTTTTATAAGCCTGTAGGTAAAATTATGAATTATTGCACAGGAACATTGTAGACTGACAGAAAAACATCTTAATAAAATGAGAGCATTTCTCAAATATGGGCTTTATATAAGAAAAGAGTCAAGCCAGAAGCACCTTAGTACAGACTTCGGATTAATCATGGATTGAGATAGGCTGAAAAAATGAAATAAAGGCAATTCTGCAAGATGAGGAAGTAGTCCACAAAACTTGGGATGAAGGTCAGGGGCATGTGGAAGCACCCCAAAAGGATCAGAGATACTGCAGAGCAGAGCACAACCCAGGAAGTGGCTGGCACTGCTGGCGACATGGCAGTAAGGCAGCAGAGAAGCAGTGTCCACAGTTCTCTTCAAAGTCCCAGAAGCCACAGAGCTCTTTGTACAACAGGACTCTATTTTACTATGTTAAAGTAAAAAAATTATGCAAAGCAAACATTACCTTACACTCAATTACACAAATACATATTGAACATTTCCTGTGTGCCAAGTCCTATCTAAACATAGCATATTTAGAGTTCTCCAGGCCCAAAAGATGTCATGAGAGCTGAGAGGTTTAGTAGACAAATGAGACTGTGCTTGGGCCAAGAAGGCTCATCTAGATTGAAGACACTAAGTGTTCGTATTTGATGGATATCGTTCGTGCACGTTAGTGTCATGCCTTCAAATATAGGTGGGGAGGTCACCTGATAAGTCAACTTATACCAATGGTAAGTGCAAAGTCAGTGAGGTTTCAGAGCCCAGCTAATGGAGCAATAATCTTCATGTCACATCCTAATGATTCCTGGCTCACTTTCCCCTCAGCCCAGATGCCACTGTAAGGCCTGACTGGGGTAGAGAATCTTGAGCAGGGCAGAAGAGTCCAGTCATGTGGTTTGAATTACCCATTGCTCCAGTTTATACTGTGGAGGGAGACAGTCTGTTATAAATGCAAATTTACTGAGTCTTTATAACTATCTTTCACAGAGGGGTAATTGATAAAGAAAATAGCATTCTGTTAGAAAAATAAAGAAACACCTTTTTTTTTTTTTTAACTCAGGCTACCTAGTTATTAGGAGGAGGGGAATGCAAATAAAAACCACATTAAGTTTCCACCTAACTCCAATGAGAATGGCCTACACACAGAAATCAACTAACAGCAACTGCTGGCTAGGATGTGGAAGAAAAGTACTCTAAGCCATTGTTGGTGGAGTGTAGACTAGTGTAGCCACATGGAAGTCACTATGGAGAATGTTCAAACAACTGAGAATTGACCTGTCATATGATCGAGCTATTCCCACTCCTGGGGCTATAGCCAAAGGAAGTGAAATCTACATAAAATAAAATGACCTGCAACCCTGTATTTACAGCAGCACAATCTGCAATGGTGAAGATTCAGAAACAACCCAGATGCCCATGGAAAGAAGAATGAATGAAGAAAATGAGGTACATCTACTCTATGGAACAAACACAACCATTTACAACAAAATGGTCCTAACTGGAGGCTTTTATGCTTAGTGAAATAAGTCCCAAAATGACAAATATATGTTCTGTCTAAGACAGCTTGTACAAAAGTACAAAATAAATATAGATAACCAAGTATATACACATATTCTCATACATGAACTGTATAATAGAGACTAGTCTACCAGGAAGTGAAAATGCATTGCAGTAAACATCTCTAATTCCGAATTAATGAAGAACTCCCAATAAAATAGTTAGATATAAATTGACAGTATGATACTAGATTTTCTACATTTGTCTATACCTACAATGCCAGGACACACCTACACAGCACACTGCTGAACTTGTAACTGTTACTGAAGGACTATACTTACTTTACTCCCTGTGCTTTTGGTGCTACATCAAACTTTTCTATACAGCAAAGAAAATGACCAACAAAGTGAAGAAGCAACCAAAAGAATGGGAGAAAATCTTTGCACACTACACAACTGATATCAAGGATTTACAAAGAGCTTCAGAAGTTCAATGACAGCAAAACAAACAAGCGTGTGGAGACATAGGTAAAGGAAATGAAAAGACATTTTTGAAAAGAACAAATTCAAATGGATAATAGACATATGGGAAAAAAATGTCAGGCTCACTATCCTTCAGGGAAATCAAATGAAAACCACATTGAGGGTCCATCTTGAGCGAGACTGGTCTACATTCAGAACTCTATTACCACTACCTGCTGGCATGAAAGTGGGGAGAAAGGTACCCTCCTTCATGTTGGTCAGCGTGTAGGCCAGGTATAATCACTACAGAAGTCAGTATGGAGAGTGCCAAAACAACTGAAAATTGACCTACTGTATGACCTGCTATCCCACTTTTGTGAGAAAGGGATGTGTAATCCTGTATCTATAACAGCACAATCTACAATAGTGATTATACAAAAAAAAAAAAAATGTCCATTGGTGGGATTGTAGGCTAGTACAGCCACCATGGAAGTCAGTATGGAGAGTGCCAAAACAACTGAAAATTGACCTACTATCCCACTTTTGGGGATATATCCAAAAAAAAGGGAAATCTGCATATGAGAAAGGGATCTGTAATCTTCTATTTACAGCAGCACAATCTACAATAGTGATTACAGGGAAAAAAAAACAGGTGTCTGTCAAAAGAGGAGGAGATAAAGAAACTATGGTACATTTATTCTAAGGACTACTACTCAGCCATTAAAAAGAATAAAAGTCTACCACTTGAAGTAAAATGATTCCAACTAGAGACCATTATGCTCCGTGAAATAAGCCACTCCCAGAAAGAAAAGATCATATTTTCTGATATATGGCAACCTTCATGCAAAACACAAGATCAACAGATACATAGGTAAACATGCATATTCATATAGTCTTCTAGAGGAACTGTATAATGGAGATTAGAATACCAAGAAGTAAAGATACACTGCAGTATGGATCTCTATTCCTGAATAAAAGATGGGTTTCCAACAAAACTGTTCAATACATCTTGAGATGCTGGATTTTCTGCCATTGTCTATACCTACAATGTTATGACACACTTAAGTGGCATAACGATGGACTTGTGACTGCTGTTGAAGGACTATACTATTGTAATAATATCAGGGAAATCAGTGGGGAGAACAGAATTGGGTAGAAGATAAGGGAAATTCCAGAGTCTATGGAACTGTATCGTAAGATTAAAAACATAAATAAAGGGCTATTCTATACCATTGTGATACCAAGGAGGGAAATGGTGAAAGGGGAAAACAGGGAGGGAAGGGAAAAGGGAGGGTGGAATTCCTATACCCACAAAACTGTATCCTGGGGACAGCACGATGGCTCACTGGCTAATCCTCAGCCTATAAGAACCAGCGTCCTATACTCCACCGGTTCATGTGTTGACTGCTCTGCTTCTGATTCACATCCATGCTTGTGGCCTGAGAAGACAGTGCAGCATATCCCAAAGCCTTGGGACCCTGCACCTGTGTTGGAGATCCAGAAGTGGCTCCTGTGTCTTTGATTTGGATGGACTTAGCTCTGGCAGTTTTGGCAGTTTAGTGAGTAAACTGGAAAATGGAAAATATTTCTCTTTCTCTCTGCAAATCTGCATTTCTAATACAAATAAATAGATCTCTAAAACTATCATGAAAAATAACAGTAAAGAAATATTCATTTTCACCTGTCTGAACTGTTGAATGCAGTTTTTTTATGTCAGAGCCAAACATTAGTCTTCCTTCCTGCTAAACTTGCCAACAGCAAGAGGCACATTCAATTCTCTCTTCATATAGCATGTAACACATTGTACTATGAGTGTCTGCTTACATATCTCTCTGCCTTACTAGCATGAAGAAACTTGATTCAAGCACTTTATGCTCTTCACTTTCCTCAGCTTGGATGCGAATTGAGAAATGGCAGACGTTCAACAGATATTTGCAGGGTCATTCAATGCCACTGGCTTAACTTCTGACATATAAGATGTGCCTTTTAAAAAATAACTGGCAGGAATCCTTTGGACAACCAAAAAGTATGGAGAGATATCTATAAGCAAATACATACAAATGCTTAAAAAAGAAGAGATAGGAAAATTGAACCACAGGCCTGTTTCAGTGGGCTAAATTAGACAGCATAAAATGGCCTTCTTGTTTATGAAGAACAGCATGGTTCCTAGAAATCATACTTGTCTTCAAAGTTCCTAGAAGTTATTGTGTTCTTCATAGAACAGGACTGGAAACTGCTAGATTAAATATAAAAGGCTATGCAAACTGTGGTGAATTTGATGCTATATTGTATGAAGTTCTACAAATATTTACTGAATCTTTTAAGCGAATGTGGGGAGAAAGGTACCTTCTACCAGTGCTGGTGGGAGTGGAGGCTTGTACAACCACTAGGAAGTCAGTATGGAGAGTGCAAAAATAACTGAAAATTGACCTACTGTATGACCCTGGGACCCCAATTCCAACTAAACTGGGGGAAAGCCAGAATAGTAAGAGCTAATAGCATAAAATAATTAAATTAAGAAAAGTTCATTTATTGCCTCTGGGCACATTACAGGATACTGTTGACATAGCACAGGTGTGCTAATGATCATTTTAGAGGCTACAAAAGTAAACATTTTAATGGTTATTCATGTTTTAATGAGTCATAGAGTAAAATGTGGCCATGGGATACAGTCCCATGGAATCAAAAAAAATCTTCTTGCTTTGAGTGAGGCTAATGTACATTTCTGAAAGTAAAAGTGATTTGATTTGAACAATGTGGAACAAATAACAGTAGAGGTAATGCATGGTTATGCCAAAAGTATCCAAATTCTGAAATGCCTAACATTAGCACAAGTTTTAAAGAAAAGTGTTCAGTCATGCCCTAGTTCACTTATCTTGTGTAGCAGCTGGATCTAGATCTGATGAATTACACAGAGATGATGCAGAGCACCTACTTTGGATTTCCTGGTTCTAGTCTGGTCATGATTTCCTCTGCTGAAGCAAATCGTGGGGGCTAAACCAGTGTCAAGTTAACACAGGGCCTCCAGGGTGAACTGCTGTGGTCCTAAGTTACCACATGACCCTTGGAAAATCCTTCCCCTGGATTCTTCATTGTTTATATTCAGATTTTTAAAGAACCAAGAGTTTCCCTGTTGTATTCCTTACCAGTAGAGTTCCACATCTCTTGATTTGTACAGGACACTACCATGTTTTATACCCATAATTTCAATGAAATTAATAAAAATCTTTTATATGCTCAAAAATATCTCAGCTCTGGCAATAAATTATATAATTCTTTCCTTGGAACCAACTGAAAACACCATAAAAAATAGATCTGAATGTAGAAGAGGAGGGGGTATGAGCCAGTACTGATGGGATACAGCCCCCCCCCCATTCTGCTCTTCATAAAGGTAACAGTAGCACAGCACCCTAATCCTCCACCTGCAGTGCTAGCATCCTATATGCATACCAATTGGAGTCCTGGCTGTTCCACTTTGATCCAGCTCCCTGCTAATGGCCTGGGAAAGCAGCAGTGGAGGATGGTCCAAGGCCTTGGAACCCTGCATCCATGTGGGAGATGCAGAAGCAGCTCCTTTCTTTCAGCTTTGGATTAGCCCAGCTCTGGCCACTGCAGCCATTTGGGGGAGTGAACCAGCAGATGGAAACTAACTTTCTCTCTTTCAGCTTTCAGCAGCTCTAACCACTTCAACTCTCTTCCCAGTTCAGCCACACGGTGATATCCACACAGGCGGGTCCCCACCCAACCTTCTTGGGACTGTCTTTTTAAATCTCTGAAAAAACACAAATGAAATGAAAGGAAGGAAAAGACACAACAGACAAAGTATTAGAAACATTTGCCTTCTGGAGTTCCTGGCAGCAAGCAAGTCCTTCTAACTTGCCTAAAGTTACCTGAACATTTAATCAATATACCATACAATCACAGTTTGAGAAGCACTGTGAAGGTTACAAAAGACCAGTCTATGCCCATATTATACATGAGGAACAGAGACCAAGTTCACAGATGACTTACAAAATGAACCATCACAGCTACCTTTGGAGGATGGATTGCCTCCTAATGTGGGTGATTCAAAAAACTGGAAGGCAGAAGTGTTGAAGAGAGAACAGCTATGGATCTAAGAACTCGAATTTCCCTCTGCACTCTAAGCTTCAAACAAGCCATGAAGCAGCCACAGGAAGGTGGAATCTGTGTTCCTCAGGGATTCATAGAGGGGAGGAGAGGTGGGGAGATGCAGGGGTAAGAAGGAGGGAGGGAGGGAAGGAGAGGAGAAGGGGGAGAGGGAAAGAGGAAAGACGGAGAGGGAGAAAGAGGGAGGGAGGGAAGGAGACAAGGGGAAGGAGGAGGGAGGGAGAAAGAGGGACAGAAGCAGGAAAAGGAGGAGTGGAGGGGGAGGGAAGGAAAAGAAAGAGAGGGAGGGAGGGAGAGAGGAAGTGGGGAGGGAGGGAGGGAAGAAGGGAGGGAGGGAGAGAGAGAGAGAAAGTGAGAAAGAGAAAGAGAGAAAGAGAGAGAGAGAGAATGTTTCTATTTGTTGGTTCATTCACCAACTGGCTGCCACAGACACAGCTGAACTGACCTGAAGCCAGGGGCCAGGAGCTTCTAGGTCTTCCACGTGGGTTCAGGGACTCAAGGACTTGGGCCATCCTTTGCTGCTTTCCCAAGACATTATCAAGGAGCTGGATTGGAAGTGAAGCAGCTGGGACACAAACTAGTGCCCATACAGGATGGCAATGCCACACGTAGAAGATTAGCTTGCTATGCCATTGTGCTTGCCTCCATGTTGCTTATTATCAAAGGTTCCTTCTGAAGAAGGAAGACAGATACTGTGTATAGTGAGATGTATATAAAGAATAGAATTCAGTGTCTATTCCTTGAATATTAGTTCTTTTTCACTACCTTCTTTGCTTCTCATCTATCAAACTGTGCTCCTAGATTCTGCTAGGAGAAGCCATTAAACTATTAATCATGTTCCTTAGCCCCAAATTGTACCAGCTAAACATAATTCCAAATCCTACCCATGCTTATCAACTCGTGTTCTGTCCTGTCACTGTGATCTGTGATGAAACCTTTCAATGTTGTACTCAGAGAAACAGTGACAACCCCTTGCTTAGAAACAATGATCTTAAAACAACTCCAAGACCTTTGTAACACTTACTGCTTCCCCCCACCCTGTGCTTTAATTTCCACATTTGTAAAATGAGAAGGATGTAACAAATAAACAGTTGATGGCTAAATAGGTTGGTCATTGCAGTAGACAAGAGAATAAAATTGGAACAACCTTCTGTCCTCAAGATTTTAGTTTACTGAAAGTGACAGGAGGGAAAATTGCTTAAAAGTAGCTTCTTATTAAAAAAGTAAATTCTTAAGAGAAATTTGAAAGAATACGTGGGGAAAATTACTACTAAGTATATAAGAAATTAGACAAAATATTTTTTCTGCATAAGAAGAAAAGTCAATGGTATATGCAAAGGTTCCAAGGCATTAAGGGACAGAGCAAAGTGGCTGGTAACTACAGGAGAAAACTGAGGGGCATCCACAGGGGCAGAGAACAGAAGTTGAGGAAGGTGAGTCTGAAAGAGGTCTGTTTTCCTGGTTAGACTACTGGTAATGTGAGTTCAGGGATTCCAGACAACACTCCCCCATCCTTCTTAGCAAACAGCAGCATCACAGAAATACTTGCTCCAAGAATGAAAAGAAAGATTCCTACATCATAAGAATCATCCATGCTATGGAATTTCTGCTTTATCCTGAAACTAACAGAGACTCTGACACAATGTATCATACATTGTACCTTTGGGAATGGTGGCCTATGAGCTGGCTAGAGGACACAGAGGAGATTAAGACTGGATAGAGGAATGTCTGTTGGGAGCTTATTTCATTCAAATAGATAAAGTAAGTCTGTCATCAGTAGTCATAGGTAAAGATAGCAACACTTTAGAAAGAAGGGCAGGGACTTAAAAACAGCTTTAAAAACTTTAAAACTTTTGTAGTAAATTAAGATTAATTTATTAGTGAGGAAAAAGACTTTATATGTTGGGTGTAGCCTAAGTATACAGTGTTCAGAAAGGCTGAGGTGGTGGACAGCAATGTTCTAGTCATTCATATTCACTCACCGTTTACTGACTCACACGGAGCAGGCTCTGCTCATACATGCCCGACTCTGGTGTACCATATTTTTACCATTTGCACTGTGTTTAACTCTACTAAGTTTAGATGCACAGACACTCATTATCATATTACAATTGCCTACTGAATTCAGTCATGTTGTGTAGCTTTGCAGCCCAAGAGCAAGAGCTGTATTGTGTAGCCTAGCTGTGGGTTAGGCTACACTTCCAGGTTTATGTAAGCCCAATCTAGGCTTGCATGGTGACATCACCCGATGATGCATTTCTCAGACTGTATCCCCATCATTAAGTCATGCATGAGTGTATCCAAGCTCCTTCCAGACAGCTCATCATTCCAGCTTGTTTTACCTAATTTAGGCTTTGCATCACCACATTCCCTACATGTGAATAATCCCCTTTGCCTACATTCCTGTAGGCCCCTTTGAATTGTTCTACCCTATTCACTCCATTCTTCATGCAATGGTCAGAAACTTCTTTCTGAAACAACAGTGTAATCATCTCTCCTTAAATCACTTCTGCAGCTTTCCATGACTCCCAATGTAAAATTAACCTGCCCGCAGGGCCTCCTATCCCTCCACGGTTTGGTCCCTACTTGCTCTCAGGATCCCCTTTCACTATGCTCCTCTCCTCACTTTCGCCAGGCCAGCCAGGCTGGGTCTTAGTGATGCTATTGCTTTGTTCTGTGCTATGACCAGGTTTCTGTCTGTGCTTTTCACTACGCCTAAGAAAGTCTTGCCTTTCCATTTTACCATCTGAACTCTTGCTCCTCTTCAAGTCTAAGTTTGGGTACCTCTTCCTCAGAGAATTCTTCACAATATTCCTAATAATAACATTTTTCATGCTTACTATGTTCCAGTACTTTAAGGATCTTACATTTTTTATTCTATGTATTTAATCATCAAAGCAATTCAATAAAGAACTGGTGGTGCCAATAACACCAAGTATAGAGTTATCAATACTGTCACTCTGTACTTTTCAATAATTGGGATTTTGTCTTCATTTTATTTATGTTTTTCTTCCTTGCTAGAATGAGCTTCATCTGCCTTTAGGTAACAGGAAAGTAGTTCCTAGCATTCTACCCCTACTAAAGATTTCATTTCCAGACAAAAATTAAAAAGCATGTGTATAAATACACTGAAGTTTAGACAGAAACTGTCCAAGGGTCTACAATTGTGTGGCCAGAATGGCACTTAGAAGGGCTACAATTTCTTAGCAATTTTTCTTAGTCTTGAATAGGCAAAGCCTGAATGACTAAAATGAAGTGTCAATGGGTTGAGTAACTAGAACACAGGGATTGGAGTGATCACAGGAGTTAGAAGTGAAAAAAAAAAAGAAGGAAAAAAATATAGAATGAAGAGAGCTGAACAATCAAACCACCAAAATCTCCAGATCCCCCCATCCTACATCAGAGCTCCTGAGCTCAAGTCTCAGCTTTGGCTACTGACTACAGTTACCTGTTAGTGCACACCCTAGAGGTGATGATGGCTCAGCTGGATCCTTAAAACCCACATGAAACATTGGGATTGAATACCTGATTCTGGCTTTGGTCTAGCTTGGTCCCAGGCCAGGCTAGCCACTTGGATCATGAAAGAATAGATGAGGGCTTCTCTGTGTCTCTCGAATAAATTAGTAAGTAATTTAAAAAAATGGGATCCCAAGTAGAATTCAAATAAATCCTTATGCACATGTATCATAGTCAAACTGATGAATATCAAAGACTAAATATTGAAATTAACCTGAAAATGGTATATTCTATCAGATAATACTATAAATTCCTTCTGCTCAATCATCAGAAATGATGGATGCAAGGGTCACTGTGGTGGTATATCAGGCTAATCCTCTGCCTGAAGCCCCATGAGTCCCAACTGCTCCACTTTTCATCAAGCTCCCTGCTTGTGGCCTAGGAAAGCAGTGGAGGACAGCCCAGTGCTTTGGCCCCTGCACCCACATGACAGACCAGAAGAAGCTTCTGGCTTCCAACTTCAGACTAGTCCAGCACTGGCTATTGTGTCTGTTTGGGGAAGTGAACCAACAGGTGGGAGGCTGGCCTGTCTGTCTGTCTCTCTCTCTCTCTCTCTCTCTCTCTAACTTTCAGGTAAAGTAAATAAATCTTAAAAAAAAAAAAAATATATATATATATAATGGATGCCAGGAAAGAGAAAAATTGTGTCTTCAGAGTCCAAGAAAGAGAGGAGAGAGAGATTTAGAAAAAGAGAAAATTGAATGTGTTAATTTGGAATTATATATCCAGTAGAACTATTCTTTCAAGATTAAGGTGAAATACAGATATTGTGAAGTGAAAGAAAACCAGAGAATTCCTCACCAGCAGGAATAATCTAGAAAGAATCCAGTAGGTTCTCTAGGCTAAGGGGAAATCACACCAGACTAAAACGTCGTTATTCCATAAGAAACAAAGATAACCAGAAATCATAAATATGTAATATTTTAGAAGTTATTTTTCCTCTTAAATTCCTTAAAATACAAATGAATCTTTAAGGAAATTTTTGTTAATTCAGAAATTATAAAATTTACAATATTTCTATACAAAAAAGCATAATTATAGTAAAAGGTCCAATTTTGGAGATAAACTGACTGCAATTGTTGAAAGATTTCCTCATTTTATAAAAAGTGACACAATACTGACTTTAAGGACATTGAAATGCTAACAATAAGTTTTAATTTTTTAGAACTATCACTTATATAACGTTAGCTACAAAACAACAAGGATATTGCTAAAAATCATTTGAGAAATTAAAACAGAATTAAAAAATTAATCTCAAAGCAAGAAAGAAAACAGAATGGAACCAAGTAAGCTATGAAATCATAGTCAATGTGTGCTGCACACAGACAGAAGCCATCTTCATTTTGGTTCATGATTTGATCTGAAATTTGTGACTGAATGAATGAGTGAATGCAGGGTGTCTGTGCAGTAATTAAAGGTTCTGAACATCTTCCTGATGGCTGCTTATGATAAATCCAACTTTATCCTGAATTTATTGTTCTAATTACCACAATGTTTTTGATAATTTAATGAGTTTTTAATTTTTTAGACATTTACTTATTTATAAAGTCAAAAACAGGCGGAGGGAGAGGGAGATGGAGGAGAGAGAGAGAAAAAAAACAGAAAGATAAAGAGTTTCCAACTGCTGGTTCACTCCTCAGCTGGCTGCAGCCACCCTGCTGGTCCAGGCCAAAGCCAGGAGCTAGGTCCTACTTTTATCTAAGCCTCCCACAGGAGTTTTAAGGTCCCAAGCACTTGGGCCACATTGCATGGCTTTTCCCAAGCCATTAGCAGGGAGCAGGCTGGGAAGTGGAGCAGCTGGGACATGAACAGAAGCCCATATGGAACGCCTTCAGGGCAGGTAGTGGCTTTACTCACTGTACCACTATGCTAGCCCCTGGACTTATACACTTTTTTCCAACTTCCTGAAATGTGAAAAGACATAAACTAAAAGTTGAATTGGACAGTTCTTTATACTGACACTGCACAAATCCACTCGCCAAGAAAATAATTTGATCTTTACACACAAACCTAGGCAAAACCTGGGTCCTGATTAGGAAGGTCCCTTGGGTTTTCATGGGCTGCTTGGGCTTTTTGTAGTGAGACATGGTTGAAGGAAAACTAGTAATAAATGCTTGGAGCACATAATCAGCTTTAAATCCTAGGGGATTCAAACCAAGTTCAAAAACCTCATGACATGAGTGAGAATGAGAGAGAGGCAGAGGTCCTTTTCAGGACTAATTTCCTCTTAATTTTTCTGAAATCGTATTTGAATGTTTATGTTTTGCCATTCTTTGTAGAATTTCAAGGGTCTCTTATTTTGAAAACAGCTTCCAATTCACAAGCTCCCACTGATAAGGTAGTTCCATAAAAAGGAGGGTGGACTGAATGATTAACTCATTTAGCAAATATTTATTGAATATTATCCTGACTACTGAATATTTTTTTTTCTCAGGTGAACAATGATGCCTAAGTGAGAGTCTTGCAAGAGATCTCATTTTCATGGGGTCCACCTGGATGGAAGAAAGAGGAACAGACTGAGGGACCACTTCTTATCTGATGCCTGCTGTCTCAAAGAAGTTTTGGTTATTCAATAGGTGACCTGAGATCAGGAAATTCACTTTGACTCCTAACTCTGCCACTTCCCAGTGGGGAATGTAAAACCACCACACAGCCTCTCCTAGACCCACTTCCCTTTTACATAAAGTGCAGAAGTAGTAGCACCTTGTCTGGAGACTTCCGATGCAATGAGAGGACAAATGCAAATCAGTGAAGTCCTGGATGAACGTAAGAGTCAGCACAACCAAGGAGAATGATGTGAATAATATAAAATTACATTTTACATGTGTTAGTCTTTCTACTTTTATGGGACTGGAAGCAGTATTAAACAGCTGATATATTTCACTTTGATGTCTTCCTCACTGTCTTCATTAACGGTAGCATCACCGAATAGCGAAGTAGTAAATAAAACACTCAGGCATCCAAGGAATTCAATACACAATTAACATTTTTTTCAGCCACATAAAAGCATGCAAAAGTTTAAATCTCATTGGTAACGACAGAGACAAGGACAGAATCATGTAGTGCTGTCATTGCGGAGCAAACATTTTTCCCTCTAAAATTAAAGTTACAAAAGTGTTCTGGGTAACTCTAACTACAAAAATGACTCCTGCAATCCCAAATGGACAAATACCATATGCTCTCTCTAATATAAGGTAAACTTCATGCAGAATACAAAACAAAAATAGGTAAACAAGTATGCACTCTTATTCTCATAAATAAACAGTGTGATGGAGACTAGAATACTGGAAAACAAAGAAGCACTGCAGTATGCATCTCTACTCCCAAAGAAAAGGACCCCAGTGAAACTGTTAAATATACCTTGACAACAAGATACCAGGCTCTCTAACATTGCCTATACCTGCAAGGTCAGGACACACATAAATAGCAGAATGTTGGAATTGAAACCGTAGATGAAGGACTATATTACTGTAAAATATAGGGAGAAAATGGAGGTGGGGCAAGGGGAGAAAGAAAGCAAGTGATGGAGAGAAGCCCTATATCTACAAATCTGTGTAATGGGAAATAATAAAAATAAAAACCCACAAAAACTGTTAATGAATATACAATATAAAAATAACTAAATCTGGGGATCAGCTCTATGGAATAGCAGTAAGAGGTGTCTACAACAATGGCTTCCATTTGGGCCTACGTTCAAGTCTCAGTTGCTCTACTTCCAAACCAGCTCCCTGTTAATGCATCTTGAAAGGCAACAGGGGACAATGTAAGTGCCCGAGCTCCTGTGTCCAAATGAGAAAACAGGAAGAAGCTCCAGGTTCTTAACTTCTGCCTGGCCCAGCTCTGACCTTTTGCAGCCATTTGTGAATGAAGCAGTGGATGGAAGAGCTCCTTCTCTGTCTGTCTCTCTCTCTCTCTCTCTCACTCTTTCAAATAAATAAATCTTCTTAAGCAAGTAAATGTTAACATCAATAGTAGAGCATGTGTCTGGGTAGAAAGCAAGTGTGTAGACTTAATACACAATTAAAATGAAGTGGTTATCAGCTCAAAAAGACTTGAAACAGTACAAAGTTTTATGCAAGCTTCATAGTAACCATTTGTTGGAAAGCCTATACCAGATATAAAAATTTTAAAAGCTACTTCAAAACATTATTAAACAAAGGAAGACAAGAGATGACTACAAAACAGGAAGCAACTAAATGGCAATAATAAATCCTTATCGATATTAATTTAAATATAAATGATTTAGGCTCATTAATCAAAAGACATCGGCTGAATGGATTAAAAAGCAAGAGCCAATTATATATTATTTGCAAGAGACTCACTTTAAATTTAAGGACACAAATGGCAAAGACACCACATACAAATGGTAACCTGAATAAAACAGAGGTGGTTGTTCTTATATCAAACATAATAGACCTTAGATCAACACTGTCACAAGAGCTCTTAAATACACACAAAAAAGTGACACACAAAAAGATAGATGCCAACACAACAGTTACAGGAGAGTACAATATCCCATTTGTAATGTTAGACAAATCATTCAGGCACAAAATCAAAAACAGAACAGAAGATTTGGATAATACCATTGACCCAATGGTCCCAACAGACAACATACATGATGTTCCAATCATTGTTGCATTAAGTGCAGTAGCCAAGGGGGGGGGGGTACCTAAATGTTACTAGATAAATAAAATGTCATATTTTCCTGTACAATTGGAAATTCAGTCTTTAAAAGATGGGAAATGCTGGGACCAGTGCTGTGGCATAGCACACTAAGCCTTTGCCAATGGTGCTGGTAATCCCATACGGGCATCAGTTCAAGTACTGGCTGTTCTACTTACAGTCCAATGCCCTGCTCTGGCCTTGGAAAGTAGAAGATGCTGGCCCAAGTTGCTGGACCCCTCACTTACATGGGAGATCCAGAAGAAGCTCCTGGCTCCCAGCTTCGGACTGGTCCGACTACTGCAATTGTAAGCATTTCTGGAGTAGACCAGTAGATGGAAGATCTCTGTTTTTCCTCTCTCTGCAACTCCAGATTTCCAACAGAAATTCAATATTTTTTAAAAAATATATATTGATATAAGGCTTTATTTTTTACTGGAAGGGTGGATTTATAGAGATGAGAACAGAGAAAGCTCCTCAGTTCACTGGCTCTTTCCCCAAATGGCTGCAACAGCCAGAGCCAAGTCAATCCAAAGCCAGGATCCAGGAGCTTCTTCTGGGTTTCTCACGCAGGTGCAGGTTTTGAAGACAATGGGCCATTATCCACTGTCTTCCCAGGCCACAAACATGGAGCCGGATGGGAAACAGAGCAGCCAGTACAAGAACAGTGCCCATTAGGGATGCTGGCAACCCACAGGTGGAGGATTAGCCAACTGAGTCATCATGCCTGCCCCTAAAAATAAATAAATCTGTTTAAAAAGATGGAAATGCTACCATTCTTGATAATCTGTGTATGTTGGAATGTATGTAAGTGAAGTAAGCCACAGAAGGACAATACAATAGTATATTATGTCATAAATCTAGAACAAACTTGTAGAAGCAGAGTAAATGATGGGGAGAGAGGAAAATTCTAAGGTATTAATCAGAGTGAACAACATTTTGGTTATGCCAATTGAAACTGTTCACTACATAGTTTTATAGAACCAAATTAGCATACATAAAGTTTTAAGTGTGAGCAAAACCATAAAAGAATTAAAATTTCTATTTGCAAAATCAATGAACTATGGGCCCGGCACGGTGGCCTAGTGGCTAAAAAGTCCTCGCCTTGAACGTGCCGGGATCCCACATGGGCACCGGTTCTAATCCTGGCGGCTCCACTTCCCATCCAGCTCCCTGCTTGCAGCCTGGGAAAGCAGTCGAGGACAGGCAAAGGCTTTGGGACCCTGCACCCACGTGGGAGCCCTGGAAGAAGTTCCTGGATCCTGGCTTCGGATGGGCATAGCGTTGGCCGTTGCGCTCACTTGGGGAGTGAATCATTGGATGGAAGATCTTCCTCTCTGTGTCTCCTCCTCTGTCTATATCTGACTTTCCAATTAATAAATAAATCTTTAAAAAAATCAATGAACTATGATGAAAAACCCTGTTTGGATTAAAGGAATTTTCTGGTGAAACCTACCCTAGGAAGACTATTCAGAGATGCCTTGTCTATTCTCAATTGAGTCATGGATCTTTCATCGCAGATTTTCTATTTGCATTGTTGAGAAAATTTTTTGCCATGATGTACTTCAGCTTTTAATAGCTGTAAACAAATCACTCCACCCTTTAAAACTGCATCCATTTGTTTTTATTAACTCATGACAACCTAATGCTATTACTTGGGGTGAAATCCATTCTGTAAACACAATAAAGAGAAGTTCTGAAATGTCATAAGTAGTCACGCAGGTAACCTAGGACTTAAAAATATTTGAAAGACAAAATTCTAATACAAACTGAAAAGATGATTACAGGATGCTCAAGAATGTGTGGCTCTCTGAGACTCCACTGCGAATCAGTCGTGCTGTAGAAAGGGCTACTCTGCCTGCAGCCTCTCTCCAAGGGTACTGACCTCTCTAAACCTCTGCTTCTTAAGGGGCGGCATCCTGTGCTTAATCATCCACTTGCCTTTTCCCCTTTCCCACCCCTCTCCTCCCATTCTGGCCACTGTGGGTTGGGTCAGGAAGGGAGGGAGCACTTAAGCAAAGGGTACGCAATGCCCTTGATTGAGTGGCCAGAAAGTTTCCGATGCAAAAAGGGAAGCTGACTACATTTCAACCCTCTTTTCTTTCCAAAATCTGAAGGGATGTTGATCATTGCTAATACACATGGATGCAGCCGGCGATGCCTGATGAGGGCTAGACCGCTATGTTGTCCAAGAGCAAGGTGAAGGAAAGGGCCACAGAGATCCTAAGCATTTTGAATCACTCTTCACTTGAAGGTACAAATGAGCTCCGTTCAATTTAACTTAAGCAAAAATAAACATCAACAGACATGGTTAAATGTGGGGCTGGCACTATTGCCCCACAAGCTAATCCTCTACTTTCAAGCACCAGCATCCCATATAGACACTGGTTCGTGTCCTGAGAAACTTCCCATATGACTCCCTGCTTGTGACCTGGGAAAGCAGAGGGGGATGGCCCAAGTACTTGAGATTGCGTAAACCTAGCTGGCTTCATATCAGCTCAGCTCCAGCTGTTGCAGCCATTTGGGGAGTGAACCAGTGGATGCAAGATCTTTCTGTTTCTCCTCTCTGCAAAATCTGCCTTTTGATAAAAATAAATAAATCTTAAAACAAAAATGGTTAAGACAGCAAAGATGGTGGAATAGAATGAGGACAAGTTTAAACAGATGCAAAAGGATTAGTCAAGGTGAAGCAGAGAGGGCATGATCAATGGGAAATAGGAGAGGATCTGCTGACAACAGAGAGACACCTGGAGACCCATGGACATAGGGAAGCAGAAAAGATAACAGAACAGTATTGCAGTGACCAGATACCCAAGAGGCAAATGGTAATTGGTGCTCCACTGGGGGCCAAGTAGGGAGTTCAGAACACAGGAAGTGAATCCAGCCATACAACTGCCAGTCTAGTTGGTCTGTTTAGTCTGATCAGGAGCAGAGTGGCAGAGCTGAAGCAATCAGGTGGAGGAATAGAGTGGATCTCCCAGCACGGATCCCCACCAGTGTCACACCATGTGCCATTCTGTATGTGAGGAAAAGGCTGCAGGCAAGGGGCTGGAGGAACAGTGAGCTGCACATGCACAAAGCCAGGAGAGAACTCACTTCTCACTCAATACATTGTACTGGTCTCACAGGGAAAATGATACTGACTCGGTATCCTATAGGTTCCATCCAAAATAGGCCCCCAGACCTACTGGCCAGCAGGTTCTGGCAAGAAGAGGAAAGGAAAAAAATACCTGTGCCAGCAGCACCACTGACAACCCTGTGATTTAGGACAGCTGGTATCTCCCTAATACTGGGTACTGCTCAAAACAGGAGTGGGAGAAAAGCTAAGCAGGCAATGGGGTGGTAACAGCTTGGGATCTCAGGGCTTGAAAGTAGTGCACTAGGAGCTGGGGCTATGAAGACTGTGGTGGAAACCTAGCAAAGAGTCCAGGACGGGAACTCACTGAAGGGAGAGACTCAAGTGACTGTAAATGAAGAACTGGGTACTGAACGCAATCAGTAAAGATCGACTGGTAGAACTGTGAGCAACAGAGCTTAAAAATCAGCCCTAAGGAGAAGAATTCACTAATCAGGGTTACAATGACCAAGAGCAAAAGCCTTTGTCAGCCTCAGAATTAATTGAGGAACACATCAAGAAACTGGGGGATAACTAATTTTTACAAACTATTATAAAGTTCATTAAAACAACCAGAAGCATATACAGTAGTTCAAGGAATATAAGGAATATGTCACATAGGAAAGAGCAACACTGAATCAAAATCAAGCCAAATTAGAAATTAAGAACAATGCACCAAGTTAAAAAAAAATTAGCAGAAGAAGAACTGAAAGAGACAGAATTGGAAGACATCTCCTGTAAGTCATGAAACAGAAAGCTGAAAGATGAATTGAGTAAAGCTAAGAAAAACATTCAGGAATTAAGACACCATTAAAAGGCTGAATATAAGGGCTATGCGAAAGAGAAGTTGGGTTCAAATATGCACTGAATGGAATAATAATTGAGAACTTCCATAGAACTCCCAATAGGATTGATCAAAAGCAATCTTCATCAAACACATAATAATCAAGTTCTCACTGGTTGCAACAGGGAAAAGACACTAAAATATGCACATGAGAAGATTAAGTTAACTTATAAAGGAACCACAATCGGACTCACTGCTGACCTCTCAGAGGAAACTCTACAGGACAGAGTGACATATTCCAGATTCTAAAAGGAAAAAATTGTCGGCCCAGAATCACATATCCAGCAAAGCTTTCCTTTGTCTTTGAAAATGATAGAAAATTCTTCCACACTAAAGCAAAGCTCAAAGAATTCACCTCTTCCAGACCTGTCCTACGAACGGTACTTAAATATGTCCTATTGACAGAAAGAAGGAATAGAACCTGCCAGAGCCAAAGACAAATCTGGAGAACATCCCAGTAAAATGACAAAAGATGACTAAATCAAGCAATGAACAATCCATTAATAAAATGAAAGGACCAAATTTCCACTACTGTATTAACCCTGATGTAACTGGCTTGAACTCAAACGTCACAGATTAGTGGACTGGATTAAAGAGAAAAACCCATTTCTCTGTTGCCTACAGGAGATACATATTGCTAGCAAAGATTTGTAGAAACTGAAAGTGAAAGGATGGAAAAGTGTATTCCAGGCTAATGGAAAGGATAAATGAGCTGGTGCAGCCATTTTATATCAGAAAATATAGACTTCAAGGTGAAAAACATCAAAAGAGATGAAGGATCCCACATAATGATAAAAGGATCCATTCAGCAAGAAGAAATCACCTTGAAACATGTATATGTGTGAAGCGTGACGGTATTGGGCTACATGAAACAAATACGAATAGATTTAAAGGGGAAAATACATTCCAATAGTGGGGGACTTTAACACCCCATTAGTCTTAACAGACAAGACCCCAATCTGTCACCTTATATAAAAATCAGTTCTAAATGGATCATGGACCTAAATCTGCACCCAGAAACCATCAAACTATTAGAGGAAAACATAGGAAGCACTCTTCAAAATATAGGCATTGGAAATGACTTCTTAGAAAAGCTACCAAAAGCACAGGAAGTCAATGCCAACTGAATGTTGTCTATACCTACAATGTCATGACACACTTAAGTAGCATAACGATGGACTTGTGACTGTTGTCGAATGACTATTCTATCATAATAATATAGTGGAAATCACTGGCAGAGGTAAAGGAAATTCTTGAGTCAACAGAACTTTATCACAAAACTTCTAAAAAAACTGTAAAAAAAAAAAAAAAAAGCTTAAAAGTTTCAATACTGGGAAAAAAAAGAATTCACCTGAACTAATTTTTCTTTTTGGTGCCTTTACTCTCCTCTATGTTATTTTCACACTGCTAAGGAGGAAAAGGATCACACATCTTCACCAACCAACAGAAGTCTTCTTCTACCTTCTCAGTCCTACTCCAGTCTACAGGCTTAGAAACTACAGTTTAATTCTCTAGCTCTTATACCCCATTCTTTTGGTGCCACATAGTGCTGCTGCATCTTCCAAAAGCAATGGACTCAGAGAGAGGATATTTCCCAGAGAACTGGGAGGTTGGTTTGGCAGCAACAGCATCTCTCATCCATGGCATATCCCTCTAACCCAATTAATTTGTAAACTGATTATACCAGACCCTCTCAAGAATGCTGACAGGGGCCCAGCAAGATAGCCTTACTGGCTAAATCCTTGCCTTGCATGCACTGGGATCCCACCTGGGCGTTAGGTTGTGTCCTGACTGCTCTGATTCCCACCCAACTCCCTCTTTGTGGCCTGGAAAGGCAATGCCCAAAGCCTTGGGATACTGTATCCAAGTGGGAAACTCAAAAGAAGCTCCTGGCTTCGGACCAGCTAGGTTCCAGCCATTGTGGCCATTTGGGGAGTGAATCAGCAGATGAAAAATCTTTCTCTCTGTATATACCTGTCTGTGTGTGTGTGCACACATATGCATCTGCCTTTAAAAATATTTTTTTTAAAAAAAGAATGTTGCCAGAATCCAGTGAAACTGTAAGACACATAAAACATGAAAATTATTGTTAAAGGGCTCATTACTTCTCCTCCTCAAGTGCATGGGCAAACTTCACTCTACCAGCTGTAACATCAGGCTTCCTGGGGTCAGCTCCTTCTATAGAATTCTAAGGTAGTCTCATTTTATTTTGTGTAGCACATGCATTCGCAGAATACATTTTCCTATTTTAACAAGCACGGCTGTGTCTTTTTTTTTTTTTTTTGGTTGTTTTTGTAAAAGTTTTGTCTTAATCCAGGCTTCCTTCACTGCACAGGCTCACAAGACCTGTGTACCTTCATTTTTACTGGCATCTATACTATAAGAGATTGGTCACAGTATGAAAGAGGAGGAGGTAAAAAAAAATTAGCGGCTGCATATTGAAGGCTTTTTTGATTCTGAAATGTATATGCTTCAACAACCAAAGAACGCTTACTTCTCGCATGCCTTCTTTGGGACAGCGCAGTTTGAAGCAGGACTTTTTAGTCAGCAGGTGTTTAGATAAGCAGCACTTTAGGAGGGATGGTCAGTGATGAGAGAGGCAGCAGATTTGGAGCTCAGGAAAACTCTCATGTGGCGACAAAAATAGTGACCCAAGAAGGATTGTTTGAGGAGCTGATGTAAAAAGTGAACTGGACTGTTTTGAGAAAAGCTAAAAATTAAGGTATATAATGACTCTGATGCGATTTTTCAGTTAAAAAAAAAAAGGTAAACTTTCTGGATTTTCTGGATTTTTATAACTGAATTATCTGAATTATCAATCACACAGAATTCAGTATCTACTTATGCCAGCATTTTATGTACAATTAATGTCAACTTCAAAGTACTGAAACTTTTTGGATGCAGCCATATGAGAAGTTGACTTGAAAATGTAGGCTTTGCTCCCCTACGGTCTGCAGACTGCTCAAGTGCTGCCGTGCAGATACAAAAAGTCTCTTCTGTGGCTGTCCTCACCCTGGGCTGAGACAATGCTTCACAAGGACACAGCTGGACCTGCCTCGGGCTGCTGTCTGGGTACAGAAACAGACGACAATACTGGCAGAGAGAAAGCTTGACAGCCTGTGAATTCTTGTCTGATTGTGGAAGAATAGAAAGACAAACAGCACTGTTTTTGTTGTAAACAGTGTTTCAGAGAGTCTCCTGTTTCTGAAAGAGCAGAGATTCTTAAAGAAAGGTCTAAGTTAACAACTGACTGAAGAGACATTTTATAATCTAGGCACATGGTTCTCAAGCTAAGAAATTCCTATTAAGGATGTGTGAGCTTGGAAACATTCTCTGGGACTTGCTGAGGCTCTGTCCTGACTTCCTTTATTACTCCCCTGGTCAGTTAACTTGGACCTTTGGGTTCTTTTCCTTAGTGGGTCTTCTTGGGTTCCTCAGTCTGTGGTCAGAAATAGCTTTCTGAGAAGCCTGTATTCTCTCCTTTGGACCTTGTTTTGGGATATCCTCTCTTTAAATTCCGTTAACACTTTGCTTTGCCCCCTGTAAAAACTATCCCAGGTTCTTTATCGCTGTTATTTATGAACCTGTGTTATTTCCCAAGCCCAAGCCCATACAAGGCTGAAACTGTGCCATCCAGAGGTGACCCATTATGGACTGAGGACTGCAACCACTTGCAGACATATTTTATCTGGTCTGCATAGTATTTATATCATTTTGTGGAGGATTTTCCAGCTTTTAATAATCAGGACATATTCCCTTGTTTTTAACTTTCCCCCTAAAAATAATGAGCCTTGGACAACAACTGTGCAGTTGAAATATTTGATCTGCCAACACAGGCCCAAGATTCTTACATTGCTACTGTGGACTGGAAATTAGCCAGAGCTTCTGTCCCCTTGAAGATGAGGGGTTGTGTTCTCTAACAGTTCCCATGACTTCTTATTGCCCTACACTGGACTACCTCATTGTTAACCTCCCCCATTTTGCACCTGCTATTAAACATTTGAATTTGCAACCCCACTGAACACTTAGGAGTTCTACATGGTATTTAACTTTCTAAAAGTGTTTTATAAATATTTACCAAATGGCAAATAAAGGTTAAACTGCTCCAGAAGATGGGTACTTAAGATCACTTTCTTCTCTGTAAGCTACCAGATATGAGTTCATAAGAAGAACAAAAAGGGTATATTAGGTTGTGTGTTATGTCTTTCTCCAGTCAAGAATTATGAATTAGTTCCTCATTTTCGGGAGCTTTAGTTAAATCTCTCTGCTCAGCAACTGTCAAATAGCTAAGCAATCCTCCCCAAGCGGGAGGAAATGATTCTAAACTTGGGAATTTCAGTAAGCAGGTCGTCCTGAACCAGTGTCTCTGGCACTGCCTGCTATTCATCAGAGCCTTCAAGGTTGGCTTCATATAACTCTCCACTGAAACACCGTTTAGGGGAGAAGTTTTGGTCCAGATGTAGCTCTCTTTGGCTGCCAGGAACATCATTAATGTTTGTGGGAGATATAAAAAGGATAGTGTTTGCCCTGATGTAATTTTATCTCCTTAGACATCTAATTAAAATCCTTCAATGTCTTACTTCCCTGTGTCCTCCAGCATGGGCTGTGAGCCACAAAATTTCAGAAAGCACGTGACATATTTTAAAATTTCATTATTCTTGTTTTTTTCCTCCCACATACTTGTTTTTCATGGGAGATATTGCTGTTTTTCTATTTATAAATAAAGTTGTTTTTCCTTAAGTAGTTAAAAAAAAACTGAGCACATGAAAAAAAAATTAACTGACATACAGAGGAACCCCAATCAGACTCATTGCTGAACTCTCAGAAGAAACTCTACAGGACAGAGTGACATATTCCAGATTCTAAAAGGAAAAAATGTTGGCCCAGAATAACATATCCAGCAAAGCTTTCCTTTGTCTTTGAAAATGATAGAAAATTCTTCCACACTAAAGCAAAGCTCAAAGAATTCACCTCTTCCAGACCTGTCCTACAAATGATACTTAAATATGTCCTACTGACAGAAGGAATAGAACCTACCAAAGCCAAAGACAAATGTGGAGAACATCCCAGTAAAATGACAAAAGATGACTAAATCAAGCAATGAACAATCCATCAATAAAATGAAAGGACCAAATTACCATTACTGATATTAGCCCTGAATGTAAATGACCTAAACTCATTAATCAAACGTCACAGATTAGTGGACTGGATTAAAGAGAAAAACCCATTTCTCTGCTGCCTACAGGAGACACATCTCACCAACAAAGATCAGTGGAAACATCTCATGGATTCCAATGTTTTTGTTTTTACTTTTAGTTTTTTTTTTTTCTCATATTCGTCCTGACTCATAGGTCATATAGTACAACATTTTCTTCAAGAAGGTTCTTGATTTTCATTTCTTCAGCGACACATTAGTCATTCAGTAGCATGTCATTTAACATCATGGTATTGTAAATTTCTATTTTCTCCCTTTTGATTTTGTTTTATGACTTTTAAGAGGATGTACAATAACTGTGTAATAGACACAATAGTATCCAAATGTGAGGATAAAATGCAGTATGTGTGAATTCCAGATCAAAGATGGACTCCCAATGAAACTGTGAAGTATTCCTTAACAACAGGATGCTGAACTCTCTGCCACTGTCCATGCATGCAATAGCAGGATACACTTAAATAGCAGAATGATGGATTTATGACTATTTACGAAGAATTATAGCATTGCAACAATATAGGGGAATCAGAGTGTGTTGGAGGAAGAGGTTTGGGAAGAGGGTAAGGAAAATTCCAGGGCCTATGGAACTGTATCATCAAATAACAATAAAATGAAACAAACTGAATTTATAGACGAGATCAGGCGCATTCAGGGTGGTATGGCCATAGACCAAACTGAATTTATAGAAGGAAAAGTAAGGAAATAATAGTTCTGATGGAATGAAGATGTGGCAGAGATGAGGTTACAAGGGTTACAAAACTTGTTTAAAAAATAAAAAGATGAATGCTTCTAAATATTTATTTATTTGTTTATATTTGAAAGGCAGGTTTATAGGGAGGAAGAGAGGCACAGAGAGAGAGTGTTCTTCCATCTGTGTGTTTACTCTCCAGTGGCTGTACTGGCCAAAGCTAAATTGATCTGAACCCAGCAGCCAGGAGCTTCCTCTGTCTCCTATGTGGGTACAGGTACCCAAGGCCTTAAGCCACTGCTTTCTCAGGTCATAAGCAGGGAGCCGGATTGGAAGTGGAGCAGTTGGGACAGGAACCAGCACCCATATGGGAAACCAGCAACAGGTGGAGGATTAGCCTGATAGACTACTGTGTCAGTTCAAGAGAAGCATTCACCTAAAAGCTCAGATCTGAAGCCATACCCTATTGGAACACTCTATAATTCTGCCCCCAGCTCCCAGCATTTTGTTCTTCTTCTTTCACACTGCACATTCCCAATGCAAAAGGTTTTATGATTCCTCAACTCTATTAGGGAGTTTCTCAATTTTTCACAAAGGCTGGCTCTTCTTCCCACAGAACCTGTGTGATTCTCTGCTAAAAGCATCCTTGGCTTCCACTGCATTTCCTCCCCATTTGACTTGCATGAGTAGTGGCTTCTGTCCGCGCAGTTACAGCTGCAATGTCACCTCCTCAGACAGCACTACCTGGACCACCCTATAATATAGGTCTGATTTCCTGTGTCCTCACAGCATCCTGTCTCTTTCTTTCCTAGTTCTTACCACAAACTATAATTTTTAAAAGCAGTATTTTCCCCTTGTTTATTACAGTAATCTCCCTGCTCTGTGGGTTCCCTGGGGATAAAGCCCTGGTTTTCTGTTTATCACTGTAGCTGCAATGGCCAGCACAGGACTGAGCCCATATAGGTCTCAGGAGTATCTAGTGAATGAGTAGATATTCCTCCTGCCCTTGGACCCTGATGGATCTCCTTTTATCCTTTCAAATCCACAGGTTGATCTGTGAGAAAACCTCCTACACCCTCCTCAACCAAGCCAGCCGAATCAATCTGCCCTTTGGGTTCATTAAGCATCACCTATGTATCATCACTCTAATATCCAATACAGGTATTTGAGAGGATGTCTGCTCCATGAGACATGGAAATTCTTAAATAACTAGTGGTCTCCCCACCTATACATACGCACACACCACCACCACTACCAGCACCACCACCACCATCATAACATCATCTCAGCATCATCACACATTGATTTTATTTTCTTAAGAAGTTTAATTACTTAAATTCTTACAAGAGGCAGAAAGAAAGAAGAGAGATTGATTTTCATCCACTTGTTTGCTCCACCCTCCCAAACACCTGAAGATGTGCCAGGCCCAAACTAGGAGGCAAGAGCTCAGTCTAGGCCTCCATGTAGGACGTGTGGGAACCCAAGTCCCTGAGCCATCACCTGCTGCCTGCTGAGGTGCAGTGTAGTGGGGGGCTGGGTTGGAAAACGCAGCTTGGATTTGAATCTAGATACTCTAGCATGAGATGCAGGTGGACTAAGTGGCAGTTTATCACTGAACCACAATGTGCGACTCCATCCTCAAAGCAAGGGAAGCCATTTCCTTCCAATGATCTGATTTGTATCCAGAGCTGACTGGGACTGGAAGTAAGGAGGGAACGCAAACACAGTAAGAAAACAGCTATTTGTGACTGTAGGAGTCTCTTTTTTTTCCCATAAAACTATCTTAATAAAGTTTTTTTTGTTTTTTTTTTTTTTGTTTGTTTGTTTTTTAAATTTTCATTCCTTGTACTGGCTATGCTAGTAAAACAAAACAAAAATGTCACCATCTAGTGGTTGAGGGCTTGAACTGCACTATATGTTCATCATTCTCTACTCAACAACTATTGCTGTGTATTAGTAATACCCCAGAAACATCTCTGTCCTCATTAAGTCACTCATGTGTTTCTAGAAGGTTACCACTGCTGGAGCTTTGGTGCTTGCACTATGTCGTCAACATATTTAGATAAACAGACCTACGGAAGGTCAGGACTCCTGATACAGAACTGGCACCGCTGGGCCTCACACTGGTTGCTTTTTTAGCATTATCAATATTCACAAAAAAGTGAATCTTCTTGGAAGATTCAAGAATCACAAGACTGCTCTGTTACACACATACACACACACACACACACACACACACACACACACACATGAGAACTTTAGACTCCCCTGGGAGAGACGAAAAAAAAAAAAATCAAAACATGTCAACAATGGCCTGAATTCTTGCATTTCAGCAACTGACTGAACCCAAGAAGCATCTGTCCGCTTGGGTGGAGCTACTCTGCGCTATTCACATTGGCTTCTTGTCTATTCTCGTTCATTTCATCTCTTCCCTGAAACCTACAGACACTGGGTGGATTTTGATTTTCCAAGCATATTCTTAAGGAAGGATATTTCCACATCTCTCTGATCCTTTTTCCAAGAATGCCTTCTCTCCAGCAGAGGTAACTATACTTCACCCTTTGATGAAAAGCCACTTATTTATCTGTATTTATAGTAGCCTAAAAAAAAAAAAAAACAGTCTCTGGGGGCCAGTACGGTGGTGGCCTCCATATGGGCACCAGTTCCTGTCCCAGTTGCTCCACTTCCTATCTAGCTCCCTGCTGTGGCCTGGGAAAGCAGTGAAGGACAGCTCAAAGCGTTGTGACCCTAAAATCATGAAGATGACTCCAGAAGAGGCTCCTGGCTCCACCTTCAGATCAGCTCTGCTTTGGCCGCTGTGGCCATCTGTGGAGTAACCCAGCAGACAGAAGTGCTCCTCTCCCCTCTCCTTTCTGCAAGATATGCTTTCAAATAAAAACAGCCAGATATTTTTTAAAAAATCTATTTGAGGTCAGTTGTTTTGTGTAATAATGAAAACTTTACTTGGGATGCCTATATTTGAGTCTTGGTTCTGCTCCAGAGCCCACTTTCCTGCTGGTGCACAGCCTGGCCCCGCCAGTGGGCACTTGGGAATCAACCAGCAGACAGGTTCGTCTGCTCTGATTTTGTTTGAAAAATCAAATCAAACATCCTTTAATTTAAAAAATCAGTTCGCCTCTCCATACTTGTTGATTTCCTTTTCCTTTGCTGCTTATGGAGAGAGAGAGAGAGAGAGAGAGCCCTTTTAAACACACTGATCAGTTCTCCCTCTTATTTGCTCCACTGATACCTGGCTGGCAGTAAGTGCCAGGACCTCTGCGTCACATGGGGAATATTGGTGAGAAGGTGGCACACAGGCCTTAATGCAGCCAGTGCTGTTGCTATTACAGAAGGTTCAGGCTGCCACAGAGGCCTTCACTGGGCCTGATATGGGGGTAAAAACAAATCAGAAGAGTATCCTTGAGAAAGGTCACATCGAAGCTGAGACCTCAGGATAAACAAAAATTGGACAAGAGTGAGAAACCTGCACAAGTGTCCAGAACATATTCAAGAGAATTACTGACTGTTGACAGAGAATTTTAATGGTGCTGTGAGCTCTGCTGAGACCAAAAACTGTTCTGAAAGGGGATAGAGACAACCACAGCCCTTAATCCAATGACTGTCCAGAAGACCCCTGGATCAAGAAACCCATTTTAGGAGACTTGACTGAGAGTAAGGGTACAGTTTCCTGCAGACACCTCCTAGTTCATCTTGCCAGGTTGTTAAGAACTCCAGGCAATGCACCCTGCCACCCTCAAGGCACAGCCCCTGCAGCTGTTCCCCTGCCCCAGGCGCCTCTCCTGCTCTGCCTCTGAAATTGTTCTCACTCCACTTTCTCCTTAATCCACTTGGTAATTCCCTCCCTCAGTTCTGGATAATTCAGGCATCTTCCTGGAGCTGCTGCGAGTTTGTGGTTGCCTGGAGAACCACAGCATTAGGGTCATGAACTCCCCCGCCCACCCCAGGGAACCTTTCTATGGAAAAGTTAGCTTCAAAGGCTACTTGGAAGTAGTCTATGCAAAGCAAAATGTCAACAAACATTTCCCTTGAGTCTTGGCACCGGAAGGTCTCTTTTTCCCTTTGCTCAATTCCCAGCTGGCTAATAGCCTGAACTTCTGCCTAACCAACCACTCCACAGCTTTCACTGTGCCCCAAGACTACTGAGGAAGGCCACGGATCAAGACTGAAGACTGACAAGATGCATAAACCCCAGATTAAACAAGTAAGCAAGCACCAGACATGACTCGACCCCTTCTTAGGAAGGGCTTCCTCCTCCCCAATAGGGGTCAGCCCATCTCAGCAGCTGCACGTGTCCGACACACCTGGACTCTTGTCTGAAGGGCTGTACTCGCTGATTATGTAGCTAGGGAGACTTCTTCGGGTCCTACTTTCCTTTTCGGTATGGTGGAGATGATAACCCCTATTCTGCTTATTTCACAGGGTGATTCTGAAGATAAGTAGAGCACTCTATAGCTAATTCAATGATTTATGAGACATTTATTGATTACTTAGCCACATGCTAGTTGAGGCTGAAAGTCCTTGTTAAACTGCAACGTGCTATACAAATATGACACTCTCAAATGTAGAAAAGTCACTACCAGCTGGGTCAGATTTGATGTGTTTGTTCTGCTTCCCTCAGTTGTCTGGCTGCCAGGTAGGAGCAACAGTGTGGTACCCAGGTTCTGTTCTCCCATAAATTTTTAAGGAAAATCTTTGGCAGGAGAAAAAATAGAAAATATCAACCAGCATTCAAAAGATCCTTGGTGATGATGTCTCTTTCACGTTCCAGAAGGCCATACATAACAGTAGGACTGGTCATTATTTTCCTATTACTTTAGCACTGACAAGGAGGCCTACAACCGATAGGAAAGAGACAACTGTTGAAGCCACAACACTCACCTCCCTGCACATTCCCAGTGCTTCCTAACAGTCAAAACTGGCCAACCCCGCTTGGGCCTCCCATCTTATCCTTCAGTGCTTCTCTCCAGGCTATGTGAACAGAAACCTAGGGAAGGAGAGGTAGTTCTGTAGTAACCAGCTTTTGGTGCTGAAGTGTGCACTGGTGGATGAAAAGGACTTAGTATAGTTCTCAATAAGGAGGCAGACAGGATACACAAATTAGGATGATTTCTGGAAGGTTTACTTACAAAGAGGAACCACGAAGAAGCATGGAGTCATTGGGGGTAGGAGAAGCAGAGATGGAGTTACCACCTCCAGGCCAAAGGGACAAGAGCAGGGAATTGCATCCAGAACTAGAAGGAGAGAACCAGCTTCATATGATTCAGAAATCTGTCTCAGGTATTGGCCAAGAAATAATGATGGTCTTAACAGAAGTAGCAGCAGAATTGGGGATAAACAGCTCAAAACAAAAGCTTGCCAAAGTTTAGTGCTGCAGTATTTTTTGTTGTTGTTTTTGAAGATTTATTTTATTGGAAAGTCAGATTTTACAGAGAAATAGACAGAAGGATCTTCCAACTGCTGATTTCACTCCCCAAATGACTAGCATTAACACATGAGCTGAGCTGAGCAAAGTCAGGATCTTCTGAGTCTCCCACGGGGGTGCAGGGTCCCAAGGCTTTGGGATATCCTCCATTGCTTTCCCAAGCCATAAGGAGCTGGATGGGAAGTGCAGCAGCCAGGACACAAACTGCCCCCTACATGGGATTCTGGAGCTTGCAGGCAGAGGATTAGCCAATTCAGATAGCATGCCTCCCCAGTGCAATGGGTTTTAAAGACAAAGGGAAAGGATGAACACTTTTTAGGTTTCAGATCTGGCAAGCGAGTGAATGGCGGTGCAGTAAATTTGACTGAGAACATAAGAAGGATTGGGGATGGGCCGGGGGTTCCTAAGAGAGACTTCACATAGATTCATAGAATTACAGACAAAAAATGGTAATTACACATATGAACGGTTGTCATGTAACAGTACGAGATGCTGTGAAGTAGAATGCTAGGTGAGTAAAAAAACAACTCTTGACATTTTGAAAACTGTCTTTACTATATCACCTTGGAGTTGTGTTCTGCTGAAGAAATAACATTATGCTGAGCATGTTTCTGACTACCCACGAAATAGCCATCTTGCAGAAAAAAGAAAAAAAACCTGAGTGCAAAAGAAATTAAGTTCAGCAGGTAGGAATGTTATCCTTCAAGTAGCCAAAGCCCAGTTTAGGCCAGCTTGAGTTAACAAATAGCTTTGTTGGCTTAAATCCAGGCATGATCTTTGCCTTGCAGGACAGTGTGATGCAGGGACTCAGAAAATGTCGCTGAGATACAGTGTCTCCACTTCTCTATTCAATTTTTTTTCTGTACATTTACTGTCTTTGCTGTAAGGCTAGTTTGCTTCCACAACAGCAAGCTGGTAAAGCAACTCCAAATTTACAAGCTCATGCCTTCAAATTTAGTGAACCAATAATCCTTTCCCATCAGAAGCTCTATTATGGTCTCAAGTCTTTTTATTGCTTCTTAATGGGACCCAATCTCAGCTCTGATTCATCACTGCGGCCATCAGATTAGGTCAAGACCCAGTAGTAGAGCTAGGGGAAAGGGTTAGTTTTAACTAAACCTTACTATTTCATAAGAGGAAGGGTACATCTGTAAGTGAATAGTAGGGAGCCATCACCTGAGAAAAGCTGCTGAAAAGGGAAAAGAACAACAATCCCAGGAAGAAGGGGCCTGTGCGAGGTCACCCTGCTCGTTATCATGAGGCCAGGCCTAGCTCTCAGGTATCCACTCCACCTTCCAGGAAGAAGGGGCCTGTGTGAGGTCACCCTGCTCGTTATCATGAGGCCAGGCCTAGCTCTCAGGTATCCACTCCACCTTCCTCGCTCATACACTTATTGCCACTTGTGAGGATTGTCTGTTCCCAGAGACTTAGAGTAATCAGAGGCCAGAAATGTGTAGTTCCTGTTGGTGAGTGTGAAAGCCAGAGCTGAGGGTGAGCCAGGCTGGTCATGGTGGCAGCACCCATCGTATGCATATGTGCCAGGCCTGTGGTGGGCTGGACTGGTCTAGGCTGCAGCACCCATTAGTTTAGGTGAGAGATGGGACTGTGGATAGAATGACCAGACAGTTGCATCTACTGGTATGTGCATGGGCTGGTGCAGGTGATGGATCAAAGTTGATCCTGCACTGGCTGGCGCATACAGGAGTCAAGTCTGAAGTACCCTAACCAAGATTTCTTGGGGACTTCCCAACTAGACCACTGGACTCAAATCCTGGCTGCAGGGAAAATCACAATATATCTGGTCCAACCTTGGAGTGCATGTATCAGAACTTGGCATCTTCAGTTGCTGTTGGCTGTGCAGTGGACAGCATGCCCAGATGCACACTGGAATCATGACAGACAGGTTATTTAGGATAGCAAGGGATGCTGACTGCCTCATCAGAAGATGGTAAACAGAATAACATGGACAATTCTGACCAAGTTTTGAACATGTTCCTAGGCCGATGGATGCACCAAAGTGGACTTGGTCACGCAATAGACCTTGCAAAGATTTTCTCAAATCAGATGCAACGAAGCCACTAATGTTTCAGAACGATCTAAATCATTCAAGCAACATCCTTGGAACACTCTTCCCTGCATCAGGGTCTGTCTCTAAAGCATCATCAAAAGACTGTTCTCCATCCCTAGGTGCTGATGTAGTTTGACACCAAGGAGTCAAACATCCCTCCATGCAGACAGAGGGAAAAAAAAAAAGAGAAGAAGAAAGAAATATTTGTCCCACCTACCTTTCTCCAGGCCTGGACTATCCCCACCCTAACTGAAGACCCACAATGCATCCTTCTTAACTATGTAAACAATGTTAAAAATAAAAGACAAAGAAAAGGAGGAATAAAATTCTGCTGGCCCAGGATGACTAAATTAGCTAAAGCTAGACTAGAGAGCAGCAGGGGAAAGGCCTTGCCCCAGGCTAGCCTGCAAGGAAGCAGAGCTGGAAACGGCACTGATGACCCCTGGCCCAACCACACTCCTTCAGCATAGGGACAAGGGCACTTAAAGACCAGTGAAGGGCTGGAACCAGCCCCCAGCGGTTTCTAAAAGTATCTTTGGGTCATTAATCACTGTCGAGTGTCATGTGACTTTGTCATTCTTTTCTGCCTTTTCTGTCACACAATTTTGCTGGGCTTGATTATTTTTAGCACAATATGGCCCCAGGGAATCATCACATCCAACTCTAGTTTTGCAAAGGATAGACATCTTTCAAAGTGAGTTAAGACCACACCCTTGTGATCAGAACTGTTGGTTCACATAGCTCCCCCAAGCTCCAGTCCTGGGCTTCCACTGTTGCCTTCTTCTCCCTCTTCATGATCTCAACCTGGTGTTTAACTAGCCTCTACCTTATTCAAGAGGCAAGGATTCACAGGGCTCCTGTGCGCTCCCCAGGAATAGTTGCAAATTGACCTTTGTGAATTCAGTAAGAGTTTTCAGAGAAAGATGGTTTTGTGTTCTTATAGGTTCTCAGTCTCACTTATAAAGCCCAGTGAACATGAGATAGTACACACCCCATGAGCATTAGCGGCGTGTGCCCAACAATTCCCTTCCACTTTGAAGGATTTGGAACCAGTCTTGGCTTTGCATGTTTTTTATGGGAAGGCTTTAAGGATCACTACAGGATCCTTCTTTGACAATCTGCTTGAAGTCAGCCCAGGATCCACTTAACCACTTTGTGTTTTTAATGATAATCTTATTTTTCTTCAAGGTCTTACAATTTGTGCAGGTATACAGGAGCCCCAATTAGCAGGCCAGGGCTTGGTTTAATTTCTGCTATGGTAATTTTAAACTTGAGTTTTGTAGGTAAAATATAACCAGACAATGGCACATGCACAAAAGCAAGAGACAAGTGTGATACATGTGTCCACAGCTATTCCTTACTGCTTCATTTCATTATTTTTAAAGACACTTTAGCTCTGGCATTTCAACAAGGGCCCCCAAAGTTTGATGCTGCACTGAGCCTCCCTAAGTCTACAGTTATCCCTATCTTTGTGGCCCCAGAATTTAACTTTTCAGAATCTACTACTTCGGTACAATGGGTTAAAACACAGATGCCGTTCTGATATAGCATTCATACCCGTTTTCCCTTCAAATATTAAGTTTTTTTTTCTTTTGTATTTGAAAGGCAGTAACAGAGAGGAGACACACACACACACACACACACACACACACACACACACACACACACACACACACACACACCTCTTCCATCTGCTGGTTTACTCCTCAAATGGCTGCAATGGCCAGAGCTGAGCCAATCCAAAGCCTAGAGCTGGGAGCTTCTTCTGGGTCTCCTACATGGGTGCTGGGTCCCAAGGCTTTGGGCCATCCTCTACTGCTTTTCCTAGATCACAAGCAGGGAGCTGGATGGGAAGTGGAACAGCCAGGACACAAACTAGCACCCATATTATATGCTGGGACCACAAGGCAGAAGATTAGGCTATGAAGCCACACCACCAGCCCCACTACTTCTCTTTAGCATGGTTTAACTTATGAATGGGGCATAATTTGCTCAGACCGTCATAACAAAATACAGTATAGTAGGAAGCTTTTACTACAGGTGTGTAGTTCTCTCGTACTAAAGGCTGGATGGAAGTCCCAGATCAAGGTAGAGAGAGAGGCGCTTTTCTTCTGAGGCTTTTTTGTTGCCTTGCAGGTATCATTTCCCACCAAGGCTTTCTATGTGCTTCTCTTCGCTTACAACATTCCCGGTATCCCTCTTGTATGCCCTAGTTTTCTCTTCCCCTTCAATCTAGCAGAGCTGGATTGAGGTCTACATTTAAGATTACTCCATTTAACCTTAGTCACTGCGTGCCTTCAAGGCTCTGTCCAAATCCTATCACGTTCTGAGCACTCTGCAAGCACTTCAAGGTGTGAATGTGGAGAAAGACACAGTTCATTGCATGGCAAGCACCTTCTCACTTTCTGAGGGAGCAATCAATATTTCACATTTGCAAACCCACTCATTTTTTATTCAACAAATATTTCTTGCGTTCTTGCACAGTGCCAAGCACTGGGAGCAATCCCGAAGATGTCACAGTGAGTAAGACAGGCAGGTCTCTGCTTCTGTGAGGAATTAAGCTCTGGTGGGTGAAACCAGCAAAACCCAGCCAAACTGAACAATTACAGACCACAGAAGTACAAGTAAGATCCAATGTTGTCCTAGAAAACAGACCAGTCATAGTTTTGATAGAGTCTTTAGGGAGGATCTTTCTGAGCTCAAGACAGTCAACCTGGCTTAAACACGGAGCATTCTTTCTCAAGGCTAAGAGCCACAGACAGAGCTCAGCACAGGAAACAGATGGTGCCAATGTCCAGGGTGGGGAAGTGCCTGTACCTTCTGGGGAGTGCCTAAACGCCTGTGCAGCTTAACTACTGTGCCTTCAGTAGAGCCTGGAGTTGGGCATGGGAGCAGGATCATGCAGGCCCACGGGCCCTGATTGAGGAGTTTGTAATTTATCTGAGTCACTGGGAAGCCTCAGAGGGTGGCTGGTAAGAAGGTGGGCCAGTGTACTCCGCAGTGTGGAGGATGGACTGGCAGAGAAGGTAGTGAGAGATGGAGATACTGCGTGTGACAGGGGTTCAGGAATTGGCAGATATTTGGGCAGCTTGAAAGCTGCAGGCACAGAGGCTGCACTCCCTTTCCATAAACATGAAGGAGGGCGCCCTCTGCTGTTGTAAATGCTTCTTAACCCTCACTTGATGGCAGTTCTAGGATTTGTAGAGAAAACGCCCAAGCTCTTAGAGTGCAGAAAACAGAGACAGCTTCCAAGGACATTTTCAGCGTACATACCAACAGTGTAAAGTGAAGGAAGTGGAGCATGAAGAAACTTCTATTCACCAGGCTGAGTGTTAATATTAAAGCTCAGCTGAAGATAAACTAGACTGGCTCTTTTCAAGAGTAACTCATCACTTTACTGCTCTAAAAAAATTACACATGCCCATTTAAAAATACAGAGATGACAAATAGCCAACATATGTTCCTAGCAACAGATGAATGAAGAAAATGTGATATACTTACAGAGAGAAACACTACTCAGGCCTTCAATGGGAGGAAATTTTACCATTTGCAAAAGGCAGGATGGAAATACAGGAGCAGGATGCTTATCTGAAGCGGGGAGAGAGGTTTAATAAAGGAGACCTAACCACACATGGGAGAAACGGGGTCTTGTGTCCCGCCATCCGATACAGTGACAGTTGTTCACAATAACCTATGAGACAGCTTCAAAATGTTCACAGAAAATGCTTACTATTTTTGATTTTTCATGAACTTTTGAAGATGCTTTATATATTTTATGAAGAACAGAGAAACCTGAAGGCTCCAAATATATGGAAACAAGACTTAAACGCTACCTGAATTGCTCTGTCATTAATGATACATGCATGTATTGAAATGAGAAACTGTACTTTATAGATAGCTACAATTATTATGTTAATTAAAAATTCCGAATTCAGGTGATGTGCAAACAGAAGCAATAAATTCCCTCAGATATTATCATTCTGAAGCAGTAACTATTAACATTTAATGGGGAGGGGTCTGGCGTGATGGCTCAGTGGCTAAATCCTCGCCTTGCAAGCAGCAGGATACCATGTGAGTGCCATTTTGTGATCCAGCTGCCCTACTTCCCATCCAGCTCCCTGCTCGTGGCCTGGGAAAGCAGTAGAGGAAGGCCCAAAAACCTTGGGAACCTGCATCTGCATGGGAGACCCAGAAGAAGCTCCTGGTTCCTGGTTTCGGATAGGCTCAGCTCCAGCCTTGTGGTCATTTGGGAAATACACCAGTAGATGCTACAGCTTCCTTCTCTGTCTCTCCTTCTCTCTGTGGATCTGCCTTCCCAATAAGCATTAACAAATATTTTTTAAAAATTAAAAAAGAAATTGATGGGCATTAGGTCTCTCTCTGTGCTTATAAAAGTTTCAATGTTAGGCTGTCTACAGTTTTTAAAAAATGAAAGCAAAGTACAAACTTGTTTTAGCCATACTTTTCAATTTTAATATTATGAAACGTTTAAAGTTACAAAATTGGCTCAGCAGATATTTTCTATAAAGGTCAGAGAGTAAATACTTGGGCGTTGGTGAGCCTAAAGTTTTCAATGACAAGTCTTCAACTCTGCCACTGATGCCCAAAAGCAGCCAGAGAGCAGCGCGAGTGCTTGCGTGCCACTAAGTCTGTATTTCCGATACAGGAAATGAAGCAGGCTGGTAGATGCCACTGGCCCACGGCCCACGGCTTGCTGACCCAGGCTGAGAGAGAGGAGCGTGACGGTGGGACTCTCAAAAGCTGCTTCACTCTTTCCCAGATTTTACCTCAATGGTTTTCACTTTGTTGGGAGTTGGAACATGCTCTCTTAGCCTATCCTCACACCTGCACTGATGGGAATTAGCTGTGGAGTTAAGCAAATGTGGCCTCCACACCTCATCATTTTTTTAAAAAAAATTTTTTTTGGAAAGTAAGATATATAGAGAAAAGCAAAGACAGAGAGGAGGTTCTTCTGTTCACTGGTTCACTTCCCAAGTGACCACAAGGGCTGGAGTCGAATCTATCAGAAGGAAGCCAGGAGCCAGGATCCTCTTCTGGGTCTCCATGTGGGTATAGGGTCCCAAGGCTTTGGGCCATCATCTGCTGCTTTCCCAGGCCACATACAGAGAGCTGGATGGGAAGTGGGCAGCTGGGATTAGAACCAGCATCCATATGGGATCCCGGTCATGCAAGGCGAGGACTTTAGCCACTAAGCCACTGTGCCAGGCCTCCTCCACACTTACTCTTATCACAGCCTTTCCATTCATGGATTATTATTATTATTCATCTCTTGTTCTACTGAGATTCTCAAGATTTTTGCTTCCTTTGGCTTTGTCTTAAAAGAGTTTGAAGGTTCTTTTACATCGGAAACTCTTTTGTCCGCACACAGGATGACAGCCTGGCATGGCATGGCACCTTTGCACCGCACTGTTGCCTCTGAACTGTGAAGCTGTTCCTCCACCATCTCCCCTCCACACTGCCCTCCACAGCCTCTTTCTGCCAGAAAGCTTAAACAGCTGCTTTGTTTATTAGCTTCACATTTAAACAGCTTAATCAGGAAATATCTCAATTTAGATTACTCTGCACCATTTTTTTTTCTTGACAAAAAGAAGTAACCATTTTTGGCCTTTAAATACTTTCCTCACCACATTTTCTCCTTAGTTTTATTACTTATCTTTGCTTTCCACATTTTTCACCATCATCCCCTTCCACAGCTCTCCACATCATTTTCAGCCTCATTTTTTCTTCTTTGCCATTTACAACTTACAGTATGTGTAACAGTTTTATTATTTCTCAAGTTGTCTTAGCTCTGCTGTCCATTTTCCCTGCAGCTCCTGTTTCATTAATTCATATGCTTAATAAATTCTTCTCCATAAAGAAGCCCTCTAAGAGGAAACTGCATATCATCTTTTGGGTTTTATTTTCTTCTGAGTGTTTGTCTTTCTCCCTTGATGCATGATCTGCTTTGGTAGACACAGATCTGCATCATTTTTGTGCCATGTCTTTTTATTTTGCTCAGTTTTGTTTGTAGTTTCTCAGAAATGATGATATACCTTGATGTCCTTCCCACTTTATCTGGAAGCTTCTTGTCTCCCTTAAGCAGGAGCTAGTGTAGCTTTCTATTTCTTTTCCCATGAAAGAATATGATTTTGAGTTCTCAACTTTTTTTTTTTTTTTTTGCTAACTGTAGGAGATGGAGCTGGCCCTACAGTCTTCTCAACCATACAACAGTCATTCTCAGGCCTGGCACGATGGCTCAGTGGTTAAATCCTTGTCTTGCACATGCCAGGATCCCATATTGGTGCCAGGCTGTGTCCCAACTACTTTCCATCCAGTTCCCTGCTTGTGGTCGACGAGGGTAGTGGACAACGAGCTTTAAAGCCTTAGGACCCTATGCCTGTGTGGGGGACCTGGAGTGAGCTCCTGGCATCTGGCTCCAGACAGGTTCAGCTCTGGCTGTTAAGGTCACTTGGGGAGTGAACCAGCAGATGGAAAATCTGACTCTCCTCCTCTCTATAAATGTGCCTTTCCAATAAAAGCAAAAGAAAATCTATTTTTTAAAAAGTCATTATTTCTCTCTCTTGGCAGCTAAATGTAAACATTGTGGCTCAGGTAGTACCTTTTCCCTTCTGATGGATTCTTTGCCTTTTAAAAGAAATGTCAATTTTATCATATGTAGGAAGATTGTATGATATTGTTTTACTGTGTTATTACATAGAGGTCAGGTGTTGAGGTAAGATCCATGGATAATTTTGGAAAAATTAAATTAGGAGAAAAAAATAAACCATTATTTAAAGCCCTGAAAGCTTCTGAGGTGCTAGCAGTATGACAGCAGGGGGCACAGTCATACTAGTAACTTTTCAACTACTGAAAATTATCACCAGGTTCAACTTAGCAACAACTTAGCAACTAGAGGCACTTCAATCTTCTGGCCACAAGAGGGCGACTCTTGTTCACAATTTAAAAGTAATCCCACTATAAACAGTTAAAATAGAATTAATACTTTATCTCACATTAACTGTGGCCAAAAGTATGATAAGGAAACGCTGCTAGGGAAATTTAACAAGCTCACTGCTAGAGAATACTCTTCGTGAGAGAAGTTCCTCTCTTGATATCTGTCTCCATCCAGGACAAGCGCTCATGTCTGTCCACCTCCCAGTCATCCTTGCGTGAGAACTGCTAATGCACACCCTGATCTTCAGCTGACCGTGTGCCCTTCCCAGCTGGAGCACAGGAACCAAACTTACCCACGATTACAGGTGCCCAGTTCAGTAGTGACATAAAATGGAGTCCCCTACCTGGAGGACTCTGGTGTTCCCCAGACAGGCCCGCTCTTGCCACTGTTTCCAAGACTGGAGCTACGCGAGGACCAACTCAAAGTCCTCCCTTCAGCCGCAGGAGCCGGCGGTTCCCTATGGCTTTCTGAATCATTCCTCCAGACAGAGCCTTCTGTGCACTAAGGATAAGCCTTTTTGCAACAAACAAGGTAAAGCTCCCTTCACTGGCCACAAGGCGCCGTTTATGTCTCAGATCAGGCTTGGCAGCTGAGTGAGCTGTTCACCAGCGGCTCACCAGATTCCCCCTCATCAGGAATTCAACTTCTCCCTCTTGGACAGTATCAGCTTCAACTCTCTGGTGACACCTGCAATCTCCCACATCTAGGACAACTGTCTGCTCACTGGATCCCTAGGATCTCTGTCTTCAGAAAAGCTCAGAACTCATCAAGACAAACACCCCGGCTAACCAGCTCAGATTACCACAGACTCTGCCAGGCACGCAAATTGGGGGCATCACTAACAGGACTACATCCTCACAAAAATAAGATTTTATTTTCTCCAAGTAGATTTGGTTTGAGTGATCTTAGAAAATTCCTGTTTCTTTCTGTAAGGCATTCAGCTAAACACTGCTAGGCCAACACCAGGCCGACCCCCGTCCCCCAGTAGGCGGCAGGAGGGTCTGATTTCAAGTGAGGTGTGCACCTGAGTTGTTAGCTGGAGTGATATTGTGTTTTGATTATGATTTGGGTGTTCAGAAACCCCTACGTATTTTAGGACTAACAAAATACAGAGATTCGCACTTTCTGGCGCTGAGCCTGCTTTGCTGGGACCCCTGTAACTCTGACCCCTCATACTGAGGAGATGAACTGGGCCTGGGTTAGGGCAGGGGCGGGACTTTGCTTTGTCTTTTTTTTTTTTTTTTTTTTTTTGCAGCTAAAGGGAATGAGAGCTTGAAGGGACAGACATGAAAATAAACAAAGCTGTTTTGGGGGAGGCAAGCCAGTTCTAGAACCAGAGCTGTGTACAACGAGGAAAGCAAATACTCCTAGGCATATGAGTCCCAGGAGCTGTGCTAATTCAATACTCACTTTTAAATGGTCTTTGTCTTTGCATTTCTCTCAAGATGTTAAAAGCATTCTATTGGATATCTAGGTCTAGCATGCACTGGCTATGGGTAATTGGGACTGGCACTGTGTCTTTCAGGCAATAGACCTTATTGCTACCTGTATCTGCTAGGAGAATACCTCACAGGGAGCCTGGGAAACAATTGTGAAATGGTGGCAACTGATTATCAAGCTGAGTTTGCTATGAAGTGAAGTTTTCCCAGAGAATTTTCAGGAATAGAGTAAGTATCATCTAATAACATTTGGACATACTGTACAAGATGAAATACAGAATTCAGTTTGACGGTTACAGAGGCAAGGGTCCAGCATGGTAGCCTAGTGGGCAGGATCCTCACTTTGAATGCGCCAGGATCCCATATGGGCACCAGTTCTAATCCCGGCAGCTCTACTTCCCATCCAGCTCCCTGCTTGTGGTCTGGGAAAGCAGTCGAGGATAGCCTAAGGCCTTGGGGCTCTGCTCCCGTGTGGGAAACCTAGAAGAAGCTCCTGGCTCCTGGCTTCGGACCAGCTCAGTTCAATCTGTTGTGGCCGTTTGGGGAGTTGGTCAGTGGTCAGAAGATCTTCCTCTCTGTCTCTCCTCCTCTCTATGTATCTGACTTCAATATAAAAATAAAATCTTTACCAAAAAAAGTAGAAAGGCATCTCCAGAATTTAAAAAAAAAAACAAAAAACTGAGAAACTATAACTACATATTGCTCAAGGCTTCCTGTTTGGCTGCTTATCTCCTCAAACGAATAAGATTACGATCTGTATTGAAAGATCAAAGAAGAAAACACTTTATATCATGATTAATGTCTGCCTGGATCTACTTTTCAAGGAAAAATAGAAAGAGATCTATTGCTTAGCAAGCAGACTTTCAGCCCTAGAGAAAAATGCATGTTTATACTTCAAAGAATAAGAGCATTAAAACTAGAAGCATGTTTCAGGCTACTGAATCTTTTTTTTAAAGCTTTATTTATTTTTTATTGCAAAGTTAGATATAGAGAGAGGAAGAGAGACAGAAATATCTTCTGTCCAATGATCATTCCCCAAGTGACCGCAATGGCTGGTGCTGAGCCAATCTGAAGCCGGCAGCCCTCTGGGTCTCCCATGCAGGTACAAGGATTCCTCCACTGCCTTCCCAGGCCACAGGCAGGGAGCTGGATGGGAAGTGGAGCTACCAGGACACGAACTGGTGCCCATATGGGATTCCAGAGCATGCAAAGCAAGGACTTTAGCCATTTAGTCCATGTGCTAGGCCCAGATTTCATTTCATTTGTATAAATTCCCAAAAGTGGAATGCTGAGTCATACAACAGCCCTATTTTCAGATATCTGAGGAATCTCCCTAATGTCTTCCAAAATGGTGCCCTCATTTACATTCCTACTGACAGCAGATTAAGGTATTTCCTTGGGGATGTGGGCATCTTAACTGAGGTCAAACACCTTCCCCGCCTGCTATGGTTTCCTAAGTAGAAGTGAGTTGAATGTTATAAGTATGGAATTCTGGGGCCATTTTCCTTGCATGGTCACCCTGCCATGTGGAAGTAGTCCTGGGCTGTCTCCTACTGCGGAGGAGTCCATCAGACTTTCTCCCCTAATTAATAAAACTCTTTGCCTAAACTATTAAAGGACTCTCCCTCTCTCAATCGCTTTCATCTTCTACTGTCTAGCTGCTGCCCTCGTTTGCCCCAAGAACAGCCTTGTCCGTAGGCCCCGGCTACCAACAATAAATCTCTTGTGCATTTCCCAGTCTGTAGTGTGGTTTTGCGGCCCAAACTGCTAACACTTGTGCTGTCACTCACCTAGGCTCTCCCACTGTCCTCCTCTCCCCTCTGGGGATCTCAGCGGCCTTGAGATCTGTTCTTTCTTGGCTGTGAACCCTGCACCCCACAGATTGCCTTCCATCTCACTGAGCATCATACCCTGCATCCAGCACTGGTCAACTGAGTCAGTCAGTCACAGGATAAGCCCTGAGTGGGGTGGTAAGGTCTAAGTAGGTGCCAAGCTCTGACTGGGAATTCCTCTAGGAGGATTCAGCCTTCTACTTAGTCTATGGAAGCCCTAACATTGGGCACTGAACTCCCACCATGGACCTCCACTTCTGGGTCCTCACACTGAGGCAATTATGACTCCCTGTGCAATTGTCCTTCCCCTGACCGGCCAGTGGCAGCAAAGGGATTCCTCTGCTACCCTCAGCTGATTCCTACCCTCTAGTGTCTTTAGGCAAACTTCCTTATCACAGAGGCGACTGCCATGAGCATCCCTCAGGACACTCCTCTGGGTTATCTCCTAGGAAATTTAGACCCTCTCGAACTCATTCTCGACTTGAAACCTCAGAGACTGATTTACTTATGTAATACAATTTGACCTCAACATTCCCTAGATAATTTCTCTAAACAGCCAACAAACAGCACACTTGATCTCACTGTATTTTAGGTTCTACTCAATGAGAGTACAGAAAGTGAAATGGAAAGAGATCCTCTATGTTCAGGCTTTCTTCTATCTCTGATCCAAGCCCTCAGACCTCCAGCCATGCCAACTAATTTTCTTCTGCAGCTCAGACTGCACTCCATCTACTTCTCTTCTGCAATGTGGCTTGGACTTGACACAAATTAGACAATGGTTCAATCTGACCTCCAAATTCTCTGATCTAGGTAATATCTGTCTCTACAATAGTGAATGGTTAGAGATTTCCTATGTCTAAGCCTTTTTTCTCCTCCATTCTTGCCCTCTGTCAATCCTGCTCTCCCTCTCAAAGTCTTCAGTGCACTCTGAACCTCAGACTTCTTAACTTATTCTTCCCTTAACCAATCTGACTCCAAGGATTCAACCCAGGAGAATCCTTCTCTCTTTTTCTGCTTCCTCCATATGCTGAAGCCCAAGCACTTGCCCCCACCTTCCCCCAGCCACATCAGGGACTAAGCTCTAATTCCCCTTGCCCCTGCAGCAGCGGGAATCTCTCTTCCTGGGCTCCTCCCTCTTTCTCTGTTAAACCAGTTACTCCCTGATTGTGCAGTCTCTCAGAGGCTGGTTTAAATTTTTATTTCTTCTTTGTCAACTCCACCAGGGTCAAGAGGTGGTAGAAAATAAGCTAATTATTATCCACTCAAAAAAAAAAAAAACAACAACACTGTTACTCGTCAAACTTGTTCTATAACTTAACAGAGCCCACCAAAAGCAACGGATATTCAACTCCTGTAACAGATCCTCCAAAGATTTTTACAGCTAAAAACTTTGAGATAAATGTCTTCTAAATATAAACTTAAGAATACTTAGTATCTTGTGCTCTACAAATAATGTTGATGCATGGTTAGATATCTCTTATTTACAACATTTTCAAAATGCAAGATTTATATCAAAGATAATCTGGTACAGAACTAAAATCTAATCCACTGTTAAATTGTTCCAAGGTATGAGATGAACTCACATGGTCTTATCTGCTAGTTTTTATATCAAGGTAATCTTTCTCTTGTCTTTCATTACGTTCTCATTGTTTAAAATCAGCAGATGTTATATACTTGCTTTGGAGGTATTTGATTGATTACCCTATGTCAACAATTAAATCTGACTTATATTGTATCATGTAGACATATTCTATTTCAACCACATATTTTAAGCCTTCCTGGCATCCTTGACAGGCATTCAAAAACTCCTAAGTGTTAAATCTGAGCACTTTGGTATTTCCAGTGAGGCCTCCTGGAAGTGTCAAAGGATTCAGCTCTCATTTTTTGGACACAACAAGTGATTAGGCTACCTGAATTATATTAAAAGTACTGTAAAGATGTAAAGTGGCACAAAACTGTTATAATATCAAAATGTTACTGACAGAAATGTTACACAAGTCTAATGACCTCTGTTGTGTTACCAGTCATAACTGTTCTCAATTCAAAAAGGTCTAAATGTTACATCTTTTTATAAAATCCTATATGTGCCTTCTAAAATGCCATGTGCTATATACAGGTGCTTCTTCTTTGTCAGTTAATGAGCTTTATGGTTCCAACCACAACTTTTTGAAATCTTTCTTGTAATCCATTTTTAAAATTTTCCTCCACCTATATTTGCACCTCTGAAAAAAACATGGCAAACTTATGTTACTACAAACAGGAAATACTTTTAATCAACTGCAATTTTTAAAGCATCTAAAGTTCTTTAACCACTGGTTAAACTGATCATTCTTTGCTAAACTAAGATTACTTTATTAACATAAAAATCTCTCTGGGTCACATGATTTAAATCTCTGATAGGCTGTTTTAAAAATATTTTTAAGTTATTAATACATTTGTGCTTAAGTTCGTTAATCAAACAATTTACTATATGTTATATTCCCATTGCTCTAATGTACAAGTTAATTTTAAACTGTGCTCTTTTTTCAAGTCTATAGCAGACATCAAACATTTGGGCAGATGTCTTCTAAAGCTGTTATTTGATACTTTTCACTTGATATTCTTATTGAGAATAATGGTTCTGGCTCCTTTCTTTACTTCTCTACTGTACGGTTCTGAAGGACTCTCGGGATATACAGTTTGATCTCCAGACCTTAAAAGGGATAAAAGGGATAACTAACTTATAGGATCAGGGAGCCTAAATATCTACTCATGGGCATTACCTCATCTCGCAGTAAAAACTGTCAGGATGTGTCTGACTACAAACCTCCAGCTCAGTCCATTAAGGATGCAGAGATTGAACTGAGCATCCCCTTGGCTGAGGAGCATCCCAAAGGCTGCCTCTGTGGTCCACTTTACCAGAGGCCCAGAGGAAGAGGAGTGAGCTACTCAACAGGAGGCCCATTAATGTGGCTTTATACAGTGATCTGATCTCAACAAAGCCCAGCAAGGCCTGTCTGCCCTCAAGTAGCACCTGCTTACAATGTGGGAAGCCAGGAGATCAGGCAAACAGCTGCAGCTCTGCAAAAAGGCCACTAGAAATGGAACTGCCCTGGAGGTTGAAGGATTCCTAGGTTGCAACCATGGTAGACCACAAGCTAAAAAGCTCTTCACTCTGCCCAACTTCCAAAGCATCCATTGCTATGGAGGGAATGGCCTAGAGTCAGCAACATCACAGGTAAGGCTGCATATTTTCATCTAGATACACTGTCTATTCTGTACTAGCTTCCTCTTCGGGCCAGCTCTCCTTTCTGTGCAGCCAGGTAATGGGAGCAAACGGGGTGTCTCCAAGAATTTCATACCTCCCTTATAACGTTTCATCCAATACCCCAAGTGAAGAGAAATGGTTCTGGACCTCACATGTACCCGACCACTGACCAGGCCTTAATGCCTCCCTAATTATCAAACCCCTCCTGCTGACTACTCATTGCCTCTCAATGGGAAAACTTCTGGATTTCAGTAGCAGCAGAGCTTTACTGGGTGCTCTACTGACTGTCCTCTGGGAACACGCATTTAACCTGCATATTCGATATCTCTCCTCCAGACTTGAAACTGAAATGCCCATGTGTGTAAAACCTTGGAAACAGTTTCTGCTGGCTGGCAATGTACCCCTCAAAGCCACTTTCTGCTGCAGCCCTGGCTTTGCCACAGGCCCCTACACAGCTCAAAAATGCCAGACTGTCACCCTAGCTCCTGACAACAGCCAGAGTCTACATGAGTAGGGGAGGGAATGAGGGGGCACAGGACTAGAAGCAGGCCAGATTATCTTCATCCCACAGCTCCTTGTTAGCACATGCACATTAAACTAACCAGGAGCACTTTTCTTTGTCACAATCATGCATGTTATTTTTGTTTCTTCTTTTTACACCCTGCTTCTCAAGGTCGCACTAGACCATCTTTGAACCAAATTCTTCCTATGCTAACACAAGCCTCTGCTCACTCATGTTCTCCCTAACCCTCCCCCAAACACCCTCTTTTTAGCTCCAAACAGTGCCCGCCAATACCATAAAACAACAGCTGGAATGTATGGTTGGTGGAGAAGTGACTCCAGCAACCTGCCAGTTAAGCAGACACTCCTATTTAGGAATGTTCGGAATGCCGAATCACCTTAACCTTATCTGTGTGCAGATGGTCAACACCTGCCATGATGAGTGCCCACTGCTACCAGTTACACGTATGCATAAACCAACGAACTGCCACCTTCTCCCACTCCCCACACCGAAGATGTATAACAGCCCACTGCTGTCTTGGGTGGCCATTTCTCTCGCATGGTCGCCCTGCCACATGGCAGTGGTGCTGGGCTGCCTCACACCAGGGAGCAGTCTGTCAGACTCTCTCCCCTGATTAATAAAACCCTTTACTTAAAACAAAAAAATAAAAAGCCAGGGAATTCTGGGTCAATACAATAAAATGTAAATCTCAATATTAATGTGGTATATAGCAATATAACCTATATTTAAGTAATCAATAAGGATGACTGGAAAAGACTGATGAGAAAATAAGTGATCCTGGACATACTTGGAGCATCAACGGGAAAAAAAATTATCTTGGAGCCACAGCTCAGAAAATGAAATATTAGGAGATTTATTTAAACCACCAAGAATAGGCTCCTCCTTTTTGTGGTAGTAAATTTTAGCTTTGTTTTGGAAAATAACCTCTTCTACGTGTGCTTGTTACATGGGACTACAAGTCAAGTTCTCCAATACTTTCCTGGTTAAGAAGTGTGTTTTAACCAAGCCACAGCAATTAGCAGCCTGACTAAATGGACTATGAATGGAGCAACAACAACAGAGAAAATTCATTGATCACCAATGGAGCTTACCTTTTGCTGGCGTTGGGAGTGGCGCATGATTCTTTCATTCTGCCACCACATCCATCTTCTGCCTGTGGAACAGTTTTTCTTACTGAAGTTTCAGAGCTGCCTGGCTGTTCCTCTCCAGCAGAAGCTCATCAGGTTTCAGTTCTGGCCAGTCTTTCCAACAAGCATTCTTTTGCCTTAAATTATCCTGAGTCAACCTGCTGCCTAAAAACAGAAAAGTCTAATAAGTTTTTTATCTCATGGAAGTAACTTTCAAAATTTGGGCACAGAATAATTATCTACAGAGTAGTTAAAAATACATGTATTTCCGTGGCTCTTTGAGAGCAATTCTGACATATCAGAGTTGTCAGGATATTAGGGGTGGGTGCCAAAATAATCAAATAAAAGAGGTCATCTTGTGCAGGTGGTTCTCACACAACTTTTTGAGAATCTCTTTAAGAGTAGCTGGCATTTTTAAACATAGAAAGACAAACAAAATATTTCTGAGATCCATAGGCAGATGCTTTACCATAATGATAGAGGCAATTACAAAGGGAAAAAAATGACAGAATCAAGTCAACTAAAAAAAGGCTTCAAATTTAAAACTAAAGAATGAGAAGCGGAAAGTGTTCTTATCAAATATTATAGACAAGTTTAATATCTAATAACCTGTCATGAGTCCACTCAAATTTTAACACAAGTGGGTAACAGCATTTTTTAAAGAAAAGAGTAGGAAAAAAATTAACTTATAAAATAACCAAGATGAATGTGTAAGGTACATAAAGGTATTACTTTTCACTTGTTAACTTGAAGAGCACAAGAAAAATCAAAGAAATGTCAACCCTGCTTTCTGAGGTTAGGCTGCAACTCACACCCTCAAGGGTCAGTATCCTTGGGATTAGAAGGAAAAAAAACCACATAAATAATGAAGGAGGTCTTCTTTATCCTTGAGGTCTATGAGGTCTACAAACAAGGCTTATATATATTTTTAAAAGATTTATTTTTGTTGGAAAGGCACATTTACAGAGAGAAAGGTCCTCCATTCGCTGGCTCCCTCCCCAAATGGCTGCAGCGGAGCTGATTGGGAGCCAGGAGTCTTTTCCAGGTCCCCCAAGTCGGTGCAGGATCCCAAGGCTTTCTTAGGCTATAAGCATGGAGCTGGACTGTAAGGGGAGCAGCTAGGACATGAACTGATGTCCATATAGCATGCCGGCACAGCAAGGTGGATTAGCCAGCTGAGCGACTGTACTGGCTCCAAAAAAATCTATTTGTCAGGCTTGTTACCATCCCAATTCAACCCAAAATTCAAGAACTCCTTCAGCCCTTCAGATGTAAGGCTACTTGTCTTTTATTGAACTAAGAGCCCAAATTCATCAACACCTTATGCTAATGTTGCCATATTTAAATAATAAGCCATTTCTTTAAATATAATGCAGGGAATACTTAAATTAACAAAAGTTTTCATTGACCTAAAATTCAAATTTAGCTAGGAATCCTCGATTTTATCTCACAATTTTACCTTACATACACACATAATCTCTTTTTTCCCTAAAAGTTTACAAAAGGATAGCCACTGAATGATGCGTGAGAATCTTCAGCCTCAGATATTAATGAGACAAAGGCTTAAATCCCTGCCTTATGGTTATGCACAAAAGAATGGTATTTTGTTAAAACATTCAATTCTGCCAACTCAAGCATGAAAGTTTATCTATACAGACCCTCAGCTGTGTCCCTTGTTCTCTGATCCTCAGGCTGGATCCTGTAGTCCGTGTGACTCTCAGGGCAGTTAAATTCTTCCTAGGTCAAAGATCTGATCAGAGACAGTCAATTCCTCCTAACTTTGATTTCCTTATGTGCAACAAGTGTAGTAACACCTTCTTAGGTGCAAACATATAATTTGTTTGTCTGCCAGAAAAAAAAAAACTAAAGAAACACATACCACTCTAAAAACAAAACTAAACACCAGAGAGATAACAAAGGGAAAAATCAAAGTAGCCACTTCTGAGGGGTAAAAGTGGGAATGAGGTTAGAGCAGGACAAAGATAGGACACTCATTTCTCAATATACACCTACTTATGTCATTTTCAGTTAGTAACTGTCTTTTCAGGGCTCTTGTGAGGACTTGAATGAGGTCCTTCATGAACACTTAACCAGTATTCTTTGGGGTCCTTGTCAAACAGTCCAAGCACTGTATCTCCTCCAGCATCTTCAACTTCCACAGAGGACCTTTCCTGACATTCAGGAACTAACAAGTGGCAAAAAAATCATCAGCTGTGTCCACAGGGGAGCTGGTCTAACATTTATTCACCCTGAAGCCTCTAATGATTCTCACTGCCTATGCCATCACTTCCTTCCTCCTCTCCTCCAACCCCATGCAGTCCCAATTGGCACTTCATATTTAGGACTGATTCATTACTGCCTACCCGCTTTTCCTTTCATTAGTTCAATGCTACCTGTTGTTGCAGAGCAGATCAGTAACTTACTATGTCTTATCAAGCAACTCTAAGAACAGCAGACGTCAGGAATCATGCCAGGGAAAGAAGTTAACTCTGAATTCAGATGGAGAAAATGCTCAAGTGAGGGGATTCATGATGCAGCCGATTAATATTAGTGATTTAGAGATTCATTTGCCATTACTTGCTTCCAGAAACCTCCTGGACACATTTCACTGAGTTTCTAAGAGTATGTCTCTGGATCAGGATTTATTTGAAATGAGATTCACTACCTGATAAACGGAGGGAGAAGAAAGAAAAATGACAAGAAAAGTTGTGTTCTGGATTTTGTAAGATGTGGTCAAGAAGGGAAATACACAATCAAACAGAAAAAATACAGAGACATGGAGCAGTAGAGAGGAAAATCACTTGGTGTCAACAGACCATTTTCAGCTTTCAAGATGGGACACACAGCTCCACTGTGTCCTTGTACCTTACTGACGGACCACAGGGCGAGGCCTTTCCAGGCTTGCAAAGCAAGTGCACCAGAAGGTTCCGTATGCCCTAGACATGTAATACAGCCGTACTAAGCTGGCTTCATCAGCTATAATTTACACACAAGAGCTACTTTTCGGTATTCAGATCGGAAGGCAGAGATTGGGGCTTCAGGCCTGGAGTGTTTGGATTAAAATCTCAGCTCTGCTGCTTACTGTAAGTCTGAGGAGAAAGTTATTGAGTCAAGGACAAGTTGGTAAGTCATTTATCCCAATTTCTCCGTGTAAGAAAAATGTTTAGCACAAAGTATTTAGCACATATAGTTATTATAAGGATTAAGTGAGGTAATCTAAGTAAAATGCATTCCGAACACACACATATGGCACGTAAGTACTCAGTAAATGTTTCACGCAGTACTGGTGGTAATGTGAGCAGTAAAAGGTAATAAATATAAAAGTCCAGTGCAAAGTTTGGCACATAGATTTTTAATGTATTGTAGCTGTTATTACTCTTACTTTCCCCATTTTTGGGACCTGCCCATATGTGGGTCTACCACCAACACCCTCCCCAGCTCTAGCCTTTTACTGTAATAGAAACTGCAGTAAAAGTAGTTTTGCTCCATCATAGAAAGGGAGTAATATGAATGGAATTTTTTTGTTCATGCCAGTCATGATTTCTAGTTCATTACCTGAACTTGGCAGTAAGTTCCAATTTGGCTATAACCCCAATTCCTTTCACATTTGGGCCATTTTATATCACTAAACTGTTTCAAATTTCAAATACTATTTAGGGCTATGCTATTACTGTTCTTGTGACACAAAATAATCTTTGTGCATGGACTCCTGCTATAATGCCCTGTGCTCTGCATTAATCACCTTATATGGCTGAGGCAGTGGAGGCTAGGGTGAAATAGAAGCCTTTCCTCCATGTCTGGGGACCAACCGCTCACAAAGCCTGTGAGGGCCTCTTTTTTGACCATTCTTGCCAAGCATTTTTCTTTAATCTTCTTGTTCCCAGTTAAAATTGTTTATGATATTTTTCACTATGGGACTCTATTATCTGGGAGTGTGTCACAAATTCAAAAATAAATATCTGTGTTACTGAAAAGCAATGTATGTCCAAAATATACCATGAATGACTGTGAGCCACGATCTCCTTTCTGGCTCAATGATATAAAGAAACTGGAGGTACAGACTTACTTTTTTATTCATTCAATTTTTCTTTTAAACAGGCATTCTTGAGGGCCTGGCACAGTAGTTCAGTAGCTAAAGTCCTTGCCTTGCATGCACCAGAATCTCATATGAGTGCCGGTTCATGTTTTGGCTGTTCTGCTTCACATTCAGCTCCCTGCTTGTGGCCTGGGAAAGCAATGGAGGATGGCCCAAAGCCTTGTGACCTTGTACCCATGTGGGAGATCTGGAAGAAGCTCCTGCCTTCAGATCAGCTTAGCTCTTGCCATTGCAGCCACTTGAGGAGTGAACCAGCATTCAGAAGCTCTGTCCCCTCTCTGTAAATCTTTCTAATAACAATAAATAAATATTTTAAAATTTAAAAAAGGTGTTCTTAAATAAGTATGTCCTGGTATAATCTTGGTACTTCCTTCTGTCACTTTTATTTTACTTTTCCTTAGGAAAAAAAAATGCAGCACTCTCAGCTATCATAATGGAAAGTCCTGGGACATGGTATTTATGAAACAAATGTTGAAAACCAGTAGAATTTATATTTCTGAAACTGACATTTTAGGTTTCAGCAAGAAAGATTACTTGCTAATTTCTTTCCCCAAGTACATTTTGGGATGTTTCACTGAATACAATTAACTTAAATCCTGGACTGAAAACTATTAAACATTTTGGCTTTTAAAGTAAGAGGTATAACACTCAGGATACAAATTTGATTTTACATCCTAAGATCACTTTATCCTTGATTCATGCATGAATGCTTTTTGAATTGCTCAGGATTCTAATTGCTGGACAGAGAAAAATCAGTAAAAACAAAATTGGGTTATTTGGGTTATTATCTCTATTTTGGTATATGCTTCAAAACTATGAGCATAAACATGCATGTTTTACAATACCGTGAGTTGTAAACGAATATCATTCTCTGTACCACATGAACATGCAGTCTAGCTACAGGAGAAGCTAGGAATCAAATAATTGCATAAATTGCAGCAATTTGTATTCTCCTTGACAAAGGACACCTTCAATCTTTAAAAAAGATGGAAATGAGTAGAAATCATGTATTTGCCTTAGCAGAACTTACATTCTTACACAGTACAACATAGGATTCCAGAGTTGAAGGAAACAGGGGAAGAGAATTTACTTCCTTCTTGGAGTTGGTGTTTAAGAAGGATGTCAACAAGTGGTCCAGGAAAGGGTTAAGACTTAAAGAAAAAAAATTTAAAGAAGTCTAGATAAAATCAAATAATGGGAGCCATGTAATGTGTGGCCATGCACTATAGTGACAACAAAGGAGATTTTGCTCACTGAAATTATAGGTGAAAATACGGTCAGAATATGTGGCAGTCATATTTTAATTTTTCCTTTCTCTAGTGTTAAATGAAATGTTTTAAATAAATTCCCAAGCACAGACAACACATACTTTAAGAAACTCAAGGATGAAATTTTGGGACACAGCAGCAAACATCTGGTTGCAATGACAAATTTGCAGGTAGAGAAAGAAGTACAAATGTTAACAAAGAAAAGGAAGTTAGTTGGCTCTTATTGGCAAGCACAATGGCATTTATTCAATTCCTCCCAAAATTTGCTTTTAGACAAGACTGTTCTTAACTTGTCATTCAGGTTCAATGGGAATTCTACGAATCCTGAAAAGTAACATGTGTCATTGATAAGAAATGCTGCTTCTTGATGAAAGAGAAGTTCAGATGGATGATAGCTGGGTCAATCTGGGATAAAAGTGGAAGGAGCCACCAAACTGCAACATTTACACTAATGACCTTTTTTTCTTGGGTAAAATTCTACTGATAAGGGTGAGTAAAATCATAGTCTTAATTTACAATGAGCAGTACTGAAGTTGCACTGATCATTCTTATTTGGAATGTCTACTTTTCTAGACCAATTTCTGTTGGGATACTACAAAACTACATACTTGTTGGTTGTACTTTACCTTGTCCTGTGAGAGAGACAACTAGTTTAATGAGCAACATGTGGCTAGTGCTTTTGACTTCTGCATATGGTAATTTGCATCTGTTTCATGTGGCTTCTATCTTGGCTTTACTTTGAGAGAGTGACTCATTAAACAAGAAAATTTCACTGTAATTTCGCAGTATAAAAATCATATAAATCTGACACAGAAAATGTGGATGTAAACAAAAGGAAAAAAACCCAAATATTCTATAAATTCCATATGTACAAAAGGAAATATACACACAGAACATTTAGTAACTTTCTCCATAAAAAATTAACTAAATCTAAATAATTCATATATACAAGAGAAAAAATTTAATAGCTATATCTCCCTTGTTTACTTAACAAATGCTTTGCCCTTTGATATTTAATTAGTTTAAAATCTTTCTTTATTGAATACCTTTGTAGTTTATTTTTACTATCTTTCTACTTATCCCTGGATACTTTCAAAAGGTATGTTCTGGGATGTGGAATTACTGGGTGAATATTTGAACAACCTTTTGCTAGACACCATCACAAACTGATCCTTAGGAAATTTACATAATGTGTCTCCTGAACTTCATTGTACTAGTAATACTTCATTGTACCTGTTTCTTAAATAAAATTTACCTCTTACTGATTATCTCCAAACTATGTGGCTTTTCAAGTTTGGAAGCATCAATTATTTTATAAATAGCAACTATCTAAGAAGAACTGCATTCTCTACCAACATTATTTAAGTTTGCTGGTCAAATGAGATAGAGGAGATTATTTTTAGATAAAATTGTACCAACACCAAAGTTCTGGATCATTTTGTTACCATAATATAACTTTGCCTGAGCTGACTCACACACCATTCTTGGGCTGAAGTAAATATTTTTAAGCTTGGATGCCTAATCTAATTACTCTGTTAATGATGAAACTCAAGGCATTTATTTGACATCTGACCTAAGAGATGCTCTCTTTCCTTTGATGCTGTGATGTAGCGTCACCAGTCCACGAAATACAGGTGCATTGGTAACTATGATAGAAACCAGTCTAGCAAACAGATGAGAACAACACTGAAAGAACAGAGAAACAGAACTAGTACCTTCATCTTTCAAATCAAGGTCTGAAACTAATACACCTTTGAACTTTTTTGTTAAGTGAATCAGAAACAAATCCCCTACAGTTTCAGTCACTTTGAGTTGAATTTTATTTTACTTGCAGCCAAAGCATTGAGGCAGATTCAACAGAACAAATCATACAAAGCGTGAAAACAAGAGAATACCATAATCTGATCATTTCTGCCAACTATTTACAGTAATACATAATTAAAAGAGGACAGAGGTGAAGGTAGGAAAAGGTTCCTGAAGGCAAGAGATTCTGGGATTAGACTGCCATTTAGCTACTGCAATGTGAAGTTGCTATAACAGAATGCGTGAGACTGGGTCATTCAATGAAGGCACAAAGTTTATCAAGTTCACAGTTCTGGAAGCCAGGAAAGCTGAGATGCAGTGGCCAACATTTAGTAAGGGTCTTATGCTGCCCCCATAACACTGCAAGAAAGTAAAAAGGTTCACAGAGGGCAAACATCAGGAGAAGCCTCACAATGTTATTCTCTCAAGAGAATAAAGTCTATTCGCAGGAGAAAGACTTTAAAACATTCAAATGATCCCATCACTTAAAGGCTCCCCCTCCTAACGCCACCACAGAGGCAGTCTGATTTCAACTTGAGTTTTGGGGGGAACTAACCATACTGAAACCACGGCAGAGTTTTCAGGGGTCCAGGGCTCTAAGTTCTCAACTCTGTACTGTCCTTGTTCTTAAAAGAGATTTGGTTAGTGCTTCTCATTGTTTCTGGCTGACCTTACAGACATCAACCATTGCCTGCATAGCCAGACATCCATTCCCAATCCACTGTGTTGTCTTAGTCCACACGTCAGTGGTAAGGCCTCTTTCTGAATTCACTGCTTGACTGGTAGGGGGCTCAATTAATTAGCATTTGTGAAATGTTTTCAGCTCTTCAGAGGATTAGGGTAATTAGGAAAGCAGAGCTGAGAGCTTTTTATTTCTTTCCTCTCTGCTGGTCTCCTTTCCTGCTTGTGGAGAAATGGCATTGATGTTGACTTGCATGAACTTAAACTTATTATCTTGTCTCATTTTAGTTTTCATTAAATAGACTCAGAAATATCCTGAAAACGTTTTACAAGGACCAGACTAAGCAAACTCTGTGTTGACAAATAAGATAGTTTCATAATTTCCTCAAATTTGAAAGTAGAGTGAATTCTGCAGGAGTCCAACAACTTTCTAGTGTAAGAAATTTCCTTTCCCTTGGCAATCTGAACATTCCAGTTTTCCTTCTCTTTGTCTTTCATCCCTAACCAATCCCCTTCCCATAGGTAACCCAGCTGGTTTGGGTGATTAAATGTTAGGTCTTTTCTATACTTTGAAAAAATATTTTTGTCCTTTTCGTATTTAACTATGCAGAAGATGGATCCATTAGGAACTGCATTTGGGGGTTAATAAAAGAAACCTAAAAGAAGACAGTGTAACAAGTTGGAGATTAATTTTCTCTGAAATAGAGAACTCTGAAATGGAGATCAGTCTTGTACAGTTGTCACGTGGTTACAACTTATGTCCTAATTTCTACCTCTTTGTTCCACCACCTTTAGCATGTGACTTTATTTCAGCTCCAGGTATCACCTCTACATTCCAGGAGGAAAAGAAGAAATTGAAAAAAAGCAAAGGAGCCTTCCAATTGAATTAGCAGCTTCTTGGTGTCTTTTCCAGAACATAGCTCAAGCCTATCTTAACAAGAAGCTGAAAAAACTGTTTTGTATTAGTACACACTGATGACCCCAGGACAATTAGGCTCTGTTATTAGAAAAGCAGGGATAGGGCCCGGCGGCGTGGCCTAGCAGCTAAAGTCCTCACCTTGAACGCACTAGGAACCCATATGGGCGCCAGTTCTAATCCCAGCAGCTCCACTTCCCATCCAGGTCCCTGCTTTGTGACCTAGGAAAGCAGTCAAGGATGGCTCGAAGCCTTGGGACCCTGCACCCACGCGGGAGACGTGGAGAAAAGTTCCTGGCTCCTGGCTTCGGTTTGGCGCAGCACTGGCCGTTGCAGCCACTTGGGGAGGCAATCATCGGACAGAAGATCTTCCTCTCTGTCTCTCCTCCTCTCTGTATATCTGACTTTGCAATAAAAACAAATACATCTTTGAAAAAAAAAAAGAAGAAGAACACAAAGATCAAGTTATCTAGGAGAAAGTTAAGAAACCTTTTAGGCATGTGGCAATGACCCATGTAAAAGAGATACTGGCAGAGGCATAAGCCTTCTCAATTCTTGCACTAAGTTGGAACATCATACAACCTTTCCAAAGTTCCATCTGGTGGGTTCATCTACAATTACCCAGAAACAAAAGGAACTGTGATTTCCTGTCCAGTGGGCCTATTTAACTTATTCTTGCAGTTGGACTTATGCCACCTTTAATAAACTTGGCAGCATTTATTAGAGCTGCCTAGTATGTAGATATAAACCAGACTTCATGCCAACAAGGCTACAGGATGCCATAGTGGGATTCTAAACTTGGGTCAGCAACATGAAACATGCCTAGTCTGAAACCCTACAGCTTTTGGCCATTTTCAAAATCTGACTGACTTAGGGAGATGCAGATAGAGAGCCAGGGAAGCGAGAGGTAGGGAGAGACTTGAGCAATTTTCAGAGTTCAGTGCAAGAGAAATGCACAGTAGAGAGTTGCTTAGCAGGTGTTAAGTCAGTTTCTTCTGCTCTTTGTGACTCTAGGGCTAATAAGTTTAGGAATTGCCAGGAAGATCAATTCAAAATGTACTTTATCTCTACTAATCTTCGTGCCATCACTTAGAACTAACAAGAAAAATGGGAAAAGTGCTGAGATCATTTTCAAATCAAAGATTAGAAAGCCTTTTCTGTGCCATCTTTTTGGGACCTGTACTTTAACATTTACGGGCAAGACCTGATCCAGAAAATATTTTTGTCACCAAAATGCGGCTCCTTATTTCCTACCCACTTCTTGCCCTCTTAGCTCTATCAGCTGTTGACTTCAGAGAGCAGGAAATGAAACTAACAACTCCTGGATTCACTTCTGTCTCTTTAAGCAGCAGTAGGTCATTTCTGTAGAATGTCATTTTCCACAAAAGGGGACCCCTTTTGTCTTTGTCTTTTGCTGATGTTGTCTCAGAGAAGCCAGTAGCAGTATCACTGTTTGCAGAGGACAAACAGTGATACGGCTTTTTTTTTTTTTTAAGATTTATGTATCTTTATTGCAGAGTCAGATATAGAGAGAGGAGGAGAGACAGAGAGGAAGATCTTCCTTCTGATGGCTCACTCCCCAAGCGGTTGCAATGGCCTTAACTGAGCTGATCCAAAGCCAGGAGTCAGGAGCCAGGAACCTCCTCCAGGTCTTCCCAAGGCTTTGGGCCATCCTCGATTGCTTTCCCAGGCCACAAGCAGGGAGCTGGGTGGGAAACAGGGCTGCTGGGATTAGAACCAGCTCCTGTATGGGATCCCGGTATGTTCAAGGCAAGGACTTTAGCTGCTAGGCTACTGCGCTGGGCCCGGGATTTAAATTTCATTTTTCTCTTTGGAGGCTTATGATTAAAGGCAGAAACGAAAGATAATGCTCAGTGTATGCATCTGATTTGAGCTTCCTGCTAATTCTACATGTTGGGAAGCACTAGGTGATGGGAATAAGTACTTGGATCCCTGTCACCCACAGGGAAAACCACCTAGAATTTCTGGGTTCTTGGTTTCAACTTGGTCCAGTTCTGGGCTATTGAAAGCATTTGGGAAATAAGCCATGGATGGGAAATTTCTTTCTGTTTCTATATCTTGGTTTCTTTGTTTCTCTACCTCTCAAGTAAAAAAAATTAAGATAAATTATACATTTTTAAGAAGAATGTGATATTTTAGGAAACAGTGGACCTTTTGTTGTTAGCAGGATCCAAAGACTTGTGACCCACTGTCCACACACAGCAGAAAGAACTTATGAACTGCAGACCATTGATATTGATGTTGAGAAAGATTCCAGAGCAATTTGTTAGTAATATGGCAGTAGGTGGGTGAAAAAGTAAATCCATCAGTAGTACAGATGAGATTGTTAGAAGATCTCCTTATTGAAAGGGTTTGAATTCAGGTGGACCATTTAACTCAGTGGTCTTTATTTCTGACAATGAATGTTCAAGGACATATCCAAATCAAATATCATAAACTTTAATTTTGATTTTGCTGTAAGTAGAACATTAATTCTCAGGATTTAGTAAATGTATCTCCCATTGAGCTCCTCTCTAGAGTTTAAGAGACAATGATGACATAAGCCTTCTGAAGTCAGCCACCAGCTTGTCCTAAATGGTGCTGATGGTCAAACACATGAAAGGTTAGAGACTATCAAATAATAGCTGTACCACAAATAACTGTAATACCAATGTTAATTCCAAATATTCTTCAACTATAGAACATCCACTGATGAGTGCCTGAAACTACCCACCAGCGCTATCAAGCTCTCTGAGATCTCTTCCTGCCCTCTCCAGCTGCTCTTATAGAACTGTGCAATCAGCCATGTATCAGTAAATATATACTGTTTCTTAGATGCCAGTTCAGATTATGCCAATTAGTCAAAACAATTTTTATCTGTTCTACGCCATCTTAATGACTCACTCAACTCCATGTTGTACTTCAAAAGCCATTGCTGTAAGAATATAAATCATTAAAGCAAAATTAAGTTTGTGCCTTGATCAACTATAGAGGTACACCTGTGATGAGTCCATAGTACAACTGTTATTCAATCAGCATAACCAATGCTGTATGTTTACATTAACGCCACTAGGGACAAGTCACAGGCTGAATTTAGACACTTTTTACCATCACTATTCATAGACTAGATTTTATGTCAGTAAATGTTAAATGTGTCTTAGTTTACAAGGAAGACCTGCCCCTATTTCATATTTGACTGGAAAACCCATAGGAAGTCTTGAGATTGCATGAGAAATCCTAGCTGTGATTCAGTGGCTATCACTGACAAAGGTAAGCAAATGCCACGAGTCCCTGTTTTCAAGCTCATGACTTAAAAGCTAAGCAATTTAGGCCAAGTTACTAAACTTCTGTGAGCCTTGATTTCTTTAACTACCAAATGGAAATATGGACGGCATCTTCTCTGTGCAGTTACAGAGATAAAATGAAAGAAAGATTGTGAAAGATTTTAATAAACTGCAAAGCGCCATGAAAAAAAAAAATGAGTTACTATTGTAACAGTGATGTTCTGTGTGGAGACCGGATGGTAGCTGAAAGCAGGCTACCTCAGAAGCAGGTTAGGGGAGCTGGAAACCTAGTGGGGCACTGCTACAGAAACCAGCACCAAAACAGGCGTCACTGAGCTCCACCCTTATCTGTCTACTGCAGAGTACCCACCAAGGCGAGAAACCATGCAAGGGACCAGTCACAGATAATCTGGGGGAAAAATACCAAATTCCACTTGAGGGGACGGAGGGCTGTAGGAGCCAAAGAAGGAAAGTGTCTCCGTATGTTGCCAGGAGGAAAGCACTTCCTGATCGTTTCTCATCGACATGTGTAATGCCACCTGGAAGGCAGAGGGAGAAAGCTGGCTCCAAGAATTCCTTTCAGAAGGGAAAGCCTTTGTCCCCGGCATCATTTGGCTTCTTGCAAGGAGATGAAGCATAATAGTGTAAGTCCTGGAAGACCCTCTGAGTTCATCGAGTAGATTTCATCACCAACTTTGTTAATATAACAAACAAGTTGGGGTGAAAAAGAGCCCTTCAAACCTGGAAGCTAAAGTTATGGACTGTCTCCTATATTCCTTTAGGTCTGGATAATACATGTCATGTAACAGTCTCTTTGTAATTCATGCTTCTCCAACAAGTCTTGATTTCTCAGATGGATTATTTTTATTACTCTCTATATATCTACACTTGATCTTGGCCAAAAGGCCAAGAAGTGATTCTCTTTATATCTAAAATAAAGGATATCCAAAAGACCTGCCAATTTTAGTGAAAGTACTCTATCTCCCATTCTCACCTCAAAAGTGTGTGTGCCTTCTACATCAGGACCCCAATTTTTTTATTCTTAGAATTTCTATTTATGCTATAATTAAAATAGTCATGAATTTGGGAGTTTCATTCTCTTACCAGGCACGCTAACAAATCCTACTATGTCTCCCCGGACCTTGCTCACTGCATCCCACTGATATTTCCTTGATCTAGTTCTTCATCAACTTGTGCCTGGGCTATGAATCATCTTCAGGTTCCAATAGTGTTAACACTTCTTCTAGAAGCTGTTAAATCATGCTTTCCTAAAGGCAAGCTAATATAGGTCATTCCCTTGTTTGAAAAGTTTCTTGTAACTTCTAATAACTTCTCAATGGCTTTTAAGTGAGCTCCTTTCAGAGGAAATACTGGGGACTCCATCATAAAGCACATAATTATGGTGTCAAGTGGGGTTTAATGTTGTGTGGCCGTAAGTTCTTGCCATGTCAGGGCCTGGTGCGATGGCACAGTGGTTAAGGTCCTCACCTTGCACGCCCGAGATCCCATATGGGCGCCGGTTCTGGTCCCGGCAGCCCTGCTTCCCATCCAGCTCCCTGCCTGTGGCCTGGGAAGGCAGTTGAGGACAGCCCAAAGCTTTGGGACCCTGCACCCGCGTGGAAGACCCAGAAGAAGCTCCTGGCTTCTGATTGGCTCAGCTCCGGCAGTTGCAGCTGCCTGGGGGTGAATCGTCAGATGGAAGATCTTCCTCTCTGTCTCTCCTCTCTGTATATCCACCTTTCCAATAGAAATAAATCTTTAAAAAAAAAGTTCTTGCCATGTCTGAGTTCTCCCTAGATGAGGAATGGTTGTAAGGAATGCAAGATGACAATATACATCATCAAAACAATCTGGGAGAATCTTTTGTTTCTTTCAAATTCCACCCATCACTGGCAACTATTTGGGTTTCTGACATTTTTTTTCTCCTTGGGTAACTAGGATTGGTAGAGACACTGCATGATAAGTGAAGGATCTGTTAAACAGGAGATAGAAATCTATCCCAGGTTGTAGGAGTAAAAAGTTGATTTAGGATCACGTTCCTGAGAATTTAAATATGTGGAGTCTGCTGAGAAAGCTATTGATGGCTCATTTTAAATTTTAATTTCTAAAATTTAAAGAGAGAGTGATAGAGATCAACCTTCTCTCCAATAACTTTTGAGATTTAGTTTCTTACCCAAGTATAACAGCTGGGGCTGGGCCAGGGCGAGGCAGCAGCCAGGAACTCCTTTCAGGTCTCTCACATGGGAGATAGAGACCCAAATGCATATAAATACATTCCTACTATAATTTGTTAAACATAAGCATATTTATAAAGAACATATATGGAATGATCAGTGCACTAAACTTCTGGTGATGCCTGAGATATTTCAGAGACATGATATTTGCTGGACAACACGGGCCTATTATTTTTAAATTTTAAATAATGAAGTTCTATTGCTTTAATACTAAAAAAAATAGTAAGACATATTTCTTGTCTCTTTAAAAATTTTGATGATTTATCATAATAATCCAATATGAAGATAGTGATGAAAGCATGAAGGAATGCTTGGCCTATGGTTAAGATGCCAGTTGTTACCTCTATTGCATATGCCACAGTGCTTGGGTTCAAATGCCAGCTGTACCCTTCATTCTAGCCTCCTACTGATATGCGTGCAGGGAAGCAGCTGGTGATGGCTCAAGCACTGGGGTCCTTACCATGCACTCAGGAGACCTCGGTGAATTTCTACACTGGCTTCAATCTTTGCTAAACTTCATCCCTGTAGGCATTTGGAGAATGAACAGTGGAAAACAGCCCTGCCTGACTGCCTGTCACTCAAATAGATAAAATTAACAAGTAAAAATATTTTGAAAGGAAAACAGATAATTACCATTGATGGAATTAGTTCTATAAAAATGACTTGGGTATCATAATAAACTTGATTTGAGCTTTTGTTAATCCAAAGGATTAGGCCTTAACTGGTTGGTAACATATGGGTAATAATCTTACCACTTACAATTTTTTTTTTTTCACACTTGCTCTCAGGGCTTACTGACATTTGTAAATTGGTATATTACATTTGTTGTGACTTTCACATAATTTTCCTATGTGATTATGGCATATTTATACCAATGATCCCTTTGTTAGTAGGACTCTGCCACTTAACTTTGAAATTTACTTAATCTCTTTAGTCCTTCGTTTTCTTATTATGAAGTACAAATCATGAAAGGGATTTAAGGATTGTTATGTGGAGTATATAACAGTGCTCTGTGTCCTATCTGCAACAAATAAGCAGTTTCTAAAATGACAACAGTGCTGACGAAGATGATGATGAAGACTACAATGATGATAATGAGGTGTACCACAGCTAGGGAGCTTTGTGCAAGGCAGTGCTGCGAGGAGGATGTAAAAGGCATCCTGAAGACAAAGTCACTAGTTTATCCTGGTTCTTCTAGTTTCAACCTTTTCCCCAACAAGATACCAGCAACTATGATATCTGTCTACCCTTTCCCAGCTCATTAACACTTTTTGCCTATATGGAAAGACAAATTTTTGCTTCAAATCATCTCATTTGCTATCTGCCAAATTCAAGAAAGATGGATTATTTGCCTGTTGTGGCTACCCCATTCTGCAAACTTGAGTAGGAACTGTCAAACTGTTCTCTTTGAATCATTATTTGTGGAAGTTTTCCTTTCCCTGGACTCATGAGACTGTTTAGCTCCCTGTCTTCTATTGAAACATCTTATCTTCACACACAGATTCTAAACTGGACAATGTACTAAAGGTAACAGCAGAATTTTGCTGAGAAGTGACTTTCCCTCTGAGATTCCTTGAGGTCTTGGCTTCTCCTTGAGGATGGCTCTGGGAATCAGGACCCAACTCCCACACTGAGAACCGACCTTCTAGTATCCCCTCGGATTACACCAGCAGCTTCAAGTGTACAGTAACAATGCTCAGAGGAGAGTTTATCTTGAGGGCACTCCTGTTGGCCTCAAGTCAAAGAATCACAAGGACCTGACTATATCTTGGAAATGTTTCAGACATGTATGTGATTAATTATAATGTACAAGTATTCATGTTAATGCAGGGAATTTGCACAAGTGCTTAACAAAGTTATGGAAAATAAAAATAGAGAGCAAAATACAGTATCTTAAAAATCATGCTACCACACTCAGTTTATAGAAAAGGGAGCAATGTTCAAAGAAATAAAGCAATGTCTTGGTTTGGCATGGTGGCCTAGCAGCTAAAGTCCTTGCCTTGAACACACCGGGATCCCATATGGGAGCTGGTTCTAATCCCAGCAGCCCTGCTTCCCATCCAGCTCCCTGCTTTGTGGCCTGGGAAAGCAATCGAGGATGGCCCAAAGCTTTGGAACCTTGCATCTGCATGGGAGACCCGGAAGAAGTTCCTGGCTCCTGGCTTTGGATTGGCTCAGCACCAGCCATTGCGGTCACTGGACAGAAGATCTTCCTCTCTGTATATTTGACTTTGCAATAAAAACAAAAAACAAATCTCTCAAAAAAGAAAGTAACTTCTACAAGATAAAGGACAAATTTTTGGGAGACCTCGTCTCCTGGCTTGCAGATGACCTACTTCTGGCTATATCCTCCAATGGGCTTTTTTCTATGTGTACACTCCTTGTGTCTCCTCCTCTTAGAGTGACACCAATCCTTTGAATTGGGTCTTTACCCAATGACCTTATTTATTTAGTGTAATTGCCTCCTTAAAGGCTCTCTCTCCCAATAAAGTGACAGAAGCAGTTAAAGGACTTGGACTTACACAGAAGAGTTTGGATACAATTCAATCCTTCCCAGCAATCTCTTCAGTGTTTTGGCAGGAAACAAATCTCCAAATTTGAACTGTTTTTGGTTCCCATAGTTTAGACTCTTGGCTCTGATTTGGAAGGTGAAATTTACCTAGGTGCAGACTGCATGATGTTCCTTGATTGATAGCTCTATTGAGATCATAAAAATTGATGGGTAGGGGAAAGGCAATAAACCACAGAAAAGTTAAGTAACTTTCCAAACAGCATAGTGACTGCACAGACGGGAGGGAACTGAGGGTGGCCAGGCAAAAACAACTTTTGAATATCTCTTCAAATGACAATGTACCTGAAATTCTATTTGATAAAATAATGACAACATGCTCTGTTTTCTATGTGGACAGGGGAGGCTGCATTTGGCTTAATCCTCAGTCCCCGATCCAACCTGGAGGTGGCGCCACTTGTGTCCATGAGCTTAAAACATAGAAATCATTATCCTGCCAGCATTCCATTGCTTTGCAAATGGCAAAAAAATCTGGTCCAGAGCATAAGGGAAACTTTGCCAAAGCCGCCCCCCCACCAGTGTGGGCAAAGTAAGGATCATGATATTAACCTCACAAATGCGATGTTATCACCGTCAATTTTGTTCTAAGCAAGTTCAAATTAAGAAATACATTACACAGCTAGCTCATAGGGATATTTTAGACACTAAGTATTTTCTCAAGGTTTTTAAAAACAACAATATCCAGAAACCTTGAGAAAATATATTGCAAATTATGAACAGGGATTATCATTCATCAATTGAGATCAGACTTTCTGTGAAACTGTTCTGTGTGATTGATCTGCCGCCTAATTATGACTAAATGAAACCGGAAGGTTTGTTCTTTGCCTGCTGGTTCTCACACTTGGCTCCACTTCAGGGTCAAGTGTGGATTCCGATAAGTGCCAGCACAGAAACTGTTTGACTTGGGTTGAATCCCAGCTTGGTCATAATCTAGCAGTGTTATCATGTAAAGATGGCTTTTGAATTCAAACCTCAGCTTCTTCAACTGTAAAATCATGATTTTCCTTTCAACCTCATAGAGTTGTTGGAAAAATTAAACAAAATGCTTCATGGTTGGTTTCTGGCAAGCACTAGGAAATGTTGGTGATCTACAATCAACTAGATTCTTTTCCTTTTACTTCCTTTAAAGGACTTTAGACTTTGCAAAACCCATTTACATTCTTGCCTCACCAACTCACAATGGTTTAATAACACCAGCTATATAAGTCAGAATCTCCTGATTCTACAAAATAGGTTATTTCACAAAAGCAGAACTTCAGAAGTAAATAAAATTGATCTGCTTTTAGAAATACAAAGTAGTTTTTGCAGTACAGATTTCTACTCCCTAGTAAAAGGACAACTTTCAATTAAACATTAAAATACACCTTTACAGAATGACACTGAATTTTCTACCTTTGCCTATACCTAAAATGCCATGATACATAGCAGAAAGTTAAACTTGTAACTAATGGACTATACTACTGTGATAATTTGCGAGAAAATGGCGGGAAAGGAAAACAGGGAAGGAAGAGGGAAAGGAGAGGGAGGAAACTCTGTACCTACAAAACTATATTATGGGAAATAAAAATAATAAAGAAGCAAAGTATTAGTAAAAGAAACTGCAGACACAAATGCATGAAAAGATATCTCATTTTCATGTACTGAGCTATTACTACAATGTTCATACCTCCCAGGCAATATAGTTTCTATTTAATCTCTATTTTTAAAAAGTCACAAAGGTATTTCTCAATAAAATTAAAAATTCTAATATTTCCATGAAACCACCAAAGATCATGAATAGCCAAAGTGATCTTGGGAAAATACAGAGCTGGAAAATCACATTTCCTGATATTAAACTGTATTATAAAACTTCAGTATTCAAAACAGTATGTTACTGGCATAAAGCAGACACAAAGACTAAAGACATAGAATAAAGCACAGAAATGAATATACATATATTTATATATAAAATAAACTAATAATAATTATATATATAAAACAAACTAATCCTTGACGAAGGTGCAATGAAGACATATCGATGAATGGGTATTCTAATTGATGCTGGAAAAATGGAGCACACATGTAAAAGAATAAAATTGGATGCATAAGTCAAAACCAACAGAAAATTAATTACAAGCTGAAGGCTGAAAATATAGGTACCCCTCTTTCTAAAAACAGACAGTGAAATCTCTCCAAAGTTAGTCTTGGCAATGAATTTTTGGATAGAGTGCCAAAGGCACAGAAGTCAGAAACAAAAATAAAAAAGCAACACTTCATCAAACTACATTTCTGCACAACAATTGAAACAACTGGTAACATGAAAAAGGCAACCCACAAAATGGGAGAATCATTTGCTAATCATCTGATGAGTAATTAACACCCAAAATGTTTAAGAACTCATGTAACTCAACATTAAAAACGAAACCAAACTGCACTGAAGCAGTGATTGTGAAAATGAAAAAGGACTTGAATATTTTTCAAAGAATAACATATATGGCCAAGAGTGTGTATGCGTATACATATATATATGCAAACGCTCATTGCCATTAATCATAGAGATGTAAGTCAGAAGCACATCTTTTAGGATGGCTATTTTTAAAAAAACATAAGGGTTAACAAGTACTGGTTGGAAGTAGAAAAAAGGGAATCTTCTTACACTGCTGCAGTGATTGCAGAGAACAATTTGGATGTTTCTTAATGTAAAAATAAATTCCCACATACATAAGAAAACCCACTACTAGGCATAGACATGGGAATCAAAATCAGTGTCTGTGCTTTCAACTCCACTGACATAAATATAGAGACAACCTAAATGTGCACTGGCAAAGAATGGGTATCTTAAATGTGATGTTAGAAATACAGTGTGGACAAGCCTTGGCTGGGCTGAAACATCCAACAGTAAAAACTGGGATGGACTGAAGGCCAGCAAGGAGGGCTGGCCTATGGAACCACCAGTATGTGCAAGATCTAGCATAGGGAGGAGCTTGGGAAACTCCTCTGTCGGGACAAAGTCTCTACAGGTGAGCACAAGAACCATGATAGAGGGCAACCCAGATCAAGTCAGAGAAAGATACACACAGCATACATATGGCATAGGTGGGGTGGGGGCAGACCAGGCTGAATCCGTTTACATCACCTGAATCCAAGCACCAGAATAAAGTGTGGGTAGGGCCGGGTTCAGTCGTGACACAAACCATTGCACACTGCAGAATGCCATGGTTGGGTGAGCTGTACCAGATGTGGTCACAGTGCCCAAACAGCACATGTGAGAATCAGAGCAGGAGGGGGCAAAACCAGCAGGGGGAAATGTGGGCTCCCGTGCTGGACAACCACTCCCCCTGGAGAGCGTGAGTTGGGATGGGGGAAGACCAGACCTGGCAGGGATATAGCACCTGTGGACCTCAGGTGAGCTAGATCAGCGAAGGGCCAGGTTGGGCTGACTGTTCTGACTGGTGCAAACAAAAATTAGAGTGGGTGAGGGTTGACTGGGTTTTGCCGCAGCATCAGCTGGCACCAACTGGCACTGGGGGTTTAATCTGTCAAATTAAACTCCCGAACCACCTGGAGAGTGCATAATCCAGGAGTGGGAGTGGCCTAGGAGGGAGATAGTGGGTATCTCCCTCTTGGGTTACCATTCCCACTGGAGAGCACAAAAACCAGGACATGGGCAGGGGTGGCTAGGGCCCGGCGCGGTGGCGCAAGTGGTTAAGTCCTCGCCTTGCACGCCCGGGATCCCATATGGGCGCCGGTTCTAATCCCGGCAGCCCCGCTTCCCTTCCAGCTCCCTGCTTGTGGCCTGGGAAAGCAGTCGAGGACGGCCCAAGGCTTTGGGACCCTGCACCCGCGTGGGAGACCCGGAAGAGGCTCCTGGCTTCGGATCGGCATAGTATCGGCCCGTTGCGCTCACTTGGGGAGTGAATCATCGGATGGAAGATCTTCCTCTCTGTCTCTCCTCTCTGTATATCCGCCTTTCCAATGAAAAAATAATAAAAAAAAAAATAAATAAATCTGTCAAATTAAACTCCCGAACCACCTGGAGAGTGCATAATCCAGGAGTGGGAGTGGCCTAGGAGGGAGATAGTGGGTATCTCCCTCTTGGGTTACCATTCCCACTGGAGAGCACAAAAACCAGGACATGGGCAGGGGTGGCTAGACAGAAAATCACCTGTCAGTATGTGTGTGGGCTGGATAGTAGGATAGGTTGAGTTGAACTAGGCTTCAATGCCCATTGACATGTACTAGAGCTAAATGGGATGTGGGACAGACTGAACAAGTCTGCAGTACATACTGGCATGCATGGGAACCAGGTTAGAGGGCAGGCCTGGTGGGGGTTATGGGGAGTTGCCCCAACCAGGCTGCAGCTCCCACTGGCTTGCGTGAGGGCTGAGTATGAAGTGGGCAGGATTGGGCTGGACTATAACACCCATTGGTTCGCGTGGAAAACAGGGCTGGAAACAGAACTGACCCAGCAATTGTAAGGACCAGCACGTACATAAGCTGACTGGGGCAACGGAAGGTGCCAGACCCTATGCTGGCAAGCACACCCAAGAATCAGGTCTGGGATCACCTGAGATGAAGTTTCTTTGGAAATCCCGCCAATTAAACTGCTGATCTCAGAACCCCAACCATGAAGAGACTATGTCAGCCAGTCGATTCTGAATACATTTCATCATGATTGGAACAGCGAGATTGGCAGCAATCCAGAACTGTTGAACTATCAAAACTGTTTGAGCAGGACCCTCGGAATGTGCCCCACATCGGGGTCCTGGAATGCGTGGGAGGTTGGGTGGGGCTTCTCCCTTTGTTTCTCCCCTGACCCCAGATACAGGGGGAAAAATATTAGTGTGGAAACAATGGTACCCACTTTCCTGTAACCCTTGACCCTTTTTACCCTAATCAACTAAGTAAGATTATTTAAAAAATTAGTTTCATTAAACTTGTTTTATTTGTTAAAGCAATGGTTAAGAATGAAATATTATAGTTTTAATGATCTAAGATTATTTTTCAATTTACTGTATATGAGTGAAATGGTCACCTTCCTATTTGATTACTCTATAACCCTGGCCTATATTTCCACTGATCTAGAATTTTTTTTTCTTTTTTTTTTTCTTACTTTGGACTTCATATCTGGTTGAACATTAAGCCTATGACTATAATGAAAATTAAAAATGTTATCTCAAAATCCAAAGAAAGTAAATAGTGTCATTATAGTCTTAGAATTGTATCTATGAACTACATTGATTCTGTTCTCCTTGTATTGACATCACATTAACATGAGAATTGATGAAAATTATGTAGTCATCATTATTCATTTACTGTGATCCTGAGAATCGAATGCATTATAGTTCAATAAAGTTTTTAAAAATGTAAAAAAGAAATGCAAAGCATCTGATTCAATCATTCACTATTAGGTATAAGTCAAACAGTACCTAAGCAGCAGCAGAGGATTCTGTCCAAGGCAGAACAAGTTGCTTTTGCCTTTGATTATGACCAATCCCTCCCAGCAGGACAAGGAAGTCTCTGGCTTCCACTGTCTGTCTTCCTGCCTCTCTCTGTGAGTACAGTCTGCAGAGCAGGGAGCCCCATGAGCAGGGCAGAGAGAGTATGCTGTCTGCTTCCGTTCTGTTAGACCCCTCCTTGTGGTCACAGGACAGGACAGGAAGGATGGGCCAGGCAGATGGAAGTCCAAAAAAAAAAAAAAAGTGGCTGGCTAGCAGAAAACATCCACAAGGGCAATTCCCTGCCAGCACTTGTGGAAACCTCAAATTGACGTCAGACTTCCGGCTATGCCAGAAGGGATCAGTTTCCAAGAAAACAGGTAATGATGAGTAAGGATGCAGTGTTCTGATCAAATCTGCGTGCAGATTGAATTGTGAACCATGGGGTGGGGGAGGGAAGGGGAAGAGAATGTTTGTGAGAAAGGTGATTGTGAACAGGTGCTCACTTTCCCCAAAGATTCCTGCAGCCAGGTTTGTGTAGCACACTGATTTCTTTTTAAATCTTCGGTAACTACTAGCAGTGGTTTTGGCAGGCCAGATCGGCACCGCTCCTTGAAGAACCTATACTTTGGAAGAGAAGCACGCTAAAATTGCAAATTCTATTCAAATGTCTTGGTCACATGTTCTGTCAGATTTGTCTCCAAATGTAGAGTTCTGTAAAAGAACTGAGTTGTGGGCTGAGACCACCGCAGTGGAACTGGAGTGGGATTGGGTGAAGTCTATAGAGTCCCACACAGTGAGGAACGAAAGCAAACTACTACCAGTGGGTGTTCTAAAGAAAGGAACGGAATTAACAGGCCTGAGTTTGCTGAAATCTACCCATTAGGATTTGTAGCCTCTGTGGCTGTGTTGCCCCTTATCCCCAGACCAGAGCTCTAAATTACCACCAGCTACTTCCTTACTGTGTGGATTCTATGGTCTAGGCTGACAGGGGAAGCTTGTCTTTGCTCCCAATGTCTTAGACTTCAATGGAAACACTGCAAGTCTTGAGGTGACTCAACTTCTGTGAGTTGGCATCATCTCAAGGTTTGCCCACTCATGGCTGGAGGTAGCACCAGCTGTCTCCCGGGGCCTCAGTGGGGCTCTTGGCAGAACAAATCACATAGCCTCTCCACGTGCTGTCTCTACTTCCTCCCAGCCTACAGCTTCAAAGAATGGGTACGCTAAAGCTGCAGGCTGGGAAGTAATGACCAAAGAGCAGCTGGAGTTGCCAGCCCCTTCCTACAACACAGCCTGCACTTCAGCGCCCTCTGCACCACCCAAAACCTCCCTCTCCTGTGCAATGGAAAACTACAATTTTGCTGCTTACAACCAAGGTATAAAATTATATACAACAGGCCATTGGCTACAACTCTGGGATGACTTTAACTCATTATATCATAGTAAAATTATCACGTCAACTCTCCTTTTCCTATTATGCATCTGACATAATGCTTTCATAAAACGTACAAGGAAATAGGTAATACTCAAGCCCCATTCCAAGGCCCATCCCTTGTGCCTGGCCAATTAAGTTCCCATCAATCCTTTTGCCCCCAGTTCACATACCAGAATGATCTTGAACATCATGGTGTACATCTTTGCTGAACATACCTGCACTCCCGCCTGTGCATTTTAGCTCTGCATGTAAACAGATGTTGTACTCTGCTGTCTTTACCTACAAATCAGTCTCAAATTCTTTTCTTGCACCGGAACCAAATAACCTGGACCCAGCCGCTCTATGACGCTATGAGAACCATGTAGAGTTAAACACTCATAACCTAGTCTGGGAAATCATGTGGGGTCACATGTAGTAACATTTCCCACTCAAAGTTATGCAAAGAAAGCTTAAACGCCATCTGCCAATGTGTGATTATCTACTTCACTTCCAAAGAAGAACGCATGCCGTAGGATACTTGGTGTGGCCATCATTGCAAAATGTAAGGGTCCATTCTTCCCAACAATGAATCATCAATCCCCAGAGCTTCAAATCCTTCTGCACTGTTTAATGGCACAGTTGATAAAGCTCAATACGCTAGTACATTTTAGTATAATCTATTCAAATTTCTGATTTCACTTTAACCCCTTACATTTTGAGTTTCGGCCATACCAGAATTGTTCCTGGTTGTTACCATGTCAACCTCTTTCTCACTCTGGAACCTTCAAGCACTTGCTCCTGTGGCCACAATACTCAGCCCTTTCTTATGCTGTTCGTCCTGAAGGAAGGAACAGAGTAGGACTATTTTCTGCTTTTAAATTCCATGTCCTTGTTTGTGCAAGCTGTCAAATTTGCACAATGAAGGCAGTCAACCAAGCATGCATGCTTTCTAGTTCTCATTCCCTGCATTTCCAAGCCATTGACCCCAAGAGAAGGATAGGTAGAATCTTAGCAGAACAAATAAAGACAACCTCTTTCTTGTCTTCCTTTGTGCACCAGGAGATGAAAGACAAGGATCCCGGGGCCTGGGAGCCTGGCTGGCTTCAAGTGACCTGTGCTACTGACTCAGAGACTACAGCTCCCATGGGATGATTTCTTCCACTTTGGAGTCACTGCAACTGAAGCCCAAGTGATTCCATTCTTGCAAATTAGTCTCCCCTTCACAGGTGCAGAGAGGCCGCGTAATAGAGGAAAGCTTTCCCCTGAAACCACGGGCATCTCCTAGGCACACCTGGGCTAGAGAGCCGGCAGTCAGTTTGTAACACAGAATTCCGCAATGCTTAACTTTTTTTTTTCTAAGAAAGCACGTCAGGGTTTCAAGTCACCAGGACACTGGGTTCCCCTCTACTCCCCGATGCCCTCAATTTTTTCTTCAGCTCTTTGGCTGAAGGAGCGGGTTTCTACAAGGAGCGTGGACACTCTCCGAGAACTTGGTATCAGTCCAAGCACACCACACCGGCGACTGCAGCATTTGCCGGGGGCTGCTCACTGACCAGCGCCCACAACTTACCGAGGTTGACGGTTGAACAGAAGCTCTGGCTCCTCTGATCGACTTTCATGAAAAAGTCACCTGGGTGGAGAGCTGTCGAGGTCAAACCCGGAGTAATGACCAGCCGCCAGCCTTCGCCCTGCTGCCTCCCAGGCGCTTCCGGGTCCGGCCCACGCCGCACGCAGCCGCGGCTCACGTGGCGGCACCGTTTCCGGTCCTTCCGCCTATGGTCGGTCAGGTCGCTGCTGCGAGCGGGAAGAGAACGGGCTGCTTGAAGTCTCGCGAGGTTATGAACACCGGAGGATGCCGCTTGCCCTTTGACCCTTCCCTCGAGCAGGCACGTTCCACAGGGCCGCTTGACTTTCTCAGAAAGAATTGTTTTCCTAGAAGCCAGAGGTTAGTAAACTTGTGTGTTAAGGGCCGGAGAGCTGACAGTTGGGGCCCTGAGGGCCTGCGTGGCAGTGACTGGGTCGTGTGTCTGAGGCATGACGGGAGCTGTTGGTGGCCAAGAGAGCTGTATTCACCGGCACCGAGGTATGTCTATAGTTTCTAGAATCTTTGCATCTTTGCCGTGTTATCTTTTTTTTTTTCTTCCCAGCCCTCCTCTCCTCCCCCAACCATCTCAGAAGAAAAAGAAAAAAAAAATCTATCTTAGCTCACGAGCTGCCCAAAAATAGCCCTCACGTCCAGAATAGGCTAACTGGCCTTAGTAATTTAACTCATTCCTTTGAAACATTTAATTCCTGCTAATTCGCAGCTGAAGTCAGTCAGCCCATGTGACCTGGCAGGGACAGCCCGGCCTCAGGCAGTGTGTTTCCAGTGTATGTACTGGGGCATCATATTTCTTAGCTGTGCTTACCGGTATAAATTTCTTTAAATGTCAATGTGAATTTTCATTCTTCAGACAAGCTTTCTAGGAAATTGAATTAAAATTAAATGATGCTGTGCATTTGGGCACTTGCCATTTTTAAATGCACCTTCATTAATGTAATCCTGTGATCGTCGCCTACTTTGCCTATGGAAACAGGAGCCCCAGGAGACCAAAAAATGGGTCCCTTTCTAAACTCTTGGTTTTTTTTTTTTTAGATTTATTTATTTTTTATTGGAAAGGCATATTTCACAGAGAGAATGAGAGCCAGAGAGAAAGATCTTTCATCCACTGGTTCAGTCCCCTAGTGGCCCCAATGACTGGAGCTGAGCCAATCCAAAACCAGGAGCTAGGAGCTTTTTCTGGATGTTCCATGCAGGTGCAAGGTCACAAGGCTTTGGGTTGTCCTCTACTGCTTTTCCAGGCCACATGCGTGGAGCTGGATTATGGGAAGTACAGTCGGGACACGAACTGGCACCCACATGGGATCCTGGTGGTTGCAAGGGGAGAATTTAGCTACTAGGCTACTGTGCTGGGCCCTTTCTCCACTTCTTCTATCTCCAGTTCCAGCAGAGACAGCACAACCCGTTCGTGAAGAAAGGAGATTTTTTTAAATCTGCTTTTGCTCCTGTTCTGAGGAGAGGCACAGGCTCTAACAAAATGGCACTTAAAATACCAGATTAACTCTGGAGGCAACGGAAGCATTTCTTGGTAGGGTCTTAAAATGTGGGCAGCTAGAACTGAACTTGGAGCTCAGATGTGACAGAACGTGTGAGTTACGGCAGATCATCACCTCCCACATTTTCAAAGATGTTAACTGGCCCTCGTTACTCATAGTTCCCAAGTCCCCTGCTACTCACCATCTTTATCGTTATACACTTACTCATGTGACCATTTGGTTACTGTCTGTCTTCCTCTGTGACTGGAGTGGCTGTGGACAATTTCTAAACATTGTCAAAATAACAAAACTTTAAATGCACATGGATGAAATGTTCATTTTTCTGTTCAATAATTATAATTGTTGTCTGTACTCTTGGCAACCAAGGTCTTTTTGCTTTTTACTTGCTGGACTACCACTTTGGTGAAGTATCGTCTTTCATTATATTGTAAATCTGATAAGTTCTGTCTCAAAAGTTAAAAACAAAAGGGAGGAAAGAGGGGGAAAGCATTGTGTTCTTAGATTTTTTTTTTTAAAGATTTTATTTTATTTGAAAGTCAGAGAGGGAGGGAGAGACAGAGATCTTCCATTGCTGGTTCACTCCTCAAATGGCCATCCCCACCTGAGCTGGGCCTGTCCAAAACTAGGAGCCAGAAGCTTCTTCTGGGTCTCCCATGTAGGTGCAGGTGTCCAAGGACTTGAACCATCCTCTGAGGTTTCCCACTCTCTCACCAAGGAGCTGGATTGGAAGTGAAGCAAACAGACATTTAACTGGTGTCCATATGGGATGTTGTTGCTGCAGGCAGAGGATTAGCTGGCTGTGCCACCATGGTGGTGTCATGTTCTTAGGATTTTATCTGCATATCACACTGACTGTTAAATACCAATTAATTAAAACGTAAAAAATTTTAAAAATATAACAAAACTTTAAAGAGACAAGGAAATGACATTAGATAACCGAGAAGGAAAATGAGTCTGTTAGGCACGTTTATTTGGAGTGCTCTTTTTGATCAAGATTATTTTGTAGCTCTTATTTGCGTATTTCAGATGAATAAAACTGTGTTTTTGCTGTGACAGAGGTTCAGAATCTCATGTGTATTTAACATAGTATTTAAGGCTAACATCAAAGGCCGCCTTAGAATTTATTCACTTTTGAAGCAAGTGTTTATTGAGAAATGCAAGATTACAAAACACACAATGCTTGCCTGAAAGAAGCACTTTCCGGTTCCTTTCCCAATGCATCCCGCCCTGGGCTTGCTCTTGATTCTGCAAGTTGCTGTTTCATCAACAAGAAAGTTTGTCCTTTTGTGGGTCTGAGAAGTCATCATGAGTGAGGCGCACTGTCTGTGCTGTGACGTCTCCACAGCCTGAGGATGAGACACCAGCGGTAAGATTGTCGCAGCTCTGTGCAAAGAATCCTCTGGAAGGAGTATGAAGAAACCTGTGCTATGACCTAAGCAGTCTGGTGTCAGCCAGGTTCTCCCTGAAAGCCTCTGCACAACACTAGGCACCTGGCTCTTCTCCCTCCAGATCTTAATTTGCTTCAAGGAAAAGGAAAGGAAAGGAATTGGAGGAATGATCTCTAAGATCTTTTCAGGTCTCACATTCTCATCTTGCATTTACCACATCTGCGCACTTGAGGAAACACATCAAACACCATCTCCCTAAGTCTCGATTGCATTTATTTTATTTATGTGAAAGGCAGAGAGACAAAGGAGGAGAGTGGCACTAGTTTACTTTTCAAACACCCACAAAACTTGGGGTTTGGCCAGGCTGAATGAGGAGCCTAAAATTGGAGGCAGGTCTCCCACATGAGTGTCAGGGTTGCAGGTTTTTGGATTATTGCCTTCTACTTCCCAGGGTGCACGTTAATCTGGGATTAAATAAAGTCAGGACTCGAACCCATCACTCCACTGTGGGATGTGGGCACTTAAAATGCTGACTTCACTGCTGTGCCCAATGCCTGGCCCCCTAAGTCTCAGTTTAGTTATCACTTTGTTTTATGAAACTTAGTTTTGCAGCATTTGAAAAGACAACAAATTCAACCCTTTTAAAGTCTCTGACTGAAAACAGCTGAATGTGAACAGGCTGTAAGGTCTGAAAATGGTCATGAAATTCTTTCAGAGACCAAAGTGTCACCATCATTGTGAGGGTCTCTTGGGGGATTTTGTCTTTGAATGATCCCCAATCAGATAATAGGCACAGATAGAGTTCATTGCAATTGCCATGTGTTGAATATCTATGTATTCGATGCCAGGCACTGTCCTGATTGCTCTGCAAGTAGTATCCCTATTTGATCCTCTCCGCAACAGTATCGTAATGCAAGCAGAAAATTAAAAGGTTTCTTTCCTAACAGGCCAGCACAGAGCAGGATATTTAGCATCAGGATGAAAGTGTGAAGGGAGCAATTAGGAATGCATTTTTAATAGTTTATGGCTCTATCATGAAATGCTAGTATTTATTTTAATCACCCAAGGCTTTCCAGCAGCCTCATGGGTCTGAAGGAGAGCTACTAGCTTTCCTATGTCATTGCAGCTTAAAGTTGTGATTACTTATAAAAGATAATGAGGGAGAATGAGGTGTGTCTGTTAAAGAGGGAGAGGCCTGAGCAACAGCACAGAGAGGGGTTATATATTTGTTCTAGATTTATTAGTCCAAGCTTTGGCTTTGTAATTTTAAGGGCACAAGTAGTTTTAAAGGCTGAACTGATGGCAGTTAGCAGAGGAACTTTGTTGTATGACAAGAATCGTTGGTTTTGTTAACTGAGGACTTTAAGGGGAACCAGGTTACATAGTGACAGCTATTGGAAAGCACTAGAAGTGTCGGTAGGTAACAGAGGTAAACCTCAGCATTTGAAAAGTCAAACGGGTAGAGACTGGTTCGGAGTGAGGGTGGCTTGAGGGTATGCAGGAAAAGTGCAAGGGATGGGAGGAGGAAAGTAGGAGAGAGAGCAGAAGCATCCAATTCTCTGTTGAAATGTTCTATTTGAGTCCCTCGTTGTTTCCTTAAACCAGCGTTTCTCACTTTTTTTTTTCTTTAATATTTATTTTAAGGTTAAAGAGAGAGAGTCACACACAGGGAGAGGTCTTCATCTGCTGGTTCACTCTGCAAATGACTGCTGTGCTTGGGCTTTTGAGACCAGAAGGCCCGAACTCCATCCAGGCTTCCATCTTGGGTTCTAGAAACTCCAACACTTTGGCCATCAGCTGCTGCCCTCCAGGTGCCTTAGTGGGAAGCTGGATTAGAAGCTGAGTAGCAGAACTCCACCTGACACTGCTACAGGATGCAGGTATCCCAAGTGGCAGCCTAACGTGCTGTACCACAGTGTTGGCTCCTGTTCCTTACCTTCTTCAATTAACTGTTTCAACCTCATTTTTAGTCTAAACACTTAGTCTATCATGAAATAAAACTAAAACCCACCGACTCCAATCACATACAGGCTCAGCCAAATGTTCCATAGTCCTCATGGAAGACAGTCCCATGCTAGTGTAGCACACCAGACTGAACAAAATAAAAAATCAGTAACTCAGCTTGTGAGAAGTTATGTTAAGAAAAACACTGTAGGGCAAGAAGGATTAATCAAGATCACTGTGGGCATGCAAGTTCAAATAACATGGTTGCTGACATTTTAGAACAGTAAGGGTTTGAACCATGAAGACTACTGTACTCCTGGAAAAGGCAGGCCAATGAAATTGGGAAAAGAACAGTTGTATAGTAGAGCAGTAGAAGGTGGGAGATAGAGTAGTGAGGGATGGATTCTGTGGAGTTTCTGGCTTATAATCTCAGTGACAAGAGGAGACATGGGAAGGTTTTGATCTGAGAAATGACTCAAATCACAACATATCAGCTGTCAAAATATTTCTGAAGCACATTCATGTCTTTCCATCTCTACTACCACTGTCCTTGTCTAAACCACCCTCATCAGTTAACTTTTAGAAAATCTCACAGTTGGGTTTGTACATTTTAAATTTTAACCCCTTAAAGCCTTGTAGAGTAATAGTCATCTCTGCTTAAGATATTCCCCATTGTACTGTAAGCAAAGCTTAAATTCCCTTCCCCACGTGCAGTCAATTTCATGTTCACTCAGCTGCAGCTCCTCTCCTTTTGTCAAACAGTGATTCTCTCCGCCTTAGGCTCCAGGCAACTGCAATTTTTTTAGTCCTTTCTCCTGCTCTGAATCTCTCATCCCAGGTGCCTCTTCTTGACAGCTGCCCTGTCAATTGCCCCTCTTTGAGTTTCCATTAGCAACTTGCTATGTCTTGTACATCACTTAAACAATTTATAACACTGTATTTGTTTGCTTGCTTTTGTGAGTCTAGACCTCATTCCATGAGAGTAAGATTCCCCTGGCTTTGTCTGTATCCCTAGAGCCTAATATGCTTATTACATGATTATTGGTGTGGAGCAAAAATTGAAAGAATGCACAGAAGGATGAATGAGGACCATAGATACTCCAAAGTAAAATATCCGACTTGAGTGTGTGTGTGAGAGAGAACTGTGTATCAGGGTTGGTAAGAAAGCTTTGTAATAAAAAAAAAAACAAAAAACAAAAAAAACCCACATAATTTTATGAGCTGTTTTAAACATTCCTTTAACAGAAAGGACAGCAGGTATAATGTGAAAACTCAAAGTGATGACATTCTTTTGCCTTGTAAAATGATATTTTTAGTGTATTCATTTCTCTTCTAATTGTTGCTGCATTTATTTCAGTTCCCATGGGAACCTAGAGAAGGACTTCTGCTTCTCCCACCCCATGGGCTTCAGCAAAGGAAAATGGACCAGGAGCTGCTGCAAAATCTTCCCTTCTTCAGGTAATTCAGCACACCCAGCATTGACTGGAAGCTTACACTGTGTCAGGTCTGTGCTCAGCATGGTGAGTAAGGAGATAAATGTGAGCTAGTGCTTTGCTGTGGCGGGCGGGGAGGCACACAAGTGAACCCGCAGTGCAGTGTGACTAGGTGACGTGATGACTTCGCGAGGTGTTACAGAGGTCAAGAAAATTTTCTGTAGGGATAATCACAAATTACATTTTAAAATCATCCTGGGGTTATCCAAATGAGAGTGGGTAGAGAGAGTGGGAGGAAATCTGTGGCCAATTATCTTGCTATTTCAATTCAGATGCACAAGGAAGAATTGAATCACAAAGAAAAAAGGGGATAAAGCTCAGGAAAGTGAAACATACTGTCTTCTTGCTTATGTCTGTATACAAAGGATGGATGTGAGTCTAGATAAAGAAAACTGTTGAAAGTAGAAGGAAAAGAATTTCTTGTCCATGTGGTACTTGGATGTATGAACAAGTAAATTCTTCCCAAGCAAAGGAGGTCAACTTTCCATTTTTGAACACATTCAATGGTCCCATGTAAGAGATTTCCTTAGCCCCGATGTGGAATGGATAGAGGAAGTGGTGTAGCAATCTGAAAGGCAGTGAATTAACCATGCAGCTTGCATCTTGCAACCAACAGAGGCCTGGGTGATATCACAGTCCACTTGGTTGGTCTAGCAGCGATATTTTCATTAGAAGAACAAACTGCTCTGCTGCATAACCATTTCAGAATAAACCCTGATTCTTGCTAAGCATGTTCAACACTATGAATGGAAAGCACTTTCCAGGAGTGTTCAGGTTCCTCTCTCTCTTTGCCTTTCTTCTCTGCCTCTCAGCCTGCAAATGCTCCTTACAGTTTTCTTCCCTCCAAATCTCTGCAGCAATCCGCATGTGCTTTTCATCACTCTCAGCCAAATTCTGAAATTTGAAGAATGATAGGGAAGACCTCTGTTTAGGTTGGGCAGGACTCCCAGGAACTGATTATTTTAATTTTATCACATGTTTATCAAGACAATCACAGGACCTACTTCTGCTACTGACACAGTATCCTAGAATGTGAGAAGTCAGGAAATCCAGTATCTTAATTCAGTGTTCTCACTTTACAAATCAAAGAGCTTATGATCAGGGAAAAGGGCCCAGCACAAACTGTGACGTGAACTGTCTAATAAATAAAATAGAATTCTCACATTTTTAATAGTTAAATTCTTTTGAATACAATTCAAAACTGAATTTCCTTCCTTAGATACCCATCTTCAGAAATTTCAATTGTGTAATTCTAGGATCCCCTTAAGATTCTCTTCATGAATCCAGAATACAGCTTTTCTCTTTTATTTATCTGTTTGAAATGTAATAACACTATTTAAAAAAAAATGCCTTTCTTAATGGCAGTTTATTGAATTTTCCCCCCAACTGCTCAAAATAATGAAATGCATAAGATGGAACAAAAAATATAGGGAATCATCCAAATGCTTATTCTTGGTTATGAGCTGCCAAAGTAAAACGTGCTTTTATGCAGAGCTAAATCTGCAAGGAAAGAATTTGGAGCAAATGATTATGGCACTGAACCACATGGTTTGCATACATTATCTCACATAAACCTTGTAATACTCCTGTGAATGAAATTACTGTTTCCACTTTACTGGTAAGCAGAGACTTGGAGAGGTTAGATTATAGGTCCTATGATACTGGCAGAGCCAGTATGTAAATCCAGATATGGCAGAATTAGGGTCAGAGATCTTAATCTCTCTTTTATACTCAACAAGAGACAAAACAGATGAATTCAAAGGTGTACTAATTTTTACATCATTTCCACAGCCTACGTGTCATCACTGATGGATACAATGAAAAGGAGCAGTTATGACTCTTGTTTGCAATTCTGAAAAGAATTTCCAATCAGTGGATTCCTTATGAGTGTAAGGAAGCTGGATAGGGAGCATAACTGATGTAGTTTGACCAAGAACCGCCTGAAGCCAGGAGCCAGTAATACATTCTAGGTCTTGCATGTAGGAGGTGGCAGGGATCACACTAGTTGAAATATCATCTGTTGATTCCCAGGGCCTGTATTGGCAGGAAACTTGAATGAGAAGCTAGAGCTGAGACTTGAATCCAGGCACTGTAGTGTGGGATACTGGCATTAAGCAGTGTCTTGACTGCGAGGCCAAATGCCTACATTTCAAGTACTTTTGAAGCCTTAGTTTTAGATGTCTTTCTGATAAATAAAATTGCATCTCTAAATCTGAATTTGTCATTAAGGAGCTTTGCTGTTCAATGTGGCAACCAAGAGCAACTGGGCACAAGGGACATACCTAGTCCAAACGAGATGCACTGTATGTGTTATACACACTTGACTTTGAAGGTTTACTACAAGAAAAAGTGAACAAAATATTTCACTGAAGCTTTTTATTTATTAAAATGTAATGTTTGTATAGATTTAAAGTTTTAAATAAATATAACTGATATCTTTTTATTTTATAGAATTAAGGGAATTTAAAATTACTTTTCTGACAGAATAGTGCTAGAATATCAAAACTGGGAAGAACTATCTAATCTCACGTTTAATTTTTTTAAATGAAAGAGTTATGATAGTGATTCATGTTTATTAAATGAGCTTTGCATGCTTGGTAATGGACCCTAGTACTTCACATGTATCATTTTATTTCACCTTACTCCAGTCCTATGAACCAGGTACCATGATCATGCCCATATTAGAAATAAGGTCTAGAGGCCTATTTTGTTCTGTTTTCCATATCTAGTAGTTTAAATGCTCCACACTATTTTAGCTTCTGTGGCTGGTGGAACATTCAGGTGCTTCCTAGATACAGATGCCATGTATGTGTCTCCCTGGTTCTTTTTCACTGACTGTCCTTGTCTGTGGCAACCAAAGTTCCATGGACAAATGTTCTGATATTTTTCTCCATCTGCATGACTTAGACTTTTAAGGTTTCAAAATGTCTGCTGCTGAGCTCTTTGTTGCACAGAGTGGGAAGGAGCCAGGGAGCAAAAGAAATAAGGCCTGTTTTCCTGGAGGTTCTGTGTGGTGCATCTTGGTTATGTTTGTTGGCCAGAGCTCAGCCAAGTGCTGGGAATGTAATCATTGAGAATTAAATAAAATTGAAGTTTACTATCCCATGGAAGTTGGAGAACAGTGAGTAAGTCAGTTGGAAAAAATGTATTAATTCCCTTAATTGAACAGTTCAAGGGGAACAGTTCAAGGGTCATCCATATCTTTAGGTACAGGTAGACTGCTTATGTCAACATCATCAGAACTTTGCTTCCATTTTTCAGTTTCTTGGGGGAGTTTTCCTCATATTTTGCCTTCATTCCCAAAGTGTTTCTTTCTAGGATGGTAAAGGTAACCATATTATTTTATGATACCTAATTATATATGTCACTGTCCAGAGAAGGAAGGGAATTCTTTCTGAGACATCCCACAAGGCTGCAAGAATATTTTCTTCCCCAAATCCTGAGCAGTTTGTTTATCATTTGTCTAAAATTGACCAGATTTTATACCTGAAAACATCTTTATGACTAAATGAGTGGAATGTACTAATAGGAAGGATTAAACTAATCAAAGTGATTGCTAGGACTGATGATGGTTTTAGCTTCCCTGAAACACAGAATAACCAGATGGGGATGATGTGATTATTGCATGTGAAAACCTGCAAAGTTACATAGACAAACCAGTGTCACTTTGGGATATTATCTTTCTGTGTCTGTGCTTTCGTACGTGCTTAGTGACCTTCCAATACCTTGTTATTGTCTTTAATTATCACCTCTTCAGTTCTAAAAAGTAGAATTAGATCTTGACTTTACTGTCCATTTCATTTGATCACAGGAATTGACATCTATTGACTTCTATTCTGCCTGATGGGAACATGAAGTTCCTTCATGCATTCTTTACAGCTTCCAAACTTGATATCCAACTTTGGCAGTTATAGCATTATTTTTGTAATGTAAGAAATTATCCTACCACATTAGTTAAATCTTTTTAAATATTCTGTGGTCAAAATGATAACACCTTTAAATCATGACATTATAAACATTACTGGATGGAGGCTTACAAGGCTGGTACTTCCTTTCCAGGGTGATCAGACACAGCTTGTGCTTTTCAAGCTCAAATAGCTTTCCTGCTTTTAACTACTAACAAATACTTTTACCACTTCCATAAGTTTCTCAAAATGTTAGTTGAGCTGATTTCTTCTGTTTCTTCCTCCCTTCCCTGGAAGATCTCTCTTCTGTGGTCAATCAATTAGAATTAAAATAGGTACTCCAGAGGGCAACAGCAAGATCTCTTATATCCAGGAGGTGGATCTGGGGCTCAGAAAAAATTTCTGGGCTGGAGTGCAAAATGTGGGACTTGTTAGCATACAAATGGTAATTAAAGCAAACATTGTGGATGAAATCATATGGGGGACTGTGGAGAGTGAAAAAGAAGAGGGAGGGCCTTGACATTTAAGTGTTAGTTGGAAAGGAAGCTTGCAAAAGAGCTTGAGGTTTTCCAGTCTTAACATTAGAGATTCAGTGAGTTGAAGGAACAACAGAGGTGATGTTGAATTTCATACCTAAAACAGGGATCCTTTCTTCAGAGAGTCTGGCAGGTGGCACCCATCCTGTGCTTTAATGCCTATAGTGCTACGTGGCTTTAAATTTTGAAAGAGCCATGTGTAAAATAGAACTCTAGTCTCTAAATATCCTAGCTTCTGTTCTTCCTACTTAAGCGCCAGAATTCCAGTCTGATTCTATTGTTTCCTTCTGCATAACAGTACTCCAAACAGTCTGAGACAGTTGAGTGCCCAGTGTATTTAATATAATGAACCATAATGTTGTTTTGGCATTGTTATTATTATAGCTTTTATTTCATGGTTTCTCATAGCAAGAGCTTTAAGATTGGACAGCCTGAATTTGAATATTGGCAATGTTCCTTTCTAGTCTGGCCATCTCAAAACCAGCTTCCTCAACCTTTCTGTGCTTTGCCTTTTTCCTCTGTAGAATTGTCATAGTAATAATATATCCTTTGTGGAATAGCCATGAAACTCAACTGAAAATAGTACATATAGAATGCTTACCATGAAGACTAGCAAGTAGAATATGCTTGACAAGTATTTGTTATATAATAACAAGATGGCAATAATAACAATAATAATAGTGTGCTCCATTTGTCATCTGAACTTGCCTTGTTAATCTTCCCGGTCTGTGGTAATTGTATCTGTCCATTTCCGTCTCCAAGAGTTGAGGTCCCATCTTTTTATTTGTCAGATCCTGAGAATTGAGGAAAGGGGCTGCTACTCAGAAAATTAACAAAATGTGTCAACTTTGCAGGTATCCAGGTTTCCCATCTTGAAACATGAAATAACAGCTCAGATTAACTGCTGTTACTTGGGTCCTGAACAGAGATCTTGCTTGTGCCCAGAGCCCACTTGACACTCCTGTACTTCTTTCTTTTTTCTACTACTTGGCCAGTCCAAGGCATCTTCTGGGGGTGTAGGCCATTCCCTGCCTGCTCAGTGTTTTGTTTTTTGTTTTGTTTTGTTGTCACTGGAGTCCCTCCCTCCCTTCCTCCTCACAGTTTCATTTCCTACTTTCAGGAGGAAAGCTCCAGAATTTTGAATGGGAACTAGCCACTGTTAGGGAATGGCTGATGGGCAGTGTAGAGAAGGACCTTATTCATATTTACCAAAACTAGTAAAAAGTACCATGTTAAATTTACTATTTAAAATTTACCCTCAAATTTGTGTCCTTTGAAAATCCAGTTTTACTACATATAGAATACAAAAGTGAGTATACAATATTACAGATTCATCAATACTCACAGAACTGTTTATGGGAAAGCAGGGAGTTTTAATATGTGAATTAAAAACCAGTAGTAACACTTCAGTGATGTCAGCACTTTTCCCAGCAGATCAGACTCAGGGCATCCATCTCACTAATGTGGCTGTTCTTGCCTGGAAGCACTCCCTTGGAAACCTTTATTTTCTGTCCCTCTTTCCTGATAGACTAAATATTCATTTATTTGATTTTATTGACAATAAAACATGAATTAGTTAATTGCCTTTTCAAACATAAATAGATTAAACCAAGCAATATCAGGAAGACTAGAGGACAAAGCACAACCATCACAAAAAGGGGCCAGGCGGCTCTTATCTGGTCTGTGATAACTGCCTTGCCGCCCTTTATCTGCCTGTATTTGCTGCTTCAGGCAGTAGGCTCTTCTGTGTTCAAACAGGTTAATACAGACATTGATGGATGGTGAATTATTAAGTGTACTCTATCTTGAATGTGGTTTCATACTCTCCTGCTCAAGCCTTCTAATTCCTTATGGAGTAGACTGGCTTCTGGGTAGCTGTTTCAGAGTTAGAGGTAGCTCCAAATCTCTCTTATGATCTGGTTTCTCATCCATTCTTCATTTACAGAAATGTGACATCACCGAGTCTGGACCACCACTTCAGTTTTATAGCCCCTCCTGCCCTATGGATATTTCTCCCCAAGTTACATTGTCTCTCAGCAATGAGATTTTATCTTTTTATACACATGAATGCTGTTTCCTTTGGCATGCAAGTGTCCTTGAATCTTGAGCAACTCTGATCCTCTGGAGAGATCAGATATTCTGAGAGAAAAAAATTCTATTCATGTGTTCATTTGTTTTTCTATCCATTTGACTCTTACTGAATGTCTTCTCCAAGCCAAGAATCATCTCAAACCACTAGCAGCTTGTTTTTAGGAAGGGAGGCAGAGAATCAGTGAAAAATAAATTAATAAATTAGTTACCAAGTGAAAGGACTATAAGTGACACAAAGTGTGTGCTGGAACAGCCAAAACACGGCAGGCAGGGGATCACTGGTCGTTGAGAAAGCTCCCTGGGAAAAAAGGGGAATAGTTAAGCTGAGTCAGAGGAGAAGGCATTTCAGGTTGAAAAACAGTACATGCAAAAGTGTTGAGGTCAGAAACAGATGTGTGAAGCCAGGAACCTAAAGTCTACCATATGTTAAGCAGCAAAGGAGAGAAGAGTACTGTGAGGGTAGGAAAGAAAGGAGAGTGCAGAATTTGAGCTCCTGAAAGCTGAGTTGAAGTCTGAACAATAAGATGCTCCTTTTAGTCTGTTCTGCGTTTGGGGAAGTACGAGTTAACCTTACACTTGAGAACATGCAGCAAAATAAGGATAAACTTGGCCCACTGTAGTAGATTTGACTCTGGTAAAAAATTCCTAATGCAGAAGTTTCTGCATCTACAATCATTTGGAGGAGGCACTGCTAGAATTTGTCTCCTGACATGGAATGGTTATCTGTAAACTGAAATGCTTTATGTGTCCACATGTGATACAGCGCCTGGCTCTGGGATCTTGTTTATTCTGTGTGGTTGATCAAGATACAGCCAGCTTCCTTGGCTTTGTAACTGGAAAGGTGTTCACAGTTTTACTTCCATTCCTGTGCAGCTGCATTAAAATTCTTTGTCCAACTGTTTCAATTTTTAGCAGCTCTTAAGTGGTTGGATGGTATGCAGACTTGAAGTTTGTGAGTTCAAGAGAAGCATTGATTTGTTTCAATAATTTAGATTTGGACTTAATTTCCATTTTCTTTTTTCCTTCCTCCTCTCTACTCCCCTCTGTCTCTCCCTCTCCCTCCTCCATATTCTGTAACTAAGGCACCCAAAATAAAATTAACTTCAAACAAATTTTGTGACTTCTAGATAACCCCTGTAGTGTGATGCAGATAACATGTTTCAGTCTGTTTGCCAGGCTGCTGTGTGGTAAGAACACAAAGGGGTATTTGTATCAGATGAGCAAAGTGTAGAGAACCAGAGCAGGAAAATAGTATTAGAGTTAGGGTTAGGGTTGTTTCAGTAGGATGGAAGAAACTAGCAATAGGAAACATGAACATGTTCAAACTGAAAAAGGAAATCCTAGAATTCAGAGAATGCTGTTGTGTTTTGAGAGGTTTTTGTGGCCTGAAGTTTCAGCTAATCGTCCTAGAAGATTGGCTGAGAAGCTGCATCTGGAGGCCTGAGTAGCAAGCTCTTTGACACATGACAGGACCTACCTAAAGTGGGAAATGAGGATTCTCACGCTGCCAGCTTCCATTTTAACTTCCCAAGGGCACCGTGGATATACTGGGGTGATAAAATATCCCCCACCAGTGTGTAGTCTTGTTGGTAGGACAAAGTTCTTTCACTCCTCACCCTGTAATTCAGAATGAGAGAAGAGTAAGACACGGTTTACCTTGTCCATTTGATGTGTTCCCCAAGGACTTTGAACTCAGGTAAGTGACCCAAACAGAAATGGAGAATTGCTGGATGCTATTTGCCAATTGAGTAATGAGGGTGTGGCAGCCTAGCTGAGTTTGTGACCCAGTTGTGGCATTTTTTGGTTTTTGATTCCTGGAGCTCTCCGGGTGCTTCTCCAAGCCAGATCCCAAGCATCTCAGGGATTCTGTAAGCTCTACTAAATCATTCCAGTCATTTCCTTTTCTTAGCTAGTGGAGTGTTTCTGTTTGCTATCAAAGACCTAATTGAGACAGTATAATAAATATTTTTAGAATGGATGAATTAACAGGAAGAAGTTAGGCCTTGATTATATTATCTGGGACTTTTCCTTTCCTTTGTCTTAATCAGAAAACTAAAGTTCATCTAAAATGGTTTTCTTGAAACAGTATTTTTTGGAGACAAAGCTTTTCTTTAAAAAATCATTAAAACTGGGCCTGGCACGGAAGCCTAGCAGCTAAAGACCTCACTTTGCATGTGCCAAGATCCCATATGGTTGCCAGTTCAGACCCTGGCTGTTTTACTTCCTATTCAGCTCCCTGTTTGTGGCCTGGGAAAGCAGTGGAGGATGGCCCAAAACCTTGGGACCCTGTACTCACATGGGAGACCTGGAAGAAGCTCCTGGTTCTTGGCTTTGGTTCAGCTCAGTTTCTGCCATTGAGGCCCCTTGGGAAGTAAACCAGAAAATGGAAGATCTTTCTCTGTCTCTCCTTGTTTCTGTAAAATCTGACTTTCCAGTAAAAGTAAACAAGTCTTTAAAAAATCATTGAAGCTAACTTTAATTTATGTGTTTGTTATTTGGAAAGTTCAGATAGTTATTAAAATGAATGTAAACATCTATAAACATTTTAGATACTAAATATTAGTTGACAAAATTGTGTTTAATATCTGAGCAGTGTGGCATGGGGGACAGAATACCACTGATTTGACTAATCCTTTATTGATATTTGCATGCTAATAATTTATTCACTCATGTCTTGCATGAACAATTTCTCAGTAAATCCCTGTATATGCAGGCTTATTGCCCATACCTTTCAAAAACTAGAATTATTGGGTCAAAGAATTTGCATGTTTATAATGCTTTGACTCAACAAAACATTTCTAAAAAGTAGACAAAGAAAGCAGTTGTAAAAATTGAGTTATAGGATAATCCTTTAATTTTGGCTATTTTCAGTAAAAGCAAAACTAAACAGACAAAAATAGGTATGTATTAAAGCAGTCCCACTTAAAACCACATTGCATTGACTGAGGTGCTTTAACAACCTGCCCAAACAAATAGAAACAGATGGTTCAAGAAAAATTAATAACAGCTCTGTCTCTTCATTGGAACCAGACATTGCACCTGCTCTTTTCATTAATTTATTCAAAAAGCTGTGTGTTTGGCATGGTCTAGTGGCTTGTGGTCTAAAAAGGGAAATATTACCTAGACTTTATTGCTGAGACACTCCCAATCTAATGGACCATGCAGACCTTTAAATAACTCACAGGCAGTACCGCAAGCGTGTCCACGTGAGACTTGAGGTGTGAGCACAGTGTTTTTAGAGCAAAGAGACAGATGCAGCTTCAACCTGTGGATTTAATATCCTCTGCACCTTTCCCTGTCATTATATAGCACCATTTAAATTAGGAATATGAGATGCACTTTGTGAAATACAAAGTAGCAAGAGATCATGAAAAGCTCCAAGAAGATAATGGACACTGATGATGGCAGAGGTGACATCAACTGGAGAAGTACTCTGGACTAGGGGGTATTGTAAACACTGACACAGAGGAGAGGAGTAAAGGTGTTCCAAGAACAGATTGTTTGGAACATTTACTTATCTGAATTACCATGGATTGGTAAATTTGGATTATCTGGTTCACTTGAGTGGTGCTCATAATTTTAAGTTATTAATTTTAAGTTTGTCCTGGCAGATCTGTTTGCTTCTATATGTTGCTCACAGTCGACAGAGTCTCTGTTTCATCTGGCTTTCATAAAGCCTCAGTGGTCCTTGAGGGGTGAATTATTCACCTAGGACATCCTTTGGCCCCCTTTCATGTCTGAGTAAAGAAGGAAGAGTGTTTGCTCCTGTCTTTCCCAGTATGTCCGGTTTAACGCAGGAATCTCTTTATCCTTAGAATTGGAGGGTTCCTCCTCAGTGCTCCAACATAGTGACACAAGGCTCTGGAAAGGCTCAGCAGAACCATGTCTGCTCTGCTATTACAGATGGGAGCTCTGAGTTTCTGCTCTAGTCTAACCTGGGCGCTCAAGGGCACAGGTGGTCAGAGTTGGGAGAACAGGTGAATGCCTGACCAGGGAAGCAAAAAGTGGACTGAAAGGTGTGGGCAAGATCTCTAGGAAAACCGAAGGCAATGGAGAACATTGCCTCTGTAGAACCTGAGTGCTAGGAAGCCACGGGGCTGGGAATAGACTCTGGACCCTGCTTCCATTCTAGCCCTGCCCTAGCAGAAGCAGAGGCATGAGAAGGAAGTACAAGGATAGATTTTCCCTGGCACAGACACCACAGCACTCAGAGAGGTTGACCAACTTGCCCAAGGTCACCCAGAAGCTGACCCAGGTTTTGCTCTTGTCTTCTTTGAATGGCTGGGAAGGGCACATTCTGGCGAGCCTGGAGGAAGTAAGTCTTCAGCCCCGCTTTTCCCACTTCTGTGCTCCAAGCTGCCCAGGCTGTGTCCTGGTCGTTTGCTGTACCCTGTGGGGGTGGCCGCGGACAGGACAGTGTACCTTGCGGGTTGGGGGCTGTTGAGACTGCGGGGCTGAGCTCCACCAGGGACGAGGACAATGCACTGGATGCCCAGGTGAGCCAGAGATGGGGCCCTGCACCCGCAGCGGGGTCCCGCGCTTCAAGCCCTGCAACGCGGGGGCTGGAGCCGCTCCCGAGGGGGCGGCGGGGAGGGCGCAAGCAGCAGCTCGGAGCACAGCGGCAGCGCGGCAGCAGAAGCTCAGCTCCGCGGCTAGGGGTGGCGGCTACAATCTGTCAGGTCGCCTCGCTCCCTTTCCTGCTGCTCCTGGTAGGTGCAGCAAGTGCGCAAGAGGGTCAGAACCCCAGCAGCCCACGTGTGCTGGTTGGGGAGTGGGGAGGGATTGGGGAGGGGGAGTAGGGCAGCATGATGGGCTGGGGGCTTGGGAGCTCAGAATTCTGATATGCTGCAGGGATGTGCTGCATGGGGAAGCTCAGGGTGTGGGTAGGTGGGTTGGCTGGCTGTGTGGGACTCCAGCAGCTTTGAGGCTGGTGGTACTTTGCACTTGTGTATGAAAGTATTCATGCCACTGCATGCTTTTCACTGACTGTAAGAGATTGTGTGTCAAGGGTGTGTGTGTGTGTGTGTGTGTGTGTGTGTGAGAGAGAGAGAGAGAGAGAGAGAGAGAGAGAGAGAGAACCAGTGAATGCCTGGGTATGTGTGTGTTACTCTGAATGTGTAACCAAGCATGGAGCATGCCAGTGTGTGGGACAAGGTATGCGTATTTTGAGTGTAGCACTGGCTGTGTGTGAAACTGCCCGTAAATGTGTAGGTATGCTGTGCTGCATAAACCTTTCACAGGCACTACCAGAACTAGCTACGTCCTGCTGTTGCCTTTGACAGAATCCAGTCCCAATTTACGATGTATTTTTATCCCCTCTCTACTTGCTGCTCTGTGTGTGGCTCTACACTGTTAGCTGCCTTCAGAATAAGTGATTGTTGATACATAGACATGCTAGCCTTTAGAAATGAAGTCAGGGATGTGAGTGCCTCTTCCTAGAATTCAGTAATAGCACAAAAATCTCAATTTCCAGACTGGTTCAGTAAATTGAACAAAAAGTGTTAGGGTACACATTTAGCGTGAATCGAAGGTGTGTTCTGACTGCAGGATGCTGATAGAACCCTTCCTTTCCTGTCTTCGTGTTTCTGACATGAATCTGCTGGGACGTAAAGCTGTGGGTGACCCTGAAATGCAGTAGTTGGTAATTGCCTTGATTCAAGAATGAAACTTCAGTCTCATTGACCAGGGGAGATAAGCACAGGTAGTGAAGGAAGACGGTGATGGATGGGGTGACCTGGAAACAAGGGAAAAGGCAGAGGGGAAAAAAGGTGGGTAGAATTCTGAAGAGCAGCTCTTATCTAGGAAATAGTTGAATGTGGGGAGAAAAGGTAAAGAGTAATGAGCTTTATAGCATTCTTGGATCGTTTTTAAATCCTGTATTTATTTTTCCCAGGTATTCTTGCTCTAAATCCTCTCTTCTGTTTACATATGAGAAAGATCTTTATTATAATCGTTGTACACACAGTGTGAGGGCCATCATCATTTACACTCTAGAATCCTAGCATATCGCAGCTGGCGAGAGCTTTGGGGAGTATTTAGTTTGGTTCTTGTTCAACAGAAGGAGGTCCCAGGGCTGGGAGGAAAATGGTTTTTCTGAGTTCTTTGGATTTCAGTCCCATTGCCATTCCTTCTAGGGACCACAGTGGCCGTGTACCCAACACACTGACTGTGTTTTCTTCCTTATTTTTGAAAGTACCCTGATTCTATTCATCTTATCATTTTCTTCAACATTATGAGCTGATAAATAGCTCCCAAAGTCCACGCTAAGCAGCCTGCTAGTCCAAAATGTCCCTGAGTTTTCCATCTGCTACCAAACACCACCATCCTCCAAATCACCCACACTAGGAACTGTAGTTAATTTTTATTTTTTCTCCTTCTTAATGACTAGTGGCCACTAGATATTAAAAAGGTGCGGTGGGTTTTTTTTCCTGCCTTTTTTATCCGTTTGTTTTTTTCACTAGTTCTTGAATCTTTTTTCATTTTTATTTTTCCACTGCTGTTAATTTATCAAGTAAGACCCAACACTGGAGATCTCAAGAGGTAGTGACACATATAGGCTTCCATCACTGAAAAAAATACCAAGGACGCACATGAAGAGGAGTCCTTTCGCATTATCACTGATTCGAAAGTTGAATAATAGGGAGAATTTGACCCAACCTTTTGATAGTTGTAGCTGTATGTATCCTAGATCCTCTTTTTGCCTTTCTGTTTCTTTGCCTATACCATGTGAGAAACTGTTTTACCAGAACCCAGTTGCTAGATCATTTCTAAGGATTCTCTGAGTGCTAAAATTCTGATTGCATTGAAATATTTCCCTGATTTCAAGAAATATTTTTATTGATACCTATAATTGCCTTTTGGTATCTAATCTTTTTTTTTAAAATTTATGATTTATTTTTCACAAAAGTAAATAGGCTAAAGGGGAAAAGGCTGAAAGGTTTGAGCATGAGGGTCAACTGCAAGGTCAAGCCTCGGTTTTGGAAGATTTTTAGAATCCTTGTAGTTTCCTTCTATCAAGTGTTAGCATCTTCATACCAGTACTCCTTGGAAAATTGAAAAGTGTGTCAAATCTTATTAAGATAATTCACACTTTAAATTAGGATTGTTCCACCATTGGCACTCTGGATATTTTACAGTAGACAATCCTGTCATGGGAGCTGTCCTGTGCATCATAGGATGCTTAGACGCATCCTGAGCACTGATTAGACGGCAATAACGACTCCTGCCTGTGATGACCAAAATATCTCCAGACATTACTAAATGTCCCATTGAAAATCATTATTATATTTCAAACACAGGTCTTGGAGCCTTGTACAGAAACATCTTACAGCAAACATTCTTAATAAATATCTGAACTGTTGCCTTGCTAGCTGCATTTTTACCCCCTTCCAACTTGACCACTCACACACACTTGCCTTTATACCCTGTGGCTTGTCACTGCCTATTGCTGTGCCTGGAAAGACTCAGGTTGCTGCTGAAGCCTAAGAAGCATTTCAGAGGCAATATAATCATAATCTTAATGGAGCACATTCATCCAGCCCTTGATATGTGCCAGATCCACTCCTAAATGCTTTATATGGATGATCTCGTTTAATCTTCATTAAAAATCCCAGCAGATAGCTATTTCTATTACTCTCATTTTAGAAATGAGATACAGAGGTAAAATAATGTGCTTGTTCTCTCAGGTGTTGAATGGTGGAGAGAGGGTACGATTGTGGGTTGCGTGACTCCGGAATCCATGCCTTGAACCCATAGACAGACTTTTAATGAGTGAGAGCTTGGTGTTGCAAGGTGGAAAAGACACCAGCATCCTCCTGCCAAATTGTAGAACCAAGTCTTCCTTGAAGAGAGGAACTAGAGAGTGTGGCATTGTAAATTGAGTTCAGTGGAAATAATATGAAAAATAATATTTTTTCAGTGGAAAAATATAGCATTTTAATCTTTTTTTAAATTTGAAAATCCCAAGAAAGTCTAGAAAGGTTGGCTATTTTACTTAATACTTTGTGACAACAAATTATAGGTTTGCTAGTTGTCAGTGAATTAATGGTAGAGCAAAGCTTTGCAAGCCTTATCAGTCGAATGACAAATTTGAGCAATCCACACTATTCTATAGGGCATATCAAAATACAGATCAGTGATTCCTGTTCTCACATTTTCTGACTCATTGCATTTGGGTTGGGGAATAAGATCTTTCATTTTTAGTAAGTCATGTGATTGCTGACGTTATTGGTCTAAGTGCCAATATTTTCAAAACCACTGAACTAAAAGATCTACACAGCTGAAATAAAGCTTAAAACAGCCACTTGAAAAATTTTAACGATATTTTTAATGCTTGGATATTTGAGTTTATTAGTAGTTGTGATAGTAGACATTTCTATTCTGATTTACATGTGCTTAAGGCTAGCACTATTGATAGGCCTGTATGGTAGCCATGTACATTGTCTTCATTTTCCTCTGTTCAAATGTTTACCACTTTTTACTGTATAGAGAGCATAAAAGGATAATAGCAAACAACATGAAGCAATCAAAGGGAAGAGAAAATTGATAGAAATATGATAGCTTTAATTTTGAATGCACCTTTTAAAAATCTTATTTCTAAGATAAACATTTGGATTGATGAGGGTCAAAAAATAGAGCAAAATGGAAGAATAGTAACTTCTAGGGATAAATTGACACCTGTCACTAAGCATCTACACTTGCTGTGTCATTTTAAATTTCAGAAAGACTTCCACCTCCAAAATTTATACTTCTAGGTCAGATTCTCCTGATCTTGTGTTTTTTTGTGTTCTCTCCACCCTTTCCCACTCCTACCTTAACTTGGATCACACAGTTCCTCATTACTCACAGTATAATCCTAATCAAATGTCATTTAATATCTTATTACTGACAGATAAATTCTTAGTTATTTCTGATATTAGAAAGATAAATTATCTGTTTATCCAGCTTTTGTTTCCATGATGTTGCTTTGTACTTCTTTCTTACAGAGATTCATATTACCACAATGGGAGAAATCCAATAATAATCCATCTACATATGGATCTTCAACTGATTAACTTTTGAAATCTCAATAAGAAACCACCTTTTAAAACAAAAATTCAAGTTCAGTCGACTCCTTCTGTTTTCTTGACTATCAGCATCCTTAATTTAAGCATAGTGCTACCAAATACTAGTTCAGTGAAATTTCATTATTCTGCAACTCAGTTTCTGTTTAAACAACACCATTGAGTGTTTATTGTATGCTGTGTCATTTTCTGTGCCTGATCTTTTTAAAATGTTTGCTGGAGATTAATTTTCATTTTATTACAGAAGAGGAAACCTAAGTATAGAAATGTTTTAAAGAACATTTTTTTTTTTGCTAGTTAAAAAATTGATTGTATTAATATTTTTGGGGGGTTATAAAAAGAGCAAGTGAATGCTTCTTTACAAACATCTTAGAGTCTTTTAGGATAATAATGGGGTTTTTCTTACAGATGTGAATAGATGATATCCACAGAAGTCAGTTTCAGGGGATCAATACTATTTCCCCTTTGCTGAGCCATTAATGCGACATATTTCTGAGAGAATGTGTCTCTCACTTGGAGTTTTTGAGAAAAAGAATCTGCTTGGTGCAATCCTTTGTGGCCAAAAGAACATAACATAAAAACAGTTGCCATGGACTTACCTTGTGGTTGTGGTAGCTATTCCCAGTGGCAGAGGGTCTAATGGATACTTGAATAGATGCTTGCTAGTATTGCCCAACAAGTGCAGTGAAGATAGGATTTGAACTGAGGTTTGAGTCCAAGGGCATTCTTTTTCTTATCATAAAGTGATGTTTGGTGGAGAAATACATTAATGTGGCATGCAGTAAGGTTGACCTGCCTAACCTCACTCCCCACCCCCACCCCCCAAATTATGAATTTCCAGCACAGAATCCTAGTCCTTCCATGTGTGCATAGCGCCAGGATTCTGACATCTCTGCAAGGAACATTCTGGCTGATTTCTGTACTCTGGCTTCTGTGTCATGTGGATTTTCATTATGCTCATGGTTGTTGTGACTCTGGCTCACCTAGTACAGCTGTGATTCACGAATTGTTATGAATTGGAGGGGCCCATCATCATCTTGTCCAATCTCCTACCTGTGCAGTAAGCAGTCATTGCTAATGCATGATGAATACTTGTTTTGAATTCTGCTTAAAGCTCTCTATCTCATCACTGCCATTGGTTTTTCTGCTTTATTTCCAACTTTTTTTTTGTTAGGGAATTGCTTATTTAAGAGAAAGTTACAACCTATGTGTTCACCAAATCTTTTCTAAAACTAACATTTTATTATAGTTATAATATTTATACTTATTTATTCACCAGTGCATTTTTGGATAATTGCAAAAGAAGTTGTATTTCTTATTCTCATTTTTATAATGGGATAACTGAAACCCAGACGAGTGACGTGGCTTGTCCCAGCTCATTGAAGTGGGGGTGGAGTGAGATCTAACTCCACAAATCTGACTCTGCTACTTCTTCTCTCCCTCCCTTCGCCCCTTTCTCTTTCTGCCTTTCTTTCTCTCCATCCATCCTTCCTTCTTTCCTTCCCTCCTTCTCTCCCTTCCTCCCTCCCTTCTTCGCTCTCTCCTTTCTTTCCTTCCTTCATACTGTTTCCGTATTTATTTATCTGAAAGGCAGAGTTGCAGAGAATAAGGGACAGAGGCAGAGATTGAGAGAGAAAGAGAGAAGGAAATCTCTCATTTCCTGGTTCACAGGAGTTGGACTGGCTGAAGCCAGGAGCCAGCAATTTCAACTAGGTCTACCATGTGGGTGCAGAGGATGAAATTAGCAGAGAGCTAAATGGGAAGTGGAACAATTGGGATTTGAATAAGTGCCCATAGAAGCTGCTGGCACTGGCAACTTAATCTACTAGGCCACAGAGCCAGTCCCCAAATCTCTTTGTTAACCATCACACAACCTAGTGTTTTTTTGCGGGGGGGGGGGGGGGAACCAAAAGACTCATTGAAATTCTGGTGAATTCAGGGCAGTGACCAGAGTTCAGATCATCTGATCCTCAAGCTGCCTATACAGCAAGTTCCCCAAAATAGTCCATCTTCCAACTATAAGTAATATTTATGTCTCTCCAGAGTTGTAAAGGATTTGTTTCCTTTTCAGCCTATCCCAGATCTCTGGAAGACTTGATTTTGACGCACCTAACTCCATAAAAATAAAACTCTTTCTCTTCCATCTCAAAATTTTAAAATAATGTGTAGTAATGACAGCCTGGGGAGTTAAAATTTCAGATAACTTTTACAGTGTAAGAGAACTTTCACATATTTTATCTTATTCAGACTTCTTGAGTAGCAGCAGATTTGTAAGACAAGTGGGCTGGAATGCTATGCACATTGGACAGCTGGTAATTGAGGGACTGCAGTTAAGTCATGCCGAGAGCAAAATTGGGCCTTTGTTAACAACTTACCTGTTTGTTCATGTGCCAGCAGATATTCTGGAGGTTTTTTTTTGGATTTATGTATCTTTATTGCAAAGTCAGATATACAGAGAGGAGGAGAGACAGAGAGGAAGATCTTCCGTCTGATGATTCACTCCCCAAGTGCCGCAACTGCCAGAGTTGAGCCTATCTGAAGCCAGGAATCTCTACTGAGTCTCCCACGTGGGTGCAGGGTCCCAAGGCTTTGGGCCATCCTCAACTGCTTTCCCAGGCCACAAGAGGGAGCTGGATGGAAAGTGGGGCAGTCAGGATGAGAACCGGTTCCCACACAGGATTCCTGTGCTTGCCACTAGGCTACCATGCCAGGTCCCTCTGGAGGTTTTGAGGAGGTAAGAATTAGTAAATAAATTTATCTGGAATTGAAATACTGAAGCTCTTGATCTTTATGAAGTAGTTTAGAAGTTAAAAGTGTGATTCTCAGAGCTACCGTGGATAACTCTTGCTTTGTGTGCTTCAGTTTCCTTTGTTTGTGACATGGGATAGTTGTAGTACTCCTTTGTGGTGTAGCGTGATGGTGAAATGAGGCAATGCTTGTGAAGCGTGTGATATTTAATACCATTTCACTTTTTTCTTGGGAGTATTCTCTTCTGAATTAAATGGGTCCAGCTAAAAATCTGTGGGTTAGTATAATCTTATTCCTTTGAGGTTACTTTAGGAACTATTGATAAGAAATAATGGAAGTATCCTTTTGGGAGGCAATATTTTAGTCTAGGAGAGTTGAGAATTTGACTCAAGTACTTGTGTCTACAGGCTGAGATCACATTGACAAGTTTAATTGTATATGCTAATTAGCAGTTGATACCTGAAGTGGAAAATTCTGTAAAAACTGTTTCTAATTCAGGAAATTCAAAATGAATAGAAATAAGGATGGAAGAGGTAGATATGCCTGCAGAGATCATTGTTCAGATATGCACAAGAAATACTGTAATCAAGTCCTCTCAGCCAATGAGGCATTTTAAACAAACGAGAGAAAACTATTACAGAAAATTTCACAAGATTGTGTTTGCTTGGGAGGATTGCACTCTATCCTTGAAGTAGTTCCTTAACTGCTCTCCATGAATTATCTGTATTAGAATCACTGAATATTTGTGGACCTATTAACTAAGAAATTATTTGAGTGAGATCCTTGAATCTGCTGCAGGTTTGCAAATAATTTTTAGGCATACTGAAGTTGGAGAACTACCAGTCACTAGCACAATTCTAGAAGTTTTGAAATGCTAATTTTAAAGACTTACTTTAGAGGCATCAAAAAAGCTTGAGTTGACCAATAACCAACTTCAGTCTCTGAAATCAGTAACAAGAAGATCTTTAAGATATTCTCAGGTTTAACTTCTAGGGGTATAACTTATGGGAAAGAGGAGTGGTTTCTTCACCATATTGCGAAGTAGGGGATATGGACTCTCAGATAGGAGGCTACCTTTTTAGAAATGTAGAGTAGGAAGTTTATAGTGGTCAACAGCTAGTTCCTGACAAGCTAAAGACTGACTACCTTATTAAAACAGCAGGTTGGGCCCGGCGTGGTGGCGCAAGTAGTTAAAGGTCCTCGCCTTGCACGCCCCGGGATCCCATATGGGCGCCGGTTCTAATCCCGGCAGCCCCGCTTCCCTTCCAGCTCCCTGCCTGTGGCCTGGGAAAGCAGTCGAGGACGGCCCAAAGCTTTGGGAACCTGCACCCACGTGGGAGACCCGGAAGAGGCTCCTGGCTTCGGATCGGCATAGTATCGGCCCGTTGCGCTCACTTGGGGAGTGAATCATCAGACGGAAGATCTTCCTCTCTGTCTCTCCTCTCTGTCTATCCGCCTTTCCAATAAAAAATTAATAAAAAATAAATCTTTAAAAAAAAAAAACCAGCAGGTTAATTGCTTAGCGAAGGCTCACTGGAACCTGCTTTGTAATTATTCATTTTATTTTCATGTGTCTTTTTGCATTAACCATCTCCTTATGCAGATGAGGCTTCTGAGGCTAAGAAAAGTTAATTTTCCCAAGATCATACTGGTAATTGATAGCACCAGAACAAATTTCGAGGCTGTGTTTTGAATCAGGGGCTAGCAAACTCTCTGGCCCAGTGCCTGTTTCTGTATGGCCTATGAGCCAGAAATAGCTGTCATATTTGCAATTACTGGGAAAAAATCAAAAGGAGAATATTTCATGACAGATGAAAATTGCATGATACTCAAATGTCAATGTCCATAAATAGCGTTTTTCAGAACACAGCGATACTCATTCATTTATGAATTGTCTGGGATCTTTTCACACTATAATAGCAGAGGTGAGTATCTGAAACAGTGAACTTGTGCTGTAAAAACCAAATGACTCTTTACAGAAAAAAAGATACTCCTTACTTTATACTACTGTTCCAATGATCTTGTTCAGTCATATGAGTACTACTTTTTAGTGATTTTTGCCACCTTCTCATGCCATCTAGAGCATTCTCTGCATTGAATTTCCTTTAGATTGATTGATTTTCTGAAACAGATTTATTTTATAAACAAAAATGTAAGTGAAAGAAGAAACAACTATAAAAACAAAGTCAGTGCACACAAGAGAGTGTATTATGTCAGAGAAGTGAAGTCATGTTGGTGTTACTCCCATTTTCCTGGAGATCCCTTGCCTTTCTCTATTACACATTCTAACTTTTGATGATACACTTGAATGAATTTTGGATGGCTTCTGTCAGTCTGGTGGAGTCCCCTTTTTGCACAAGCACAGTGGGGTACAGGTACCTAGGAATCCATGTCTGCCCATGAATGGCCCTAACCCATAACCTGTACCCCAGTTTCCTCCTCACTTAGCTGGAATAATTTTGAAGTGTATATTTTTGCGTCGTCTCCCAGAACTTCCTTGTCGAATACATTCAGGGACAGAGTAACACAGCTCCATTGACTGTCTCTTACTCCTTTTCTTGTGTTGTCATTTCCCTGCCAGTGCACTTGCATTTGCTAAGTGAAGTCTCTGGATTTAGTCCTCTCCTTAAGATCTGCTTCCTGGGGCTTAGGGGAGAACCCAACTAAGACAGTAGTACTACTTGCAAAAGATTGTGAACCTGAGATCTTTTCCACTTTAGTAGCAAAGAAAGGTTAGCAAAAAGCAAGAAGATTTTTACCAGATAAGCCAGTACGTATTTGAGTCTCTTTAATCAACATAAGTAAAAATGATTCAAATAGAAAATGAAGAGAGAGCACATTTGCATGGAAAGCTCTGATAGTACTTCAAGTTATAGCCATTTACTGCTTAACAGTGCATTCCTGCTCCAGTGAAACGACGATCACATTTAGGAAATCCGTATTTTACTACATTGATTCTTGAAAATTCATCCCTGGATCCAGCAAGTAGCATCAGTCATGTATGTGAACTTGTCAGAAAGGCAGATTCTCCACTCCAGATCTACTAAATCAAGTTTGAGGGTGGGACCCAGTGTGTTTTCTTAACAAGCCTTCAAGGTACTTCTTATGCATGCTTAAACTTGAGAAACACTGCTCTTCAATAAACAGCCTCTTGTTTAGTTCAGCTCTCATTGCATTCCTTGATCGTTGGAATTCAGAATCACCCATCACTTGCTTCCTCCTCCTCGAACGTGACTGGCCTATGTTTTCTGGCCTCTGAGCTTCCCACTGAGGTGGATCCTGAAGCTTGCCAAGGCACACAGGTCAATCATTGGACACCCCGAATGATTGGAGTGATCTGCTTCCTGGTGAGTCTCAGACCCCTCTAACAAGCTCACTCATCTTTCCTTTGGAGCTACAAAGAATATGGTTAATCCCTTCTCTAATTATTGAACATGATGTTCATATTGTATCATGCTTTCCATTCAGCAACTGCTTGCTGATCATGTACTGGGATCTTTCCTCGTGGAATCTGTGGTTAAATAATGAGTGTTATATAGAAGTGTTAAACAAATTAATTGAGTATCATATCACTATGTAAATAAATGCCTTGGGATTGTCCATTTTTCTTCATGACATTCCTATATCTGGGTCGAATTTTTTGTAACTTCACTGTTTCGTTAAGTTCTCTCGGGGGGAAAGTATTTGCCGTTACAAGAATTAGGTATCTAGAAACACTGTCTTCACTGTGATATGTATCCTATCCCCACTTTATTTTTCCTGTAATATATTCTCTCCCATCCCAGGGTACCATGAGTATGCCTCTGAGGTATTCTTTCATTAATTATGGCCTATGTTAAATATTGGTATTTTTGGAAAAGAGACTAAATTCCCCAGCTGAGAATTGTTTATTTACCCAGGAAAAACATTTTTCTTATTGTTTTGAAAAAAATCTTCAAAACTGTTTGGCATCCTAATTGTGCTTTGTCTATCCACAGAGTGGTACCTTAATTATAACTGAATGGGCTTCTGAATGGATTTACTGTTAGGGGAATGAAATGGCCAGAAGCTTTTTTTATTTAAAACTAAATTTTCTGTGTGATTTAGTTCAAATGATATTTGGACGACTAGCCATTAAAATATTGAGCTTGTGGGCCCAATGCAGTGGCTCAGTTGGTTAATCCTCCCCTTTGGGGCACAGGGATTCCCTGTGGGCACAGTTTCATAGTCCTTGCTGCTCCACGTTTTATCCAGCTCCCTGCTTGTGGCCTGGGAAAGCAGCTGAGGATGGGCCAAAGCCTTGGGACCCTGTGCCCAAGTGGATGGCCCAGAAGTAGCTTCTGTGTCCTGGCTTCGAAATGGCTCGGCTCTGGCCATTATAGCCACTTGGGGAGTGAACCAGTGAATGGAGGATCTTTCTCTCTGTTTCCTATTTCTGTGAATCTGCCTTTCCAATAAAAACAAATAAATGAATAAATAAAATGCCCAGTTTGTGAAACCCAGACTCCTTAAAAAAATACTTCCTTTATTTGTCAAGATTTATTTTATTTTTGTTGGAAAGTCAGCTATACAGAGAGGAGAGATAGAGAGGAAGATCTTCCCTCTGTTGATTTACGCCCCACACAGCCACAATGGCCAGAACTGAGCTGATCTAAAGCCAGGAGCTAGGAGCCTCTTTTGGAGTCTCCCACGTGGGTGCTGGGTCCCAAGGCTTTGGGCCGTCCTCAACTGCTTTCCCAGGGCACAGGCAGGGAGCTCAATGGAAAGCGGAGCCACTGGGACCAGAACTGGCACCCATATGGGAACCAAGCATGTGCAAGGCAAGCAAGGACTTCAGCTGGTAGCCTACTGTGTGGGGCACACTGCCTGCTTTTTTCTGTTTGTAAAATACATGTTAGCTGTGTAGACAATAAATAGCATAAATTTGTTCTGGGCTAAATAGAGGAAGAATTATCTTCAAGAGCATTGCCAGCTGATTAAAGATAAAATACTACGGTGGTATGTTGAACTCTGCCATTGTCCATGCCCATGGTGATGGACATGTGACTGTTTATGAAGAACTGTGCTGTAGTGATAATGTGGGGGAACTCGATGAGGGGCAGGGAAATGGGCAGGGGATGGGGCAAGTCTCAGGGCCTATGGAACTGTATCATAAAATGATAATAATAATAATAGTAAAGGAGAAACTTTTTTTTAAAAAGATAAAAAGAAAATGCAAAACCATGTCCTCTAAATTTGAGATGTTTTCCAGAAAACAAAGTAAGTAGTCAATGAAAGGATTTTTAGTGAGAATTTACACAGCTGCATTTTTTAGATGATTCAATATGTATATTTTTTAAACAGTGATATTTAAGAGACTTTGGTCTGCTAGGAAATCAAAATCATAATGGATTGTATGACTCCTTTACAGTTCTTACTTGATTTTTGGCAGTATTTATGTTTTGCTGCATCCTGTTGGTAGTCTGTTTAGGCAGTGAGGCAATGTGGCCCAACAGCAGCATTTGAAGAGTTAATTCTTTTCAAATGTTTGGCCTTGCACATTGAACTTATATTTTTTACTTGCTCAATAAATGGAGCCTGTTTGAGATGCCATATGAGTTTCTTTGAGCTATTGAGAAGCTTTAATTCCTTGGAATCTCTCCTTTGTTCATCTTGCCCAACAGTCTCAGACTGTGGTTGGTGAGATCATTTACTTAACATAGGAACAGTAAGTCAGAAACACAGTCAAACTGAGAACCCAGCTCCAGTGATTTCTCATCCAGTATTCCTTCTGTCATGTTAGACTCCCACCCTCAATTTGACTATTAAGACAAATAGTATTTTACTTATTCCTGACATTTGTCCAAAATAAAGATTTTGGGATATGACCTTTAATGTAGAATTTTACCTGATGGAAGCATACTTTACAAAGAAATGTGGTCAATCCAGGCATAGTTATGCATAGTTGTGCAACAACAACCAAAGACAAGAAAACAAAGTATAGCCAAGCAGTCTTAGGTTGATCTAAGTTGGCAGAGGCTGGCTCTTTACTAAACTACAACAATATTTCATTCCGATAGGTGGGGGCTATTTACAGGTAGGCCCTATGCACACATTTCTTATAATAAAGATGCAACCACACAGCTTTTGTTAGCCATTAATGACTGTTCCCCAGCAATATTTCAAAGCATTCTGGTTAAGAATCAATTTAAGTTTGGAGTGTGCCTCACAGTTTGGAATTTACTCTTTATTTTTTTAGAATTTATTTATCAGAGAACTGAGAATTTGAATCAGTATTGTGTGACATTAAAAAAAATCTCCTCATACTGTCTAAGGAAAGATCCTCCTATATGTATCTAAAAAGGAGAAATCAAATAAATATGAGTTAGATGTGACTATTGTTTTACTTCTACAACAGATAAATAGAATTCAGTATGTCCATCTTTAAAGCACACATGTGTATTCAAGATTTTATCTTGAATTGGCAAAGTTTCTAGAAATTACATAGCTGTATGTAAGCATAGGAGATGCTGGGTTGATTGTGGTTTTCATTGAGTAGGTAGTGGTTTTTAAGGACCAGATGCATAAATTTGCAGTGTACGAGCACTGAATGCTTTCATATGCATCTTACCTTCTGCAGTCTTCCAAACAGTAGACATCTCTGTGGTCATGACTCTGGTAGGTTAGCCCTGTTGAGCACCAATGACAGAGAAGGGTGGACTATAATTGATTAACCAATTTTAGATAGATTCAAATTACTTACTCTTCTTTTGTTATTTTTCATTCCTCTCCAACAAAATGCATACTGTCTCACTAGTGTTTTTAAAAATGTTGTATATTGGGGCCTGGCGGCGTGGCCTAGTGGCTAAAGTCCTCGCCTTGAATGCGCCAGGATCCCATATCAGCGCTGGTTCTAATCCCAGCAGCTCCACTTCCCATCCAGCTCCCTGCTTGTGGCCTGGGAAGGCAGTCGAGGACGGCCCAAAGCTTTGGGACCCTGCACCCTTGTGGGAGACCTGGAAGAAGTTTCTGGATCCTGGCTTCAGATGGGCATAGCATCGGTCCTAGCACTCACTTGGGGAGTGAATCATCGGATGGAAGATCTTCCCCTCTGTCTCTCCTCCTCTCTGTATATCTGACTTTCCAATAAATAAATAAATCTTAAAAAAATGTTGTATATTGGGTTTCAATGAACAGCATAAAGTAGTATATGTTGCTGTGAGTGGGTTAGGGTTAACATTCTCCCTTGGATTGTCTTGTTTTCCGATACAATTTTAACAAGACCAGTTTTATTTAATTTTTAATGGATTTTCCTAGTTCCATCTTTTTCTTCTGATCTGTATACCAACAGAATATGGATTTTTCTTATGTATTACCCAGGATTCTTTTGGTTGCAAATAATGGCTAAACTTAGTTCATGCTGGCTTCAGGAGGAAAAACTGGAATTTGTTGGTTCATGTAATTGGGAAAATCAAGTGTAAAATTGTCTTTAGATGCTTTTGGATTTTTACCCTTAAATTACATAATCAAGACATTGGCATTCTTTTTATTCCAAGTCTGTTTTTCTTTGGATTAGTTTAATTCTCAGGCTTTTTCTGTGAAGTGGCAATGATGACCACCAACAGCATTAAACTATTTAAGTAAAACCAGAGGAATGAGATTGTTTTTCCATTAAGAATTCCTGGACTCTTTGGCTGGTCTAAGCAATGAGTCAGTGATATGCTGTGGTTACGAATGGATTGTTTTGAGTGTCTAGTGCTGCTCATGTGGTTAGTACTGGTGGTAGAGATTAGGACAAGAAAGGAGTGGTTCCAAAGTGGGAAAAAAAAGCAGTGCTGTGATAGAAAAAATAGAATTGATAGTCATTAGAAAAAACATAACAAATGGACTCCCCTGATACGGTGAGTGAAACTGTGATAAAATAAGAACTATGCAAGATGACACTGGAACCAATCATAGCCTGGATTCTATTCCTAGATTAGTCAAATGCTAACATGTGACTTTGGCAAGCCAGTTAACCCTTCTGAATGAAACTTCTTCATCTAGAGAAAAGAATTAATGACTCAGAATTTGGAGGAGGAAATCCAAGCACAATGTCTGCCTTTTTCTCCTGCTTAGTAAAGGGTAGTTAGAGTGAAATGATTTGGGTTCCTCTGTTTTATTGTTTTTATACTGTTCTCTGCAGTGGTTGAAACATAAACTCCTAAGCCACAGTTTCCTCATTTACAAAAACATTAACTATTTAGTTGATGGAAAAATATATATAAAGACATTGTTCTTGACTCTGAGGATATGACAGTGATTAAGAGTGTCCAATTTCTTTTAGAAGCACATATTTTAGTGAGGGAGATAGATCATAATAAACAATTGACTAGATAAAAGGTATGCATTATGATCAAACAGCAGATAAAGAGAATAGACATTTCTAAAATTTCGTGGGTGAGAGAAGATTTCACCATACAAGTGGTATCTGAACAGCATCCTTAATGAAGTGAGAGAGAGGCTTGTGCCTTGTTGCATGTAAATCCATTGCCTGTGGCACTGGCATCCAATATGGGTGTCAGTTCAAGTCCTGGCTGTTCCATTTCTGATCCAACTCCCTGCTAATGTATCAGGAAAGCAGTGGCAAATGGCTTTGGGCCTCTGCTCCCACATGAGAGACCCAGAAGAAGCTGCTGTCTCTTGACTCCAGACCCACCTAGCTCCAACCATTGTGGCCAGTCGAGGAGTCAACCAGCAGATGAAGATCTCTTCCTCTCTTCCCCTTTCTCCCTCCCTACCACCTTTCCTCTTTCTCCCCTTCTGTCCTGGCACTCTGCCTTTTAAATAAAAGTAAGAAAAAAAATGTTTCTGTTTTTTTTTTAAGGGTACACATAGTAGTCAGGGAGCAACGTACATGATAATATCTAGGGAGAAAAGAGAAAGGAAGAGACCTTAAGATGACAGTATACTTTAAGGATAAAAGGGAAGCAACATTACCAGTGAGAGGGGCAGTGGTGAGGTGGGATATAACTAAGTGGAGTTTGAAGAGGAGTTGGAGCCAGATTACGTGGGGCTGGCTCATCAAAGGAAATCAAAACACTATTCTCAGAGAAAGATGGAATAGATGGTCAAAGAAAATACGGTAAAGGTCCACTTTCATCTGGAGATTTGCTTGTTCCAGTGGGAGAAAGTGGGTATTAAGACAAGAAGTGTGCAACATAAATCTTAAGCTTTGAATTGACAGCCCAGGTTTCTATTCTCAGGTTGGTCAGGTGCTAGCTGTGAGACTATTAAGTCCGTTCACCTCTCTGATCTGATTAGCCATGATAAAGAGTCTGAATTTTATTCTAAGTATATCAGGAAGCCCCTAGATTTGATCTATGAAAGATGTTATTTGATAACAGTTAAAAAATGTCATTCTGGTTTCTGTGAGAGAAAGAAGTGATAGTAGGAGCAAGAATACCAGTTAGGGATTTCTGGTAATATTTCAGGGAAAGAGTTGATTTGGAATGATTCTGGGAGAAATGGGAAAGGCTAAATTAAGGAATAATTTTTAAAATAGAATGGAATTTCTGAAGGTTTGGTTGTATATAATGAGAAAAAAAAGATGTGTTTTTTTGGTTTGTTTGAATAACCAAAAATGGTGGAACCATCTCCTGAGGTAGTGAACCCTGGGAGAGGAGCAGGTTTTGCGTTGGAAACAAGAAATGAATTTTAGATGGAGAACGAAACAGAATCTAGCCCTCTCACTTTGATACTTAGAATAGCATTCTAAATTCAAATAATAAGTTAGATAAAAATAAACAAAACTATTTTGCTTGAAATTACACTTTCCCCCTTCCTAGAAATGCTTGGAAGGCTTTAAAATACAAACATTGAAAAGCACAGAGTGTCTATTATGCCCTTTCCAGCTGTGGTGGTCTGCCACTCTTTTCCTGGCTGCCAGCTTCTGCCCCTAGCTGTGGTATCCAAGGGCCCAGGCTGAATTTCGTGGCTCTGTTATATAGATAAACAGATTTAGAGTTTCTTTTTGTTATAAGATTCAATTAGAAAGGCAGTATATGAAATAACACTGTCAGAGCCGAATAAAACGACAGATGATCCCTCCCAATCTTTCCCATTTATTTTCATTTTTGAGCCCCACCATTTACTCAGATACTCAGAATAATAAAGGATTTGCTCAGGGTAGTTCTGCAAGGGACAGCCAGGCTCTGCCCCTATGTTTTCTAATTTGCCATGTTGTAGAACAGTGTGATGAAAAACAAATTTCCTTTGCAATAAAAGCTGTAAAGACTTTGGGGGGGTCTGTAATAAAGGAACTTTTAGTAGTTGAGTTTCCTTCCCTTCTTTCCCCTTGCTCATTTTCTTTTTCTTGTTTCCTGCTTTCCTTTCTTTTGTTTTTCTTTCCTTCCTCCCTTTCTTCTCTCCTTTTTCTTCTCCTATTTCCTCTCACTTAACCCTCCTTCCCACCTTTCCTATCCCCAACCCCCAATTCCTTTGATCAGGATTTCTTATTCTGTGTTTCTAGGGAACCATGGGCTCCCTAGAAAAAGTGTGTGTGTGTGTGTGTGTATGTGCACCCACACACGTGTGTGTATGTTTGTGCATGCATATCTATTTTGTTGGGGGAGGAGAACGAAAAGTTCTCAAGAGCTTGTAGATTTTCAAAGGGATCCTTGATAACTCACCTTCAAAATGACTTAGGAAAAAATTCAAGCAAACAAAACATGATCATTTTAGACACTGTACAAATTTAATAAGAATGTAGATACCTATTTTCATTAGCTAATGTTCTAAAGTAGATCACTGAAGTAAATTGTGTTTATGCATTTAAATGGATTCATATAAAGTAAAAGAATTATGCAGATATTTTAATGGTCAGATGATAATAGAATGTAAAGAAATTTTAACAACACTTAGCTATATCATACTTTAATATGCCACTTTATTAAAATGTTAAATATTTCTATAAATGTGTTAATAAAAAGATGGTATTGATTATTTGGAATATTTTCCTTTAATACAGAATTAATTTCATGTGTTATTTTACTGTTTGACTTCTTTTTATTCTTCTACTGTAGGACCCTGTGGGTATTGACATACAATTCACCCATGCCTATTTCCTGTAATGGACAAACTTGATGCTAATGTGAGGTATGGTACATTTTTTAATATATTGTACTCTAAATTATAAACATTTGTATTACGCAGCCTCTGGAAAACCTGTTATAGCAAAATTACAAAGTTAGTGGATGGGCTTTTATTTGATGTTTCATATATAATCATGTGTCTGGTATGTAACTGTCAGTGCTTTGTCATTTCTTTTTAAGTACTAACTATGATATAAATGTTTCCAACTATCTATACTAAAAATCTGCATTATTGAGATGCCTTTTGAAAATAAATGGACATAAATGTTAATGGGAAGGAAGATGCATTGATGTAAACTGGCCTTAGAATCTGTGTCTACACATCTCAACTCCAGATATCAGCTCAAGAAACTGCAGGATAGATTCCACTTTGTCCACTTTTTTTTTCAACCAGGTCATAGGATTCTGTGACATTTGTAGGCATTCATTCTTTTTTCCCTGTAACTTCCTGAAAACCTTTAAAGTGAAACAATAGCATGATTCCTAGGGAAGTTTTTTTTTTTTCTCTCTCTCTCTCTCTTTTTTTTTTTTCTTAAAGGCTTGATTCATTTTACTTGGCAAATGGTACAAAGATGAGCATATTCAGTTATGTTAAATGGTGTGAATGGACATTTGATTCTGACAATTATCCACAGATACCAGGAATTGGAGGACATTCTATAAAGAAAAAAAGGCATTCCTGGTACAATCACAGGATCACAGGGAGCTACTTTCCTTTCCCCTGAGACCTGTAAAGAAGTATGTTTCAGATATAGATCAGCCGCTCTGTGCCTCTTTGCTTTGTATAGTAAGAACATATGACAAAAGGGAGCTGCCAAAAAACTTGACAGAATTTGAGTGCAATGTGACTTGAGTTGCAATGATGTACTATCACTCCACCTAAAGAGCTCATTGAAGGTAGAATTTGTCTCATGAGGCTTTGAATCATCCATTCTACATGGTGGTTACTTACTATAATTAGTAGTCATGGCTGTGTTTCATATATCTATACATTGCCACACCTAGGTATACAGACATTGTATATTTAACAAAAAATTTATACCATAATAGAATGTGTTATGGTTTTTGCTATTTACCAAATGTACTGGCTTGCTGCCTAGACCAGAACTTTAACATAGGTTTTTAGTCTAGAGGCATATATTTAATTTTCCTTTAAAGGGTTGTGAAACTATTTGCACAGAGAAAGCCTGCTGAAATCCAGAGAAACTCAACTTTATTTTTTGTTGTTGTTGATTAAAAGGCCAGGGTGAATAGTATCAATTGCAATACATTATGAAATTGTTTTAAGTTCCAAACACTGTTTCACACTGGATGGGTTGGCTAAAATGTTCTTTTTGTGGGTAATTTAGATATTATGATACATAACATTTATAGCTTTTAAGCATTTGTTTATAGCAGTGTTACATCCTAATGACAGAATACAATTCAATTAAATGAGCATTAGTGATTCTCTTGGGTGCTGTGGAACAGAAGTGCGGGATACAGGATGATAACATGCCCCAGAATTCTGTCTCTGGACCATCCCCTCTGTCAGTTTTCTCATCAAATCCCATCAGCATATGTTCATTCCCACTTACTCCCCCACTCTATCCATGATATTAGTAATAGGCAAATGTCACTGACTTTTCACTCATTTCTTTTTAGCTTCCCTGTATCCATAATAAAGGATACAAGTTATGATTTATGATTTATCAAGTTATGATTTATCATTAGCAAAATGTCATGAATTTAGTTGATCCCACTGACTTTCTTTTGTTACAAAGTCTTAGATTTAAGGTTTTCTTCTTATCACAGCAATACTGTTTTGCTACTTGTAATAGCGAAATAAAAATTTTCTTTCAAAGAAAGTTGACTTACAATGTAAAAATCCAATAATATAAAATGTTTGTAATTTAAAAATGCTCATTGATGAATGAGTGCAAAAACAATCAGGTATACTATGTAGATGACCAGGGTTCAGAAACCAAAGTTCTAGGGTGAGCAAATAGATGACATTTTACCTTTTGTAGAACAGGAATCTGAAATTTTTCAGGAAGAGGATGTTTTCTCATGGGAAAACACCTATGTAAGTTGAGAATCAAATGCCTGGTTCCCTGACACAGGAGAGAAATTCTTTCATGGCACTTGCTCTGAACATGAGAATCTAAACGAACGGGAGAGGGAGAAGTTTAGAGAAGGGAGCAGACACAGACATACTGCCTTGCTCTGCTTGAGAAAGGACAAAGCATCCAGAGATTGGTCATCTGCAGGGCTCTAAGAGAAGCTAGGTTGAATAGTTTTCTTATGTCTTTTTTCCATGATTTATATAGATTTATTTAATTAAAACTTTGTATTTATATGAGTGTGTTTCTGAGAGAAAGAAAGCAAGAGAGGAGATATACTGCTCTCATCTACTGGTTTACTCCACAAATGCCTACAGTGGCTAGGGAGGCAGGCTTCCCATGTAGATGGCAGAAACCCAGCTACTCAGGCCATCACTGTACCCTGCCACCATCTGCAGTCTGTATTTAACAGGAAGCTGGAATCAGGAATGGAGGCACTCCAGTGTAGAACACAGGTATCTTAGCAAACATCTCAACTGTTAGGCTAAATACTAATCATTGTATATGTGTTTAAAATGATTTGTGTGTCGCCCTCTCTTGGGACCCAGTCCTTTAGTAAGAGTTCCAGATTGGCTTTTAATTTGCTGTTGAATCTGTATTGAGGGTATGTGATCATTATGGGCCATAAATTTGGCCTGTATTATCCAATTTGGTTTTAAAAACAATCCTCTGAAGTCATACCATTATCCTCATTTTGCAGTGCTTGGCAACTAAGAAATAAAAAAGTTAAATGTTTCTCTCATAAATATTTTATGTTAGTATGCACCTGTGCATGTGTGTGTTCAGATTAGAAGGTGACTGTCATAGCTGCCTGGGTAACTGTGGCTTGAGGGAAAGAGTGACTATTGCAAGAATGAGCACCCCAAAAGAATAGGATGGCAGGAGACTACAAATGCCATGGGGAAATTTTAGAAACCAGAGGGCTTTAGACTCCCATAGGCTGTAGAATTGGTGGACTTTGGTTAATTTCCACAGCATATTAAGAGGAAAAAGAGTTCCTCAGTAATGTTTATGGCAAAATAAAATATCTTACACTTTAAGACTTTTGTCAGACTATACTGATCATTTCATTTTTGTTTATTTAGCTTTATTTAAGTGGAGTTTGCTAATTCAGCTTGATCTTTGCTATTGTATGAATCTACCACTAATCTTGGCTGGAAACTTAAGGTACTAACTTTGGCTAACATAATCAAAGGCAATTTGGAGGCAGGTGCAATGTCAAGATCCAGAGAATTGAGATATGAAATTCTACCGGCCCAGGCTGAGGAATAATTCAGGATTTTGAAAGTCCAGGAGAGCAAGAGTGGTAGAGAAATGGTAAACCACAGAGAGAAATGCTCAGTACATTTTTCTAGGTTCTCTCATTTATTTAATTTATGTTAATTATGTACCTAAGCTTTGTGCCAGGAAGAGTAAGACAAGTTTCTGTTTTAAGGATCTCACAGTCCAGCTAGAAGACAGTCACACAGAGGGTTTAATGCAAGGATGATACAGCCCTCATGGAGATACATATAGTTCTTTGTGAACTGTGAGGTAGGCTGAAAAAAAAAAAAAAACCTTAGTCTTGATTTTAGAAATGGTAGAAATGTAACCACCTCTTACAGGCCTTCCTTGCAGAAAGGGCTGTCAGTGTGGGATGGGTTAACTCAAGATGAGAAACAGTGAACCAGGTCCTCAGTGGAGAGGCAGGTTCCCTAGCTTGTTCTTTGGGAAATAGTGGCTCACAGTTTAGTAGACAGCAGCCAGTTCTTTCCAGGCAATCAGATACCTACCAAATTTGTTTTCTTGTTCTGTTTGATACTTCCTTAGACTAAGGAGAAGAAGCTATCTTCTTCTTAGGTGGTTGAAAAAAAGGAAGAATGGCTTTGGTAATGTTTGGTAATATTAGCTTTTTGTTTGTAACTTTTTGTAGAAGTTATCAGCTGGCACTAGGGAACTGAGCCTGCTGGTGCCTAACCCCAGGGCCATCTTTAATCTTATGAAGCCACTTCTGGGGCCCAAAAACATTTACTGCCTGACTTGATAAGTGGCCCAAACTTTTGCTTTAATGGATTCTTCTCCTGACAGTTGTGATTTTCCTTCTTCAAGTGTGAACCTTAAAAACAGCTCAGGTCTCAATCCTCTTTAAATTAAAAGTCAAGCCTTTTTTCTTTCCTAAGCCTTTTTCCCCATTAATTTCAGTTCCAGAAAGCACAGGGTTTGGGCAGAAAAATAGGCAGAGGGAACTCCATCAGGATAATGATCCCAGACTGAGTGGAGACAAGGTCTGTTTTATGTTTGGATCCTCTTTCACTGTAGCTTCCTCCCACCCTGTTTGATTTCCTTGTCCATGGACTCCATGTACCTCCCTGCTTCCCTGCTTGTGGGGTCTCCAAATAAAATACCACCACTTAAGATTCTGTTTCTCTTCTACAAAATAAATTTCAGGCGTTCTTATAACGCTTCTCATTAGCAAACAAAAAAGCATCTTATAGGAATTATGAATCATACAAATGGTAGCATTTTTCTGTCTTTGCTAGGGTTTCTAGGAAACTGAGAGCCACATTTTAACAATCATTAGCAAGTGTAGAAGCTCTTTAATAAGGTGCTCTTGCTTGAACATGCCTTTATTTTAGATTTCTAACTCTCATCATTTTTCCATCTACTTTCCTTTGCCTTATTAAGTACTCTTGCATTGCTCATTTTTGTGCGCTGTTTTCAGGAAGGGTGAGAAAACAGAAAGGAATCCAGGAAGGAATTCTTTTTTCCAAAAAGAGAATCTTTCTTCTTGCTTTGGTTGAGCTTGATGACATGCATTGAAGAGTCACTAAAGATTTTTGAACAGAAGATCAAAATGGCAAGTTTTGTGTGTCACACCAAAAATATAAATAAATACTTAAAACTGAATAAGTATAAACTGTACAATTAAAAATTGTACTTATTTTTAAAGGCAGAATGGTAGAGAAAGACAAAGAGAGGAGAGAGAGACTGTCCAGAAGTGCTAGGCTGATGCCAGAGGCCAGGAATTCCACCCAGGTCTCCTTTGTGGGTGACAGAGACTCAGATGCTTGAGTCATCTTTTGCTGTTTTGCCGGTATGTTAGGGAGCTAGATTGGAAGCAGAGTAGCTGAGACTTGAACCCTGGCATTGTGGTATGGAATGTGGATATTCCAAGCCTTGGCTTAATGTGCTGCACTACAGTGCCCACCCCATCAAGCATAGTCTTCATATAAAATCTATCATCTGTTGTACAAATGTGAAATTAATGAAAAACAATAATAAAGGTGAATGGGGATCTGCTTTAATCACTCAGTTCATTTAATTTTGTCATGACTATGAGAATTTATTAATATTAGCATTTAATATTAATATTTATTAACATTGATATGTATTAATGATTGCCATGATAGTTAATTTTGTCATGTGACTAAGAATTTTTAATATTATCCAATGTTGGAAAGAGATAGAGATAGCATTTTTAAACTAGTAGATTATTGATACTGTTGCCAAAGTCTTTGATGCAGTTAGAATTTTAAGTGCTAAATGTTAAAAACTTTGTTATGATTTCACAGATTTCTGCATCAATGCATGTTAAGTTGTCTGCACTAAAGACTTACCAACATGGAATTGACTTGTCATGTTTGTAACCTGAAAATAGAAATTGTGAGCAGGTGCAACTTAGGCAATGAAATATTTTGCAGGAGATCTCTGCAGGCTCTCAAACTATGGCATGATTAGCATATGACGAGAAAGTGAGTGGGTACAATTTCAAATGGTGTTATTTTTATATTGCTTTAGAAATGTAAATGAGAATAATACCCACTTTATTACTTCACTGACAAAATTGTGATTTTTCACTTAGATGAAGAACCTAATGTGTGTGTGCTAGAACTCAACTTGTGAACTACCAGTGGGGTGGTAACACATTTTTATTTCTAACTCAGTGATATCCTATAGTAGGTAAAATTTGGTGGTTGTGAAGTTAACCTAGGAACAATCTTTGTACATATGAAACTCTACAGGTTCCAGGGTGCAGCTACCACACAGTTTTTCAAGTATCACTGCCACAGAATGCTGGAGGAGCATGGGCTGGGAAAGCACAATGTTTTCAAATCCTGATTTTCCTGTTTATTGGTTGGATGACCTTTGACCTCAAATCTCTCAGATTAATGCTGGCATCTGGACATGTGGTTTTTGTAAAGATCATAAGTAAAGTAGGTAAAACCCCTAGCATATTATCTCACATATAGAATACGTAGAATAGAATGTTGTCTTGAGTTGTCACAAAAATCATGAGCTGTTAAAAAAAAAGAATCATGAGATGTGAGCAATTTTTTGCACCTAGAAATGATTATTTAATTCATACACTTGGTAAGTTTCCTAATATTATAAATTTAGTATCACTTTAACTGGCTGATCTTACTAATCTTTTGTTTTTTTTAAATATTTGCCTCAGGTTGTACACATTTTCTGGTGAGGAAACTGAAGCTTCCAAAGGTGTTAGAAGATCCTCAGTTTGGGGGCTAATATGAGGCTTAGTTAGGATGAGAACACTAGTCTTATATACCCCTATTAAACATCATTTTCTCTTTACTGTTTCTGTGAAATTAGGCACAATCAAAACGAACGAAGTTCTGTTTTAGAAGACCCACGGTTTAAATGCAGGTAGCAGGTAGCATCTGTCTTTTCTCTTTTGTTCTTCTTTTTTTTTTTTTTTGATTTATGTGTGTGTTTGAAAGATGGAGAGAGGGAAATAGATAGATATCGGTCTTCCATCCATTGGTTAGTTCACTCTTAAAAAGTCTGCAAAATTCAGCTCTGTAGCAAAGTTGAAAACAGGAACCAGGAACTCCAGCCTGTTCTCAGGTGACAGGGACTCAATTGCCGGAGCTTTCCTCTATTTACTTCCCAGAAGCATTAGCATGAAGCTGAAAACTAAATCAGAAGCTGAGCAGCCTGGACTGTAATATGGTATGTCAGCATTACAAGTAGCTGCTTGACTGACTGAGCCACAACACCTGACTTTGCTGTGTCTTTTTGACTCCTAATGCTGTGCTGTGTCCAATACTGTCACCCTTCCTTTGTGTGCAATTAGTCTTCTGGTTGACAGTCTCTATTTAGAGAAAAATACCACTGACTTGCTTCTTGCTGATCCTGCATCTGTCAATATCCAGTCAGGAAAGTGGAAACTGTTGTACCTGGTTCAAGAAAAGGGAGATTTAATTCAGGGTTTTGTCACAAAGCCCTCTGGAGGAGTATAAGGACAGGAATTTTAAACCACAGGTCAGGGAGCATTATGTATCCCATGGCTGACTGCCACGGGGTCTGCTAGAGGTGCTGCCATACTAGTGTCATCGTTGAAGGCACCTCTGCATACGGGAAGACAAAGCTCCTTTCCCCCTTTGCCACCCAGTTTCTCATTCTGAGTCTGTTATTTAGAAAATGTAGCAAGAAACCACTGTGCACAGAAATCTGTAAGATTTGATTTTCAGGCTTGTTGCCCTTATTAAGAGTGGCAGATCGAGTCTCCCACTATGTAACTGATTTCTTCTGAAACTTACAGCTTTGGAGCCTGATGTATGGGACTTTACAAGCCCAACAGCTCATGTTAACATAAACCTGTGAAACTCCATCTGCTTAATTGAAGGAAATTCAGTATTTTTTCCCAGTTCAGCTTTCCTCATACTTCTAGGATTTTTTTTCCCCCTGGGAATGCTTTTACTAATAAAAGAGGACTTGTAAGTATCCTTAAATTTTATCTGCTTGCCAAGCTGAATTTGTAGCTTATGGTGTGTCAGTCTCATTGAAGCATGCTTTGCCTTTATTCAAATGAAGTAGAAATTTCTTGGTAATAAAAATTCTCCTCATGTGTGAAAGGGAAAGAGTAAGTCTTCTGTGTAACACTTGACCAAAGAGGGTCCAGTAGTAAATTTCCTTGAGATAAAAGTGTTTCAGAAACAAGCATCACAGTATTTTCTATTCTTGCTTGTAATCTTAGGACTGTGATGAATTTTTGCATAAATGCTCTTCGTGTCCTCTGAGCTAACTGTCATGCACATCATTCTGGGTCTGTCAACCTTTGCGTATCTTCCTCCTCTTCTTAAGATGCCTTGTCAACCCTCCTTGCAGTTTGCTTATTTTGTATCCCAGCCAACCAGCAGTAATCTTTTTTCTAAATGCCAAATTTCAATAAAATTTTTCTAGATGGTTTGTCAGGACCTGCGTAATTCAATGAATGAAAATAGCTTGGTGGGGATACAGATATTGTGTAATTTTACACAACTGTTTTACAAGATCTATGTGAGTCCCAGCTGCATCCCAGTCAGGATGTCCTACTCAGTAGGGTTGCAACATTGTACTGAAGAGTTGCCAGAATTCAGGAAAAACTGTGTTTTTGTTCCTCTTCCCAAGAATGGAATGTTACGAGATTCAGTGCTGTGAATTACGTTTCCTTTTGTGCCCCTTTCCATAATGTGGAGCCTTTTCTAGGGCTTTTTGGCTTCTTGCAACCTCATAAAACACAATAGATGAAAGTAAAACTTTCAGAGATGGAAAGTAATGTTTCCTAAATCCACACAACTAACTAGTGATTACCCTGAAAGTTAATTCTAAAACTTTGTTTCCAAAATCACTGCTTCCGTCAAATTATCTTCCAATTATTCAAATGCACTTTTGAAATGTATATAATTATGATTAAAATGTTACTTATGCATGGTTACATCTGGATAAAATTAACTTGGCCATTAATAGGAAATATCCAATCACTTGTTGTTCACTACGTTGAACATTAGATGAGAATGGCTTGCTGTGGCTCAGAGACTTCAAACAGGACACCTGCATGAACTTTTTCAGTTCTGCCAACATTGTTCTTTCCTATGCAGTAACAGGTGTGTGTGTGTGGGGGGGGGGTGTTGTTATCCTGCTCAAAGTCAAATTTCTAAGGAAAGTGGGAGTCAGTATTTTCACTCAGTTTGCCTGATGCCCGTCTATCCTTTGAGCTAAGTAGGTCTATATTATAGAGGGGCGTGCCATTTGCCAGATTCGACTTGGATTCCCAAACTGTTGGTCTCGCAGATATGTTCATTTGCCTGTCTGGGGCTTTTAAAATTCCTTAGAATTCTTTAGGGAGGCTGGGTACTCTCCAGGTTAATAGGGTGGCTCAAATTCAAGTCCAGGCTTCCCCACTTCCGAAATGGCTCCCTGATAATGCACCTGGGGAATTAGCAGAAGATGACCAAAGTGCTTGGACCCCTGAACCTGCATCAAAGACCTGAGCTCCTAGCTTCAGCCTGGCTCAGCTCCAGCCATTACGGCTTTTTTGGGGGAGTGAAACAAAGGATGAAAGATCTTTCTCTGTCTCTCCCTCTGGTTGCTTCCCTCTTCTCTAAGATTCTGCCTTTCAAATTAATAAATGTATCTTTTAAAAAATAGGTCTGTGTTGAACTGAAGACCTTTTTTTTCTATTAAGGAATTGGAACAGGTTTTTAAATAAATACCTGTTAAGTGAATACCATTTTTATCAGTCAGATAATGATGTTCAGGCAGTGTTCTTATTTGCATTTCTAAAGAACTATAAGAATAATGTTTTTTTCTTCCTTCTTCTGCCCACTCACTTGCTCCTTAACTTATAATGGTTTTATTAATTTCAATTCTTTGTATAAAGTGCTCATTTTTAAATGTTCAATACTATCATGGCTTTGTGAAAATTAGATACAGATACATATTTATCATAAGCTTGATCTATTAATGCTATAACTGACATTTCTAGCCACACTTTATCTCAATTGCTATTATTCATTATATATAATTATTGCAGTCACATTCTCAAAAGTTAAATTCTAGAGAAAGTATATGAATAGAAACATAAAACTAAAGGTTCATTTTTAAAAACTCCTTGACTTCTTGGCATTCTAAAATGTTGATAATACTGAATTCTGAGGTATTGGAGAAAACTAGATAAGGAAATTTCTAGAAATGTGATAATTTTGCATGAAAGAGGACAAATTCTTGACAGACCTGTTGGAAAGAAAACTGTGGATGACTACAGGAGGAATTACGATGAGTGATGGGAAATAGAGATGAAGAGACTCAGAAGGCCACAACATTAGACAATTGGTGGTAGATAAGGAGCAGAGGACAGATTGAGGGGTTGGTGTAAGGCACAGGTATTCTAAAGAATTTATTAAATAGAACTCCTGATAGAAGATGACCAAATTCCCTGAAAAGGAAAAGGAGGGCATTCTGAAGGTGAGCATAGAGAAGGAGTTCTGTGCATAGGGAAATAAGCCTTAGTGTGGAGCTGATTGAGATGGAAAAAACCAGTATTCTGATTTTAAAAATCTAATAGAAAGTTGGCTCATTGGTGTGAATCTTAGTGGGGGAAATGTTTTGGTGGAGAATTCTGTCTACATCTGCTAAATGATGGATAGAAGAAAATAGAAATGGACCACATGTCCACTGAAAGATGAACCAAATTTTCCAAAGGGTAGTGTCAAGGTGACTATCCTTATATGAAAGCTCCTCCTCTTGAGGAGTCAAGGATAGTTTTATGCTCTAACTTGCAAGAACTAAGGAAATTTTATGAAAATCAAATCATGACCCTCCTGATTTTCTGAACTAAGAAAATGGATGGGAGAAAGCACCTGATGTGCACTCGCAATTAATCTGCAGATTATTGAATGATTTCCTTTGTATTTTTATTTCTAATTAATGTGATTGTAAGAATTAAGTCTAATGCTTTTCATAGTAAATTAATTCTTTATGACTCATGAAGTTTATGATACGAGAAATGTAAAAATATTTGGGAACCAGTGCATTGAGTTTTAGACAAGCTATGTTAATTGAGGATTCCAACTAATTTAATACTAATTTAATAATTAATTTAGTGGAGGATATGATAAAAATCCTCTTCCTGAAATGTTTTGGTGGCTTGTCCTGGGATTGAATTGTATCGTTGTACCGCTGACAGAAGTCTTGCAAAACAAACTGATTCACTCAAGAAATTCTGAAAATTGGGAAAAGGTGACAAATCTGTAACTTCAAATAGGTTACTTCCTCTTTTGGCATCTTTCATGTAATAACATTCACTGCCAAGTTTGGCTAAGAGGCCATCCCACCTCCCATAATGGAGAGATTGTTATAAGCTCTCATACTTGAACAGTCAGGTTGAGATCAGGATTGTGACTTTCTGCTCTAGTGGAAGAATCGGCTGTAAGTAGAGACAAATCCAGAATCCAGGAGGCACATTTGTATGAAAAAATTCAGAAAAGAGAGATTCAGTCCATTTCAGCAAAAAAAACTTTACTTTTACTGTTTGCAGGAACATTGATGTGGTTAATTAAGAGCAGGGGAGTTGAAAGGTGTTTAAAATATTCCATGTAGTCAAAAAAAAATCTTTGTATTACTCACACCTTTTAAAAAGTCTGTAATTCATATTTGATTAATTTTGACATGCTTCAATCTAATTATATTGAAATGATGAGATTTTACTCTGCAAGAAAAAAATAGCTGATAACCTTTCTACAGCAGCATACTTTTAGCAGGGTTTTATTAGAATTATGTAACCCTAACTGTCACCCTCTCACTACCCTTTCTATCATTGCTGTCTTAAGGTATCACCACCTCTTTTCTTTTCTTTTAAACATTTATTTATTTTTAGTGGAATGTCAGATATACAGAGAGGAGGAGAGACAGAGAGGAAGATCTTCCGTCCAATGGTTCATTCCCCAAGTGGCTGCAATGGCTGGAGCTGAGCCAATCCAAAGCCAAGAACCAGGAGCTCTTCCAGGTCTCCCATGCAGGTGCGGGGTCTCAAGGCTTTGGGCCATCCTCCACTGCTTTCCCAGGCCACAGGCAGTGAGCTGGATGGGAAGCAGGGCTGCCAGAATTAGAACCAGTGCCCATATGGGATCCTGGCGCATTCAAGGTGAGGGCTTTAGCTGCTAGGCTATCGTGCCAGGCCCAGTTATTCATTTAATATGTGTACTTCCTCTGCTAAATCTCAAGTGTTCAGAATTTAGCACACACTCCTGACATAGTATTGGGGAAACTGAACTAAGATATAGCCCATTTCCCACCATTCAGTGTCCATTTTAGGAAGGTTTGTGTCCACTGGATATTAATGATCTCCTACCCCCATACGAACACTAAATTTCACTGTCAGCCATGGATTCTCAGGCTGTGAATTTAGAGAAGAGCTAGAGAATAAAAATAAACAAGTTCTATCTGAAGTTAACAAGGCCTCCCCTGTGGGGCTCTTTGCAGATTTTATGGCTTGGAGTTGCTAGTGACAAGGTCACTGTGCTCTTTGTTTTATAGTCCCTCATGAGATTGATTCCTTCTCTAGCACTGCCTTTCCTCCCACCACCATTCCAACTATGAGCTTTCTTTTTTTTTATTATTATTATTAATTACATTGCATTATGTGACACAGTTTCATAGGCTCTGGGATTTGCCCAACCCCTCTCTGTGCCCTCCCCACATGGTGGATCCCTCCACCTTGTTGCAGTATTATAGTTCAAATTCAGTCAAGATTCTTTCTTTGCAAACATATACCAAGCATAGAGTCCAGCATCTTATTGTCCAGATAAATTCAACGGTTTCTTGGGGAAACCATCTCTAGTCTGAAGGTAGAGCTGGCAGAATATCATCTCGATTAATTAAAAGCCCCAACACAACATCAACAACAATTTACAACATTATGGAATTAAGCGACATGTTATTGAGTAACAGATATGTTAAAAAAAAATGCAAGTTCTTAACCACATCCTGTGACTACCTCATTGACATTTCAGTTTTAGTCTATATACAGAACCAGCTGCTCTACACCTTAAAATGGCTATAGGGTACTATTCAGTTGTCTCGTGTCTATTTTCATTTTAGTATTTAGCAGCTTATAATGTAGAAGCATAATTTTGCTAAACTTGGCAGATTTTAGGATAGTCTATACTGGCTTATAACTCTAACAAGGCATATGTCAACAGTTGAAGTGCAGAACAGTTTTAGGAGGGGTGTGTAGAGAAATCTTCAATACTCTAGTGAGAAGTAATTAATCTTTGTATTCTACCTATTAAGGTATATATGAATCCACGCTGACTGTTTCCTGTCTGGTTCTAAGATTTCCTTGTTCTCTATTCTAATTTTTTTTTGTTTGCTTTTTTTTGGGGAGGAAGGCTCTGGAGCAACCTTGATGGTCATTGCAAGAGAGGGTGGGGATCCAAAGTTGGAACTAAATAAGGACCAGAGAAAGCTCCTCTCTCTAGTCCCGAAAGAAGTTTACTGTTTTCTGTTTCTGCTGACCATTCTGGGCTCCTGGCTGTTGTTCCGATGACCTTGGATCCTGTGAGGAGGGATTTGGGCTTCTTGCATCCCATGTGGTAGATCCAAATGGGGGTGGGTGACCTCAGAGTTCTTGGCCTCCGAAGGCACTCCAATTCCCCATAGTCTCCTTGGCAGTTGGGATGTAGTAGTCCTTGGTGCCCATACTGATCGGACTATGAGCTTTCAGTCAGTATAGGTACTGGCCAAACTTGTATGTAAGTGATTTCTCATTTTATCCATGTGACTATTCTGTGAAGGGCATGTGCTTATTCTGTTCACTTTATATTACTTGAAGAGGTTGATTAGCTTTGCCCGATTTATGCAAATAATGACTGGTAGAGACTAGGCTGCATACCTAGAATGTCTGATTTCAGAGCTCTGGCCCTTCTATGCCACAACTCCCTCTATATTGCTATACTACTATGACACATTACACATGCTTGTATTATTGCAGCAAGCTCTAAGACTGCTATACGTAATATTCTGCAATTGTTATTACTGCTGTTGTTACTTTTAGTTCTTTTGTGTCTCCTGTCTCTACTACCACAATGATAAGTTCCTAAAGTATTCTTTGTTTCAGGTACCATGCTAAGGGCTTTATAGACCTAATGCCATGTCACTGGGTCTGCTACAAGAAAAAGAATGGTTGTAACATCTCAGGTAGAAGAGATTGTGTGTTCTGCAGTTTAGGACACCCTCAGTGAGGCTCTTCTCTACAATCTGTCTGCTTTTGTTCCTGTGACTCGTTCTTCAAGAATTGTTTCTCATCTCCAACCAGAAGTTCTTCAGCTATTGTACTGTCTTCTTTTACCATCCTGAGATTCATTGCAGATTGAGTATATTCAGGAGAGGAACCAAGTTTAAGAGGGTTGAAACCTCTCTCATGTAGCATATTCCAGTGCGATGGCCTAGGAAGCAGCACTGAACCTCACTTAGAAAAGTCTAGTTCTTGTTTTTAAGTGTGTCCAAGTTGTTAGTTGGATTGGGACTTGACAATTGACTAATCTCGGATTATTGGATATTTTATTGAAGAGAAGCGACAGTGGTGAGATTATGTCAAACCTTGCAATGTTTAGCAGTCAGGTTTGGTAGAAAGTTGTGTTTTACAGCCTGTTATTTTGCTCCTTGGACCCTTTATTCTGTTATTTTCTGTGTTGTTAATCATCCTTATTGTCCAGTTGTCCCATCCTTCACCCACAGAGCAAGCATTGTCTGCCTCTGAGAACTAGGTTTTTTCAGCAATTTCTACACTGGGATGGGTGGATCTTCTTTAAGTTCAAGTGGCCAGACCTTTCTTGTCTGTCTGAAGCCATCAAAGAACCAAGAACTTGTTTCCATGTCAAAATTCTAATGTATCCCAAACTCTTAACTCTGAAAGGAATGATGTCTGTTGTACTCTTTTGTTCATTCCTTTTCCTCTGGCCTTCTCTTTTTCCTCTTCTGCACTGTGTTCTAGTCATCTGGTATTCTATTTTTCTGGTCTTCCCTTATCCTCTTCTCTTGTTTTAAAATATTTAATTATTATCATTGTTATTTTTTACCAGAAAGGCAGATTTGCAGAAAGATCTGTCTGCTGGTTCACTCCTCAAGTGACTGCAACGACTGAAGCTGAACCAACCTGAAGCCAGGAACCAGAAACCTCTTCCAGGTCTCCCATATGGGCATAGGGTCTCAAGGCTTTGGCCATTTTTCATTGATTGTCCAGGCCACAAGCCGAGAACTCTAAGGGGAGCGAGGCAGCCATGATGTGCACTTGCACCTGTTTTATGGGATCTTGGCACTTGAAAGGTGGAGGATTAACCAATTAAGCCATTTTGGCAGGCCCTCTCTCTTGCTTTTGTAGCCCAACACTCTTATTTTAAAGCTTTATTATTCTTTTTTTAAATTTTTATTGAAAAGTCAGATATACAGAGAAGAGGAGAGACAGAGAGGAAGTTCTTCCATCAGTTGATTCACTCCCCAGGTGGCCACAATGGCTGGAACAGTGATGATTTGAATCCAGAAGTCAGGAGCCCCCTCCAGGTCTCCCACGCAGGTGCAGGATCCCAAGGCTTTGGGCCATCTTCCACTGCCTTCCCAGGCCACCAGCAGGGAGCTGGATAGGAAGAGGGCCACCAGGATTAGAACTGGCACCCACATGGGATCCCAGCATGTGCAAGGTGAGGATTTTAGCCAGTAGGCTACCATGTGGGCCCCCAAGACTCCATTTGTTTATGTTTACAACCCATGGTTTTCTGTCTCCTCTTTTCTCTCAGTGACTTTGTTCCCCTTACTCCTGACTTGATTTTCTGGCAAGCATTTTCCTTTTGTGTTACAAATTGATAAAAAAAAAAAAAAGATTTATTTATTTATTTGAACATGAGAGAGAGAGAGAGGTCTTACATCTGCTGATTCACTGCCTCACTGGCTAAAACAGCTGGAGTTGTGTAGGCTGAAGCCAGGGCCAAGAAACTGTTTCTCCTGTGTGGGTGGCAAGAAGTCAAGCACTTGAACTATCATCCATTACTTTACAACTTCTTTAGCAGGGAGTCAGATGAGAAACACTCAAACAATTGTTTTGATATGGGATCTAAGTACAAGCAGTAGCTCAATCCCATGTGTAACAATGTCCATTCTACAAGTAGATGTTTAGAAATATTTGCATATGCATTTATGGATAAACAAGTATTCACCAATATATATAGTCATTTGTGGTGATGAAGAAATAGGAGATAGTTCTGGATAACATTAAAGTCTCACATGAGTAATTTATTTATATAGTGTTTCAACATTTGCAGTGTGGATTGTTACCCAATCATTACAAATCTGGCAAAATAAGATTTTAAAAGATAAGAGGTCATGGCAAAGACATTTTGCACTTAAGGCCAAAACATCAGTAAATAACGGAATCAGAATTAGAATCAGGTATTTTAACTCTTGGCCCACTGAGTTTTTCTGTACATGTGTCAGTAGTGAGTACAGGAGTATCATAGTTGTACAACAGTGATGCAGAGAGGCGTATTAGTTTCCTGGCATTTGTTTTAGGTTTGACTACATGCAAAGGTAAACTGAAGTTTGGTAATATGTGGCTGGCATCTGAGGGCAAATTTATCCATTACAGTAGGGTTGGTTTGGGGAATCCTAATGAACATAACGAAAGAAGTCTGCAACATAATATTCTAGCAAGTGATTGGTATCAGTAAGTCCAGAAATGGTAATCTTCACACTATAGCGGTGGTTACCCTGAAAGCTGACAGCTAGTTTCCATAGAATATCTTCTCAGTATAAAATGGGATCTCATCTTCAGTCACTAGCTGGAACATAATGGTCAGTCACTGATCCTGATCTGACTGAGGTTTGGAGCAATTATTTTGAGAGAGAATCAGAAGCATAGAGATGCACTTGGATTCCAGTCAGAGCTTGAATACAAATTGGCATTTGCATCTCAGGATCCACATGGAAGCCAAGAACCCACAGCTGGGCCATGATCCAAAGGAACAGCAAGTATTCCCTGATGTTGAATATTGTCAGTAACTCAACATGAGGTATTAGAGTGACCTTTGAATTTCCTAGATTATGGGTGGCTCCAATCTTCAAAGCAACTTTTAATCATGATAATCACACCCTGCAGACCATGTTTTGAAAAGAACAAAGGGAAGTTTTTACATGAACTCACATTGTTCAGAAACTTCATGAGAGCCTGTCCCTTGAAGTAAAGAAAAATAGAGTAGCTAAATATTTGAAGAATGACCTTAGTCAAGAATCTTCCTATTTTAAACAGAAAAAATTAAATTTGAAGTGGCTTAAATGATAATGTGAATTTACTAGCTTAAATGAAAAACTCTGAGATTCAGCTTTCTAGGTTAGATCCTCAGATGGGGTAGTGAGAATTACTGTCTTTTCCCACTCTCTTCCATGTGATGATGCGTTGAAGTTTTCGGTTTTTATCCTATCTATTAAAAAAAAAAAGAGAGAGACAAAGAGAGGCAAAGAGCTTTCATGCCCTTTCTCACTCCCCAAATGGCTGTAACAGCCAGAGGTGAGCTATCTGAAACTGGAAGCAAGAGCTTTTCCTGGATCTCTTATGTGAATGAAGGGGCCCAGGGACTTTGGCTGTCCTCTGTTGCTTTCCCAGGCATATTAGCAGAGAGCTAGGTTGGAAGTGGAGCATTGAAGACTTGAAACAGCATCCATATGTGGTGCCAGAATCACAGGCAGAAGCTTAAGCTACTATGCCAGGCGCCAGTCTTAATTCTATCAACTTCTGATTTAGACAAAGCAAAGACCTTACTTCCTAATAGCTTCAACAGAATCGTAGAGTTATGTCCATAATACCCATTTGCATTGTTGCAACCATCTCTAAGCTGTTGCTACTAGAATTTATATAATTAAATATGGTAAAATTGAACTGTGTGGTATCACCAGATGAGATAGGGAGAATCTAGTGATCCACACACTGACCACATATATGCACTAACTACATATATTGAAAGTAGGGACATAAGATTCCCCAAAGGCAAATGGAGTTATTTCACCAAATGGAGATGGGGGAGGGGGAGAGTGCTGGGCAGTCTAAAGTGCAGACATTCAGTGCGCAGGCCAAAATGCTTATATAGAGGAGACTAATCCAAAAATCCGAGTACTCCATATTTTAGTCAGTGGCTTGTTGCAATTAGCAGACACTGATACAGAGGTATAGTAGGTGTAGTGGGTTGGTAAGGCTGATAATGTCAGGTAGCTCATAGGGTTTTGAAAAAACAGACATTGAGAAAGGACTATAAGATAGTAGGTCTAATTGTGCTGCTTGGAAGATCTCACTAGATCTTCATTCCGTGACAAAAACTTGCTTTTTGCTGTTCTTGGGTAGCCCCAGAATCTTGATTATAGATACACACCTTCTGCTGGAATCACCTGTAAATGAACAGATTCTCGCTAGAAAATGGAAGACAGGAAGTTCAAATCTGATTGAACTTCAAAGAACCTCTTCTTATTAATAAGCAAACAACTACACTTAACAGTGAAGTATAAAATTCAGTGTAACAAAGAAGCCTGCTAACGTTCTCTATTCTGACACAAAGAGGTATGGTTGTGTCTGTATGCAGTAACTGAGTATGCCTGTGAGAAGGCAATGGTGATGGGTCTTCTGAGTGTTTAATCCCAAGTTGATTAGAGTTGTGTGGATACAACAGGTATTGGTTCTCGATGTATTTATCTTTCAGTTAGTCTGAAACCAGAGTTTACCTGAGAAGGGCCAAGTCAAGTGTGTCCCAATACCATAATTATAGAAGCCTGGTGAGAGAAGGAAGGGACTTTACAAACAACTCTGATAAAAATAGAACATGAACCACAGACTTGAACCACATATGCTGTCTTAAAGTTTCCAGTAACTATGTTAAAAATAAACACAGATAAGGTGAAATTACCTAGTCAGCTCTGTATATCCAAGATATCTCAACTGTGACATGATTTCCCACAAGTGTTACAGTGTCCTGTACTCACTGCTGTCAAAAGCCACAAGAAAAAATTTTACCATACCCTCAAACTCTTTCTCAAAAAGGAGGTCAGATAAGACCCTGATACCCGAGCCCCATGGCCCTTTGATCAAGATAATGAGCTAGTTTTATATAGATAGACAGATAGATAGATAGATAGATAGATAGATAGATAGATAGATAGATAGATATAACTAATATATATACATATATACTAATTTAGAAATATATTACTAAATTTAAAAAATCTGGTGTTTTACATATATAGTACAGATGAATTTAGATTAACCACTTTGAAATGTTCAGTAACTACGTGTTGCCAATCTTTGCCATAGTTGGAGAGTGCATGAGCATCACCCCCCCGCCAACTTCTACTTTCACACCTCCCACACACTGTAAAGACTGTCAGTGTATTTATTGCTTTTTCTTCTTATGCTCTGATTTTCTTGTGACTTCACCTTTCTCCCCAACACCACTATCAACAGGTCAGTTTCGTAGCAGACATCTTCAGAATATTTTTTTTTTCAACACAGATAGTTCAACTTCTGAATTTTCCTTCCAACTTTTCTGCCATCTCTCTGTGTTTCTAAATATTTATTTTATTCTTGAAAGTTAGAATTACAGAGACAGAGATCTTCCATTTGCTGGTTCATTCCCCAGATGGTTGAAACATCCAGGGCTGGGCCAAACAAAAGCCAGGAGCTTCTTCAAGATCTCCCACATGGATTACAGGGACCCAATCACTCGAACCATCTTCTACTGGATTGAAAATGGAGACAGGACATAAACTGACACCCATATGGGATGCCACTGTCGCAGGTACCAGCTTTTCCAGCTATAACACAACATCAGCTTCATCACCATCTTTCATTGAGGCTGTTGACCCCTTACTTGGTTCTAGGACAGAGATTCTGCCCTTGCTCCCTTAGGTACAGAATCTGTCCCTACATTGCCTCTCTTCTTTGCTCAATAAAAAAGCAACTTTAATTTCTCTAGTTCTCTTTGCCTATTGCCTGTTCATATAATCTAGCTGTTTATAAGGGGTATTTTTTAAAGCATGAAATACAGAGCTTTTTGTTGCTTTTCTTTCTTGGGATCCTTTTTAATATCATGATTTGCCTCAGGATATATGGTTGCATTTTCAAGGTTTTTGGATATGTGTCACATTTTTCTGCTGTTTTTGGTGAGTTTGTTAAGTTAACAACACATTTCCCACTTAGGCCTTTTTTGATCTTCCTCCCTATAGTTCCACAATCTTGGTTGGCTCAAGGAAACCACATGGAGAGGTGTGGGGACTCCCCTTTTGAAGAATCTTAGACTCCGTATTTCCATTCTTGCATTACAGCAGTGGCCAAGTGGTGTGAGCTCCAGCTGGCATCTTTAATGCTTTTTTGGGCTTCACTGAGGATCTCTGTTGATAGTTCCATGTGATCTGTACATAAAATTTGGCCTGAGGCAAGAATCAGAACAAAAACAATTTTGTTTTGAATTAAGGCGGCTTACGTTTCCTTTCCACTATTAACTTAAACAATTGCCTAGTTTCTGAAAGGAATTTGCTTTCTTAGATGATCCATTCATATTTGATTTAGTAAAATATCTATTTTCTCTGAATTGACAGTATTTTTAATTGTATTTTTTGCAAATGTTACTCATTTTACTAGATTAGATCTTACTAGATTAGTACAATTGGAAGAGAGTTAAAGATTATCTCATTCAATCTCCAGTGTTTTATGAATCAGGGAAATTAGATCCAATAAAAGAGTGAGGTATTGCTTGCCCCTTACACTGGTTAATAGACAAATCTAGGGTTCCAGGGCTGCTGATTTCAAGCTCAACAGAATTTTATCTTTATGTGCTTTTCTTTTCTTTTTTCTTTCTCTTCTTTCTTCCTTTCCTTCTTTTTTGTTCCTTCCTTTTTTCCTTTATTCCTCATTCCCTTATTAGTTCTACCAGGGAATCTGGATCAGTTCCATTAACACTTAACCTTCACAAGCTATGCACTCTGTTAAGTGAAGCAAAAATGAAACAGTTGGAATCACCAGTAATATTTATTTCTCAATGTATATTTGACATCACCAAAAGCCTAGATAATAGACCTAGTTATCTGAATTCAATTGACAATGGCCCGTTACTTTTAACTTTCAATATTCATATACATGTCTTGAATGAAAAGTTCAATGTTAACCAGATTTGTCATTCCTCCAGAGGAAGGAGAATTCAACTGCCCAGGAGGATGGTGGAGAGTGGGTTAGAGGAGCAGATGTTGCACACAGGCTAATGGCAGTGAAAGGGGCTTTTAGCAAGGTAGCTATTCACTTGTTTTTAGTAGAAACAGTTTGAGTTTGGGCTCCCATCATTTAAAACTGAAGTCCTCTTAATTCATTGTTGGAGTGAAACCAGGTAAGAGGATTAAACTGAAGGAGTACTTACAGAAATGAAAAAGAAATAATTATGTCAGACTGAGGAATTACTAAAGTTAATAAAGATATGGTTAGAGTCAGAGGTGAACAGGAAGATGCAGTTCAATTATCTTGTAATAATCATTTATCCTGATTTTCCAGGATTTATGGAATTAAGAATTCTATTCTGATATAGTACAGAAGTCCAAAAATACATTAGTTATTGCTAAATTTATCAAGCAATTTCCAATTTTATGTATGCAGATATTACTAAAAAAGTTTGCAGGAAAAAAACCCTATACATACTGAAAAGAATCTAGAATAGTAGACACCAAGGTATTGATCTTGCTTGTCCCTGAGAAATTGGATATAGAATGTTAATTTTCATTCATGTGTCTGGTTTTTTGCCTTTTTTGTCAATGATTATGTATTGCTTTGTAATAAGACAAAATGAACTGATGAAGAGGAGTGCTGATGACAGGGAATAGGTGTTCTGACTAGGAGGTAGAAATATGTGTGGAGGGACCATTCCTGCTGCTCTCAGGTTGGAGGGTATTGAGACTTCTAAACATATCTTGGAAAAACAAACTACCAGAAAGTTTTAAAACTTACGGCTTTTCCCCTTTCTAGGCAAACCCAAGTGTGTAAGTGTCCAAAAGCACCAACTCATATCTTGGAAAAACAAACTACCAGAAAGTTTTAAAACTTATGGCTTTTTCCCTTTCTAGGCAAACCCAAGTGTGTAAGTGTCCAAAAGCACCAACTTTTGTGGGTTATCAAGTTGGCTTCCTGGCTATTCCCTTATGTTTATTCTTCCTGCCAATGTCCAAAATCCATTCATTAATTCATTCATGGCCCTTGTTCCCTAGCAACATCAGAGGAATTAATGTGTGTGCCTCATAATCAACATATAGTCGTGTCCTTTTATTATTTATTTTTTATTAAAGAAAAAGAAATGGTTGGCATTGTGGCATAATGAATAAAGCCACTGTCTGTCATGTGGACTCCAGTTCATGTAGTAGCTGCCCCACTTCCCATCCAGCTCTTTGGAAGTGTTCCTAGAAAAGCAGCAGAAGATGGCTCAAGAACTTGGACCCCTAGCACTCAAATGAGAGACCTGGAAGATCTTAGCTCTTGGTGTCAGCTGGCTCAACCCTGGATTTTGTAGTCATCTGGGGAGAAAATCAGCAGATGGAAGATTCATTCTCTTTTAATCTATATCTGATAAGTAAATACGCAGAAGAGAAATATTATGAAAAATAAGAAAAATTGTAAACAAAAAAACCTCCAAACTTCCCCTTTTCCTCCCTGTCTTCCCTCAGAGTTCACTGAACTCAAGCCTGATGAATACTTAAGTAATCTCAGATAAACATTCCAAAATTCTGAAATTAAAGTACTTGATCTCTCTTGACATAACTTTGTACAGAATTTCAATTACTTAACTGTAGACATTTTCATTGAGATGTTACATTCTTTTTTTTTCCCTTAAGATTTATTTGAAAGGCTGAGTTACAGAGAGAGGGAGAGAGAGACAGAGAAAGAAAGGAAGGGAAGAAGAAGGAAGAAAGAGTTTGATCTTGATCTGCCATCCCCTAGTGAATTCCCCAGGTGTCTGCAGCAGCCAGAGTTGAGCTGGTTTGAAGTTAGAGTACAAGAGCTTCTTTTAGGTCTCCCCTGTGGGTGTAAAGGCCCAAGTACTAACTGTGCCATCTGCTTTTGCTTTCTTAAGCACATTAACAGAAAGCAGAGTTGAAAGTGGAGCAGTGGGGACTCAAACCAGTACCCTTATGGGATACTGGTACTGCAGGTAGAGGCTTAACTTATTATGCCACAGCACTGGCCCCATGTTAACTTCTTTTGAAAAAAAGCCATTAGAGCCCAGTGCAATGACTCAGATAGCTAATATTACTCTTGCAAGTACCAAAATCCCATATAAGTGCTGGTTCATGTCCTGTCTGCTCCGCTTCCCATCTAGCTCTCTGTTTGAAGCCTGGGGAATCAGCAGAGGATGGCCCAAAGCCTTGGAACCCTACACCCATGGGAGAAACCCAGGAGAATCCACAACCTGACTCCTGGTTTCAGATTGGCTTAATTTTGGACATTGTAACCATTTAGGGAGTGAATCAATGAATGGAAGGTCTTGCTTGCTGTCTTTCTCTGTGTAGATCTGCCTTTCAAGTAAAAAATAAATCTAAAAAGATGCCACTAGTTCATCAATTTAACATCCTCTGTGGACTGCCTTCTGTGTCAGTGTAGCACATGCAGGAGGTCTTGTTTTCATTGTGTGTACCATGTTGTGAAAGAGATGGGCCCTAATTAGTCAGAGATAAGAAAATGACAAATTGAACAATTTAGGCAGATAGAGATGTTTCTGTAACAAGTTTCACATGAACTGCAAATGTGCTGGAGAGTTAGGTAAGCCAGCCTTGGAGAGTAGTGACTGAAAGGTGCAATGCAGTGTGGAAAGTCAGGCTGAAGAAGAATAAGACAGACATTAGGAAATTTTGTGAGCTACCTTGAGAGCTTCGGTCTTCTGTCTGAGTCATAGAAAACTGTTTCAAGCTGAGTTGTAAAGTGGTGTTTGACATAATTGATATACCATTTGAATGGGCTACTGTCTTGGCTTTTTGGAGAAGTGTGGGCCTAGAGTATATTTAACTATGTTGTCATTGTTGTTCAAAGAATTGAACATGTGGGTAGATCAGAAGTGAACCTGACATGGATTCCATACTACAGGTTCATATAATTAAAAAAGAGAATGCAACACTAGAGCAATCCATAATAACTGGTGTAGAGAATGGCATTGTGTTTCATAGGGAATGTGTGAGCTGAGTGTCTGTTGCTGAGTGGTTCAGAAGTTGGAGTGTTGTGTTCACATGAAGCTTTTGGAAATAGCTGAAAAAACAAAGCAGCTTTTGAGATGGGCCTCATATGGAATATATACACAGTACTTTCTAGACGAAATGTTCTAGTCAGCTGAGTAAGGCTGTGTCTTCAGAGCACTTCCATTCCACCTCATCTCTTGGCAGTCTTGTTTATTACATGTGTGTTGGCTTATTGTATAAACTATTAGTTCCAGGAAGTAAGAAGCCCGGTCCAACTTGTTCTCTACTAAATTTCAGGCTCCTGGTAGAGTACCTTTCAATAAATATTTGTTGAATGGATAAATGATTGACAGGGGTAGGAAAAAATCAAAGTTTATATAGAGAAGAATGAATAACAGCTTGGCGAGAGTAATGGTTCTCAGGTAGGAAAACACTTCCCATCACCACTAAGGGAGCATTTAACAATGACTAGAGATGTTTCTGATTGTCATACTGAGGGGGAGGTGATAATTGTATACTGGCATCAAATAAGTAGAGGCACAGGATGTTGTGAGATGCACAGGTCAGTACTTCTATAAAAACATATAGTCCTGGGCACCCATTTGGCCTAGAGATTGAGATTCCCACAACCCACATTGCCAGGTTTCAAGACATACTGTGGGGGTTCTTTTTTATTTTTTAAGATTTATTCGTTTTTATTCAAAAGGCAAATTTACAGAGAGAGAGAGAGAGAGCAGGATCTTCCATTTTCTGGTTCATTCCCCAAATGGTCACATGGCCAAAATTAAACCAATCTGGAGCCAGGAACCAAGAGCTTCTTCTGGGCCTCTTATGAGGTTTCAGGATCCAAGCCTTTGGACCATCCTCTGTTGCTTTCCCAGGCCACAAGCAGGGAGCTGGATGGGAGTGGTGCAGACAGGACATGAACCTGTGTTCATATGTGATCATAGCACTTGAAATTGAAGGATTAGCCATTGAGTCATTGCAAGAAAAGCAAAAACAACGTAACAGTCATAAAAGTAGAAGTATAGATCAATGGGAAAAGAATAGAAAATTCAGAAATAGATCCAGACATAAACAATCAACTTTTAGCTTTGACAGATGTGCTCAAAACATTTTCTGGAGAAAGGACATTTTCCTTAATTAATAGTGTTGAGAAAATTGTATTTTACACAAAAAATCAACTTAAAATGTTTCAAAAATCTTAATGTAAAAATTGAAGCCATGAAATTGCTAGAGGAAAAAAGAATGGAAACACTAAGTTTTTGGTATAGACAACCATTTCGTTTTTGGATAAGACTCCCAATACAAGGAACTAAAAGGGAAAATCAACAAATAATAATATGTCAAACTGAAAAGCTTCCACACAGCAAAGGAAACAGTGAAAAGACAGTCAACAGAATGAGAGAATATTTTTGCAAACTCTACTTTTGATGTGTGAGAAATATCTAGATTATATAAGGAACTAAAAAGTCAACATCAAAACAAATAATCCAGTTAAGAAATGGATAAAGGTGGGAGTACATATTTTTTAAGACAAGAAATTCAAATGGCAAACACATACATGAGAAAATGCTCAATACCACTAACCTTCAGGGAAATACTAATAAAACCACCAAGAAGTTTGATCTTGTCCAAGTTGAGATGGTTGTTACCAAAGAATCAGAAAATAACAAATGCTGGTGAGCATGTGGAGAAAATAAAACTCAAAAACACTGTTAATGGAATTAAACTTAGTACAGCCACTATGTTTAATAGTGTAGGCAATTCTCAAAAAAAAAGCTCAGAATAGATTTATTACCCAGTTTTTTTACGTTGAGAATATATCCATAGAAATGGAGCCAGCATATAAGTTGCATGCATTTCCATGTTTATTGCAACACTATTCACAGTCACAGATAATAAAAATCAACCTGAACTTCCATCAGTGGGTAAATAAAATATGGCTTGCATGCATTATGGAATTTTTCTAACCATAAAATAATGAATTCCGGGGCCAGCGAGATAGTGTAGTGGTTAAAATCCTCACCTTGCACATGCCGGGATCCTATATGTGCCATTTGGCTACACAACTTCCATATGTGGTTAAAACTGAGTTAAAGAATTTGTTCAAAAATGAGTAGGGGGTTGGAAAAGCTGATGTGATTAACCCCTGCTGAAACAAACATGGCCACGAGAGGAATATTGGGGGCGGGTGAAGGGACAGTACAGAAGACAAAGAGCTGAGTATCTTGTGCATACAGCTTTGATATCTCCAGAGAGATGGTGCATCTGAACCAGGGACTCTCTGCTCTGGATCAGACATTCCTGGAGCCCAGCTGGCCCAATGTGCAGCCTCAGCAATGAAAGAGCCGAAAACTCTGCAGCTTGAATTCTCCCTTTGTTTCTTCAAAGGCTTCCTTAAAGGAATCCCATTCTCTTGCACAGTTTGGATCCTTGCAGAACCTGCTTAGGAAGAATAAACAGTAATTATATAAAGTGACAGAAAAGATACAGATACAAATTAGGACTGGAGGATGAAGGCACCAAGGTATCATTATGTGGGAGGAGCAGGCATTCCACCTTCAGTTCTCCTGAGAGGAAAAGCCTGCAAAAGGTGGGTTTCACCTAGGCAGAATCTGATGTTCTGAAATCCTGCCACCCACCTCCCCAGCTTCATTCCACTACCACCACCTCAAAGTGTCCTTTTTCTGTACAACACCATATGATAAAAAAAAAAATCCAAGTACTAGCCCTGCATCCACCATAAATTTGCTCTGTGACCTTAATCACCTTTCTTTTCTAAGCCTCAGTTTCCTTATTGTTAGATGAAAGAGGCAGACTAAATTGTTTCTAATTCCCTTTCCCTTTGATATCTTACATGACTTTAAAAGTCTTCAAGATACTTGCTCTATGCTGGGTTTTTCACTCAAAGTCAAGAGTATTCTGTTTGTGACAGCAGAAGAAATTACATTTGAGCTACATACAATGGTGCTGGAGGGAACAGGGAGGTCATGTTAAGTTGCTGAAGCAGCCAGGTGTGACACAGTGGGGTACAGAGGACCTGGAGAGTGCCTGTCTTAGCCAAAACACCCACATGCAGATGCTTCAGCAATACTGTGTGACCAGGAGCTACCAGTGTGCAGCCCCTGACTTGAGCAAGGGAAACTGTTAGGATTTGGGGCATCCATTCTGGAAGGTGTAAGAGTTTTGGGGGAATGAGACTATAGGGCAAAAGATGTAGGGGCATAGGATAGTCACACAATCTGCTATTTCATTCAGCTTTGTGGAGAGGCAGCTGTGATACATTTCACCAAACCCTCATCCCTCATATGCATCCTTGAATCCAACCGGCTGACTCTTGAGACAAATCCCAGACCTCATTTTGCTTTTATTTCACATAAAAGGGTTATAGTAGCTTTACTCCAAAATAAGTTCTGTAGCCTATATCCTATGAAGCAAATTTGAAATGGCTTCAGAATCCTTTCACTTATCCATTCAACATAAATGACCATGCATGGCTCACTAAAATTCATCGCAAAGATTGCCTCTGGTGTCTATAATTTGAGAGCTCCAGCATTTGGGCAGATATTTATCAGATGCCAGCTCTGGTTTCTGAAATGCAGCAGTGAGTAAGGCAGAGTTTCTGACTTTATGCAAAGCAGTACCCAGCACATGGGAACACAGAAACTAATAAGATGATATCAGCTGGCTATCTGAGGTAAAAAAAACAACAACAACAACAACAAAATATATATATATAATAAGGAATTATATATTATATGATGGAAACATGCCACCCAAATAATACTTGGAAGGAAGAATAGCCAGACAAAAGAGTATCTGGTATAAAATTCCTTAACAGGCCAGATTTGAGAGAATAAAATCCAGACCATCATTTATTGAGCAGAACAGAGACAAGGTGGCAGGAAATAAAGAAAAAGAGTGATCAGACTTTGTTTCTCAGATATTTGGTAGAGAGTAAGAAATATCTAGTGATGGTGTACAAAACTTCTTTAAAAATTTTTATCAACATGAATGGATTTCACAGGTATAATTCTAAGACAATACCATATTGTCTCTGCCTCCCTCAGCACACCCCTCCTTTTTTCTTTTTTCCTTTAATTTTTGCAAATGTGTAATTTTAGTCCACTCTATAATGAGGACAAGCAACCACCACAGCTTGACTGTTATTCCAGCACCTCCTCCCACTAACTGCTTTGTGGTCTGTACATAGGGACATCTGCAAGTCATTTAACTGCTTTGGGGCTTCAGTGTCCTCAGCTATGCAAGGAGATGGTCATGTCAGTTATATCCTAGGAATATTCCCACTAGGAGATGAGCACTAGGAGAGCAAAAATATTATTTCAGTCATGTATTTATATACTTACAATGACCAGCATGGTTATGCACATATATTTGGCACTCAGTAAATATTTGTAGGATGAATGTTGAGCAATTTTTCTAGCTTTCGCACTCTAGGTTGCTAAGGCAATCTGATGAATATTCATTAGCCTTGTTTGGGAATTTGTGCTTTCCATGGCCAATCTAAATATAAAATTGTGAGTATAAACATGTTGTTTTGCTGACCAATTAGATAGACTCTGCATACATCTCCTGCAAATACATTGGATAATAATAAAATAATTTCAGAGATCAAGTCCTAAGTTTAACTACAGTATTATGTATTAAAGGCTTGCAGTATGCCTGGAACCAATATAAACACTTTGTAAGTACTGCTTTATTTAATGTTTAAATTGGCTCTCTAAATGACAGGGAAGTTAGGTAGCTTTTTCAAAGTTGGGCAGCTAGCCAGAACTCAAAAGTAGGTGTATCTCAGCCAGTACCTTTAGGCACAGCAGCAGGTTGCTTTCTGAGTTGTTGCTACTTGTATGGAATAAAATGTCCTTGTGATTAAAGCTGCTGCAACAGGTCTGTGATATCAAAGATATGTGCCCCTTTTAGTTTTTCATGTTATTACCCTTTATGTATGACTTTCAGTTGGCTGCTGTTTCTCTAGACATCAAATTCAAGATGAAGGAAGCACAAAGATAAAAGTCCAGCCTTTTATTTAGGAGAGTAAAATTCTTTCCCAAACCATTAGGTTACTCTTACTTGAGCTCACTGGCCAAAACTGTTATCTTGCTGCCTGGGGTAGAAGGATTAGGGTTAGAAAAGGTAAGAGTTTGAAACTCCTGGCTCCTGGCTTCAGATTGGCTCAGCTTTAGCACTGTGGGTACTTGGGTAGTGAACCAGCAGATAGAAGATCTTTGTCTCTCCTTCTCTCTCTAAAATCTGACTAATTAAAATAATAAATAAACATTATTTTAAAAAAAGAAATGAGGATTCTGCCATCTAGGAAGAAAAAAATAGTGGCTATTAGAAAGGTCGCTATTGATCTGCAGTACCAATGTGGCATGGTTTGTCCTTGAATTGTTGCAGAATCTCTGCTTACTTTTCAGGTACGATGCATTGTTTTTGCTTTATTGTTAGTTGTTTGGGTTCATACATGAACACATAACAGAACAAAAGAAGTTGATCCCTAAGCTGAACCTTGAGGATTTTAGACACCAAATAAATTTGTGTAATTGGACAAGATATGGCCCTAAGTCATTGGCTCTGCCATTACCTATGATTTTCAACAAATTCTGTCTTTTTACATCAGTGAAATGAAATGTTTATCCCTATGACATATGAAGCCTCTTTAAGTGCCACTCATTTTTGATCCTGTGTATGGATCATTGGTTGTGGATTGAACTTGTCAGGAATGAGGAGTTTTGGTTTAACAGGCACAAAATCTTTAATATGCTGTTAGAAGATTTGAGAGTACTTTAGAATTCTACTTGTCATCACTAAAGGCTGGATAAGATGAAGTAAAAAGTTTTAAAATAAGAAACAAGTAAATTTAAACCACACAAGCTTAACAAAAATCAAATGTGAATGCTGAAACAGTTGCATTTTTTATTAGTTAAAGAAAATCACTGTCATGTTACTGTGAAGTGATTGGTAGTTTCTGGATTCTGACATTGATTAGAATGTATATAGCAGTTCTTCCTGGAATACTAAAAACAAACAAAAACAAGCCAGCAAGTAACTGTACTGCTTCCCAGGAAAGAGCAGTTCCCCAGAAATGCCTTACAGAATGCTCATCCCCTCTGCAGAGGGAAGGTGGATGTCTGACACATGTTCACAGAGACTTTTTGGAGTCTCCTTTGAAGCATCAGGTAGCAACAGCAATGATGGTATAAACTTACGTTTACGAGTGTTCAGTATGTTTTAGAAAAAGCCTGTCATAACAGATTTACACTTTTCCTTAGCTGTGAAATAGGGTGGGAGTAATCCTTGCCTCTTCCTTTCATTTGATCCTAGCCAAAAGACAAGAAGCCATCGCCTATTTCATATAGTGAATCATTACTGGGTGCTCTAAACAAGGTTCATTTCAAAAGGGCTGCTGGAATGACAAGTTTTATATGTAGAAGATTCTAAATACTTTATAAAACAAAATAATGTCCTTTTAGAATTGATCAAGCAATTCACAATAGAAAGTGGTGGAGTTGAAGAATACAAAGCAACATACAAAAATCAATTGCATTTCTATATATCAGTGAATTAGTTATCTGGAGAGAAAATTAAGAAAATGATGTTATTTACAAGAACACTAAGAAGAATATGATATTTAAGATTAAATCTAACCAAGGAATTGGAGAAGTCATTTGCACACCAAAAGTTATAAGGCAATCATGAGAGAAATTAAAGAAGAAACAAATGACTACTTATATCTGCTTTCCCTAGGAAGATTTTCCATGCTCATGTATTGAAAGAATACTGTTAAAATGTTCAAGCACATAAACCAACAGATTCAGTACAATCTCTTTACAGATACAGGAAAAAAAATCTTAGAATTCTTATGGAACCACAGAGGGCCCCTTATAGCCTCTTCTCCCTAGTTTATAGACTACCCATTAGATGAATAAAATAAACCTGGAAGCCTCACATTTTCTGATTTTTGAAACGTGCTACAAAGATGAGGCTGGCATTGTGGTATAATGGGTTAAGCTGCTACCTTAGACACCAGAATACCATATACCAGCTGCTACAGTTTTGACCCAGCTCCCTGTTAATGAGCCTGAGAAAGCACTAGAAGATGTCCCAGTCTATACTCAAACCAACAGTGGATTAGGGTACCTTCTTCTCCATATCCTCACTGACAGTTGTTGTTTGATTTCTGTATGTGCACCATTTATATAGCAGTTAGGTGGAACCTCAGTGAGGTTTTAATTGCAGTTTTCTAATAGTTAGGGAGCCTTAGCATTGCTCATGTGTCTACTAGCCATTTAAATTTCTTCTTTTGAAAACTATCTGTTCATGTCCTTTACCCATTGGTTTCTCTACAAGGTTACTTCTTTTGCTGTTCTCAAGTTTCTGAAACTCTTTGCAGATCTTAACTCTTAATCCTCTGTTTATTGTATAGTGTACAAAGATTTTCTCTAATTCTGTTGGTTGCCTGTATTTATCTATTTATTTGAAAGGCAGGATTACAGAGCAAGGGAGAAATGGAGGTCTCCTATAGGTGGTTCATGTCCCAAATGACTACAGCAGCTAGATCTGTGCCATACCAAAATCAGGAGCCAGGAACTCCATCCTAGTCTCCCATATTGGTGGCAGAGGTCCAGGTACATGGGCAACCATCTGCTTTCACAGATGCATTAACAGAAATTGGATTGGAAGCAGAATAAGCAGGACTCAAACCAGCAACTTGGTGTGGTTTGCCAATGTCAAAAGTGGCAGCTTAACAGGCTGTGTCAAAAAGCAAGCCCTGGGAAAAGCTTTTGAAATTGGCTTTAGCATTGATTTTTTTTGGATGTAACACCAAAAACTAAGCAACAAAAGTAAAAATTTATAAATGTAGCTGCATTTAAGCTATGTGTTTTTGCACAGTCAAGGAAATAATCAACAGAGTGAAAAAGCAATCTACAGAATGGGAGACAGTGTTTGAAAGCCATATATCTGATAATGGGTTAGTTTCCAAAATACTTAAGGAACTCCTACAACTGGGTAGCAAACAGGTAAAGCACAAAACCAAAAAATAAAAATTAGCTTTATTTAAAAAGGGGGAAAGGACCTTATTAAACAGCCATTTCCCTGAAGATGAAGTGCTCAGTATCACTAATTAACAAAGACGTGTAAATCAAAGCCATAATGAAAACCATCTGTATAATATATATTATAACATGTGTGCGTATATATATAATATATCAGATATAATAGCTAGTAAGATGGCTAAAATAATGATAACCAAGTATTAATGGTGTTTTACACAGCTTATAAGAATGTAAAATGATGCAGCTACTATGGAAAATACTATGAAAAAAACCTAGAATTACCATATCATCCAGAAACTACTCTTCTGGATACACATTTAAAAATAAATAGTTTTACAGATTTGCTGTAATGAGGAAATAAATGTCTATCAACAGATGAGTAGGTGAAGAAACTATGATATAAATATGTAATGGATTACTCATTTCTTAAAAATGGCAATATGGACTAACCTGGGTAACAATACAATAAATGAAATTATTCTGTCACAAAGTGAAAAATATTGCATGATTTCTGTTACATGAGACATCTAAAATATTCAGTGGCATAGAAGTAGGCAATAGAATGGGGATTACTAAGGATTTATAGAGAAGGGTTATGTGGGAGTTTTTCAGTGGGCATAAAGTTAATGATACAAAATCAGAAAACAAGAATGTTATAGAGATATGTACAAAATTGAACTTGCAATTAACAATAGAATTCAGTGTACTTATACATTTGTTAGGAGGATAGATCTCAATAGAAAAGAAAACGAAGAGCCTTTTGGAAGAGATGGATATGTTTATTGCCTGTTCATAGTGAAGGTAACAAACACAAATGTCAAGATGTTTCTACATTTACTAAACTGAATCCATTAATTATAAGTATGATTTTTATGTACACCTATAAAATTAAGTGGGGAGAAGAGTCTGGGAAGATGAAATCCTGAAAACAGAGCCGTACCTGTGCATAGTTGGTACTTGGGAGCTTTTATTGTTTCACTCTGTCCAACCTGTTTTCCTCTGTAGTGAGCATTGTTGACTCCACTTTATAACTGAGACTCATGAAGTCAGAGTGTCTTGCTGTGAATGGCGAAATTCACATGTACCCCAAGATTTCCTGCTTTACAGAGAATAATCACACACTTTTTAAGGTTCTGCTGATTTTGCATGTATAACTAAAGTCCCAAATCAGCTGAAATAGGGATTATACAGGTGGCCTGGCCCAGTCAAGTGAGTCTTTCAACTCTCAATCTAGATGTAAAATACAGAAGTGAGGTTCAAACCATTAGAGGGACTGTATGTGAGGAAAAAATCCTCTCCTAGCTTTGAAGATAGAAGGGACCATGGGGCAGGAAGATGGCAGCCTCTAGGAGCTGAGAGTAGCAAATGGGTGACCCTTTTTTTTACAAGTGTTGTTTTATTTTCACTGGAAAGGCAGATTTATAGAGAGAACAAAAGTTAAAGAAAAAAAAAGATCTTCCATCCAGTGGTCCATTCCCCAAATTCTACAATGGTGGGGAAGAAGCTACATTAAAAGTCATCAGGCAAAGAAAAGATGCATTCATAAGCTCTTACCTGCAGGACCAAAGAGCCATTGATTGAACTAATCAGCCACAGTATCTGAAGATGCTTGAGCTCAATTCCTAGGTTGCTTGGTGTGGAGTCTCATGTTGATGCCCCAATTATCATCTAATGCTTGCTTCCAGTTGGAGCAGGTACTAGCACAAGGACATTATAGGAACAGAAACAAGAGAAAATTATTCCATGTTTTTGACAATGAGTTCAGTGGTTGAAAGAAATTTGAGTTAATACAGAATGTCAAGGATAAGTAGTTTCTCTGAGTGCAATTGCCATCCATTACAGAAACCATGACCCTCAAGCCTGACAGTCCATCACTATACCTGATGGGGAAGCTGTGATGTCAGCTTTGGAAATTATGAAGTCTTTTTTAAGTTGTACCTATTCAAAGAGCAATAGAGATCCCACTCCTTGGGTTATGAGTAAATGAAATTAATCTTTTTTGAATTTGAGATTATATGAAAAATATCAGTTACAATAATACTCCTGACCTCTCTGAATATGATGTAATATATAATCAATATGCAATAAAAACAATGATCAAATTAAACTATATTGTTACTTTAATTTAGTATATATAAATTCCCATGTGGAATTAATTATATTTATTTGTGATATGAATAAAATTCTATGTTAGATAACTTTAAACATTTTACTTATACCAGTTCTATTAGATCATTCTAAAATCATGAACACTGTAGTATGATATTTTTCTTAAAAGTAGTTGTCCCACGTAATAGACTGTGTCACTTCTTAAATGCATTTAGTGCTTTCTCGTAACGAACATAACTTCATATCCCCCAAGTATCTCAAATAGTCTCAAGGGACTTCCACTAAGAATAATGTGTATTTACATTGTGTGTTTGTGTATTTATAAGGAAAATATTTTTAAAATACTAATGCTGTCCTAAACAGAAAACCAGTGTTGTTGTCTCATCCCATCTATTCCAGACAGGTCGTAAGACAAATCTGGTATGTAATTTCCAGTGGTAACATTTTTAGAATAATTTGTGACTACTAAATTGAGCATAAGACCTAGAACCCTAGCACATCTTCTAGTCTCCTCTTGATCTGACCCTTGCTGACCTCATCTGACACAGTGTCTCCATCATTCTCTGCATTCTAGTGTTATTGGTCTTCTAGCTGCTGGAGTAATTCAGAAAGAGATAATGGTTTTGCTAAAGTTGATGAAATCATTAAATGAGACACTTGGCTCCTGGCTAACTCTGCCAGAATTACATAGTTTTCCACTTAGTGAGAATATTCGGAGGAGTGAATGATTATTACTCCCAGTTAAATGAACTCTTATTCATATAACCTTTTACACATCTCAGTTTCTCTGTTACCTTCTTATTAAACCAAGCATATCTACTGCAGATACGTAAGAGTAGTGGTCACCAGATGTTTTTGATGAAGGGTCAGAGGTAAATAGTTTCAGCTTAGTAGGCCATATAGACTCTGCCTTAATCACTCAACTTTGTAGTATGAAAGTAGCCATAAAGAAATATGTAAATGATTGAATGTGGCTATATCTTAATGAAATTTTACTTACAAAATCAGACAGTGGGCTGGATTTGGCCCAGTTATCATCACCTGGCTATTGTAGCAGAATAACATGAAGCAATTTTTTCTTTTCTTTAGGTATAGGGTTTTATTTTATTTTTTTCCACACTGTTACAGGTCAGAAGAGAAACCATAATGTTTTGCAACAGAAAGCCAAGATCCTGGCAAAATATGCAGAGTTGAATCAAGCAGCAGTTGGGTTCAGTGTAGGGGGCTTGTTGCAAAAGGCTAGGGAGTCGTCTGTTAGCACAGTATGGGAAATTACACATTCCCTTTAATGCTTATGCCTGGAGTGGATGATTGACCATGGTGGAGAAACTGCAGGTAATCTATCTTTTCCCCCTTGCACTAGATTTCTCACAATCACAGGAATAATTTTGAGAAAATAATCAGCCAAATATTGAAAACATGGCAGATATTTTATTCCAAAGGAGGATGTTTATGTACCCATTGGGCATGTTCCTGAACACTGGGGCAAAGAAATGCTTGCAAAATAAGCTGGAGACCCAATAACATAACCACATGTAAACTAAAGAGAAAAAAAATCCTGTATCTGTAACTGTTTGCTCAGTTTCCATTTTTAAAAAACGAATTTTCCCTAAAATAAGAGCCATGTCTGAAGTACAAGTTACTGGCACTGTTATTTAACATTTCTTCCGAAGAAAAATAGAATCCCTGGTAGCACACTGTGTAGGGTTGTAACTCTTCCCACATGTAAATGTCACCATGTCACATCTGGTCCGTCTTGGTTTTATACTCAGGCATGGTCTCAGAGAATACTGTCTTTAATCCTGAAGACTTTGTAGCTTTTCACTCCATTATGCCATTATATTCTGCCCAAATCTTTGGGTTTCAGAGCTTTTCCTATGCCAAGTATGTGTGATTTCTGAAGTTCTCAAAAACTCTATTGAGAACTTACCACAAAATTTTTACTCCATATGTTTGCAGTTAAAAAATATCTAGCCTTCATCAGCTGTACACCAACAACCCCCTACATTCCCACCCTTATCCATAGGGTCTCCTCAATAAACCAGAAAAAAATGTAGTAGAAGTACTAGAAACTCCATTTTATAAACTGCTATCTTCTAGGACTCATTCCTTTTGCTCCCTATCATTTTTATAGTCAACCTGTTTTCACAAGGCATATTAGGATGTCACCATCAGCATTTTGGATCTAGACAAAAAACAAAACTTTAGCAGATCTTTGTATGTATAAAGAACACACACACACACACACACATATAGATCCTTCAATTCTGAATTAGCACTGGACTTTTATTAAGATGTTTGAATTTAAATCCCAAATCCACTGCTTGATCCCCACTAGGTATAAGCCTCTTACCCACTTGAGTACTTGTCTCCTCTTCTGCAAAAGGATCATAATGATGTTAGATCACACGGCCTTATAAAGATTAAATGATCCAACATGAAAGTTCTACCTAGTGGATTGTTGATTAGATAGTAATTACTTAATAAATTGATGTCAGAATTTGCACTAGAAATTCCAAAATGAAGGCAAATGAATATGATTTGAAGTAGAGCAAAGAGAGTTAAGATTAAGGCTACATCTTAGAAATTTCTTGGTCAGTAGTTTTCATTGTTTAGTCTCCATGTCAACAGCATCAGTATCACTTGAGAATTTGTTAGAGGTACAAAAGTAGGATCCTGAATTAGAATCTGAAGGGGAGCACAGAAACCGGTGCTTTATTAGTTATTTTATGTATTTATTTGAGAAGAAAATAGAGAAACAGACAAATGGGCAATGAATATAGGATAATTGTCATCCACTAGTTTATAACTCAAATTGCTGTAATGAGTGGGGCCAGATCAAAGAGAAGAACCATAAATTCAATCCACATCTTTCACATGGGTGGCAGGAGCTCCATCCATGACTGCTGCCTTCCAGGTGTATAATAGCACAAAACCACCAGCCTGAGTCTGGACTCTCATCCATGGGATGTGGCATCTTAAACACCAGATCAAATGCCTTCTCTGCAACTTGTGCTTTACACAGCTGATTATAATGTTTGCTCATGATTCTCAAGCTCTACTGTTAGATACTTCTTATTATAGGATAATTATATATGAGTTATTTTATCTAATCCTACCAAAAATAATTTGCAGCAATTTAATTTAAAAATTAGGGCACCTGAAAGCTCACTGAAAGATCCCAAAGGAGCATATGTCAAATGATAACAAATATTCTCTTTCTAGAAGAAATTTCTACCTACTTTGAAAATATAAGATTACTAATAAGTATAACATCTAGAATATTTTTATGGAACTAAATGAAGACTGCACACATAAGAATGATTAAAGATGTTTATTGGATTTATCATATCAAGAGAGTGAGCCATTATCCCTGGCATTTATCAAAGACTTGAAGACAAGAAGAGGAATAAAGAGTTTTACAGATAGAAACAAGGAGGCTTTAAGAATGCTGTAATTGGAATTTTTGACCTGAGGAAGCAGGCAGTGCATAAATGAGAAGTGGGCATTTTATATAATTCATTTGGCAAGTATATTTGACTTTCTGTACTTGGTCTTAAGTTGGAAGCAGGTAGGTGGGGAAAAATAGAGAAGCTGGTAGTCATTGAACAAGTCTCCATCCTTTTGGAGTGATTGCTATGGAAACTGTGAGAATTTTATTGTTACATATGTTACAGCCATTGTCTGTTTGTTTTAGGGTGCTTCAAAATGTTCATGAAGGAGCTGGCATTGTGGTGCAGATGTGCTAAGCTGCTTCCCAGGATGCTGGCATCCCACATTATGGTACTAGTTTGTATTCTGGCCACTCTGCTTCAGAAACAGTCTCATACTAATACACCTAGGAAGGCAGCAGCCATTGACCCAAGACCTTGAGTTCTTGCCATCTGTGTGAGAGACCTGGATGAAGTGAGGCTCTTGGCTTTGGCTGGCCCAGCTCCAGGTATTGTAAGCACTTGAGTCTCAACCAACAAATGGAAAAGCTCTCTCTCTCCTCTCTAGTCTGTAACTTTGCCAACCTAATAAATGAATAAATAAATATTGTATAGATCTATTTATTTTTTATTTGAAAGGCAGATTTTATAGAGAAGGGAAGAAAAAGAGAGAGACCGACCAACCTTCTACCCACTGATTTACTCCTGAAATAGCCACAATGATCAGAGCTGAGCCAATCCAAAGCTAGTAGTCAGGAGCTCCTTCTAAGGCAGGGGCCCAAGGACTTGAGCAATTCTCCACTGTTCTCCATGACCATAAAGTGGCCAAATAGATCAGAAGTGGAGCAACCAGAACATAAACCAGTTCCCGTTCAGGATGCCCAAGCTTCAGGCAAACAATTAGCCTGCTTAATCTTAATATTTTTTTAAAAAAGATTTATTTTTAAAAATTTTTATTTGAGATGCAGATTCACACTCACAGAAGAGAGCAAAAGGGAGAAACCTTCCATCTGCTGATTAATTCCCCAAATGGCTGCAAAGTCCAGAGCTGACAGATCCAAAACTGGAAGCTAGGAGCTTTTTCCTGGTCTCCTATGTGAGTATAGGTACCCAAGGAGTTGAGGCATCTTTCTCTGTTTTTCCAAGTCATACACAGAGAGCTGAATCAGAAGTGGAACAACCAAAACTTAGTCTGTAGCCCAGGTGGGATACTGACCCTGAAGCTTAGGATTAGTTTCCTGAGCCACTATGTCAGCCCCAATCTTAATCTTAAAGGAAAAACTCTTAGAAGGGTTGGCACTGCTATGCTGGGATCCCATATGAGTATTTGGCTTTCATTTCAGCTCTCTACTGATGCAGCTGGGAAAGCAATGGAAGATGGCCTGCATGTTTGGGTGCCTGTCTCCCATGTGGGAAACACAGATGGAATTTCAGGCTCCTGGATTCTCCCTAGCCAGCCCTGGCCATTGCAACCATGAGTAGTGTAAAACATCAAATGCAAAATCTTTCTCTTTGTCAGAGGTAGCCACTGTGGCATAGCTGGTAAAGCCAATACTTAGGACACTGGCATCCTATATGAGTACCAGTTGGAATCCAGCTACCACTGCTGCTGATCCTCCTCCCCACTAATGCATTTGGAAAAAAAAAAAAAACTGCTAAGGATGGGCCAAGTGTTTAGGCCTCTGAACCCACATAGAAAACTGGATAAAGCTCCTAGCTCCCAGCTTTGGACCTGCTCAGCTCTGACCATTGCATCCATTTGTGGAATGAACCAGCAGATGGAAGATCAATATCTCTTTTCTCTAATTCTGCCTTGAATTAATAAGTATGTATGTAAGTAAGTAAGTAGGTAAAGACAAATCTTATCTAAAAGTAATTTAATTTTTCAGTTCATGGAAAATCCCACAGAATCATTTAATTAATTTTTCCATGAGGCTTTCCCTAGCTTCTTCATATGGCCTATCTTAAGGAATCTACAGAAAAAAGGTCATGTATTCATAGAAAATGACATAGATTTAAAATTTTAGCAGTTGTAATATTGCTAAATTTAATGATTATACAGAAAACCACATAATCATGGACTCTGCTAGTTTGTTAATTGAAAGAGTATTTTAAAAATTATTTACAAGATATGTTACTGATGCCTATACTTCTGAGTTTAACTCTCCTCTGTGTTCTCCAACTATCATGCATTTTGTTTGTGGCAAGTGATAAAGGTAATGAAGAAAATACATGCATGTTATTGTTGCGAGTTGACTGAATCTATCCCAGAAATGAATCAGAGGCTGACTCCTAGAAGCTCAGAAGTCTTTATTCACTGGCCCATGGACTGTTCTGTACCGTTGCACGTGGAAGAGGGGAGCAGCCCTGATTAGCTATGTTCAGATGTTCTTAAGCAATGATTATCCAGTCAGCTAAGAGAGTACTAGCACATGATGCGAAGTGTTCAGTCAACCAACCTTACACCAATGCACAGTACAAATGATACAATCAACTGTAGTGGCATGGAACACAGATACCCAGTTTAAGCACTATACACTTTAAACTATCCAATCGGCATCCCACCAAGTAACAAACACAGAACCAGGCAAACAGGTCCTTCCAATTCTATTTACAGAAAACACAATGGATCAGTCAGCTTGCTGCCTGAATTGTGAAAGAAAAGCAAGATCTCCCACTAGATCTTGAGATCAGGACTCCCACTCTTCTTTCAGGACATTCCAAGAGTCCAAGATTGTGGCACATGTTATGAATATATCTCAGAAATGTTTCAGAAGGCCTAGCCTGTCTGGGCTATCACACTACAACAGTCAGAAGGGGAACTCCAAGAGAGGAGACCCCCAGAAAATTCAAGTGATTTTTTTTTTGTAATGACACAGCTTAATAGGTACTGGGATCTCCCTTTTCCCTCCCCAAGATCCCTCCTCTTCCCACTGTTCTCCCCTCCAGTCTTACAATGGGTGTCTTTCATGGATTTTTACAAGTCATTGTGCTGCCACTCAGGTGTTTCCCAACAGTGTAGATTATCAGCCATTTCACTGTGAGTCCATCCTTGTACTGAATGCATGGGACATACTTCTCTCTGTTTCCACCTATGAATATATTAATTTCCAATACACTTCCATTATGCATCTCCTTAGGTACAGTTCACCATGGTAAGAAAAACTTTGAACCTTCATCCCCATGAAGTTGACAAACATGTAACAAAGGTATCAGTGCAACGTTAGGGTAGTGGAAAGGAGTGTGCAACATCTTCCTGTAGGAATAAATGCTGGCATGTATCCCATGTGGCACCAGTTGTCCTTCAGTCGTTCAATATGTTCTTAGTTTTTCTGCCAGTTCTTCCTGCTCCTGAACTGCTTGTGTCATCCTGAAATTCAAGATGCTGGACCTCTTTGATCACATCCCTCCCCAAGGTTGTAAAAGCAGTTGGCCCATCTTCCACTGTTTTCAGGTCATATGCAGGGAGATGGATTGGAAATGGAGCAGCTGGGACATGAAACAGTGCCTTTTTGGAATGTAGTCGCCACAGGTGGATGCTGAGCCTACTACACCATGGTGCTGGCCTCAAAGTTTACTTATTTATTCTCATATTTCCACTCCCCATTTCGCTGTGCTACTTACATTTCTTCGGTGTTTTCTCATGTATTTTCCAGTACAGCACAAATTTCTCACCAGAGTTCAACAAGGACCTCAGTATCTGGCTCTTAGCAGTTGACTATTCCTGGAGAGTGTTTAAATCAAGGGCTTTTACAAGGATTTCACAGAAATGGTCCCTAATTTATTGTAATTGTTATTGGATTTAATCAATTGATAATCATGCCCAATTTTAAAAGCTCTTTCTATGGTAAAATATTTTTTGTCACTCACAATTTCAAGTGTAGCCACTTCTAGCTCCTAATTGGCATGCTACAAGTGAATCATAGCATTGAAGTTGGAGCTCTCTCATCCTGAACTTCCCGCATTAAGTATACATGTTCTGGAGGCTGAGATGTTCATTTAGATACTTTGAATCTGTTTTATTCTCCCATAGCATTAAAGGCAGTATGAAGGAGGTATTTATGTGGGTGAGAGTGGTTGATAAAGTCCTTGTTCTAACAGTATATTTCAAACCATAGACTGTAGAAAATAAAAGGACCTAGGACAGGATGGCCTCTACCAGTACAAGAGACCCTAATAAATGGTCATCCATGTGGGTTTTTTTATTGTAATAAATTATAAACAATACTTAATATAGCTTTTTTCTAATTATACTTCAGTGATGTTAAGAACATATACAATAGACTACAACCATTACCATTCTACTTTCCCAGAACTTTTCCATCATCCCAAGTAGAAGCCTCAGTACTTTTATAGGTGTTATTATTTATTTGAGAAGCACAGTTTTGTGTGTATATGAAGCCAGGAGCTTCTTCAGTGTCTCCCACTTGGATGCAGGGGCACAAGGACTTGGGCCATCTTCCACTGCTTTTCCAGGTACATTAGCAAGGAGCTGGATGGAGCAACTGAGACTCCAAACAGTGCTCATAGAGGAGTCGGCATCACAGGCTGCAGCTTTATGTGCTGTGTCACAACTCGACCACAACCCCCAGAAACTCCAGTAGTTTAAAAACAATAACTCGCCTTTACCCTCCACTTTCAGTCTCAGAACTGTTACTCTTTGTTTTCCTGTCAAGTTGCCTATTCTCAGAACCTTATATAAGTGGGCTCTGTGCTTTTGGCTCCTATTTATTTCACTTAGTGTAATGTTTTCAAAATTAATGCTGCAGCATATATCAGAAAATAATTTACTTTTTGTGACACAATAACATTTTATGGTTTGCATATACTAACTTCTGTGCATTTATTTATCTGATAATAGGTATTCCTATTGTTTCTGCTTTTGGGTTATTATGAATAATGCTTTTAACAGTATTGGCATGGAAATATCTGTAGCTTTGCTTTCTGTTCTTTTGGGTGTTTACTTAGTATTGAATTGCCTTATTATTTGATCATTCTATTTTTAATGTTTTGAGAATTCACCAAACTATTCTCACTGCATCATTTTACAATCCTACCAGCACTATAAAGCTTTCACAATATCCCCATATTCTCACTAACATTTGTGACACTCTTTTTCGTTTTGCTATGCCTTGTATAACAGACACTGGAAAGGAAGTGAGTAATATCTTATGAGCATTTATTGAGTATTAAATCTTGCATTGTTCTAGCACTACTTCTCAACCTTGATTTCACATGGGAATCACTTAGGGGCTTTTAAAACTTTGAGCATTTAGGCTACAACTCAGATTGATTAAGTAAACATCTCTGAGTGTAGAACCTTAGCATCAACATTTTAAGGTTGCTTAAGTGATTGCTATATGCAACTAGGCATGGAGACTTATCATTGCATTCCCTTTCAAAACCCCTGCTGAATAGCCAGGACTTGCTATTTGGGACCAGTATTAACTTCTCCCCCACCCCCCGCCAAGGATTTATTTATTGGGGCTATTGCTGAGGCTTAGCAGGTATAACCACTGCCTGGGATACTGGCATTCCCCTATGGGCACCAGTTGGAGTCCTGGCTACTCTACTTCCTATCCAGCCTCCTGCTAATGAACCTGAGAAAGCAGCAGAGGATGGCTGAAGTGTTTAGGCCTCTATATCCATATAGGAGTCCTGGAGGGCTCAGCAGGCTCCTGGCTTTGGCCTAGTCCAGTCCTGGTCTTTGTCGGTCTTTGGGGAGTGAACCAGAGGACAGTGGACCTCTCTCTCTCTGCCTCTCCTCCCCCCCTACAATTCTACCTTTCAGGGAAAATAAAATTATCTTTAAAAAAGGGGATGGGAAGTGGGGAGAAACACACAGAGAAGAAAAAGAAAGAGAGAGAAATTGAGACCTTTGATCTGTGGGTTCACTCTCCAAATGGCTACAACATCTAGGTCTGGGTCAAGCTAATGCCAGGAGCCAAGAACTCCATCCAAGTCTCCCACATATGTGTCAATGGCACAAGTAGTTGAGCAGTTTTCTGCTGCCTATCCAGGCATGTTAAGTAGGGAGCAGGATCTAAAGCAGTGAAGCAGGAACATGAGCCAATGTTCCAATACAAAATGCTAGTGTTGCAGGCTGCTGCTTAGTGTGATGTACCACAGTACTGGCCCTAAGTCATTTTCTTGTTTCTCTGTCAGAGGAGTTAAAAAACAAAACAAACAAACAAAAAACACTGAGGGCTCACAGGAAAAGCAGCAGCTCTAGAGGCCAGCCACAAACATGTTTCAACAACTCAGTTACCCTTTGAGTCTCCATTTTTTTTTTTCCATTTTGAAATGTGAGGTTTCAGTATGGAGTTTTAGGATCCTTTGAAACTTCATCAATGTGGACATTTTTTGGTACCCTTAAAAAAACCAAAAAAACCTTTCCAACCAGCTTCTGAATAAGCTACAGAGATCATGCTTTCATTGATAGGAGCCACCCACTTTGAGTGAAATACAAGGCAATGTTTTCATTGAGAAGGTGATGTTTGTAGAGTCCAATCAGATGCCAACACTAACAGAAACATATAAGTTATACTGTGAAAAGAAGACATAGTTTGGGCACCAAGAGAAGGTTGCTAGGAACAGTGAAAGGATTTCTTGAACATGTTGGTAGCTACTGTCACAGAATCAAAGTAAATCGTTTGGGTGAACTGATGGTGACAGCCTTGACACCATGTACTTCTCTCTCTTGAGGCAATCTACATATGAACATCAGCTCCTGCATGACCTGAAATAGGGTAAGGAAAATAGGATGAACCTTTTTTCTTTTCATGTAGACACTGGTTCAAGTTACATTTTTTTTATTTAGCATTATCTCTTCTTCACCCAATAAATATGAATGACACATTGAATACACACTGGTGAATAAAACAGTGGGGATCAATGTCTTGTTGAGCTTACAATCTATCTAATAGGTTAGGTGTGCAAACCAGAGATCAACCAACCACGTTTCTGAGTACCAGCTGAGTTAAGGGTTGGAAGGAAGGTCGCAAGTTCTCAGAGAATAGTTGTGCAACTTCAGCCAAGTTAACTTACCTACCTGAACCTCAGTGTCCTCTTCATATTGCAGCTAACCACTATAGCATACCAAGTGGTAGGCACATTCCCTGACGTACATTAGTACACAATAAATATATGTTGCACCTGCTAATTGTGATTACCTTCCTAAGGTCAGCAAGGAAAGGATGAATTCTAGTTTTCCTATATGTCCTACATCTTTTCAAGTCTTTGCATTTGTGTGTTCATGTCTTTCAGTTCCAAGGAGGGTTTCGGATCAGTGGAGAAGGTTGTGCTGCTCACATTTCTCTCAGCTGTTATCCTGATGGCCATCCTGGGAAATCTGCTGGTGATGGTGGCTGTGTGCAGGGACAGACAGCTCAGGTGAGCAGCAAGAGGCAACCTCCCTGGCAAACATGACTGGAGTTTGCACTGTCCCTGGAGACATGGATGTAAGCATTTCTATAATAATTACAAAGGAACAGCTGGGACAGCTTTTAAAGCAAATAGAGAAGAGAAAAAGGAATCCCACATAATACTATAATTGTGAGGCAACCAGTGTTTAAGTCTTTCAGTGTATTTCTATACTGTGGGTTTTTTTTTTTTTCCTGTGTCATGTCTGTAGTTTATCGGTGATTCTCGGAAAGCATGGTTGACTAATGACCAATCTAGGAATTATATCTGGGTCTTTTCTTTTTGTTTTATCAGTCTCAACCATGGCTGCAGTTAGAATCACCTGAACACATTTTCAAAGTACTACTGTCTGATATCAGCATGTCTTATGCGCTATGGATGTAGTTACACCAAAAGAAGTATTCATTGTTGGAGTTCAAAGTTAACTGGGCATCTTGTACTTTGTCTGGCAGTTGTTAAAGATAGTAGGAGGATTCAGTATTCAGGGTTCCTGAGCTAGTTGATTTGGACTGGTGCCTGCATATCAACGCTTAATAGAATCTACTGGGTGATGTAGCACACAGCCTAGATTTAAAGCCACTGGGCTATTAAAGGCTTAAAAGATGCAGTTTCTAAGCACGACATGTGTTAATGCAGTGATGAGGCAAATAAAATGTGAAGATACAATTCTGACATTGTCACAATTACTAGGCACCTTTGTCAGTGTAAATGTGTTAAGTGACATCTGAGGTGAGTTGTGAGGGAGTCACCCTGGGAGAATTCTTGGAGAAGACTCAGTCATGAGGAGGCTGAGTGGGAAGAGGGCAGCCAATAGTTTGAGGAGAGAACAGCTGTGTAAGATCTGAAGGAGAGAGCACCTCAGACAGGGTCCTCAGATCCAGTCAGGGTTACCAGAGGGAGGGCTTCCTGTTTGGTGGAAAGTGGGGCTCAGAAGCCAGAAAAAACTGGATATATAGTGTCTTCTCAGCCATGTTACAGAAGGGGAGGCAGTCTCACCATGTGGTTTTTCTGCTCCCTTTCTCCCATTTTTCCTTCTTTCAATACTTCCCCTTTCCTCCATTGTCTCTTTTCTCCCTGACATTTTCTCCTTGTCCCTTCTCCTGACTCCTGCCTTTTGCTTTTTTCTTTACAGGAAGATAAAAACCAATTATTTCATTGTATCTCTTGCCTTTGCGGATCTGCTGGTTTCAGTGCTGGTGATGCCCTTTGGTGCCATTGAGCTGGTTCAAGACATCTGGATTTATGGGGAAATGTTCTGTCTGGTCCGGACATCCTTAGACGTCCTGCTCACAACAGCCTCGATTTTTCATCTGTGCTGCATTTCTCTGGATAGGTAAGGACAGATAATGTGCATAGTGTGGTACTCCATGCTGGAGACAGTGACCTGATAGATATTGGGCTAAGTCTTTCTTCCTTAATTCATTAGCTAGTATGAATCTCAGAGAAGTGCATTTGGGGTTATTCTGTTGCTCAGTCAGTATCCAGCTTTCACAGAGGGACCCTTTGTAGTCAGGTACTCCCTAAGGCATAGCAGATACAGAGACTGGTCAGATCCAGAACCTGCCTGCAAGGAGTTTATAGTTTAGCTAGTGATAGCTATCAGTGACCCTGTTTATACAGTGCTCTCAGTCATTTAGTGATGGTATGAGCAAAATTCTGAGGGAGCTGAGTGCTAGGAATTAATACATCTGCTCAGTGGGTCGCAGGGGTGACTCACAATGGTAGTACCTTCATGTTTGACCATGCTTTTCCTGAAAAACTACACTTACGTAGTTTTAAAAATGCATGATTACATGCATGCTTCCAAAGTGAAGATTGCCTCTCAGAAAGTTAAAGCAATAGTAAAATCTTCCATAATTGTCATTGGACCCAGGTCTGTCATTTCCTTCCTGTTGCATATTTTTTTTTTCTTTCTGTTCATGTATGACTTCAGGACCTAGCGATTTGCATCTTTGCTTCTTTTATATGAGGTGGATATTTTTCTTTTGTACCAACACTTCTCATTCTCCAATTTCTGATCATTTATATTCAATCAGAAAGGCTGAATGTAATTTGAAAATCAAATGACTATAAGAACATACGCTTCTGTCAGTACAGTCATATGAAGAGTGGTTTCACAAAAGAAAGTGTGGGGTGAACATTATCAGAATTATCAGGGACGTTCTCTTAGTGCCTCTTTAGTAATCCAACAGACCCAAATTTTCCCCAAGTCTTGAAATAAATCGTTGTTTTTGTCATTGAGGACTAGAACAAATAGGTGATTAGAGTCAGAAATCATGGTTTGTGTGTGTGTGTGTAATTTTAACCATTATGAACTAAAGTCATGGTCTCCATAGAGGCTTACATGGGTGAGGACCTTAGTGACTGAAACCAGCTAAGGCAACACCAGATTGATGTCTTATCTTGTGATACACATACTTATTAATTGGAATGGCAGATGTATGACCTGCTCTATTTAAACTGCTCTGCCGAGAACATACGGTTGAATGTGTTTAAGCTTCATGCATATAAATAATGATCCTATCACTAGAGATTATAAGGATGATATAAAATAGAACTATTGGCCAAAAGCCAGAACTGTTACCCATCACGGTTTGAAATTTGAGGGTTTTTTTAAGTTTATTTGCAACAACATGATTTCAGTAATTAAAGACATTTTAAAACAGTCAACATATATTACATGAAAGTTCATATTTTAGAGAACAAAGTGAATTGAAGTAGAAAATATATTGAAAGTCTGCAGGGTAACATGTGTGATCATTGCAGAAAAGAGAAATTAGACTTAAAGTGCTATGGAAGTGTGGAAAAGACACTGTTGAGGATCTAGAGCAGCTGGAGGTGCCCTTCAGGTTTGAGCAAAATCTAGGGGAAGAAAATGCCCCAGGTAGGGAATAAAAAATGAGCAAAAGTGTCGAGCCACCCACCTGGTGTAGAAAGCTTACCATGGGAAGTGCTAAGAGAAGGCCTGGAACTTCCTTGAGAAGCCTAAACCTCACAGTTCCAAATTTCCAACTTTTGCCTGAGTAGGCATGCATTGTCAGGACACAGTATGGATTGGTCGGTCATTCAGCACCATCTGCTTTAGAACTGAAGAGCTGGGCCCAGTATGGTAGCCTAGTGGCCAAAGTCCTCACCTTGCATGTGCTGGGCTCTCATGTCCTGGCTGCTCCACTTTCCATCTAGATACCTGCTTGTGGCCTGAGAAAGCAGTCAAGGACAGCCCTAAGCTTTGGGACCCTGCATGCACTGGGAGACCCAAAAGACACTCCTGACTCTGTGGTTCGGATCAGCTCATCTCCAGCCATTGCAGGCACTTGGGGAGTAAAACAGCACAGGGAAGATCTTTCTCTCTGACTCTCCTTCTCTCTGCAAATCTGCCTTTCCAATAAAAATAAATAAATCTAAGAAAGAAAGGAAGGAAGGAGGGAAGGAAAGAAGAAAGAAAGAAGAGCTCTACGTTTTTTACTTCTATTAATGGCAATGATACTAAGCCTTTCTGAATCTCGGTTTTCTTCAACAACAACAACAACAACAAAAAAAAAAATAGAGGAGATAGCATATATTCTATAGGACTGCAGTTAGGAATAAATTGCATAAGGCATCGCATTGGCCCGGCACTAAACACAAGTGAAAGCTGTTGTTATTTTTAGTTTCTTATAATTAACTTTGTGACTCATGATCTTTCTTACCAAACTTGGGCCTCCTCAGTGAATGGCCCACATTGTAATTCTTAATGTGGTTTACATATGCTCTACATTTAAGTAATGACAAGTCCTGCACCTTTTCTTTCTTCAAAAGTTGCTGTATTATTTTACCTCTCTGTCATCCCAGTTCAAACCTTAAACATATTATCTCTTGCATAAATCACTGCAACAGCCTTCTAATTGCTCTCACCAAATTATTTTGTACTGCTGTAATTCACCTGTCACTCCTAAGTTCAAATAGCTGTCTTTTAAGCAGAAAGTTCTGCTCTTACCGCTCTTTGTTTTAAACCACTCTATGGCTGTGCATTGCACTGAGGAGCATGATGAAATTTCTTTTCGTTGTTTTCCTCCTGTCCTCGCCCCCGTTTCTCTCGTGTCTTCTGCCAGGCTCATCTCTAGGCCCTAGCCGCATTTCTCTTTCTGCAGCTACTTGTGCCCAGCCATCTCAGGATTTCATCTCCACCCTCTGCCCCTCTCACCTGTGTGCCTTTTCAATTTTTCCTCAGCTCTTTTTCCCTTGCTGAAATCCTTTCCAGTTCCATCAAAATTATTCTTCTTTTCAGTGCAATTGTGATTAAAATCATTTCTGTAATTTCTTCCTAAACTTCTCTCATTCCCTTAAGGGGACAAAATTCACAGTTCTGAATAGGGAAAACTCCTCCCTCAAAGAACTTACATTTTCCTGGGGAGATTGATGTTTAACCAGTGATTGACTGCATTAATGAAGATTTGGATATCAGGCAATCAATTATTGGACAATCATCATGTCCTCAAGCTGTCAGCAGTTCTGTTGCTTTCTCTGATAGGAGACATCAAAAACCTCATTACTGTAAATAAGATTAAATCAGATGATCCTGTTTCATTGTTTTTACACTAGCCTGGGAAACTTGCCAGTTGCCTCTCAAGTATTCCCACTCTCAACAGTGATACTTTATCCCACAGGAATGTTGTGGGTTAGGCATGACACATCTTGGATATAGGGTGGAAGTGAGATCATGACTGTCAACGTCACCAGTAGCAGGTGATGTGGAAGAATGGCAGTTGCCTTGCACAGAGGAGTGTGAGAAAGATAAGAGCAGGTACCAACTTCTTCCCAATTGACTGAAGAGGGAAGGCTTATCTTAGTATCTCCAAAATAAGAAAAGAGATGTATCATTTCCAAGTATCTGTGTTAGGCCACCTATTCCAAAATCCTTCTATTGGTCTCCTGTACCCATGCTTTTCACCTTCAGTCATTCTGATGTCCTTTCTCTGAACATACTGTCCTTTGTCCTATATTTGTCATCAGGTGGAAATTCCCTTTTAGAGTGTATTTCACTTCATTGAGGATACAATTCTCAATAGCACTGCAGGATTTTCCTGTTTGATATGTCCGACTGAATTGTCTGTCATCTTTCCTCTGAACAGATCAGAAACCTTACCTGTTTATTTGCAAAATCCCCCAAAAGTTTCTTAACCACAGATTTTCTTTTAAACATGTTGACTTGTAAAATGTATAATTTCAACTCCAAGCCTGCATATTTTATCCTGTGCTGGAGATAAATGTGTCTGCATTTCTTAAATGATTTCCCTGGAGTTAAACTCAATTTTATAATGTATAAATGCAAAATGTCTGTCACTGTGAACTTGTGTCACACAATTACATTTGTTTTCCCAATAGAATTGAAATGTATTTTATCAAGGAAAGCATCGTTAAGGTTTCTCTTCTCAAATTCTCTTTGGGACCAGATTCATGGCTATACGTAATAGTAACATTTATTGAGTCAAATTCCGGTTCGAAAGACATGAACTGCTATTTTTATATTCATTTCATCAAATATTTATGGAGTGCTTAGTAATTGCTGTCAGGCATTCTAGGCACTGGAAATACATTGGTAAACAAATGGAACAGCTCTGAATTAGAGCTTTTAGTCTCATGGATAACACAGAGAGTAAATTTGTAGTTACAGTAAAACTAGTGGCCATTGAAATGTAAGGAAGAGAAGTCGAAAAAGCATTTTGTTTCTAAAGAAGGGAAGAATCCTGAAGAAGTAGAGCTGAAATGTATCAGTTGAGGGTGTGGGGATGTGTAGCAGAATGAGTAGGGGATGAGGTATGAGGCCGCAGTGCCACAAAATGCATCAACACAGAGTTTTCTGAGGCACCTTATTAATACAGGCTTAATTCTTGCCATGCCTTTCCTTGCTTTTCCCTTCATGTCCCTAGTCTGTTTTTCCTACCCATGTGTGATCTGTTCTTCCCTGAATGTGATATGTTTTGCCTAACCCCATGTTGCCCCTGGTGCCTGGAGTTCCTCTTTTGTTTTCTTGGTAAGTACTCAGTGTTCTTCGACACTCATACAAGATGTGTCACTTCCTTTAGTGACCGATTGTACTTGTGGTTTTCCCCTCTGATCTCAGAGTTTTGAATATAAGCATCTCAGTTATTATTCATTTTAATAACCGGTATATTAATCTATCTCATACAGACTATAAATGTCCTGAGAATTTGCTTTATCCTGTCTGTTCTTATGTTCTGGTGAGTCGCATGTGGTAGCTGCTGCATGTATGGTTGAGCATTAGATGTGATTTGTGATTGTTTGAAATGACCTTGATGTTAGTTCTCTGTTCTCTTAAGAATCTCAATATGTAAAGCAGTTAAGAATAAGGTATTAGATGCTGGACTGCCTGGATTCAATCTGAGCTTGACTAGTTACCAATTGTGTGCTCTTTGGAAAGTTGCTTCAAATTTAGGTGTTTCACCTTGCTTCTAAAATACTTCCCTTTGGGATATACAATGAATAACTCACAGAGTCTGTGTACAGTACATAGAATGGCACATGGCATGCTCCAAGCATTGCATTAATGTAGTTACAAGCATTGTTCCATGGTTATTTTCCTTTGCAGATGCAAATTCCTAGTGGTTGTTCTGAGTACCTTCCCAGGCACTGCTCATAGCTGAGTGCTCTTGAAGTTTACATCCTTAGCCTTACAGCTCTGGACATCTCCTGTGTTTCCTCTGGAATTCTCATCCCGTCGTCGGCTTTACCTGCATGTCTGCTTCTGCTGCTTCTTCAGCTTGCCCCGCGCTGGGCTCTGAGTCCTATCTCTACCTCCCTGCTCAGTGTATTGTGATAAGCATCTTTCTGTGCTCCAAGTGGAAATTTCCAGCATGAAGTACTATCGTCTTCCGCTTTGTACATTAAAGGCACATCTATTAGTCATCCCTTAGTCATTTAAATGCGGTTCTGTGAGGTCACCTTTTACTTACCTGCTATTGTCAACTAGATGCTAAATTGCAGCCATGCACTTACAAATATCTGAAAAATACATCTTCTTCCTTTTTATTCCATTTCCATTCCATTTCTGGATTATTACAATATCTTAAGTATTATTGAATGTTATCTTCTATGCCAGGTTCAACTTTAAATATGTCTTTTTTTTCCTGTATATTCTCAACTCAAAAAGTTTCTAGAGTGCTACCTATTCTCCTTCCTCTTCTTTAATGATTTCGCCATTGTGAGGCCTTGCCCCACTTACCAGTATTTGCAGGGCAGGGATTTTTGGCATTTGTGGGTATAGAATACAGTTCTACTATGTCCCTGTTATGTAATCCAGCAAGAGGATTAAACTCTCCGAACCTCTGCTTGTTTGTATTTCCAGTGAGGATGCTGAGAATTGCCTTGCTGAGTTGTTACAGGAATTAGATATGCGTAAGCATCGCTTCCTGCTATAACGAGTGCCCTTAACAAACGGGTAGTGCATGTGTTAGAAAAGTAGCAATTATAGTAGTAAAGTGGACATTACAGTGCAATTAGAGAAATGCTATGTCACAGAACTATACGAAGAGCTTTTTTAAAAAAAGAAAAAGGTAGAAATGGAGGCTAATCTGCTTTGAGGAGCCAGAGATAACTTTCAGGGGATGAGGCCCTTACACTGAGTCTGGAAGAACCAGTGAGACAAGTATCAGGTGGTTACTTCGTACATATTGTGAAATGTATCTTGGTAACCTCTGTGTATTTTTAGGATGCCCCCTGCCAAGATGTTTTCAATGACATTTTTTGTGGGTTATCTCTTTCCATTAGTCTATAATAATTCAGAAAGACCTCTTCTAGCCAGGTGTTACTAACATTCCTTTATATTTTCTTATCAGAAAGATACAGAAGAATATTTATATAACAAACATTAAACCTGCAGACATGAAACATTAAACATTAAACCTGCCAAGGCTTGAGCTATTGACTCCAAGACCTGACAGAAAGGAGTCTTTTCCTGTCCTCATGCCCCTGCATTTTCTTCTTCCTGGAACCCAGATTCTGTTTTGTTCTGTGACTACATTCTCAGTTCTTCTTCCTGTCTCTGAGTAATCCTTCAGATTCTTACTCTCTGGTCCTCCAAGTCTCTGTCATCTTAATTTTCCTGGGTAATTGCAGGAAAGAGGTTGGAGCTACTGGTGCTTTTCACTCTTCTGTACTCCTAAAAGGGGAAGAACAGGAACCACCTTTTACAGCAAGGTCTTTTACCGAACTGGTGCATTGCACTTCTCTGGATGACAGATGATCGCTTCCCCCTGTTGTGGTTTAGTACCGTAAAGTACACCTGCCCTAAAACCTGGTGGCTCAAACACAGTGTGTGATCACTACATCTTACAAATAATCAATTCCATTGTGCATAGACATTATGCTTTCTATGCTTTCAATTCCCTTTGGAGAGCAATTCATTTGTTTTGTTTGTTCCTTGGAATCAATGATAGGAGAGCTGCTGAACCAAGTGATTTCATTATTGTATTTTTAGATCATTTGGTATTCAAACTTAAATGAATTTGAGTTCATTTATACATTAAGCACAAAACATGCAGATGTGCATACGCACATACAGAGTCATGTAATACCTAACAATGTTTTCAATGATAGACTATGGAAATAATTTTAATCATAATGAAGCTGAAAAGTTCATATCACGTAGTGACATTGTAACCTCAGAAACTCTACTACAACACGTTACTCAAACATTAATGCTGGTGTAAACAAACCTACTCTAATGCCAGTCCTGTAAAAACATAGCACAAAAATTATGTATATAATCCTTGATAATAAGTGACTGGGTTACTGGTTTGTGCTTACACTAAATCTTACTTTTTATTATTATTTTGAAATATAAAAACACAAAATTTTACTCTGAAAGAGTATGTTGTGTTGTACTAACAACAGTCTCATATTTATTGTGTGTCTTGACTGCCTCTAAGGCTATATTGAGTAGTTGATTTACATCACATAGGTGTAGGTTAGTTTGGTACACTTGCTGTTTGCAAAATGATGAAATCACCTAATAATACAGTGCTTAAAATGTATCCTCATCATTGTGTTGAGTAGTTTTATGTTCCAGTATCTTGATACATTTTAACAAACCAGCTTTATCAATTCTCACACTGAATCAGAAATCCTTAATTATCCTAATCGCACAAATTAATACACTAGATCAGTAAGATGTTAAGTAACTGACTCCAGAGCTAATGTGGGATTTAAATAGTTGGGCGTTTGTATACAGTTATGGAGACATAAAGCAGATTGCTAAAGTCCCCATTGGTTCTGAAAGTCTGAAGTTCCAAGTTGTTTTGCTGCTTTACTTTCCTGTAGTTGAGAAGGTGTTGGGAGGTACTATTTTCCTTAATTGCAGGAGGAGCAAGGAAGGGATTTACATGGAGCTTAAAATGCACGCTATCTTCTACGAGTTGTCAAAGTAAAATGTGTCCCCACATTAAAAGTAATTTGATCACACATTTGCACATGGAGGATCTGTGGCTGGCCTGCCAGTGGGAATTTTAGTGGACTTTTATGAGCGATACTTTGAAATTTTTACATGTGAAATTATGTATATGTAAATATTCCTACTACATTTTAGTCAGTCCTGAATATTGGGAACCTTACTTGGCATTTAAATGTTCAATTAAGCTCTTTGTAAAAGTTTTCCAGTTAAAAAGATAGGAAATTTCTAGAGAGGGAGAGAACAGACTTTACACATTAATCTGTGCCTGAGATGAGGCAGCATTCCTTATCTTTGGAACACAGTCCATCCAGGGTATAAATCAACAACTGTGTCTCTTAAGTTTGTTGTAGTTTAGCTCCTTTGGAAAAACATACAGCGGTTTTAATTGCATTAGTTATTTTTCAGTTAACAAGATTGTGTAAGTCTTCCTGACCTAGCATTAAAACCTCTTAAGGTAGGGATCTGCACTGTGATGAAATTGGTTGTTTAATTGTCTATTTCCGGCATCCTATATGGGTACTGGTTCATGCCGTGCCTTTTCAACTTTTGATCAAATTCCCTGCTAATGTGCTTGGGAAAGCAGCAGAAAGTGACCCAAATGCTTAGGCCCCTGCCACTCACATGGGAGATCCAGAAGAAGCTCCTGGCTCCTAGCTTTGTACTGGCTCAGACTCAGCCATAACTACAGAAGCAAGATTGATTGATCTTTCTCTCTCTCTTGCTCTGTTTCACTGTTTCTCACTAATTCTGTCTTTCAAAACAATTTTTTAAAGATTTTGTTTATTTTTATTGGAATGGCAAATAGACAGAGAGGAGGAGAGACAGAGAGGAAGATCTTCCATCTGTTGAGTCACTCCCCAAGCAGCTGTAATGGCTGATGCTGAGCAATCTGAAGCCAGGAGCCTGGAACCTCTTCCTGGTCTCCTGCTCAGGTGCAGGGCCCCAAGGCTTTGAACTATCCTTGACTGTTTTTCCAGGCCGCAAGCAGAGACCTGGATGGGAAGCAAAGCTGCTGGCATATGGACCAACACTCATATGGGATCTCAGTGCATACAAGGCAAGGACTTTAGTCACTAGGCTACCGTGCTGGGCCCTTCAAAACAACAAATCTTTTCTTTTTCGTTTTTTTTTTTTAATTTTTTTTTATTGTTAATAACATTGTATTATGTGATACAGTTTTATAGGTGCTTGGATTTCCCCCACTCCTCCCACAACCCTCCCCCCATGGGGCATAACCACAGTTCAAGTTCAGTTGAGATTCCTTCATTGCAAGCACACACCCAGCATTGAGTCCAGCATCTTATTGTCCTGATAACATTCAACGGCTTCTTGGGGAGGCCTTCCCTGGTCTGAAGGCAAAGCTAACAGAGTAAAATCCCGAACAGTTAAAAGCCCCAACAAAACGCCAGCAACAATATATAGTGTTATGGAATTGATTGACATAGTATTGAGTAAACAATATGTTAAAAATAATGCAAGTTCAATTTTTCGAAACACATGTGTTGAGACAGTATCAATAACAGGATCGAAAAACAAATCTTTTCAAACAAAAAACTTCCAAGACAGTGGTTCTCCAAGTATGGTCCTCAGTGCAACATCATCACTTGGGAACATAGCAGAATTACAAAATTTTGAGGCCCACTCCAGGCTTAACAACAGGTGCATTTTAATAAATTCTCCAGGTGATTCTGGTACAAAATAAGATTTGAGAAAACTGATGTTAGACTTGTCCTAGCCTGTCTTTCCAGGCTTACTTCTTGTACTTTCTCACAAACACCCTACAATATGGAACCTTTTGTATCCTTTTGTGTTTCTATGACTGGGTGGATATATAGTGTGGATATGTGTTTCAAATATGCAATTTTCTTCTCTGGGACTTCATGCTGTCTAACAGCTTTCTCTGTCTCTACCATCCTTAGCAGTCTCTGAAATCCAACTTAAACAACATTTATTAGAGAAAGCCTATTAACATCCTTAAAGGGTCACAAGATATTTCACATCTCCAAAACTTGGTAGTACATTTTATATTTCATTTTGCTTTTTTAAAAAAAACTATCTGAGAGACAGAAAGATACAATGACTGTGACTGGACAGGGGATACGGCAGTGAACAAGTTAAACAACTGTTCTTTTGGATTTTATGGTCAAAGGTAGATTTCCCCCATCTTTTGTCCTGGATCATATGCTCTTGGAGAGGGAACAAATGTTTTCTCCTTCTCAGTATTTCTTAGGTTGTGTTATGTTATGGTCGGCAGTGTCTAAAATAATGCAATTGTTTCTTCTTATCCATGAAGGATTCAGTATAATGCTGTGTTCCCATTGTGGCACTCTTTTCTCAAGAAGTGATGACACATCATAGCAGATACAGAGGAAATGGAGCTCTTCTATGAGTAAAAATCAGATCAAATAAACCAGCAGTTCTCAGTCTCAGCACTGTTAACCTAGGAGACCATATAATTCCTCAGTGAGTGGAGCTGCCTTATTCAATGTAGAGTTTAGTGGCACCCTTAACCACTTGATGCCAGTAGCATCAGCCTCCTGGTTATGACCAAAACAAACAAACAATAAATAAATAAAACAAAAAGCCAGGAATTCTGTATCAAACTAGGGGGTAAAACTTAGTTATAAAAAGAAATCTAGTTTAGAGGAAACTTACTTAAAGTCAGGATATTTGTGAGTGTAGGATTGTGATCGGACTTAGTGAATCCATAGTCCTGGACAAATTGAAGCAGGCCTGAGTGTGCACTTCATTTTAGAGAGGATTTGGGGATTTCATAATTCTGAGCACCCTGCAAGTCCTAAGGCTCAGTATTTTTGTGTTTTGACTATTTCTAAAGTAGCTTCTAGAGAATTAAAATAAATCCCTTGGGATTTGGAAGCAGTAGCAGTGTGAAGTGATAGTGATAAAGTGAGTGTCCTGATCTTTGAATAACACTGTCAGGACCTGATGCCAGCTCATCTCTAACCACTTGTAAGAACTTGGCCAAATCCCCAGCTCTTCTTGGTTCTCTCTTCATTTGTGAAATGGATGACTTTATAGAATTCATTTCTCAAAATTAATTGCAAATACTATGTAATATAATACAAATTATAGATATTGGCATGTAATTCAGAATGGAGTAGAGACTGTAAGATTCACAATATCAATTTGACTTTCTGTGTTCATGATTCTTAGCAGTCATAAATTACCTCATTTTTTCAATAATTACTCATATTTTTAGATTTTTTAATGAAAAAAATAGCAACAATGACAGAAACAATAGTTTTATTATGAACTGCCCTTTCAGTGCCTGTAAAATATTAACAGGCAAAATTGCTAAGGAAATTTGCAAGTTCTTTGGCGGTCAGACAAAGGACACTGGTTGAGTTAATAATATTAATCAGTCAAGTTATTATTATGCCAAGAAAGAGTTTCAAACTGAAGATTATGTAGAGACAATATTTAAGTAAAGCATATACACAGCTAGGATAGTTTTTGAGTCATAGCCTTACTACCACCATTTGCTAACTTAATATAAATTAAAATAAAATAATACTTTTCTGATTTAAATATTTTTAAGGTTTATTTTTATTTGAAATACAGAGAGGAGAAACAGGTCTTCCATCTGCTGGCTAACACTGCAAATGGCTGCCGTTGCTGTAGCTGAGCTGATCTGAAGCCAGGAGGCAGGAGCTTCTTCCATGTCTCCTATATGGATGCATCTGCTACTTTCCCAGGCTGTAAGGGAGAGCTGGATTGGAAGTGAAGCATCCAGGACTCAAACAGGCACTCATTTGGAATTCCAGCACTATAAGCCAAGGCTTAACCTACCATGTCACAGTGCCAGCCCCATCTTCTTTTACATATTCTGATTTTAAAGGACATAAGTGTACTGCATTCAGCTCACCATATTAATATTTTAGAGCTGTCATAATAAAGTTATGCTTGGCCTGGGTTAACAGATATGTGTTATTTGACAGTTCTAGAACTAGGAGATTGAAACCAAGGTGTCAGCATAGAAATCCTTCCTCAGAATACTTCAGGGAAAGAATTCTTTGTTACCTTTTCCTGAGTTGCTGATTTGATGACAGTATTTGGTGTTTGGATATAGATGCCTAATCCCGGTTCTCTGTCTTCATATAGCCGTGTTTCCTCTGTGCACTTGTGTACCTGTTTCTGGAGACCTTATTTTAATTTGATTATTTTCTGTAAAATGTTTCTGTATAGATTTCCTTCCAAATCTTTGGAAGAGTGGGATGACAGTTCAACCTATAATGCCAGCTTAAGCAACAGGGAATGTATGGGAGAGATATGAGGTGGGTTATTTAATTGAAGAAAGGGCTGAAGGATAAGATGTGAAAGGTAAAAACATCTCTCCCAAAGAGTGAAGGAGTGAGAGTTGAACTCCAGTAGTCCAGGGGCTAGTGCTGGAGTCAAGGGACTTTCACTGACCTCCTGCCCTTTATTATCAGGTGTTCAGAGTCCCAGGAGAGGATCTGATGGAGTCCTGCCTTGGGCAGAGAGTCAGAATCCTGTCATTTACTTTTCCATTAATTCTGTGGCAACAGAGAAGACATTATTTCCAAAGGAGTTGGGATGCTATACTAAGGGAAATGAGACAAGATTAAAATTGGTTTAAAAAAAATCTACCCTTTAAGTAGAAAATGAGGAAAGGATCAGATTTCTTTTTTTAAAAAAAAAAATGTACAGGGACTCTCTGGTTTAAGCTAAAAATAGCATTTCAAAATTCATTTAGCGCATTTATTTTACTGGTCATCACAATATACTGACAATACCAGTCTTTTGCCCTTGTGCTTGAGGAGCTGACTGGGAGCTAGGGCTTATTGCTGCCGTCCAGCATCACAGGGGACTCTCCTACCACATAACCCGAGCCAAGGAAAAGATCCAAATGCAGAATTCAAAGTGTGGTCTTTTCTGGGTGCTACCTATTACTTTTGTGCCATCAAAATTGAAAATGACCTAAGTGGAATCATCAAAAGTCAGGACCATTTTCTGACTTTTCATCCACTTCAAATTCACCATTCATTGTGTTAATAAACCTCTCATGCTGATTGGTATTCTGAGAAGTTTGCCAATGTGATGTAATTTTCTTATAAACCAAGAAGAGAAAATATCAGCTGATCGTGATTCTTTCCATTACTGAACCATCTTCAGCAGCACTTTGCCACCATGTCAGTTTTGTAGACGGAGAAAGTGAATTCCTGAGCAAGTGCTCTCCCACCCGCTTCGTCTGTTGTTTCTTGCGCTCTGACCCAGGTCAGGACAATTTACCCTCTAAAAGAAAATGAGTAAAGGAAGACTCAACAGTCACACCAAGCTTACTGGCACAGTGTGATTGGATGTTCCTTTATGCTTTGGGAGAAGCATATCCTCCTCCCAGCTTCTGAGGTACCCACTTCTTAAATTCCACCACTGGGTTCTCCTTCTCATTTTACTCCCTTTGCCAACCCAGCCCATCTTCTCTTTAAAGAGTATAACCGTTGTAGGCCTGGTGCAATAGCCTAGTGGTTAAAGTCTTTACTTTGCATGGACCAGAATCCCTTATGGGTGCTGTTTCATATCCTGGTGGCCTTGGTTCCAATCAGACTCCTTACTTGTAGCCTGGACAAGCAGTCAAGGACAGCCCAAAGTCTTGGGACCCTGCATCTGCATGGGAGACCTGGAAAAGGCTCCAGACTCAGATCAGCTAATCTCTGACTGTTTCTGCTGCTTGGGGAGTTAGTTAATCAGCAGAGGGAAGATCTTCCTCTCTGTCTCTCCTCCTCAATGTATATCTGACTTTCCAATAAAAATAAATAAATCTTTAACAAAAAGAGTATAACTGCTGTTATATTGCTTATGACTTGAATTAGGAAAAGAGATAGGAAAATTAACAAAGTGAATAAAATGAGGGCTATGAGGGAATGACTTATCATTTAGTATAAAATCTTAAAGAACAGACTTCGCCCTAAGGCTTTTCCCGAAGATAAATAGCTCACAGACCTTCTTTCCATGCCATGCCTGGGAGTGGAAGAATGATCCCCAAAGCTAGAAAAATCTGCAGTAGGGAGTTAGGAGGAAAGCTGGTGCTGCAGGCAGAGTGTGAACTCAGGAAGGGGTAACTAGTGATGGCCATGAAAGAGATCGGTACCTGGTGAGGGGGATCAGAGCCTGGTAAATGAGGACGGGGTGTAGACATGGAATGATGGAACAAGAAATACTTAAAATTTTACTTTCTTGACATTAGAGACAAAACTAACTAGTCTGTGCTAGATGTGTACATGTCAATTCTGTTCATGACTATGGACACACAGACACAAAAATCCCATGGCTCCACTTAACTTAAGGAGGTCGGAAAATACATAAGCCTGGAGTGAGGAAACGGGAAGTGTTTGGCAAACAACAATAATAATTCTTGCTGGTCAAAATGCAGTCTCCAGGGCACTCCTCACAGGACACTCCTCAGGACACCCTTGAAATGTCAGATGCAGAAAGAAGCGAAATTTCTGGATCACAGTTAAGGAACATGGGCCTGGAGTAGGGATCCAGAAGGGAGCAGGTCTGAGACAAAATTGTTGGATCTCAGGTATAGGCACATGCTTGAGTGATATCCAGCAGTAAGGAAGGAAATACAGAGATTGGGCATGGAGGCCCAAAAGCAGGATAGAAGCTGCTGGACACCCTTTGGTGTGTTGAGCTCTGAGAGGTGAAGAGGGATGTGGGATTCACTGACTTTAGGCAGTGATTTTCAGCATGCTCCAAAGTATATGTTTGTATTAACAGATACTCATTAGCCAGTATAACAAATTATTGTGTAATTGCTTTTTTTCTTTCCTCTGTTCTTTTTCTCTTCCTTTCCTTTCGCTGCTTCATGATCTCCCTTTTTATTTGTCATTATTCTGCATTTCCTTCTTCATGTATATTCTGTTCTTTCCCCTCTGCTGCTTCTTTATTTTTCCTCTCTCTTACTCCCTCTCTCACACCTGCTTTCTCCCTTCTCTCTCCCTTCCCTTCCTGCTTGCCACGGCCCCACCTGCTCTCTTCTCTCTCCAGGTATTATGCCATCTGCTGCCAGCCTTTGGTCTATAGGAACAAGATGACCCCTCTGCGCATTGCGTTGATGTTGGGAGGCTGCTGGGTCATCCCCATGTTTATCTCTTTTCTCCCTATTATGCAAGGCTGGAATAACATTGGCATAATTGATTTGGTGAGTATCCAGGCAGACACTACTTGTTTGTTGTGTGATCCACATCGCTTGGTTCTAAGTAAACAGACAGTATTAACTTGGGAAGGTATGTTCAGAAGTAGCTCAGCAGTGGTCTGAGTGACAGTGTTTAATGCCTACTGACAGGGAGCTTTCCCTTCACTGCTGTCTTCACAGACAGACTTGGGGCATTCATGTCCACCTCTGCATTGTCCAGTTATACCATGGGTCCTTCTAAGTTGCTTTCCTCTTCTTCTACCACCCCTAGGTGATATCTGATCCCTCCAGCCTGTTTACAGTAAGAACCCTATTAGTCAGGTTTAGTCGGAATCCTTCTTTACCCTGACATTTCCTCGTAATAATTTATTTCCCATCCACTCTCTATGCTCCTTGGCCATAAATTCCCACATGCCTGTGCAATGTTTAGAACTGAGCCCAATCTTTCTCCAACACTGCAGAGCTCCATACAGTGATTTCATTAACTAATTGTGAGTTTTAAATAAAATCTGCCTTACTGCTTTGACAAATGTCATGAATTTTTTTTTCTGTAACATTATTGTATACTGCATAGCATGCTGTATGCTTTACATATGATCTTGATGGCATCCTTTTTGAAATTCTATAATTATTTCTTGTTCCCTGTGAGAAAAGCCAGCCTCCTAATTTTAAATAGCTTAACCAGTGACACAGAGCTAGCAAGGCTGGCATTCAAAGGTTAGCAGTAATATGCTTGTGGCCTGGAATGTGTCATGTAACCCAAGAGATCTTCATTCTGTTTCTCTCTGAGAGTCTGTAAAGTCTGCATTGACCCAGAAAAAGTATGAATGGAGGTTTCCAGATGTGATGGAATTCCTGGGCCAGGAGTTAGGAGAACCAGTTCCTGAGGCCAGCACCGTCTACCGCATTTTTAAAAGGATGCAATAGCAAGTTCCATTAGTCCTCAGGGAGGAGTGTCTCCCATGGATGTGGGAGGGTTTACCAACTCCAATGTATTGACTTTCCTGAAAAAGAACAAGTAGAATGTATGTATATGTGTGTGCACTCACAAAATAGAGAGACATTTTTATAAGGTTTTTATATGGATTTATAAGGAGGTTGACAGTTCTCAAGATCTGCCATCTGCAAGATGGATGCCAATGCTTTGAATAAACTAGGAAAACATCAGTGTCCCAAATTCTGGCAGAAAAGTAACAAAAATTTTCTCTTCTACTCAGCCTTCTTTTTCTATTCAAGCCTTTGATGGACTGGATGAGAAGAGTATTCAAAATATAGTATTGTGAAGGGTAATAAGCTTTACTTTGATTAAATGTTAATTTCATAAAAAAATATCATCACTGACATACCCATAATAATTTTCAGTCAAATGACTGATTACCCTTTGGCCCTAGTCTAGTTGACATATAATTGTCTCATCCTTGCCTAGACAATCTTCAACAGTCCTCTAGCTCTTATGAACCAATGTTATGAAATAGCATATATATATATGTATATATATAATCATGTATATATATAATCATGTATATATATATATACATATATGTATATATATAAAATCTGGATCCCTTATTTTCACAGAAAGTTGTCAGGTAGTCACTTCAAAATTAGTCTCAGGATCCTTTTACATGCATCTGGAGATTGGGGAGGAGAGATTGAGAATGAGCTCTGGACCAATAGAAGCAGAAGGAGAGAGCACTATCCTGGCCTCTCTCTACCACTTCCTCACCCTTAGTCCTCCCGCTTCCCTTGTGAAGCAAAGGAGACATTCAAACTTGGCTGGATAAAAATTTGTTTGTGATATGTCAGAACAAGAATTCCATGGACTTGTAAAAGAATGCTGCAGATAGAAGAGTGAAGTAGAAGGGAACTTATACATGGAGATTCTGTGGATATTGATGCATATCCCACATTCAGACTATTAGTTTGATTATTTTTAGTGGAAGTCAAGTCATAATCATTGGCCATTATTATTTGTTTACATTGTTATTGTTCATAGTCCACAGTTCTTACTGTTGAATGCTTACGTAAAATGCAGTATGCCTACAATGTATCAACCCCATGTCAGTTTATATCCCTATGAACAGCACTTAGGCTTCGTCACAACTCTGTGAAGTCGGTCCTGTTCTTGTCCTCACTTTATAAATCAGTGGGGTTATGAGGTGATATCATTGGCAGGAAGCAATGGTGAATCAATCTGAGCCCAGATTTTCTCTACCCTGGAGTTTTGCTTTTAATTTTTGTACTAAACTTACTCTTTAAAGGAGGGGGTCTTCTTTATTTTAATGCATTGGGAACTTTCTATGAGGACTCGGCATTCTTATCTTCTGATGTAGAATTCCCAAGGGAGATAACCTAGAAATTTTAGTTTACTAAACTAACAAGATAGAAGCATCCTCCGTGTGCTTCACCTTGATTAGGTGGCTCATTATTTTAAACAGTGAAAGAACCAATGAAAATATAGAATGCATGAGAAGGTAGAGCATTGCTTTAATTGAATTCAACTAGGAATATACTCATCAACTCATATATGAGATGTTTTATGTACAACATGTATGCCTCCAAATGGTAGAAATTCCTAAAAATATTGATACTTAAGGCTAAGGAAATTACAAAAAATTGAGCAAAGTGATGAATTCACAAATGATAGAATCATGAAAACTGAAAATCCACTCTGTAGTCTGTACATACATACATTGTATGTATGTAAACCTGCACATTATACAATTAGAGACGGTGTCCAGGACTGGAACCCAAGAAAGTTCTTTCCTTGTGGACTCATGTGTGTTCTTAAAGCTGAACTTGCTGGAAATGCTCTCCTTCATCCCACATTTAACAGAGCAGAAGCCACACCAAAAAATTTCAGTTATTAATATAATGTTTAAGAAACCCCTATAAATTTTGAATTCAAATGTTTTATAATAGTGTACATACTATTTTTTAACTGTGTCCCTAGCATTAGATTCTAGTTAATGATATTTTAATCACCATTGTCATTTTTATAAAGAATATATTAAACTGTTCAATTTTTTAAATAAAAGATATGTTTAATTTATTCGAAAGGTAGAGTGAGCTAGAAAGAAGAGACAGAGATCATCCTCCTGCTAGTTCATGCCTAAAATGGCAACTGCAGTCAAATATTTGAACCATGATCTGCTGCCTTCTCAGGTACATTAACAGGCAGCTGGAGTGGACATGGAACAGCTGGAACTCAAAATTGGAGCTCCAAGTGGGATGCCAGAGTCACAAGTGTGGGTTAACCTGTGCTAGTTCTTCGCATGTTTTAATTCCGTCAAATCAACATGGTATCGCTATGTTTAATATTCATTTTGTGAAGGAAATCTTACTGTTTCAAAATCAAAACTCACAGTAGCTGACCTATTCATTCATTTCCTTATTCCAAAGACATATTAATTGAATACCCATTAATGTTCTGTAGGTACATTGAGAAATCAAGGTTGTAAGAAATTCTAAGTCTTACTATATTTAAAACCAAGTGAAAACTATGTTCCAAGAGCTACTCCAAGTGTTTGAAATGTATTATTAAGCCGAGACAACAGTGACCCATATCCTTAAACAAGTTCTATTTTAGGAGACAAAGGCAGAGGATATGATGTGATAAAAATGAGAAGATATTTCGGATATTAGGAATATAATAAATAGTGTGACAAAAATAATATGATGTCCTTGAAGATTCTATATGAAATAGAGTATTAAAGTAGACTTTAATGAAAATAAGACATTTGAGGAAAGGCTTTTAGAAGATGAGGAGTGAGGCTTGTAGATACTTTGGAGAAGAATATACCAGATAGAAGGAATACTTAGTGCCAGGATCCTAAAGCAGGATATGCTTACAGGTCAAGGGGAGTAGTGTATCCTTTGCAGAATAAATGGAGAAGCCAAAAAGTAGGAGAAGAACTAAGAAAAATTAAGGAGAAAGATGAGGACATTGTTGGTTTTGTTTTGTTTTACTTTAAGTGATAAGGAGAGATTGCAGGATATTGAGTAAATGGGTGATAGGACATATATTTTGAAAATATCTTTGTACTCTCTTTTATTAATAAAAGGGAGATAATAAGGGAGTCTTTTGAAGTAGACTGAGGGCTAAGATACAGTGGTGCTCCAATCTCAATGATAGCATTGGAGACAGTGGTTGAAAATCTGGATGCATTTTAAAGAATCAATCAGTAGGATTTACTGAAGTCTTAAAAGAGGAGCATGATAGAAAAAAATTAAAAGAAAAATAAGAAAAGCAGAAGGGAGAGTAAAGTTCTTAAAACTGTATATATGAAATGCATGAAATTTATTCCTTTTTATAAATAATTTTGTAATCACTGAAGATTTTGGCTAGGACATCTCAAAAGTTGGAAAGAATTTTCATCAGTTTGTGTGGAGAATTCTGTGTGGAATAGGACTTACAGTATGGGAAGAACCAAATGATTAATTTGGGCAATGCAAATTTGAGTTACCTACTAGATAAGCAAGTGGGGATGTCAAATAAGTAGTTTGTGGTCAAATTATAACGGGTGATCCTCCTGCAAATAAGTAAAACATAGGATATTCTCAGAGGTTAGTTGCCGTTAGAAGTTGTATGGCTAAATGAGATGCCCTGAAGAATAAAGGTAGATGGAGTGGAGAAGAGGTGTAAGAATTGAAGAGCCCTTAATACAGGGTTGGAAGGAAGGGCTGGCTAGCATAGGCAGAATATGGCTTTGGAGGCAACATATTATAAAGAAGGAAGGAATTATGCTCTTGGTATGATTGGAATGATCATATCCATGACAATTAAAATTGAATAAAATGTATAAATAAAACAAAAATATGAAAATAAAGTAAAATTCTGTTAGATATTAGAACATAACCAGGATAGTAACCATGATTCTAAGCACAAAAAGAAGTTTTTTTTTTTTTTTTTGAAGTATTCCTTGACTCATGGATAGAGCAATTGAATACAAAACAAATCTTGGACTTGTAACTGTCTCTCTGAACTAGAATAGTTTGGAGTTTGAAAATATAAATATACTTGGGACTTGAGCTACTAAGTCTGAACCTAAAATACAGCATGCAGGTCTTCTTGACTTCCCATATGGATGCAGTAGCCCAAGGACTTGGATTATCCTCTGCATCTTTCCCAGGCCATAACCAGAGAGTTGGGTTGGAGGTAGAGCAGCTGGGACTCAAACCAGCAACCATATTGGGATGCCAGTGCTGCAGATGGAGGATTAGACTGCTCTGCCATCATGTTAGCTCTGGAATTATAGTTTTAAATATTGAAACATTTCAACTTAGAATTCAATATCTAGTGAATGTATTCTTCAGAAATTAAAGCAATCTAAATATTCGAGAGTGAAGGTAAACTAAGATACTTTTATCCAAATAAAAACTAATGGAAATTTGCTGCTGCGGAAATACTACTTTATGCAGGATTTTCAGGCAGAAAAAAAAAAACAAACACAGATGGAAACACCACACAGCAGTTAAGGGTGGTACAAAGACCTGGAATTGATCAATACATGGGCAATGTAACAAAATACTGACTGTTCCAACAATATGTTACATTTGGTGGGTTTTACAATATGTGTAGATTTAGAATATATGAAAACAATATCATAAAAAGCTCAAATGTGGTAGTTAAATGAGGATTAGGTATTTAAGATATTTGCACTGCCAACAAAATAATGACTAACTATATAACAGTCTGAAACAACTTCTGGCATCTAAAATAAATGTTTAACCAATAGAACCCAACGTGGTAGCCTAGTGACTAAAGTCCTCACCTTACATGTGCTAGAATCTCTTGTGGGCACAGATTTTTGTTCCAGCTGCTCCAATTCCCATCCAGCTCCCTGCTTGTGGCCTAGAAAAACAGTCAAGGACAGCACAAAGCCTTGAGATCCTGCATTCATATGGGAGACCTGGAAGAGGCTCCAGGCTCCTGTCTCCAAACTGGCTCAGCTCTGGTCATTGTGGCCACTTGGTGAATGAACCAGTGGGTGGAAGATCTTTCTTTCTCTCCTTCTCTCTGTAGATCTGCCTTTCCAATGAAAATAAATGCATCTTTTTAATAAAAATGTATAACCAATAAGCTAATGGAGGAAGAAATAGTATTATAAAAATTGATTCTAAAAAAAAGCAATAAGAGGAAAAACAGAATCAAAAAAGTTAGAAAATAGTAACATAGTAAATGTAAATTTATGTCAATCTGTTGTAGTCTAGTAAAATATTAAATGACATAATCCTCCATAGACAAGATGCTAAAAGACAGAGATTGTCAGATTGAATCAAAACAAAATGCAAATATACACTACTTGTAAGAGAGGCCCACTAAATACAAAATAACTTAAAGTTTTAAAACCATGGGAAAAAGAGATGTCTGTACTAATAATCAAAGGAAAGCTGGTGAAGTTCTCCTATTGTAAATGATAAAAGAAAATTTAAGGCAAAGTATTATTTCCCAAGATGGTTTTTTAAAAAAAATATATTTATTTGAAAACTAAATAGAAAGAGCCAGAAAGAGAGGGGGAGACACAGACACTAAGAGAAAGATCTTCCATTCCCTAGTCTATTTCCCAGATGGCTGTCATCATGCTATGGCTGGGTCCAGCCACAGTCAGGACCTGACCTGGCACTTGGATATGCATGGATATGCATTACTGCGGGCAGTTGAACCCACTGCACCACAACACTGGAGAAACACCTAAACACTGACAGTACCAATTGTTGGTGAGGATATGGAGTAGCTAATTCTCCTACCCTGGTGGTGGGAATGAACCATTTGACTCTATCTGCTAAGTTGAATGGCACAGCAATTTAAATAATTTTTAGTAATAGATTTTAACAGTAGATTTGGTAATGAACTTGTATATTATATTCATAAGTTTCATTCAAAATATCAAAACTGACTTACACATCTACCGGTGATAGAATGAATGATAATTGTGGTTTATTCCTATAGTTTCACTAAAATGAAAAAAAAATTACTGGTACATGCAATAATATGAGCAATAGAATATGAAATTAAAGAGTATTCAAATAGTATATGCTTTTTATTCTGATATGAAGTTGAAAACAAATTATTCTGTAGTGATACTGATTAGTGGCTACTTTGGGCATAATGATTAGCAGGGTCATTCGGGAGGCTGTTGAATGCTGATAATATTCTATAATTTGAACAGTGATTACACACATGTATCTAATTTGTGATAATTCATCCATTTGCATATACGTTTAATATTTATGAACTTTATACATATTTCACTTCAATAAAATGTTCTTCCAAAAGGAAGGAAGATAGGTAGATGGCTCAGGTATGTCAGTGGAGCAGATAGATGATTCAAAATGAGAACTGAACTTGGCAATGATGAAGCCATTGATATCTTGACCAAAGCAGTTTCAATGGAGTGATTTGGGATGAACACCTTACTGGAATGAGTTCAGGAGATACTGAGAGAAGTGTAAGTTGAGAAAGTGAGTATTGCCCACATGCTGGTAATGCCCAACTTTCATTAGGTTGCAGGATCCCTCATGATTTTGTCCTATTTAATTTTATTCTGTTCACTGTGATTCTAAAATATTTATCTTTTCTGTTTTTCAAGCCCCGAGTCCCTTCTTGGCTTCTACTCTATAGTTAATACTTTGAATGTATTATCTACATGAAAAAAATCCTTCATCAGGGTTTTCAATATGAAAAGAAATAAGTCTAGGAAAACACCCCATAGCATCTGCCAGCCAACAAGGTTTAGGTCAAAGTAAAATCATGCTTCTCAAATGTTAATAAGTTTCAGCACTATTCCAAAAAATCTTGGTTAAAAGTGTGAATATCTGAGCCTCACTATGCAGAGATTTAGATCCAGTAGATCTGGTGGGGAGGGGAAGCAAGGAATCTGCAAATCCACATGTAAAAGCTGTGGAAGCTTCTGATGTGATTTGAACAACAGACACCCTGTTTGAGACCCTGGAGTGTTATGTTCATCCCAGAGCATATGAAACCTTGTCATACAATGCAACATAATTAATAAAATAAAAAGAAGACTAGAGGGGTAGTGTTTGGATGGACCAGTGAATAATGCTCCTGTCCTTATTTTGTTTCTGTTCTTCCCTGGGGCCTTCAGCACTTCTTGTACAGACAAGTTCTCTGAGCCCTGGAATATAATCAAGTTATTTTTCTGCCATTGAGGTTCTTTTTTTTTTTTTCTAATATTGAAATGTATTAGACATACTGGCACCCATCAGTTTTCATGAGAAGAAAGATGATTCCAACCATAATAGCAATAAGTGTTAAGCTAGTATTGGATAGCAAAGCTATATGTTTAAAAGATCTCTAAAACACGTGGCCCTGTACTTTTCTTTTTTTTTATTATTATTTTTTTTTATTGTTGCTTACATTATATTATGTAGTACAGTTTTATAGGCGCTGGGGATCCCCCCCACCCCTCCCATACCCCTCCCCCCATGGTGGATTCCTCCACCTTGTTGCATAACCATAGTTCAAGTTCAGTTGAGATTCATTGCTTGCAAACACATGCCTAGCATAAAGTTCAGCGTCTTATTGTCCAGATAAGTTCAGTGGCCTCTTGGGGAGACCTTCTATGGTCTGAAGATAGGTCTAACAGAGTAAAGATCCAGTCAGTTAAAAGCCCCAACAAGGCCTCAGTATCATTATACAACATTATGGAATTAATTGACATAGTATTGGGTAAACTATATGTTAAAAATAATGAGGTTCTGTATGTGTGTTTAAAAACAAACCTTAAAAAAAATCAAAGCTTTGCTGATAAATCATATTTCTCTTCCCTTTTTATTTTATTCTTCCTTCTCTTTTTCCCTCTCCCATCCCTTCTATCTTCCAATCCCCCTTTGTCTTATTCTTGTTAATTCTTTTATTTTCTTATATTTTTCTCATTTTTATTCTGCTGCATGTTCACTTTTTCCTTCCCTTTGTCTCTTCCTTCCTCATTTCCTTTCTCTCTCCAACTCTTAGATAGAAAAAAGAAAATTCAGCCAGAATTCTAACTCTACATATTGTGTCTTCATGGTCAACAAGCCCTATGCTATCACCTGCTCTGTGGTGGCCTTCTACATCCCATTTCTGCTCATGGTGCTGGCCTATTATCGCATCTATGTCACAGCTAAGGAGCATGCCCACCAGATCCAGATGTTAGAACGAGCAGGAGCTCCTGCAGAGAGCAGGCCTCAGCCAGCAGACCAGCATAGCACTCATCGCATGAGGACAGAGACCAAAGCAGCCAAGACTCTCTGCATCATCATGGGCTGTTTTTGCTTCTGCTGGGCTCCATTCTTTGTCACCAACATTGTGGATCCTTTTGTAGACTACACTGTCCCGGAGAAGGTATGGACCGCCTTCCTCTGGCTTGGCTATATTAATTCCGGATTGAACCCCTTTCTCTACGCCTTCTTGAATAAGTCTTTTAGACGTGCCTTCCTCATTATCCTTTGCTGTGATGATGAACGCTATCGAAGACCTTCCATTCTGGGCCAGACAGTGCCCTGTTCAACCACAACTATTAATGGATCAACACATGTCCTGAGGTGAGTACTTAAAAAGTTTTTCAATTTGGTTGATTCACATTATTCATAAGAGATAAAACTCAGGTTTCCAGAAATGCTATTTTACTCCTGAGAACCTGTAGAATGTTTGGAAAGATTTTCAAGAGTCTGCCATTCCTCATGGAATAAACTGACCCACATTCAGATTCAGTCTCCCGAGTTCTGTGATCTTGATTTTGATTAAATCATTTAACCATTCTGAACTTTAAATTCCATTTTTCACAATAAGATCATAATCAATGATACCTACATCACAGGATTTTTGTGAGACCCAAATTAGCTAATGTATATAGATCATATAGCATAAAGTCTGAAATCTAGTAAGCATTTAGTAAATGTTATCTACTAGTATTTAAAAGTAGTATTTTTAGAGTAATGATTATCAGCTTTAGAATCCACTAGATTTTATCTTGATTCTTAGTATTGCTACTAACTACCTGCACAATCTTGCTGAATTTACTTTTCATCAACTGTAAAACTTGATACATTCATAAGGTTTCCTGATAACTGGAGGTAATAAATTTATTGGGCTTAATGCATGGGTAATTATTCATAAAACTAATAATTTCATAAATATTGGTCAAACTAATAATAGCACACTGCTTGATAACTTAAAATCACCATAAAAAGGACATGATAAACTAAACTAAATAGAATAATAAATATACAATAGAATACTCTGTAATAAATGATACAATGGAAATATGGGCAATCTAGATTGAGAAATTAATAGAAATGAAGCTGATATGATTAAAGAGAATCAGAGAATTTGCACCATGGGGGAGAAATGAGAAATGATTCCAGGCAGATGCACAACCATGAATGAAGAAACAGAATAACAAAGATTGAAATAATTTACTTGTTTTTTAAAGCTGATGGAGGTGGGAATGACTTTGGAGTTAAATATTCATGGTCTAATGGGTTTGTGTTTATCCAAATCCTAAAATCTTTCGGGCTGTCCTGGGCTAGAATTGTTCAGCTGTGAAAAGCTATGTGTGATAAATATGTTCATCCTGTAGTAAAGACAAACTGTTATTGACATTGTTTTCTTTCCCACTGAGGCACATGGAGATTTCTAAAGAATAGTTACTCCTTGGAGACAAGCAGTTAATTTTTCTGATGATGACAGTATTCAGCTGTTCTGGCAGCTGAAAATTTGAAAGTTTTCATTTGCATGTGTGAAGAGAAAATAGGAATTGCTATGAAATATAAACATTATGCTTCAGAGGCTGCTCAGAAGCATGAATTCAATTTTCTGCTACCAATGTGGCAGACTTGTAGCTAGAGTTTAGCATGATGCTGAGTTTCAGCTGGTGCAGGACCTCAGAGGATACTCCTAGAGGCTGGCATCCTCTTTTAATTGATATATCTTAGCATCAAAGAAGTAACTCAGCTATGAAGTGTGTCTACACGAACTACCTGGATGGGTCCCAGATCCTTTTGACCTGTTTAAGCCAGCAGTTACCTAAGTGCAGGCTGTCAACAATGTACCAAGAGAGTATGTTCCAGTCATTCACTTGCTAACTCAGTAGTTGGAAAGTTAGTGACTTTTTCCTTCAGAAGTTGTCATAGAAAGTATTTTGTGGTTTCTAGGGCAGCCTAGGCAATTTTATTTTATTAATGTTGTACCATTTTTTCCCTACTGTATTTGATAATCTGCTATAAGGCTTTAGAAATGGTTTATGGGTGTTCCTGCCATACTTTGTTCCTTACGTTTCTTCATGAGTTCATGAACCTTGCAGGAAGTTGCTCGTAAGACATCTTCCAAGAACAGCCTGAGCAGAAAGCAGATGATTATTTGGAATCCAAATCCACTAGAGGATGAGTTTTACAAGGATAGTGATTTTGCTCATTTGCTCACTGTTATACCAAAGCCCAACACTTTCACCTGATGGCCAGTGGAAACTTAAACTGATGAATAGAATTGATAAGTCATTTGTACTTACATTGATTGCTTTAACTTGTGATGATTGTCACAATGTGTTTACAAACCTTTATAAAAACATGCAAAGCATGGCTTTTTCTCCCGCTATTTCATACAAATGGGATCGTTTTATATGTACTTTTGTATATCCTGTTTTTTTATCCTTTAATACATTTTGGATATCATTCCACTGCAGTTACATAGATCTTACTTTTTTTAGTGATTTCATAAATATTTGTACCTAAAACAAGCATTCAGCTTTATTTAACTATTTCTTGATAGTGAGCATATAGCCATTTCTGATGTTTTGCCACTATTAAATTGCATTGTTTTTCATGTCCTCATACACACTTTTTGGTATATATATCAGCATTTCTCTCAGAAAGTTATCAAAAGTGAAATTGCATTATTGAAAAGAAAGAGCCATTAAAAATGTTATGTTTACCACAAAATTGACCTCCGACTAGACTGCAACAACTCTGCTTCTCATCAGTGGTGTTTGGGAATTCTTTCCTCCTTCCCCTCACCAACACTGAGTATTATCAATCTTTTATTGTATCACTTAGAATGGTATGAATTAATTTGCAATTCTCAGATGATTTGTTAAGTTAACCTCTTAGACTAGTTATTGATATTGTTTGTCCTTCTCTGAACTACATCTTCATTTGTTTGACCCTGCTTGTGCCAACTTTAATATTTTTCTCACTCATTTTTGGGTTCCTCTATTCTGGATATTAATGCTTTGTTATATAGTTTGATAATACAGTTTCTTATATTCTGCTTGCTTTTCAAAAGTTTTATTAATTTTTGTTTTAGAAATGTTTAATCTTTGAAAGCAATATATTTCACTGCCCTCCTTACATAATTGGCCCTGATTACTTCTCAAGTTGAGATTTCTTCCCATATTCATTTTTCTAAACACAATGCTCTCCTGGCTTTTCTGTTAACTCCCTAGCAACTCTTTCCTCATCTCTTGTATGCTTCTTTCTATGTGTGACTTCCAAGTATCGGGGTTCTTTAGGGACTAGGTTTTGGTACTCAAACTATAGCCTCATTTTATGTGATTTTAACCATCCCTAACTTTAATTACTATGTTCATGTTGTTAACTGCTCCCTCCCTTTAAAAAAAGATTTTTAATTTTTATTGGAAAGTCAGATTTACAAAGAGAAGGACAAACAGAAAGATCTCCCATCTGCTGGTTAATGCCTCCAAGTGGCCACAACGGCTGAAACCAAGATCTGAAGCCAGGAGCCAGGAACTTCTTCCAGGTCTCCCACATGGGTACAGGATGCCTGGGCCATCCTCTACTGCTTTCCCAAGACACAGGCAGGGAGCTGGATGGAAAATGGAGCAACAAACTGGTGCCCATATGGGATCCTGGTGCATGCAAGGCGAGGACTTCAACTACTAGGTCACCGTGCCAGACCCTGTTAACCCTCTTTGATTATTATCTCCAGGTCATAGCTCTCTGTAAGCCCCAGAGCACAGGATCCAGTTTGCTGCCTTGACAGCCATATTTTGGGAATTTCAATGTGATCAAAACAGAATTCTTAGTTCTACACTTCTCCCTGCCCATACATCTCCATAACATGAATGTTCTTTGCCAAGTTACCATATCCACACATTTTACTGTGGTTCTAAGAGTAATTTATAAATAAATAAATAAATAAATAAATAAATAAAATCATTGTTACATCAGAGAGCCAACTTAAAAATTTTAAAAAGAAGAATCCATCAAAAAAAGATGATCAAGGATCACTTGCATTAGAATCAGTAGCAACTGAATAAAAACATGGATTTCTGGGCCATTTTCATTGAATCAGGGCCAAACTGTTAAACTGATATTTTTACCAAGGTGAATGTCATGCTTATTTTACTTAAGAACCAAAGTCCTAGCTTTTTATGGATCAGAATCACCCAATATATTCTGGCATTCATTTTTCCAGGGCTTCACATAAAGTGAATAAAAATTCTTAACTTCTTACAATAACTCTTAAAGGGGAGTAGTTTATCTGATAGTAATTGGTGTGACATAGTGGAAAATTCTTTGAGGAAATATGCATCAGCTTGTTTAGTAAGCCGTGTGACTCTTCTCACTGGGGAGACATAGTATGGCCACATAATATTGTGACCACGGGAAGTTGATAATAGGGTTAGGAACAAACTGCATTGACTTGATCCTGAGGTTCTCTGTCCATTGAATAAATACCAAGGATTTTGCCAGTCTTGTGCATTGCTTTGTCCTCAGAACCTAATAGATTGTCAGGAACACTGTAGGAGTAGCCTTGGGGATGAAAGAATATTCCTGCACCTTCTCCAGAGGCCCACCCTGTTCTTAACTGTCTAAGTGATTGTTGGCTCTTACAGTCCAGCAAAGAGTACAGATGGGGCATGCTGACTCTAACCTTTTAACAGAATTCTCTGTGTCATCTGCTAAGGTTTCTGGATTTGGCTTCTTCTGTAAACAACCCATACTCTGCCTTCCATTTCATTGCCCCTCTGTGAAACTCAAGCAAGAGCTTGAATATGAAATTGCTTTTCTAACTGCAAAGCTTTGTTTGCATGGGAGAGATAATTATTAGAATGTAAGTAGAGATTTTGTGCCAAGTTTAGCTTTGGAAGTGAGCTCTTCCATAAGATTTTGGTCTCTTCCCTGGGAAATTTTAGATTTTACTGAAATCTAGGACACTCATGCAGTTCCTAGGAAGGCTCATCATTTCTGAAAACACTCTGCAAAGCATGTATTGCATGTCTATCCTGGCCCTGTCATTCATTCTCAGTTTTCTTGACAAACAGGTTTCCCATTGTGTTATCTAAATAGGATAGCCACAAGTAGCTATTTATATATTAATTAAAATGAAATAAAACTAGAAGTTTCATTCTTCATTCACACTAACCACATGCCAAGAATCATTAATCACAAGTAGGGAGTAGCTGCTGGGTCCAGCAATGAAATGAAATATTTGTATGGTTATAAAATATTTTCAAATGGCTTTAGAGAGTCTCTGGGAACAGTCATTGTAATTTTCTGTCATATTCATCAATCCCTGTTATGAGTTATTGCTCAGTGAAAAATAAACTAATCATAGTGAATGTAGTTGTATGTCTGGAATCCATAGTAGAGAAAAATATAAAGATAGAGAAAAAGCTAAGCAGAAGTCTCATTAAACAGTCTCATTAAACAATGAACAATCACTAAATAGAAATGGGCTGGCATAGTGGAAGATGGCCCAAGGAGAACAGAAAGACGTTCCTGGACCTTGGCTTTAGCCTGTTTCAGCCCTGGCTGTTGGAACTGAATAGGGAGAGACAGACAGTCCAGAAATCTCTGTGTTATTGTCATTGCTCCTTCAATAAAAAGCTTTCTATGCTGGAAGAAAAGCCAGAAGGAAATTAATCAGATTGTGTATAAATAATTGTTTAGTAACAGGAAACAAGCCTTGTTTCCTGGGTATATCATACCCTGAGATGAACAGCTGGGATTGTTATGTTGAATATGTGTTCAAGCTTGTAAGTTACCTGTAGACATTTGTTTGACGATGCATAAAACATCCTCAACGTGTCAGGAAAGTTTGGTACATTGTTTGTGTGGACCTGTTTTCCCAGCCCTTTGAAATCATTGACCACAAGAAAGAGGCACTGTGCATGTCACCTGCAGGGTAAGCCGCCAGCATCTCTAAGCTGCAGGGATGGTCAGAGTAGTTTACCTGAGGTCAAGAATAAAGGCTCTGACCCTCCCTCAACTGGGACTGCCCACAAGAGCCTCCTGGTGGATTTTTAACAACAGCAGAGCCTGGGATCTCTTTCCAAAGATTCTATTTTAAATAGTCTTATTTGAAGACGAGAAACATACATTTTGGGAGCTCTGATGTGCAGCGGATTGAGAACTGCTGGTATAGTGGAAAAAGCAAGAGATCTGTCTTCTGACACCTTATTGGTCACAGATAAGCTGCCATCTCACTCAGCATCAGTGAAATGAAGTTGAATTAGATGATGCTTTAAGCATAGACGCAACTCCATATCTTAGACTGCTTACATTGCATTCAAGCCAGTAGTTAGTTCTCAACTGAGAAATATTTTGCTTACCATGAAACATTTGATAATACTTGGAGGACTTTTATGGTAATCAGAACTGGACAACGCTATTGACTTGTATCTAGTGGGTAGAGGCTAGGGTGCTGCTACACTTCCAGTAGAACAGGACAGCTGCCTCAATAAGCAAAGATCTGGCTCCAGATCTCAAGAAACGCTGCTTTAAGCTAATTCTATGGACTTTACAACAGAGGACCTCCTTACCATTTCCAGTGAACAGCAGAAAAAAAAAAATCTTTCCTTGGGACCAGGAGGTGCAGCTCCTGCAGCAGCATTTGGTTCGTTTGAATCCATATCCACTCTTGGGTCTGGATGAGGAGGTGGTGGGGCAGTGCTATAGAAGGCAATTGGTACTGTTTCTGTGAGAAGAGGTCTTAAGTTTCTGTAATTGGAGTGCTGGCAATAGCCTTGCAGATAAGCCCTTTCCCATAAGGCAGGATCTATGCACATGTTCTCTTACAGCATGTACTTGGCAAGGACACAGCCCTCTCAATTTAGTCAGAGCAGCTGTTCAGGAAGGAATTGCCTCCAAAGCACATGAAGAGACCCACTGGAAAACCATACTTCCATGTAAATGCATATTTAATCCATCCTGTAGGGTATAGCTCTCATACTTGTGACAAAAACCAGGAATGTGTTCAGGAGAGAGTAAATACCACAACTTTCTCTGTAGAATTCATGAAATGTGAACAGCGGAAAGAAATAAGAATGAGATTCTTTTTTGTGTAAAAAATGGTCAGGACATAGCCTTATTGTTAACAAATATAAGGGTCTGTTATAGGAAAAAGGAATTCAGTTGTTCTGCATGATTCCAAAAGGAAGATGTAGCATAGGAGAATTTGTGGTTCTAAGACTGTTTTTGCCAGCACAGAATAAATGAATTGCCCTACCAGAGAGTTTCCAATAAAGAAAAAGAAAATTGGATAACAATGAAAAATGCTGAATGATTATCTGTCTTTAGAAACACTGACTGATCATCTATCAGTATTTCTGAGAAACAGTAGGAGACTAGTATTTTAACCATGTGTTAGTGATTTTGTGAGTTACAACATCACAGACACCTCCTCACATGCAGTTCAACACAGGAGAGAGCCAACCCTGTGCTCCCAGTGTAACACTTTGGTTGAAGCCAAAGAACTGCAGATGTGGCCAGTGAGAAGAGGTGTGTCAGGCAACGTGAGCAGTTACAGGGACCATTCTGTTTTCCTTCAGTGCTGCTAATGGCAAAACATGTTTAGTGAAAAATGTAGTCATTTCTAAGAAGAAATTCACAGCTGATTAGATGCCTGACATTGTGTTCATTGTATTGGAGGGAAATATTGCTCATACCCACAGATCAGGTAAATTCCTGTTGCTTGATGCTTTTGTATAAAAGAAATTGCTCTATAAAAGTTTAGAAAGAGAAGGGACTCTGGGCTGGGATTAAGAAGACTTATCCTCAATGTTTAGGTTTTTTTTTAATGCCATTTATTTGAAAGGCAGGAGAGAGACAGACACATAGAGAGACATAGAGAGAGAAGATCAGAGATCTGTCTGCTTGTTTCCTCTCCAAATGGTTACAATGGCCAAGATGATGCCAGCCCAAACACAGGAGATAGGAATTGCAACTGAGGCTTCCATGTGGGTCTCAGGGGCCCAGGCCCTTGAACCATCTTCTCTTACTTTCCTGGGCACATTGTAGGGGACTAGATTGGAAATGGAACATTTGGAACCTGCACCAAAACTCATATGGAATGCTGATTTACAGGCAGCAGCTTCACTGGTCTCCAAAGGCATTTGTCCTTTATAGAGAACAAGGCAGAATCCCAATCTGGTAGAAAGTAAGTGGCTAAAAGCCTAGGCGTTAGTAGTTGATGGACTCTGCCTCTACTTCTGGACCTGTCACTTTGAAGCCCCGTGACCCTGGGCGATTGACATGACTGACCTCTTTGTGCCTTAGTTTCTTCCTGCACAAAACAGGAGTGAAAGTGGATCTTGTAAGACTGTGACAAGGCTTACTGGAGAGATGCACATTATAGTACCTGAAAACACAATATTTGCTAAATCGTATTTTTGTTTATCAGAGTCATTAGGCAGCAAATCAGGAGCCTGGGTTAGTTGGATAGTGCTCATTTTCTAGAAATGACTCATTATCAGCATAGCATCTGAGGAGAAAGCGTTTGGTGACAAATGCTTTGTAAGATCCTGTTGATGAGGAACAGGACAGTTGCTGAGCATTGGGATTAGGAGGAGGAGAGGAAATATTTCAACTGCAGGGAAAGGTGAGCTGTGGGAATGAAATGGTGCCAAGGTTTAGCTTCTGTCCTGCTGTAAATGCAGTGGGGACATCAGTACCACCAGCAAGAAGCACCTCTGCTTATAAAAACAACCAGTGTCTACTCATTTACATCCAGAAAAAGAGCCAGCAGCCTACTTTTCACAAAATGATTTCTGGATTGCTTTTTTTTCCTTCATGCCTTTTCAGATTATTTTTAACAGGATTCTTAGAAATATTTCACAGTTAGAACTGCTCTTGCAGAGTTTTTTTTTATTCTCTAAGAAATGAGTGGATCCATATTTTCATAAACCTCACAAACAAATATATGTGCTATCTGTTGATGTTCCTTTTATGAGCACATTTTTTTTTCTGGCTGGCATATTTTTTTTTTGCCTTATATATTGGTGTTGCCTGCTTTGAGTTTCTGTGTGTGTTTACAAGAGCACACATAAACTATATTATATGTTAAGTATTTTATGTAGGTCTTATATATTACCTAATTGCTTTAAGAGTAATTTGGTCTCCCAGGCCAGAAATTACCATCCTTATCATTTTAGGAGTTACCATTTACTGAATGCTAAGTACATTGCATGTATTTCATCTCATTGAGTTCTTTATCTCCTTTACAGAACAAACATTGCATTTTACTGATAGAGAAGCTCAACACATGGCCATCTTACCATCAAAGCCCTTGCAGTCAATTGCCAGGCTATGTGTCTTGCTAGTTAACTCAGAACTCCTATGAGAATGCAGAACTCTCTGATTTTTGGACATGGAAAGTGCTTCAGAAGCAATCTGGTCTAATACCTAGGAAATACAGTGATCCCTTGTATAATTTGGCTCTGGGTAGCTGTGTGTCTTTCCTCTCCATGGGGTTGTCATCAAAGGCAGGCATTTTTGCTGTTGAACCTCTGTGATTGTTACAAAGTTTGGTGAACTTTTACTTACCAGGAGTTTAAAATAAAGTTTTATAATTTTATCAGTGAAAATGCTAACAGTCCAACCCATCAGTCCAGTGGTTTTCAAACATTTTGTTTCTCAGGTGTAGAAATGTTTTTTTTTAAGATTGGATCTAATTTGCAAGTGTGGACAGTAGAAATCTTTAATGAAAGCAGCAGCTGACATGAAAATCATAGCCACTGCCTCACCCCTCTGGCACCCACTATGGCCACTCCATGCAATTAGTTGTCATATCTTTTTAATGACTAACCTGAAATACATGGTTATACCTCATATTGTACAGATGAGGAAACTGAGGCCCAGAGAAGTTAGAGTGTTTGCACAAAGGAGGGTAGCTGTATCAGAATGAGCAAAGACCACAGCCCTGTTCTCTGAACTCCTAAGCCAGCTTCTTAATTAATCATTATTTCACCCATCCAACCATTTCCTTTTTAGCACATTCCTAACAGGGACTGTGCATTGTGCCAGGCAGTGAGGAAATAGAAGAACTGTAAACAGGTGAGATCCGTACTCTTTAGAAGTGTAGAGTTGAGCTTTCATCTTTCCACTTCCCTGTCATGGTCCAAGCTTCCCTGCTCCTCAACTTGCCCTGCTAACACACAGAAATCATCCTCTACAATTTCAACATTAGGTCCATTTTTTCCCATGACTTTTCAAAAATGGGAGCTTTTAATTCACATACTTGGGTAATGTTAAGGAGCTCTTTCAGTAGCAGGGTTCGAATTGTGTTTCATATTTTCTGCCTTTATTTTCTTCTGGTACTGTGTGTATGTTCTAACCATGGAGAAAGAAATTTTGTGCGTATGATTTGGGAAGTTGGAAAGGGCATTCAGACTTGTGGGATTTAGATGGCAAATGCCAGTGTAACACAATAACCCTGAGTAATAGCCTTGCAACCTGCCGTGGGTAGACAATGAAGGACGTAAAAAACTCTTCTTGGCATGACTCAGTGTTGCCTCCTGCTCAGTTTCCTCAATTCTCCCACCTGAAGCCTTGCTTCTCCCTTTTAATTCTTCACGCAATTAGCTTATAATATTGATCTGCATTTGCCAAGTAAAAAGTGAATTCTCCTGCCTCTGGATCATTTGTTTCTGCAGCCTTCAATGCTTTCTTTTACTTTTCCACCCAACATAAGTCTACTCTGTACTCTAACAACAGTTCCAGCATGAGCTCTCTGAATTTTCCTAACCCCGGCCCTCTCAAACTCTAAACATTGATTAACTGCTCACTCCTGTGGACTCTGTTACCACTCCTCTTGGAAGTTCATCTCATCCTTGTATCATGGGTATTCTTCAGGGATCTGGCACCATCTCTCGCCTGGGCAATCACTTGAAAGCAGTGTCTGGGGATTGAGGATGAAAGTGCACATTCAGTGCTGGTTCAGTGACACTCTGAATTCTGATCCTAGCTATACCACTCTGCATGTTTGACCTGGGACAAATTACTAGGTCTTATTCCACTCAGCAAGAACCTGAAAATAATAAAAATGTATGTGATAGAGTTGTTGTGACATGTGATTATTACACAAAATATCTCATGGTTTGGTTAGCATGGTAATCAGAACATAATAAGTTACATTTTTATGATTTATTTATTAATTAGTTTTATAATGATTCTGTACCTTTGAGGTATTTCTTCTAGATATTTTAATGTTCTTTCTCATAATGAAATGATTCAATGGAAAAGACAGACTGCCCCACAAATTTTTATTTGCCGTTGAAGAACAATGATGGACTGGAAAAAGATCTTAACAAGGAGATTGGTTTGATCTCTTAATTATACATGTATATTGAGAAATATGGGGAGAGGGGGAGTGTATTGGGGTTAGAATTGATCATGGCCACAGCCAATATCTTTGGAGTGGCTGTATTAGAGTCCTGACTCATCTGGCTTCCTGCCTGTGCACACCTTGTTGGGGCAATAGATAACACATCCTTGCCACCTGATTTTAGGCTCCAGACTTCAGCCAGCCAGGCCCAAGGTTGCTGTTGCTGCTTTTAGGGAGTGAACCAGTAGAGGAAAGCCTCTCTCACTCTCACTCTGTCTCTCACCTTTCTTATATCCATCTCTTCTTTCCTTTCAAATAACAAAACATACATTTAAAAAAAAATCACATGGAGACATTGACATCAAGCATTGCCTTTGGAATAAGTGAAATTGTGAGTAATGCATTACTAATCTATAGGTTCGCTATTTATAAATGGATCAGCTTTTTTTTTAATCAGCAAATGTACCAGTGCATTCTGTTTTCATCACACAAAAGCACTTGAAAAACTATTGTTGTGTGCATATTTCTATACATTGTCTTGTTTTCTTGGCATGATGTAGCACAAGGTTTTTTCTTATCTCTTCATCTCCAGTGTCATAAAAACAATTTATATACTTCCCCCCACTTTATTGAAATGGATTGTTTGTGCCTCATTTCATTGCTGCCATTTTGACACTTTTGGGGCATTACTGAATGCCTCATACTTCCAGCTCTGGGCCATGCAACTAACTCATCTGTACTTTGTCTTGAATGCCTTTCTGGTTTCTCTGTCTGAGCTTTCTCTGAGGAAAGAGTAGAATAAATGGATATTTGTTTGCTCACGAAATATCATATTCCTTTGTGCACATGAATCAGCTGATATCAGTTTTAAAGCAATCAAGACTTCTGATCTCTCACCCCCCCATCAAAGGGCTTGTGTGGATCCTGGGAATCTGTATTCATTACATGCATCTAACCCAATTTGCAAGCAAATGGTTTCCAGGCCTTTAAGAGAGATGACTTAGCTAGTACTTCACTTTCTCCACCCTTCTCCTTATGGAACAGGAATAATTCATCATAAATCTACTTCACTAACTGTTAGTATTAAACTAGATCACAAAACTTTCCACCACACAATTAAATTCCTTGTTTCCCATAGAATTTCAGTTTTGGGAAGTGCTGATCAGTCTATGTTCATACGTTACATTTTCTACACCTTCCTTCTTCACATATATTATTGTGGAAATATATGCAAATGTGTCAAAATTATAGATGATAAATACCAAAATGATTAAAACAAGAAACTGCATTTGAAAACAGTCAGCTGTTAGACTATTGGGAGGATGTGTTTTAAATGATGTTTTGCATCAGGGCCTTTGAGTGGCTTTGCCAATGTTTCTGATAAAGCATATGTTTGCAGGGAGACAGTTGTGATCTCACTGCATTTTAAGTGGTGGCATCTAAGCACAACTCTATGCATCTACCCGGATACATTTAACAGCTTTGCAGTGTAATTTCACAGATTCAGAAACTGAGGTCTTGCGGATTCTTCAATACCAATCCAAAAATTACCCACCTTGGTTTCCAGTGAAACCGCTTTCCCCCACATGGAATATAAAGTGTCGAATACTAACAATAGAATATTAAAAGCCAAATTTGAAGCAATTACCCACAGCTTTAGAGAACATTCCCACACACAGCTGGTGCCCGATCAGAAAGCCTGTGTCTGTCACCCACCATCTCTACTACTCATACACTCAGAATGTCAGAGCTGCAAAGGATCTTATAGATTATCCTCCCCCTCCTTTAACAGATGGGAAAACGAGGCAAAATTAAATGGACTTTGTCCCCCAGAATCAGTTGCCAAAAGGCAAAAAATGTCATCAGAACACAACTTTCCATAATTTGGTTTACTCTCCACATTGCCAAACTCTGCTGTTTCCTTTGCTGAAGTAGAAGGGTAACCTAGTTGCTGGGAGAGGAACGTAGGTGCTGACGTTACAGCCATGTGTTTGGAGAGTGACCTGAAATACCAGAAAGGAAGTCTTTCAAGATAGAACATAAAAAGCCATACATTAAAAAAAAATAAAGACATTAGAGGCCAGCAATACCAAACTGTTTTATCTGTTAACAATGATATCATCACAGTAATGTAAACTGAAACTGCTAGTGGTCAACCTAGGCATTGCTCACTCTCAGGATGTAAAGTTTAATCAAGAGCACAGAACAATAAAAGCACAAAACTTGGCATAAAAATTACCTAAAAGTCTGAATCTGATACATGCTGAGAAAAAAAAAATGTGAAACTCATTTTCATTCTCTGTTAGATGGGCAGAAATGTGCTTATGTATAAGTTAATATAATGCGCTTAACCTCATGCCTTGTCAATGAGTGCTTCCCTAATAGGTGGTATTTTTTCTTCTTACTAATAATGTGAATTATACATATGATATAAAAGGAGTTTAGTCAGTGAGAGTGTGAAATGTATCTTTCTACTTACCCCTTTGTGCTGTCTATCCTTCCTTTCTTCTTTTCTTCTTTTCTTCCTCCCTCGCTCCCCTCCATTTCTCCCTCCCTCCCTTTCTTCCTTCTATTTATACTGTGTTCCCTTAATACATATACTCAATGAAGAAGACAAAAATGTAGGAGAGTCAAATCATGTGAAGATATGGGGGCACATCTTGAGTTATCCAGAGAACTGACACTTGAAAATGGCAGATGGAAAATTTGGAAGAAGAAATGTATAACCAAGGATGAATTAAAAGCTGTGTTCAGAGCAAGTAGCAAACCCAGAAATAGTTAGAACTCAGCATTTAGAGAAAAAAAAATCTTGCATATTTTGCTGCAATAAGAATAGACTTCCAACTGGAGAGAGAATATTATAGGGAGGAAATTGCTGTCCAGGGTTGATGGAAAGCATTTAACTCTCTCTAAGCCAAGGCTGTGATATTCCAAGGGATTAAAGGAACTGATGGGTAACATCTCTGAGTATTCCTTTACTTGGACTAGGGAAATGGTAGAAGCCAGGAGAAATATTGCTCCAGTTCTTAAAAAAAAAAAAAAAAAAAAAAAACCTAAAATTAGACTCCAGAAACTTTAGACTCACAGCTTGAGATAGACCTTACCAAAATTTCCCCTTTACTACACAAAATATTTGTGATTAAAAATTAGTATTGTAGCATTAAAATAAAACAAACTAATTTTATTGTCTACAAGGTAAATTTTCTGTTTGGCAAAGATATTTCAGCAAGACATTGGGAAAAAAATCTACCAAGATTGTGTTCCTTCTGGGGCATATCAAATATTATGTGTTTGATAGTAAGGAAGTTTGAGTCATAATTCTCTTAGTCTTATTGTGCTCAACCTTTTACACCTTGATTAAAAACCCAAAAGCAGATGATACTAGGTAGAACAATGATCTTCCTGTGTGTTTATAAAATCGTTAAAGTTCAATTTGGGGCCCGGCGCCATGGCCTAGTGGCTAAAGTCCTCACATTGAATGTACCGGCATCCCATATGGGTGCCGGTTCTAATCCCGGCAGTTCCACTTCCCATCCAGCTCCCTGCTTGTGGCCTGGGAAAGCAGTCAAGGAGGGCCCAAGGCCTTGGGACCCTGTGCCCTTGTGGGAGACCTAGAAGAAGTTCCTGGCTCCTGGCTTCGGATTGGTGCAGCCCTGGCCAATGATTCACTTGGGGAGTAAATCATCGGACGGAAGATCTTCCTCTCTGTCTCTCCTCCTCTCTGTGTATCTGACTTTGTAATGAAAATAGAATAAATCTGAAAAAAATAAGCTTCAATTTGAATAGGTGCTAAATAATCACATCTTGAATGTTTAAATTACAATCATTTAGGATAATATAAATCAATTAAAATGATATCAAACCACTAAAATCAAGTTTAATTGTTACAGCAGAATGTCCTCTATTTGGCTCAATAAAAAATTTAAATAAACAAATAATAAAACACATCCGTGTAAGAAAAAAGATTCATAGACATGGGTAAATGTTGTACCAAAAAGATAAAAATTGGCAACAAAGTTAGTATCTGCTAGTTTAACACCGCATGGTTGGAAATTAATTGAATTTGATTGCATTGGTATAAGTAAAACTGATGATGATAAGTACATGATACAAGCCAGGCTGACTGTGAATATGTGTGTTCTTTCCTGGTACTCTTTCAAGAGAGATCATCATGAAATAAATTGCATTCAGAAGATTGTGCTCATTATGGATATAATTCAAAAGCTGTAACATAAGAACTGTTAAATAAAATGGAGATGTGTAGCCCAGAAAGGAGAATGCTTGGATGGTATAACCAGCAGAGGGTAGAATTTTGTGAGTGGGTCTAGCAGACACATGTGGTTCCCACTAGGTAGGAGTTAGATGTGGGCAGAGTCTGGTTAAACAGTATCAGGTTGTTTCCAATAGCTAAAGCTGCTTTAAAATAATGATGGTTGTCCTAGCACTAGAAATCCCTAAGTGGAGGCCCTCTGTCATTTGTGTGCATGGTGTCATAGTGTTCCTGGACCGGGGGAGGAAGGGCTGTTTCATGAGATGGTCCCTGGTGTGCATTCCAATGCTGAGGTTCTCTGATCTTCTCCCCTTCCAGGGATGCAGTGGAATGTGGAGGCCCATGGGAGAATCAGTGCCACCCTCCAGCAACTTCTCCTTTGGTGACCTCTCAAACCACTGATACTTAGGCCCCTGAGACAATGACCTAGAAGACACCCATGCCTCTGAGGGAGGACCAGGTCCTATGCTGTGACTTGTGTAGGATTGTACCCAGTATTCTTACCTGAGGTTCTTTTATCCACTGGTGCAGGCACCCCATGCACATCGGCTTTTCCTCTGAGATTCCTGCAGGTGGAGTGCAAGAAATGGGACAGAATGGCCTCTTTGTTCACTTCTCATCTGATAGCACTCCCTCTTTCTGTGTTCTCCACTCTTGACTGGCATTCTCTGTTGTCCCTGACATGTTTCCTTGCAATGTCTGGTCCATCTCAGTCATATTCCAAACATGGTCACTCACTGTGTCTAATCTCAGTTGTGAATGTCTTCAAACAGGCCTTCTTTGCTGTGTCTACTCATAGACATTGTCAAAAAAACGCTCCCTGTGCCTGTCTTGGTCAGAATCGTGTTCCAGAATCCTGCATTTCTTGCTGAGTTGTGTTAACCACAGCCATGTTTAAAACTGTTGCATGTCTCTTTCTCACTTTGTTCTGGGCCACATAGGCACTTTTCTCCCTGTGTCTGAGTCCAACTGAGCGTCCTCCTCAATCGATAATGGACTTCCATTTTGTCTTTCTTAGTCTGCTGTCAGTCAGTCTTTTTCTCCAGGACCTGTTCCATTTAGTTACCTTGGGATCACAGAGGCAGAGAAGAAAAGAGATGGTTTCCATAGCAACCCCATGCAAGGGGAACCAACAACAGCTCTTTCCAGAGTTGTGGTCTCACTCCAGGATGCTTGTTGTCCCTGTCCTGCTCAAATGGGACATCTCCTCCTTGACAGCCTTGCATAGGGCTGACAGCATTGCAATATTTATTAAAAGACTTCTCCACCTTTTCTGGATACTCACAGTGAGTTTAGTTTAACCATGGCACTAACCTTGAATCTGGTCTGTTCCCTCCAAAGAACAGAATTGTTGAAAGCTCATACTGCATGAACACATCACTCTCTGCTGCCTCCCAGGTGCAGGAGGAGGGCAGGCTCCTGCAGTGCTGGAAGTAAGAAAACCATGTTTGACTTCAAGTTCAAAGACCTGGATTCTAACTGTAGGTCTGCCTTTAATCTGCTATGAGATCCTGAGAAATGTGCCTCCTCATCTCTGAACCCGACTCTACAACTGTCAGTTGAAGTTTGGACTAGAGGACTCTAAGGTTATTAATGTCTCCAGGACAACAGGATGCTGCTACAGCCATCTGCTACCTCAAAAGCCTTTTAGCTTCAAAGGAACCGCCTGCCTTGTGTGGGCTTCTGAACCCCTGACCATGTCAGCTTTAGTTTTCAGACTAACTTGGATGTCTTTTACTTGTAGCAGAGCTCATAGCTCTTGACAGTTGCCTCAGTGCAAAGGTGCCGGGGCGGTAAATGCACTTCCAGGGCTGTGTGATGTCTTAGCTCTGATCTTGGCTGTGGTCTAAAAGCACCTCAGGACTGTTCAGCAAAATTTTTCTCTCATTGCCTCTGAATAAGTGTTATCAGTTCCATTTCGGTTTACTTTTATTCTGTAATCCAACATAACAGGGAAGAGACTTTGGAATGAGGAAGAGAAGATTGCCCAAACCATTCAAATGTAAAAAGAAAAAATAATTCTGTGTGCTGTGAAGACTTATTTTTTTCCAGGAGAAAGTCATGCCTGAGGACAGGGAAACAAGCTCTGGAAGAGAAACACTACTCTGAACTCCTGCACACTAATGAGAAATACTTCTGGAGGCAGAAATGTTACTGGTTCAGACGGACTCTCCCTGATTGGTGGCGTAGATTCAGCTGGGGATTTGTGTTCTTGTCCAGTATGGAGAAAGTTTATTGAGATTCTGACTCGCTCTGTGATTGTACCAGTCCTTTTTGGTTTTCAAGTCACGGTTCCCCTGCCGTCAGCAACCACCCTTAGGACGAAATTACCGTGATGAGGATGGTACTTTTGCAATTCAAACAAGAGAAGAGCAAGCTTCTGAGACTCACAGCTCTGGAACAGTGATGAGATCAAACCAATCTTCTCCAGCTACCTGTCCACCTTTCCCACCACCTCCACCAGCTCCTTGTGAGGGGAAGGTGCAGTATGAATGCAGCAGGTGCATTGAGTCAATTACCAACTACGTGACTTGAACTAATAGGTGAACACCTCTGGCCTCCTCACTATTGCACTGAGTTGTTGTGGAGATAAATGTGTTTTTTTTTTCTTCAGACATTCTATAAAGGATAAAATGTTATTCCCTATGTTTATAATTACTTTGACTATTTTGGATTACTGTGAATGAGCATGAGCTCTCAGGATTAAGAATATATTCACTAAGACGTGAGCTAATTTAGAGAATGAGCTTTCGGTGATGAACATTAATATCATGGAGCGCTTCCAAATTGATCCCTGATCATTTGGTCACTTTCAGTTACCCAGTACCCAAATTAATGCATCACAAATGCTGTCATTTAAAAGGATTCTATTGTTCTCAATGTAAAATGGTGGTTGGGGAGAGATGTGGACTACTGTCTGGTCTTGATAAGAATAACCTAACTTTGCATTGCAGATCAATCCTTATGAAATAAATACAACGGTGTGTCATGAGAGAATATATTTGAGTAAAAAGTACCTGGTCCATAGAAATGATTCCCACCTTGTTTACTTAAATTCCATGAAAAAAATTCACAACTATTTGAATGGCCAGTTGACAAGAATGTTACACAAAGAGACTGCAAAGACACTAAAACCATTAACTTTTGAGATTTTGCTTTATCTGAAAGTCTGTGTAAATTATTGCTAATTGTGATTTAATGCTATTTTCACTAATATATTGGTTTTGTTTACTTTTTAAATAAAGTATTACAAATGGGGCAATTTATATATTATGAGCTCCGAGTCCTCTTGTGTAATCAACATATAAAATGTGTGCCCTTTGGGTCAAACATGGAGTTTAATTTTATAATTTCAAAGGATTAAAACATTTCAAAAGATGGATTAAATCTTCGTTTTTTTATTTTTTGAGAATGTTAGTTATAGCTATGATTTTTGATGTTAAAACCTTGAAGAGATACAGATCTGATTCTAATTTTGTTTCCATGGAAAGTACCTTTGCCTTTATGATATCTACTTTATGATGCAGTTCCCAGAAATGTTTTCTTTGGAAAACAGGAGTCTATATAGATTTTTTTATTGTTTTATGGTACAGTTTAGTAGGCACTGGAGTTTCCCTACCCCTCCACAATTTCCCTCCCCTCCCTTCTGTCTTCCCCTCCACTCTTACAATGGATGTCTTTCATGAATTTTCACAAGTCCATCATACTGCCACTGAGGTGTCTCCCAACAGTGTAGGAGATTATCAGGCATTTTGTTGCGAGTCCATCCTTGTAGTACATGCATGAGGACTTCTCTCTTTTTTATTGATAAATTCTATTTATTGGCAAATGGCCCATATGACTATATGAATGCATTCTGTACACATTTATGTAATCTGTATATTAAAGGAAAATAATAAGTCCAAAACTAGTAGCTAAATTTTGAGTGGACAAGAAAATACCAAAATCAAGGAGCATGCCTTAGTTCTGTAACTCCAAGAGTCCAGTGCACCACGGAGAAACAATGGTTGTTTGAAGCCGAGGGATATTCTGTGTCAGTGATCAGCATCTCCTCAGTGATAAGCCAGAACTGCAGGATCTCTGCCTCTCACCTTCATCAAGGCCTTATGAACCATCTTGGTCTCTGCTGCAGTGACCTCCCACCTCAGGGCGGGGATCGAGGACAGCCACCCTCAGGGAAGAAACAAGAAGCCAGCCAATGCTGTGGGATGCTACACAGAGGCTATGAAGCATGTGCTTCCTTGCAGGAACAAGCCCTCACTCAGGAGCCTAGAGGGCACCCTTACACCCAGATGACATGTCAGTTAAAGTGAGGTCCCATCTCCTCTGAACATGGGCAGGGGAAAGCCCCTGCCACCATCAGTTGACAGGATAATGATCTCAGCTCTTCTGTTTAACATATAGATCCTGCAACGTCTCAATATAAAATACAAGGGGCAGACAATAATTGGCTTTTAAAATGAGAATTCTTTATTCATACACAAACTTCTCTAGCATCCCAGTGTGTAAAAGCCTCATGCACAATTGGAAAAGTCTCCACTAGCTATAATTCATGCCCTAAAAGGAAATTTCTTGGGAAAATTCCTGAACAGCTGGACCAGGGATCTTCTCTGAAGGTCAGTGGGAGAGTCTAGGTCTATACCCACCCTTGAAACACACACATCTTTCTGGAGCACTGTTCATAATATTGTTGAAACCTGTTGTTTCAGGTAACAGCCCTTTCCTCTGACACACACCACCTGCTTATCACAAAACCAATTCATGCATGCAGAAAAGACCCCCATCTCCTGACATGTGCTTCCTAGAAAGGATACCAGGGCCTTCCCTGTGTTGTGTTCAGGCCGAGTAGCAGACCCCAGATCCCTGCAGACTCAGTCTCCAGAATAATCCAACTCTGAGGAATCATCTGTTTTCTCTTTCCAAATTGTCTATTTTCACATCTCCAGACTCACCCAGTCAGGGAAAAAAATAATTCCTTTTAGCAATAGCACATCAGCATGCCAATAAATGGATACTTTAAAATTTTGTGCTATATCCTGGGTCTGCAGTTGTGGGTACTGACAAGGTCTCTTGCCCTCTCTTTTTCTGGGAAGCAGAAAAAAAAGGGGGGGAAGTGCTGACACATACTGTAAAGAATATAAAAGATTGAAATAAGCAATGGCTGTCTAGTGCTAGCTGGTTCATTGGAGATGGCTAAAGGAGGTAATTTTTGTGTCCAGGACTATGAAAACAGAAGAGTTGTTTGTGCATTTTACTTGACGGGATCTCATCTTGGAAGCACCTGACATGGTGACTGAGGCTCAGTGAATCTGGGGGAGAGGTCGTAGGAGATGGGATCAGATGTGAGGCAAGACTGGTACTGATTCAGTAGCAGCATTGGCTAACATTCACCCATTTATGTAACGATGTGTCAGGCTCAGTTGGAAGCATTTTACATGTTACCTCTTTTAATCCTATAAGGTAAGTATCATTTTCTCAGCCTCAGAGAAGTTAATCTGAATTTTTTCCAAGAAGGCTGGGATTACCTGAAACTGGAAATGCAAACCCAACCTTTCTCCCCCAGCATCATTTCATGAGGGACTAGATCCACCCAAGGCCTGTTTGCTTTACGCAGGGACAGTTCTTGAAAGGATGGATTTTATTTGTACACTTTCCCCTTTTCCTTGTTTCTTTCTTCTTGAAGTGTTGGCTGTTTGTAGATGAATAAAGATGAATTTGTATGGTAATTCTAAACAGATTTTACATTATCTAACTCCAAAAAGCACCTAATTGGAAGGAACAAAAAATAGTTCTTTGACAACCAGAAAGTGGTTTCCTATTGAAACTCTTCATTTTACCATAAAGAAAGGTTATATAGTTAGTAGATTTTTTCCCCCATTTATTTCACCTCATCCTTCTACAGTTGGCATGTTTAATCTGGACTGGGGCCTTAGGCTCTCAAACACAACACCGATCATACCATTTCCCTAAAGTCCCTAAGACTCCATTGCTCAGCAATTCTAAGTTCTCTGTGGGTTTTCTAAGTGTGTTTGCAAATGTTAACTCCAGATTATCCCTCCTCCCTTGTGCGTAGACAGTCATATGAGTTTCACTCAGTGTCTCTCGGTGGTCTACTTGCAGGCTTCCAAATCTGTTTTTCTTTGTATTGGGCACACTTCATCCAGCATCTCTTAGTGAAGCATCTCCAGTGCCATCTTCTGCTTTAAGTCTTTTTCAGCCTCTGGGACAGAATGAGGATTTTGACATGTTCCAATCCCTGAACACTTCATTTGTTCTGCCATGAGATTTTGATAGGTTTCTCAGTGGGATTGATTCATCTTGCCCTATGTGAGCTTCCTTGCCTGATTCTGAACTTCTTGAAGACAGTTGCCACTTCTTATCCTTTTCCTATGGCTCAGTATAGGTTTCTGCACACTGGAGCTTGCCAGTAACTTCATTGCATTTATTTGTTTGGAAGAATTCATTGTTTCAAACAGCCACACTGCACCATCCCATTTCATTCAACCTCCTCAAATTTTGCTGCAGTTCTGCTGTTTGATACTCCCACCCCTGTGAAGGCTGCAGCCTGCTGATAAGGGGGAAAATCTTTCTGTGACAGCTTTTGAATAAAATCAAGGTGTTCATCATATTTCTTGTGAGTAGTAAAAGGATTAGAGATTTCAAACACCATTCCTCCTCTGATTTATGAATAGCAAGTTTATTTTCTGTTTTGGTTGCTATCTTTCTACCGAAAAAAAAAAAAAAACCTTAAGCTTAAAGGCATGTATTTATAGACTATACTGGTGAATCAGGCAGAAGCTATGTTAGTTGCTTGACATTGTATGAGTTTAGAGGACACTGACCATTATTTCATTGATAATGGCATTTCGTGAGGTAGCCTGGAGTGAGTTAAGGGTGAGCCAGGCCATGCATGTGGAATAGACACTGAGAATGACTCAGTTGAAGATATTAGAGAACATGTTCAAAAGCTGCCAGCAACTGTCTGCTTTCCCCTTAGCAGCCTTACAGCCTTACTGTATGCCTGACTATAGTTTTGCTCCTTTATGCTTCACAATTTTCCAGCTTAAATTGGCCGAGCTTCCTTTGGTAAGTGATTGAACTTTGGAATTAGATAAACGTATATTGAGATCTCAGATGTGCATGTTACTGCTTATGTGACTGTGAGTTCCTTGAAATTCCTGTTTTCTTTGCAGAGGGATGGTAATTGAGCATTGTAGTGAGGTTTTCAGTGGTTAAAGCAGGTGTATCCTGCTGCACAGTCTCAGGCGTAGAATATGTTCTAACTCAAATGTAGCTGTTACTATTATTACTCTGAATTTTATGACATTTGAAATTCAGAAGCAGCATGTGTGTAGAGTCATATGGAGAGGCTGGCGGGAATGCAAGAGCAGAGGCACATGGAAGCAGCAAGCAGGCAGTGAGCATCTCTGCCAGATACCTCATCTGGGAAGGGGCAGCTGCGTGAACTATTCAGGGGAAGATGGGCATGAGGAAGAGTTTGCCTGTTGAATCAGGGAAGAAAGATTTACTTAATGGAAGTAGCAGGGATCACAGTCCAGTTGTCACTCACTGTCGTCTTACGTGTTGATCTCCAGTTAGTGTGTGACACACAGCATTCACATTTCACCTTCTGAAGGAGTGCAGGGATGTCACTTCATTGGGTGTCTACAGAGCGTCAGTGCTACCCAGATGCTTTACAGATCACAGACTTTTATTTCTTAAAGAAATGGCTGGCTGGATCCTTCACTTCGCAGCTTACCAGTATGTGTCTTTGGGCAAGTTAATTAATGTCTCTGAGTTGCAGTTTCTTCACTGGTAAGAATAGGGATGTTTACATTATATAACATATGATATTGTATAATTTAAATAAAATTATGTGTATTGTAGCAACTAGAGAACTACCAGACAGGTAATTGATAATTTTTACTATTATTTTATAAAATCTGATTTTATGAATAGATAAAATGAAGCATCAAAAAGACTAAGTTTAAGATCTGGTTTAAGACCATCAAGTAATAATGAACAGGGCCAGGATTCAAACATAGATTTCTCTGTATTGATACACCATACTCTGCTAAGAAGATGGGAGGTAGAAATAATAACATCAAATTTCAAACTTTGAAGAGAAGCTCTTTCTGAAATTAGAAGGCAGGTTAAAATATGTGTAAATATCTTGGTATCTTGGATAAAGGGTAATTTTAATTGGCCTGAAGCCTTGAATGAAAGGACAAACCTTATGTGTATTTTCAAAAACTTGGTTTAAATCAGATGATGACATTTTAGTAATTTCATTCCAGCTTTGGTCCCCTGAATTAGCATGGTAATCATCAGTGTAAGGACTTGATGTCCAGAGCATCCAAATGGGGGCCCATATGCCACTGTTTAATGATGAAATTCTTGGCCAGAATGCAGACCACCCTCCCTCTCTTTATGCCACATTCTTTCTCCAAAGTCTCATACCAATCACTCTTTATCATCCTCTGGCACTTGCCATGAGGACACTGTGAGTCATAAGTTTCTAAGGCTTTGTGAAAGGGAACTGAAGCCAGAATTTGGAAATTTCCAGTGAAAAGCACATTACTGGCTGATCTGAGGTACTGTTTCTGGTGGGACTTCTTTTCCCGGTGGACTAGAGAGTGGACGCTTGGTCAGAGGGATGTGCGTCCATGAAAACAAATATGAAAGAGTAATTTTGTGAGGGAAACTCTTGTGATTTCACTCTTTTTCTTAACAAGATGACTTTTGGATACACTGAAATTGTTAAGTTAAAGTCCAGAATCATTCTAGAATTGTGTCTCATCACATAGGAGCCCTTTGAATGGAAAGAAGTCTCTTTTCTCTAATTGCCTGGACTTTCTTTGCTATTCAAAACCTGCTAGTGTAGCTGATGGCTTTGCATTGGTATCTGTGCGATGGGAAAACACATGAAGTCTAATTTCATCCTGTATTTTGACATACACCAGTTCAGTGGGTCGCAGCAAAGCCATTTACTCTTCTGGGTCTCAAATTTCTCATTAGATGCTGTTCATTCGCTTTAAAAAAGTTTGTGTGCTTTTAAAGGAGAGTTCTAGAAGTTGTTTTTGTTCTTTGGCCTTTGCTGGCCTCCATGTTAGTAGTTGAGAAAAGTTACAGTCACAGAAGTGAGAAATCCAGACAAAACTGGTAAGTCCAGTGGGGTTTAAGAAAGTAAATTCTAAACCATAAACAACAAATGATTACCACAACAAACTGTTACAATATCATTGTCTCAGATATTTCAGAGAAGTCATCTCTGATTTCTATATTTTCCAAGCCTCTTTCATTTAACCTCCAAATTATCTTTACAATGAAATACCTAATGTTGTCTCTCTGGTTTCACTGTCACCTCTCAGAGGCTGCTTATCACTTTGTACTAGGACAACTACCGTTGCTACTAGCCTGTGGTTCCTCTGCAGGTGTGTATATTATCAGGCTAATCTGTTTTTGAAATCCTACACATACACACCCTGCAACTGCAAAAAGGAAGAAAAACTTAATTCCTACTCCAAATTTTTTACATTCATTAACTCTACTCAAAAAACTTATAGTTCCCAGTTACAGTAACCCATTCAGAATAACATGGGTCTAATTGGGTCAAGTCTTGCTCTTGTATCTCTTTGTGACTTCTTCCTGCACTGTTGTAGCCTACAATTTCCTTCCACTACTTGCCAGTTAAATCAAGGGCTTATTTCATGGACCACAGTCCAACCCACCCTGATGTGCCTACAAAATTTGCTAAGTTCTGATTTTCTGAAGGTGTTCTGTAATCTCCATGGATGCTCTCAAGCCTACACACACAAAAAAAGAATCCAGGTTATCTGTGTCAACATAATACCAATGAACATCACTACCAGCAACAAATTTTATAAGCTAAAAACCACCATCAACTGGCAAATACCTGTCAGTAGAATATTTCAGGCAATAATAGAAATGTAATAACCTTATTAACCATTTCATGGATATATAATAAATAGTTATCAATTTCATCATTATATTAACTTCCATTCAAATAAGCACCCACTGTGTGACAGGAATTGTGCTACGTGCTAATACTGCAAAACAATCTCAGGGCCTGCTCCTAGGGATGAAGGCAAAATGGAAGAGAGAGACACTGTTGCTACATTCTGTATCTACTTTGACCCCCTGAGTGACCTGTGTGTTGGCCATCACCAGCCTCCTGGCTGGTAATTAATTGTTCAGGTAGGTGTGCACACCCAGATACCCATAGAAGTGGGAAACAGATGTGTACCTCTTGGACCCTAGGTGGACATCTTGTTGGGGAAGGCTAACAACCCTACTGACAAGGACCTCTACAAAACACTGAATGATCACTACACACTAGCAACTTGAACCTTTCCCTTTTCCTTATCAGGTGTAAGCTACTGAAAATAATCTTACTGTAGTGCTTGCGTTTATGGCATAATATAGTCTTTTCTCTAAAATGTGGGCATGCACAAGATTTTTAGTACATTTCCACAAAGTTCTTTATCACCTGATGTGAAGATCCAATCCTAAGTAAAAATTAAAAAAAAAAAAACCTCCCTGGTTTAAAATTTATTAGTAGATCAGTATTAACTTGTTTCATCACTTATTCAAGAGCCTTAAACTGGTTATTTAAATCCATGATCTTTAGTTTCCTATTTGTAAAGCCAAAATTACTTCTAGAGTAAGAATTAGCCAACTATAGATTTGTTGACTGAGTTCAACAAATGGATTTTTTAATGGATTTTTTAAATTATTATTTTTTTTAAAATGGATTTTTTAAATTATTATTTTTTAATTTTGATGATCTTTACATAGTTGCTTAGGGCACAAAGGGTCAAGGGCTACAGGAAAGTGGGTAAGACCATTATTTCCACATTCTTTCTCTCTCTTTTTTTCTGTATCTGGGGGAAGGTGGGAAGGAGAGTGGATAAAGGGAGAAGCCCTACCCAGCCTCCCACCCATCCCAGGGTCCCCACGTGGGGCATGCTCCAAGGGCACTGCTCAAGTAGCTCTGAGAGTTCAACTCAGCTCCTCTTAAAAGCAAAAATCTACAGAGGTTGGCAAAGTGCTGTAGCAAGCTAATCCTCCACCTGCACACAGCCCCCAGTGACTCCTCTCCATACGGTCCTAACAGGTGTCACGGATTATGCCTAGAATTCCATATTCAAATAAAACTAGGGTTTTCCTGTAGTCTATGAATCCACTTAACAAGGCTGATAAAACAAACAAACAATTCCTACCACATACTATACTACACTTGATCTTAGCCAAAAGGCCAAGAAGCGATTCCTACCACATATTATAAAAGGCCACAGAAATACTCTTGCTTCTCCCTGTTGGTACTCTCACAGGCTCCATCTACAGCAGCATGTCCACTTCCTAAAAGGCCAGTAGAGCCTCCATCGATGGTACCAGTATTCAGAAGATCATCTCTGGCCAACACGGAATAAGTCACAGCAACCACTGCCCAGCACATGGGAATGAGAGGCACAGCCAGGCCAAAAGTGATTTTACTCCACTAAACACCACAGAGCATAACCCTGATTAGGCCTCCTAGGCAGGATTTGGGGCCTGGTAGAGAAAGCAGTGGTCCTCAGATGCACTGGCTGAATACTCAGCTCCACACAGGACCCTGGAATGGGACGGCATCCCCAAGTCCGTGTGTGAGTCACTGTGAGAAGTAACTCCACCAGGGATCTCACAGTAAGGGGTATCTTCAGAGCTGCTGTGTTGTTCATACCATACCTAGGACCAGACCTGAATGGGAGAGGATGTGGACTTTCTTTGTAAGTTTTTTTTTCTTTTCACATTTAGGTGAGCTACCTCTGTCCCTGCCAGACTGTTCCTCACCCACAACCAAGGAACTATCTTCCCAAGGACTAGGTCCCAGCAAGACAGCACCTGATGGGGTATTTCAGAGGCTCTTTGGCCAGGCTCACCCCGGTTCCATTCCCATAGTCAAGCCCCAGCCAAAGCTCAAAGCTCAACACATTTAAACAATGAATCAAAACCTTCTGAAACAGGTAGATGATTCAAGTATTTTCATTAAAAAAAAGAAAGAAAAAAGCTACAGACTGGTGGGGAAAAGGGAAGAACAGACAGGATTCTTAGGGTAGTAGAAAGATTCTCTGCAGGGCACGGTGGAGTAGACACATGCATGCAACAGACCCAGAACGGGTAACACCAAGAGAGAAGCCTAGCCACACCACAGACCTGGGGTGGCAACGATGTGCTGCAGTGGGTTCACCTGGCACAAAATGTTGACAACAGGAGAGGCTATGTCAGAGCAGACAGAGGGTACACAGGAACTCTTTATCCCATGAACTGGTATAAACTTCAAACTGTTCTAAAATTAACTTTTTAAAATCAACTGAAAAGCAAGCTCACTTAACTGCATTAAAATTTTTTTTTCTAGAATTCAGATAAATAGATCACATCACATGATTAGCTTTCCAAACAAGACAAATGGCAAAACTCTAACTTTTGGCAATTCAAATATTTAAGAGATAGAAAGCTATCAAAAATACAGACACTTGGAGTGTCAACAAAGAACATATTCCTGGCTTCCATAGCTTCAGTGGTGTCCTCACAAGAATCAGTGACTAAGACGTTAACACTGCACTATGGCACAGGAACTAGGAAGAGAGCTGAGCTCACAGCCAGCGAGCCAGAGTTCTCCGGTTCCTAGGCACAGACTCTGGGCAAGTTCTTTGCCCTTACTAACAGATAATCACTTCACATGTCATTGTAATTGTTATATATACAAGCACATTGTTCCATTTTACTTGAGAGAGAGAGAAAGAGATTTTCTACCCCAGATCCCGGCAGCAGCTGAAGCTAGGCCAGGCTGAAGCCAGGTTCCTAGAACTTTAGCTGGGTGTACCACCCACATGGATGGCAGAACCCAACTGAGCCCTCACCTGCCACCCCCCAGGGTGCACATTAGCAGCAAGCTGCAACAAGAAAAAGAGTTTTGATTGGAACCAAGCACTCGGATGTGGGATTTTGAGTGTCCCTAGCCAAGCTTAAATCTTGTACCAATCACTCGCCCCTAAACTGTTATTTTAAAGAATCAACCTTTAGGCATATGTATTTTACTTTAAACATAGCATTTCTACACTTCTAGGGACATTATCAGTGTCACAGACTAGAAAGTGAAAAAAATACTGAGAGAAAAAAACAGATTAAGGTAGAGAATAATAAACACATGTACCAATACAGTAAGATAATATTAATAATAATGGGCATTAAGCACTTACCACATCCCCAGCACTGCACTCATTACATGGTTAGATCATGCTAAGCCTTTTATAAACGAGGAAACTGAGGGATCCCAGACTTTAGCCACTAGGCTACTGCTCCAGATCCCTCCACATTTTAAATTAAAATTTACACTTTAGGACGTGATACAATGGCTCAATGGCTAAATCCTCACTTTACAAGTACCAGGATCCCATGTGGGTGCAGGTTCATGTCCCAGCTGCTCCACTTTCCATATAGCTCCCTGCTTATGGCTTGAGAAAGCAGTAGAGTATGGCCCAAGGCCTTAGGGCCCTGTACCCACATGAGAGACCTCAAAGAAGCTCCTGGCTCCTGGCTTCAGACTGACTCAGCTCCAGCTATTGCAGCCATTTGGGAAGTGAATCAGATGGATGGAAGATCTCTCTCTGTCTCTTCATAAATCTGATCTGTTTTCCCAATAAGAATATAAATAAAATCTTTCTTAAAAATCTATGTTTTAACTGAATACTACATACCTTCATTCCACACATAAAAACATGCTTTTTGGTAGTGCAAAGGGATCCAATTAATTTGTAACCATGAAAGAAAGATACTTCATTTTTTTTCTCTACAAGAAAACATATCCAGCCCTGGTTAGGAGCAGACTAGGCTGGGCCAGGCTGTAGTACCTTCTGGCACAAGCAAAAGCCAGGTCCAGGGTTGGGCTGGGCAGGCTGGGGTGGGCTGGGCTGCAGCACCCAGCATCATGCATGAGATCTGGGGCTGGGAGCAAGCCTGGCAGGGGAACATAGGTTCTCCCCTGCTGGGCCACAGCTCCCACTGTGACTCACTGGCAGGTATGTGGGCTGGGTTTGGGGGTGGGCCAAGGTAGACAAGGTTGTAACATTCACTGGCTTGTGGAGCCAGGATGGGGTGTGGGCTGAACCAAGCTAGGCTGCTGCACCTGCTGGCTCACATGAGAGCTGGGAACAGGCCACACTGGGATAGGCTGCAGTACCTGCTGGCCACATCTGGGACTGGGGCCAGGTCATGCCAGGCTGGGTTAAAGTACTAACCAGCAAAGGTCTGGGGCTGGAAGCAGGCCTGGTAGGGGAACTAGGGGAACTCCCCTGCTGGACGGCAGCTTCCACTGGTGAACACGGGAGCTGGAGTAGGAGGCAAATCAGGCTGAACAAGGCTGAGCATCGGCATTTATGTCCTTCTATTGCAAAGGAATGAGCCGGCCTATGGAAACCCTCAGCAATCTAGGCATTCTCAAGCCTTTCGGGTGCTCAGGCCTTAAACGGGCTACTTGGCACCTGCTCCACCTGCAGTTTGTGAGGAGGACTAGGTATTGCGGTGCAGGACACATTCATTCTGGGTTTTCGAGAATCCTTGGTTAAGCAGCGCACTACAAAGACCAGCCAGCAAGGACATGCTCTCTGGTTATCTGATGTTAGTCACACTGTTAGTATGTATTTTATCTGAAAGAAGGAACAGGAAGTGAGCAGATTTAATCTTAAAAGGTGGAAAATACAAAACTTATAGGAATCCAGACTCCAGCTTTGTAAGGAGACCCTGACAAATAAAGAACATCCACTCTGAGGCAGTAATGACTATCGCTCCTAGAGCTACACAACAGATTCCACAGAACAAACAAAGGATCTGTCCAGCAAACACAACTTGCTCTAATCCGTGACTCCTAGGACAAATGCAGGAGTGAGTGCAGTGGAGAAACGGGGGTAGCGCAGTCTCCCACGAGCTCCATGTGCAGACACCAAGCTAGGGCTGGGGTCAGCTAGCTGGTGATGACCGTCAGCGCAGCCGTGACATTCTGCTCAAGTCAAACGACCCCTGGGAGGCACTCGGGCCACAGCTGAGCTTCAGGTCTCACCTTTCACTCACAGCCTGCCAGTGGTTGATTAAAAAGTCCTTGGCGATGTACCGGCCAACTTCGGAGGCAGCCACAGTTTCAATCACATTCGTTTCATTGAAAGCAAGTGGAGATGTAGTGATGGCATATTCCAAATACCTGCAAAAGTACACTGCAAAAACTGAGTGACTAAAAGGAAAATTCCACATAAAGAGTTAACTTCAACGGAATTAAAATCCCACAATTCTCAGTGATGCACAAAAGAACAATGTTTAATTCTCATATTCAGATAAGCACTTTTCTTTTTTAAGGTTATTTATTTGAAAGGCAGAGTGGAAGAGCAGGTGGGAGGGAGAATAGGACAGAGGTCTTCCCACCACCTATTTCACTCATCAAATGGCCACAGTGGCCAGGGCTGCGCCATGCTGAGCCAGGCCAAAGCCAGGAGCCTGGAACTGCCCTTTGAGCCCCCAAGCGGGCAGCAGGGGCCCAGGCACGTGGGCCATCTCCCTCTGTCTCTGCAGCTACGTTAGCAGACAGCTGGAAGGGAAGCTGAGCAGCTAAGGTGTGAACCAGGGCTCTGCTACAGGATGCTAGCTTCTGCAGGCAGTGGCTAACATGCTGCACCACATGCCGGTCCCTTAGCACTCTTCCGTTCTCCCTGCACTTTACTGACCGAATAATTCCTTCCCCAGGCAGGTCCATGGCAGGCTGAGCGCAATCACCTGTTAAGTATCCAAGGGTCTTTACTGCAGCTCAAGGCATAAGCAAACTGCAGCCTTTCTTCTTCCACTGTGTTATTAACATAGGCGCTGAACAGGAAGTCCCATTCTTCATCACTTCCCAAGGCAATGCCATAACACAGAGTCACAGTTTTAATTGGACATGGTATTCTGTAAGATATGACGTGCAATCCTATTCCTCACAGTAAAGATACTGCTTACCCAGGTTGCTCCATATTTAGAAGTTTGCATCTACATTTGAGATCTCAGTCACAGAAGTCAAAAGCAGGGATCTAGAGAAGCAATGGTGTGAACTGTTACTAGCCTTAATATTCTCAGAATAGATCATTGAATTAGTTCAGAAACTTAGCCTTCAGAGAAAGGCCACTCAGGGTCGTACGGTGGGGGTGGATGATGTAGTCTGGTCCCTCATGATCCTATTCCCTACAAATCCTCCAGAGGTGCTGAGTAGTGCTGATGAAGCCAGAAAGACCAGCACAGGCTCTTCTCTGATGAGCTCTACAAGCCCAAGGCAGACACTCCGATGCACTGATAGATACAGACGGGACGCCCCACCCCTGCCAGAGTGGCTGGGAGAACACAGACTCAAATCTGTTGCTACACGCAGACCTACAACAGTCAACTGTTTGAAAAGGTGGGGAGTATTTGAGAAGAATGGACAGGAAAGATTGATTCAGTGGAGGCAGAACTGCCACCCCCCAGGGAGAGCACCCCCAAGGCCAAGAGGTAGAGGCTTTCCTTGTGTCAAGTGGGATGCAACCGAGAGGGATCCCCAATTGACGCTCACTCATCCTGTGGGTGCGTCATCCACTTCCGGAAGAGTTCTCGTGACAGCCCAAGACAGTCTTCAAGGCCCAACCAGCACGCAGTTCCGAAGAGTTTCTCCAGGGATATTCTTCAAGGAAAGGCCAAAGAGAAAGTCATTTCACCACACCTTCATCTTTCGATGGATAGCACCCTTCCAACAACATCAGGTTTCTTAGGGGGAGCAGCTTGTGTAGATGACAAATACGTTTAATACTCAGAGAAATATTTGCTGAAAAGCTCTCCAGCACCAAAAACAAAAAGCCCTTCTGGGTAGCATTTTATATTTTTAAGTGAGACATAAATCACTTTCAGCTTTCACCTCTTTCACTCACACACAGGCGCAATCTACACATCTGCTGTCGAGTTACTTTTTCTCTCTTTTACAATAATGCCTATGGATAAAGAAATGACTTCAGAGTGCCTGATGTAATATGTTTCATCTGAGAAATGGGGAGGGGGTGGTTCATTCTCCCCTTGCGAGGTCATGCTCCCTGCTGGGGTGTTGTCCCTGCCCTACTGCCCACTGGGGCGCTGTCCCTGCCTTACTGCCCACTGGGGCGCTGTCCCTGCCTCTTACTGCCCACTGGGGCGCTGTCCCTGCCTCTTACTGCCTGCTGGGGTGTTGTCCCTGCCCTACTGCCCACTGGGGCGCTGTCCCTGCCTTACTGCCCACTGGGGCGCTGTCCCTGCCTCTTACTGCCCGCTGGGGTGTTGTCCCTGCCTCTTACTGCCTGTTAAGGGAAGAATGAAGGCATCTGTTTGCTTTGGTTTTTGACTGGACAGGAGCTCACACTACGGCTCAAAGTAAACTCAGTACAAAAGAATACAATAAAGAAGAAAAGACATCTTGGCAAGTGATGCCTGGCCATGCATGTCTTGAATTCTTTCCATGTCTGGGCTCCGAATAAAGGAGCCCAAACTGTCCATCAGCTAGAAAGTGCCGGAGCTGTGCCTCTGTTTCTCCACCCTCCCGCTTGACCTGATCAGTAGACGTGGGATGTTCAGGACAGAGGTCCTCCTGAGACAGTCTGCATGTTTCCACACATGCTCACTCCCTCTCCCCATGCATCCACCCCTGATCCTGGATACATAAAGATGAAGTCCTGTGGAAGCACCGTCTGACTCCCTAAGGCAACTCCCAAGAGAAGAACTGGTCCAAGTGCTGCAAAGTAGAAGCCACTTCAGGGCAACTTAGGAAAGTCAGCTGTCCATCTGGTTAACATGTGTGCTGCCCATGCAGCATGCCTCTGTCTTCCTGTTCACTCACACAGCATGGCTTCCCTTTCTGTGCCAGTATCCTCTCCCGCACCCTCAGCCCCCGGCTTCCATCCACTCTTCTCTCAGCTTTGTCCTTCTGGTCACATGCTCTCAGAAGGCCACTATCTGATAGAACACCTGTATTCTCTCCTGGTCTATTGACCTGCACAGGTTGCATACACATTCCTGCCACTTGTTGGTGACAGGTTCCCTTTCTGCATGTAGAAGCCAAGCGCGCGCGCGCGCACACACACACACACACACACACACACACACACACACACACACACACACACACACGTGGGCCCAAGGAGGCCAGCCCCACACAACATCTCTCACCAAAAATGTGAAAATCTGTTCCAGTGCTCCCTCCCCTCCTGCTCACACGCAGGCGACTGACACACATCCCTGTCAACCAGCTTGTTCTCTTTGCATCACAGCAGGATTTCTGTTAGCACTAATGTGCCTGGAGAGTCTCCCCACCTGGCCTTCCCATGGCTTTTCAATCCATTGATCTATGGTAGCTCTGGCTAGCACAGCTCTTCACCCCAAGGAGGACACACTTGCAGTTCCCACCAACGGCCTATGCTGCGAGAACATCCAGGCTGCTAACGGCTATGTGTACATGTGGTGTTGTGCAGGTCAAGCAGGATCCCAGGGTGTTACCTTCTATGTGGATACACACAGCCCACCTATTCCAGTCACTATGCCCCAACACTATATGACACCTCTCAGGAATTGCTAGGTATTAAGGTTTTATTTTATGAATCCAAAAGCCTGAATGTGAATGAGAATCATTTCATGCAAATATCACGCTTAAAAATTACTTACAGAGCTAAATAATCATCTTGTAAGACCATCACATTTTCACGGATTATAGTTGAGTAAACAGTCCATATTGACTTGATTCTCTTTAATAGATACTTCTATAAACAACAATATAAACACATTGTTAGTTCCCTCACCACTGAATGTTCACTGCATCTGTACTTATTTACAAAGACATTAGTACGAAAGGCAAAAACAGTTCTTCATAGATTATTTTTGTTAGGCTTGTATTAGTAAATGTCTAATTCAAATGTATAACTAGTCTGTTTTTTAACCCATTTAGGTTGTTATCTTCTATATAAAATACCATGTATAATAACAGCAATGTGATCAGGAGGGTTAAACAAAGGACAGTGCATGGAAGGACCCTGCCTGGCAGAGCTAAGTGCTAACTTTCAGCTGTTATTACCAGTTAATATCACTCATTTCCAGTTGTCTGAAAAACAGAGAAATCTAACACAAAAAACAATTAACCTCTCCACTTTAGAACTCTCATGCTAAGTATGTATACTGTCAAAGCCAGAGGGAGAACTGGTGTGTGCTCCGGACACCAAGCCTGACACAAAGTTCCTGCAACTGAGCTCCCAGCAGGTAATACAGCTCCAGGAACACACGAGTCCACTTGCTGAAAATTTAAAAATCAAGTCCTTTTCATTTCTTTACACTAGACATGACAAACGACCAAATTCAACCCCACACATCTCTAAGGGGTTCCTACTGATCGTCACCCCAGTTAACAAGGCTCCCATCAGTTCCTTGGACACAGGAAGGAGGTGCGGCCCTGAGAGGTTGTGATCACACCCTCTGGATGCCCCAGGAACCGCACGCTCTCCTGGCCATTGGTCTTAGCTTGCTCCATTTCTGATCCAGTTTCTTGCTAACGTGCCTGGGAGAGCAGTAGAAGATGGCTCAAGTGAATGGGCCCCTGCACCCATGTGAGAGACCTGGAAGAAATACATCATTCCTGGCTTTAGCGTGGCCCAGCCTTGGCCACTGTGGTCATCTGGGGAGTTAACCAGTAGGTGGAAGATCTCTCTCTTTCTCTCTTTGTAACTCTGACATTCAAATAAGTAAATGCGTCTTTTTTTTTAATTCCATCTTCATCCACTTCGGTTTCTGAGACACATCTCACATCACCAGGAATGAAACCCTCTTCCAAATTTCATTCACACTCATCTCCCAGTCCAGTTCTGTGACTGATGAATTTTCTTCTAAAAGTAATGGGCTTGGCCCAGTGCAGGAGCCTAGTGGCTGGGGTCCTCGCCTTGCATGCGCCAGGATCCCATGTGGGCTCCTGTTTGTGTTCCAGCAGCTCCACTTTACATCCATCTTGTGGCCCAGGAGGGCAATAGGAGATGACCCAAGGCCTTGGGGCATTACACCCACATGGGAGACCCGGAGAAGGTTCCTGGCTCCTGGCTTTGGATTGGCTCATTCCCAGCCCTTGCAGCCACTTGGGGAGTGAACCAGTGGGTGAGGGATCTTTCTGTCTCTCCTTCTCTCTGCAAACCTGCCTTTCCAATAAAAAGAAATAAATCTTAAAAAAAAATAAATAAATAAAAGCAATCAGCTGCTCTGGCCACACAACAATCAGCCACTGCTATTCACCTAACAGACTACCACTTTGGGAAGACCTGTCACAAATGTTGGCTAGAACACGAAGACAGCAAGAGGAGATTCATTGAAAAGCTATGAAACAAAGCATGGGATCACCTTACCTTTAATAACGGGTACATATCATAGTTGCTGGCATCAGAAACAAGATCGCTGGTTACCAAGTTTACCAAGACTGCACGCCATACTATGATTTCATCTTCTTCAGCAAGGTACTTGGTTAAATCAAGTGCCGTTTCGATGCCAATATAATTGTTTCTGTTTGGTTTAAAAAGCACACACTCAAAAAATCTTCAATTGCTAAATGGTTTGCATACTTTCTCTATGTGGCTTCCATCAGGTATGTGTGTAACTCGGGAAGCTGGCAGAGGTGCCACTGAAGGAAAGATGGAGCCCCAGCAACGGTGCTAGAATCTTCATCTCAATTCCATACATTCAAATGCCTACACACTTGGCAACAGAAGAAATATAGGCCAAATGTTGGATTAACTACTAGGCAAGATACGCATTTGCTATGCTTTCCTGCGGGAACACACTTTCCACCTAAGAATGATTCAATCATTCTGTCTGATGTTCTGACAGTGCGAGGTGGGCACACCAACCACCAACTACAAAACTGCTCTGGCCTGCGACTGAGACTCACGCGTGAGAGGTTGTTACTGAAAAGTCTCAGGAAAAGGCAATGAGCATAATACAGCAGCAAAGCAGGAAAGCATGCGCAGGGAAAACAGTGAGAAGGCAGGAGGAAGATGGAAAAGTGTGGGAAGGCCCCATGGAGGAGGGTCCTTGCAAACAGCAATGAAGGATGCGATGGACCAAGATGGGAAGAGGCAGAGGACGCACCCGGGGTTGAGGCAGAGGAAATGGCTGTGACACACACCAAGCCACCGGAGGCAAGGCTTGCTCTGTGTACAGGGACAGATGGGAGCTGACAGGCAGAGGGGCAGGATCAAGTGTTCAGATTCAGCAGCAAGCGCTTTGGGTATTTAAACAACTGGGGTAATATGATGAAAGTGATTCATAAAATTACATTGCAATAGTGCTTCAGAAAACAGAACGAACTAGATTCTAGTGACACACATCAATTCTGAAAGCTTCTATACTGCATAATTCCACATACACAATGTTGTCAGAGTGGACAAATGAGAGTGGTTCAGGGGTTAGGGTGCCGGCGGTGGGGGGGGACGTATGCGCACATGGAATGGTGGAGGCAATCTTGGAGGCAGGTGGAGACCATGTTAGCGGTTCAGGGGTTCGGGTGCTGGGGGGGGACGTATGCGCACATGGAAGTGTGAAGGCAGGGGACAGTGTGATAAAGTACCCACGCGACAAGCAGCCAGACTGAGAGCACACAAAGAAATCACGTCACTTTCCTGCGTCCGTCCACACTGCACTACACTATGGAAGATAAAGCTACTAGGGGGGTTGAGGAGATGCGATGCCACTGGCTAAACCTTTGCCTGCAGTGTCGGCATCCCATGTGGGTGCTGCTTCCTGTCCCAACTGCCTGCTTATGACCTGGAGAGCAGCTGAGAAGGGCTCAAGTCCTTGGGACCCTGTACCTGTGTGGGAGACCCTGAAGAATCTCCTGACTTTGGATCAGCTCAGCTCCGGCCACTGCAGCTACTTGGAGAATGAACCAGCAGATGGAAGACCTCTCTCTCTCTCTCTCTATCTCTCTTCTCTGTAACTAACTCTGTCTTTCACATAAAAATAAAATAAATCTTTCTTAAAAACTATTTGGGGGTATTGGGTGGAGGGTCTAAGAAGCTCTCACTTCCAGTGATTTTGTAATCTCTTAAAAACCGAAGTTGGAATGACATAGGAGGCACTGACTGTGGATATTAAATTAGCCGAAGCGATATGTACATTTCTGAGCCCCATTCGAAGTTCACTGACGTAGAACAGTTCCTTCTTTCTGAATTTTTAATTGTGAAATTCATGTAACATGAAATCTGCTGTTTGCATGTTTTTAAGTGTGTGGTTCAGCAATGTTAGCGTAAGTCACATTGCTGTGACCAACTTCAAACTCTTTCCATCTCCCCAAACTAAAACTGTACCCAAGCCCACGCTGCCAGAGCAGCTCCAGGCGCCCTAGAGCAGGGCTCCTTCCTGCCTGTGGGCTCCTTGCCGACTTCCCCTTGTTCTAAGTGGGGACAGCAGTCAGGGCTCAGACAGCAGCCGCTCATCCCGGCTGTGTACCAGTGTACCACCCTGCTCAGCTCCACCCGCGTAGTCTGACACCCCCCCACCCCCGGGCAAAGACTCACCTCACACAGCGAGGATCACATTGAGGCCTGTGGGACCACACAAACCTGCCCAGAGTCCCTGGAACCCAGGGCCGCACACGCCCAAGGGGCTATCCTCCGACTTCCCTACAGCCTGGCCCTTGCAAAGGCAGCACAACAGCGGGGCACTTTCCTTGCTGCCTGCGGCCGGTCCAGGCTGCACTCGCAGGGTTGGGCACCTTGGGACTCACCCAGCCTGGGGGCACTGGGACAAAGCGCATCTGCCCTGAACTGCTACACTAGGCTGTTGAGAAACTTCCCCAGAGGCTTAAGGTTTAGAGCAACTCTGCGGCTTCCTGCCCTCGCGGCGCATCTGAGAACACTTTCTCTAATAATAAAGGGCACAGTAGGTGCAGTTGTGTAAACTGCAGATGCTGCAGCCAGGGCTTCAAAAAAGAAAACCTTCTGTTACCTTGCTCATGCCCTGAGGTCGGTAGCCGGGGAGTGTGGAAAGGGAGAAGGAACGCGTGCACATCACGCAGCGTGCACATCACGCAGCGTGCCCGCCCAGGGCAGGCCTCCTGCTGTCGCCCTCCCGGCTCCTCTACAAAAGAATCCCTTCGTTGCCCTCGCTCTGGCCCGCAGTGGGTGGGCGTAGGAGGCTGTGCGGATCCTGGGCGCAAAGCCGGGATGAATAATGGCGAAGCCCGGGGTCCTTGTGAACCACACTGCGGCGTGGGTGCGCTTCGTGCAGGGGCCGCGGTTCCAGGACGCCTAGATAAAGGTAGAGCAGGGAGCCCCCCGCGGCTCCACCCTTCTGGTCAGCCTGACCGTCCCCAAGTGCCAGGGGCCAACCTCAGGTAGCAAGGACTCTGTCCCCGGAGGGGAACTGAAAAACTGCAAGCTAGAAACTTCGTAAGGGGCTTTCTGGAGGATCCCCCAGTTCCGCTGCAGCAGAGACCTTCAATAGGGACAGCGATAGAAAAACCTGGAGGAGCGGGGACGTGGCGGAAACCGGCCATAAGAAGCATCTGAGCTCCACACCTTTGCCCTGAGCCGGGCGGGAGAGGCAGGAGGTACGCCACTGCAACCCGCTGAGCGGCGGGCTCCGGCCCTTACCTGCGCTTGCCTTGGTCGGTGTAGACATTAAGGAACAGCCCTTCTCTGGCGTCCACGAACACAGGGCCCGAGAAGTCAGGCCGCAGCTCGTAGCGGGATCCAGGCTGCAGCGCCTCTCCCAGCTCCAGCACCATATACTGCGTGTCCAGCGCGAACCACATGTGGTTCACCTGCACACGGCCCACGGAGGTGCCCCTGGTGCCTGGAGGCAGGGGACCGAACACTTCAACGAGGTCATAGTCCAGGAAGAGGCTGTGCAAGAGCAGCCGCGTGGTGGCCGCCGTGCAGCGCACGGTGATGTTCACGCAGCCGCTGAATCGCAGCCCCGGCTCAGGGAGCGCGTCGGGCTGCAGCCGGGGCCACAGCTCCAGGTCGTAGTGCAGAGGTACGACCCAGGACGGCAGGCGCAACTGATCCCAGGGGCCCGGGGGGCGCCACTCGTTCGAGGGGGTCATCGCCACCCTCTCCTGGGCAGAGCCGTATTTCAGAGTCGGTCGGGTTTCCTCTTGCCGGCTAGGAGGGGAGGACGCAGAGCCGGGGACGCCCAACACTTTGGGCTCCGACAGCGCGGTGCGCGCACAGTGCCCAAACAGGGCAGCCAGCACGGCCAGCGCTAGAAGGAGCGCCGCGACCAGCCCGGCCAGCAGCAGGGCCACCACGCGGCTCAAGTAAAAGCCGGGGCTGGAAGGGGACCCCATAACGCGCCTGGCTGGAACCGGGCAGAAGCCTGGAGTCGGAGGCGGCAGCTGGATCCGCGCCTTCCTTTCTGCTCCTGTTCCTCCTGTCCCTCCAAGGCTTTCCCCTCCGAGCTAATCAGATCCAGGCCCCTGCTTACCCACCCCCACCCTCCAGAACCAAAGAGGAGGCGGAACGCAGCGCACCAAGGGGCACGCCCCTGGGGAGTGCAGGGCAGGACCGCACCGCTGCAGCTTCTGAAGGAGAGGCGTGGGGAGCAGGCGGCTGGACCACTCTGAGAGCTGGACCCCTCCGACTGGGTTTCTGACCTAAAGGGATTTGCTGAGGTGTGCCTGCGTTTCCTGTAGGAATCGGTCCTCCTGGACCGCTCAAAGGGCTTCCCAGTCATGCACCTGCTAGACTCCTACCCTCATCGGATACTGACGGGTTGGTTGGGGCCTCAGGGTCAGGACATTTGGGTCATGCGCTGCAATGACCCACGAAGGGTGGTTATGCTGTCAGAAGGAATTTTTAATCCTTTTTAAAAAGATTTTATTTTTATTGGAAAGGCAGATTAACAGAGAAGGAGAAACAGAAAGATCTTCAACGCTGGTTGACTCCCAAAGTGGCTGTAATGGCTGGAGCTAAGTCGATGTGAAACCAGGAGCCAGGAGCTTCTTCCAGGTCTTCCCCTCGGGTGCAGGGTCCTAAAGCTTTGGACCATCTTCAACTGCCTTCCCAGGCCACAAGCTGGGAGCTGGATGGGAAGTGGGGCAGCTGGGACACGAACTGGTGCCCATACAGGACCCTGGCACATACAAGGCAAGGATTTAGCCACTAGGCTACAGAACTAGGCCCCAGAAGAATTTTTGAAAACAAATCCCTGGCCGTAAACTCACCTGTGGAGGGAGGCCGGACGCATGTGGTGCAGGTAGCTAGTGCAAGAACGGAAAGGAGGCTAGAGCCCTGGAGCCTCGGTGGAACTTGGGCGGGGGGGGGGGGGGGGAGGGAAGGGAAAAAGGGGATGGTAGTATGCTAACCAGTATCACACCCCGTACCCCGGGTGTCCCAAGGCAGGGGCTCGGCTCCTGCGAAGCTTCCACACAGCCCCATGTGTCCAGAGAGAGGACACCCCGAGTCCAAACCAGGCAGAACTGACGTTCAAGTGCAGGTGCATGTGGTGAGGCACTGGACCAGCCTTCCCCGCCCGCAGGACACACCCCAGGACAGGCTCCGAGGGTTCCGAACGGTTTCACCCCAAGGGAAGTCCACCCGTGGACGTGAGGACTCAATTCCACTGCCCTAACAGCATTAAGCAGAGGTTGACTGCCACACAGAGAGCTACAAAATCATAAAACCATACCACATGAGAATCTAATTAAGAAAAAACTACTTCTGACAATCATTAATGTCACTCGAGTGTTGCAAAAGAGCATGTTGGCTGAGAAAGAAACATGACAAAAATAACTGGAAAAGTATTATGTGAAATAGCTGACATTTCAATGAAAAAGTAGTTCTGGAATAAACATCAGCTGTCAGGAAAATGTTTCCTACATTTTTTTTAGTATGAGCTATGGGGTCAGAGCACTGGAGTAGCATGCCAACCCGCTGCCTGCAGTGTTGGTAGGTTTGTCTTGGCTGCTCCACTTTTGATCCAGTGGCCCAGCTTACACCTGAGAAAGCAGCACGGGGATGGCTACCAAGGGGACCTGCACCCATGTGGGAGACCAACACAGAGTTCCTGGCTCCTGGCTTCAACTTCACTCAGCCCTAGATGTTGGCAGCCATTGGGGAAGTCAATCAATGCATGAAGATTCTCTCTCTATCACTCTGCCTATTAAAACAATGAAATATCATCTTTTTTGTTTGTTTGCTTTTTCGGCTGTATCCCATGTGTTTTCATGTTTGTATTTCAGTTTTGTTTATTTCAAATAATTGCTTTTCTCTTGTTGGATTCATCACTGACTCACAGATTACACCGTGGCGTCATTTTTCCCAAGAGACTTTTGTGTTTCCTTTTTGTCACCCGTGTGTTGGTTACTCAGTGACGCGTTTTTCCATGGTGCTGTAAGTTGTTGTTGTTGTTGTGGCTGTTCTAACTCACACCGGTTGTTGATCTTGTTTCATGATTCTCACTTATGGAAATGTGTAGTGATGGAGTACTGGGGTCTATCATATACAGATATGGGGATATAATGGAACACGCATCCCTGCTACCAGACGAAAGATGGATTCCAATGAAACTGTTGCACATGTGTAGACAATGGGACACTGGACTGCCTGACATTGTACCAGCAATGTCGGGGTACACTTAAATAAGAAACTCTAAAATTGAAAGTAAAATAATTGAAATAAAAATCCACTAAATGGTCTTGACAGTCAGCTTTATCAGAAAGACGAAGGAATGAGTAAATAAAGACAGGCAAATGAGATTATTCAGTATGAGGAAGAGAACAGGCAGGAAAGGGTAAAAAAGAAAAACCAGAGCCTGAGGAACCTGTGAGACATGGCCAGGCAGACCAGCACAAATATGGTGGGAGTTCCAGAAGGAAAAAGGGGGGATGGAAGGCTAGAGACTGCATGAAGACACAACTGCCAAAATGTCGCCCATCTGGTGCAAGACATGAATCCACAAATCCAAGAACTTCAACAAATTCCAAGCAGGATAAAAACAGACACATTGCAATAACACTGTGCTAGCTGAAGTCCAAGAGAGACTCTGACAGCAACAAGGGAGAAGGAACACATCACACACCAGCCCTCCTCGGGTTTCCCGTCAGAAACCCTGGGTACTACAAGACAGTGGATCAACATAAGCTAAGTGCTAAAGAACGATTCTGTCAACTGGGGATATGATGTCCCACGAGAATGTGAGGAAAGTTAAAATGTCCTTGGTTTATCAGAAGCTCGGTGAAAGCAGACTGCAATGAAAAGGCACTGGGGGTGGGATGTTATAGTGCAAGGGTTAAGTTGTTTCTTGGGACTTCTGAAGCCCATGTCAGGAACCCACAGCTCCAGGCTGAGAGCCACTTCCAATTGAGCTGATGCATGCTCTGGCAGGCAGCAGGGGACGGCTCAAGAGGTTGTGGTTCCTGCCAATCATGTGGGAGACCCAGACAGACTGCCAGGCTCCTGGCTTTAACCTGGCCCAGGCTCCATTTTAACGAGTGTTTTGCAAATTAATCGGGAAACAGAAAATCAATCTTGGTGACTTTCAAATAAACAAAATTAAATTAAATATTTGCATACATGAAAGGACACGAGATAGTAACTGAAAGCCATATCAAGATATAAATGTCTACAATAAAGACAAATACGGAAGCAGCTGCAAGAGCTGGTGTTTTTCTAACTTTGTTTTGTAACTCCACTTTCTGCGGTGGGATCTAAGATAAATGCATACAAAGTACTGCTTTTTATTATAAAAAATATACACATGTAATCTATGAAATCAATAACAGAAAAGAGAGCCAGGCATTCCACTTTGCACTTCAGACACTACCAGGGATGCTTATATCCAAATCAGAATGTTCCTGGGTGTGAGCCCCTATTCCACTCCTTCTTTCTTATTTTTTAACATTTATTTATTTTTATTGGGAAGGCAGATATACAGAGAGAAGGAGAAAGGGAAAGATCTTCCATCTGCTAGTTCACTCCCCTGCTGGCCACAACAGTCGGAGGTAAGCCAATCTGAAGCCAGGAGTTAGGAGCTTCTTCCGGGTCTCCTTCATGGATTCAGAGTGCCAAGGCTCTGGGAATCCTCTACTGCTTTCTCAGGCTGCAAGTAGAGAGCTGGAATGGAAGTGGAGCAGTCAGTACATGAATGAGCGCCAATGTGGGACCCAGGCAGTTGCAAGGTGAGGACTTTCGCCACTAGGCTACTACACCAGGCCCCCAACTTCACTCTTAATTCCAGCTTCCTGGGTCTCTGCCCCAATGGCAGGAGCCCTGGATGGAGTTTGCAGCTCCAGGCTTCAGCGCAGCCCAGTCTTGGCTGCTGCAGGTGTTTCGGTAGTGAACCAGAGTGGGGACCGTCTAGATCTATGCTTCTGTCTCTCCCCACTGAGACAATTCATTACATGTATAACATGTAATAAAGAGGCTGTAGGCTTCCACGTACTATGCCAACATCCCACAGATGCTAATTCAAGTCCCAGTTGCTCCATTTCTTCTTTTTAAAAATAATAATAATTTCGGGCCCGGCACGGTGGCACAGTGGTTGAGGTCCTCACCTTGCACGCCCGGGATCCCATATGGGCGCCGGTTCTAATTCTGGTGGCCCCATTTCCCTTCCAGCTCCCTGCCTGTGGCCCGGAAAAGCAGTCGAGGATGGCCCAAAGCTTTGGGACCCTGCACCCGCGTGGGAGACCCGGAAGAAGTTCCTGGCTCCTGGCTTCGGATCTGTATAGCATTGGCCGTTGTGGTCACTTGGGGAGTGAATCATCGGACGGAAGATCTTCCTCTCTGTCTCTCCTCTCTGTATATCCGCCTTTCCAATAAAAAAATAATAAAAAATAAATCTTTAAAAATAATAATAATAATTTCATTTTATTTTTGATGATGTTTACATAGTTGAGAGGGATACACGCCCATGTGGACCACTGATTAGAGTGGGAAGGGTTGAGTGATGGAGAAATTGAATGAAGCAAGTTCTTCCAATCTCCTTTTTTCTTCTTGTATCTGTGGAAAGTGGGGCCACAAGGGGAGCATGCTGCCCCCAAGCCCAACCACATCGGTACCCAGGAACAGTCACCTGACGCCATCCCAGGGTCTCCAATGTGGAGCATGTTCTAGGAATGCTGCTTCAGTGGTTTTGATAGTTCTGAGATGCTGCTGATTTCACTGCTCCGAAGTTGAGGAATTCTTTCAAGGTCCCCCGCAGAGTCTTGATTCGTTCACATACTTGCTGTCAAAGCTTGCCCAGAAGCGCTGTCCAATTTGCTCTGCTCTCCATGGTACTAGATGTCCTTTGCAGGCCTCAATGAACTGGTTGTCGAATTGCCCATGAACATCTGGCATGCTGCCGCCACATTGTGTACAGCAACTAAGAAAGCCCAGTTCTGACAAATGCACTCCTTAGAGCACAGATCCTGTGATTTTCACCATGGTTGGAGTTTTGAGTCCAGTGATCCAGTTGGGGGTGGGGGGCGCAAGAAAACTCGCCAGAGATAATTCCAACCTAATCCCTGTGTGTGCCAGCTAGCACAGAGTCTGGCTCAGTCTATCATCCACACCAGCCTACACACACTGGCGTTTGCAGTCACTCGGTCAATTCTGTCTCCAGCCCTACCTCAAATGCAAACCAGTGGATACTGAGGTCCAGCCCAACCCTAACCACCACATATGTGGCCCTCACACTCACCAGCAGGAGCTGTAGCCGTCAGAGTGACTCCCAATTTCCCACCACGTCTGCCGAGAGCCCAGATTCCTGTAGATGCCAGTATGTATCACACAATCCTATTCGGCTTCCATACACATCAACAGGAGTTGCAGCCTAACGCAGCCCAACCAACTCCACTATCTAGCCCACACTCATGAACTCATGATGGCAGGTGCCACCACCTGTCCAGCCAGGCTCAGCACCAGCCCTGGTTCCTATGCTCACCAGTGGAAGCTACAGCCCATCAGAGAAGTGCCCACACATTTCCTTCTAGGCCCACTCCCAGTCCTGGGATCTTGTACTTTCCAAGTGGTTCCATGGTCTAGCTTGACATGACTTGCTCCTAGTCCCAGCATCTGCTAGCCCAACCAATCTGCACTTACTGTGGCTCATGCATGTACAAGTGGATACAGCCTGGCTCTCCCCTAACCCAGCTCACATGCACTTCAACTGGTTTTGTAGCCCTTCCCAGCCTGTCTGCCCCATTCCCAGCTCTCACGCTCACCAGGAGTAGCAGTGGCCCAGCAGGGAAACCCCCCCTACAGCTCCCCTATTGTATTTGCCACCCCCATCCTGAGTGTTATGTGTGCTTGTGGTGCTGCAGCATAGACTGGCATGGCTCGTCTTACCTAAGCATTCACCAGCTGATGCTATATAGTCTTGTTTGGCCCAGTCTATCTGCAGCTAATGTTAGCAGTGCTACAGCCCTGACCAGTCCAACCAGAACCCAGTCCCAGCCCTAAGATGAACTGGCTGGTGTTGTGACCCAACCTGGCCTGTCTTGCACCCTGTTCTGGTTCTCTGAAATGCCAGTGGGTGCTATGGACTGGCCCAGCTTGGCCTGCCCCCAGACCTGACCCACACTTGCCTAGCAGCACCTGGCTTTGTCTGGGCTGCTCCCAGCCTTGGTTCTTACACTCACCTACAGGGATTACATCCTGACAAAGGAGTCCCCCAAACTACTCTATCAGATCATCTCCCAATGGCAGAGTTTGTGCACACTGATAGGTTCTTAGTCCAGCCTGACTTGGTCCACCTCCTGTCCTGGCAGGTAGAACTGCCTTGCCCAAAGAGCCCATACCCATTCTGGCTCTTATTGTTGGGTAATACAGCCTAGCCCTGCTTGGTTCACGCCCAGACCCAGGTTTCACATGGTTCAGCAGGTACAGAGACCTAACCCAGACTGTCCTGCACCCACTCCTATGAGCAACAGCTGGTGCTGGAGCCAAACCCAGTCCAGCACATCCCAGAACAGGCTACACCCAGGCTGAGGAATGCCACAGCCATGTCCAACCAAGATCGCCGCCCTCATTCTGGCTCTCATGCTCACCAGTGGGAACGGCAGCCCAGCCAGAGCATTCCCTTAGCTCCCCAACTCACTCCCAGCCACATTTTGCGCATGCCTGTGGTTGCTCTGACCCAACCCAGCATAATTCGTCACCCAACTTGGCCTTTGTTATCAGATGCTGCAGCCTGTCTGGCCTGCCCCGCCCCCAGTCCCAACTCTTGCTGATGAGTGCTGCAGCCTGGCAACACAGGGTCATACGACACAGGGTTATACGACACAGGGGTCACATGACACAGGGGTCATACGACACAGGGTTATACAACACAGGGTCATATGACACAGGGGTCACAGGGGTTATGTGACACAGGATCATACGACACAGGGGTCATGTGACACAGGGTCATATGACACAGGGGTCATACAACACAGGGTCATACGACACAGGGGTCATACTAAGATGTCTATTATTTTTTATTGACTTGCAAGATTTCTTATAAATTTTGGTCGGTGATTTTTTAATATATTCCTATATATATATTCTCTCACTTATCCTTCATTGTTTAATGGGCAGAGATTTTAATTTTCATGTGGTCAAGTTTATCGAGCTTTCCTTTGCTTAATCTCTGCCCTGATATACTAACGACCACTGCACTCTGGTTAGTCCCGGGCCCATATGATACCACAAATCCCTTCCATGGTGCTATTCCTGCTCATGAGGAGAGACACTCATTTCCCACCAGAGCTGTTACTTGGGTCTGTGCTGTTGAGCCTCTCTATGAAAAACAAAACAGAAGAAAAGCACCTCTTCACTTGGTGTAGTGGGGTGTTTCCTGACTTTGCTGATTTCCAGATAACGCACTATTATTACACGCTAGGAAGAGATATCTGTAAGTCATAACAGCAATTTTTAATTACCTGGCTTGATTAAAGAAAACACGTATCATGACTCCACAAATCAAACACGATAGGCCATGGACTCACTTGTACTTTGTAGAAAAATACTCATTCATCTTCGACATCCTGGCCCTCTTCTGCTGCCGTGTCTCGGGGTGAAGTCGGCTACCTGGGGCCCGGGGTTCTGGAACGCCAGGCATCTGAGCTGCCGCTCTATCTGTTGCTGTGAAATGAACAGATGTACTAGGAATAAGAGCCTTGGGTGTTTACACTGTCTCCAAACAAACTTTCTATAGTTTCCACTAGGATGCAAGGAAGTGTCTGTGTTTTGGAGAGAAGTAGCCGATCTGATTCAGTTTCAATAGCTGATGCAAACTTTCTCCAGTGAGGCTATTTCTTCTGAATAAAAAATTTCAAAACTCACATAAAGCAAATGCCAAAAAAGAAAAAAACAATAGAGGGAGAACAAAATAACCATTTTCAGATCTACGGAGCATCAGTGAGCTTCCCCAATCTGAGGGGCCGAGCGTCAGGATTTCCCGTTCTTTGGAAAGTTCAAGCCAGCAGCCTCAGTGCAGGGGAAGCTGAAGCACACGCAGCCCTGCCCTCCATGCAGGGTCCAGGGTGGCGTGGCCCAGAGCGTGGCTACCAGCGGGACTGCCACACAGAGACAGCGACCGCGTACAGCAGCAGTGCTCCATCGGAGCCAGACCCGGAAGTCTCGCCAGAACGACCTGCAGTGTTGGGGGACTTTTCAAACTCTCTACCTAGGAGGTCTTATCCAGGTGACAGAATGCTTCAGTCAAACCCTGATGAGTCACTAAGAAACCTACATGCCCACTCATGTATCTGCAAGATGCAGTGTAAGCAAGCCAGCAGCTCGTCCATCTGCAATAGCCCCGGGCTGGGCCACGCTGAAGCTGTCAGGAGTTGGACACTTCCTCCAGGCTTCCCACCAGGGCGGCAGGGACCTGGATTCCGGAGTGACCACATGCTGCCTCCAGGTGCGTCAGCAGGGAGCTGGAGGAGAAGCAGAGTTCAGACTCCATCAGCAGCTCTGCTGTGAGATCAGGCAAAGCAAGAGGCGGCCTGACCTGGTACACCACAGCCCTGGCCTCTGACAACTCAACGTGAACATGTAACACCTCTGTCACGAGGGAAGGGGGTATTCACCTCAAGAATTTCGGAAGAAAATCACCTGGAGAACCTGGAAACACACGGACAGGTTGTACAGTCAGAAACAGAGGGGCATATCCCCTTGGGACTTTAGCAGATGTACACAGACGTCCCTGTAGTTGATTGGGCTTAATAGTAGGAATTATACAATAATCACTTTAAGCCTGCTTCAAACTTGCTTTACAACATGACCCCAGTGTGTGTATGGGTTTGTTTCATATGCAGAACCTTGCCAGTGCAGGTCCACTCTCTGGCACGGCTGGGAAATAAGGGCAGCGTGGTGCCATCTGTCACCAGCTCAGCCAGAGACTAAGAATAGAGACAGCAGGAGTGCACCCACCATGTGCAAGTGCTGGCCTGGCCACCAGCTGCTGCTGTGCCTGGAGCCATTCCTGCTCCTCCAAGCCTCCCTCTGTCCTCCTGTGAAACAGGGCTCCCAACTGTATCTCGTGACAAGGGTCAGAGTACTTGAAGTTTTAGAATCATGACATAATAAAAACAAAAGGAGAGCTTGTTCATAGAAAATGCTGGAAGGTATTCTCCAGCAGTATTCTAGCCAGGGGGCAGGATTCTATTCTACACAAAACGCTGGGCTCACTGGGCTCAGGCTCACAGGGCTGTGAGAGTAAGCAGGAGACAGGTGCGGCAAGGCCCGTCAGTGTGAAAAGACACGCAGTGCCCCAGCATGGGGAGCAGAGACCATCTCCTTGAGTCCCGACTGGCCCAGCTTCCCACAGGGGTCCACCTGCTGGGAACTCCCCTGACATCACGGCGCCATACCAGTTGCTTCAGCTCAGTTTGGCAGGTTTTCTCAGGAGAACTTGTATCCATGGGTCTCTGTTGAGTGGAACTGCTTTTTGCTGCTTGTTCACTCATTTCTGATTACTAAACAATTGGGGAAAGAAATTGCATTAATTATTGACATCCACAGCATCTTCACCTTAGGACTCTTCCCTGCTGTCTCCCATAATTCTGTTTCCAGGCCAGCCTTGCCAAGAAAGCCGCCTACTCCCACCACCCTTAAGTCTGCATGTGATCCCTGGACTACGGCTCCCATGCTCTTCCTCATCAGGTGGCCCATGCACAGGAGGAGGACTCTACCTTCTACTGCCCTTAGCATCACAGGGTTCCCGTGCGGGCAGTGCTGGGGACCACCCCAGCTGCTTAGGAAGCCCATGAGCTCTCAGACCTCTGCCTTCCCGCCCCCGACACTCACTCCTTTGGGGAAACAGGAAGTCACGAATTCACACATCCTCGGGGACTTGGTGAAAATCCCATGCACTCCCACAGTCAGCTGTTATTCAGGCTACCTTTAAAAGTCCTGACCTCCTCACTCAAACTTTCTGACAAATATCTGTGCAATTTGTGCTAAGTGAAAGCCATCAGTTTTCCAGAACATGCAGTTGCTAAAATGTCTATAATTCATTTCAAAAATACTTTGCTCTGTGCACAAAGAACTCTGTGACACAAGGAGTGTGAACAAAGTGAAGCCAACGCAAGAGGCTAATCATGAATCCCAGTTCAAGTAGCCTCAGAGGGCCTTTAGAAGTGCACGCACACACAGGTGCAATGCACACACACACACACACACACACACACACACACACACACACACACAATCTCAGCCTTCCTCTTTCTCTAAGGCTATCAGACCTATTAGATCAGAATCCCACCCTTGAGACCTCAATCAGTCTCATTTGTCACCTAAAGGCCTTACCTCCAGATTTAGTCACATTGGGGTTTAGGCTTCCAAAAATAAATTTGGAGGTGTGGAGGGAGGCGCATTTTAGGTCATGGGAGTCACCCGTGTATAAACGGCCTTTAGTAAATGGCCTGTACAGCTAGATATTCCCCCTCCTAGCTCCTTCTTGGCTTTTTCATCAGTCCATCAACTATAGGTAGCTGCCTAACACATGGTAGGTGACAAGTGAGTTACCCATGGTGGATGAACCGTGTTCATCTCTGAGCCTCACCACTGCATGGAGGCAGGGGAAGCAGCAGCAGGCCCAGGTGTCCACTTCACATCCACCCAGGGAACAGGTCACTGGCCAAGCTCCAGACAGAACTCACACTTGGCCCATGGCACTTAGCTTTACGGTGCCTGGCATGTGCAGCTGAAACGATGAGCCAATCATGGCAGAGTATCTTTCTGCCCTAACCTGAAGTTCCAGAAAATCAGCAAAACAAAAAAAGCTGACATTCTTATGCAAAAGTCAGTCTCTACTGTAACTCATTTGCAAATAAAGCCATTTTTCAGAGATACTATGTGTAAGACATTTCTGGAAAAACATTCATAGACACATGCAAACCAGAGAGTCAAGATATTTTAACCCCACTCTGTCCCTAGCCACTTGCTGGGAAGGACAAGTCCCTGAGCTAGTCAACAGGTGAGTCACATCCCACCTGGGAGAATCTAGTGAAGAGCCAGCCACTGCGCAGGTGGTCAATTAAATCAACCCCTCACTGCTCCCTCCCGGCTGAGGCAGCTGTTTTCAAAACCAGAGGACTGCTCGCTCTAAAAGAAACCACCATTGCCACATGTCCAAGCAACAGCAGGCAGCTCTGACTAAGGCTTGAGGGTGATGGGAGCAAACGACAACGGAGAGGCGTGAGTCACAATAGCTACGGATTCCCACAGGTGCTTTTATTGCTGCACTTGCCTACACACACACGCACACACACACACACTCCTGAGGCTCCATATAAAGCAACATGAAAACACACACAACATACTTAAAATGAAAATGCACTGGGCAGAGAAGGTGATTGTCTTTGAGACACAACGCAAACAGATAGCTGTCATTACAAGTGTCATTAACGCCACCATTCGGGGTCGTTTTTAACCCAGTCACCCGACAGAGTCCCCCAGGTCGGCCACCGACCTGCATCTACCTACCAACGCCTCTCCAACTGCAGCTCTTTTATAACAAGTCTCTTGAGTTGCACATCCTAACCCCTCCCTTGACGCGCGATCAAAACCAGAAAGCTGCCTTCACCTTTTCCCACCAACAGACGGAAGCACACTGAGGCCAGAAGCTGGGGCCACTCTCCCTGGAGACACACCCAGCTTCATCCTGATCCACGACCTTCCAAAAACACTCATTCCAAGCATGTGTGGAGATTTCTCCCCCAGATCCCACAGCCCTTTCGGGCTTCTTCCTCAGTTTCCCTTGTTCCTTCAGTCCACAGGGCCAAGAAGGAACTTCATGGGTCTTCCACTCCTAACCACAACCCAGGAAGGCAGCAACAGACACTGTGTCACCTCCGGGCGGCTCCTGATCCTCCTCTTTGGAAGCAGAGGGCAGCAGGCTGAGAGAGCATGGCCCAGGCTCCCCTGGCCAGGCCTGTCCCTCTGCACTTGGGAAGGACAGGGCCACAGCTGAAGCAGCAGGGGTTAAAGAGAAGCACCTACCTGCAAGCTGCAGAGAGGGAGAGGACCCCGGGAAGACAGAGAAACCGCACTTCCTCCTTCCCTTTGTTTTGCTGAGAAACCACAAATCCCTCATGGGAAAACCCTAAGGCCCCAAAGGTGTTGGTACAATTTAAGGCTTTCATAATAATGACTGGGAGAAGGAAAGATGAGGGCGGGTCAGCCCGGCAGTCTGGCTCTCCCAGCCGGCATGGACACCAGCATCACACCAAAGAGGAAGAAGTCACCTCTCCCTTAGTTCACCCACCACGGAAATTCATCTAGAGTCAGGGTTTGACTCTATTGCTCAGCCTCCTAGCTTGATTTCCACTGCCTAACTCATTCATACCAAACTGTTCCCCGACTATTTTTATGCTTCAGCATAAACAATGCACACACAAATATATATATTTACAGTTTTTAGCTGAGATACATACATTTATATATATGCATATAAAGGGGAAAAAAAAGCTATGTTTCCCCAAAAGAAAATAAAGCTATGTTTTTATGCTGTGTCTAAGAAACAGGTCAAGCTCTGAATGTAAACCCTCCATGCACTGTCCTCTGCCACCTGCGCTCACACGTCCTGTTCACTAAGGCAGTGCTGCGCTTTCGAGATTACCTGATAAATGCCACATAATCAAACCTGTTTCATCTTGCCAGGCGTGGACCGACAAAACTCAGGGCAGGTCCAACGCTGACCAGATTGTTCCATAATTAGACACAGTACGACAATGTCTACTCTTGCCAGTGTTAAGCTTTGAAGTCAATAATTGACAATACATAGCACTCTTTGTTGCTGTGTTCACGTACAGTGCTACCTCACGTACAGTGCTACCTTAACCCCAAGAAGGACCAAATGTAGTAACGACCAAGTACAAAGGCAAGAATGAGCTGAACAGCAGGCTCAGAAAATCTCCTGAAGAATACGAATGATAACCAACATAAAACTCTCCTGGCCAGTTCTTTTGCTTATGAATGCTCACATGCCCAGGTGTGTCTGGCAGGTACGCCACCATTTGGGACACCTGCGTCCCATGTTGGAGTACCACTCCCGACTCCAGCTCCCTGCTAACACACGGCCCGTGAGACACTAAGTGACGGCTCAAACGGGATTCATTGAGTCCACACTTCCTAGCATCAGCTGTTACGGGCATCTGGGGAATGAACCAGAGGAAGGGAGCTAGCTGCTTTTCTCAAGCTTCTTACTTTTCAAATAAAGAAAATATGAATAAAACAAAAAGTTGTATGCTAAGAAATGGCACACCACAGGTTGGAAAGTTGCTTTGCTTTATTTATCCAGTTTAAATAAGTTTAAGCAGAAAATTATTATTCTGCTTTATTTATGGGTTTCTTAAGCAAAACATAATAGCTTGTGAACTTATAATTTAGCTGGTAAATCATCAGAAAACTTTATACCATTTTTAAACATTTATTTTTATCTGAAAGGCAGAAGGAGAGACAGAAAAAGCTCTTTCATCTAGTGGTTCACTCCCCCAAATGGCTGCAACAGCCAGAGCTGAGCTGAGCCAAAGCTGGAAACCAGCTGCTTCCGCCAGGTTTCCCATCACATGGATGCAGGGTTCCAAGAACTTTGGTCATCCTCTACTTCCTGAGCCATAGCAGAGAGCTAGAATGGAAGTAGAGCATCTGGGACGTGAACCAGAGACTCCACAGAATGCCAGCCCCACAAGGCACAGGATTAATTAGCTTGTGCACCACCATGCCAGCCCCATATCATCTTTCATATTCATAGTGGTTTAATTTCAAAATGGAAGAGTACTAAATTTGCTAGTCCAGTATTTACTGTTAAGAGGATGTACTTCTTTTTACTCAGGGGTTCTCAGGTTGAAAATTTCAACTCAAAAAATGAGTTGAAAGTCACGCAAAGTTGACTGCTTTTCCAAATGAAGGATTCACATATACTAAAATGCCTCTACGTTGACCTATGAGTTCTCAGTAAGATATACATTCACGAGTCGTACTGCCTCATCAGCTTGTAGCCATCTGTGTATTAATATGTAATATGCCTTGTACTTCAAAGTCACACCTTTCATAAGCTTATTAGTTGCCATTTTGTTTACCACTGCATACACAAAACAGACTGTCCATACACAAAACAGTAGGTAAATCAACTATGCCACAGTTACACCCGTGTGATAAACAGCGACTGCTACACAGCTATGAGAACAGAGTAAGGAATATGGTATGTCCCCAGGGATCCGGAGCAACAATGTAGAAGGTGTGATGGTCCAGCACAGGTGATGCTCAGCCTGCAGTTAAGTCTCAGCAAGCCCACTCACTGAGTACCTGCGGTTGGAAATATCTGAGGTCGAGGCCACAGAAAACGCAACCTCATAGCTTAGCAAGGCATCACACTATTCAGTGTGGGTTCCTCATGCCCAGGATCTCGGGGAGGACAGCAAGCTACAGCTGCTCAGCATGAAGAGGGATCGTCACGCCATGAAACACAAGCTCAGGAAGAGAACAACATTAAAACTTCAAAGGATGCTTCCTACTAAATGTATCTTGCTTTCACACTATCATAAAGCTGAAAAATTGTAAGTTGAAACATCAAAAGTCAGGAACTATCTGTAGACCCCTTTTGTGTAAGAAATAAGAAGATAGAAGACTATCTCAACTGCAGCTAGATAATTTTAATAAATCATAATGCTATAGGGGATGACTTGCAAAATAAAAGTCACCACCTTTGACAGTACATCTAGGGAGAGGATGATAGAAGGAACTCTAGGCTTTAACATCCCAAATGTGTGAGTGTTTTCCTCCACAGCTCCTGGACAAGCTCTCGCTGGGTCCACCCAAAACTCCAGTGGAAAGAAGTGGAGAGAACAGTCCCCCCTGTTCGGGCACTGCTACTGCAATTTCACCGCATCGTTTGGTTAAAGGCACTGTTATACTCTGAAGCTGCGATGGGTTGTACTTCTGAGAAAGCTCATGTCCCAGTGGATCAACGGAGCTGAGCACGCAAGCACAGGGGTAGGTGGGCAGAGCTAGGGCCAGGCAGGGAGAGGCAGGTGCACAGAGCTGCTCTTAGCAGAAGCCTAGCTCAGGGTGAGTCCATAAATTTCAGAGGGTCAAGGTTGGGTATGAAGAGTGGTCAGGCTACTAGACTGAACTTCAAGATGTATCACAATAGCTTCTGTGTGTTTCTGCATATTCTACTGGGCACCTTCTCCAGGGACAACAGTGGTGTGGCTGGCAAGAGGGGGAGGCAGAGCTATGTGCTTCCTGGACCTCCAGTGGCTTCATTTGGGATAATCACTAACATGATTTGACACAGTTTGCAACCTGGATAGAGAAGGGAGTAAGTGAGTGTGACATACAGGCTAATTGGTTTAAATTCACTATTCCTGTTAGTGTTATTATTATGTTAATACTGTGTTCTGCATTTGGTTTTACACGTATTATTTCATAGCCACATCCCTTCTCAGGACACATTCTCTGCTTGCTGCCCCTCAGCCTATTCCTATTGTTTTTCATCATGCCTCAAATGAACATTCTAGCTATTTACCACAATAGTAAAAGCTTTAAAGTTGACATCTGCCTTGACCAAGAATTCCCCTTTGGGGAATTTAGTAAAAGACAGAGATGTTTACAAAATGTTAGCTGCAACAGTCAACCTTGGGCCCAGTGCAATAGCCTAGCAGCTAAAGTCCTCACCTTGAACGCACCAGGATTCCATAGGGCACTGGTTCTAATCCCAGCAGCCCTACTTCCCATCCAGCTCCCTGCCTGTGGCCTGGGAAAACCGTTGAGGACAGCCCAAAGCCTGGGCCCTGCACCTGTGAGGGAGACCTGGAAGAGGCTCTGGACTGGCTTCGGATTGGCTCAGCTCCAGCCATTGCGCTCACTTGGGGAGTGAATCAGTAGACAGAAGATCTTCCTCTCTTTCTTTCCTCTTCTCTGTATTTGACTTTGCAATAAAAATAAATAACACTCTAAAAAAAGTCAATTTTCTATTAACTGCTAGATCGTACATCTACAAGGCTAAAAATGTGAGCAACACAACTTTATTGAACATAATACTGGGTCAGGCTGCAGCCAAGAAAATGATTTGTGGAAATATCTTTATTGCATGAAAGTTACACATTTCATTTTCAGAAAACAGGAGAAGAAGGTAGGGTTTTAAAAACTTTCTTTGAGAGATAGTTTTTTGGTAATCAGATTGTTCTAGGAACTTCACTGTTTCCTCTTTGGCCTGTCGACAATATCATGCGTAACTTATTCCTGCAGCAAGACAGAGTGTGTGTTCTCTCAAAAGAATGCTCATCTTTCCAAAGAACCAGCTTTTTCCATCTCATCTCCTAAGAACTCGGTATATTTGGATGCCCTACTGCCCCAAAATGTTTGCTAATCTCAGGAGTTTCCACTTCCTTTCCCCGTACTGGAAGCACTTGCAGATACAATCTTCAGTACTGGTTCACTCAGCTTACTTTTTATAGTCTCTACTTTTATCCCATCTCTGTTTTTGATTTGATTTCCTCTTTTAGTGTTTGCATTCTGTGGCAAATCTGGTTCGATTTCCTTCTGCTGTATTTGTTTTTCCTGGTAGGTCTGCAGAGGATGAGGGGAGCGGGGTCTGGGCTCGGGCGTGGATGAGCCTGGGAGCCAGATGTGTTGAGAAGACCCAGAGCAGGCTCACACTCACCCCTGGTGCTAAACCAAGTCTGAAATGGCTCTACCCTCTTGCTCACTAGCCCAGTGGCTGCAGAGCTCTCCTTCCCTGGTCTTCTCCCCAAGGGCAGGGCCTTGTGAACAAGCAGGCGTTCCTGCTCCATTGCCTCTGCTACCCTAGCATGTCTCTTGCACCATGGGGACTTGCAGGAGCCTGCCTGGAATGTACAGTTCTAAGCAAACGCAATTTGGGGAGGTTCTGCGTATGCTTAAAAGATCCACAGACACAGAGGCTTGCTCTCGCTTTACTTTCACAACCAAGCCCAAATATTAGTTTTTTCAGCACTAAATTACTCGGAAGTTGTGTTTCCCTAGGTGCTTGCCATTTTCGTCTGTCACATTCCCCCTTTTCATCAGGCCTACTTCTAACCCTCACTTGGTTTCTCTGCCTTCAGTCCCAGCAGTGCTCAGAGGTAAATGTCACCTTGTTAACACATTACATTAGGTCACCTGCCCCCTCCAAAGCCTTTCTGATGGTCCTCAGCATGACGGTCTGACACCCACTGGCATGATGTTACCCACCATCCCAACCTTGTCTTCACTGCCACCCTCCCTCAACCTGACACCAACTACCAGAAGACAGGAATGCCCCCACTCCTTGCCACACAACGTAAAAATCGCCACTGGGAAAACTGCTGCACACTCAGAACATCCCCCCTGTGGCAGCCAAGAAAATAAAACATGGAGACAGTAAGGCTACATCTCCTGAAACACTTCTGGGATATGTCCATAACCCGGTATTTGCCATAACCTTGCGTTCTTATCACAAGATGGTTCCTCATTCCAGGATGAGATTTTGTTTTACTTTCACAGCTCATTCAGTAAGCTGATTGTCCCAAACTGGTTTCTGTACATGGAATTGGAAGGACCTGTTTGTCTGGTTCTGTTTGCTATTACGTAGGATGCAGTTCTTCCTGATTGGATGGTTTAAAGTCCACAATGCTTAAACTGATTGGGTATCTGTGCTCTACACCACCAGCTGATCAGATAATTTGTACTGTGCACTGATGTAAGCTTAGTGCATGATTCGTATCATGTACCACTCCTCTTAATTGATTGCATGGTTGATGCTCAAAAGCCCCTGAACACAGCTGGTCAGGGCGACTCCCCTCTTCAGCCTGCAGTGGTATGGGGCAGTCCACAGTGGGCACTGGCCAGTGAGTAGACTCCCGAGATTCTAAGGGTCTGCCTTTGACTCGTTTCTGGGATAGATTTGGACAACTTTGAATACCCCCATCCCAGAGCACCCCATTTCTAGGTCTCCCAAGTGTATTTCCAGTTACAGGAGTTCCCATTTATCTGCAGCTTTTCTCCCCATGGTTTCATTCATGTGGCCAACTACAGTCTGAAAACATGAAGTGGAAATTTTCAAAAATAACTTGTAAATTTTTAGATGGTGTGCTGTTCTGAGTGGAGTAACAAAATCTCCAGCCATCCTTCTGCACGGGATGTGAATTAGCCCTGCAGCCAGCACACCCATGCCGTACATAAAGCCCACCTGTTGCTCTGAGCAGATGCTTTCATTTTCAGATCCACTATGGTGTCCCCAGACTGCTTGTGTTCAAGAAACAGAGTTTGGTACTATTAAGGTTTTAGGCAGCCACAGCGGTGGCAAGAGCCTTGGAATGGATCCCTATGGAGACGGACGGGGGCACTGTACTGACTCATACATTTGTCTCCCTCCACCCCCAGACCTTTATTGCTCCAAGGCAGGAACTACAAAATCTTCACAGTTCCTGCCACAGACCTAGCTCCTTGTGCTCATGTATCCTCTCTAGTAGGAAGGATAAACAGCATTTTTTCCCACCAGGAATAATAAATTAGAGATCTAATGTGCCTCCTACGAAACCCAAAAATAGAAGGCAGTTTTTCAGGACCTCCCCTTCCCCACCTCTCCACCCTTCTCCCCCCACCTTGCCCAATTCAATCCAACCCTAAGGGTCCTGCTTTGCATGATAAGCAAAGTAAATCCTAAGGCTCACAGAAGTCTTAAAGACTGAACCCCAATTAGGCTGTGGTGTCTGTTAGCGTGCGCAAAGGCCAGGTCTATGGCATGCTGGGATGAGACGTGCCGCAGCACCCGTTGGTTTGCATAAGACATGGGGCTGGGGTGACACTGACCAGGCAACTATAATCACCAGTGTGTGCATAGGCTGGTCTGATGCAGGTGACACACTGAACCGGACCTTGTACTGGCTGGCACATGCAACAGTCAGGTCTAGGGTCACCACAAGGAAGTTTCTTGGGGGGACTTCCCACCTCAAAAATCTGGGCACAGAGAAGATCACAGGATTTCTGGTCCAAGTTGGGACTTCACCACGTGTTGGGACTGGGCGTCTGCAGTTGCTGATGCCTAAGCAGAGGATGGCACGCCAAGGTACATGTGGAGGACAAAGATGACCAGCTCACTTAGGCTCGCAAAGGACATCGAATGCCATGTCAGAAGATGGAGAAAAGAATGGGTTGGGCAACTGTAATGGCTGAGCTTTAGCAGCAAGCGTCTTGATGAGTGGATACACTCACTCTGTCAGCCAATGAAACTTGGAAGGACTGTCTCAGCCAAGGAGCAGTGCAAACAACAGCACGGCAGAGCTATCAAAATCACTCCAGCAAAACTCTCAGATAATTCTACTCCACATCGAGGTTTCTAAGACGACGCTATGTGGATCTCTCCCACCCCAGGCGCTGAGGTAGTTCGACCGCTCGGAGCAGTCCTCTCCCTCTCCTGCTCTCCTCACCCCCAGAAACAGGAGAAAAGGGAAGAACTGGAAAATCAGAGGCATTTGTGCCACCCACCTTCCCTCACGCCTTGATCCTCCCCACTTTAGTGGTCCTCATGGGCATACATTCTTGTCAACTATGTAAACAACATCAAAAACAAAATAAAATTATTTTTTTAAAAAACTGAACCTCCTATCTGCATTTTTCTCCTCTTATTACTGCCAAGATTGAAATCCACAGTGCTGATCTCCAGCTAGCATTTAAAGAATTCTCCTGCGTATATGTAAGAACATACTTTTACACAGTAATGGCAAGTAACTCTAATTTCTGTTTTGCATTTCATTTTTCTTATATCTACTCATCTATAATCAAGCATGACAGTTTTAAAGGTAACTAATAATACTTAAAATGATACTTCTAAGAATAATAGCCTTTGGTTCTCTCCCACATGCAAAACAAGTTATGTCCAGCAGATGGTGCAAAATCCCTAATCCAGAATTAAAACAGCTCTAGAAAGAAAAACAACCCTTACTACCTCAAGAATACCATGAGTAGGGCACCTTTGGAATGAGCCAAAATGGATACTGGTTCCAGAACTTTTCTCTATACTGTACATCTAGTTACTTCATTTTTAATGAAAGCAAAGTCATTCCACAGGGGAGGGGTCTCTGCTACCAGAGACCAACAGAGACAGACCTGGAGAGGCTAAAGCACATGAATCCCCGGGAGGACCCCCTGAGGATGACACATGGATGTCAGTTTGTTGCAGCTCCAGAAAGGGTGCTGGAAATCTAGCCATCCACCAGCTTTAGGAAGGGTTTCTTCCTGTACATCAACTCCAGTATATTAAGCCAAGCAGCATGGAGCTACTTTAACTGCAGCAGGATGGGGAGGGTAGGAGCCACACGGGGCCTTCCCGTTCCTGGCTGGCCCAGCCCTCCGGGAGTTTATCCTAGTCAACATGCATGAGATTCAGAAAATACTTCCAAGAGGTTGCTGGATAAAACCCACCAAAACGCACAGCAAAACTCTCCTCCATGCCACTGAGGGAAGAAAAGCTCAGGGGAGAGCTGCAAATAAAAACACCCAGAAAGATTTTAAACATAATTACTTTTAAAAGAAAACTTCAGTAAGAACAGTTGAAATATTTCTGTAAGGTCACGAACGCTTTTCACAAACATGACATCTAACACAGGAAGTGTCGTGTATTCAGGGGCTAGGGGTTTCACAGCGTGCCTAAGATGCTGCTTTGCAAATGCCCACAGCCCATGTCCAGCACCTGGGTTCGACCTGCATCCCAGCTTCCTGCTGAAGTGCGCCCTGAAAGGCAAAGGGTAATGGCTCACGCCCTTGGGTCCGGGGCCACTCACCTGTGAGGCCTGCCAGGGCATCCTGGCTCCCGACTGATGCCCAGTCCTGGCTGCAATCCACATTTTGAGAGTGAACCAGGGGATCAGGGGATGGGAGGTCTCTATCTTTCAAACAAGTTAAGTTGTAAAATAATTTCCAATGTATAGTTTTCTCATATTAATAACTGACATCCACTCACCTCCATTTTATGGTGGAATATGGTTTACAAATACTGAGAAGCTTGGCAGTTCAGTGAAAGCTAGTTTTCATGTATCAGACAAGCATACTTCTGGGCACTACAATTACATGAAAAAAGTCTCAATCAACAGAAGATCTTTAAAGTGTATTTCCTGTGCCATCTAATTCTTTAAAGGACTTGTTGCTGGAAGGCAGTCACAGGAAGAAACAGATCTTTTGTCCACTGGCTCATTACCTAAATGACCAACATGGCCAGAACAGAGCTAATCTGAAGCCAGGAGCCACTTCCAGGTCTACCGTGAAGGTGGCAGGGGCCCAAGAACCGGCTCCATCCTCCACTCTCCCCAGGCGTGTGGGCAGGGAGCTAGAAGGGAAGTGGAGCAGTTAGCACTGGACCCTGTGGCCACGCGGGATGCTGGCACTTCAGGCTTCAGGCGGAGAATTCCCTGCCCCTGTACAATTTTTTTTTTTTAAAGAGAAATCAGGAATGACAGGAGGCAGTGATCTAACAGGACAAGCCTCACTAAAATGGAGGTGACAACCCAAACTAAGCACACCTTAGTGCGTCTTACAGAAATCACTCCCTAGGAACCCCTAGGGAGGCGAGCCTGCCGGCGATGGCTCGGCCTCAGGCAAGGAAGCGGGGCCTCAGGTGGGAGACGCGGGCGCCCTGCTCAGTCACCAGGGACGGCTCTGCTCAGGCCAGCCACCCGCCTCGGGGACGACCCGCCGCAGGCAGCCTCACGGCCCACTCCGCTGGCCCGGTCACCTCGTGCCTTAGCCTCGGACCTTACACTGACCTGGGTCGCTCGCAGCTACCTCACAGTTCCTGCGTTCCCACGCCGCACTTGGACCCCAGGCACGGGGAAGGACGTGGGCGGGGCTAGCAGGTCTTCCTGTGCCTTACTGCTTCCGCTTCCTGTCCTGGCATCCGCGCGTGGCCGCGGCCGGGATTGGGTTGTTTAGTGCCTTCAGCCGTGGTTGTCAGAGTTGGGTTCGTGTGGCTCCCCCTCAGTGGCCCAGGCGCAGCCTAGCGTGTCCCCCAGAGCCCCTCCTCAAAGGTCTGGCTCCACAGTTCTGTGAACCTCCAGGTTCTGGGACTTGCCAGTCCATCCCACTACCTAGAGGGCTGACCGCAGAGATGGCTGCGTCCCCATACACGGGACGACCTCGAAGGTGATGCGTTCCGTCTTGGTTTTCTTTAACATGGTGAACCAAAGAACTGGTGCAGTTCAACCTGGGACAGGCGTTCACACATTCTGTTTATACTCACGCACAAGTAACACAGCCTTCATGGTGTGTATAACATATATACACAAATATACAAATAACATTTTCACAAAATTAACTTTCCATCAAAGAAACTGTTAGGCTTTTAAGAATTAAGTATAATTAGGAAGTTTCTAATAAGGAAAAAAACGTCTGTGTTACAGTAGCCTCAGCACAGGTTAATCCTCCACCTGCAAGCACTGACATCGCACGTGGACGCCAGTTCGTGTTCCGGATGCTGGCAACCCTCATGGGCTCCACCTCCCATCCAGCTCCTGCTTATGGCCTGGGAAAGCAGCGGAGGATGGCCCAGATTCTTCGACCCCTGCTCTCACATGGGAGAACCAGAAGAAGCTCCTGGCTCCCGTTAAAACTATTGGGAGAGTGAACCAGCTGATGGAAGATCATTCTTCTCTCTATAGAAATCTGCCTCTCAAATAAAAATAAATTTATGTGTACAGATTATATACATTATTTTTGAAATCTTAACATAAGGACCCTTTATTTGAAAAAACAGCACAATATTTACATTTTTTCATTCTGTGCCTGTAAATCTGACTTAGAATTTTAAAGTTCTATTATAGCACCCATGTCATAGTAATTTTTATTCATCTAAATCTTCTCCAGTGAAATAGAGTTAAAGAGGGGTGATGATGTAGAGCTACTCGTTTTTATCATTGCCTTTATTAAGACACTAATATTTAAGAATTTTTGTATCAGGTACTATGTAACATATCACTTATAGACTTACACATCAATTGCCACGGTTAAATTAAATGGAAATATATTATTTAGGTAGTGCTATCATTTAGGTATTATTAGGTAGTACATTTTATTTATAGATATGTAAAGGTCTTCCTCTAAAAAAAACCTTTATGTAAAGTTTTAATGACTTCAGAAGCAAAGATGATATGAACTCACAGAATTTGAGACACTTAATTCAAAGTGTAATGATTTATCTTTATTTTACACTAATGTACTTTCGGATATAAAAGTTTAAAAGTTTTTAGTTCCTCTGATTTAAGATGGAAAATGTTGACTGAAATATAAAATTAAGTCTTTTGGGACTTGTACTTCAACTTTGGGTTTAGTAAAATATTTTATAGGCAACTTAGGCCTGTGCCTTTCACCAACTTTGGGGTGGGGGAAGGTGGTTACATGGCATTCCTGGAGCAGGCCTTCAGCCTCATGGTTAAGACAATGGTGACCCACGTGGAAGAATGTGGATTCAATCCCTGATTTTCCTCTTGACTTCGGTTTCCTGTTAATGCAGATGCAGGGTGGCCAATGGTGACAGCTGAGGCAACTGGATCACCCACTCCCACGCGGGAGACTTGGATTAAAAATCCCAACTCCCAGTTTTGGCCCCAGTAAACCAGCAGCCATTGCACATGTTTAGGGAATGAACAAATAATGCTTGGGAGTGCTTGCTGTCACTCATCATCATCATCATCAATGCATTACAGTTCTGACAACACATAACTTTTTTTTAAGTTTATTTAATTACAAATTTAGAGAAAGTTGGGATTTTTATAATGGCAACTTTTTGTCTTCAATCACTGAGACAACCAGAGCATCTGATATGTGCTGCTGTAATCAAGGTTATCTTCTACATCAATGCAACGTTAACCATCAAAGTCAGAAATTAATGCTGATGCATTCTCAGTATCTGCATCTCAGGCCCCACTTAAGTTTTCCAGTTGCCCCGATAATATTCTTTACAGCACAAGGATCCCATTCAGAATGTTACACTCGTTGTTACTCGTCATTAATGCTTTTCATGTGAGGTAAGCTTCTTCTCTCTTTCTTGAACTTCCACAAGCTTGTCATTCTATCTCATCAATCCGGGGATCTGTTGTTAGCCCACCACGATGATGTCTACACTGACCGTTTGACGGAGGTGATGTGTTCCAGGATTTTCCACTGTAAATTACTAATACACTTTCATTACCAGTCAGGATTCTGTGGGGAAGTACTTTAAAATGATGTAAATACTTTTCTCACCATCAGAATTTGAGTGTATTCACTTTTGGGTAAATAACAATAGACTCCTGGGTTCCTACTTTATTTCTTTATCAATTTTCCCAGAACTGACCCGGGGAGGATAGGGGAGGACTCCAACAAGCTGGTCCTTCTGCCGACCCTCATTCTAGGAAGACTCCCTGGGATATGGATACTAAAGATGATCCATTTCTAGTGGTCTCCTTTCTGCCGCAGCCCTGACACTACGTACTTCTCCAAACTATCTCTCTCCATGAGGAATGGAAGGCAGAGCAATGCTCTGTGTACCAGCTGTACTGAATGTTATTACAGCGGTCTAAGCACTGGCTATTGTAAAAAAAGATCACACAGATGGGGGTTGAGACCCCATACATTTATGTCTCCCATCTTTGGAACCCGGGGAGCCCACTCTACAGATGCATGCTGACTGGTTCCTGGAGAGGGTCCACTACCCGGCTTGACAATAGCTGCCTTCCCGTGGGGACTTCGCTTACTACTGTACGAAAAAGGCATCTGTTCCTTTTCTCACAAGGGCACTAGTCAGATTCAGGGGTCTCCAACCTCACTACCTTACCGGCAAATTTTGGGAGATATAGTGTAGCTCCCAGGCCCTCCTGGTGGCAAAGCCAGGGTCTGTATCTAAGTATGTTTAGAGATCTCAAAACAAATCTACAGGTTCACAGTTACTTATTACATACTTAATTTGTATATGGAGGAAAATGAGTCAACACCAGTACTTCTAGTTCCAACCAGAACAGTTCATTCTAACCCCTTCCTTTTGAATATCTTCATCAACAGGCAGGAACTTGGGTCCTCTTTTCATGGATATATCCTACTCTTTGAACCACAGTCTTACGATAACCAAGATCCCATCTTTACCTTCCTTCTTTCCCAGTGGATGCCCTCTTCACCCCCTTCTGGGTGCCATGCCTCAGGCCACCATCTCCCTGCCAAATCCAGATACCCTCTCTACCCCCAAAGGCCCTGAATGCTCACTCATTCGATGCCCCCTCTTCCTGCGTGGTTCCAGCTCACTGTCACTGGGCTCTGAAGTCCTGAATAAGCTGCTCCTTATTCAGGAAGTTGCTCCTTAATAAGCAGCAACTTCCACGCACATAGGACTGTGGGCTGTTCTCAGCTCACTTCGAGGAGATGCCAAGATGGCTCGAGAATCCAGACATCCTGAAAACATGGTTGGCAACCATGACCTTGTTGAACCTCAGACCACAGCGTGTGTGCTCCACACCAACAAAGGAAAGTCAGGGGACACTTCTGAGCAGGAAAGACACATAGGAGAGTAAGAAAGATGGTCAAATTCTCATTACCAAATTGAAAAAACTGAATGAATACATTGCCCATTTTCTTAGCCACTGGTTTTAGGAGGAATAATATAAATAGCTAAGTATATAAATTTGTCTCAATGTTGGAATGCTGGCAGATAAGCTAACTTCATTAGTGAAAAACCTATCCCAGTGTTTATTGCCTTACTGGTATCATAGCAATCAATTAATAATTACTTCCTTTTATAACAGATATAAGGCATGATATAATAAAATATAATGCTCAGCTGGAGCAAGTTTATCCAAGTAAGATAAAAAGCATGCTATTCAATTTTTTTTAATATTTAGATAAATTAGGAGAAGCTGAATGATGATGGGACTTGAGTTTGCAGCAGGTGTTGCACAGAAACTTGCCTTGTCCTGACACAGTCCTTGGAGTTTGGCATCTCCAGCCCCAGTGTGAGAGCTGCCCACGCCGCGGGCAGAGAAGGTGTGAAAGATGGGCTGGACCAGTGATGCAGCACAGGAAAGCATCTCCACACAGCAGCTGAGGACATGAGGACAGTTCACACCCTAAGAGCTATGTTCCTACATAATACAAATACAGCCTGGGGCCACAGAAAGCTCCTGGGGTTCAAGGCTTCGACTTGGCTCAGCTCCACTGTCATACCATCTGGGGAGTGAACCAGCAGATGGAAGATATCACTTTCTCCTTCTCTCTCTCTGTGATTCTTTAAAATAAATAAATAAATGATCTTTTTAAAAGAATTTTCTTGCGAACTGAGAATAACAGCAAACTTCTGTGCTACATTTTAATTTGTAGCTGCCTTAACTTTTACAAGAAATAGAAAAAAAACTTAAACCACATTGACTTAAGTTCATACGTCTTTAAAGACTTTTCACATCGTTTTTTCTTAATCTGTAAGAGTATCTAAGTAAGTAAACAAGAGATCTTTAGGTTCACCCACATCATACAAAAAGAAAGTGTGAAAGCAGATAGCACGTCAAGTCCGGGGTGGGGGAACAGTTTGCCTAGCTGCCACGCTGACGAGATGTTTCAAGTCAGCCCACGTCACAAGTAGGCTTGATTTGGCAGTGAAATCATGGAAGTAAACCTAAGCACTGAGTGCAAACCTGCAAGAATGATGCTCTGGTTAGCTCTGACCTTGTACTTTCCTTCATTTGGTGATTTCCTTCTGCCCAAAGGGATCTCTAACTGTGACTGGCTTTCGACACCATTATTTTCATTCTGTCATTGGCTGAAAGAGCACCCCCACTCCGCCAGGATGAAAACACATCCAAGACCTTCCGGGCAGAGCCTTCGTCCCCATTTTGGCCATTACAAGGGCACAGCATACAATCACTTAAGAACCATGGAGTACGATGCCAGCAAAACATGATTCAGGTAGCATAGATACAGGAGAAAGAACCAGCCAGACATACTTTCTGCTCTCTGACACTTAATATGACTCATGAGCTTGTCTGCTCTCCCCTCTCTTCCGGTGAATACTCCGTCTGGTTTCTGCTGCTTTCACTATCACGTTACTTTGTCATTGCCATCCCAATACCAAGCTGTGCAAACCCTGAAAACTGCAGACCTATATTTCCCTCAGAAAAGACTGCGCTCTTCAGCAATGCCAATGATTTAATATTCTGGTGGCATTCACAACAGAATAAGCTAGATTTTGTTAGGCAAATTTGCTTTTACAAGACATTCAAAGTAAATCTTGTGGGTTTATTGCCCAATGCCAAGTAAAATCGGCTCCAGAGATCTGGCAGTGCTGAGAGTCCCAGGTGGTGGCTGAGCATGACGCTACAGGAGGGACAGGGCCCTGCTATGTGTGGCTGAAATACAACAATCAACATGTGAAGCGTCCCAGACTCGCAGAGCACCAAAAGAAGGCTGTGAGCAGACTTGATGGTAACACACAGGAGGGGCCAGAAGGAGCCAAGGCCTAGGTGTGCTTCCGTAACCAAGCAGCGATCCTGGCACTCCGCTGTCTGTTTTCCAGGTTTTCGTTCTTTATGGTCTGTAGTTTGGCATGGACTGTGAGCCTCTGGGGCTCCTCCAACATGTCACTGAAAAACTGCTGCAGCTGGAAGGAAGTAGAGAGAAGGCAGATCAAAGTCTGCACCAAAACCCAACAGTGACTGCTGGAACTAGCAGATTGTGTCTGCCCCAATGGATGTGGGGTAGACCAGAAGGCCCATGCTGCATTACCAAAGTATGTGTGGGCAGTTGGTCTCAATGTTTGCTGGATACATACTGGATGTGACAAAAGATTTGCAGACAAAGTTATGGTGAGCATTTTTAAAATCTAAAAATAAACTCTGAAACTATATTTCAAAATCTGTATGTAACATTTGTGTCTTTATAAACATAATTGTTTAGGGACCAATGCAATGGCTCAACAGCTAATCCTCTGCCTGCAATAATCCCATGCGGGAGCCAGTTCATGTCCTGCCTGCTCTACTTCCTACCCAGGTCCCTGTAGATGCACCTGGGAAAAGAGCGGAGATGGCCCAAAACACTGGGACTCTCCCCGCACCCATGTGGGAGACCAGGAAGAAGCTCCTGGCTTTGGATCAGCTCAGCTCCAGCCACTGCAGTATTGTGGGGAGTGAACCAGCAGACGGAAGGTCTTTCTTTCCCTGTCTCTCCTTGTCTCTGTAAATCTGCTTTTCCAATAAATAAATGGATAAATAAAAACTTAATCTAATTTTAAAATAAATATTTAGGGAGTGATTCATCCATTGGCTAAGCTTCTTAATTGGATCATAATAAGCATTCTGTTCTTGGAATATGTGCCAATCATTACACATAAGCTGGATTTCGACAGAAAAATAAGTTACATCTCAAAAGTCTATTAGAACTGAGAACTCATTTCATAATATGTGATTGCATGCCCATAGCAGCTCACCAAAGCTCACAGATGTACCTGAAATCCAACAGTAATACGGCTATCAAGTCTGATTTCAATGTATTCTTTAAAGATTTATACTTATTTGGAATATAAAGTGATAAAGAGGTAAGGCACACACACGTTCCCTCCTCAAATGGCTACAACATCCAGAGCTGAGCCAAGCTGAAGCCAGAAGGCATGCACTCCCCCATGGACATGCGGGTGTGTGCACACAGAGGGAGGAGCCCTGGACTTAGAGGAATGGTTTCTCACAACCCTTCTAGTAATTATTTTGGATACTGTCATGTGAACTGATGTAATATAATAGGGTCACTGGACATTAATACATTGTTGATAAGGCTATTCATCATAGCTGACCTATTTTTACAGTTGGAATAATTTGATAATTGCTAAATTCATTTGTGCATTCTCTAAACTATCAGTGGCTTCAAAATTTTAAAACGGTGAGGTTTACCAAACTTATTCCAACCTTCACTCGTTAACACAACAAAACATGACTGGGTTCAACAGAGGCAAAGATGAACCGATGAGATCACTTGGTCTCCACCCCGAGCCTTCCTCCCAGCAGGCTCTGCGTGTGCCCTCTTCCCCCTTTCCTGACAGCTCAGCCTGACACGGGCCAGAACCCAAACAGGAACAGCACCTCCAAGCTGGCGGTTCTCCTGCTAGCAGCCCCGTGACTGAGTGGCATTTATACGCTGTTCTTGGTTTACTTTGTACAGCTGTGGGTCTTTCTACGGATGTTTGTTCCCTCAGGTTGCTTTCTGGTGTTCCTCTCCTCATTTCCTTCCAGAACGACGCCTCTGCCTGTTCAGTAGCTGAGCGGGTACGGCTGTTTCCCAGTGCTGGTACATGACCTGGCCAGGCCGCCAGAGTGCATGTGCACTACTCAGGCATTGGTGCGTGTGACCCGAGCAGGACCAACCCAAGTCATATTTTCAAGGTGGGAACTTGGAGTTTAGTAAGAAATTTTCCTTCCTTCTGTGGCTCGAATGTCAAGGGTCACGTGGGCCAGGAGGCCATTCCCTCCATGTGGAGAACGCTCAGACTAAAGGAATCTCAGTCCAAAGAGAAACAAAACCAAGAATGTACTACATTCCAGAATACAGGCCTAACTACAACATGGTCACAGTTCACCAGGCGCCCATTGCAGTTCCATGCCATTGACACAGGTCCAAGATAAAGGCAGATATGGGATAATATGGGAACATAAATCAGTTCACTAAAAAATCCCTAGCGTGGGATTTGAAAGGGAAGTTAGGAATCACTTCTAAGGAGGGATGAGGAAGGCGGGTAGTCTCATCCACCAAGGGGATGGGGTGCTGTAGACATAAGGCTAAATGGTCTTGAAACCTAGAAAAGCTGAACTGATGTGAGAGTGAGAAATTGTGCAAGTGGTGCAGCAGAGCTGGCAGGTGCAGGGGAAGGGATGATGAACACGGCTGCGCCTTCTGCTCCCCGGGGCCGGGGGAGAGGGGGGACAACACGAAGCCAGAGCGAGGCTCGGCGCAGGCCACGGGGAGCTGCATGTGCTCATCAACAGATTCTTTCTTTCATCCTTTTTTTCCTTCTCCCCTCCTCCTCCCTCCCTTTCCTTCCTTCCTGAAAGAGAGACAGATGAAAAAGTTTCTATCTGTCAGTTCACTCCCTGACTGCCTCTAACAGCTGGTCTGGGACAGAAGCGGAGACCAGGAATTCATTCTAGGCCACCCTCCTGGGGGCTTCAGCCAGAGCAGGGAACTGAACTGGGCCCTGGGATGGCGGTGTGTGTGGGGGGGGAGGGGGGAGGCCGGGCGGGGATGCAGGCATCTTAACGTCCAGGTGACACACTTGTTCTGAAGCCAAAGACTCTGAAGTCTACACAGAGCTCAGGAAGCCTTGAGAGTGGGGCAGTGGGAAGGTGGGGATGAGCAGGGAGCAGAGAGATAGAGGAGTGTGGCGCCAAAGGATAAAGTCGAGCCTTCAGGAGCAGGACCAGGTGACAAGAAAGCATGGAGGGGAACTGAGTAGGGCTGTAGCAGATGTGACAGTTACGTGTAACTCTCAGCACGTCCAAGCCACACGACAAGCAGTGTGCGGTCTGTCACCGTGCTCCACACCAGTCAGGCACTCACCTCTGTGATCTGTGCGTCTGTACTTATCGTCCTCCCAATCGTGTACATGAGCGCAATCAGTGACTGGGCTCCGTACCTGCAGAGCAGAGGAGGTGATCAGGACGGGTGCCGCTCAGGGACCAGCCCCTGTTCATCCAGTCTCCTTTCTGAGCAAAACATGTAGGAACTAGCTCAGCTCAGCCTTCAAAACAAAAATATGCTGTGTAGGAAAGTCTATTCACACTGAAAAAACATTTATAGTTAAACGCGGATCTGTGTAACTTGTAATATTAAAATTTAATTTGACTGCAAAAGCTCCTCTTTTTAAATGGATTTTTTAAATTATTATTTTTTTATTTTGATGATCTTTACATAGTTGCTTAGGGCACAAAGGGTCAAGGGCTACAGGAAAGTGGGTAAGACCATTATTTCCACATTCTTTCTCTCTCTTTTTTTCTGTATCTGGGGGAAGGTGGGAAGGAGAGTGGATAAAGGGAGAAGCCCTACCCAGCCTCCCACCCATCCCAGGGTCCCCACGTGGGGCATGCTCCAAGGGCACTGCTCAAGTAGCTCTGAGAGTTCAACTCAGCTCCTCTTAAAAGCAAAAATCTACAGAGGTTGGCAAAGTGCTGTAGCAAGCTAATCCTCCACCTGCACACAGCCCCCAGTGACTCCTCTCCATACGGTCCTAACAGGTGTCACGGATTATGCCTAGAATTCCATATTCAAATAAAACTAGGGTTTTCCTGTAGTCTATGAATCCACTTAACAAGGCTGATAAAACAAACAAACAATTCCTACCACATACTATACTACACTTGATCTTAGCCAAAAGGCCAAGAAGCGATTCCTACCACATATTATAAAAGGCCACAGAAATACTCTTGCTTCTCCCTGTTGGTACTCTCACAGGCTCCATCTACAGCAGCATGTCCACTTCCTAAAAGGCCAGTAGAGCCTCCATCGATGGTACCAGTATTCAGAAGATCATCTCTGGCCAACACGGAATAAGTCACAGCAACCACTGCCCAGCACATGGGAATGAGAGGCACAGCCAGGCCAAAAGTGATTTTACTCCACTAAACACCACAGAGCATAACCCTGATTAGGCCTCCTAGGCAGGATTTGGGGCCTGGTAGAGAAAGCAGTGGTCCTCAGATGCACTGGCTGAATACTCAGCTCCACACAGGACCCTGGAATGGGACGGCATCCCCAAGTCCGTGTGTGAGTCACTGTGAGAAGTAACTCCACCAGGGATCTCACAGTAAGGGGTATCTTCAGAGCTGCTGTGTTGTTCATACCATACCTAGGACCAGACCTGAATGGGAGAGGATGTGGACTTTCTTTGTAAGTTTTTTTTTCTTTTCACATTTAGGTGAGCTACCTCTGTCCCTGCCAGACTGTTCCTCACCCACAACCAAGGAACTATCTTCCCAAGGACTAGGTCCCAGCAAGACAGCACCTGATGGGGTATTTCAGAGGCTCTTTGGCCAGGCTCACCCCGGTTCCATTCCCATAGTCAAGCCCCAGCCAAAGCTCAAAGCTCAACACATTTAAACAATGAATCAAAACCTTCTGAAACAGGTAGATGATTCAAGTATTTTCATTAAAAAAAAGAAAGAAAAAAGCTACAGACTGGTGGGGAAAAGGGAAGAACAGACAGGATTCTTAGGGTAGTAGAAAGATTCTCTGCAGGGCACGGTGGAGTAGACACATGCATGCAACAGACCCAGAACGGGTAACACCAAGAGAGAAGCCTAGCCACACCACAGACCTGGGGTGGCAACGATGTGCTGCAGTGGGTTCACCTGGCACAAAATGTTGACAACAGGAGAGGCTATGTCAGAGCAGACAGAGGGTACACAGGAACTCTTTATCCCATGAACTGGTATAAACTTCAAACTGTTCTAAAATTAACTTTTTAAAATCAACTGAAAAGCAAGCTCACTTAACTGCATTAAAATTTTTTTTTCTAGAATTCAGATAAATAGATCACATCACATGATTAGCTTTCCAAACAAGACAAATGGCAAAACTCTAACTTTTGGCAATTCAAATATTTAAGAGATAGAAAGCTATCAAAAATACAGACACTTGGAGTGTCAACAAAGAACATATTCCTGGCTTCCATAGCTTCAGTGGTGTCCTCACAAGAATCAGTGACTAAGACGTTAACACTGCACTATGGCACAGGAACTAGGAAGAGAGCTGAGCTCACAGCCAGCGAGCCAGAGTTCTCCGGTTCCTAGGCACAGACTCTGGGCAAGTTCTTTGCCCTTACTAACAGATAATCACTTCACATGTCATTGTAATTGTTATATATACAAGCACATTGTTCCATTTTACTTGAGAGAGAGAGAAAGAGATTTTCTACCCCAGATCCCGGCAGCAGCTGAAGCTAGGCCAGGCTGAAGCCAGGTTCCTAGAACTTTAGCTGGGTGTACCACCCACATGGATGGCAGAACCCAACTGAGCCCTCACCTGCCACCCCCCAGGGTGCACATTAGCAGCAAGCTGCAACAAGAAAAAGAGTTTTGATTGGAACCAAGCACTCGGATGTGGGATTTTGAGTGTCCCTAGCCAAGCTTAAATCTTGTACCAATCACTCGCCCCTAAACTGTTATTTTAAAGAATCAACCTTTAGGCATATGTATTTTACTTTAAACATAGCATTTCTACACTTCTAGGGACATTATCAGTGTCACAGACTAGAAAGTGAAAAAAATACTGAGAGAAAAAAACAGATTAAGGTAGAGAATAATAAACACATGTACCAATACAGTAAGATAATATTAATAATAATGGGCATTAAGCACTTACCACATCCCCAGCACTGCACTCATTACATGGTTAGATCATGCTAAGCCTTTTATAAACGAGGAAACTGAGGGATCCCAGACTTTAGCCACTAGGCTACTGCTCCAGATCCCTCCACATTTTAAATTAAAATTTACACTTTAGGACGTGATACAATGGCTCAATGGCTAAATCCTCACTTTACAAGTACCAGGATCCCATGTGGGTGCAGGTTCATGTCCCAGCTGCTCCACTTTCCATATAGCTCCCTGCTTATGGCTTGAGAAAGCAGTAGAGTATGGCCCAAGGCCTTAGGGCCCTGTACCCACATGAGAGACCTCAAAGAAGCTCCTGGCTCCTGGCTTCAGACTGACTCAGCTCCAGCTATTGCAGCCATTTGGGAAGTGAATCAGATGGATGGAAGATCTCTCTCTGTCTCTTCATAAATCTGATCTGTTTTCCCAATAAGAATATAAATAAAATCTTTCTTAAAAATCTATGTTTTAACTGAATACTACATACCTTCATTCCACACATAAAAACATGCTTTTTGGTAGTGCAAAGGGATCCAATTAATTTGTAACCATGAAAGAAAGATACTTCATTTTTTTTCTCTACAAGAAAACATATCCAGCCCTGGTTAGGAGCAGACTAGGCTGGGCCAGGCTGTAGTACCTTCTGGCACAAGCAAAAGCCAGGTCCAGGGTTGGGCTGGGCAGGCTGGGGTGGGCTGGGCTGCAGCACCCAGCATCATGCATGAGATCTGGGGCTGGGAGCAAGCCTGGCAGGGGAACATAGGTTCTCCCCTGCTGGGCCACAGCTCCCACTGTGACTCACTGGCAGGTATGTGGGCTGGGTTTGGGGGTGGGCCAAGGTAGACAAGGTTGTAACATTCACTGGCTTGTGGAGCCAGGATGGGGTGTGGGCTGAACCAAGCTAGGCTGCTGCACCTGCTGGCTCACATGAGAGCTGGGAACAGGCCACACTGGGATAGGCTGCAGTACCTGCTGGCCACATCTGGGACTGGGGCCAGGTCATGCCAGGCTGGGTTAAAGTACTAACCAGCAAAGGTCTGGGGCTGGAAGCAGGCCTGGTAGGGGAACTAGGGGAACTCCCCTGCTGGACGGCAGCTTCCACTGGTGAACACGGGAGCTGGAGTAGGAGGCAAATCAGGCTGAACAAGGCTGAGCATCGGCATTTATGTCCTTCTATTGCAAAGGAATGAGCCGGCCTATGGAAACCCTCAGCAATCTAGGCATTCTCAAGCCTTTCGGGTGCTCAGGCCTTAAACGGGCTACTTGGCACCTGCTCCACCTGCAGTTTGTGAGGAGGACTAGGTATTGCGGTGCAGGACACATTCATTCTGGGTTTTCGAGAATCCTTGGTTAAGCAGCGCACTACAAAGACCAGCCAGCAAGGACATGCTCTCTGGTTATCTGATGTTAGTCACACTGTTAGTATGTATTTTATCTGAAAGAAGGAACAGGAAGTGAGCAGATTTAATCTTAAAAGGTGGAAAATACAAAACTTATAGGAATCCAGACTCCAGCTTTGTAAGGAGACCCTGACAAATAAAGAACATCCACTCTGAGGCAGTAATGACTATCGCTCCTAGAGCTACACAACAGATTCCACAGAACAAACAAAGGATCTGTCCAGCAAACACAACTTGCTCTAATCCGTGACTCCTAGGACAAATGCAGGAGTGAGTGCAGTGGAGAAACGGGGGTAGCGCAGTCTCCCACGAGCTCCATGTGCAGACACCAAGCTAGGGCTGGGGTCAGCTAGCTGGTGATGACCGTCAGCGCAGCCGTGACATTCTGCTCAAGTCAAACGACCCCTGGGAGGCACTCGGGCCACAGCTGAGCTTCAGGTCTCACCTTTCACTCACAGCCTGCCAGTGGTTGATTAAAAAGTCCTTGGCGATGTACCGGCCAACTTCGGAGGCAGCCACAGTTTCAATCACATTCGTTTCATTGAAAGCAAGTGGAGATGTAGTGATGGCATATTCCAAATACCTGCAAAAGTACACTGCAAAAACTGAGTGACTAAAAGGAAAATTCCACATAAAGAGTTAACTTCAACGGAATTAAAATCCCACAATTCTCAGTGATGCACAAAAGAACAATGTTTAATTCTCATATTCAGATAAGCACTTTTCTTTTTTAAGGTTATTTATTTGAAAGGCAGAGTGGAAGAGCAGGTGGGAGGGAGAATAGGACAGAGGTCTTCCCACCACCTATTTCACTCATCAAATGGCCACAGTGGCCAGGGCTGCGCCATGCTGAGCCAGGCCAAAGCCAGGAGCCTGGAACTGCCCTTTGAGCCCCCAAGCGGGCAGCAGGGGCCCAGGCACGTGGGCCATCTCCCTCTGTCTCTGCAGCTACGTTAGCAGACAGCTGGAAGGGAAGCTGAGCAGCTAAGGTGTGAACCAGGGCTCTGCTACAGGATGCTAGCTTCTGCAGGCAGTGGCTAACATGCTGCACCACATGCCGGTCCCTTAGCACTCTTCCGTTCTCCCTGCACTTTACTGACCGAATAATTCCTTCCCCAGGCAGGTCCATGGCAGGCTGAGCGCAATCACCTGTTAAGTATCCAAGGGTCTTTACTGCAGCTCAAGGCATAAGCAAACTGCAGCCTTTCTTCTTCCACTGTGTTATTAACATAGGCGCTGAACAGGAAGTCCCATTCTTCATCACTTCCCAAGGCAATGCCATAACACAGAGTCACAGTTTTAATTGGACATGGTATTCTGTAAGATATGACGTGCAATCCTATTCCTCACAGTAAAGATACTGCTTACCCAGGTTGCTCCATATTTAGAAGTTTGCATCTACATTTGAGATCTCAGTCACAGAAGTCAAAAGCAGGGATCTAGAGAAGCAATGGTGTGAACTGTTACTAGCCTTAATATTCTCAGAATAGATCATTGAATTAGTTCAGAAACTTAGCCTTCAGAGAAAGGCCACTCAGGGTCGTACGGTGGGGGTGGATGATGTAGTCTGGTCCCTCATGATCCTATTCCCTACAAATCCTCCAGAGGTGCTGAGTAGTGCTGATGAAGCCAGAAAGACCAGCACAGGCTCTTCTCTGATGAGCTCTACAAGCCCAAGGCAGACACTCCGATGCACTGATAGATACAGACGGGACGCCCCACCCCTGCCAGAGTGGCTGGGAGAACACAGACTCAAATCTGTTGCTACACGCAGACCTACAACAGTCAACTGTTTGAAAAGGTGGGGAGTATTTGAGAAGAATGGACAGGAAAGATTGATTCAGTGGAGGCAGAACTGCCACCCCCCAGGGAGAGCACCCCCAAGGCCAAGAGGTAGAGGCTTTCCTTGTGTCAAGTGGGATGCAACCGAGAGGGATCCCCAATTGACGCTCACTCATCCTGTGGGTGCGTCATCCACTTCCGGAAGAGTTCTCGTGACAGCCCAAGACAGTCTTCAAGGCCCAACCAGCACGCAGTTCCGAAGAGTTTCTCCAGGGATATTCTTCAAGGAAAGGCCAAAGAGAAAGTCATTTCACCACACCTTCATCTTTCGATGGATAGCACCCTTCCAACAACATCAGGTTTCTTAGGGGGAGCAGCTTGTGTAGATGACAAATACGTTTAATACTCAGAGAAATATTTGCTGAAAAGCTCTCCAGCACCAAAAACAAAAAGCCCTTCTGGGTAGCATTTTATATTTTTAAGTGAGACATAAATCACTTTCAGCTTTCACCTCTTTCACTCACACACAGGCGCAATCTACACATCTGCTGTCGAGTTACTTTTTCTCTCTTTTACAATAATGCCTATGGATAAAGAAATGACTTCAGAGTGCCTGATGTAATATGTTTCATCTGAGAAATGGGGAGGGGGTGGTTCATTCTCCCCTTGCGAGGTCATGCTCCCTGCTGGGGCGCTGTCCCTGCCCTACTGCCCACTGGGGCGCTGTCCCTGCCTTACTGCCCACTGGGGCACTGTCCCTGCCTCTTACTGCCCACTGGGGCGCTGTCCCTGCCTCTTACTGCCCGCTGGGGCGCTGTTCCTGCCTTACTGCCCACTGGGGCGCTGTCCCTGCCTCTTACTGCCCGCTGGGGCGCTGTCCCTGCCTTACTGCCCACTGGGGCGCTGTCCCTGCCTCTTACTGCCTGTTAAGGGAAGAATGAAGGCATCTGTTTGCTTTGGCTTTTGACTGGACAGGAGCTCACACTATGGCTCAAAGTAAACTCAGTACCTAAGAATACAATAAAGAAGAAAAGACATCTTGGCAAGTGATGCCTGGCCATGCATGTCTTGAATTCTTTCCATGTCTGGACTCCGAATAAAGGAGCCCAAACTGTCCATCAGCTAGAAAGTGCCGGAGCTGTGCCTCTGTTTCTCCACCCTCCCGCTTGACCTGATCAGTAGACGTGGAATGTTCAGGACAGAGGTCCTCCTGAGACAGTCTGCATGTTTCCACACATGCTCACTCCCTCTCCCCACGCATCCACCCCTGATCCTGGATACATAAAGATGAAGTCCTGTGGAAGCACCGTCTGACTCCCTAAGGCAACTCCCAAGAGAAGAACTGGTCCAAGTGCTGCAAAGTAGAAGCCACTTCAGGGCAACTTAGGAAAGTCAGCTGTCCATCTGGTTAACATGTGTGCTGCCCATGCAGCATGCCTCTGTCTTCCTGTTCACTCACACAGCATGGCTTCCCTTTCTGTGCCAGTATCCTCTCCCGCACCCTCAGCCCCCGGCTTCCATCCACTCTTCTCTCAGCTTTGTCCTTCTGGTCACATGCTCTCAGAAGGCCACTATCTGATAGAACACCTGTATTCTCTCCTGGTCTATTGACCTGCACAGGTTGCATACACATTCCTGCCACTTGTTGGTGATAGGTTCCCTTTCTGCATGTAGAAGCCAAGCGCACACACACACACACACACACACACACACACACACACACACGTGGGCCCAAGGAGGCCAGCCCCACACAACATCTCTCACCAAAAATGTGAAAATCTGTTCCAGTGCTCCCTCCCCTCCTGCTCACACGCAGGCGACTGACACACGTCCCTGTCAACCAGCTTGTTCTCTTTGCATCACAGCAGGATTTCTGTTAGCACTAATGTGCCTGGAGAGTCTCCCCACCTGGCCTTCCCATGGCTTTTCAATCCATTGATCTGTGGTAGCTCTGGCTAGCACAGCTCTTCACCCCAAGGAGGACACACTTGCAGTTCCCACCAACGGCCTATGCTGCGAGAACATCCAGGCTGCTAACGGCTATGTGTACATGTGGTGTTGTGCAGGTCAAGCAGGATCCCAGGGTGTTACCTTCTATGTGGATACACACAGCCCACCTATTCCAGTCACTATGCCCCAACACTATATGACACCTCTCAGGAATTGCTAGGTATTAAGGTTTTATTTTATGAATCCAAAAGCCTGAATGTGAATGAGAATCATTTCATGCAAATATCACTGCTTAAAAATTACTTACAGAGCTAAATAATCATCTTGTAAGACCATCACATTTTCACGGATTATAGTTGAGTAAACAGTCCATATTGACTTGATTCTCTTTAATAGATACTTCTATAAACAACAATATAAACACATTGTTAGTTCCCTCACCACTGAATGTTCACTGCATCTGTACTTATTTACAAAGACATTAGTACGAAAGGCAAAAACAGTTCTTCATAGATTATTTTTGTTAGGCTTGTATTAGTAAATGTCTAATTCAAATGTATAACTGGTCTATTTTTTAACCCATTTAGGTTGTTATCTTCTATATAAAATACCATGTATAATAACAGCAATGTGATCAGGAGGGTTAAACAAAGGACAGTGCATGGAAGGACCCTGCCTGGCAGAGCTAAGTGCTAACTTTCAGCTGTTACTACCAGTTAATATCACTCATTTCCAATTGTCTGAAAAACAGAGAAATCTAACACAAAAAACAATTAACCTCTCCACTTTAGAACTCTCATGCTAAGTATGTATACTGTCAAAGCCAGAGGGAGAACTGGTGTGTGCTCCGGACACCAAGCCTGACACAAAGTTCCTGCAACTGAGCTCCCAGCAGGTAATACAGCTCCAGGAACACACGAGTCCACTTGCTGAAAATTTAAAAATCAAGTCCTTTTCATTTCTTTACACTAGACATGACAAACAGCCAAATTCAACCCCACACATCTCTAAGGGGTTCCTACTGATCGTCACCCCAGTTAACAAGGCTCCCATCAGTTCCTTGGACACAGGAAGGAGGTGCGGCCCTGAGAGGTTGTGATCACACCCTCTGGATGCCCCAGGAACCGCACGCTCTCCTGGCCATTGGTCTTAGCTTGCTCCATTTCTGATCCAGTTTCCTGCTAACGTGCCTGGGAGAGCAGTAGAAGATGGCTCAAGTGAATGGGCCCCTGCACCCATGTGAGAGACCTGGAAGAAATACATCATTCCTGGCTTTAGCGTGGCCCAGCCTTGGCCACTGTGGTCATCTGGGGAGTTAACCAGTAGGTGGAAGATCTCTCTCTTTCTCTCTTTGTAACTCTGACATTCAAATAAGTAAAGGCATCTTTTTTTTTTTTTAATTCCATCTTCATCCACTTCGGTTTCTGAGACACATCTCACATCACCAGGAATGAAACCCTCTTCCAAATTTCATTCACACTCATCTCCCAGTCCAGTTCTGTGACTGATGAATTTTCTTCTAAAAGTAATGGGCTTGGCCCAGTGCAGGAGCCTAGTGGCTGGGGTCCTCGCCTTGCATGCGCCAGGATCCCATGTGGGCTCCTGTTTGTGTTCCAGCAGCTCCACTTTACATCCATCTTGTGGCCCAGGAGGGCAATAGGAGATGACCCAAGGCCTTGGGGCATTACACCCACATGGGAGACCCGGAGGAGGTTCCTGGCTCCTGGCTTTGAATTGGGTCATTCCCAGCCTTTGCAGCCACTTGGGGAGTGAACCAGTGGGTGAGGGATCTTTCTTTCTGTCTCTCCTTCTCTCTGCAAACCTGCATTTCCAATAAAAAGAAATAAATCTTAAAAAATTAAATAAATAAAAGCAATCAGCTGCTCTGGCCACTCAACAATCAGCCACTGCTATTCACCTAACAGACTACCACTTTGGGAAGACCTGTCACAAATGTTGGCTAGAACACGAAGACAGCAAGAGGAGATTCATTGAAAAGCTATGAAACAAAGCATGGGATCACCTTACCTTTAATAACGGGTACATATCATAGTTGCTGGCATCAGAAACAAGATCGCTGGTTACCAAGTTTACCAAGACTGCACGCCATACTATGATTTCATCTTCTTCAGCAAGGTACTTGGTTAAATCAAGTGCCGTTTCGATGCCAATATAATTGTTTCTGTTTGGTTTAAAAAGCACACACTCAAAAAATCTTCAATTGCTAAATGGTTTGCATACTTTCTCTATGTGGCTTCCATCAGGTATGTGTGTAACTCGGGAAGCTGGCAGAGGTGCCACTGAAGGAAAGATGGAGCCCCAGCAACGGTGCTAGAATCTTCATCTCAATTCCATACATTCAAATGCCTACACACTTGGCAACAGAAGAAATATAGGCCAAATGTTGGATTAACTACTAGGCAAGATACGCATTTGCTATGCTTTCCTGCGGGAACACACTTTCCACCTAAGAATGATTCAATCATTCTGTCTGATGTTCTGACAGTGCGAGGTGGGCACACCAACCACCAACTACAAAACTGCTCTGGCCTGCGACTGAGACTCACGCGTGAGAGGTTGTTACTGAAAAGTCTCAGGAAAAGGCAATGAGCATAATACAGCAGCAAAGCAGGAAAGCATGCGCAGGGAAAACAGTGAGAAGGCAGGAGGAAGATGGAAAAGTGTGGGAAGGCCCCATGGAGGAGGGTCCTTGTAAACAGCAATGAAGGATGCGATGGACCAAGATGGGAAGAGGCAGAGGACGCACCCGGGGTTGAGGCAGAGGAAATGGCTGTGACACACACCAAGCCACCGGAGGCAAGGCTTGCTCTGTGTACAGGGACAGATGGGAGCTGACAGGCAGAGGGGCAGGATCAAGTGTTCAGATTCAGCAGCAAGCGCTTTGGGTATTTAAACAACTGGGGTAATATGATGAAAGTGATTCATAAAATTACATTGCAATAGTGCTTCAGAAAACAGAACGAACTTCGAAAGGTCAAAAAGCTGGAGATGAATGCAGTAGGCAGGCAAAAGATGGTGAGAGATTGGCTCAGTGTGAAAGGACTGCAGGTAGTAAGTCCAATGACCTTGCTCAGAATGGGCCTAGCTGAGCTAGAGGGAGGGAGGAAGGGGGAGGGAGGAGGGGGAGGAGGGAGGAAGGGGAGGAGGGAGGAAGGGGAAGAGGGAGGAGGAGGAGGAGGGGGAGGAGGGAGGAGAGGGTCTCTGACAGGAAGGGAAGACAGAAGGGAGCTAGCCCTAGGGATGCTCACAGCAGGAGAGGCGGAGGCTGAGGACAGCAGCAGGTGGCCCAGCAGGAGGCTCCGGGAGCCGCAGAGTACCCAGGAGTGCGGACACAGATGCCGTTGGGGTCACGCAGTGCGTTAGACTGGGGCTTCTGTGAGCACTGGACAGAAAGAGGTGCAGGTCACTGAGGGGAAATGCAGCACGGAAAAAGAGACAAAATAAGGAGGTATTTACTCTAGATATGACAGGCCAAATAAAGGAATAAACGATATAACTGACTATACAACATTATCTCAGAAAGTTTATGGAAAATTAAATGAAACAATGTTTATTTTGCTGAAAAATTATTTTTGGAAATCCATGCAGCTTCTTTATAACACATATCTCTGTGAACTTTTTGAAGATATCTCATACACTTTAATTTTATTGACTGAAAAATTCTGAACACGTATTAATTTACCTGACTAAATAGTTGGCCATGGAGCTTATATTGAAAAAATGTAATCTACACAAAATTGATGATTCTGCAACCTCATGGCAGCTCCATGGAAACCCTCCCCCTCGGCTGACAGACGGCTCAGTCTCCCCACCGATAGCCCTGTTCCTGGAAGCCCTGTTAGTCCATACTGGCATCCATCTGGGAGCAGAAATGCCCCTCTCTTCCCCCGGCTGTGCCAGCACACCCTGAGGATCCATCTGCAGCCAGGAGGCCATGCCCTTCACACAGTTTTGAAGGCACTCGCTAAAAGCGTGAGAAAGAACGTATACTCACTTGGATAAGGAAAAGGCATCATCAATCAGCTGCAGCCTGTGAACCACAGGAATCGCCTGGAGGATTTGAGCCACGTACGTGCAGGAAAAGAAGAGAACATTTTTGGGATTAAAACCTTGAAAATAACAATAACAGCTCAAACATCAGTGCTGCCCACAAAGCACTTGCACATGAACCGTCTCATGTGTGAGAGCAGGCCCCACAGGCCATTCAGCTCACATCTGCTGTGGATACAGTCTCCCTGGACATCAATCACAAGGCTTACACACGCAGGAGGCTCGCCAGCACACTCCCAGAACATGCCACGCTGAAACTAAAAACAGCAACCAGACCCCTGGGCCTCCTCCGAAGCCCAGCAGACGTTCCATGCGTGACAATGGCCAGAGCGAGAGAGGCCCTCACAGGAACACGGAGGGGCTTCACCAATGTCCATGGAAGAAGATGCTTACGAATAAACAATTACACATCACTTCACAACTTCTTGCACCTGAAGAAACTTACAGTGTAAGCTTCATTTTTTCATAATTTTTGCAGTGTTACTTAGCACTATTTCAGTAATGCTGGGGAAGTCTCTTAAGTAGTATCTGACATCTGAGGACTTCATCACTGCGACTCAGCATCACCCACAGAGAAATGGGGGGACAGCGCCAGCCTTGCTCTGCAGACAGCTGTTCAACTGGCATTGCCAGGCGCGAGGCAGCTCATGTCGGCCCTTCACGGCGCCAGCAGTGTGCAAGACCAGCCTCCGGAATCCTCACTCCGCCAGCTGCCTTCCAGGACCCAGCCAGCCGCCCCGCACCCCCTTGGTGGCCCTTGCATTCCTCTTGGCAGCAATCAACCCACATTTTCCACGTCGCCATCACTAGTGACCATGCTCTAGCGCACCTGTTGTGTTATGGAAATAATTTACCTGCTCTTCTCAAAAAGTGAGTCTTACAAGTGGCCTCAATAAATCACTGACACGGTATGGCTCAGAGTGCACTTAGCAACTAGTAAATACTCAGCCACTCGGAAAGAGCCTGAGGAGAAGACAGCACGGCAAGGGCCCAGGAGGTGTTTTGTTCAAAATGTCAGTAGGTTGGACCCGGCGCCGTGGCCTAGCAGCTAAAGTCCTCGCCTTGAACGCCCCGGGATCCCATATGGGCACCGGTTCTAATCCCGGCAGCCCCACTTTCCATCCAGCTCCCTGCCTGTGGCCTGGGAAAGCAGTCGAGGACGGCCCAAAGCCTTGGGATCCTGCACCCGCGTGGGAGACCCGGAAGAGGTTCCTGGTTCCCGGCTTCGGATTGGTGCAGCACTGGGGAGTAAACCATCGGACAGATGATTTTCCTCTCTGTCTCTCCTCCTCTCTGTGTATCTGACTTTGTAATAAAAATAAATAAATCTTAAAAAAAAAAAAAGAAAGAAAAATGTCAATAGGTTTTTGAAGACATCACTGGCCACACACTGCACACAACTCGGGTGATCTGGCCTACAAGACTCCGCAAGACCGAACTGCACGGGGAGTTTCATTGTAGTGTCTGAGCAGCCTGAGGAAGAGGAGCTTAGGGTGCCTTGACGTACGCCAAGGGCCCTCATAAAATAGAATCTATGATTACATTTCCATTTAAAGTGGATAAATGGAAGCAGAACATTTAAGCAATTTGCCCAAGAAAAACAAAACTTATGATTAATAGGGAAATCTCTTCTGCTTCTTACCTGGAAGGTAAGATTGCATGGGGACAGCAGGACTGGCATGAAGAAGCACAGTGCTCGCAGCCCAAATCCTCCCTCGGAAGCAGCTCTCCAGGCCGGGGGCAGCGGGGGCAGTGGGGGCAGCGGGGGCAGCGGGGTGGGGGGGCTCACCCCAGCAGGCCGGCTGGCCCCAGCGGCCAGAGCCTGCTCTGAAAAATGTCTACTGACCAAGATCAAAGACAACCTTACCTTGGGATCTGTTTCAAGCTGTTGTTGTAATTTCTTCCAACCCAAGTTATCATAATTAACTCTGTAATATCCAGTCATGTTTGAATTTAAAATCACCCAGTCATGGTCAGAATCTGTAACTTGCATTTCAGGGAACACTTCTACAAAGAGATGTAGAAATAGTTTTAAATGGTACATTTTTTAAAAAGAGAGAGATTCAGCATTTATACTCTACATGGTTAATGATTAATGCTAAACAATAAGCAAAAAAAAAAAAAACTAAAAACAATTATGAGAATTCTAGGGCAGGAACAGGAGTTGGCCCAGTAGTTAGGACAAGTGGGGGCATCTCACGGGGAAGAGTTTTCGGGGCTCCCGACTCCAGCTTCCTGCCAGGGCAACTGGGAACAAGGCTTCATTCCTGACTCAAGCCCAACCTGAGCCACTGCACGCATTAGGGAGTAAGAACCAGCACATGAGCTTCTTCTAGCTTTCTCTCTCTCTCTCCCTCTCCCCCTTCAAAGAAATAAAACATTTTAACAAATTGGGGCCACCATTATAGTGCAGTGGGTGAAGCTGGCGCCTCAGATCCCACATGCGTCCCAGTTCACTCTGGCCGGTTCCACTCGCGAGCCAGCTCTGGCTGCGACACGGTCCTCCCACAGCAGAGGCGTTTGGGTTTGGGGAGTAAAGCAGCAGGTGGAAGATTCTCTCTCTCCTTCCTCCTTCCCTCCCTCCCTCCTTCCCTCCTTCCTTCTTCCCTCCCTCCCTCCTTCCCTCCTTCCTGGTAACTCTACCTTTCAAATAAATCAATCGATCTTTAAAATATGCATATATCTTTTTAAATTCTACACATATTTTTAATTTTAGGATATAGTTCATAAGCTCTGGGTTTTCCCCTCCCCCTCCTCAAGTCCCCTTCCCACATTGATTTCTCCTAAATTATTACAACAGTATAGTTTATTTTAGATTTAAAAAGAATTCTAAAATGTATAGCTCTAAAGTGTATATATTTTCATATATAATGTATTTTCGTTTTAAATTTTTCTTAAGAGCCTCATGTTCAACAAGAATGACACATTTTAGTTTTAACTGAAGCAACTTTCCAAAAGCTAAACATTACAACCTGTTATTCATTGCCTTTATATATGCATATATGTGAAGATGGCTTTTAAAATTTGTTACTTACTGCTGCTTTTATCTAGCCAGACTAAAGATTGTGCAGTTCCATTTTTTATCCAAAGAATAGGAATAATCCACGTGTCACTTATTGGAAGAAAATAAAACATTTAGTTAATTTCCACACATAACATGCATGCTGAGTCAACATTACAGAGGTGACACAAGAGCAGAAAGCCCTGGGGCCCCTGACCGCAGCCCCACTCCCGGGGCCACACGCTGCTGGGGGCCGGGGTTACCAGGGCTACTGGCCCAAGCCTGCCTCCCGCCAGGCCTGCCTCTCGCTGCATCGTAAGGATCTTCATCTCAGTACATGTCATACTGTCTTCTAACTGAAATCTCCCAGGCCTGTTTACGTCTAATTAGTCACACAACACTCGGTCAGAGGCCGCAGACGGGCCTGAGCTCATCCATGCCCACAGGATGGAAGTCATTTCAGGAGCAGGAGCTTGACAAAGACTTCAAAAATACTTTCCAGCCTTAAGCTTTCTCCCTACCAGGAAAGCATCCCACAGGAGCTGGCTGGGACGTCGGTATTTATTGAATGTCTGTGCTCTCTCCACATTGTGCATGTAACCTGGAGCAAAGAGCTGACCACAGCGGCACATTAGCCACAGGAAGAGGCCCGCCACCCACAGCTTGCACGGCGCCTCCAGTCTTGCACCGACTCCTGCAAGCCGCGGTTCTCAGAGACTGTCAAGTGTGGGTCCATGCTTCCGTGCACAGCTAAGACACAGCTTCATCCCCACTTCACAGGGCGTTACAGGGAGAAGGGAACTTGGAGTCTCCTCTCTCCCCTCCTGAAGGTTCTACATAAACAGGAGGACTGACTGTAAATTTTGGCAACGTCACTTGCAGATTTATTGCTCATTTGTGCTTTGCCTTAAATGCAATGAACAGCAGAAAATTATCTAATAATTGAAGAAATGGAAGGAGAACGTGAGGAAGGAACCCACCATTCCACTTTAATAGCACTCTCCTGGGATGCACGCTACCAGATTACTCTTATAAAAAGGTGACTCAAACTCAGCAAATTTGTTGAATCATGGTGAGGTCAGTATGTGAACCAGGGTCTGACTCAATCTGCTTTGGCTTCAAACACACTCCCACATACCCACATGTGCACGCACACATCCTCATGCTCACAGACACATGCACACACTGCATGTTCACAGGCACACACAGACATGCACACCCCATGCTCACCTCACAGAACTCCCCAAGGACACGGGGCTCTGCCTTCCTGCCTGTCTTACAGTCCTGAAAGCTTATTACTCCTGCCAGAGGGCCAGAGCGGGATTCTTCGGTTGCTCATGAACTGGAACCCAAGGCAGTGGAGAGTGGCACTGCCTTGAACCCCAACTGAAGGCCGCAGGCCCAGCTCAGTATCAGCAGCTTCCCTGCCACCCGCTTAGCCCAAGGTGACGGTCCTGTGGGATCCCTTTGTAAACGGGTGTGTGCCTGGCAAGGGTCCTGCTCCTTGACCACCTCCAACAGAGCCCCACCCAAGGAAGGAGAGTGAGGTAGAGGGCAGAACCACTTACTTATGGGTGACAAGGGTCTGAACCGGGCCCAGATAAAACGGCTCCTGTCGCACAACGCCCGTGGATACATTTAAAGTGACAACTGGAAAACCACTCCGGTGTGTCCAGCTGTCCATTATGCTTTTCACTGTCATTGGCAAGACAACTGTACTCTGGTCCTCTATGGCCTGTTTTTTTTTTTTTTAACAAATAATCACAAAACCAGATAGGGTTAGCAGTGAAACCTGTTGAAGCAGCAGTCTCCTAACAGAAGCTCTGTTTCTGACCCACTCGTGTGCCCTGGCGGGCGACACTTGGGGCAGATGACAGCGAGTGGTGAACTCTGTCCACACACACCTCTGGAGTCCACGCCTGCACTCACTGGATGCATGTTTACAATCTCCTGTTCTGAGCCTTGGGATCCACCGCAGCCCTCCCACAAAGGGGGCACCATGTCCGGGGCAAGGGCTCCCCAGGAACCAACGCTCGCCACAGCCTCCTGCCCTGACTATCTGGCATCCTCCCTGGCATCGAACACAGAGAACAGGAAAGTTACCATTTGGAAATGTCTCCACAAATCATCTTGCTCAGCATTCGAGTAAGAAAAAGCCTTCAGATAGGTCTATAAAAACAGAAAAGATAAGGTTAGGGAAGAAGTCAAAGCAATGGATGTGGCCAAGCTGACTGACAACAGCTTTTTTTTTCTTTTTTGCCAACTCACCCTGAGGGCTGTGATAGAGACACTCACCCTGAGGGCTGTGATAGAGACACTCACCCTGAGGGCTGTGATAGAGACACTCACCCTGAGGGCTGTGATAGAGACACTCACCCTGAGGGCTGTGACAAAGACACTCACCCTGAGGGCTGTGATAGAGACACTCACCCTGAGGGCTGTGATAGAGACACTCACCCTGAGGGCTGTGATAAAGACAGGCTCATCCAGGAAACTGTGGAGCATTCTGGCCAGAGACGCTCCCTAGGGACACAAAGCAGCCGTTATCAGCACCCCTGGGCGCACTTGGAGCTTTCTCCATCCAGTTGGAAGCTGAATGCACATTGCCATCCTCAGAATCTGCACGAGGCGACTGCCCACGAGCACAGAGGGAACCCTGATGGTCCTTACCTTGTGGTACGTGAACAGATCAAAGAGTTCATTGATTTCACTCGTGTCTGTGAAATTCCCCACTCTCGAGGACACAGCTCTGGACACCAAGGCGTGATCTTCTCCAAGAATAATGTGTAAAATGTTGGCTAAAAATATCTCATTCTACAAAGGAGAACATGGAGGCGTCAGTGGTCCTAGAAGAGCTTAAAAACCTGCTGCTGGGCCTGACAGCGTGGCCTAGTGGCTTAAGTCCTCGCCTTGAACGTGCTGGATCCCATATGGGAACCGGTTCTAATTCTGGTGGCCCCATTTCCCATCCAGCTCCCTGCTTGCAACCTGGGAAAGCAGTTGAGGACAGCCCAAAGCTTTGGGACCCTGCACCCGTGTGGGAGACCCAGAAGAGGTTCCTGGTTCCCGGCTTTGGATTGGCACAGCACCAGCTGTTGTGCTCACTTGGGGTGTGAATCATTGAACGGAAGATCTTCCTCTCTGTCTCTCCTCCTCTCTGTATATCTGACTTTGCAATAAAAATAAATAAATCTTAAAAAAAAAAAAAAGCCTGCTGCTCAAGTAGCCAGAGCGCACAGCAGAGAGACATCCATGACTGCAGCGTTGAGGACAAGGCAGGATTCCTGGAGCAACAAAGCTGTAGGACACTGGCTCATTTCATACCTTAATCACCACCAGAAGGCAGAGAGTCAGAGAGGAACGGGAAAGAGAGAAGAGAGAGAGAGATCTCCCATGCGCTGGTTCACTGCCCAAATGTCTGCAGCAGCCAAGACTAGCCCAATCAGAGCCAAAGCCAGACTGAAAGTGGAGCAGCTGGGAATCAAACTGATGCCCTTACAGGACCTGGAGTCACAGGCAGTTAACCCACCACAATAACCCTCATTTTGTATTTCTTAGTTTGATTTTTTAAAAAGTCATTTATATAAGCTAGTGTGCTTTCCAAAAGTCACCTAGATTTCTCCTAGAAAGGTCCTGGCCTCTGGCAAGGCCTCCAGGAGACAGCACGTCTAAGGGGTTGGAATCCTCTAGAATTTTATTTGTAATTTTATTAGTGACTCCTTAACATTGATAAATCTCTCATGAGGACATGAACAGACCAAAAGCATGCCATATTTATAGATTCACAAGCCCACAAACATCATTTATAACTGGGAATAAATTCAAAGACGGGATACCTCAGTCAATGGTGTCTGCATTATGGAAAGGGAATTTATCACATTGTAATGAGGACCACAGAGCTGTTCAAATGACCAGGTCCGTCTCTCCAAGGATGAGCCTCCCTCCCTCTCTAAGGATAAGCCTCCCTCTCCTCCCTCCCCTCTGACACAGGGCGGGGTAGTTGTTTGCTTGAAGGAAACCCCACCAAAAGCCAGAGAGGGGCTGGGCTGCCCACGCCAAGATTCAGGCCCTCCGCACCACTGCGGGTGGGCAGGGGTGAGCGCTGGGACACCTCTGTGCTGCAGTGCCTCATTACTGAAATGGCTGCACATGCACTTAGTGTCAGCCCACTGGGCAGGCACCATGTACTGCTGGGACACCGACTGCCAAGCCAGCACTCGCTTGCTTACAGGGTCTACTCGGCCTCATCCAGAGCTCAGGAAAACAGCCCAACAGTGGTTAGCCCTTGTGGAACACACTCTGTCCGCCATTCCCCGTGCTCTGAACTTCCCGCAGCAAGGACACTGTTGCCCCAAACCTGCTAGTTCCTCTGTAAAGAAGCTCTAACCGTAGGGGACCAGCATTTCAAATAGTAACAAGCTCACTCATGGGTGAGGGCGGAGACAGGAGAGGAGGTCACACACCCAGCTCCAGGAACAGTGGCAGGTGACAAGAGGAAGAAGTGGGAAGGAATGGCTGGAGGACCAGAGAGGAGTGAGGACCAGGAGACGTGAGCCCAGAAGGACCCGCACACTGCCAAGGAACTGAGCTGCACACCAAAAGGTAACATTAAACATGAACATCTAACTACCTAATTACTCTAAATAAATATCACAGTTATGGCCTACAGTCGAAATAGCCAGATCTGCAGAACCAGGACTTCATTTTTCAGCATGTCACTCATTCCTCAAATCAGACCAAACACACCAGCCAGAGTACTTAGTCACAGAAAGCACATTATTCATCACTCTATCTGGTGTTCAGCTTAGTCCAGGCAACAGCAAAAGCAGCCCAAAGCCTGCTGACAGGGCAAGATTATACACCGACACCTTCTCGGGATGCTGGGTGAGGAAACGCGGGCAGCTATCAAATAATCCTGTTTTCAAAAAGGACTCGGGCAGTTGCAGAAATGCTCACAATAGAGCATGAAATGCACATATTTCTATGCAATTCCCACTTTCAAAACTGTTGACAACAGGGAAGGGATCTGGAATAAAAAATTTAAAAATAAATGCACCATCTCTGAAGTGCTTGGGGTTCCCACAGTTTTCCTAACTTTTTTCTGAATTTTACATATTTTAACCATAAATAAACACGCATTACTTTTATATAAGGAAAAAACATTATACTTACTCCTGGGAGTTGGGGGTTGAGGTAGTTAATCACTCCAAGTTCCAAATAAGATGCAAAGCCCTCACTGAGCCAGAGATTGTTCCACCAATCCATGGTAACCAAGTTTCCAAACCACTTTCGGAGATGGGAGAAAAAAGAAAGCACTCTTAAATTTAAGTTAGATGTGTTGTAATTGTATGTTAAGTAAACGTACAATCAAAAGACAGAATTAAACTTGCACTGCCTTCAATAATAAAATGTAAAGATGATGACTCTGCAAAACATCCTGTCGCTTTAACATGTGGAGACACTACAAATACATCCCTGTGGAACAACCGTCTCATGTGCAGTGACTGGAAGTGTGGGCTCAGGCAGAGCCTCTCTCCACTCCCCCTTGCCGACCACTGAGCACCTGCCGGCTCCAGCTCCTCGCATTCTACATATGCTACAACAGGACTCTGCTGGGAGCGTGCAGGCTCTAAGAACACAGCTGGACTTGGCCTGTGCAGAAATTGCTCAAGCCTTCCTTTGTTCCATTACACGGTCCAGCTGTAATTACTTCTAGCTGAGCTTAAGAGGTGGAAAAAGTGTCAAATGGTTGATATACAGAATTAGGAAAGAAAACTGCAGTAACTCCTAAAACCAATAAGTCTGTGCCCTGGTATTCAATCAAAACCAAATAAGTCTGTGCCCTGGTATTCAATCAAGTTCTTGAAGCCACTGTGCTGGCCTAATAGTTGGCAGCCTGTGTTCCAAAACAACACACGGTTGACACTCGGGGTGACAGGTGAATGTGTAGTCAGGCTAGAGTAGGAAATGATACTTCACATGACAGGTGAAGTGTGGCTGTGTGTGTGCTCTGTGTACTTTGGCTTAACCCAACCCTGGCCCACTGCTCCTCCCACGAGGCCTCTAGGCCACCAGCCTCTGGTCACACACATCCTCCCTTCCCTCACTACTCTGCTTTTCTGGGGCAGGACACTGCCAGACGCCTTCCTGAGAGAGAAGGAGGAACATTTTACCACGTGCCTGGTGTCCGATCTCATGGGAGACGATGTAGGTGATCATAGCCTTTCTCTCTGTCAGATGGTCACTGGGCCGCAGCAACAACAGAGATTCATCAAACATCATGAGGCCCCAGTTTTCCATCGCATGCTTGTCAAAAACAGGCAAGGCAATTAAATCTAAGTGGATTTAAATGGGGGAAAAATGAAATCATCTCTTCTAAAAACAACATGGGGTTTCTGGACATAAATTATCTCAAAAATTAAATCATAAACCTAGGAAAAACAAAAGGGAACATTTATAACCAAAGGGATAGGAAGACTGTTCAAAGATAAATATCAAAGACAGCCACCAGGAAATAAACTGTGCAGGCAATACAAGAGTCAAATACCTCCATGAAAGGAATTGCATCCAAAATACACAAAGAACACTTACAAGTCAACAGAAAGGAAACAAGCAATGTCATCACAAAACGGGCAGAGATCCGCACTGATGCCTTGGTAGAAAATGTACAGAAATGGCAGACAAAGACGCCCAGCATTATCAGACACTGCTGATGCTGTCAGAATGGCAAACTCAGACCTGCCAACACCAAGTGCTGACAAGGAGGGGAGGGGAGGCCAGAACAGGGCAGCAAAAGGGGAGGGGAGGGGACAGAAAGGGAGGGAAAGGAAAGAGGAGGGAAGAGGAGAGAGGAGAGGAAGAAGGGTAGGGAAGGAGAGGAAATGGGAGGGAAAGGGAGGGGAGAGGAGAGAGGGAGGAGAAGGGGAAGAAGAAGGGGAAGAAAGAGGAAGACGAAGGGAGGGGAAGGGAAGGGAAAGGAAGGGAAAGGGAAGGGAAAGGGAGGGGAAGGGAAGAAGAGGGGAGGGGAAGGAAGTGGAATATCCACCTGCTCACCTCATGCCTTGTCCCCACATCCTCCCCGCAGCATGGCCCCTCGATCCTCCACCTGCTCACCTCATGCCTTGTCCCCACACCCTCCCCGCAGCATGGCCCCTCGATCCTCCACCTGCTCACCTCATGCCTTGTCCCCACATCCTCCCCGCAGCATGGCCCCTCGATCCTCCACCTGCTCACCTCATGCCTTGTCCCCACACCCTCCCCCCAGCATGGCCCCTCGATCCTCTACCTGCTCACCTCATGCTTTGTCCCCACATCCTCCCAATCAGAATAGCTCATCTGTCCCCACCTGCTCACCTCATGCCTTGTCCCCACATCCTCCCCGCAGCCACTGATCTCTTTCCTCTTACAGAAGGTTCCAGACGGATTTAGCATTAGAACCACACAGCATGTGACATTTCCAGAAAGGCTTCCGTTCTTGGCCTCCAACGACCACCATGACATATTTCACTTCTATAAGATCATAATCTTAAAAGCATGTTCATGTCCAATGTGCCATTTCAAAACTTCTGAGTCTTAAATACCTACCTATACTCCTAAAAGCATTTCACCACTCTTCCAAAACTCACACTGACCTAAGGAGGATCTAACTCTTTTTGGTATTTCGATACTTCAGTTTACTTCTGATTTTCAACTATGGATTAAAATGACTCTAACAGTGGGAGGGGGGAAAAAAGTACTGTCCACATGATTCACATTACCTTGGGTTCCAAAGTTAAGAATTCACTGAGCAAGTTACAAGAGGGTAAGCTAAAGGAATATTGAGGAGGAAATAAAGCAAACAGCTTTCCAAATCACGCTGGTAGAGGAGGAGACTTGTATATGTGGGAAATGCTGCTGGAGAAGGCATTTGTTGTTTTCCATTTGTTCCATCAGTGGCTCAAGCACAGAGTGAAAGTAATTATGAATCACTCATCCCCCTTCTCCCAAAGATCCAGGGACAAGGGTCTCTGTTTTGTTGGTCTGCCAGCAATCACAAGAAGTTCTGGCTGAGCCTCCTGCAGGAGTGCACAGGGCTGGATGAGGCGCCAGGAAGGATGGGGAGGACTTCAATTTCAGAGAACGTGAGGGAGAACCATGAGCAGTGTGTAAGGACAGCACTGGCCCACAGGATGGAGCGTGTGCTGCAAGGGACCTGGGGCCAGAGATGCCTCCAGACCTCCATCCCCCATCCTTAATAACCACAACCAAACGTTCCTGGCTCGGACAAAGGTCATCTGTGGCGCCTCCAGCCCCAGAGCAACAGCAACAGCTGAGACTCCAGGGCTGAATTTTGGCTGTCTTGACTCCTAGAGGACTGGTGTTCCTCCAGGCCCACTTCCCTTTGCTGGAAAGCTGGAGTTGCAGAGGCCCTGGCTTCCTGGCACCCTGGAGGCCCGAGCTCTCAAACATGTGCTGCTCATCTCCTCCTCTGCCTGCCAGTCCAGGCAGAGCGCACTGCTTCTGAGTCTTCAGGGGACATCTCAGAGGAACAAACAAGATGTCCAGATGCCCAGTGTAGAGGGACTTGTGCATTCTATACAGAAACAGGGGAGATGATGGATGTTCATGTCTTCTGAAGGAACTCACGATATTCACAAACGATTCCAATTCTACACAAGGCAAACCCAAATCCTAATTCAACGGCTGACGACTAAAGAATACTTCAAAGACACAAGAACAGCAGGGCTCCCACAGGGACCTGGAATGACACACAAGCCACTAAGGAGATGCAGGGCACAGCACCACTTGCATGTGTGCATGACCAGCAGCGAGGCTAGAGCTTAGCAGGGAGGGCAGGGTCTGCAGGAAGGAAGGCTACACTGAGTCCCCAGCAGGGACGTGTAGCTTGGGAGTTCCTGGACCCACACTGGGCTTGTGCACTCTGGGGACTTGGGGGTGTGGGCTTACAGTGGTCTGGGGATCGCACAGTTGGGAGTGAGTGGGGACTCAAGGGTTCATGTTCAGGTGAGGAATGACTATTAGGGACTTCCATAGTCAAGGCCACTGAGGTAAGTGGGGGCTTAGACTGAATGATTTGAAGGGATAAATGGGAGGACCTTTAAGGGTCAGACTTGAAGCACCAGCACACATGGGAGACCTGAGCTGGGATAGTTAGCACCTACCACCACTGACCACCACTCCCTGGCACACACTAAAGCTAGGACTATGTGGTGGGGTTAGGTTACAGTACTCACCAAGAGATTCAGAACAGGAGACTGGAAATGTTAGGCTGACCCATGACACCAACCAGAATGTGAAAGAATCAGACCTGGGGCAGAATCTGTCAAGGGGTACGTGGGTTCACCACTGTGGAAATATAATCTCCACTGGCATGTTCAAGATCTGTGACCGGGAACAGGCCTGGTGGAGGAGCTAAGCAGACACCCAGCTGGGTTGGGGTTCCCACTGATGAACATGAGAGCCAGAAGAGGGGCAGGGTTCTGGGCTGGACATGGCTGCAGTCTCCCTCAGCATGGGTGTAGACTGGGACTGGGGAGCACCAGACTGGGCCAGGTTCCAGCGCCCAGTGGTACTTATAAGAGCCAGGGTGGGTGTTGAACAAGGTGGGCTAGGTCTCAGCTCCCACTGAGCCACGTGAGAGCTGTGTCTGGGCATGGGCCAGGTATGGCTGGGCTGTAACTACCAAGAGTATCAACCAGAATGGGTGTGGCCAGCTGGATAAGGACACTGTTCCTGCCAGGACAAGAGGCGGACAAAGTCAACTTGGGCCAAGGAGCCACTGGTGTGCACGAGAGCTGCTGCTGGGAGGAGACCTGACAGAGGAGCTTAGGGAACTCCTCTGTCAGGACACAGTGCCTGCAGATGAGTGCAAGAACCAAGGCAAAGAGCAGCCCAGGCCAGGCCAGGTTACTGTACCCACCAGCACACATGCGAGTCAGGTCTGGGGCTGGGCCAGCCTGGGGCAATTCATAGCATTCACTGGCAGATCTGAGAACCAGGACAGAGTGTGGGATTGGAGGTCAGACCACATTCCACATTAGGGCCAGGACTAGGGGCTGGCTGGGCCAGGCTAGGATACAAAACCCACCAGCAAGAGCTGGAACTGGGAGTGAACTAGAAAAACCAGGCTGCAGTACATGCTGGTTGATGCTGGACTGAAGCAAGCCATGCCAGTCTGGGAGCAGTGGATGCCAGGTCGGTGAGCCTTGGGGGCAGGGGACCAGGTGGGGCCTAGTCACCCAGCCTGGATCCTTGGGCCCAGCTGCATGGTGGGTGCAGGATCCATGAATCCCAGGGGTAGGGAGTTCTGAGGGGTCTGGGTCGCCTGACCCAGGTCCTTAGGCCCTCCTGCTAAAACTCATCCTCCTCACTGGAAGAATCCTAGCAGTGACAGCAGGCCGGATACACATGGAGGATGCAGCAGCCCACTGGGCCTGCAGAAGACAAATGGTATCATAGCAGAGGAAGGAGAACAGAACTGGACAACTACCCCAGCCAAAGGAGACAGCAAAAAATATGGTTGAATGGAGACTAAGTTCGACTATATCAGCCAATGGGCATTGGAAAGGCTTCCTCGCTGATGAGAGCTACGACATCTCAGAACTATCAAAACCACCTGGGCAAAACCCTTGGAATACGCACCGCATCAGGACCCCGGGTTGATATCGGTTGCTGCTCCCCATCCCCAGGTACTGAGGCAGTTGGGAGGTTGGGAATGGTCTCTCCTCTCATTTCCTCCCTTCCCACAGAAACAACAAGAAATAGAAAACTTGGAAGCAATGATCATGCCTACTTTTCTCTAACCCTCAATCCTTCGCACCCTCATCAGTTATGTAAACTTCATCAAAAATAAAAAATGTTAAATAAAAACAAAACAACAAAACGAAAATGATCATGGTCATCAAAACACATTTTCCTTTCAATTCCACTTTCCACAAACTTTTGATGTATTGCGGATGATGCGTGATCTAACAGTGAGCGGCCAGGAGTCCAGTTCCAATGCGGCAGCCACATGGCCACAACTGGTGAGCCCATCGGTGAGCCTAAGACCTCCACCCAGCATTCCCGTCCCCACCACAGGAGACCAGCTGCCCTGCGAGGGAAGACCTCACCTGTTTTGGGAAGAGGATAACTGATATTAAACAAATCCTCCAGAAAAGAGAAGATGGGCCCGGTGATGTTCAAGGCAAAGTCTGCATATCCGTCTGTGATGGCTTCCTTCCGCGCCCAGATGCGTACCTGAACCCAAACAGCATGGCGGTGGTTAGGAAGAGCAAGGCGCTCTGGACAGCCTGCCCTCACGGCTTCAACAGCAGCTGCACAGGAAAATGTTGACATGGGAACGTATGCTGAAAGAACCTGGAGGACCACACACTAAGATACCATTGGGGCTGTCCTCAGAAGGCTCCCATTTCAAGTTCTACCAACCACAGGTAGAACGCTGAGACAAAGTAATCCTTGGAATGGTCCACACCACCACCTGTCCCCAGGGAATGTACAGAGTCTGGGTGAAAATGCACTTGGAACTCCGACTTCCTTTCTCAAGACCTATTTCTAACAAGCTGAAACGCAACTATGCCCTCAGGAGTCAGATGCTTCTACATGGGGCTGGTGCTGCAGCAGAGTAGGCTATTCCACCACGTGCAAAGCCAGCATACTGTATCAAGCAGGCAGTCTGCATCCCAACCTCTCTGCTTCTGATCCATCTCACTGCTAAAGTTCCTGGGAAAGCAGGAGAAGACGCCCCTTCCACCCACATGCGATTGCTGGTCTATGTTCCAAGCTCCTGGTTTCAGCCTGCCCCAGTCCTGGTGGCCAGGCCTTTAGGGAGTGAACACAAAGCTGGAAGTCAGTCTCTCTCTAAAGAAGTAGTATAGTACAGACTCAGCAAATGGGAATCACAAACACTTTTAAGTGGTTTAATAATTAGGACAACAATAGTCCCTCTATATTTCCAATAATTCAAATGAGGTCAATTCCCTTTGTTTAAAATCGTGAAGTTTTAAGTTTTTAAAGCTGATGCAGCGAGTGCATTACACTCGGTTAATTCTGTTGCCAATTCTTGGTTAATTCTCAGTTAATCTGTTCCTTCTTGCAATTCAGCAGGAAGAAAGGAGCCTGCCCCGCTCTGTCAGCTGTATGGAACTGTGCTTCTGGCAGGGCACTGGGAAGGTGATCTGTATGATTGACAGGCTACTGGTTAACAGCCATTGTTATCGTCAACAAAAGCATTTTACACCCTACAACACCATCTAAGTGATTTGTGACAGAATGGCCAGTGTTAATGCTAAAAACATAGTGAGAGTGTGAGGTGACAGAACCAAAACATGGGTCCTGATGCAAGAGCTGTGCCATTAACCAAAAAGGAGCTCTCGGGTGGGCAGGCAAGGTCAGCAGGGCAGGCTGCCACTCGGGGGAGTGTGTGACTTCAGTCCTGGCCACTTTGCATCCAATCCACTTCCTGCTCATGATGGCCCAAGTCCTGGGGCTCCCCAAATCCATGTGGGAAATCCAGGTAAGATTCCAGGCTCCTGCCTTCAGCCTTGCCCAGCCTGGTTGTGGGAGGGCACTTGGGGAGTGAACAAGCATTTGAAGGATCTCTCCCTCTCCTCTCTCTTCTCTCCTCTCTCCTCTCCTCTCTTCTCTCTTCTCTCTTTTCTCTTCTCTCTCTCTCTCTTCCTCCTCTTCTTTCCCTCCTTCTGTCTCTGAAACTCTTTCTTTCAAATGGATGAAAACAAATCAATATTATAATGAGAGCTCTTCTGGGAAACCCTGGAGAAAACCGAAGGAAAGCAATCTTAGATCTGTACACTCTAAGGATACACGCCCTGAAAATGTGTCTTGAATTCTGAGTTACACTAGGCTTCAGGAATGCCCTGCCTTCACAAAGGGCGATCACCTGTTTCTGGGGTTCATGCCAGGACTTGTCAATGCTCTCAGCCTTCCTCGGCTGCAGGGGTTCCTCACCCTGGGCAGGAGGGGCCTGGCATTTGGCCCTAGCTCTCCATCCCCTTCCTCCCAGCCACCCTGCCTGCCCCTCAGGTTCTAACTTGAGACCACTCAGGCAGCCTCCTCTCCACAGGCCACACTCCCCCAGAGGAGACAGGCACACATGTGTACCTGTTTCCATTTGCCAGGCTCCTCCCAGAGATGACCGCTCCGGCAGCCACAGGTGAGGTCAGTCACAGGACTTCAGGCTCACGGGCGGCTGGGTGGTCCCCGGCAGGACAGCTAGAAGCCAGGCCAACAAGGACCACTGTGGAGATGTTGGCCCTCGTCCATCCCTGGCAGAGCCCAGGTGTGCTGGTTCTGTCCCAAGTCCCTCCTTTCCACAACCACCCTGGTCTGTTTACCACAGGCCTTCTTAGCTACACGTGGACCAAGCACCAGCTTCTCCAGGTCTGCGTCTCTCACCACATGAGCACTTTGGGGCCTGGCCGGATCCTGCAGCCAGCCTGCACTTTGGTTTCCCTCTAGAGAAATCAGTGAACTTGTTCACCTTGCAGGGCTGGCCGGCAGCCCAACACAGGCCTGGCCGGCAGCCCAACACAGGCCTGCACTGGCAAGCCCCGCTGGCATTGGAGCTTTCTGGTGGGTGTGCACTTCTGCAGGCACGCTGTTTCCTCTGCCTGCAGGGCAGCTGGAGGTCCTCTAGGAAGAGACCATAGGCCATGGCAGCCCTGCCCCGAGACAGGATGACATGGACCGCTGTGCAGCCTCCTGCTGCTGTGTGCTTCTACTGCTAGGCCCACGGCCATTCTGACTCCCCAGCTGAGGCTGAGTGAGCCCCAAAACCTGAGCCTCCTGGGGTGGGAGGGGGGCTGAGGGCGGATTCACAGGGTTCAAAGTGGCCTGGAAGAGCAGGTAGGAAGGGTGGCCTTTCGGAGTCCCCTTAGCGTACAACAGGAATCCTCCTGTCCCCTTCAGCAAGAACACCCTGAAAGCTTTCAAAGGACATAGGAGAGAGAATGCTGGGGACACAGGTGAGGCCCCTCAGTGGGGAAGGCCCCTTCTCCAAAGCCATACCCTCACTTACCTCCTTCCCCCGCTCGGTCTGGCTGACTGAGTCAAAGTCACAGATGGCAAAGGCGACCACATAGGTTGGCATGCGGGGCGAGGTGTGGAAGGTCGTGACCGTCCACTTGGTGCCGTTCACATCTTCCCTTTCCGACTGACCTACAGGAATTGTTTGAGTCAGACCACTGTGAACTGAAATGTCTCCTCTGCAAGTCATTTCTCAAGCCAGTCCTCACCCAAAGGCTCCCCACAGACCTAAGGAAGATTTGGGGACAGCATGCTGGGTCTCAGTGTGCACCTTGAGTGACATAGGCCTGACTGAAGGCCACATCTCAGAGCAAGTGCTTCAGTTTGGTCCCCACCACTCTCTCTCTCATTCCAACTGCTCCCTGGCATTATTCATTTCTCCCAAGGTTTGGACAGTATCGTCAGACAGCAAGGTCTCGAGGGAAGCCAGTTGGGCCTCTGAAGTGACACTGCAGACCCTAAGGCCCACGGGGGCCAGGTTGGTGTCGCTCAGGGAGAACCATGGAACTGTGGCAGTGTGGGCACAGGTGTGGCCTCAGCCGCTGCAAGCCCGGCAGGTCAACATTAGTCCTAAGACTTGCGGGGATACAGACTCTCCTGTGGAATCTCTGCATTGTTAGTTGATAGAAATGAACTCAGAGTTTTTAAAAAGGTACATGAGCCAAACAAAACTCATCTGTGTGCCAGACTGTGTCCCAGGCCGCCCGCCTGCTACCATCAACAGTCAAGGGCGGGAGCTCGGGGGTGATGCAACTACGGCAAGGGGAGTCACAAGAACAGTGGGAGGTTTAAGCATGGCAGCCAGTCCAGGAGCGGGACAGTGCCCAGTGCCTTCCCAGTGTGGCTGTGGCCGGCAGAACCCTCAGAATGCCATGAGGGACTGCCCACAGGGCACCACAGGCAGAGCCAGTACATAGAGACACTACTCACCCAGCACTGGCATGTTGGAGAGTGCCACATAAGCTGGATGGTGGACCACCGTGATGCGGAAGGTGGCCTTTAGAGCTGGCTCGTCAAAACAAGGGAAGACGCTCCGGGCGAACGTGGGCTCCATCTGCGAGGCAATCAGGGCCCTGAAACATGTTTGCGGGGTCAGAGGTGCAACGGGTGAGCAACTGTTTTCCTCTCTGGTCAGAGGAAGCAGGAGCGACTATGGAAGGCCGGAGCTTGTAACCCAGCCTGGGGTACCGGGGCAGCCCGGATGCGCACACCCCAATTTCAACCACATTTGGTGTCCTCCTAAGACCCAAAACACAAAAGACAATATTTGCTTCATTACGTCATAAAACTCTCAAACCTTTCACAAACAAAACAACAAATAAGCAGCCACAGTGGCCGGGTCAGGCTAGGGGGAAGTGGCCCTCCCGACATGGGTCCCTCTGTGCAAAGGCCCGTGCTTCCCCAAAACACACACTGGGTGAACTTGGCCTGTGTCTTCCCTGTCTCCCACAGATCCCCTCTTCTTCCCGCTGAAGCCTATAGGACCTCTTATTTTGGAAACAGGGGTGGGTCACCCCAGTGCGTGACAGCAGAATCAAGCACCTTTCATGCTTCCTGAGCAGATCCGTGGGCTCCTGCTGTTTGTTCAGCTGCACGGACGGCTGGCAGCTTTAGCCCACAGTGCCCTGCAGACTGGCAGGGAGGGGGCAGGGGTGCGATGCCTGATGGCGAGCTCAGCCTCTGCCAGCACAGCCCGGGGCTGCAGCCCACATCTCCCTCCTCAGAGTAAAGCTGCATGCTCATGGCCACCCTCGCTGGGCCCCACGTTACCTGGGGAGCAGTCGCCTTCCGAGGACAACTGTGGATGTCAACCTCCTGTTCAATGACTGTCCTAGGGCTTCATGACTGATGCTCTATCCTGGCTGCAGGTCCAGTTCTTGGGTAAATAAGATGTGATTTCAACAAAGCTGTTTCAAGAATCATCTGAAACCCATTCTCCACCAGGACAAGGCTTTCACTAGCACACAAGCCACAGGCCTTAGGAAGAGCTTAAAGACAGACACTACACTCAAAACCCGTTCCTGGTCCGTAGGCCAGACCAGAGCAGTCTGCTGCACACACTGGCAAGTACAGGAACTGGAGCTGGAAGCATGCCTGCTGGGAGTTACTAGGGGTCACCCAATCTAGGCTGCAGTTCCCACTGGTGTGCACAAGCACCAGGTCTGTGGCTGCTGGGTTGGGCTGGGCACCTGTTGGTTTGCACAGGACATGGGGCTGAGGACAGAACTGAACAGGTAACTACAATCTCCAGCGCGTGTAGGCTGATGCAGGTGACAGACTGAATCGAGCCCCAAACTGGCTGCCACATGGAGGAGTCAAGTCTGGGGTGACCCCAGCTGAGATTTCTGGGGGACTTCCTAACTGTACCACTGGCCTCAAAACTCGGATTTGTGGTCTGACCTTGGAATGCATGTATCAGGACTGGGCCTCCTAGATTGCTGATGCCCATGCAGTGGTTGGCATGCCCAGGTGCATAAGGGAGACAAGGTGGCCAGCTTGTTTAGGTTTGCAGAGGATGTGAAGTGCCACATAAGAAAATGGAAAGCAGAAGGGGTTGGATAATTCTCCCGGACAAACTTGGCAGGAAGTGTCTGGGGGAGTGGATGTGCTAGGGTGGACTCTGACAGCCAATGGACCTTGGAAGGACCGTCTCAACCAAGGAACAGTGAAAACAACAGCATCTCAGAACTATCAAAATCGCTCCAGCAAAACTCTTGGAACATTCTTCTCCACATTGGGGTTTCTAAGATGATATCAAATGTACGTTCTCAATTCCCGGTACTGATGTAGCTTTGGCAGCTGGGAGCGGCCCTCTCCCCTTTCCTCATTCCTGACCCACTTCTCTCCCCCTCCCCTTCCCCCCCCGCCATACAGGAGAAAAGGGAAGAAAAGGAAAATGGGAAGCTTTTGTGCCACCCACCTTCCCCCATACCTCAACCCTCCCCACACTTTTCAGTGGTCTTTATGGGCCTGCATTCTTGTCAACTATGGGAACTACATCAAAAATAAAACTTAAAAAAAGAAAACAACCCTTCTCTATTGGCCCTGTAAGGGGTCCCTGAGCCCATGGTGGCAAAGTGTCCTTGGCTAATAAGCCTGCTCTGTGCGGGCTGCCTTGTCCCTGCTTTCTCACAATTTTGCTTGCATGAGCAGGAAGGTGGCTATGGGCTCTCACCAACCTTTTGCCTGCAAGGCCCAGACCTATGCACCCACTACTGATGCATGCAGTGATAAGACGTTCTCAGTGTCACCCACAACACCGACGGTTGTCTACTGTTGTTGCCACAGAAACCACAGCAAGTTAGGCTTGTAACAGCACTGGCTACCCTGACCGGTAATCTCTGGGGATCTCAAGGAGTCCCAGGTAAGGAGAGGGCAAGAAAGCAGACGGCTCTGCTGAGCGCACACTGACCGTGTGGTTTCAGCAGGCAGGAGGCTGCAGCAGAGGAGTCACCACTCAGGCAAGCCAAACACTGGGGACTCTGCAACTCAAGGCCTTTCTGCAAAGACGGAACGCCACGGTGGCATCTGGGATCTGGAGACGCCACAGCTGGGACTTGGGGGGAGTCTAGGCTGGCTTTTCTTCCTCTCCCCTCTCTGTTCTGGACTCCAGCAGCCCTGTAAGGAGGCCCTGATCTCAGAGAGTGGAGCTGGCCCCTCTCTATCCACCCTCAGAGTCTCCCTGAAATGTACAATGGCGGCACTGATCAGCCTGAGGCCTGAGTGGCCAGCTGGGTAACAAAGAGTCTGGGAGACTGTGTACTGTGACACAGGCAATAGCACCACTGACCCATCCTCTCATCCAGCCCTAGAACCTAGCCTTCCAACTCCCTGGGTCCCTGAGGTTTCGGAGACCCTGAGGATTCAATCCACCACCACATAAACACACCCGCAGCACACCCTCAGAACAGTCATGCCTCGCTGTCTTAGGAACTCCACAAACCTCCAACTCTAGTTGACTCCAAGATGAAATCAAACTCTTGGGAGAGTTGCTGCCCCAATTTCTTACATAAAACACACTCAGCAATCAAACTCTCGGGCAGGGCCAGAGGTTACACCACCGGACTGCGGTCCAGGGCTTGGCTCAGGAACCATGTTTGCTGATTACTTGCAAAGGAACATTTCCACAGGACAACCGAGCAAAACAGATATGCAATTCAAAAGACAGGGGCCAAGCTATGTTGTACACAAGCTGGGACCCCTCTTAAGCTTAAACCAGAGGGACCGAGATGGTGGTGCCGGGAGTGACGACCGGGAAGATCTGAGGTGACACCTGATGCCAGGGCCAGCAAATCAGGAAAGCTGGGGGTAGAAGGCACTGCCCAAGCCCAGTGCTGCACAGCCTGGGGAGCAGGCTGCTCTTGGGAAAGCTGCAATCAGTAGATAGGGAGGTGGAGGAGCAAGGCCACTGACCACTAGGGGCAAGTGCCAAAAGAGTGCAGCTGCTTGGAAACCAGCTCAGTCTCAGGCAAGGGACCCATGGGTGTTCCTTGGAAGAGCCAAGCTCCAAGACAGAGCGAGCCAACATTGGGGCTGTCCCAAGGCTTGTCAGGATAAACACCCACCTGCAGCAAGCCAGAGGGGCTCAGAGCTACATTAACACACGTCCAGGGCCTGCGGAGGGGGTCAGTACCCATCAGAACAGGAACTTGGGGGGTGGGTTTTGGGGGAACGCGCCCTGCGGAGTCAAGGGAACTCCAGGCGGCAAAGCGGCAGGGTAATGCTGAAGAAACCAGGAAAATGCCCTTAGGGGAGGGTGGGCCCTGGGAGGGTGGGCCCTGTGTCTCCAGCCCCGCTCACCCTACTTGGGGACAGAGAGGTGGAGGATTCCACGCACCCTGGCCCGCCACATGGTAGCCTCTGTCCAAGAGACAGCTGGAAGGGTAGGGGAGGCAAGGACAAGGGGCTGAGGACAAGTTCACGATGACTGAGGTTCAACATGCTGAGTGGCACACAGGTGCGTGTTTTACAACTTTTGCAGCTGCCTGGAGGTGTGCTTCCATGGCTGCAGTCATGAGGAGAACGAATGGCCCACTGTGGAGGGAAAGTGGGAAAGGTGGACCCAGGCGGCCACCTCCTGCCCAAGGTTCGTTTTCAGAAGACATTGGATACGTACCTGCTGAGCATGGCCTGTCCCCGGTCGCACCTCTCAGCCCCGTGTCACCTGGGAAGGCAGTGCCGGCATCACCACGCGCCTGGCCCTTGAGCTCACCGACTTGGCTTTGAGACTCCCAAGCTCTTTCTCAATGTTGCTCAACTCTCCCACGTGTTACCCCGCAGCCCCTGCCAGAGGTCTAGCACAGAGTTGCTGTGAGGAAGGCTTTTTCCCTGCTCCACACAAACCCATCATGTTGCTCAACTTGTCCCCCAAAAAGACTCCAAGTTTCTGCCATTACATCATGACACCATCTCAGCATCTTCCTGTTTTTGCTTTTTTCCATAACTTACAAATCTTCCTTGCCTTTTCGAGTGAATGCCATCAACAGAAAAGAGCAGTATTCTTTAAGGGAATCTATGAACAAGGAAAGAATCATATGTCCTTTCTTGCTGGATTTCTAAAGTAGATGACAACTTGGAGAATCTTACAGGAAAGTGACTGCCTGGGGGTGCCAGAACCAGAGCTTAGCTCCCAGGCCCGGATCCTGTACCTGCCCCCACGCCGTCCACTCGAGCTATGTAACGTAGGAAACATGGAAATCAATGTGAGATGTTCAAATGGCTGAAGAACAGGATTAGAATCCACAGCACCAAGGGCAGATGGAATTAACATCTGCAGAAAGAAAATGTTTTAATTCTGAATTGGATATTGGACATTGAGAAGCACCTGGACTCTCAATACAGGAAGAATGAGCAAGGCAGGCTCAACAACCACCTGTCCTGTGTGGAAGAGACGTTTCTGAACTGCAACACGGAGCAGGGGGGCTGAGAGACAGGCCAGCAGTCCGTGCGAGGACGCAGGGATCAGAGCTCAGGAGACACTGACAGTCGGAATCCGAGGGCCAGAGGGTAAGCGAGGGGCGGGCTCTATGGACACACTCCTCCAGGAGCCTCGTGCTGAAGCCCAGACGCTGGGAAAAGACCAGGAGGAGTGACGGCAAGCTACACCACACCCAGAGCTCACACAGTGCTGTGAGAGGTCGCCTGGACTCCCACAGCCAGAGCGCAGAGAGCACCAGACCACAGGACTGCTCCGCCAAGAACAGCTCCAGTCCCAGAGTCCAGGCTCCTGGGAGTCACTCCCGGAGAGAAAGGGCCCTCGACACCGCCGAGGAGCCACTTTCTCACCCAGAGGAGAGCGATCTTTAAAGCATTATAGCGCAATCCAGACTCAGCAGCATGTGTCTGCCCGTGTCAGGCTCTCAATTGAAACATGAAAAACGCTCTGCCATTCACTAAGGAAATAGCACAGTTCAGAACAATCCAGGAGTCAAAGAGGATACCAAAGTGGAAACTGGAAAGTATGATGAATGGAATGAAAATAAAATGACAACATAATGTTATTGTGGCCTGCTGCTAAAGCAAAAAGTTACTAGAGAAATTAACACTAAGCACACTTACTGTGAAAGAGGGTTCTTCAAGTAATGAGCTGTGCTGGTCTTAAGAATACAAAAATGAGGGCCCAGCACGATTGCCTAGTGGCTAAACTCCTCACCTTGCATGTGCCGGGATCCCATATGGATGCCAGTTCATATCCCGTTGCTCCACTTCCCTTCTAGCTCCCTGCCTGTGGCCTTGTAAAGCAGTAGAGGATGGCCCAAAGCCTTGAGACCCGGCACTTGTGTGGAAGACCTGGAAAAAACTCCTGGCTCCTGGCTTCAGATCAGCTCAGCTTCATTGTAACCACTTGGGGAAATATTTCTGTCTCTCCTTCTCTCTGTAAATCTTGCATTCCAATTAAAAATAAATAAATCTTTTTTAAAAAATGCTAAAATGAGGCCCGCATTGTGATATATCAGATAAAACTGCCACCTATAATACAGGCACTGTACAGGGCGACAGGTCATATCTCCACTACTCCACTTCTAATCCTGCTCCCTGCTAACAAGCCTGGGAGATCAGCAGGAAGTGGCTGAAGTGCTTGGACCCTTGCCACCCTCATGGAAGACGCAAGTGAGTCTCCTGGCTCCTGGCTTCAGCCTGGCCCAGACCTGGCTGCAGTCAACTGGGGAGTGACCCGGTGGATGGAAGAGCTCTCTCCCCCTCCCTCCCTATTACTCTGACTTTCCAGTGAAATATTCTTAAAAAAAATAATAAGTAAAAGAATATTGAGAAGAAAAGGAAATAAAACTCAAAATACAAAGGGGAAATAATAAAGGTCAATATGTAATTCACAGAAATTTTTAAAAAAGGACAAAAGTGGTTCTGCTTTTAATAGATTAATAAAACTGATCAAATTCAACTAATATCTTTTAAAGATTTATTTATTTTACTTGAAAGTCAGAATTACTGAGAGAGACACAGAGACATTTTCCATCCGCTGGTTCACTACCCTGCAATGGCTGCAGTGGCTAGAACTGTGCTGATCCGAAGCTGGGAGCCAGGCGCTTCCTCCAGGTCTCCCACGTGGGTGCTCAAGGCCTTGGTCCTTCTTCCACTGCCTTCTCATGCCACAACCAGGGAGCTGGACCAGGAGCGGAGCAGCCAGGACACAAACTGGTGCCTGTATGGGATGCTGGTGCCACGGGGGAATATTAATTTGCTACCAGCAACAGAAGAGACCTCAGAGAGTAAAACATAAAAGCTGAGGACCAGGGGACTATCAGCCTAGTTAGACATAGTAAGCGGCACAGGGGAGGATGTCGGAAGGTCCCCAACTCCTAAAGGGAAAAAGACACAGAGTCACACTATCAGGAATGAAGGGGCAGTGTCACTACAGAACGCACAGGAGTTAGAGAACAAGGAAATGTTTTAGAACTTTACACGTAAGGCTCCGACAACCCTCACTAAACAGGCACCCTCATGAGAGCCCCTCTGCTACACTCTCCAATCAACCAGACCCACCCTGTCCCCATTTCTATTAAACACCTTCCTATGGACTAAAAACCACGGCCAGAAGTTCCAGCCAGGTGCCCTTCTGGGGAAATCCAACCAGACATAAAGAAAGTAACTATGCTTATAGTATACAAATTCCTGCATGGAAACTCAAGAAGGAATATCTCCATCCTCGTCTTCAAGGCCACCATCACCTGAACCCAGAAGCAAGACAAAGCAGGAGACCCTGAACAACTGCAGTTCAGTGTCGCTACTTGGGTGAGGCAGTCCTAACCAAGACGCTAGCAGAGCAAATCTAACAATACCCAAACAGGCTGATAAATCAACAGCAGGCACGCTTTAGCCTAGGAATGACGAACGGCTCACCAATGGAAAATCAAAGCAATTTACCACACAAACTAAAGGAAAACCATGTGATCACCTCAACAGATGTAAAACAAACACATGTCAAAACAGCACATCCCCTAACAAAACTCAGGATATTAGAAACAGAGGGGAACTTGCCAAATCTAGTAAGAGTAATCAACAACAGCCACCAACCCTTAAAAAATGTAAGAGGAAAAGAAAAAACAGGGAAACAATAACCAGTGGTCCAGTGAGCGGGAAAGGAACACAATGGAGTAATCTCCCTCCTAACAGGAAACCAATCATTGTCAGCAAAAAAATTGCTAAAACTAAGAATGTAGCAAGATTGTAGCACACAAGGTAAACACACAGAGATTAGCAATAAGTAACTCAAACTTTGAAAATAATTACATATAAAAATAGTTCAAATATGAATAGGGATACATCTGACAAAATATTTATGGTGTGTACAGTAAAAACTAAGATACTGCTGAGATAAATGAAGAAGGTCATATATACACACACACATACATACTACGTTCATGGGTCAGAAGATTTAACACAGTAAGAATTTAAATTTTTTGTCAAATTTTTCTGTAGGCAACACAACAGCAGTCAAAAACCCAGCAAGTTTTTCCCTACTTTTTTTTCTAATCTGTAGAAATTAATCATCTAATGCTAAAATACATATGGAAATGCAAAGGACTAGAACATCTCAGATAATTTTGAAAAGGAACGAGAATTTGGAGACAAATACCATCTAACTTCAAAATTACTATAAAGCCTAAGAATTAAAATAACGCAGAGTTGCTATGAAGATACAAACATTAATGGGACAAAACACAATTTTAACATATACATATATGCTACTTTTTTTCCAAAAAGGTACAAAGGCAATTCAGTGGAAAAAGAATTAGACCTTACAGCATATAGCGGGATAGTTCAACTTCTATATTCATAAAGAAAAATGTTTCCATTTATGCTTCATATCACACATAAGCTTTAGCTCAAAATGGATCACAGATGTTCTATAAAACTGAAAACTACAAAATCACAGAAGAAAATGTTTATGAGTTTGGACCAGATGTTTTCTTCAATACAGTATCAAAAGCTTGATACAAAAATAAATAAATAAATAACTGAGTGACAGGTGCTGCCTGACCAGTTAAGATGCCCTCTGGGACACCTGCATCCCTTGTAATACGCTTGGCTTGGAGTCCTGGCTCGACTCCCAATTACAGCTTCCTGCTAAAACACACCCTGGGGGCAGCCGGGATGCCTCACGGACTTGGGTCCTTGCCACTCATTGGCCCATTAGGCTCCCAGCTTCGCCTAGTCCAACCCCAGTTATGTGTTTCTGGGAAGCCAATCAGTGGATGGAAGCTTTCTCTGCCTCTCAAAAAAAAAAAAATTAAAAAAGAAAAGTTGATCCATTCAGACTTGTGTTCCTGCAAAGACACTGTGCAGAAAATGAAAAGACAAACAATGAAGAAGATATTTGCAAATCTCATATTTCAGAAAGAATCAACAAAAATGTGCATTAAAAGTTTCAGTAGATCCTTTGCTAAGGAGACATATGGATGGAAAACAGGGATGGGAAATGATGTCCAATGGTGTTGGTCATCAGGAAAATACAAACTAAGACTGCAGTGGGGGCCACATGTACCTGCTGACCTCGCCGGGCCAGCTGCTGGGCAGGATGTGGAGCGCCTGGACACTTTCCAACTGTTGATGGAAGCTCTCAACGGTCAGACCCCTGGGAAAGCAGTTGTGCAATGTTTTACAGCAGTAAACACTCACTTACCTCATGATCGGACCTCTGCAGCCTGGACATTTGCTCAAGTGAAGTAAATTCATGCAAGGGCCTGACTATTGATTGCTGGGAACCATCCAAATGCATTGGGGATTTTTCAGCTGCTGCACACACTGTGGAAGATGTATGCAAGGCAGAAATCCCTGCCACAGGAAACCATGGACAGAAACCAAAGGCTCAAGAAAGCCCACCAGCGGAAGACATGCAAGGGTACAGGCTGCATGGGTCTCTCCAGATGAAACACAGGAAATGCCAACCAGTCTGCCTGGGGGGGAGGCGGGTGACAGAGGTGGGCATGGCAGGAGGGTGGGATTACCAAGGACACAGAGCTTGCAGCACCACCAGGTCTGTGTATGTGAAGTCAACCACATCACAGTCAGGCTGTGTAAGAACCATGGAATGCAAAGCAGCAAGGCAACCTCAAGAAAAAGCCTTCGTCTCAGAAATGATTTACAGCTACCCAGCATGTTCTAGGAGACAGAGGAAAAGATGACACAACGAGGAATGAAATACAAGATATATATAATCTACAATACAATATATGCTATATATTATCATATAATAAAATATATTTATACATTACATATAAATATGTGTATATTTATATTATGTATTATGTCAGCTATATTATATACCATAGATTTATATAATTATATAATATGTAATTATACATATCATATAGTATCTATTACACATAATATTACTTGATATATAATAAAAAGGTATATTATATATTAAATTATATATAACATATATTAAACGGTATATATATTAATATATATTACTTTTAAAGTATATTGTATTATATATTATATTTATATATTACATATAAACACATATTCATATTATATATTGTATATATTATGCTATATATTATTGTATCTGTTATATAACATGTATTCTATATTATATGTGTGGTATATATTGTGCATATAATTATATAGGAGATTATACATATAATACATATAATAATTATACATATTATATATATACATTACTTACAAGATATCTTTTTCCAGATCTCAACCCTTCTATGCCAGCAAGAAAAGGAGGGGATCCCAGCCTTCCCACTGCTTTGAGCTGCGTTCTGTGGCATCAGACACCAGGGCGGCCATGTCTATTCACTGCTTACCACGTCTTGGCAATGATAAGTGCAATGAACAGTGTCATAACCAGAAAAGGTAAACACCACCCCGATGAAGGCATTCCAAGGGCTCCCATTTGGTCATGGGATGTTAGTGACATGAAAAAGTGTCTCATCTTCAAGGGGAGAATGCCACATGGCCCCTAAAAATTCTGGGCACTGGTGTTAACTACATTCACCCTCTGGAAGATGTTTAAGAAGGGCCTCCTCGTGTCTCGAAAATGGTCAAAGACCATTTGTAGTCCAGGACCACTGGAGCAATTTGTACAGCAGAGCATCTGCTATTATGTGACCAAGGGGCTGAGCAGCTGAGCCACGCAATACCCTCTTCCAGAGCAGCTGGCACACAAGGTTTTATGGAGTCTTTGACAACTTAAAGAGTCGTTGATTATTTAGAAACCATGGGTAAACCAGAGTGTTTTGAGTGCAGTTATTCAACTCAGGGAGACTTACTTTACCTGGAGGACAGAGCAAGGGGTCACTGAACCATGGTTACAGGAGCCTGGTATAAACACAGGCCTCCTAACTCATCTCCCTGTGCTAGCGGCCAATGGGGGGACTGCAAGCTTGCCAGTGAAAGGCAATACTACTGAGTCTGCAACAGCATGGTTCAGGCCAAGTCAAAGAACAAACTCCACGGGCACTAAGGATCTTCCTACCCACATGCCACATGGGGAAAGAAAAGACAAGGAGACTCGGAAAGGGAGGGAGGCTTTCTGGGCCTGCCAGACTGGGAAGACTGCACTTTCACAAGTCATTCCATCACAGCAGGCAAGGTTCGGTGGCTCCCAATGGCAACGGATCTCACTGGGCTCTTGCTGCACCATGGGTGCCCTGGGCCTCTGTGCCACCGTTTGCTGTGCTCCATCTCGAGTGAATGCTTTCTCAGCATCCAACTGCAGCCCAGACTCTTCGGCCGTTAGCACAGCGGCTCCTCGGTAGCCCCTGGCAGAAACTCTTGATCCCCTAGGTCTCAATGGATTGCAACCTCCACTGTCCAGGGCCTGTTGGCCTAAGACACTAGTGTTCCAATCTGAGTGGCTCTGGCTGTATTGCCTGCCCATGCTAAATGAGAGGACAGTGCTCTACAGGCCTGAACAGCAGAGACCTGAGCACCCACCTGCCCCGGGGTGGGGTGAAGAGCAGTCAAGACCAGGTGGGCGAGTAAGGCCCTCTCTGCCTTGCCAATGACAGACTCCCATTCCCCAGATCTTTCCTTCCTGGGACTTGGCCTGACCTCGCGTCCTGCCTCCGTCCCTTCCCAGTCTCCTGCTCTTTCTCTGTGAATGTTTCCTAAGAAATGACTTTCAGAAGAGAGTCTGTGTGAGAGTTGTGTGTTGTCTGAAGGAGAATGGGCAACAAAGACAACTGTTCTGTCAGTCCAGGCTCTGCAACACCTTCCTCCCTGCCTGGGGAGGGAACTCTGCTGGCCCTTACTGTACAGCAGCTGCCCTGATCAAAAAAAGGTAGATACTATGGCTGGCTCAAAACTTGATAGTCAGTCACTGGAATACACCACAATAACAGGCAAAGAAAACAGAGTTGGTTTTGTGCAGAGTGGGTTAAGCTGCAAGCTTGGCATTCATAGTGGAATGTTGGTTCAAATCCTGGCTGCTCCACTGTGATCCCACTAATTTCCAGTGTGCCTAGGGAACCAGGACCACTGGGAGAGCCTGATGGAGTTCCGGGCTCCTGGTTTCACTGCAGCTATGTGAAAGGGACTCGCCAGGTGCATTAAGGTCTGTCTGTCCCTCTGTCACTCTCCCTTTCAAATAAGTGAATCTTCGAAAAAGAAAATCACATGACTGAATCAACTGGTGCAGAGAAACTGCTTGACAAAATCTACTCATGCAAAAATCACCCAAGAAAAATGTGAATACAGCAGAACATTCTCAACTTGATAAATGGCAAACAAAATCCTATACCCAATATTATTTCATGCTGAAAGGTGAAGGGTTAGAAGTGGAGGAACAAGAGGGAACGTCCATCCTCACCCTCCTGTTCAGCACCGGCCTGGAGGTTCCAGCAGCAGCAGACAGGAAGGGAAAATCAGCAGCACATGGACGGGAATGCGAGCACTGAAAGCTGCTCTTTCCAGATGGCATGAGGTTTCACACAGGAAATTCCAAAGGATCCACCAAAAACAACAACAAGCAAATCCACAATTTCTAGATGTAGTAAATTCACACAACTCGAATGGACCCCATCTCCATTCCCATCAGAGATTCTAGTACACACATCAATTCTGAAAGCTTCTATACTGCATAATTCCACATACACAATGTTGTCAGAGTGGACAAATGAGAGTGGTTCAGGGGTTAGGGTGCTGGGGGGACGTATGCGCACATGGAATGGTGGAGGCAATCTTGGAGGCAGGTGGAGACCATGTTAGCGGTTCAGGGGTTAGGGTGCTGGGGGGGGTACGTATGCACACATGGAAGTGTGAAGGCAGGGGACAGTGTGATAAACAAAGTACCCACGCGACAAGCAGCCAGACTGAGAGCACACAAAGAAATCACGTCACTTTCCTGCGTCCGTCCACACTGCACTACGCTATGGAAGATAAAGCTACTAGGGGGGTTGGGGAGATGCGATGCCATTGGCTAAACCTTTGCCTGCAGTGTCGGCATCCCATGTGGGTGCTGCTTCCTGTCCCAACTGCCTGCTTATGACCTGGAGAGCAGCTGAGAACGGCTCAAGTCCTTGGGACCCTGTACCTGTGTGGGAGACCCTGAAGAATCTCCTGACTTTGGATCAGCTCAGCTCCAGCCACTGCAGCTACTTGGAGAATGAACCAGCAGATGGAAGACCTCTCTCTCTCTCTCTCTATCTCTCCTCTCTGTAACTAACTCTGTCTTTCACATAAAAATAAAATAAATCTTTCTTAAAAACTATTTGGGGGTATTGGGTGGAGGGTCTAAGAAGCTCTCACTTCCAGTGATTTTGTAATCTCTTAAAAACCGAAGTTGGAATGACATAGGAGGCACTGACTGTGGATATTAAATTAGCTGAAGCGATATGTACATTTCTGAGCCCCATTCGAAGCTCACTGACGTAGAACAGTTCCTTCTTTCTAAATTTTTAATTGTGAAATTCATGTAACATGAAATCTGCTGTCTGCATGTTTTTAAGTGTGTGGTTCAGCAATGTTAGCGTAAGTCACATTGCTGTGACCAACTTCAAACTCTTTCCATCTCCCCAAACTAAAACTGTACCCAAGCCCACGCTGCGCCAGAGCAGCTCCAGGCGCCCTAGAGCAGGGCTCCTTCCTGCCTGTGGGCTCCTTGCCGACTTCCCCTTGTTCTAAGTGGGGACAGCAGTCAGGGCTCAGACAGCAGCCGCTCATCCCGGCTGTGTACCACCCTGCTCAGCTCCACCCGCGTAGTCTGACACCCCCCCACCCCCGGGCAAAGACTCACCTCACACAGCGAGGATCACATTGAGGCCTGTGGGACCACACAAACCTGCCCAGAGTCCCTGGAACCCAGGGCCGCACACGCCCAAGGGGCTATCCTCCGACTTCCCTACAGCCTGGCCCTTGCAAAGGCAGCACAACAGCGGGGCACTTTCCTTGCTGCCTGCGGCCGGTCCAGGCTGCACTCGCAGGGTTGGGCACCTTGAGACTCACCCAGCCTGGGGGCACTGGGACAAAGCGCATCTGCCCTGAACTGCTACACTAGGCTGTTGAGAAACTTCCCCAGAGGCTTAACTGCGACACAGCATCCTGACACAGCACAGCGCCCCTCGGAGCAAGAGTTTACAGATCGCGTCCTCCAAGGCGCCAGTGATGCTCCCTGCGGAGCTTGAAAACCAGCGGACGGTTTAGAGCAACTCTGCGGCTTCCTGCCCTCGCGGCGCATCTGAGAACACTTTCTCTAATAATAAAGGGCACAGTAGGTGCAGTTGTGTAAACTGCAGATGCTGCAGCCAGGGCTTCAAAAAAGAAAACCTTCTGTTACCTTGCTCATGCCCTGAGGTCGGTAGCCGGGGAGTGTGGAAAGGGAGAAGGAACGCGTGCACATCACGCAGCGTGCACATCACGCAGCGTGCCCGCCCAGGGCAGGCCTCCTGCTGTCGCCCTCCCGGCTCCTCTACAAAGGAATCCCTTCGGTGCCCTCGCTCTGGCCCGCAGTGGGTGGGCGTAGGAGGCTGTGCGGATCCTGGGCGCGAAGCCGGGATGAATAATGGCAAAGCCCGGGGTCCTGGTGAAACACACTGCGGCGTGGGTGCACTTCGTGCAGGGGCCGCGGTTCCAGGACGCCTAGATAAAGGTAGAGCAGGGAGCCCCCCCGCGGCTCCACCCTTCTGGTCAGCCTGACCGTCCCCAAGTGCCAGGGGCCAACCTCAGGTAGCAAGGACTCTGTCCCCGGAGGGGAACTGAAAAACTGCAAGCTAGAAACTTCGTAAGGGGCTTTCTGGAGGATCCCCCAGTTCCGCTGCAGCAGAGACCTTCAACAGGGACAGCGATAGAAAAACCTGGAGGAGCGGGGACGTGGCGGAAACCGGCCATAAGAAGCATCTGAGCTCCACACCTTTGCCCTGAGCGGGGCCGGGAGAGGCGGGAGGTACGCCACTGCAACCCGCTGAGCGGCGGTCCGGCCCTTACCTGCGCTTGCCTTGGTCGGTGTAGACATTAAGGAACAGCCCTTCTCTGGCGTCCACGAACACAGGGCCCGAGAAGTCAAGCCGCAGCTCGTAGCGGGATCCAGGCTGCAGCGCCTCTCCCAGCTCCAGCACCATATACTGCGTGTCCAGCGCGAACCACATGTGGTTCACCTGCACACGGCCCACGGAGGTGCCCCTGGTGCCTGGAGGCAGGGGACCGAACACTTCAACGAGGTCATAGTCCAGGAAGAGGCTGTGCAAGAGCAGCCGCGTGGTGGCCGCCGTGCAGCGCACGGTGATGTTCACGCAGCCGCTGAATCGCAGCCCCGGCTCAGGGAGCGCGTCGGGCTGCAGCCGGGGCCACAGCTCCAGGTCGTAGTGCAGAGGTACGACCCAGGACGGCAGGCGCAACTGATCCCAGGGGCCCGGGGGGCGCCACTCGCTCGAGGGGGTCATCGCCACCCTCTCCTGGGCAGAGCCGTATTTCGGAGTCGGTCGGGTTTCCTCTTGCCGGCTGGGAGGGGAGGACGCAGAGCCGGGGACGCCCAACACTTTGGGCTCCGACAGCGGGGTGCGCGCACAGTGCCCAAACAGGGCAGCCAGCACGGCCAGCGCTAGAAGGAGCGCCGCGACCAGCCCGGCCAGCAGCAGGGCCACCACGCGGCTCAAGTAAAAGCCGGGGCTGGAAGGGGACCCCATAACGCGCCTGGCTGGAACCGGGCAGAAGCCTGGAGTCGGAGGCGGCAGCTGGATCCGCGCCTTCCTTTCTGCTCCTGTTCCTCCTGTCCCTCCAAGGCTTTCCCCTCCGAGCTAATCAGATCCAGGCCCCTGCTTACCCACCCCCACCCTCCAGAACCAAAGAGGAGGCGGAACGCAGCGCACCAAGGGGCACGCCCCTGGGGAGTGCAGGGCAGGACCGCACCGCTGCAGCTTCTGAAGGAGAGGCGTGGGGAGCAGGCGGCTGGACCACTCTGAGAGCTGGACCCCTCCGACTGGGTTTCTGACCTAAAGGGATTTGCTGAGGTGTGCCTGCGTTTCCTGTAGGAATCGGTCCTCCTGGACCGCTCAAAGGGCTTCCCAGTCATGCACCTGCTAGACTCCTACCCTCATCGGATACTGACGGGTTGGTTGGGGCCTCAGGGTCAGGACATTTGGGTCATGCGCTGCAATGACCCACGAAGGGTGGTTATGCTGTCAGAAGGAATTTTTAATCCTTTTAAAAAGATTTTATTTTTATTGGAAAGGCAGATTAACAGAGAGAAGGAGAAACAGAAAGATCTTCAACGCTGGTTGACTCCCAAAGTGGCTGTAATGGCTGGAGCTAAGTTGATGTGAAACCAGGAGCCAGGAGCTTCTTCCAGGTCTTCCACTCGGGTGCAGGGTCCTAAAGCTTTGGGCCATCTTCAACTGCCTTCCCAGGCCACAAGCTGGGAGCTGGATGGGAAGTGGGGCAGCTGGGACACAAACTGGTGCCCATACAGGACCCTGACACATACAAGGCAAGGATTTAGCCACTAGGCTACAGAACTAGGCCCCAGAAGAATTTTTGAAAACAAATCCCTGGCCGTAAACTCACCTGTGGAGGGAGGCCGGACGCATGTGGTGCAGGTAGCTAGTGCAAGAACGGAAAGGAGGCTAGAGCCCTGGAGCCTCGGTGGAACTTGGGCGGGGGGGGGGGGGGAAGGAAGGTAACAAGGGGATGGTAGTATGCTAACCAGTATCACGCCCCGTACCCCAGGTGTCCCAAGGCAGGGGCTCGGCTCCTGCGAAGCTTCCGCACAGCCCCATGTGTCCAGAGAGAGGACACCCCGAGTCCAAACCAGGCAGAACTGACGTTCAAGTGCAGGTGCATGTGGTGAGGCACTGGACCAGCCTTCCCCGCCCGCAGGACACACCCCAGGACAGGCTCCGAGGGTTCCGAACGGTTTCACCCCAAGGGAAGTCCACCCGGGGACGTGAGGACTCAATTCCACTGCCCTAACAGCATTAAGCAGAGGTTGACTGCCACACAGAGAGTTACAAAATCATAAAATCATACCACATGAGAATCTAATTAAGAAAAAACTACTTCTGACAATCATTAATGTCACTCGAGTGTTGCAAAAGAGCATATTGGCTGAGAAAGAAACATGACAAAAATAACTGGAAAAGTATTATGTGAAATAACCGACATTTCAATGAAAAAGTAGTTCTGGAATAAACATCAGCTGTCAGGAAAATGTTTCCTACATTTTTTTTAGTATGAGCTATGGGGTCAGAGCACTGGAGTAGCATGCCAACCCGCTGCCTGCAGTGTTGGTAGGTTTGTCTTGGCTGCTCCACTTTTGATCCAGTGGCCCAGCTTACACCTGAGAAAGCAGCACGGGATGGCTACCAAGGGGACCTGCACCCATGTGGGAGACCAACACAGAGTTCCTGGCTCCTGGCTTCAACTTCACTCAGCCCTAGATGTTGGCAGCCATTGGGGAAGTCAATCAATGCATGAAGATTCTCTCTCTATCACTCTGCCTATTAAAACAATGAAATATCATCTTTTTTGTTTGTTTGCTTGTTCGGCTGTATCCCATGTGTTTTCATGTTTGTATTTCAGTTTTGTTTATTTCAAATAATTGCTTTTCTCTTGTTGGATTCATCACTGACTCACAGATTACACCGTGGCGTCATTTTTCCCAAGAGACTTTTGTGTTTCCTTTTTGTCACCCGTGTGTTGGTTACTCAGTGACGCGTTTTTCCATGGTGCTGTAAGTTGTTGTTGTTGTTGTTGTTGTTGTTGTTGTGGCTGTTCTAACTCATACCGGTTGTTGATCTTGTTTCATGATTCTCACTTATGGAAATGTGTAGTGATGGAGTACTGGGGTCTATCATATCCAGATGTGGGGGAATAATGGAGCATGCATCTCTGCTTCCAGACGAAAGATGGATTCCAATGAAACTGTTGGACATGTGTAGACAATGGGACACTGGACTGCCTGACATTGTACCAGCAATGTCGGGGTACACTTAAATAAGAGACTGACAGAATGATGATTCCTTATGAAGGACTACATCACTGTAGTAAAATGGGCAAGATCTGTCAGGGGGTGGGAGTTTGGGGGGAATCCCAGCCTGTACGAAATTATAGCACATAATTCAAAATTCAAAAAAAAAAAAGTGATGCTAACCCTGTAAAAAAAAAAGAAAGAAATATCATATTTTTATAAAAGTGTGCTCATGCACACAGAAAAAGCAAAAGAAAAGATCCCTGAGGAATTACAAAATCAGACAAAGCCACATAGAACTAGCTATTTTAAATGTGGTAAAAGAATGAAAGGAAAAGAAGTGTATGAATAATTTCTCAGTAGAGAATACCAATTAAAAAGCAGGTTATTTTTGAAAGAACCTGTAGAAACTCTAAAATTGAAAGTAAAATAATTGAAATAAAAATCCACTAAATGGTCTTGACAGTCAGCTTTATCAGAAAGACGAAGGAATGAGTAAATAAAGACAGGCAAATGAGATTATTCAGTATGAGGAAGAGAACAGGCAGGAAAGGGTAAAAAAGAAAAACCAGAGCCTGAGGAACCTGTGAGACATGGCCAGGCAGACCAGCACAAATACGGTGGGAGTTCCAGAAGGAAAAAGGGGGGATGGAAGGCTAGAGACTGCATGAAGACACAACTGCCAAAATGTCGCCCATCTGGTGCAAGACATGAATCCACAAATCCAAGAACTTCAACAAATTCCAAGCAGGATAAAAACAGACACATTGCAATAACACTGTGCTAGCTGAAGTCCAAGAGAGACTCTGACAGCAACAAGGGAGAAGGAACACATCACACACCAGCCCTCCTCGGGTTTCCCGTCAGAAACCCTGGGTACTACAAGACAGTGGATCAACATAAGCTAAGTGCTAAAGAAAGATTCTGTCAACTGGGGATATGATGTCCCACGAGAATGTGAGGAAAGTTAAAATGTCCTTGGTTTATCAGAAGCTCGGTGAAAGCAGACTGCAATGAAAAGGCACTGGGGGTGGGATGTTATAGTGCAAGGGTTAAGTTGTTTCTTGGGACTTCTGAAGCCCATGTCAGGAACCCACAGCTCCAGGCTGAGAGCCACTTCCAATTGAGCTGATGCATGCTCTGGCAGGCAGCAGGGGACGGCTCAAGAGGTTGTGGTTCCTGCCAATCATGTGGGAGACCCAGACAGACTGCCAGGCTCCTGGCTTTAACCTGGCCCAGGCTCCATTTTAACGAGTGTTTTGCAAATTAATCGGGAAACAGAAAATCAGTCTTGGTGACTTTCAAATAAACAAAATTAAATTAAATATTTGCATACATGAAAGGACACAAGATAGTAACTGAAAGCCATATCAAGATATAAATGTCTACAATAAAGACAAATACGGAAGCAGCTGCAAGAGCTGGTGTTTTTCTAACTTTGTTTTGTAACTCCACTTTCTGCGGTGGGATCTAAGATAAATGCATACAAAGTACTGCTTTTTATTATAAAAAATATACACATGTAATCTATGAAATCAATAACAGAAAAGAGAGCCAGGCATTCCACTTTGCACTTCAGACACTACCAGGGATGCTTATATCCAAATCAGAATGTTCCTGGGTGTGAGCCCCTATTCCACTCCTTCTTTCTTATTTTTTAACATTTATTTATTTTTATTGGGAAGGCAGATATACAGAGAGAAGGAGAAAGGGAAAGATCTTCCATCTGCTAGTTCACTCCCCTGCTGGCCACAACAGTCGGAGGTAAGCCAATCTGAAGCCAGGAGTTAGGAGCTTCTTCCGGGTCTCCTTCATGGATTCAGAGTGCCAAGGCTCTGGGAATCCTCTACTGCTTTCTCAGGCTGCAAGTAGAGAGCTGGAATGGAAGTGGAGCAGTCAGTACATGAATGAGCGCCAATGTGGGACCCAGGCAGTTGCAAGGTGAGGACTTTCGCCACTAGGCTACTACACCAGGCCCCCAACTTCACTCTTAATTCCAGCTTCCTGGGTCTCTGCCCCAATGGCAGGAGCCCTGGATGGAGTTTGCAGCTCCAGGCTTCAGCGCAGCCCAGTCTTGGCTGCTGCAGGTGTTTCGGTAGTGAACCAGAGTGGGGACCGTCTAGATCTATGCTTCTGTCTCTCCCCACTGAGACAATTCATTACATGTATAACATGTAATAAAGAGGCTGTAGGCTTCCACGTACTATGCCAACATCCCACAGATGCTAATTCAAGTCCCAGTTGCTCCATTTCTTCTTTTAAAAAATAATAATAATTTCGGGCCCGGCACGGTGGCACAGTGGTTGAGGTCCTCACCTTGCACGCCCGGGATCCCATATGGGCGCCGGTTCTAATTCTGGTGGCCCCATTTCCCTTCCAGCTCCCTGCCTGTGGCCCGGGAAAGCAGTCGAGGATGGCCCAAAGCTTTGGGACCCTGCACCCACGTGGGAGACCCGAAAGAAGTTCCTGGCTCCTGGCTTCGGATCTGTATAGCATTGGCCGTTGTGGTCACTTGGGGGGTGAATCATCGGACGGAAGATCTTCCTCTCTGTCTCTCCTCTCTGTATATCCGCCTTTCCAATAAAAAAATAATAAAAAATAATAAAAAATAAATCTTTAAAAATAATAATAATAATTTCATTTTATTTTTGATGATGTTTACATAGTTGAGAGGGATACACGCCCATGTGGACCACTGATTAGAGTGGGAAGGGTTGAGTGATGGAGAAATTGAATGAAGCAAGTTCTTCCAATCTCCTTTTTTCTTCTTGTATCTGTGGAAAGTGGGGCCACAAGGGGAGCATGCTGCCCCCAAGCCCAACCACATCGGTACCCAGGAACAGTCACCTGACGCCATCCCAGGGTCTCCAATGTGGAGCATGTTCTAGGAATGCTGCTTCAGTGGTTTTGATAGTTCTGAGATGCTGCTGATTTCACTGCTCCGAAGTTGAGGAATTCTTTCAAGGTCCCCCGCAGAGTCTTGATTCGTTCACATACTTGCTGTCAAAGCTTGCCCAGAAGCGCTGTCCAATTTGCTCTGCTCTCCATGGTACTAGATGTCCTTTGCAGGCCTCAATGAACTGGTTGTCGAATTGCCCATGAACATCTGGCATGCTGCCGCCACATTGTGTACAGCAACTAAGAAAGCCCAGTTCTGACAAATGCACTCCTTAGAGCACAGATCCTGTGATTTTCACCATGGTGGGAGTTTTGAGTCCAGTGATCCAGTTGGGGGTGGGGGAGGCGCAAGAAAACTCGCCAGAGATAATTCCAACCTAATCCCTGTGTGTGCCAGCTAGCACAGAGTCTGGCTCAGTCTATCATCCACACCAGCCTACACACACTGGCGTTTGCAGTCACCTGGTCAATTCTGTCTCCAGCCCTACCTCAAATGCAAACCAATGGATACTGCGGTCCAGCCCAACCCTAACCACCACATATGTGGCCCTCACACTCACCAGCAGGAGCTGTAGCCGTCAGAGTGACTCCCAATTTCCCACCACGTCTGCCGAGAGCCCAGATTCCTGTACATGCCAGTATGTATCACACAATCCTATTCGGCTTCCATACCCATCAACAGGAGTTGCAGCCTAACGCAGCCCAACCAACTCCACTATCTAGCCCACACTCATGAACTCATGATGGCAGGTGCCACCACCTGTCCAGCCAGGCTCAGCGCCAGCCCTGGTTCCTATGCTCACCAGTGGAAGCTACAGCCCATCAGAGAAGTGCCCACACATTTCCTTCTAGGCCCACTCCCAGTCCTGGGATCTTGTACTTTCCAAGTGGTTCCATGGTCTAGCTTGACATGACTTGCTCCTAGTCCCAGCATCTGCTAGCCCAACCAATCTGCACTTACTGTGGCTCATGCATGTACAAGTGGATACAGCCTGGCTCTCCCCTAACCCAGCTCACATGCACTTCAACTGGTTTTGTAGCCCTTCCCAGCCTGTCTGCCCCATTCCCAGCTCTCACGCTCACCAGGAGTAGCAGTGGCCCAGCAGGGAAACCCCCCCTACAGCTCCCCTATTGTATTTGCCACCCCCATCCTGAGTGTTATGTGTGCTTGTGGTGCTGCAGCATAGACTGGCATGGCTCGTCTTACCTAAGCATTCACCAGCTGATGCTATATAGTCTTGTTTGGCCCAGTCTATCTGCAGTTCCAGCTAATGTTAGCAGTGCTACAGCCCTGACCAGTCCAACCAGAACCCAGTCCCAGCCCTAAGATGAACTGGCTGGTGTTGTGACCCAACCTGGCCTGTCTTGCACCCTGTTCTGGTTCTCTGAAATGCCAGTGGGTGCTATGGACTGGCCCAGCTTGGCCTGCCCCCAGACCTGACCCACACTTGCCTAGCAGCACCTGGCTTTGTCTGGGCTGCTCCCAGCCTTGGTTCTTACACTCACCTACAGGGATTACATCCTGACAAAGGAGTCCCCCAAACTATTCTATCAGATCATCTCCCAATGGCAGAGTTTGTGTACACTGATAGGTTCTTAGTCCAGCCTGACTTGGTCCACCTCCTGCCCTGGCAGGTACAACTGTCTTGCCCAAAGAGCCCATACCCATTCTGGCTCTTATTGTTGGGTAATACAGCCTAGCCCTGCTTGGTTCACGCCCAGACCCAGGTTTCACATGGTTCAGCAGGTACAGAGACCTAACCCAGACTGTCCTGCACCCACTCCTATGAGCAACAGCTGGTGCTGGAGCCAAACCCAGTCCAGCACATCCCAGAACAGGCTACACCCAGGCTGAGGAATGCCACAGCCATGTCCAACCAAGATCGCCGCCCTCATTCTGGCTCTCATGCTCACCAGTGGGAACGGCAGCCCAGCCAGAGCATTCCCTTAGCTCCCCAACTCACTCCCAGCCACATTTTGCGCATGCCTGTGGTTGCTCTGACCCAACCCAGCATAATCCGTCACCCAACTTGGCCTTTGTTATCAGATGCTGCAGCCTGTCTGGCCTGCCCCGCCCCCAGTCCCAACTCTTGCTGATGAGTGCTGCAGCCTGGCCCTGCCCAGCCTGCACACATCCCTGGCTTTCGTGCACACAGGGAGGGGTGACAGCCTAGCTTAGCCCAGCATGGCCCACACTCCAGCCTGGCCTCCATGCATGCTAGTGTGCTATGGTCTGGCCTGGCCCTGGCCAGTCTGCCACAACCCTCAGCCCCAGAGCCAACCCACACACCTGCTGACAAGTGAAGCAGCCTTGCCAGGCCTGACCAATACCCAGTCCTGACTCATATGCTCACCAGTGGCAATAGTGGCCCACCAGCGGAGTGCTTCAAGTTCCCCCACCAGGCCAACTCCCAGACACAAATCTCATGTGTGCCAGCAGGAGTTAGGTCCTTTTGCCCAGCACAGTCTGTCCCCTAGTATCGGTCTTTGTATATGCTCTTAGATGTTGTGTATATGCTGGTAGATGAGTGTGCCTGTTGGTGATAAAGATTGGACCAGCATTGTCCTGTTCCCAGCCCCAGTACCCATGAGTGTTGGTGAGTTCCATGATCATGCCTAGCTTACGCCCATCACCACCCCCAGCCTTTGAGCAAACCAACTGGTTTGGCAGCCCCACAGGGGTGAGTCCACAATCCCCCCACAGAATCTGTTCCCACATCCTGTTCTCTCGTGAGCTGGTTAGTGTCATGGCCAAGTCTAACAAGGTTCACTTCCTGCCCCAACACTCAGGCAGGCCCCCAGTCACAGTGTGTGCCAGTAGGTGTTGGCTGATACCAACAATCCCAGCTCAGGTCTCCCACGTGGGTGGGTGTATTCATGTAGCCCAAAGGGTCCTGCCTGGTTTCCTTCCTCTACACCACCGGGTTTCAGCCTCCTTGTTTACCTACAAGTGCAGTAGCCTGGTTGGTGGAAGTCCCCTGGAAGTCACTCCTCACCTGTCTTGTCCTCCCTCAGCAGTCCTCCCTCCCACACATCTCCAGACCCCCTACCCTGGATAACCCACAGCCCCCTGCCTGTGAGCAAGCAGATCCCCAAGCCTGGTCCTCCAGCAGTGTGCTGTGCCAGCCTAGCCAGGGTCCACACACACTTCATGCACAGGACCCCAGACCCTGTCCGCTGGCATGTCAGTGTCTGCCCCACACAGATCTTTTAAAAACATAGAACAGGCTAATACAAATTTGGCATTAACCAGGCCCAGGATGCCTGGTAGAAATTAGCTGCTTTTCTCCCAGCAGTGTAATATTTGCCTAAGTACAATGCAACCTAGGCAGCTGCCTACAGCTAAGGTATTCCTGTTTTTTTTTTTTTTTAAATTGTTTATTTATTTGAAAGGCAGAGTTACAGAGAGAAAGAGATCTTCCATCTGCTGGTTCATTCCCCATGTAACTGCAATCACTGGAGCTGTGCCAGTCCAAGTCAGGAACAAGGAGCCTCTGCTAGATCTCCCACATGAATGCGGGAGGCCACATACTTGGACCATCCTCTGCTGCTTTTCCTCATGTGTGACAGCAGGGAGTTGGATGACAAGTGGAGCAGGGGTTGCCACTATGATATAGCTGGTAATGCTACATGATATATGCTGTCATGTTAACTTCATACGGATTCAAATTACATTATCACAACCTTAAGATGTCAAATGTGGGAGCTGGTGTTGTGGCACAGTGGTTCAGCCTCCGCCTGCAATGCCAGAATCCCATGTGTGTGTCCATTCAAGTCACAGCTGCTCTACTTCCAATACACCTGCTAACAAAGTACCTGGGCAGCCACCAACCATGTGGGAGACCCAGACGGAGTTCCAAGCTCCTGGCTTCAACCTGCCCCAGCTCTGGCTGCTGGGGCCATTGGCGAGTGAAGGTTCTCTCTTTCTCTTTTACTCTCTCTGTAGCTCTGCCTTTTAAATAAATAAAGGTTTACATGACAAAAATTAAAAAAGGTTTGCAAAACAAAGAATGATAACCACAAAGAAAATATTGATAGAATATACACATAAAAATGGGAAGTCAATCAAAATTTTTCACACAAAAAACAATCAATTTCATACAAAGGTAGTATGATTGGATGAAATGAGCAACAGAAGAAAAACCTATAACGCAGAGAACACAAAGAACCAATATGGCTGCACTAGGCTCTTTATAACTGGTCATTCTAAATGTAAATGTCTTAAACACTCCAGACAAAACAAACAGATTGGCAGAACTGATTTAATGACCTAACTATATGCTGTCTACAAAAGACACTTTAGATCCAAAGATCGAGGCTGAAAATAAGCAGGAAAGGAAATGTAAATATTAACCAGAAGAGATCTAACGCAGCTATGCTAACCTTAATGTAATACACCTTCCATTTTTAAAAAGATTACCAGGGTATTGGCCCGGTGCGATAGCATAATGGTTAAGGTCCTCGCCTTGAATGCGCCAGGATCCCATATGGGCACCGATTCTGATCCCAGCAGCTCCACTTCCCATCCAGCTCCCTGCCTGTGGCCTGGGAAAGCAGTTGAGGACAGCCCAAAGTCTTGGGACCCTGCACCCGTGTGGGAGACCAGCAAAGAAGTTCCTGGCTCCTGGCTTCGGATCAGTGCAGCACTGGCCGTTGCGGCCACTTGGGAAGTGAACCATCGGATGGAGGATCTTCCTCTCTGTCTCTCCTCCTCTCTGTACATCTGCCTTTCCAATAAAATAAATAAATCTTAAAAAAAAAAGATTACCAAGGTATTATATATTAATAAAAGGCTCCATATGGCAAAAAGATGTAATTAAATGCCATAGACTCAGAACTGACAGGAGAAATAGACAGTTCCATAATAATACTTGAGGCTTTGGTACCCCACTTTCAATGATACTACATGGAAATGGCAACCCAAAAAGGCAACCTTGGTTCTTGACTTATGCAGAAAGATTTCCACTCAGATAAGGCAGCAAGCAAAACAAGATCTATTTAAGTCAAAAATCTGCCACTCAGACATGCCCAAGGTCCCAGGCCAGGCAACCCAGGCCTCACTGGACCCACTGCCCCTACGGCTCATGAACCCGACACCCACTGGGGGGTGGGAGGGTGGCCCAGGGGGGCTCAGGTCACCTGGGCTGAGTCCTTGGGCCTGCCTGTGGAAACTCATCCCCCTCACTGGGAGAGAGCAGTGGACAGCAGGCCAGATACACATGTAGGATACCGCAGGCCACTGGAGTCTGCAGAGGACATTTGGTACCACAGCAGAGAAAGAACAGAGCAAACTTGCCCAGCCGAACGATGGCAGCAAAAATCAGGGCAAATGGAGACCCTAAGGTCAACTGTGTCAGTCACTGGACATTGGAAGGGTTCCCTCATTTTTCAATCAGTGAGATCAAAAACATTTCAGAACTACTGAAACCACCTGGGCAAAACCCTCAGAGCATGTGCCACATTGGAACACCGAGGTGAAATCAGGTGGTTATTCCCCATTCCTGGGTACTGGGGCTGTTGGGAGGCTGGGTATGGCTTCTCCCCTTATTTCTCCACACCTCCCAGAAATGGGAAGAAGAAATACAAAGTTTGGAAACAATGATCACACCCACTTTTCCTTAACCCTCAATTTCCCACCCTGATCAACAATGTAAGCATCACCAAAAATAAAAATAAAATTTATATAGAGGGCCCGGCGCGGTGGCGCAAGTGGTTAAAGGTCCTCGCCTTGCACGCCCGGGATCCCATATGGGCGCCAGTTCTAATCCCGGCAGCCCTGCTTCCCTTCCAGCTCCCTGCTTGTGGCCCGGGACCCTGCACCCACGTGGGAGACCCGGAAGAGGCTCCTGGCTTCGGATCGGCATAGTATCGGCCCGTTGCGCTCACTTGGGGAGTGAATCATCGGACGGAAGATCTTCCTCTCTGTCTCTCCTCTCTGTATATATCCGCCTTTCCAATAAAAAAATAATAAAAATAAATCTTTAAAAAAAATTTATATAGAGAAAAAGAAAGAGAAAAGAAAACAAAAGAAAGAAAAAAGAAAAGAAAGAAAAAGAAAGAAAAGAAAAGAAAAAAAAATTTGCCATAGCAATTGAGCAGGCGGAGGGGAGGGGGCTCTGAGAGAGGAAAATCTGAGAATCTAGTCAAAGTGGAGTTTTCATGCACAATTTGAAAAACAATGACAGGGTGAGGACAAATTAGGAGAAGGGGAATTGTAATGCTATCTAACTAAAAGCCATCAGAAGGGTCTGTAGAAGCCTCTTCTATTCTCAAGATAAGCTAAAAACCCAGAAGGGTACAATCATTGCCCCTTTGCTGTTCCCATCCTAAGACTCTGAGTGGGGATGGTATTTTGTTTTTGTAAAGCAACTTCTGGGAACAAGACGCCCTTCTCATGCCAACAGGCGCCTGGTCCTTCTGCTTAAGCACGCAAGATGAAAACAGGACATGACCAACACAGTAAACCTCTGGACCTAACAGACGTGTGCACAGCTCTCTCCCAAACAACAGCAAAACAAACATTCTTCTCATCTCCCTGGACAGCATCGATTCTTTCCAGGACTGACCATATGCTCATTTGGACAAATCTCAACGGATTTAAAAAGACAGAGGCCACATGAGCCATGTTCTCCAACCACAATGGAATGAAGGTGGAGATGGGCAACAGAAGGAAAACTTGAGATAAATATGTGGAAATAAAAAAAATACATAACCAATTGGTTATAAAAAAAACTTAGGAGTAAAACTGCAGGATATGGTGAAAGCAGTAATTCAAGGGAACTATTAATGCCTACATCAAAAACCACGGAAGATCTCAAATGAATAACTTAACTTCATACCTTCAGGATTAGACAAAGAAAGACCGACTAAAGTGAAAGCTAGTTGAAGAAAGGACTAATACAAGTGGGTAGAGATAAACTTAACAGAAGAACATCAGAAAACTCAAAGAAACCAAAAGGTTTCTGGGAAAAGAATTTTAAAACCATCAACAACTGAGTACCCTGATAAACAAAGAGAATACAAATAACTACAAATCAGAAGTAGGGTGTGACTATTGACTTACGGATAAAAACAAATGGTTATTAAAAAAAACTTAGGGATAAAAACAAATGTTACTCCAGAACACTACCAATAATCATATACCAACAAATGAGTTCACCCAGAAGAAATGGATAGATTCTTTGAAACACAAATGATACACACTGACTCATGAAAACCTCAGAGCTGACTCGGTAGACAGCAAAAGGTCCTGGCCAGACGGCTGCTCCAGTGAACTTCAGCAAAGACTTCAAACCAACCCTTCAAAACTCTTCCAAATACTCTGCTAATAAAACTAGACAAGGACATCATCAGGAAAGAAAATCGCAGACCTATCCTTAGGAACACAGATGCAAAATCCTCAACAGGAAGTTAGGAGAACAAACCCATCAAATCAAAAGGATTATTCCCCATAACCAAGCTGGGTTTATCCCAAGAATCCAAAAGTGGCTTAACAAAGAAAAATAATCTGGGGTGGCTCAGAGGTTCAACTGGCTCATTCTCCAGTTGCAAGCATTTGTACCCCACACGGGTGCCAGTTCACGTCCTGGCTGCTCCACTTCCAATCTAGCTCCCTGCTTGTGGCCTGGAGAAGCAGAAGAGGACGGCTCAAAGCCAGATCCAGAGCAGGCTCCCGTTCCTGGCTTGGGATCGGTTCCAACCATTGACGTCATCTGGGGAGTGAACCAGCAGATGGAAACTCTTTTTCTCTCTGTCTCTCCTCTCTAAATCTGCCTTCCCAATAAAAATAAGTAACACATAAAAAAAGACTTAAAGTTTCTAAGATGGAGAAGAGACAAGGATTTCTGCTTTTATTCCTGCTATTTGACAATGCTATATTCGAAGAGTTCCCCAGAGCTATTACAAAAATACACAAAAATATACAAAAGTCATCAAAATTGAAAAAAAAAAGGTAGAATTGTGTATTTGCACATGACATAATCATGTATGTAGAAAATCCCACAGGGTCCATTAAAAAATGCTACTAAAAGTAACAAATTTGACAAAGTTGCAGAGTGCAGGGGCAACACAAAAACTAGTTGTTAGAATGGGTCCAATGAAGATGGTCAAACACTTTCCTGCTGAAAAAATTAAAAAATACTTCAATCAATGGCTAGACATCTCACGCTGGTGAATAAGAAAGCAAGGCAGGAAGATGTCATTATCAGCAAATGCAGACTTGATCACAGACATGGCTCTGGTAGGGCCTCGGTGGGAGCCATGCCTCCTTGTGGAAGGTTACCCACGCACCTGCTGGCCCAATAAGCACTTTCCCAGGATGTATATCTTTTCCATCAACCACTCCCCTTTCCAAACTCCTGAGAGAAAGGTAAGTGGGAGGGCCTCTCTCCCAGACCATCCTTCCCTTCCCAGTCTTTATTCTTGAACAGTGTCAGTGTGTGCGGTCTGTATGGTGTGTGTGTCTTCCTCGCCTTTTGAATAAACTTAAGGACTCAGTGCACCAGATTTGTGCCTGGGAAAAGTCAAGGGACTTGAATGCAGATTCAAACTTCACCTTGTTCATACAAGTTTCAACACCATTTCTATAAACATTCCAACTTTTTTTTAACAGAAGCACCCCTAAAATGAAAATCTGAAATCCAATATCCTAAACTCCTTGTGCACCTCAATGCTCAGGTGGAAAATTCCACATCTGGGCCACATGTGACCCATCCCAGTCAAAACACAGACACAGAACACAGTTTGTTCAGCATCCGCAAGGGGGAAAAAAAAGACCTTCCTGGCCCTTTCAGCTGCAAGAAGAAGACTGTGTTTCATGCATAGAATTATTAAAAGTAAGGTTTTCCACTTGCTGCTTGGAGTCCATATGTGACTGAGTGTGGCAGGGATGCTAACCAAAAGGCTGCAGAGCACTTGGCTCGCACTGATCTGTGTCTGGGAAACCTCCTGCTGGCCTGAAGGAAACTTTCTAGCCTCTGCGCCTGGCTTCCCATCCGGCACTCCCCACCTGCCTCTGCGCCTGGCTTCCCATCCGGCACTCCCTGTCTCCCTCCCACACAGACGGCAGAGTCGAGCACAAGTTCTCTCCGGCTCCTCCAGTTCCTGGCCCTTTATCCACAGTCATTTCCCCCAGTAAATCTTTTGCACATTTAATTCACTTTAGAGTTCCTTGTAGGACCCAAACTAACACACTTTTGAAAAAAAAAAAAACGTTTAGAATTCTAGTGCATGTTCTTCTAGACATGCATGCAACTGTTTCCTTTATCCTTATAATCCAAAAATTATTCCTAGGATGCTTTCAAGAATACATCTCTTTCCATCAATTTATTTTTTATTAGAACATCACAAGTTCTTCTGAAAGTGGTAATTTGAGACCTTTTTCAGCCTGGGAAAAGTTTGTTTAGACTTATGTTACTAATTTTCACTTCTGCTTCAAGTGTTCTTGTTCTGTCACCAGGTTGAATCTTGGTTGCGAGTCTTTATTAAACTTTTTCTGTATTTTATCTTAGCCTCTTGTGCTTTTAGCTCTTCAAGGGTTTACCAAGTGCTTCCCTCCCTGCAAATAGTTACAGAAAAGTGGGAAAGTGTGTTCACTCTGGATACTTGTGTAAGGACAACCACCAGCTTACTCCTAACAGAGATCTGACCACGATGATAGTGGAAGCAAGAATCCTACACTCCTGTGAATAGTGCTATGTGTCTAACATAATTCTCCTGCTATCTAGCCCTGATCCCACCACCAGCACCTCCCCGATCACACCACCAACAGGCCCACTGTCTGGTTCTTTGACATTCAGCAGATAGGATCTAAGCAACACTAGAATCCCCAAAAGCATCTGATGAAACAAAAATTGCGGAAAACACACATATAACTGAAGACTTTCAGTGTTCCTGGATCAGAAGAATGGGTGTTACTAAACACTCCATACGACACAAAAATGATTTACACATTTAAGGTAATCCCCATGAAAAAATACCAATGATTTTCTTCACAAAATGAGAAAAGCAACCCTGTGAACTGCCCAGCAGTGAGGGACTAGGTGCTTGGAGCAAATAATCACACACAAGGACTACTGACTGACAGTCAATAGCGAGGTTTACTAACAGCATCAGATTTCTACAGACCAGTGTCACACAGTCCAGGAGGCAGGGTCTGAAACAGGCATGCAAGGCGGGGTCAACCAGTAAACAGTGTGTTTTTCTAGCAGGCACCTCCCTTTGATCTCCTATCTAAACTTGAGGATCAGGGAGCTTCGGGCCTGTGCATTCCCGTATCAACCCTTCAGGATGCCTCCCTGAGTTTCTGGATCTTTCTCACGGGATGACAGCTGGTTGTGGAACTATGCTAGCAAGGAGGTCTGTCTTCCAAATTTCTGTCTCTCAACACAACCCCAGAATTTGCAATGGAAGCACAGAAGATCTGAGATAACCAAAGCCATCTTGAACAAAGCCAGAAGCATTGCAATCCATTTCAACAGACTTTACATTAGGGCCAGCATTTTGGTATCACCAGCATCCCATTAGTGTACCAGGTCCTGGCTGCTCCACTTCCAATTCAGCACTGTGCTAATATCTTGGGAAAGGCAGTGAACGATGTCCCATGTGCTTGGGCCCCTGCCACCCACAAGAGAGACCAGGCTGAAACTCCTGGCTTGTGGCTTTGGCCTGGCTTAACTGTGGCCATTGCAACCATCTAGGGAGTGAATTTCTGTTTCCCCATCTATGTCTATCATTTTGATTTTCAAATAAAACTTTAAAATCCTAAAACAAAACACATTAAAGAGCTATAATAACCAAGGTTCTGGCATAAAAATTGACCACAGACCAATTTAAAAAAATAAAAGACCAGAAACGAATCCATGCATTTACTGATTCTCAAAAAAAAGAAAAAACCAGTCTTTTCAGCAATGCTGGGAAAACCAGAAATCAAAAGAAAAAAAAACTCAAACAAGACCTTACCATGTCCCAGCTACATAAAAATTCAAAATGGATTAGAGAGTGACCATAAGAGCTTAAACCGTGGAACCACTAGAAGCAACCATAGAGGGAAAACTTCAAGATACCAGAATAGGCAATTCTGTAAAGACTTTATTCTTTGAATATTTCAAAAGCAAAGAAAACCAAAGTGAGACAAAACATTTGATTACTAAATTTAAAAATAAATCTTATTTTTAAAAAAAAAATGATTGCATCCAACTGAGAACTATATCAAATCATGCACAGTGAAAAAATCACACTTAACAGAGTGAAGAGATAAAAGAATGGGAGGAAATATCTTCAAACTACTCATCTAAGAAATAGCTAATATACAGAATATACAAGGAATTGAGAAAATCTAACAACAAAATCCTAACAGTCCAGTTCAGAAATGCACAAAAAAGAACTGAATGGATATCTCTCAAAAGAAAAAACACGAAAAAAAAAAATGCTAGTACCACCAGTCCCCAGGGAAAGGCAGATCAAAGCTGTAAGGGAAGCATCAGCAAGAAGGCCTATTATCACAAAGCCATGGACACAGACAAGTGCTGAGGCGTGGAGGGAAGGGAGCCCCCACACACTGCTTGCTGGGAATGCAGATTAGCCCAACTGCTAAGGAAAACAATATGGAACTTCTCAAAACACTAAAATTAGATCTATGTGTGACCCAGCTATCCCAGTGCCAGGAGGATGTCAGAAGGAACTTACACCAGCTTACCATGCGATACCTGTACTTCCATATTCAATGCTCCAATATTCACCACAGCCAAGATGGAATCAACCTAGATGTCATCACTGGATAAATGGACTTAAAATGTGATCAATACCATCCATCCGTTCAAAAGAACAAAACCTTGTCATTTTTGACAAAATTATGGAACTGGGAGGGGGGAGATCACACATTAAATGGAATAAGCCAGATACAGAAAGGCAATGACTACATGCTCTTTCTCATATGTGGAAATTAGAAAAAGAAAGAAACTCATGGCCTGGCATAGACCAGCTCAGTCCTCACAAAGCAGACCCCACGATGAGGTTCAATGTACAGAAGTGTTATTAGGGGAAATCACTTCGGGGAAGGAGCTATGTGTGGCCTAGGAAAAATGGAAGAATGGGAAAGCCTTCAAACTTTGCTGTAAGTATGAAGTCAACGATGGAGAAGAGGTACACTTGGGTGGAAGTCTCCACAAAGATTGACATCATTGTTGGAAAGTCTTTGAACCCTAATTCTGCCACAGAAGACTCTGTCTCTCAGCATCACTTGGTGAGGAGCCCCTGGCAGGACAGCTTCCTCTGGCACAGCAGGTGGGACCTCCCCCTGATGGGATGCTCTAGAAGCCTGCCAGGTGCCCTACTGGAGGGAAACTCAGGCAAAGGAGGTTAGTGGGATGGATGGCAGCCAGTGACACAACTGAACTCATGGCCACAAGTGGTACCCATCCTCCTTCCTCCCTTTCCAGGGCTGGTTCTGTGAAGTAGAGAGCAGGTGAACCTGCCATCTGCAATGCCAGTATCCCATAACGGCGTCAGTTCACATCCCGGTGGCTTCACTTCTAACCCTGCTCCATACTAATGCCCCTAGGAAAGCAGCAGATGGTCTAGCCTGTGACCACCCACATGTGACCCAGGAACCTGCCGGCTCCTGCCTCAGCTGCTCCAATCTTAAATCAATCTTAAATTCCCTTTACACTCAGGGAGTTTTCACAGCTAAGGGACCTGATATCCAGGCAGGCAAAGCTCAGTTTGGGGCTACTGTCCCCATCCACTCATAGTTACAATAGAGCCAGGGAGCCCTTATTTTACCTCTGTGCAGCCAGCCAGTCATTGCTCCTGTCATGTCAGGGCAGTCTGGCCAATCAGAATCAATTCTCCCTGCCGAATGGCAACTGCTCCATCTGCTGCACTGTGCAAACACAAGGTGACCCAAATGCATGGGACCCCAGGAAGAGCACAGTCACTTTGGGCACCAGGCCTTGTAACCACACGGAGCCACAGTCCCAGGGATGAGAATTCAACATCTCCCCGAGTCACTGGAAGCCACAGTTGGTGTAGTCACTCCTGTCCTCACGCGCCACTCCCCAGACCTACACATCCCTCCCAGTAAGGCAACAGTACCCCAAAGTTCTGGAGGGCAGCACCCCACCCTCTCAGAGCACTTTCTCCCCAGAGTATTTGAGCCATGACTTAGTGTCACGACTGGGAGGGGTGAACTCAGCAATGCCCACTGTGATGCTCTTACTCCACAAACCAGGAACCCAACTTTGGAATTACTCCATTTTCCAAAGACCTGGCTCCACATGTGCACTGGTAAGTTCTTGGAAAGATGTTAACTTGTAAATACCCGCCACAGCCAGACAGGGAGACTGACAAAGGAAAATGGTCAGTTTTAATGTGGATGTGAAACAGAAGGTTGGGGCATCTGCAAGCAGCTTGTTCCACCAACGACGCTCTGGAACAGGACAAACCTCACCTGGCAACTAAAGGACTTGGTCGAAGCCTCTCTGCTTCCGTGTAAAAGGCCTTCCTGTGGGTTGTTCCAGCACCTGCAGCCCAGAGGGGCAAGGCAGCCTGTGTGCTGCCAGCTTGCCCCAGCCGAGCTCCCAGATCAGGATCACTACGCACAGAGAGCGCCAGCTGGGAGGGGTGCACTGCCGCCTCGACCACCGCAGGACACACACATGACCATCTGGCTCCTGGCTGCACCGACTCTGCCTCTGGGACTCCCGCTGACTCACGTGGGAGCCCTAGGAGAGCCTGGGAAGCTGCTCTTTGTGGAGACTCCAGCAGGGAGCCCTGCTTGGCAGCAGTCCCACCAAATCTCAGCAAGACACAGGCAAGCACAGCAAGCATTCATGACAGGCTAGGGCCCCATGTCCAAGAGGGGTCCACAACACCACCATGTGTCCAGCCCCTCAAAATGCTTGGTCATCCCTTTCCCCTAGTTTATGGCTTCCCAAGTAAGCTTTGTGGAAGGACGGGAGGCAGCACTTGAGCAGACACTAGCCATGCTGCTGATTGGTCCTTGCTCTCAAGGTCAGTTGGTCAGCCCTTCTGTAAGTGACCAACAGGTCTGAGTGCTGGTGACAGCCTAAGAGCTGCACTGAGCTCAGCCAGCAACATCCTCCTGCTCCTCTATTCTTTTTTTAACCTTTATTTATTTTTTAATTGGGAAGTGAGATCTACAGAAAGAAGAGACAAAAGATCTGTCTGCTGATTCACTCCCCAAGTGGCCACAATGGCCAGAGCTGAGCTGAACTGAAGCCAGGAGCCAGGAGCTTCTTCTGGGTCTCCCACACAGTCGCAGGGGCCCAAATCTTTGGGCTGTCCTTGACTGCTTTCCCAGGCCACAGGCAGGGAGTTGGATGGGAAGTGGGACAGCCAGGATTATAACTGGCACCCATATGGGATCCCAGCGCGTGCTCCAATAACGCGTGGAGGACTGGTCCTTCCCGAGGAGGTGAGCTCATCTGCACCGGCAAAGCATCTTCCTCCTCAGGGAGACCCCTAGATGTCCCCGTCGCACGTGCCAGGATCGCCGTTTTTCCATCAGACAGACCTTCTGGGCATCCACCAGAACTCTCCATTTCCCAGAGTCAGTTCTCAGCCTCCTGTCTGGTTGTCTCTGTCCTTCCGTTAGATATACTAAAGGCAGGAGGTCTCGGGCCTCTGTGGAAGCTGCACAGTTGTTGGCTCAAGTCTTGTCTTTTCTAGTCAAGTCTTGAGATCACGAGGCAACTCGCCAGTGTTTCTGTAAGCACAGTTCTATCCGCATTCTCCAACCACAGGCCTCCTCACTCGCTTGTAATGTCTTCCTCTGGTTTGAGTGCCATGGTTCACACAGACTGAAGTTTGGTGATATTTAGATTATCTACTTCTTCAGGTAATAACTACCAGTTTATTTCTGTTAACAGAATTAGTAATTTGATATTTGTAAAATACTGAAATGCACACATATCCTTCCCTAATATAAGAAGATAGCAAAGCAAAACAGAAGAGATGAAAGCAGGATGAACAAAACCCCACTAAGCATGCCAGCAGCGCGACCCCTTCTGCAACTCCCACTTCACTATTTCTTCTGTTTTGGACCACTCTGCCCCGCCCCTCGCCCCTACCCCCGCCATGCTGGCTCCTCCACACCTGAGAGGGAAAACGCAGAGGCACAAAGCTGTATTTCTCTCAGGCCCGAGGAGAGCTAGGATTATATTTTAAAAAAAAAAGTTTAAAAGTCAGTTTGGGGCCCGGCGCGGTGGCGCAAGTGGTTAAGGTCCTCGCCTAGCACGCCCGGGATCCCATATGGGCGCCGGTTCTAATCCCGGCAGCCCCGCTTCCCTTCCAGCTCCCTGCCTGTGGCCTGGGAAAGCAGTCGAGGACGGCCCAAAGCTTTGGGAACCTGCACCCGCGTGGGAGACCCGGAAGAGGCTCCTGGCTTCGGATCGGCAAAGTATCGGCCCGTTGCGCTCACTTGGGGAGTGAATCATCGGACGGAAGATCTTCCTCTCTGTCTCTCCTCTCTGTATATCCGCCTTTCCAATCAAAAAATAATAAAAATAAATCTTTAAAAAAAAAAAAAAAAAAAAAGTCAGTTTGGCACTATCACAGTGCTGCAGCAGGCCCATCCCCGCCCTGCCATGCCAGCTTCCCATATGGGCCCCAGTTCATGTCCCAACTGCTCCACTTCTGACCCAGCTCCCGGCCTATGACCTGGGAAAGCAACAGAGCATGGCTCAGTTGGTGGGCCCCTGAATCCACGTGGGAGACCTGGAGGACGCTCCTGGCTTTGGATCAGCTCAGCTCCATCTGGGGAGGGAACCAGAAGCGCTCTAGCACTCTCTCTTCTGTCTGTATTTTTGCCTTTCAGATAAAAATAAAAGTCTTCTGAAACAGAAGTGCCTGAAGTCCGGGCTGCGTGGCCAACCCTCCACCTTACTGCACCCCATGCAGCTGACACGCGCAGCACAAATGCCAGGGCGGGTCACAACCCCTGCTGGGTCCCTGTGCTGACTGGGTGGTCTCCACAAGCCCCTCAGACCCCCCGTGGTGGGGAGCTGAGGCTCTGGCCAGCGCATGCTTGGTAACTGCTCCAAGATAACTGTGCAGTCTCCTGGCCTGCAGCGCGTCCCCGAGGCTGCGGCTGCCCACTGAGTGCGTCCCTCACCAAGCGCTAACAGGCCCTTCCGTCACATGGGGTCCACAGGGAGTCGCTGCCTTTGTTTCTTCAGTTAATTCCAGGAAGAAGAGAATGACTTTCCTTTAACAGCAGTTTGCTGGGTATGAGGTTGCAAGGTCTGCCTGCTTATGAAGAACTGATTTGTGGATGGCCTATTTTTTCTTCCACATTTTTTCCATATTAGAAATACACACACTACGGAAACTGAGAAAACCAGAAGACATCTCCACGCTAGCATGAATCTCTATGAGCACTTCTGGGCCTTTCTTCTCAACTACTGCTTCTATCTGTCTATCTAACAACTGCAGTCAGCCACAGATACAATCACAGAACACACAAAATACAGAATCTTCTACTTCTTCATTTGCAAGTTGGAGTGAAAGAGAGAGCTCTTCCACTGACCAGGTGGCTGCAGCAGCCAGGGCTGAGCCAGCCTGCAGCCAGGCACCTGGAGCTTCACCAGCAGAAAGCTAGACCTGGGACTGGGAGGCAGTGGCAGGGCCAGCACTGGCCCAGCTGCTGCTTTCCCAGGTGCATCAGCAGGGAGCTGGGTCTGAAGCGGAGCAGCTGGGATGTGAACCAGCACTGCAGGTTGCAGCTCCACTTGCCACGCCATGATGCCAGCCCCCTAAAATCCTTTATTAACTCATGTCATAAGCATTCTTTCACGTAACTCTCCGTTTTACATAATAATTGTTTTATCTTAATATGTGTATAAATAGATTCTTAGTTTACTTAGCCATATCCCTACTACTGTACATGTAGACTATTTATAAATATTTCATAAGAAAAGGTTAAAGGTGTTGAATTGAGTGTACTCCTTGTTTCACAATTATGTTACTCCCTTAAGAGCAGAATTACAGAATATTAGAACATGGCTTACATCTCTGCTTCTAAATAAATCTCAATGAGCTGTCTTCCCATTGGGGTGAAATTCAAACTTCAACACCATGTAAGGACCCAGGCCAGTGAGAACAGACAGGGTCACCTAACATCCCTAATAACAATGACAAGTGCCGCTGACAGGGTGCTCCCTGGGGCACCCACACTCCACATCACAGGAGTGTCAGGGTTTCCAAATGGTTCCATTGCCGATGCCAGCTTTCTGCTGATGCCCGCCCCGGCCCAGGGAAGCAGAAGGTGATGGGTCATGGGGGCCCTGTAGCCCACATGACAGGGCTGGGCTCCTGGCTTTTGCCTGATCAAGTCCCATCTGTTGCAAACATTTGGAGGGTGTATCAGGGATAAAAGACTTCTCTCTGTGTGTCCTACCTGTAAAATAAATATTTTAAAGTTAAATAAATTCAAGTACAATAAATCCCTCTAGTTGAGAGCAGAAGAAAGCTGTCATTACTATTTTCGACTTTTGCTATTTTCATGTTTAATGTCCAACATTCCTAGTGGAGATGGAAAATGTATTCACAAGCATGGGATTCTTTGAAATCTCAGCTCTTCATTCCTTTCTCTGCACATTTCCTCATGGGACTCTTCCGGCATTATTTCCACATCAGACAGTGCTTACTGCACAGCAGTTCAGAGGGACAGACTGTCAAGTTAGCCAGCTGGGGTTTCCTTCCTCAGATCCTCTCTGTGAGCTAGCAGAGCTCTGTCTTCAAAGTGAGGATACTGAGAGGACACACCCCAAAGCGTTTACAAAGAGGATTAAGTAAGACAATCTGGTAAAAGTCATACCGTGATGTCACAGAAAATGCTAGCAACACTTGGTACCTGCATCAACTAGAGTGTGAACGCTAAGTTCTCCTACAGAGAGTAGGAGAGAAGCTGCAGGCTCCACAGCACTGGCTGGTAGCTGGGCCAACAACCCAGACCTTGGCAGCCAGAGAGACCGTGACGCCCATGCCACTTTGCTGTGCCAAACTCTCCCCCTCAGGCTGCAGCTTTGCCACAAGGAGCAAAGAGCAAGCCAACATCCTTTTCCCCTCCAAACTGTGAAGCCACCCAGGCACAGCTGTCTCTCGTAGGAAGGCCAGTGGCGGCCAGTCCTGTATGGAAATGGAATGGCTGGAGGGCCTGTGGGAAGAGCGTGCTCCGGGCCCATCAGCTTAGGGACCCAGACGCCTGAGAAAGCCTGAGCAGCCAGCCACCTCCTCTGCTTTCACTGGTGTTAAAATAGAATATACAAACACCATCCAAATCAGCACTTTTCACTGCTAGATCCCTTCAAAATGCAAAGTATGATTTATATAATAAACACAAAGGATTTTTTAATTTATGAATTAACTGCACATTTTCAACTTACATGTGGACCAACTAAAAATGCTCTCGTCTCAACATAGATTTTATGATAATACTCTCTTCTGGAAAAGAAGAGCTGACTGTAAATTGAAGTTATAAATGTTCTTTTTGGAAGATTAAATCATTGTAGCAGGAACAGAGATTTAAATTTATTTTGGCAAACGGGTAAAACAAGCAATCTTCAGAGAAGCAAGGCATGGCTTCCAGACGTTCGTATCAACTGACGCACAAGCTAAATGACTAGATAATACAGGGAACCAGAAGTTGGGACCACCTGCACAGACGCAGCCTCAGTATAATCCAATCCACAAAGCACAAGGCCAGGAGGACAACCTGCCTTGTGTTATCCATCACTTACAGCCAAAGCCTGGGCACCACTCAGCCTCCCTCCACCAGGAGGAGACCCGCTTGTTGAACAACTCATTCATTCTCAGCAATTTACACAACAAGCACCTTTTTAACCAGGCCCTGCTGACCTCAAACTCTAAACTGTGAAGAGGACAGACTGGCATAGCCTCCGCCACCATGAGGCCATGTCCACGGCATAGCGCTCCCCTGCGCCTCCCCTCCCCAACACTTCATCCCCCACCCTAGTAAGTAAATGTCAAACCTAATTTCTGCTCAACACCGCCACTCTGTCATCTGCTGAAAGCCTCCCCCTGACCCCCGACCCCCGACCCCTGTCCCTGTCCCCAGGGTCAGCAGATGAGCCACCCCTGCTGCTCTCCAGATCCTAAGGTCCTCCAGGAGTCCGTCCTCAGCCCTCCTGTCGCAGAGGCTTTGCAAGCGAAAGTCGCATTCCCAGGCTGCTGCTTCCGAGGTGTCGCTGCACACCACACACCAGGGAGGCCTGCCAGCACCTGCAGGGCCCTGACCCGACCGGCCTCCTCTCTTCCTTTCCTTGCAGTTACCCTCCTGCTGAAATAGCCACAGCTGGCCACATCTTTAAAAACCCTGATTTATTTCTTAATTTGAAATGCAGCAGGCCCTCTCCCATCCCTCTCCTCCAAACCCTCCACTGGCAATACTGAGGCGTGTGCTAGAACGCGAGCAGAGCTAAGGATCGGTGAGCGTTCGAGAAAAATACACAAGAGGAAGAACCTGGATGGCAAAGACGAATTCAGAGGAAACAACGTGCAAGAGGCAGATGTCATTTTTCGTAGTTTGAAGTGAATACTGCCAGTCAGACAAGAATATGATTTTGTGAATGAAAGCAAAAAACAAGAAAAAAATAGATAAGATAGTTAATGCAAAGATGCAGACACTGAAATTGAAGCAATTTCCGAAAAGAAACAAAATGTTAAGAGCTGGAAAATTGGAGATAAGAATTAGAAAGTGAGAATTTAGAAAACAAAGCAGAAAATTATTAATGAATTGACATGAATGCAGCTTGGAAAGGCCTACTGTTAGACCATTGTCACCTACCAGGAAACAACAGGAACTCTCAGGGCTGACCCCAGGGCCTCTCGCTGTGGACTTCAGAGTATCCAAGCCAGACGTGTTCCACAGGCTTGCAGGGAGAACCAAGGCAACACGACCAAGATGACCCCAGACTGCCTTTTTAGCAAGGTACAGTGGACACTCGGAAACAGATGGATACAGGCAATGAACTAGGAAGGCGCTTACTAATTAGGAGGAAGGAGAACTTTCCCCAGGACGGAACCCCAATTAACCCAGAAAACCCACCCCGGCAGCTCTATATAACTTTCCTGTGTTCTCCCAACCCCAACAAGGAGAAACGCCTCAAGAGCAAAGGCACCCCCAAAACAGACAGCATGGGTAGTGCGGACTCGGGAGTTGGGGCACAGCACGCGACATCGCACGTGAGTTCCGGTTCTAGCCCCACTTCCCAGCTCCCTGCCTGTGGCCTGGGAAAGCAGTCGAGGACGGCCCAGGGACTGCACCGGCGGATGCGGCCAGGGAAGAGGGTGGAGGACGTGTGCATGGAGTGCAGGTGGACGGCGCAGGACGGGAAGTGGCCACCGGCGCCCTGCCACGTGCCCCACAGTCCAGGTGCCTGCAAGGACGCCGGCTGTGCGGGGCGGCCGAGACACCGCAGACTGTTTCAGCGATTTGCTTACTCCTGTACGTTTCTCTGTACTTTACTTTCACAATTACACCAACATCTGTGGCAAACACTTGTTACCTTCTCACCCAGCGGACTCGGGAAGCAGCGCCATCTGTTTATTAGCAGAATATCACGGTCGCGGAGGAGGTGTCGAAACGGGGTGGGGCCAACAAGTCACGTGAAGTGGAGCCTGAGTGGTATTGGCTGGTGTCCCACGCTGGCCCAATCAGAGGCAGGCAAAGGCGGTCCTTCAGGAAGAGGCGGGTCCTCACTGCCGGAAGAGGCTCTGTTCGCGGCGGATGACGGCGTCTTTTCGTGGTCTCGGTGCCAACTCTCGCGAGGGCTGCGTGGAGGGCAGGGCGACTGCCCTCTGGAGGCCAGGTCTCCAAAGAGGTTGCTTTCAGACGGCTTTGGCCCTGGGAGCATTTTAGCTTCTTTTAAAAGATGTACCTGTTTATTGGAGAGACAAAGTTAACAGAGAAGAGTCAGAGAAAGATCCTCCACCCGCTGGTTCACACCCCAAGCGGCCGCCATGGCCGGAGCCTCCTCCGGGTCTCGCGGGGGCAGCATCCCAAACGCGACACGAATTGGCGCCCATGTGGGATCCTGATGCTTGCCAATCAGGATTAGCCTGCTGAGCCACAGCACTGGCCCCAGACATCTGTTGTTTAAAACATGAGGTGGGGGATAACTGGCTTTGAACCAGGGACCTCTTGATCTGCAGTCAAAGACCCAGCGCTTTGCTTAATCCCACAGCCCACTGACTCCCCCATCTGCTCCTCTACTACCTCCTTACATCCGTACCTGCAGAGAAAGCTGGCCCTGGCCCCCTGGCCTCCAGGGCTGGGCCTTGAGCTCCAACTCCCCTCCAGCCAGCGAGCTCAGAGTTCCGTGCGTTTCTGCGTCCACATTGCCCCCTTCACTTTTCACACTGTCCCAGTTGAAATCGTGACCGAACTCCTTCACGACCCTGGCACTGAGCTGACCTCCTCCTGCCGCCAGCCTCTGCCTGCCTTCCTCACCTCCGATGACTCTTCTGGCCCACCGACAGCACATCCTGCTCCAACACTGACTATGGGAGCTCCCCAGGGAGTGGTCTCCCCTGACCCAAGGACACGTCTAGCCTAGGCTCCAGCCTCACACCGGCATGCGCTCCGGGCCCTGCCCTGAGTCTCGCCCTCACCCCGTGCGCACCTATTCCTTGGTGCCTGTGCTGGCCTGCTGGCACTTCCCTGGCAGAATGCACTCTTTTCTCCTCGCTCTGCACCCTGCTGCTCCAGTGTTCCCCACCTTCGGATATGGCATCCCACTCCAGCCCGCAGTGACTCAAGCCTGGGTGTTGGCCTCGTTTCCTCCTGCTCGTTCATTGCTTATACAGAATCAATTGCCAAATTTCTATCAGTGTTGCCTCCAAAAGTTGTAATGAGCCTCCACCCCATCCCACACCAAGCCAGACCCATCCTGTCCTGGACAGAGTTGCAGCAACCTGCTGACCCTTGATGCGTGCTCATCTGCCAAGCCAGATAACTGCTGGTCCGCTGCTGGGTGCAGCACAGACCTAATAAATTGTTCGTGAAACTAACAAAGGAATGTACGCTTCCTAAATTCCAATCAACTACAGCACACCACACCAGGAAAGCAGTGAGGAAGCCAAAGGGTGGTGCAGCCGTGTTGCTGTGTCCTGTGCCTAGGGACCCGGGAGCTTTCCAAGGGGGCGGTTTGCGGGCAGGAGTCCTGCTAACTGCTTGCTCTGGCTCCATTCTGGCCCTTCTTTTCTCATGGCAGACAGGACCTGCTAAAGCACGGGTGCACGTAATGCTAGCCCCACCGTGTTAATGAATCTGTTAGAAAGCCTGGAGTTGTTGGTCAGCACGTACAAGTGGTGGCAGTAGGGCAGACACTGACACACCGACACACACACTGACCCCAGAGGTTTGGGGCAGAGCAGGGCAGAGGGACACAGCCCCGTACTCTCCTCATTCGGCTCCCGGGAGGTGCTGCCCTGTGATGCTGGGAGCAGTGAATGACGCAGCTCTCGGATCCTCACCGGGAGACAGCAGCCTGTGGCACCTGCTGCGAGAGACTAAAGATCTCCCTGACACACGGGAAGCTGCACACGGGAAGCACCCATCAGGCAGCACTCTGGGGGAACAGTGCCCCAGGAAGAGGAACAGCACCACCCAGAGGCCAGTGTGTGCCAGCTGGGCCTGTGGAACACAAGGAGGTGACTGGGGGTTGCAGTGAGACACAGAGAAATGGCGCTCAGGGTGGGAGTCCAGGTCCAAGGCAGGGAAGTGACATGCTCTGTGATGGAAGGCTGCGAGCAGAGGTCAGGAATCCTCTGGGTTCTGTGAAACAATCCCACAATCCCTTCCTCCCTCCCCTTTGGTGGAGCTCTCTGTAGACTGGAGGCAGCAAGGTGGAGGGTCAGCCTACAGAAGACACAAGCAGGGGTGGAGGGGAGGAGCCGGGACTGACCGAAGGTGTCCACCTGAGAGACCATTTACTAACAGATGGGGCTAGGTGGATGAAGATCCGTGTTTGATTTCTATGTGCCTGTTAGATATCAAATGGTGATGGTGAGTGGATTGTTTGAGTTTTAGGGGTGATCTAAGGATTGTATGTGTCAATTGCAGATTACCAAAAGTCAGGATGGCTTTGTGTCTGTGGCCATAGAACTGAAGATGTAACCACGAAGGTGTGTAGGTGAAGGCGTAGACGTGGAGAAGATGAGGCCTATTCCACCAAGAAACCCGAGGAGGGCAGTCCAGGGCAGTAAGAGGAAAGCCAGGGAGCTGTGGGCCCTGGGCCCGCACACTGGCAGGCTCTGAGGGAGGAGCGTGGGGGGTTGTGCTCCCCGGTGCTGAAGGAAGACAAGCATGTGTGTGAAGCTGCGGCAGATGCTGCCACGGCCCAGTGAGATCCCAGAAGTATAGGATTCTAAAAGAGCCTTAGAAGCCAGTCTTCCAGGTTTAAAACTGAGGGTGGGGGTCTATGCCGTGGTTTAGTGGGTTAAGCCTCCACCTGCAGCACCAGCATCCCATATGGGTGCCAGTTCATATCCCAGTTGCTCTACCTCTGATTCACCTCCCTGCTAATGTGCCTGTGAAAGCAGCAGGAGGTGCCTTAGGAACTTGGGCCCCAGGTGTCTTTCTCCCTTCTGCTGCTGCCATTGTGGCAGGGGAAGGCAACGAGCACACACAACGTGGGGTTCAGTCACGTACCTGCTCCCCCCTCCCCCCGCCTCTCCACAGGCTTGTGTCACACCCGGTGTAACGCGGAGCTGTCACTTAACAAACGTTGACCTTCGGCTGCAGAGCATTCTGGAATGGATGGGAGCACGACCGAGCAACAAGATTATCTGTTTTGGGGATGGGGAGCAGGGGCGCACACGGAACATGTGGTCCCATGATGACACCACTGTGTGTCTGGATCACATGTGGAGCAGTGCAGGAAAGGAGAGCAGGGAGGCCATGCCGGTGAGTCCGCATCGTGTGTGGGGCTCGGGGTGCGTCCGCGTCACTGCCCTGCCCAGTGTGAACTCCAAAGTGAACCACAGTCCTCGCCCCACCATGAAGTGTCACGGGGGTGCACCTGGGCCTCATGGTGGGTGCTGGCCGTGGGGAGTGGGGACGCTGCGTTGGGGAGCGAGGAGGATGCTGTGCCTAGTGCTCGCCTCTGCTTTGGCCCCAAAGCTGCCAGAGGATGAAGGATGCTGGGAAGCGATGGTCCGGGCTGATCCAGCGCTGTGGGGCCGGGGCGGCGCGCCCCCGTGTGGTTGTGTCATCCATGACCCAGCCTAGTTCACATCTGCTGCCCTGTGTCTCTTGACCAGGGAAGGAGTGTCCAGCAGGGGGCTTAAGTTCCAATTGTAAACATTTCCACTGCTGAGAGTGCCATCTGGGCACCAGTGGGTCAAGGTGAAGACCGCAGGACAGCGAGGGTGGGCCTCGGGGACACCACGGGGAAGCCAGGCTGGGATTTCCCTGACTCTTGGTTTAGAAAGTGGTGAGTGTTGGCTTGGTTTGTAATGAGCGTCATGAGATGGGAATTAAATCTGCTTAGCTTGGAAGAAGCCAGGAGTCAATTCTGAATTGTTGAAAGGAAAATATTTTCTACTGTTAATTGGAAGCAGCAAAGACTCCGCATGTGTGAAATCTGACCAGGTTTTTATCCCAGAGAAAAATTAAAATTTCATAAGGTCCAGTTAAAGGGATCATGTTGACGGATGAGCTGCAGGAGAAGCAATGAAAAATACATGACAGGTCCCTGTGGGGCATCGTGGGCTGACACAGAGCCAGGCAATGAGAGAGAACACGGACTCACATTTGTCTCATGGCACTTGGTATGTCTCTAAATCTCATCTTACTGCCATATATGGGATTCCAAAAAGCATATGGAAAACAGCATTGAAATGTCAATATGTTTTGGAGTGAGCATTTTTTAAACCCACGAGTGTGTGAAAACATTTTGAAGATTACTCCTGTGACTTGATGCATCCCTTCAGCAAGGAAAGGTGGGCTCTGAGTGGGAGCAGGAGGGTCAGAAGAAGAGAAAACCCAGGGCTCCAGGAACCTGGGGGACAGGATGAGATGCCTGGAGCCCAGGGGCACAGGCTGTCCCCTGGCACTCCCCATCTCACTGTGTTCAGACACATTGGGAGGTGATGGAGGTGGCACAGCAGCCCACAGCAGCCTCAGGCAGGAGTGCCACCTGTGACCTCTGCTCCCGGTCTGTGGGTCACAGCTATTCACTCACACGAATGTATCAACTGGGGAATGTTGAGAAGTCCGTGGGCAGTCAGGGAACCCCATTTCCGCCATGAGCACCCACTTACCTCGGCTGGTGCTTGAGCACCCTTTGGGTCTGCTTAGCCCAATTTCGACCTAACTAACTGAACAGAGTTCAGTGTTTGAGCTGCTCCTGACACTGCAGAAAGAGACCAGTTGGGGAAGAACGTGGAGGAGTTTCTGGGCCTGTCAGGGTTGGAGCCACATGGGCCAGCAGGCGCTTCCTCTGTGTGTCTGGACAGCGTCTGCACTGTCACAGGCTCAGGTGACCTGGAGACAGAGGAGGCTGTTCCAGCAGGTGCTCCTTGGTCCTCAGCGGCCGTTCCACGTCCCTTGGAGGATGCTGTGCTTTGTGGGCTGTGAGGACAGCAGCGAGACTCGAGGGGCAACGCCGTGAAAGGAAGCATGCAGGGATGCAGGAGCACGTGGACTCATCCTGTATGGGTCTCCTTCGTGGAGGGGATGGGCTACAGTGCTGCACGGGCTACGAGCCCCATGAGGCCGCCCCTCACTGGCCCGAGTTGTGAGGCGAGACCAGCAGGAAAAGCATTCTACCTCTGTCTGTCCTCCACCACTGCTCTCAGGTAGGTACAGCCTGGAAGCAGAGGCTGGGCCGCAAAAAGGGATGGGGCTGGTTGCTTCCCATCCGGGCTAGGGCTAAGTAACCCAGCCAGCAAGTGAGGGCTCAGGCTTCTAGTAGCCCCAAATGCAGAGCATGGGGCAGTCCATGGCTGCACCCCCCCCACGTGGATCAGTCCGTGGCTGCGTCCCCCACACGTGGGTCAGTCTGTGGCTACAACATCTGCACTGCTGATGGGGTGAGGTGGAGATAAGAAGTTAAATGGAACAATCAGAAGCTAGAGTCTCTGACTGCAAGAACAAATCTCGCTCCGTCTTGGTGCATGGGGAAGACACTGGTATCAGACAAATGCAGACAGGGGAAACCTCATGACCTGGCTCAAGTACAGGAAGTCAGTGCCACAAACAAGATCACCTGCCAGGTGAGGCAGAGGGCCCAGGCTTGTTCCAAACTTCAGCCATTCATTCAGCAAGCAGGCATTTAAGAGCGTGTACTCAATGCTGGACTGAGCAGTGTTGTGAGTAGTCAAGGTCAAGGGCAGCAGTCTAGTGGGCTGGTGATCTGTGGAAGGCTGCTGGGTCACACAGCTTCCTCCCCCTTGGGATCAGCTTCCTTGCAAGCGGACTCCTGGATCCTGCCCAGTCAGCTGACCCAGCACTCCCATTCTGTCCAAGCTGATGCCACCCAAAACCTGACCCTGGAATTTGTAACTGGTCTTGAATTTTTTTGCAGAATGGCAAGTGCCACACGTCCAGCAGTGTGAGGAGGCAGTGAGCAGCCCTTAGTGCCCGCAAGTATGTATCCCAGAACAAGGCTGCGGTGAGGCAGCTGGACAGTTCATCTGTGACCTGCAGGCCAACAGCAGGCAAAACAGAGCCGGTCCACTTCTCCCAGAAGACCGCCCGTGGGCACTACTGCCTCCAGCAGGGGACTGATCATTCATCTTCACTGCGGACTGGCCTGGGCAACCCCCACCCGCCGCCTCGCTCTCTGGACTGCACCGAGGGGGCATTAGCTCCTGCCCCAGGCTCTGCTCTTTGAGAACCCAGACTAACATGGTTGGTTTGTCAGGCCTGGGTGAAATGGCTGGTCCAGGACCTTAAGACTTTTGTTTCAGGAGCTGGTAGCTATAGTGTAGCGCGTTAAGCTATTGTTTGATGCTGGCATCCTATGTGGCTGCTTGTTCCCTTCTCAGCTGCTCCACTCTCAATCCAGCTCCCTGCTAATGCACCTGGGAAAGTGGTGGAACTCGGCCCAAACGCTTGGGCCTCTGCATCCAGGTGGCTCCGGCTTTGGTCTAGTCCAGCTCTCACTACCGAGGCTATTTGGGAAGTGAACCAGCAGATGGAAGAGTCTCTTTGCTTTGTTTTTTTTTTTTTTTAAGATTTTAAAATTTTTATTGGAAAGGTGGATATACAGAGAGAGAGGAGAGACAGAGAAGAAGATTTTCCGTCCGATGGTTCACTCCTCAAGTGGTCGCAATGGCTGGAGCTGTGCCAATCTGAAGCCAGGAGTCAGGAGCTCTTCCGAGTCTCCCACGCAGGTGCAGGGTCCCAAGGCTTTGGGCCGTTCTCGACTGCTTTCCCAGGCCACAAGCAGGGAGCTGGATGGGAAGCTGGGCCGCCGGGATTAGAACCGGTGCCCATATGGGATCTCAGCGCTTTCAAGGTGAGGACTTTAACCACTACGCTATCGTGTTGGGCCCAAGAGTCTCTTCATAATTCTTTCAAATTTATGTAAAGACTTGTGCTTTATGGAAGAAACTCCCTGCCCCAAACCCCTGCTCATCAAAGGGAAAATCAAGATTCTGATCTTGCCCCTCCATCCTTGCTTTTCCCTCTCACCAACAAACTCAAAGTAGGCAGTGGTAGGCCTTGTGTCACCATGGGTTGCCCGTGCCCCATGTCTGAGTACTTTGGGTTGGGTCCCACTTCCCATCTCTGCTAATGCACATGGAGGCAGCACATGATGGCTTGAGTTCCGTGGCAGAGCCAGGAAAGCTCCTGGCTCCTGGCTGCACACCCAGCCCTGGCCTTGTGGACACTTTCAGAGTGAACCAGCAGAGCTTTCTCTTTTGCTTTTCAGTAAATAAATAAAGCCTTCTTCTTCTTCTTCTTCTTCTTCTTCTTCTTCTTCTTCTTCTTCTTTTTTAATAAAAGGAACAAGTTCTGGCTTTGCCCTTCAACTCAGAATGCTGGGATCAAAGGGCACTTGTTTCTGGTTTTGGGTAGGGGGCCCAGAAGGCAGAAAGCTGGAAATGCTTTCACATCCTTTTCATCTGGCATGTTGTGTTCCGTGTGGAAACACGTGACAAGGGTGAGTCTGAGCATGTGAGGAGCAGCTGTGGGCCGCCTGGACCTGCAGCCTGTCCTGCTAGGTGGGCCGGCCAGCAGCCCCGGCAGATTACTCCAGACCAGTGTGCTGCCGGTGAGCCCACAGCAGCACAGCCCATTTTGAAGTGACACTCACGGCACAGCCTTTGCCTCACACCTAAATGCTGCCCACAGCTGGGCCCCTGCCTGGGAGCATTCTTTTTCTTCTGCTCCTGGCTGCAAGGTGTGGCAAGTACTGCATCTGAAGTGAGTGCTGGGGCACACAGGACAGGGCCCTGTTGTCTAGAGTGGGACCACTCCCAGAATTCTCATACAGACCCCCACAGGAAGAATGCCACATGGACTGTGGGCACAGATAGAGGCCAGGCAGCTACAAGCCAAGTTACATAAAAGATGGCTCATGAACCACCAGCACCTGCAAGAGACCTGGGACAGAGCCTTCCCTAAGTATCTGCAGCGAGAGCAAAAGCCAGCCAGCATCTTGACCTCTGACCCCCTCGCAGTCTCTGGAATGGTGTGGACAGTAACGTGTGTTGTGGTAGCAGCCCAGTTTGTAGTATGCTGTCATGGGAGCCCAAGAAACCTGAGACGGATGCCGAGGCATCTGGGGGTGCTAGGGCATGGCCAGGGTACAGAGAGTGAGCCTCTGCAAAGACGGGGCAGTGTCTACCAACAAGCAGGAAGCGCGTTTGTGTTGCTTGGTGAAGGTATGACTGTCATTGCATCCAAGCTGGCCACCAGGCCCAACTGGAAGCTCACGGGAATTCTGTACTTCCAAGGGAAGTACAAATAGAAGAGAGGGAAATATCTCTTCCTGAGATTTAAAGAATCCAGCTGCTTTAACAGAAAGCTGGTGGACAAGTTTGCAGTTGGGGCTATTGGAGTTGTATGAGCAGCTCAGAAACAGGCGTGCTGTGCACTGGACACTGACAGAGCAAACATGTCTGAGGCTGCAGCTGGTCTCCTGGCAGACAAGGCAGGGCTGCTTGGGAGAAAAGCCATGGCTTCATTCACTAGGATTCATATGCAGCCCTGGACTTGGTGTAAATCACACAAGCTTATGTTATGCTGATGAGCATTATTGTGATTTAAAGAGCCAGTTCAGAAATGAAACTTAAGTCAGAAAACCCATGGGTGGGGTGCTCTGCTGTGAGACAGGCACCTGCCCTGCTGCTCCCCACCCTAAGCCTCAGTGCCTGGCCGTGGGTGGGGGTGCTCTGCTGTGAGACAGGCACCCGTGAATTGCTCCCCACCCTGTTGCTCCCCACCCTTAGCTCAGTGCCTGGCCGTCATTCAGGAGTTTGAACCCAAGCACCTATCAGCTGTGAGTTGATTCTCCCTAAAAACGTGGGAACAGCCCCCGTGCTCTCCACAGATGAAGGCAACGGTCCTTTCCCAGCTTTCTCTAAGCCCCATCTCGGACATTTTAATTCACTTTCCATTTGGCTTTTCTAAATCCTTCCTGCTAGGGTGGCCAGTTTGTGATTCATAGACTTCCCCTCAAGCCTGTGGAGACTTTAGCGTTCCCAGGGCATGTGATGTGGGGCCAGGTCCACAGCTGTCAGCTGTGGCCCACCCATTTCTAGCAAAAGCCTGGGGGAATCCTGTGTGTAGATGGGGGCAATTCTGAGCTGATGGAAAGAGGGAGGGAAGGGGCAAGGTTAAAACAGAACCAGCACAGACAACCTGGAAATGGCAGCGTTTTGGGGGGACTCTGAGGGATTTGTGTGCTTTTACCCATGCTGTAGGGAGCCCAGCCTCCACAGGCCACTGCTGATGGCATCACAAATGAAGGGGGTTAGGGAGCAGGGACAAGCTGGTCCTCTTCCAGGGTTCAGTGGGACTCCTCAGGGATGAAGTGCAACAGCTCCTTCCAGGGAGGAGCCCCAGCACTGCTGCGCTTGCTGGGATCCCAGGAAGCCAGCTGGCCGGAGGGCTGCTCCCCAGCCCGAAGCATGGCATCTAAGAACCCTAGAGCAACTTCACAGCCCTCCCCGCTCATGAGTTGCTTCTGTCTTTGGACATTATCTTCTAGCTGAATCGTCTTCCTAGTGGCGGCCTTGAACTGTGACCACACCTTCAGAAGTGAGAAGGCAGAACAGCAGATTCTGGCTTCTCGCTCCTGAAAGACAAGTAACTTCAGAGCGCAGTGAGAACTAGGGACCAGGAGCAGACATCTGAATATCCCCTCGTTACTTAGAAACCTCGATTGTCTAGGTCTGTCTTACGGACGCTTGGACTCCATCTCCGTCTCCGCGAAGCTGCTGTTGGACGGTCCCTGGCTCGTGGAGCACTGACATGTAGATATCCACTACAGCTAGAGCACTTCTGTCCTGATTCTCCTGACGAGTCATCACCTTGACTTTGACACAGCTGCTTTTCATGGGATTCCTAGCCCCGCATTGGCCAGCTGGTGTCCAGCTCAGCCACCGGCCTGGGCAGCCTGCGACTGACCTGGGTGATGGCCTCCAGGAGTGCTGACGAGGTGTAGGCAGGCGCTCAGGTTCCGCGGCGAATGAGGGCTTCTCTGCACAGCCAACAGGGGAGTCGAGTTTAATCCTTAAAATGACTTCTGGAGGAGACACACCAGTCATCTGGGCTAATTGCACTCATGTGCTTACCACACAGCAGGAATCCACAGAATTGGGCCCCCCCCAAACAGATGCCAAGGTCCCCACTCCTTGTCTGCAGCCTGAAGAGGCTGTTCAGAGATGTGGCTTCCTTTTCTGCCAGCAGCTGTAAGAGAAACAAACTTTTTCTTCAACCATCATGGGCTCTTAGTTGGAACAGATCCCTGGAACAAAAAGCAAATTAACAATAGAAAAGAAAAAAGCAGCTTTGTTAACATGTCTGCTTCACCATGTACTTGGGGGATGGGATGGGTGGTTCTCAGGTGGCTTTGAATTCCAGCTCAGGTACCATCTTCAACAAGGAACAGGAAGCGTTATTGGTGACAAGACAAAGGAGGTGGACTTGAAATCTCCAGGGATGGTGACTTGGGGTCAGGTACGCAAATGCCAGAGGAAGGCTGGTTACAGTGGAGCTAATGCAGCTAGCTGCCCATGGGTCCGCGGCTGGGCCCCAAGGTGTGTAACCTGTGCTCTCCCCAGAGCCCAGGGCCCCAGGCAGCTTGTCCCTGTAAACCGTGCCCTGCTTTCAGAGGGCAGTGAGCCTCTTGGAGCTGCTCTCTGCTGCCTGCCTTCATCCACCCCACCCTCCTGTTTTGGGGTGGCTGATTCTGGTCCCCCAGAGGTGCAGAGAGATGAAGGGCAGTGACTCACCTCAAGTTCTGTCTTCTCACGAGCCCCTAACCAATCCTCTCACCCGAAGCAGAGCCCTCCTCGCACTCAGCATGTCCTTTGCTCTGGACAGTTGAACTTGCAGTCTATGGACTAACAGCTCAGTTGGGCTGCACTTGTACATCCACTGTAGCGCCCGGCTGCAAATGACTTGAGTTTCAGAGTGGCAGTCACACAACCCAGACCCGTGTGTGTGCATGCACGTTTGCACAGGAAAACAGCCAGGAGGCATGCTTTTTGCTTTTTGATTACGTAAAATTATATTCAAATGCACTGGTGGCTTTGTCCTGCATTTCTTTATAAATCCAGTCAGTATGTCAGCTCCTATTGTGACTAGAGTATTAACAGGACAAAAAGTTCTGGATGATTGGCATCTGTCAATTAAAAAAAAACTCGGTGATTTTAATACTCTGAAATGCCTCAAGTCTCAGAAATAATTCGAGCAGTTCAGAAAATTGGGACAGATCCCACTATTCAGAGCCGGCCACTCTTATACAAGTACAGACTGATTGACTTGAAAGTTACAGAGAGAGACCGTCATCCTCTGGTTCACTCCCCCAGAAGGTTGTAACAGCCAGCGCTGGGCCAGGCCAAAGCCAGGAGCTTGTTCTGGTATCGGGGGCCCAACACTTCGACCATCTTGTGCTGTTTTTTCCAGGCACTGGATTGGAAGAGGAGCGACTAGGACACGAGCCAGCACCCGCATTAAATGCCAGTGTTGCAGGCGGCAGCTTTGCTATGTCACAATGCCAGCCCCAGGTGAGTAGTTATTAAAACGTAGTGGGCATTTCTCCACAAATGGAGAGCAATGGATGGTTGGAGAGGACTTCTGTCTGCACGAACGACTGGGTAGAAAGCAGAAGTCATGAGAGTCACAACGTATATGTTTACAGGATTTTAAAAAATCATTGCAAAATACTGTTCAACAGTAGTTTTAGATTTACAGAACAAAGGTGGTAGCCAGTAAGCAGTTTCTCCTGTTACTTTCTCACAATAGTATAAAGAATTTGTCATAACGAATGAGTCATTGGTCCACCATTATTGGGATTCCCTGCGTTTTTTACCTGGTGTCTTTTCTGATCCTGCCAGGTTCTCACACGTGTCTTGCTTTGGTGTTGTGGCAGCTGAGAGCAGCTCAGGTCGAATGTACACATGGGCCCTCGGCAGGACAACCCGGGATCAGTTCTCTGCACACCGTCTCGGGGGTGCAGGAAGTCAGCACGGCTCTTCAGCAGTCGGCTGGCTGCTCCCCTCTCCCGGCCCAGCTCTTGTGGTCTGGGTCCTGGCTCCCCTGCATGTCAGCACTGACGGGAGAAGGAGCTGCACTTCACCAGTGTCAGGAGACTGTGGAGACCTCCATAGTTTGTACACCCTGCCTCAGCTCTGGAATCAGCCATTTCCCCAAGCAAACGCTTCCCTTTATTGGAGGATGACACTTAAAATGCAGGCCTGAGAGTTGGGCGCCCCTGTTGCCCTATCAGTGTGGCACGTTTCTCTTTCTGCTTGGCCCAGACCCTCTCAGACAGAAGTGGGTGCGTGCTTGCCAGTGCCTCTCTGCATGCATCGCTGATGTGTGTGTGTGTTGCTGTATCTACACCAGGCCATGTGCGCTTTCACACTGAACTCTGCAGCCCTAGCCTACTGAGGATGTTCTGCAACCGCTGCCGAGGGCAGCGTGAAGCCACCTTAATTTCCCCCATCTTCCCTGCAACTCACTTTTCTATCAGTTTTGCTATCTTAGAAATTCAGAAGCTCACCAGTGCGTTGGGGTTACTGTGTTTGTGTGTACATGTTGTTGTTGTCTAGCAGCCGTTGTGCCTTTTCATCCCGAGGATCTGTCTTGGTTGCCTCCTCTGTCTCCGGGGGACATCCTATCTTTAATACTTTGGGGTTGTGTTCAATCATGTGCTCAGGGACGCCTATTCTGCTTCTACCTTCCAGATCTGCCGTACCCTCCGGGCCAGCTGTGCTGCCCCAGCCTGAGCTGCACTGGCTTCGCCCACTGCTCTTTCTCTTCTCGTCCCACCGTCTTCCTTCCTTCTCAGTTCTCTCATGAGGCTCGGTGATTTCCCCTCACACATGTGAACCCTGTGTCCGTCCTTTGAGTTTTCCTCATGGTAAGCTGGCGTCCACGTCTGCAAGTGTGCAGAGCCCATGTCCGGTCCTGCGGTGGATTCCAGCGCCCTTCAGCGTGCGTGCACCTTTCCTGTCCACCCCTCAGGTACCCACAGCCACGTGCACACGCCACATTATTCCTGCATAATCATCAGACAGTTGATTGTAGTAACAAAAAAAAAAAAAAGAGGTGGGGAGGCAGACAGAACCGGGCTGCCTCTTTTTTTCAGATTGTGAACTCCTCAGCAGCTTACAGCTGGCACCATCGGGTCTGACAGGGCAGACGATGCCAAGGGCCTCTGGAGCTCTGATTTTCTCAGGGGGTCATTTTGCAACCTCGGGGGCACTGGGAGTGTCTGGAAATACTGCTGTCACAGCTAGGAGAGGGGCTGCTGCTGATCACTCTACAGCACACAAACCGCCCCCAACGGATCTGCTAGCCTCAGATGGCACCGACTGCAGACCCCTGCTCTGGCTGCTCCCTGCAGACACTGCATTCACTGTCAGTCGAGTCTCTTCTGGGGAGCCTCCCCCAGGCATGTCCTCTCCTCTCTGCCGCGGCCAGGACACAGGCCAGCGACCCACACGGGGACACCCACACGGGGACACCCACACGGGGACAAACTGCGTCTTACAGCTCTAGTTGCAGAGCAGATCTTGCCGCTCATCTGAAGTGCTGCTTCAGGCTGTCACACTTTACCACAACTGGATTTGAAATGCACTTGCTGACCACCTGAACAGGACGTGCGGCACTGGTCTGCTGGGAATGGAAAGGATTATGGCTTCTATACTACAGAGCTATTCAGGGGCTTTTTTTTTTCCTGTCAAAGTAATTTTACCAGTGTTTATGTGTTCCACTGTAGAGTTCTAGAAAGCAGCTTAGGAAAGTCAGTAATCAGCTTGTTATTTTTACAAACAGCTGGTATGAAATGCACCACATTCAGGAAATGACATCTACTTGGAGTCCAGACTGGACAGCTTTTCCAGGGAGCCCAAGCCTGCTGGCAGGGCTGTGTGCCGGGGTGGGGTGCAGTGGCACACACTGGCTAGTGTCCAGGGGACATATGGAAATCATCTGCTTCAGCCTTCAAGCTGTGTGTGTGTGTGTGTGTGTGTGTGTGAGAGAGAGTGTATGTGCGTGTGTGCGTGTGCGTGTGTGTGTGTGTGTGTGTGTGCGTGTGTGTGTGTGTAGGAAGATGGGAGTCTGGAGAAAAAAAAACACCTCACACACATTGCCAGTCATTCCAGAATAAACCATTCTGAGGTTTGGGCACTGATGTCTCTTCTAATCTCATAGGGAAATGAAAGCGCCAATAAAAACAAACTCCAGGAAGTGAAAAATAAACTACAAAGAAGGTGCTGAACATAATTAGAATTTCTGCTTACTGAAATTCAAATAGCTTTATTGTGGAAAATACTCCTACTTCAATTTATGTTTCCAACCCTGGGTAAGGTGGGAATGACAAGTGAGGAAAACCCAACCTCCTGAACAGGCACCTGAGAGGGAAGGTTCTAGAAGCACATGTTCCAAGCGCAAGAAGCCCTTGAAAGTCAAATACATCCTTTGCTGACCAGTCAGGCTTTGTCCATATCCACATTTCAGCGGATGCTGACACTAGGCAATCACAGGACTCCTAGCAGGGAGTCAGCATCGGCACGCCCCCCTGCGGTGAGAAAGCGGTGGGGCAGCACACGCAGCGGGGCAGGGAGCCCTGCCCTCTCTCCCCCTGGATGGGCTCCGGGGTGGGAAGCCCTGCCCTCTCTCCCCCTGGGTGGGCTCCGGGGTGGGGAGCCCTGCCCCCTCTCCCCCTGGATGGGCTCCGAGGCTGCTCTGGGCAGCGCTGTGGCATTGTTGGTTCAGCCCACGGGTCTGTCTACACCATGGCACCTACTCCACAGTGAGGTAGACTCATTGTTCCTTTGAGATGTTATGTGAGATACATGGAGGTTGACCAAACCCTTTCTAAATTCTGTTTAAATCCTTGAGCAAGGCAGAGGCCATGAAGTTGGAAAATACAAGGTCAGGGAGGACATTTATCTGTCCAAGGGGCTGCTTGTCCTCCTCACAGGAGCTGCTGCACTGGGGCCAGGCCGCGGTCTCCGTGGGGAGTAGATGGGTATCTGACAGAAGCAGGGGGCCTGGCCTAAGTGAGCCTGCCTCCCTGCTCCCACGGCTTGTGCTCAGGGTCCACTGTGTCAACAGCGGGGCAACCGACTCTTCGCCAAACTGCAGTCTGCTCCAGGAATGCCGGAGCTTGCTCTATGACGCTCTCTGTGGAGTCACAGACAGTGCAAACTTTGCCTGACTCCTCAGCCAAGCCATCTGCCACTGCCCAGGATTCCATATATTTAGAAATATTATTTGAAAGGCAAACATAGACACAATCTTTTTTTTTTATTTAAAAAGATATATTTATTTAAAATGCAGAGTTACAATGAGTTAGACATCTTCCATCTACTTGTGCTCAAACAGTCTCAAAAGTCAGACCTGGTCCAGACCAAAGCCAAAGCTGGGGAGTCCACTTGGGATCTTCCACTGCTGCGGGCAGTGGCCCAAGTGGACTATCCCCTGCTGCTTTCCCAGGTGCATTAGTAGGGAGCTGGATCCTAAGTGGAGCAGCCAGCATGCATGCCCGCATGGCAGGCGGTGGCTTCCCTTGCTCTGCCACAACACCAGCCCTTTTGTGTCTATTCTTACCTTGGACACTTCTACGCTCATGCCAGGAGTGGGCTCTGAGCTGTGCCGGGTGCTGGCACTCCTGTCCCCAGCAGTTGAGGGAAGGGTGCTTCTAAACAGTGCCGAAGGAAGTGAGTGTTTCTGAAAAGATGCTTTTGGCAACAGCGACATTTAAATGAGTTATCCAACCAGCTGAAGGTCCTGAAAGAACAACCATGCTGACACTGCCCACGCCCAGTCCCAGCAGGTCAGGGCTCCTTGGGCACGGCCTCTGGGCTGGATCCACCCCAGCGCAGGATCCCAGGGTTCAGCTTGCCCTCCTCAGGCACCTTACCCAAGACACTGTACTCCCAGTTGTGTTTCTCTGAAGAACCCTGGCTAACAGACTTTCTAGACACACTGCCCTGTGTTCTTAACCTGACAGTACATTCCAGGGACCTCTGTAATTCACAGGCAAGTTCTCTCATCCCTGTGGAGGACTCCACAGGATTCCAGTGTGGACTCGACAGAGCTTCATTCCTGTCTCCTGACAGACACGAGGTCCTCAGGGTCTCACTGTCACAACTCATGGGGAGATTACTAGTTATTGATCTAGTTTCATAACATCTCTAGCTTTATTTTTGTTTTATAAAAAGTACAATTATTTTTACAGAAAGGTATCAAAGTGTGCTGTATCAATATAAAGGCCCTCCCAAAAAGATCACAGGGAATGTATAATATGCACACTTTGATTTTCTGAAGTTTCTCAAAGGTTGGCGTTGTGGAGGTCTGCAACGCCAGCATCCCTTATGGGCACACCAGTTCCTGTCCCAGCTTGGCTGCAGGGCAGCACAGCGCCCCCTCGTGGCTCAGTGAGGGGCTAGGATGTCAGGACCTGCACAAAGTACCTTTCTCACCGCACACATCCTCCTGATGGCTCACTTCCTTCCAGCTTTGGCTCAGACACTCTTACAGCAGGTGCCTCCTCCCATCTCCTGCATGCCTCGCCCTAGCTGGCCACCCTGACATGTCAGAGATGATTGCCCACCCGCCCCCTGCTCTGGAAGTGGTGCTCTAACAGAAATTGGTTTGTTCCCTGCCCGTCCCAGCCCACAGAACACAGCCAAAGGCTCAGGAGGGACTCACTGAAGGGAAAGAGGATGAAGGTAACAGAGGAACACAGGAAAAGAGGAGGAACGGGCCGCTTTCTGGGCCACACCTTTACAGAAACGGCCATGGAATCTGTCTCACTGCTTCCTGAGCTTTCTCAAATTTTTAGCACATTCTAACTAAATTAATACTTAACTTTCCCACAATCCCCAGGCCCCCAACCAAGGGAAAAGGAAAAGACGAGAAAACCTGGACAGGCACTCTGCTCCAACCGTGTACAGCAGTACGTGCTGACCCAGCACAGTACACTTGGAGCAAACACTGAAACAACTAAAGACCAGGCACTTCCCCCGGCCCCTAAATGTCCAGCTTTATAAATGCCTTCCAGACTTCAACCATTTCTGAGCTGACAGAATTTTCTATGACCTTAATGGCTTAAAGGCTCAGCTGCATTGGTCTTACTTAGAAAATGCAATATGGATGGCCAACACAGTGGCATAGCAGTCCTCTGCCTGCAGTGCTAGCATGCCATATGGTGCCAGTTTGTGTTCTGGCTGCCCCACTTCTGATCCAGCTCACTGCTTATGGCCTGGAAAAGCCACAAGGATGGCGTGGGTCCTTGGGGCCCTGTACTCATGTGGTAGACCTGGCTCCTGGCTTCAGATTAGCTCAGCTCCTGCCATTTGATAAGTGAACCAGCCTTCTAACTACAATCTGCCTCCCCACAAAAACGAATCAATCAAAAAAGTGATGGTGGTGGGTAAGTAAAATGGGACCAGTGCCATGGAGCAGCAGGCTAACCCCCTACCTTCAAGTGTTGGGATCCCATATGAGTGCAGGTGTTTGTTGCTGCTCCACTTCCCATCCAGCTCTCTGCTAATGACCGCAGAAAGCAGTGGAGCATAGCTCAAGCGCTTGGGTCCCTGCACCCACGTGGGAGACTCGGAAGAATTCCAGGCTCCTAAATTTGACCCGCAGCCATTTGGGGGGTGAACTAGCAGATGAAGATGTCTTTCTCTTCTCTCTCGATAACTGTGCCTTCCAAATAGAATTAAGCAAATGTTTTTTCTTAAAAAAAAAAAAAAAAAAAAGAGAGAAAATATAAATTGACTTTTCTCACATCCCAGAGTTCTTAAAGAGTAAAATTCATAGATGCCACAAATCTAGGCAGTTTTTCAAAGAGAACATTTGAGGAAGGATTGGCCAATAAGCAATACTTGTTTTTAAGTGGAACAGGAACCCCCAGTTCACAAAGTGAGAGACCACACAAGAAAATGTGGGCCAATTCTGGGAAACTAAGAATTTGGGACCTGGGGCGGTTCTGACTTCAGAACAGGAAACTGACATGGCAACCCAATATTTTTGTGTTCAAAATTAACTAGTGTGTTTGTCTAGATATTTTTGTTAACTGGGCAAGAAGAGATCAGACATCTGAAACTTAAAGCTCCTTTGTGAAAAATGAAAAAAATATTTTATGCTGCCAACAGGTACTTAGAAAAGATTTCTCATCTTCCACACCAAGTCACTCCCTACAAAATAAATATGCAAAAACCACTCCTGATTTGTGAAATGCCTGAGTTTTAGGATACTTCAGGGTTTTTTGACTATTAAAACCTTGAGCATAAATTAAATAAATCAACATTAACAGCTACTTAACAGTGATAAAATATACTTTTATTTACTTTTTGATCAGAGGGTCATAAAAAAATTATTGCTAAAGTAGATATCAGACAAACAGAAAGAGGTGTTAGAAGTCCAGTTACCTTGGAGTTTATTTAAACTAAGAGGAAGAGATCATAATGTTTTCATGCAATACACACTTGGTTCTTTAAATAACAATGTGACAAAGAACAGAAAGAACTGAGCGATGCTGCACTTGTGCTCCCCACCAACGCTCCTGCCCGGACGGGTGGGCCATCCTGCAGGAGCCCCCAAGCACTGCTGGGCATGCTGCCACGGCGGCCAAGACGGAGGGCATGCCCCAGGTGGGTACAGGAATGCAGACCATAACACAAAGAAAATCACAGAGGAACTACTCGATTTCTTTAAAATCACTGAGCAAGAAAAGCAACACTGAATTCCGGGCGATCTTACACAGCTCTATCCAGTACCTTGACTCAGATCCAAGAGCGGCACGTAAGACTCTCCTCTGTTTTTGGTAAACAAATGCATGGTAAACTTGGATGACTTTCCCCCCTGGATTTTACCTGGGAGTGGTCTTTTAATTTTTTTATTTAAAAGAGGGCAGGTTTGGCACTTTTATACTGATGTCACCAATGTTAATATTTCTCGGGATCTCAGGAAGATTCATATTCTTCACAGCTGATACGGCACGGGCCGGGGCACCCGCCAAGCCAGCCTGCGCACAGAAGCAAATACAAGAAAAGGGAAATGTACAACTCAGGTGGAGCACATCAGAAAACACAATGGAAGACAATGACCAAATATTTCATATAATAAGCTCAAAAATCAGATGGCGGTTTGAATTGGAATGAAATGGTTACTCTGAAATACTAATCTATAAAGAGGAAATAGTTGACACATTACAAAAATACAGTGAACATGCAATGGTAACAATGTAGACTTAAATACAGATGGATGTGTCCACCCGGACACTACACAATGTCCACACGACACAGCGAGTCTTCACCTATAATAAGCACAATGCATAATTTACAACAGAATCTTCATCAAGTAGCTCTGTATTTTTCTTTTCAAAACGGTATTTATTGCGAGTATGTGTTATGAGACAGAAACTGAAAGTAATAGATTATGTTTAAGGTTCTTTCCTCAAGGCTAAACCCTTGAAACATTTCAAAACGGTAAAATTAGTTTTTCAAATTGTGTGGACTCTTCTCAACTTTCCTGAGAAAGTTTTGTTTGTTTGTTTTTTGGGCTTTTGTTTGTTTTTAAAAGCAGGCTTTAAGTGAAGCCTCAATCTAATAACTAGCTCCTCGTAAAGGTAAAACTGCAAGGAGAGATCATCCCAACCCTTTGATGTATTGAAAAAACACAATTAAAAATGCTTTGTCATATAACGTAGACTCAAAAACATTCATATATTCAAAACCCTATATACAGATTTAGATAAAAAATAGCATAAATGCAAGAGGTAGTACATGTAAGTAAATGAATCCAGTAAGGATTATCATGAGGAATACATAGCTTCGTTCTCACTTGAAAAGTTTACAATCTATGAGACAATTTTGAAAAAAAAAAAAAAAAGTTCTGAAAATAAAAGTGAGACACAACTGCCATTGTATTTACCACGGTTTAATTTATTTACCAATCAGATTTCTCATCTCTTCTCATCTAAGGCCCATGATAACACAGAGCCAAGAGGCACACCTTTGAGCAGTGGTATCATGCTGCACAAAAGAACAATTTAAGTCACAAAAGCACATTTTCTACTTTGTTCAGATTATGTGTCCATGAATTCACAGGCATCAGTGGTCAAGTTCCTTCTCATGATTTTTTTTTTCTCGTGTGAATCCTACCTCTTTTGTTCATTTAAATAATAATAATAAAGCTGTTACCCGAGAAAAATCTTGACCGATACAAAATAGGCCAGTGTAAGTTATTTGCTAAATCAAGGATAAAACATTGTTCAGCAATGAAAAAAAAGCCATGGATTATCAAATCAGCGTTGCAGAGGCAGGTGAGCCCTGCTCAGGGCAGCATTCTGTCCAAGGGGTCTTTGCTGTAATCCTGTTAAGGTAAAGGTCCTGCTACCGAGAGTGAGAATCATGCAGGATCTAAGAGGAACAATTAGCAGCTCTCTTACCAGGAAGTTTGCTGTCCGCCAAAAACGTGAAAAATATTACAAGATTGCAGACATCCTGAAACCAGCATCATTTTCCAAGTAGAAGGATTTTCTAATTTTCCACTATTTACTGTGGAATTTCCATAAGGGGTACAAATGATAAGTGGAATGCAGGAGACCATTGATCAAATATTTGAATACACATATTTTTCAAGTTATGAATTATTGGCTTCACAAAATTATTATTGCAAGAGAAAAACAGAATGTGTGTGTATATACACACTACTAGATGCCATGGTTTACGTGTTTTGACAGTAACCTGCTTTTCGGTATTAAATGTCATGAAACCTTACTTTCCATAATACCCTGTTTACCATGACCAGCTACTCAAACCTAAGAAAATGAGAATAAGAAAACACAGCCTATTAAATTTCATTACAATCAGCTGAGACCAAAGATGATTTAGACTGTTGGCTGTTAATGAGAATACATAGTCAACATAGCGATCAGTTCAGTAACACGTATGTGCCATGTTCTTTACGTGTAGCCAAGAAAAATCTACGTACAACTACAGTTCTTCTAAACATGAGCAGCAAGCCATAGACATGCAGAGGATGGGGACTATTCAAAACACCAGATGGATGAGGAGAATCAAATTATTTCTCAAGCATGTTCAATCCTTCTGTGTAGCCTGTCATTAATTAGGGTATAGAAAACCTTAAAAACTGTTATGTGTACTTAGCACTTCAGCAGTTGGGTTCTGCAGAATATAAAATGTGAAGGAAAGCAGGGGAAGGGCGACTGGCCAGTAGGTCTATGTGGGAGGGGCCACCCATGCTCATATGTGAAGCCGGGCTTACTCAGCAAGTCAACATCTGAACGGCCAGATTTCCACGGGAGTGAAGGCCGAAGCAACCTTCTTCAAACATAACACGTCAAAGAGGTCACCTGCCCCGGGAAATCAGTCAGTTGACACAGAAGTGCAAAGTTAACTTTCATCTCGTTTGTTGTTTTTAAAGTAAAACATACTCAAAGCAATAAGGTAGGTAAATTTTACTGCCATTTAACTTTTTCAGTACTAAAAGTTATAGAAATTTAAGTTTATTGTTCACAGAAAATATAACATAAACTGTAAAAATAAGGTATTCTTGACAATACAGCATAGTTCTTCAAGACTTAAATGTACACAACTGACACAAAGCAGAAATAAAAAGGAGAAAGTTCTACTAGAGAAATAACTTGTTTCCACCTGTTCTACGGGAGCACCGCCGTACCAAGGAGACTGCAGCAAGTGCACTAACCAAAGCAGTCGGGGTGTGGACTGGATGGAAGAATGGAGGACGGCATGTCTTCTCTCCCATGAGGTTAAACGAACAGAATTAAGAGAAAGAAAACAAAATGAAGTCTGCAAGTATACCAAAATGAGGCCAAACAGATAGAAGACTTATACAGACATACTCTTGGAAATTTCAAGCACTTGAATCACAAAGATAGTAATGGATGGATATGATTTGGTTTTTATTTGTTTTTAAATTGCCAGACCCAAAAATAAACAAAATATGTGCAAGCAAAACTGAAAAAGCAGCACTGCTCTATCTCAAAGAATCAAAGCTTTCCTTTTTTGTTTTCTCATGCAACAGCAATTAACTTACAGGGAAAAGGAAAGAAAGAATCTAGTTTTTTATTTCATCCAAGACATAAAACCCCACCCTACCATCTTACAATGCTTTTTTAAGTTTGAAAGACAGCATAATAAGATGGCAGCTGGGATCATCTCCAGCTACAAAGCCTTCCCCCATCTCTCCTGGAAGGTTCTCCACACAGGCCCTGACCTAACACCAAGGAAAGAACACCAACATTTATAAGCACATTAGTCAATGGTTTCAGACTCAAAATCATTAACAAAATGATGCAAGACTTTAACAGAATGTTTTTAGGCAAGGCAGAAGCTTGAAATCTGGGGGTTCACAGGCAGCCTGGTTTTGGTTTAGAAGGCAATGCTTCAACACCACAACAGATAAGACAGGCTGCTGCTGATGTTCTTGTGAGCAACAACTACAGAATTTTCAAATAATTTTAACAAAGAAATTTGAAAACTGTTATTTTATACAGATTATCATCAGCGATAATTTTAGTATCAAACACAGCCCTAGCCTGAATGACATTCTTGGCTTTCTCATAACTAGTTTTGACCGTGACAAGTGACCCAGAAGCCTGTATAAGTGGACCTGTCCAGGCAGCAGGAAGAACTCCCACTGGAAATGACCTGCAAACATTTCTCACTCTCTGTGATTCAAAAACAGGCATCTGATTGGGAGGGGCTGGTGGGGAGGCAGCGCCAGTTACTAGTGCTACTGACTAAAGAAGTAGTTTATGATTCTTCGCTAGAAACTGGCAGTTTAATTAATGTGAATAAGTAGTGGAACACAGGAGCTGGCAGTGAGTTCAGTCACTGGAAGCAGTGAGATCATTACACGTTTCCTGTTTGGGAGGCAGTGACAGGGACCGGAGAAGCAGCTCAGTCTTACGGCAGTGCACACTGCTCCTAGCACAGGCCACAAAGGCACACACGTTGCCAGGGGCTACAAACAGCATCGAATTCTAGAGGACATTTTTCTAATTTGCAAGATGGGCAATTTATCAAGTTCATTTTTTTTTTAACTCCATAAAGCTCAACAAATTTTCATTCTGAAATTTTAAATTGGAGGCTTATAAACAACCTCTAAAACCACACCAAAAAGGTGTCATACAAGCAAGTTGCTCATTGCCAGTTATGTGGAACTTTAAAAAGTATTGCATGTAATTTATGCCATGAAAAATATACAGGAAACACTCAAAGGAAAATTAAGATTCTAATTATGACATGTTTGGATGTCAGAAGGATTACTACAGAACTCTAGTGTATTTTAAGCAGTATATTTAACTGCATTTAACTCAAATTTTACATTTCTGATTTTATTTTCTGGTGGCCACTTTAATATGCACCTGCAGGTCAAAACTGTCAAAGCAATTCTGTTAAGACTTTGGAACTGAAAACCATTGCGGGAAAAGGAGCACCATTCAAAAGTCACCATCATACACTCTCATGCTTCCTCCTTTGTATGTAAAACTCTAAATGTTCAGCTTTGGGTTTTCAAACACAGCTTCCAAACCCAGCAGGCAATTTTGTTAGAATCCTATGTAGAGACAGAAAGTCAATCTGTGAGAATTCTGTAATTGGTTCTGCTGCATGGTGCTCGAAGTAAATCTGAGTTTTTATATACAAAATTAATTGTCATTTCTTCAAATGCAATTTGTCTGTTAAATGACAATGTTTTTTAAATAAATAAAAAAATTTAACTTTCCTTTTACAATGCAGGCAGACAGAACAGAACAAACATGACATCAATGATATACTAGTAAAATACACTAAATTCAATAAAAGATGCAGAAACTACAAGGAGAAACTAGGATGAAAAAGAGGCTACAGGGACTATATGGGTTCATTAACACAAAGAATTTTTGAGTCTGGCCTAAATAATCGATTGCCTTTGACATCATTTTGCTTTCCCTTTGTTCAAGTACATTTTTCTCAAAGTCAGCAATACCTTGTCTACCTGTCCTGTCTGGGAGACTGAAAGATAAAGGTCTGTAAGAGAGAAGAACGGAAAGAGCTAGAAAGATCAGGATACTCAGGAGTGACTTGTAAATAATGACAAATTCAGACCCATTTATCCACCTTACGAACAACACAAAATACAGAAACGCTAACCAGTCTTCCCAGCCCCACCCCCCTTACCTTCACCCGCAGGGAGCCTTTCTCCTTAGGCCAATTCTGGGTGCCCCACCACCTCCCACTGCACCCTCCATCTGCCACATCCCGGGGTCAGAGTGACCCGCAAAGGAGGAGGACCGCACAGTCAGGTACGCCTGGCAGGGACAGTGGTCTTCCCCCACCCCGCCAGGAGTGGGACTGAGGCCTCCATCACTGGATATGGAGTACATTCAAGTCAATCTAATAAAATCTGGTTTCTGACAAAGGCACTCGATAAATCCATGCTGCATTTTTAAAGCACTAGCTTAATTATATTTAGGTTAAGATAAACATTATTCCTAAAGTCCTGCAGAAATATTTAAAGTATGGTGGTTCTTTTCATGAAGCATGATGTTCTGGATTTTAATTCTTTCCTGTTACTGCTGCTTTATGATACCTTTAACCAAAATTTTCTAAGATTCAGATAAGTGGTAGGGCATGTATGGCACATAGGTCATAGAAAGCCCACCAAATCATCTGACCCAGCCCTGCCAGAGCAACTGCAGGTGGGACTTGACTCAGTGAGCCTACCAGGCTAACTTGGAAGCTGATAATTACAACGCTTCTCAGGGACGTCCTAAATATCCAAGTGGCCCTACGCAGGGAAAGGATTCTTGATTTAGATTAGTCAAACTTTATATTTTACTCTCAAATAATTTTCTGCAGAACTGTATCTCTGGCTGACCCTAGAGCTAACCAGTTGAATTAACCTGGTATTGTAAAGTCTAAAACAGCTTTCGACATTTCAGTGTCTGGAGTAAGGCTGGCAGCCTTCCAAACCAATTCCAAATACACAAAAACTGATGAAAATTTATATAAATTCAACATGATTTTCAGCATTATTTCTTAAAATGAGATCAGGACTAATTAGCTTTACTGGATTCAAAACTTTATTTAAAAAATAAAATATCTTGGTTCATGACTAAAATATTTGCAGTTATCACAATGTAGAAAAACATTTGGTAAATACAAAAATATGTGATTACTCCAGATGTGAAACATACTTCCTTGTCCAAGCCAAAAACGAAAATGAACTTTGTACCAGGTAACAGCTGACTTTACATACTTACCCGCATTCCAAGCTATTTTGAACAGTAGTACTCCTGTGAAAGGACTTTTTTTTTTTTTTTACTTTTATAAATATTGTATACAGGACACTAATAAGTGCAAGAAAAGCAAAGGGAGCACTGCCCTGGGAGGAGCACTGCCCTGGGGGGGGGGGGAGCACTGCCCTGGGGGGGGAGCACTGCCCTGGGGGGAGCACTGCCCTGGGGGGGGGAGCATTGTCCTGGGGGGGGAGCACTGCCCTGGGAGGGAGCACCCGGGGACACGGTGACTCCAGGTAAGGAGTTAAGTGTATTTTAACATGATTATCCAAAGCCACAATTATATATAGCCATTTCTTTTAGAGTGATAATAATGGATCATGTCACTGTTGTCCTTTGGCATTTAAAAATCTATAACCACATAGTTCCATAAAGCAATGCTTATCAAGTTACACTTGAAGCTATTTTAAGACTTTAAATTTAAAAGTTATAGTTCAGGGCTTAAAGAATCTTTTATTCTACTAGACAATAAATTTCAAAACAACTATAGTAAATAATATTCTTGCTCTTCTGTCCTTGTTCTAAAACAAAATTTCCTCTATTAATCCATGTGTGTTTTCACCTTTCAAAAACCAATACTTTTAAAACTTGGCCATAGAACACACAAATACATAGTCATTTAAGAGTCCCACGCTAAGGACTTCATTACCACCACATGCCCCCGTGTTGGGAATCCAACAGGGAGAGAAAAATGAGATGCAGAGAAATCAGCACGATTCTTAGTTTACAATGGAACATGAGAACATTTTCCTATAAAAGTTTCAAGTCTCTTAACTTCAGATTTCAGAAATATTCATCATTTTGTCCTTCTTTCAACTGAAATGAGCACAAAACTGCATCAAATGGATCCTTCAAAAAATGCCAACAACATTCAGAACTCACCTGTTGTAAATAAGTATCTTCTTTTCTTTATGGTAATATTTAAGTCAAACATACATATGAACAACTAAGTAGAATTTATCTCTGCAACTTCAGTTGCAGCTCTAATATCAAGTGCAGCCTGAATGGACTGTTGGAGGACTCCTCGTCTGTCTAGATTCTCTATGTAACAAGAAACCACCAAGCCATGGGAGAGCAAGAGGCTCTGGCTGGGGGGGACACAGTGCGCACCAAGTCTAAGTTGCATCGGACAGCACAAAGTGTAACAAGCCAGGTCTCTTACAGAACGTGACAGTAACCACGAGTACGTGTGTCAATGTACCAAACGTGTGACCTCACCCTCCTGTCACGGAAACTTGCTTAGAATCCAGAACTCACAGATTAAAGTACTGAATTTCTTTTTTCAAAGTGTGCTAAACTTGCGAAGTGCCAATTTTAACTTCAAACACTGTTTCCTTATGTAATTATACTTCCAGTCCCTTCTCTTTTCAGGAATAGTTTGTGTAACAATTAATTTATATATCCTTCAAGTGTCAGTACCAACATTTTACAAAGCACACATTGGATCTCACTATCCACACAGCTAATCCTTTCTAAAGGAATAAGAATTTGGAACTGCATTTACTGCTCAAGGCCACGATGGCTGTGGCCACAAGAAAAGTCTCAAACACTTAACACACTAAAATGTGCATATTCTTAAACGAATGCAGGAGATTGGGGAACCTAAAGGGTGATACTGAAGGGCAGACGTACAAGCTACAAACCACGCACAATTTTGTTGCACTGAGAACCCTCATTAATCGAAGAGCAGTTTCCATTCTTACCTCGGATTTCTCCAGTTTATTCTGTGCATCAATTTGCGTAACAATCTCATTCATGTTGGTCTCTAACACCATTCCCCCCATCACCATTTCTGCAAGAATATTGTGAACCTAAAAGAAAATATGATTAAGTAAATCCACCAATAATCTCATTTCCATACAAAAAAATCACTCTTACCACTCTGGGGATTCCCATCTTATAGGAGCTATTTTTCAGCAAATGAGAACTAAAATCAAATAGTCTTTAAATAGTGGTTACAGCACCCTCCACGGATAATAAAATCTGTAAACAGTGAAGTATTTGTTTATTATCTACATGATATGTTATACTTATATACCATCTATACACATATATCCATGTTATAAATCTGTTAATTATTTCTAATACTGAATGCAAAGCAAATGCTATATAAATAATTAATTATGATACTGTTATTTAAGAAACCACAAGAAAACCTGTCTACACGTGCTCAGTACAATGCGACTTCTCAGACATTTGAGATCTGCGGTCCGCTGAATTGAGGACTCAGCACTCACAGACAGGGAGATCTGACTATGCACACCTATTTCCTGCAAATCCTAACAGCCCAGCTCTGAGGTCAGATTCTCAGCGGAGAGGTACCGACTGTTACGGGGGAACTCACAGAGAGAAACATCATAACCAGCAGTCAATCTGCTCTCCTGTGACTAAGGACAGTCTCCAAAGACAGGGGAATGTGACAGGCCCTGTGACAGAATCCATGATTCAAGAATTTCTGCACTTTGAGCCCAGACATATCCCCATATTTTATATATTTTGTTTTAAACATATTTTTTATGGAAATAGAAGGGCTGCAACATACTTTTAACAATTTATTAAACTCCTTTGATGCTCACCTAAAATAATAGTTCAAAGAGTTTTTATCCTATTTCTTCAAACTTTTACAGGTACTCGTGTGTTTAAGAGAACAGCAAATATCACAACTGACAATGTATTTTATGGCTTTTCAAGCAGATGTCCTATATACTCAACTGCACAGCTTTTTCTGAGTAAAGATCCTACATTTAAGCTTTCGCTTTGTGATCGTACAAGCAGCAACATAGGGAAATGATTCTCAGTAGCCTCAGAGACACTGATGCAAGCACAGCACCGGCCCCACCATGCTTCCACACAGGGTTAGGCAACAAATACTCGGTAAACACGTTTTACAGGAAGCACCACCTTCTCTACTTGCAAAAGGAAACTGAATAGCAACTGAAAAAATAAAAACCACAAAGCAGAGCCATAAATTTGCTCTTAAAAACTACTAAAACAGAATAGTCAATAATGGTGAAACAACAACAAAAAAAACCTCTAAAATTATTTCCAATGGGATTAGAAAACTTGAAAAACAGAGTTGGTGGGGGCAAAAGAAAGACTGAGCTCCCATTCACTGGTTCACGTCCCAGGTGGAAGCCAGGAAAGCAAGTCTAGATACCCCACATGGGTGGCAGCAACACAAGCATTTGAGCAATTACCCACAGCCTCTCAAGGAGCTGGAATCAGAGCCGGATTCAAACCCAGGGTGAGCTACACTCAAGCCCAGGTACCTGGTATGGGATGGGGCCTCTGCACTGTTGAACCAAATACCCATCTCCAGTGATCTCTACAAACAGACATTAAAGAAACGTGTGTGTGTGTGTGCGCACATTTCCCAGTCTGGTTCATGTAGCATCTCTTACAACAAGCATACATACCAAGAACATCACTTGTAAACATTCTCCACTAAAAGGCACCAGGTTCCTTGGAGAAGTAGCTGACTCAATGGCTGAGACATGGAACAAATAAGGCCTTCTGTCTGCTGCTGCAAAGGCCCAGAACCAACAAGCGGCTGCACGACTACCAGCCCTACTGGAGTGCAGCTTTCATGTGCACTGACAGGCCCACGGCTCCAAGAGCTGGCCGAGAGGTGAGCGCAGTGAGTCCACCAGAACAGAGAGCAGCAGTCAGAGCCCACGGAGGACTGCTGTGGGCACCACCCAGGGGGTAGAGAAGACAACCCGAAGGGGTTAGCACAGACGGGCATCCCGCACATCTGCACTGCATTAAAACCAAACAAATACGCCAAAACTCTGTCATAAGGATTTTTGGTGGCTATCAGGAAACTGAACCATAATGAAAACCGGTAAAACATAAAGGGACATATACCAAAATTTTTTCCTATGTAAAATACCTTTTAAATTCCTAATCTGTTTTATTTATAATCTTAACATATCAAATATCTCTAATTTTAGCCACTGATTTCCTTCTTCCCAATTCATCTGATCAGCCTCTACTTACACAATTTTTTTCTGAGCGATCCTACACTTTCCATCAGTGACTGCTGCTTTTCCCTTTCTTAACCAAGCATGCTTTATTACTTACAAAACCACTGAGCCTTTTTTGATCACTGGGATACGTGTCTAATTGCTTCCTCTAATAATCCCCTCTCTTTCAGTTGGATAAGATCCTCAAAACACCATCACACCACCTGTTCAAAACACCAGCCTGCTATCTTCCCCTCAGGTGCTCTATCACCTTATCATTCGTTTCTAAGCCTCAAGATTACTTCCTGCACTTGTTTTTCCATGTGTAATTCAATCCTGACCACCCTTTCCTTTTAAATGTTTTACTTGAAAAACACACATTGCAGCCCAGAATGACTTTTCCACATCCCAGCACGCACAGGTCATCATTTTCCAAGGTGGAATGCCGCCCCGCCCTCAGGCAGCTCCTCCTGCTGAAGCATCCTTCCCGGCTGCTTTCCGGCTTCCAGGGACCTGGCAGCACTGCCCTGCACTGGTCTGTCACAGGAACCTGGCTCACAAGAAATGATTCCCACTCAGCCTCCTTCAGCTGATGACAGAGATGGGTGTCTCTCACACCAGGGCCTCTAGAAAAGGAGACACAGGGGCTGGCATCAGAGCTCAACTTGGATGCCCAGGCTAAGTCGGTGAAGGGATGTAGAGGACTGGGCCAAGAATACCCACAGCTGTCCACAACAAAGCCACACTTCCTCCATAGCAGCTCTACACAGATCTTAAGCTGCTCTTCTGACTCAAAGTTTTGCTGCTTTGTCCCAGGCAGGGCCACCCAGCCAGAGCTGCCTCCACTCAGAGCCACAGTCTTCAGGAACCCCAAGCAGGAAACAGCTGGGGAAACAAAGTATGCTGGACACACAGTGCAAAGAGTAAACCAAGCCACAACATAACTCAATCAGGACACTGAGCCCATTTCTGGTGTTTGAATCCTGATAGCTCTCCTGCCTCCCCAGCCTCCCTGCCTCTTCTGCCCATATGAAACCCCCTCAGCCCACAGAGCTGACACCAGTGGCTCTTCCCTGCTTTCAATGGAAAGGCCCAGCCCATGAGTAACAAAACCTTTCCTATCCTCTGGATGCAGCCTGTGTAGATGGGACCTGCAACTACTTCAGTTATATGACTGCTTCTGCAACTAGTACTTAAAGATTTACAGTGATAAACTGGTAAGAAACACAATGGAAAAAAAAAAAAGCAGGTGCTTTTGGCTTAGGGCTTGGGCAGCAGGTCATGCAAAAATGGTTGTCTCAAGGATAGAAAGTGCTTCATGTACACAGTGGCAACACACTGGGCAGAACTATCAACTGTGACATCCTGACACAGATGTCTAATGAAAAGCTTTCTCTCTGATTTGGAGACTAACAACGTTCACCTTTGCCAGAGTGAGAGCAGGCAAAATGTGATCAACACAGAGCACAGACGAGAAACACACCCTTGTATTTTTAATAACACTGATTTACTGGAGAGGCAGAGAGAAAGGGAAGCGGAAAGAGAACTCTTATATCCGCTGGCTCACTCCCCAGATGGTACAACTGCCCAAAGCGGGCTAGGCCACAGCCAGAAGCCCAGAACTCCGGCTGGCCTGAGGCCACTCTCCGTAGCTTTCTCAGGCACATCAGCAGGGAGCTGGATTGAAAGCAAAGCAGTTGGGAATTACAATTCCAAGTGGGAATGTAATCCACTGCACCACAAAGGCCCAGGCCTCCCCCGTTACCTTTCCCAGCTCCTTGCTACGGTCTTGAATGGCTCACTCTGACATACAGTCCAAGAGCTATTCACACCAGGTGTGGCGAGATGCAGTCTGAAGGCTGAGTGCAGAACTCTGCATCACCTTTCACAGCAGAAGACCTGAGACCCTCAGAAGACCCCTGCCAGTTAGAAGGCCACAGCACCTTCAAAGTTGAAACAAACCCAACTTTCATCAAAGGGCTAAAAGTCAGGTTAGCCTCACTTTGCACAAGGAATGTGGGGATGGGAAAGATCCATCTTACTGGTATCTGACTTGTTACCCACCCCACAAACTTGTGCTGCGTTACACTGAAAAAAATCAAGACAAGACTCCAGCCTAGAGACCGGTGCATTGCCACTGCACGAAAAGCTACTGTCTGTGGTGCCAGCATCCCATTTAGGCCACGGCTCACATGCCGGCTGCTCCACTTCTGATTAGACACCACTCCACCTGTCTCTCAGTACCAGCTCTCAATGGCCTCCTGCGGCCCTCTCTTCTCTGAGCCCTGTTGTGGTCTCAGTTCATTACTTTCTGAACCATTTCAATAGCCTCTTAATTGACTTCTCAACCTCCACATACAGGAAAAAAAAAGTACACATACATGCATAAAGCACCAATGATGCCGATAAACTGCTTTAGAATGCAGTCCCTAGCACAGCTCTTCAGAATGAGAACTGTGTCCACTAGCCCTTCCTCACCAGAGCCTGAACTCTGCCTTGCAGCAGGAGGGCTCCGAGCTGGCAGGTAACTGCCTGCATCCCCAGGCACCAGCTAGATACGGGGCTCCCAGACGGCTGGGGGCATCCCCTCCCTGCAGGGAAACTCATGCCGGGCAGGGTTCAAGTCTTGGCAACCAAGCACACCTGTTCACAGTCAAATGATTTATGAGTTGATTACAAATTAAAAGAATAAAAAAAAAATTCACTAAAGCCAATTTTATTGATTAATACAAATGAATGTTTTTCTTAAATAAGAATCTCAGAAGACTTGACAACATAGAAATAGTACCTTGTCTACATGGAAAATCAAATCCAGCTCACAGACATTTTCAAAACACTTGTCTAATGTTTCCACGAATACCTGTGGAAAAGAGAAGAAAAAAGTCTTATAGAACCACATAATTTCATTCAAATCTATTATCTACAAAGCAAACAATTCTTAATTGGGAACTAAAACTTTCAAAACTATATTATCAGATTTTCCTTTTCAAAGCAAAAAATTTTATTACTGCAAAATGAACGGGCTTCAGATAAAATACTTTTCAGTACATAAAACAAATTTTAAAACCAGCAAATCTGAACATTATTTACATAAATGTAAAGCATAAAATCTGGCTTCTTACCATCATGTAAAGAGAAATACATATGAGAGATGTGCGTGGTCTCAGTCCTTATCACATCTTAGCTAACCAATGAGAATCCAGCAGCACTACAAATTACTTATAGAAAAAGCAGACTTTGGAATCAGATTCTGGCTTGACTAAGCTGGATGATCCACATGGGAGTCATCTCACAGGCCCAGGTCCAAACTCTCCACCCCCCCCCCCCCCCCCCCGCCTGGCCTGCTTTCCTGACCAGCTCCTGAGAATAAAGCTCTGACCTTTGCAATGTTCTGAAGTAAATCTGCCTGCATGTCTGTGATCCTGGGTCACAGTGGACCAGTCTGAATGGATATTCTGTTATAATGTGGTTCATAGTAAATGCTATTTTTCCTGGAGTGTCTAGAGCTTACATAAACAATGTCAATCATACAGGAACTACACATCTATGCCACTCAGCCCTGAAAATCCTGGACCCCAGGTTTGGTTGGGTAAGTGTCCCTCAGTGAGAACAGTGTGTATGCATGCACATCCCATTCAGGATCCTGCGACTTCCGATCTCACGTCTTTGCTGAATTTATTACTTACCCTCTCACAGTAATAAACTGTAACAATTCCTGAGTGCTGTCACTCAGATGGTACGGTCACCAAGTGCGGTCACCAAGATGGCACTGGGGGTGCCTGAAACAAGCCTTTTAAAATTGATCCCTTCAACTCCACCTGGCATAAACTCCACTGACTGTTGTACTCGGTTCCTGCTCTCACCATATAATGTACTGGGACAGGATTAAGGATCAAAGGAAAGCGCTATTAACAATTGCATCATAGTGCTCGTTTCAGCAGCACATATTTTAACAATTACATTATAACAATCATATGCACTGTCACAGAAACAACAATAGCCTGGAACAACAAATGGAAAGCAGAGCTATCCCAGGAAGAGAGAAATGTGCGCACATCCTATTTGCACACGATCCTTTGGGGGAGGAGGTAAACCCACACGGCAGGCATCTAGCTAAGGAACCTCTCCAACGTCAGGCCAATCCACACAGCCCCACAGGTCAACGAACAATGGAAACCTGCAACTACCTGACTGTAATCAACAATGTCTTGAACTACAATAAAGGGCAAGCTAAAACGGCTTAGGCTTTGTGGGCCATACAGTGTAGCCCAAAGCAGCCAGACAAAAGGACTGTGCAGGATTTGACCACGCCATTGGGAGACACAAGAGGGCTACACTAAGCAAGCATGCATGCTGTATGTATGTACATGTGACACGTTATATTTTATACATAAAATACACATTTGAAATTACTTTTCTTTTTTTAAAGATTTTTTTTTTTTTAATTTTTATTGGAAAGGCGGATATACAGAGAGGAGAGGCAGAGAGGAAGAACTTCCATCCGATGATTCACTCCCCAAGTGAGCGCAATGGCCGGTGCTATGCCGATCTGAAGCCAGGAGCCTCTTCCAGGTCTCCCACGCGGGTGCAGGGTCCCAAAGCTTTGGGCTGTCCTCGACTGCTTTCCCAGGCCACAGGCAGGGAGCTGGATGGGAAGTAGGGCTGCCGGGATTAGAACCGGCGCCCATATGGGATCCCGGGAGTGCAAGGCGAGGACATTAACCACTGCACCATCGCGCCGGGCCCACTTGTAATTACTTTTATAGGGAGAGGGCAAATTAATCATTGGATGCAAAGGGGGTGGATATACATATTTTGTGAAACAGGTTTGATCTTCCTGTTTCCAGTCACATACCTCCTAGAATCCTTAGAATCTCCAAAGTGATGTGGGCTTTTGCATACTAACTGGATGGACGACTGATGGCTGGGGCCAGTGGTTGGCTTCAGGACCATCGTTAGGGTTGGGAATTGGCTGTAGTTAGAAGAGAGAGATTTCAGCCCAGTGCAGTAGCCTAGTGGCTAAAGTCCTCTCTGCATGCTCCAGGATCCTATATGGGTACTAGTTCCTGTCCCAGCTGCTCCATTTCCCATTTAACTCCCTGTCTCTGGTCTGGGAAAGCAGTCAAGGATGGCCCAAAGCCTTGGGATCCTGTATACGAGCGGGCGACCTGAAAGAAGCTCCTGGCTCCTGGCTTCAGATGGGCTCAGTTCTGGTCACTTGCAGAGTGAACCAGCAGATGGAAGGTCTCTCTCTTTATCTCCTTCTCTGTAAATCCGACTTCCCCAAAAATTAAATAAATATTAAGAAAAAAGAGGGGGGTTTTAGCTCCATTCCCCACCCTCCTTCAGGGGAGCGAGAAGACAGAAGTGGTGTAAGATCATCACCAGTGGTCAATGTTCTAATCCATGCGGCACCAGTGACCCACGGGCATGGCCAAGGCAGGGGCTGTCTGGCGGACACGATGGTAAGGTGGTGAGGACATGTGCTCGGGAACCAGCAGCCCTCGTCACTAACTACAGCCCTGCTGCTACCAGTTACCTGGCCTTCAGCATGTACGCAGCTCCTAATACAGAGCCGTACCATGGGGACAAGGCCACCCGCCTTTCTGTGGTACCGCAGAACCGGAGCAAAGCACTCAGAGCAGGGGACCCAGCACACAGCGAGTAAATGGCAGCCAGTATTAGTTCTACGGCTGTTCAAATTCTGATTGCACAATTAAAATACGGTGATGGGTACTGACAAGAAAGTGAGATAACCACAAAGCTGTCAACACCTGTGATTTTTTTGTTAACTCAGAAGGGAATCAAAACATTGTCCATATTTAAGCCTCAATGATACCATGTACGAAAAACATAAGACATACTCTGTAGCAAAGACATTATAACTACAAGTCCTGAATTTACCAAAAGAATTCTCATCATTTAAAGCATTCAGATACTGTCTAGTCAAAACAAAAATCAAAGACTTCCTTCAAAATACTTTCCACCAATTATTTTTTTGGTTTATCAGAGGTTAATTAATACAGTTAGAAATTCAAAACTCTCCAAGTAGATTTTTTTTTTAACATGAAGGAGGCAAGAGAAAACAGCCTAACTGAAGAAATGAAGAATAAATAGGTAAAAGGCCTTGGAAATTCTAACAGAAGAAACGCCAGCTCCCAAGTCCTTGAAGTACTGCTCAATAGCACCCTCTGGTGCTTCATTCTGAAAACTCAGGAAGTTTACACCCATTTCAACGTAACAGACATTTATCTACTAAACAGCTACTTGGGACAGGGATATCAAAATCAAAGAAGTAAAATCACTGACCTCAAGGAATTCAAATGATTATGAGAAGTAACTTAATTCATTGAATTAATTTGTCTTATTTAGTAATTATCAAGTATTCAAAAATACAAACACTCTACATTCATGGGAAAAATGCAGAAGGTAAAAATAAGATACCACAAAACGTCCTTCAGCAACACCGCTTCTTCGGCAGACTCCTTCAGGGCTTCTAGGTTAAAAAATGCTTTCTTTCTGCATTTATTAACTTTTGTTAAAATTCAGAAGGAACCGATCAAGCAGTTTTAAATCTAGAGTAATGTACCAAATACAAAAGGGGTAACTCATACACTATATGGAATAAAAGGCATAAACTCAGCAATACTACCATTGCAAGAAGCCTTTAGCAATATTTTTTCAGAATTACCAACAAGATGTACATTGTGGTTAGCTAAAGTCCAGAACAGTAATAATAAATGAACAAACAACCCTAGAAACACTGATGCAACAGCAGAACCAGCCGACAAAGGCTGTCAGGCCCCATGAACGACTTCTGACAGACATTTATGAACAGCCGAGGTACACTGTCCAAGCCGGGCTGCAGGCAGGTGCGTCAACAGCACAGCTCCGCTTCCGCCTGGACTCTGGACGGGACCCCCCACCCTGAGCTGCACCCTGCAGAGCCGGTCATGACAACGCTATTCAAACTCAGCACCTATCAAACAGTTGGTGTCAATAAGGAAACTTAAGTGCTGATCAAAGAACCATTTGTTTTCTGTATCAAATTGCAGTAATTTTGAAAGAGTTAATTAACACCATGACTTCTGTGTGATTTCTTTTTAAAAAGAAAGTTAATGATAATAATGGCATTCACGGAGTTCTACTCCACTGGCATTGCAACCACAATATTTTAAATAGATTATCTGATTTGACGCTTCAGACATCCCACACTGCAGGATGATCTGTCATTTGCACAAGAACAATCCAAAACAAGGTTAACTAACTGCTAACCTTTAAAAGCTCAAGGCAGAATCTGCATTCTTATTTACTATTTATACCCCTCCAGCAGCATTCAATTCTTTATATTTTTCTGGTGTCTTGCAATTCTCCTTTTATGTTTTTGTGGTTTAGGGAGAATCTTTTTTAGTATTTTATTTTTAATGCAGTAAAAAGTAAGTTAAAATTTTTGAATTTTGGCAAATACAATAAAAGCATAAAGCAAAGACTTAAATTGACTGCATCAGCACAAACACCCACTGTCCAAAGTTAAAATGCATTTCAGGTACAGAAAAGTAGCCATAAGTCATACTATTTACAGCGTTATTTAAATTATTTCTAGTCAGTCATCAATGGCTTCAGTGCTGTGACTGAAGGGATAGACAAAGCCAAGAGAGCTCCATCTTTCAATCCTTAACCACACTGGTCAGGTCTGAGGTGGGGTCGGGAGACAAAATTTCATCTGTCTGAATCACAACATAAAATTCAAAGACAAGAAAAGAATCAGTGAAGGATACAATGGGAAGTCTTCGTGTGTCTTTGGAACTAAGAGGAAGACACTTAAGTGTCTTAACAAATGAAGAGAAATAAAAACTACAACTGGGGTGCTAATGAGGGCTTCCGGCAGTAGCAGGAAGTCCACACACACTAATATTATTGGCACACTACCACCTACAGAGGCAGGCGGAGACAGCAGGCTCTGTCAGTGCACAGAGAGCCTGTAACTGAGTCAACATCAGGACCAGGCCAAGCCCTCTAAACTAACAGATAACCTCAAAAAACAGGAAGAACAATTGCCTCACTTTATTAAGTGGCTTGGTAACTAAAAAATATACAAGGTAGATTATGAAGTAAACCCACAGTAGCAATGTTCTCATGTGAAGCTTAGAAATAACCTATATAATTAGTATTTAAAATATATAAGCCTTACAAATTCTGACATCATAAAAATAGCTGACATCAAATGCTTATAAATCTAATTCTACATCAGTACTGGGTACCTGAGCCATGATTAAGATGTAAGATAAAGGGGAATTTAACTATACTGGTGAATGTGTTAGAATACTTAAGATAACTTAAGAACCACCATAATTCACAAACTTCTTAATTTGTCTTAGGAGATATCTTAAGTTACTACATTGGGCAAAATGATGACCTGGGTCTTGCAGACATGAGTTTTCATAACCCAGTACTGTGAAGCAAGAAGCGCTTCTTCAGTAGGAAAATCAATTATGTTGGAGCCTTTACATTTAAGGGATTTATTATTATTTATATGTTAAATTTAGAAACCTAAAGAAAGCTACAATCCTGAACCCATTGTAAATCATATACTCATTTTTAAAATGAAAATATCTCCGAATAATTTCTGTGCACAAAAGCTACTCACAAGAAAAAATTGTTTCATAAATTGTTAGAACTATATTTGAACTTCCAAGCAAAAACTAATTCCCAAAAAATTATTTCATAAACAGAGAGACCAAGAGTGACATATACTAAGCACTGACTGAAAATAAATGACTCACACCATGGATGGCAGAACAAACCAGACAGCTTTCCCAGCCAAGCTTCGACAGCAGTACCTGCACACGTGGAGACTCCAGGGTGGACAATGTCAGCCAGTGATCTTGGAAGGATTTCTAAATCAACAGCATTTCAGAACTATCAAAACCACTTAAGCAGTACCCTCAGAACATGCTCCACATCAGGGACCCTGGGATGACATCGGGTGGCCATTCTTCACTACTGGGTACTGATGTGCCTGCGCTGCTGGGAGTGGCCCTCTCCCCTTCTCTCCCCACAGACACAGGAGGACGAAGGAGATCGGAGGCAGCTGCCTCATCCACTTTCCTCCATTCCTCAACCTTCCCCACCCTAATCGGTGGTCCCCACAGGAATGCATGTAATCATCATCAAAAATTACATAAGTGTCATAACAAATGAAAATAATGAATAACACTACTAGAAAATTATTCCTTACCCTCAAATTCCAACAAGCAAATGCAGGAAGCAAACAGATCACCACTTGGTAAATATTATGAATAACTATTTCAGGCAAATGTCAATGAATTCAAAAATCCATAACAAATATTTGACTAGAAAAGGGATATTTATGCGGTCAAGACACTCCTCATAAGAAATGTTATAGCATAAAGGTATATGGAGCCTTGCAGAAGGTACCCCAGGTAGGTCTCACTCTCACCAGGTGGCTGGATTAGCTATCACACTAATGGAGCAAACTGACATTATGCACCTCCCTGAAAGCCAATTATACATATACGTGGAAATGACCAATTTGCCTTAAAAGAAAGTTAAACACCAACATTTTTTTGAATTGTTCTCACCTACACTTAGTTGCTAACAAATTTTAAATTGCTCAAGCTAAAAAATCCTGGCTTTAAATACTGGAGTTGCAAAAACACCTCCTTCACCAGTGTAAAGTAAACAACAACCACATATTTGCCAGGATCTAAGCCCAAGGCTGCTGCTTGTATCCATTAGCTCTAACTCATACCAGAACGCTAACAAACAATATAAAAATCAGCACTTACAGAGAAAAACACTAAGGAAGGATCTGTCCAAAGTTGGGTAATTGTAAGGCAACAGAGTGAAGAATCAAAGTCAAGCTACCAGCTCTGAACACCGATGAAACAGACATAATGGCACCTGCCAAGGGGCCCTCGCATCAGTACAACACACACACAAAGCAAGAACCAGGGGTACTGGTATGGTGGCATGAGAGGATAATCCTCCACCTGAAGCACACCACACCATGTGGGCGCCGGCTCCACCTCCGATCCACCACCCTGCTCACAGCCAGGGAAAGAGCAGAGGAAGGCCAAGGCATGCGAGACCCAGAGGTAGCTCTTGGTTTCCAGCTTTGTGTTGGCTCAGCTCTGGCTGTTGTGACCATGTGCAGAGTGAACCAGCAGATGGAAGATCATTCTCTGTGTCTTTCTGTCTTTGAAATTCAAGTCAAATAAATCTTTAAAGAAAGAAAGAAAGAAAGAAAGAAAGGAAGGAAGGAAGGAAGGAAGGAAGGAAGGAAGAAAGGAAGAAGAAAGGAAGGAAAGAAGAAAGAAAGAAAGAAAGAAAGAAAGAAAGAAAGAAAGAAAGAAAGAAAGAAAGAAAGAAAGAAAGAAAAGAAAAGAAAAGAGAGAGAGAAACAGAGAAAGAGAAAGGAAGAAAGGAAGGAAGAAATAAATAAATAAATAAAAGTAGGAACCATCTAATATGATACCATGATTTACCATAAATGAGTGGAAATACAAACAACTGAGAAATGACTTTTGTATTTCCAATTACTGGGAATCAGACTTCTTAACCATGAAAAGAGAAGAATTTTCGGCTTTTTAAATAACTCTCTGTCTGATTCAAATGTTTTTATAGAAACATTCTTCTGGTGTCTCATCAATATGGAAAACTTTACTATATTCCTGAGAGAGAGTATGGCAGAGGAAGCCGAAGTTTCAGAGACTGACCCAGGGTCTCCACGCTGGGCTGCCTGTCTGCAGCTGCAGCAGCAGGCGTGAGGAAGAACTAGACCAAAAACTCAGCTTCCTATGGGGGGCTGCAAAGTGTTCCCCCACATCGGAGCTGCAACTTCCCCCACCTACCTAGTCTGGGCAGCTGGTTCTCCCAGGCAGTTCTTAAAAACAGGAACCCAAATCTAAATCCAGATAATTCAAGACTGGCAGAGCTTATGTGTCAGCCCACTAACAAGGGTGCTTCCAAGCCTACACTTCCAAACCAGAGAACAGGAGGGCTGCTCCCACACTCCTTGTGCAGGCGATCAGCAACCCCTCCCACTGAACATCTGCTAGACAACAGGAGGACAGGGCAACCTTCTTTATCTGAGCACCCTTGGCTTACCAGGAGCCCTGATTAAGCCTGTTATCACCTCCATTACACAATGTACAACACAGATTCACAAATATTGCCAAGTTAGGATACAAGAACTTCTCTCACTGAGGTTGCATACTAGTAAAATGCTTTATATACCTTCCTTATGAACATATGCCTTAATGGAAATGTCAGCTAAAACCCACTGCTACATGTCAACTATTCAATCACAGGTTTCTTGCAGGCGATCTTTTTCTAGCATTCACACACCCAGCCAGTAGGTTGCTGTTATACCCCATTTGCAGCAAAGGAAAACCAGGGTCAACAAAGTTAAATTACTTGCCGAAATATAGCTATGATAGAGTGGAGCTGAGGGTTTCACATTGCAAGATAACAGCTGCCTTAACCCACTCATTTTCCTAGCCACCTCAGACCTCAGGTTGCAGGTGAAGCAAGTGCACTCTGTAGCAAACAAGATTCCAGGTCTGTAAAGATACACAACCTGCTAGAGATTACACTAAAACAGAGTTAGCACCCACAAGTAAAATATTTTAATTTTCACAAAAGGTGGAATAACCACTATAATTGGAATCCAGTTTAGACCTATATTCTAACACCATGGTCCAAAACTATTCTACATCTAAAGAAAAGGTTAGTTATTATTTCTTAATATTTTTTGAACTAACTGCAACTGGACAATGCTATGAAATCTGTCTCATGTGGTACAGAAAACTGTAACAGGGACTTGGAGCTATGCAATGGGTTTTCATGTCCCCACTGTCAGTCTGTCATAAAAACTCATTGAAGACAGTAAAACTGCTTATAAATAACTCAAACAACTTTGATATTAACATTCAATGAACTTCTATTCTCACTCTGTAAATATTTTAACACTTCCAATGAAGATAGGCTAAGGCTGAAAGAGCTCCTATAAAAATCCATTATCTCTGAAATTAACTTACATGGCAGTCAAGATCACACAAAAATAGAACACTCTAGGAACAACTTACAAGAAATTTAAGACAGAAACAAAAGCAAATGGAAGTTTGTCAACTGGGTGACATACTGGTATAAATTCCATATAATTTGCTAATAACAGCTTGTCCCCAAATTGCTATCAGACAGAAATGCAAGCCTCAGTTTATACGTTATAAACTGATGCTCAGCATAATATATCTACTCTCAATCCTCATCAAAATGGCAACATTTTAACACTTAAAATACTAAAATTACGTAAATTTGATAGTCACACAATTTTTCCAGGTGTGTTCTCTACAGAATATGCAAGATTAAAAGGAATTTTGATCTAAATTCTGTTGGTTTATGGCTTTCCACTTCTAATTTTCATGCAAAAGTGGCTTTTCTCAAAAAGAGGTTGAATAAATTACGAAAATTCATCCTAAAATGTACTGTGAATAGCACTGGATGAACGGGAGTTCAACCAAAAAGCCAACCAAAAGCCTCATTCAACCAAAGCCTGCCTGCCACTGGCTCAGAACTCCTCCTAAGAATCCAGCTGGCTGTGCCACATGAGAGGGTAGGACAAGCCCACAATTCCCACAAGGCCAGAGTGGGGAGAGACAGCATCAAGAGGCAAGGGACAGCATTTTTTTTTATGACACCGCAGATAAGCATGCTATCACTCAGCAAAATCTGCTAGAAAACAGCCTCAACCTCCTTTAAGACTTATTTTATTTTTATTTGAAAGCAGAGTTACAGAGAGAGAAGAGAGACACATCTTCCATCCACTGGTCCATTCCCCAAATGGCTGCAACAGTCAGAGCTGAGCCCATCCAAAACCAGGAGCCCCTCCAGGTCTCCCACATGGGGGCTTTGCAGATATTTCCCAGGCCATAAGCAGAGAGGTAAAGCTGCCCAGATTTGATTCAGCTGGCCTAGCTACCTCAATAACAAGACAATTACACAATTCTCTCCCAAATCTCTTTTTCTCTGCATTTTAACATGATACTAAGTGAACAACATTCAGATACTGATGGTTAAAACACTTTGCAAAACATAAGCGATGGTTTCCACTTTCCACAATCACTTCCCAGAATGCACATCGGATACAAAGCTGGGCACAGGGCACTGGTTCTATAGTGCACTGTAACAATTTAGATCAGCCGCAGCAGCAAGAAACCACCACAGGTCATGAAGCCATATCAGCACAAAAATAAAAACACTGCTGGCTGGACCTCTAGGAAAATTCAAATTGGTTTTACTCTTTCTTAATTGCCACATTTTTCTTCAGTAAAACAGACTAGCTGAAATGGAATACTGTAGGAGGACATTGTGACCCTATAAAGTCAGCTAGCACAGGATTACAGTTGATTGGATAATATTTGCGTGAGAACAATTGAATGGCTACCTTTCGTATAACTGATTGGATGGACAGTATGTGTGTGAGAACACTTGGTGGAATATACAAGACAAAAGGAGTTCCAAACAAAAGCATAGAAACTGTTACTGGGTTTTGTTGATGAGCTCAATACTTGCTCCCTTATCCCATATGACCCTCAGTGTATAAAGTTGGATGCCAGTAATAAACTTCGGCTTTGACCATCCGTCAGGGTCCACACGTGTTATCCATGCACCAAGTCCATCACTGCGGGACAGCGACAGTTCTTCCTCATAACACTACAAGTTGGATGGCTGAATAAAACTGGTGTCGTGGGATGCAGTGCGTACGTCTGCCACACTCCTCTCTCATGTTAATCCCAAGGAAAAAAACAGGAGCATGGTTCCAAAATTTTAAAAATTCAGTAAAAATACAGTTTCCTTGAAATAGAAACATAAGCAGTTACTCCCCAACAGCACAAATTGAGAAATGTAATGAGCACCAAAGCAGAAGGCAAGACCAACCCAGCTGCCAACAGGACAAGCAAGGTGTGCTCCCTGGACAAGCCTTTGGGGAGACAGAACAGCATCTCACAACACGTCTCAAGCAGTCTCCAAGAAAGGCTCTCAAACTCAGAATTTCTTTGAAGTCTCTTCCTAGCACTTTAAAAATGAAGAATCTGAATTTGGCCTTATAATATTCCTACACACATGTTTATCTTAAATGTGTCACTTCCTCACCACCATCAATTTTAGGACCATGCCATGTCGACACTGCTGTCCCCCATGCAGGGTCAACCCCACCTTCCTCAGCCAGCCTTCGCACCCCACCCTTCTCACCCAGTCCCTGCACCCTGCCCTCCTCAGCCAGCCTCTGTACCCCAGGCCTGCTCACCCAGCTTCCTCACTCCAGCCTCTGCACCCTGCCTCCATATCGCACGTCTCTGAGCCAGGGGCCATGGGGGCAGCTCTATCAGTTTCTGAGCCATTTTTTCTCCTTGATGTTATTAATAATTTTTAACATCTAAAATCTTAGTTCATTCATTCACATACTCTGTACTCAACATTTATTATTTTTTGTGTGCTAATTTCTTATTATTCTATTAAACTGGAACCCAAACCATCCAACCTTCCCATTGACCTATTGTTTTTTTATCCAGAAAAAGGAAACATTTCAGTATATTCCCTCATGATAATCTTAACCAATACCTGGAGTTATTAGTACATTTTTATTTGTATAAGTAGGAAAACCCTAGGTTTCTATAATTATTTAACTTTCATAAATTACACACCAATGTAACCAGCACTCAGATTAAAACAAAACCCTTTACTAGCATGCAAGAACTATTTTTTTTTTTACTTAGTATTTTCCTACCTAATCCTTCTAACTGACCTATGAACTTTGTTGCCAATTACTTTACAAAGAATGTCAAATAAGCATTAAAACGTTCATTCATTCAACACTTATATAAAGAGAACCTATCATCTGCTGGGTGTCATGTCAAATACTAGGGACAAATCAGCAAAATAAACAAAAATCCTGAGCTCTTAGAGGAGTAAACGACAGTAAGTAAGATAAAGGAAGTTAACCACGGAAAGAGAACAAGGCAGGAAAGGGAACAGAGCCACTAGTGGCAGAATGCTTAAGAACTGGCCAGAGAACACTGCGTGAAGGAAGGGCACTGAGGGTATAGAAGGATGGACACAGCTGCGAGGCACAGTGTGCTGGATATGGCTGTGTGATGGCAAGGAGGCTAAACAAAAGGGGAAGTAACGGACATGGCCAAGGACAATCCAGACCCTTGTGTAAGGAACTTCACTTTTACTCTGAGTGAACAGTGAAGCCACTGAAGAGTTCAGAACATAAGACGAGGCACAGTACAACTTTACTCCGGCCACTGTACTGACAGAGCCCGTGGAGAAGGAGCACTCAGGGAACTGGGGAACAATCCAGGATGGTGGCCATGGCTAGAAGCAGGATGGTGGCCATGGCTAGAAGCAGGATGGTGGCCATGGCTAGAAGCAGGATGGTGGCCATGGCTAGAAGCAGGATGGTGGTCATGGCTAGAAGCAGGAAGGGTTTGCCCTGCAGAGAAGACATGGGCATAGATACACATGGTGAGGGGGAGGCCTGCCTGTCTCTGGATGGCTTCACTACCCTGTGAACTAACAAGCAAGGTGCTCTAGGTGCTTGAGGATCAAGGAGACACGTGCGTCTCTGGAGAGCACGTGGACCAGGGAAGTGAGACTCCCAGCGCCCATGAAGGACCCAGGGCAGAGACCTTGGGTTCAAACTGAAAGCAGCAAGTATGGTGACCAGTTTCTCCACTAGGCATCCTGGTGTCTGGGGCAAAGGCAAGAAGATAAGCGTGTTAAGGCCACAATTCTAAATCACAAGTGACAATGGCAAGAAGACAAGCTGGAAAAGGAAAGTAAAGACACCAGGCACAGCGGGAGGAGGAGAAGGGGAGTCAGGAAAGACTCACTTCAAAAACTGGATCCCAACCAGTCCAAGAATCGTTGGAAGTAATAGAAAGAATACAAAAAAATAAAAAAAATGGTAGACAACAGTAGGAAAATGTGAAATGAAGATTCAGGATGGAATGTAGTTTGTATTAAAAACAAGATCTGGAAATGAGCAGTGGAATGGACCAGAGAGAATTCACTTCTGGAAGGGAGCTACAGGTTTGAAGACATCAGGACACTGACAATGAAATCACCCAGAATTTCTAACAGGAGACTGACTGTCAGCAAACTAAGAAGCAAGATCTGTTGGGAGAGAACTCTCATGATGGCACATTCCAACACGTGCTGTGAGCAGAGACCTGCGTACTCTCTGTTCAGGGATCCTGTTCTCCAGGACTTTGTGTTAGGAGTATTCCGACAAAGCATGGGACAGTCTCACCTCCAATGACAAAGGCAGGGTACTGTAGTGTAAATTTAAAATCCCTTATCTCAAAACCAAAGAAGGGAGGAGGAAGGGAGTGTGGGAAGGAGGGAGGAGACATCATAATATTACCAGAACTGTATCTATGAACTATACCAAATCTTTCAAAAACTAAAAATTTTTTAAAAGAAAATTTCTAAAAGTAAAGATGACCCTGCAAAAGATTTCAGTTCTCTTAAATCAGGGTCCCTCATTTGTAATATAACCCACAGTGTGTGCAGGGGTCAACTGCCTCTGTCCAATGCTGTTACTTTGGCTCACATGCTATTTGTTCGCAATAACTAATGCTTTTGTTGCTAATCATAAAGGACGATTTTTTACCTTACATGTTGTATAAAAGTTCTTGACAAAACCTCCAATGAATGGAAGGCAGAAAGAGACTGCAGGGGCCAGTGTGGTGGTGTACAAGCTATTCCTCCACCTGAAGTGCCAGGTCCTGCTCTCTGCTGATGGGAAAGCAACATACCATGGCCCACGTTCTTGGACTCCTTCCTGTACCCATGCAGGAGCCCAGAAGCTGCCAGTAGTGAAGTGAACCAGCAGATAAAACATCCCTGTCTCTCCACTCTTTGTAACTCTGCCTTCCAAATAAAAGCAAATAAAACTATTAAAATAGAACTTGAGAGGATTGAAAGTAGTGTAATGCAGGAAGCAACATTCAAGGCAGAGGAAAATAGGGACATAACACAAAGAGAAGCACCAATACACTGGGCACAGACCCCGAGTCCCAAAGACTGTCAGAACACGGGAAGGGCTGGGCTTGAAGGGTCAGACGGGGACACACGTGGTGGGATTCACAGACCTTGGGTTCTTTGTAATAACTGACATGAACACCAACAAAGGAGCACAATGAAATTAGTCATCATTCATCTAAGTCAGATTAGATGTGTTTACTTGTTCCACACGGCCTGTCCCTCTCTGAGCTACCTGGTATCTACTATGGACAGCTGACCAAACAGAACACCACTTCAGAAAATTTAGAAAACATAAGCTTTAAAAAATATGTGTCAAACTGTTATTTAAGACAGTAAGAAGCAAATGTTAACTTACTTGAATTAGATCTAAAATGCCAAGTTCACTTTCTGAAGAATCCACACAGAAGACAAAATACAATGTTGCATAATGTCTATAAATCAGTTTGTTGTCAGATCCTCCAATTAATCTAAATGACAAAACAAAACAAGCGGAATGTTATAGGGAGCAAAATACAAAACATTTTCATTAGCTCAAGCAAACTGATAATATCTGTAAAAATCTTTCATTAAACAAAGGTCATATTTAGTGGCAAAGCATTTAAGAGAACTTCAGACATGAAGCAAACTGTTTTCTTCAGAAACATCAAGTAAAAAAGCTTAATTTTAGTTCATTAAACTATTCACTGATTAATTCTACGTGCCAGTTACTGACAGTGGATACAGGGCAACAAACAAGAACATTATCAGAGTGGAAGGTGTTACAGAGAGAAGCAAGACAGACGAGGCCTGCTGAAGGGCTGGCCGCTTCACACGGAGATGAGCTAAGGGGCAGGGAATGGGAAAAGCCAGCCACAGAGAGACGCCAAGAGCATTTCAGGGTTAGGAAACCACTAACAAAAGGACCACAGAAGTGTGTTCAAGGGAAGAAAATGCAGGCCAGTGGACAAAAAAAAGATTAATCACCAGCGAGGTCGGAAGTGAGCAGGAATTAGATCAGAGGGCATTTGCAAGTGCTTACTAGATTTAACTCCATAGGTCACAGTAAGCTACACAGCTTAAGACTGATTATGAACTAGAAAAAAAAAAAGAATGAACATTCTTAAGTCCAGGGCAGATTTACCATCTAGAGTTCCTACAAAAATACATTCTGTTCTCAGATAAAAATGCAAGAGAGCTACACTAATACTCAGCTCTTTCATCAAATACTTTTATTTATATTAACCAGAATTTAAATATAGTTAAGCTACTTCATACTTCCAGGTTTCTAATGAGTTTTGCTTCTCAAAAGACCACCACAGTGGTCTCAAAAGTAAGGTTAAATGTTATCAAAGCTGACCAGTCAAGTAGACTACAGACAGTAGACACCCATTTCTGAGTACAAGTTCACATCAAACCCCACCTTCTCTGTCTGTGCTACACTGTGTCCTCCAATAGCAAAAGCAGAAATGACCTCCGACAACAACTCACAGTTGCTACTATGCTAGATACTTCTCTGGGAAAGGTATTTAATTTAAAAGTATACGTATGCACTCAGAATTTCTGAAATGGTATTTAAGGACTATAATTCAGCTGCTTCCTGAAAGAGACAAAAAGCACAGACAGCAATTCAGCAACTACCCTAAATGCTTGCTTCAAGATATTATCTGACTTCTGAAAACTGTTTCAAAGTAGCCATTAACGTTAGCAGAAGAAAGCAGGGATACATTTTCCTAACAGCCCACAGGTTGCTGCAGTCACAGCTAGTGACTAAATTAGGGATCTAGCTCCAGACCAGCCTAGCTACAGCCACTTAGAGACATTTGAAGAATAAACGGTTAATCTCTATCTCTCAATTCAAATTTTAAAAAATTCTTTTAGAATTTTCATTCTGAAATTATAGTACAGTACTATCATCAATTCCTAAAAATTTATTTGTTTATTTATTGAAAGGCAGATTTTATGGAGGGAGAGAGAGAGAAAAGTCTCCCACCCACTGGTTCACTACAGAAACAGCTACAACAGCCAGAGCTGAGCTGAGCTGAGCTGAGCTGAGGCTGGGAGTCAGAAACTTCTTCCAGGTCTCCCACGTGAGTGAAGGAACCCAAGACTTGGGCCATCCTCTACTGCTTTCCCAGGCCATCAGCAGGGGGCTGGATGGGAAGCAAAGCAGCCATAAGGGATGCTAACATTAGCCTGCTATGTTAATGCTCTGGCCCCATCACAAATTCTTACATGGAATATAATTCAATATACAAAACCATAAAATTTCAAATGTCCTAAACCCAAATATTCCACTTTAGAGGAGGAAATTGAGAAGTTCAAGAATTTAAGTGCCCTGATGAGCCACAAACTTCATGTTATGACATTGAGATAAATAAATTAACTTTTGCTTTTTAAGATTATTCTAAAGGTATTTTGTACGCAGAGAAGAAACAGAGGGAGAGGGAGAGAGAGAGATAGAAAGAGAATATCTTCCACCCGCAGTGACCCCAACGGCTGGGTCTGGGCCAGACTGAAGCCAGGAGCCTTGAGAACCTCCCAGATCTCCCATGCAGGAGGCAAGTACTTGAGCATTTTCTATTTTCCCAGGCACATTAGTAGGGAGGTGGCTCAAAGGAGGAGCAGCAGGGTCCAAACCAGTGCCCATATGTTGTTGCAGACAGAGGCTAAGCTCACCGCCCTGCAACACTGGCCCTATTTTCTAGTTCTGCCAAGGTCAGAAGGGCAGGTGTTGTGGCACAGCAGCCTGCATCTCACACTAGAGTGCCTCAGGGTCTTGGGTTCCTGCCACTGGAGTCCCAAGAGGCAGTTCCTGGCTCCTGGCTGTGTCCCGGCCAGACTGTTGAGGGTATGTGGGGGCAGTAAGTCAGCTGCTGGAGCAACCCCTCCTCTCCTTCCCTCAGTCATGCTGCCTTTCAAAAAACTAAAAACTAAAAACCAAAGATCTGTAAAAGCATAATCACAATTGCAAGCCACGATTGCTGGTTAGTCCTGCATGTCTACTGCATGCAACACAATGCACTGAGAGCTGTGCGTCCCAGGAGGCCAGAAACCCCAACGCTGGGCTGACAGAAAAAGACAAACATAGCAAACACAATGAACTGTGCAGACACATCAGAGAATCAGACACAAACAGAATACAGATCAGAAGCAAGTGGTAAAGTGGATATCTGTATTAACAACACAATTTCCAAACTTCATGTGTGAGTTATACATGTAAGTGCACCATGACATAGCAAAGTACACATGCTAAAAAACAACTTCAGAGATGAGAATGGATTCCATTATTGGAACTATTTTTCCTAACACGGGTCATACAAAACACAGAAAAGTACAGATTTCTCTAATACGAGACTATCGACAAATCTCAGCTATAGTTTAATTTTAAAAATATGTATAAGGAACTATCTTATTAAGTATATTAATTACATTAAATGGGAGAGAACACTTATGAAAACATTTGACAGTAAGTTAATTTCACAGAATCCATTAATTTAAAAATATTTATTTATAATACCTAGTTGGTCTTAGATACATTAACAGGCAAAATTTTTCAAAACACTAATTCAGGGGCAGGCTTTCGGCACAGTGGTTAGAAGCACCTGGCTCCCAGTATCCGCTATCAGAGCTCCTGGTTACATTCTCAGCTCCTCTCCCAGGCCCTCCTGCTGATGCACCCTGGCAGGTAGCAGACGCTGATCCCTGTCGCCCAGACAGGAGGCTCAGGTTGAATCCCTAGCTCCTGGCTTTGGCCTGCTCCAGCTCTGCCTGCTGCAGACATTTGGGGAGAGAATCATAAGATGGTAGATTTCTTTTTCTGCCTTTCAACCAAATAATCTTTTTTAAACTGAAACATATTAAATAAAAACAAGCAACATGCAAGTAAGCATATCGTTTGATCTCATAAATAAAACATTTTTAAGTATAGCCTTAAAAATGTTAGTGCATGCAACATTCCTTTTCACAGCAGGAAACATAAGAAATCAGGACACTGAACAATGGCCAGCCGTTAGGGGGACACTTCAACAAACATTTTACTCTTCCCTGTAACATCTGAACATTCTCCATATGAACAGATTACTTTTAAATTTAAAAAAGTCCTTGTACGACTTTTTAAAAAAACACTGAATAATTTTGAAAGAAAATTCTTTAAGCTTGATTAACAGCTACCATAGATATCAATTAATGAATCCAATTACTCAAAATTAGAAACTCTTTTTTTACCTTAAACAGATGAAACAGTATACATTTAAATTATACAGCCCCCAAGTTAGAAGTGTTCAGGAAATACTTTACTTACAATCCTCCTTCTAGGAAATTACAAACATTTTCATCTCTCTTAGATACCAAATGGAAAGTCTCCCTGATGATTTGCTGTTGTGTGTCTTCACTCTGAGAAAGAATAATTCATATACATTAGGATTGAATACAGGGTTAACAGTAATTTAAGAATTTAACAGATAAAGGAATAGCCTCTGCCTGAAAAATCTACCAAAAGAAAGAGAGGGTTCATCAGAGAAGTGGCTTAAATTACACCTAGCAGAAGCAAAAGCCAATATTGTTTCAACGGAAAAGAGGGAGAAAATGCTTGAAAGTTAACCACTATGATAAAGTCATTTATTGCCAAGTTGCAAAAAAAAAACCCAACTATATTTACTAGAAAAAGGGAAACTACACACTAACTAGTCAAAGCCCACTGTTTTCCAAGAGTAAGAGGTAAAGTTAGCAAATCACTCATGCAGCTAATTTATATTTCAATGGAAGAATGATTAAAAAGCACTGCTGGGTCTGCCTGAGTTTTAACCTTTATTATTAAAAGCAGACTGCAGTAAGAGACCATACATCTCATTCATCTTTATACAACCATAACTTAAACTAAGAATGGGTTCAATATAAGTATCTATTAAACATCAAGTAATTTATATGTCAACAACAATAACACAAAAAAAAGGTCAATTTTGCCAACAATGCAACAGAAAACTCAACAAAATATTCAATGAGAATTTCACAACCTGGGTAATATGATGGTCCACAAAAAATGAAAAGACACTGAACCTCAACAATGATGATGAAGAAACAATGAGACAGTTACACACACAGCACATCAGCCAATGGCAGTGTCAACTGTCGGCAGTGATGTGGTGCCAACACATCAGAAACACATATTCCAGGGTGGAGACACACAGATTCCACCACTCGGAACAAGAACTTTATCAACCGGCATTTTCCACTCTTAAACCATAAGGACCCAGGATTTTTGAAGGTTAAAAATAACTCAGTACTGAAATGACACACACATAGAGTAAGCAGTACACCTGAGCACCAGGCAACACCAAGGACAATATGCACAAAAGTACTGCTCTAGTGACAAAGCCACAAACAACCTGAAACTCCCCCAATCACAGCATGGTGGTAGGGATATGCTTCTTCTAAGAAGTTAATTACACCCTTAAATGTGAAAGATTATCAAAAAAGGAAATGTCCTACCTCAGGCCACCCTGAAAACGACCACAGATCAGGGATGGTTTAATTAACAGAAACCCATTTTCTCACACTCTGGGGGGTTAGGTGTCAGCATGGTCACTTCTGGTAAAAGTTTTTCTCCTCTCGCGGATGACTTCTTACAGTGCTCTGCCAGCACAGGGGCAAAAGCCAGCTTTCCACTCTCTGCTTAAAAGGGCGTTAATCCCTTGGGGACCAGCATGAGCTATAGCAGGCCAACTGACATCCCATATGGATCTGGTTCAAGTCCTGGCTGTTTCACTTCAATATAGCTTCATCTTGCTAATGACCTGAGAAAAGCAATGGAAAGATGGCTGATGTGCTGAGCCCCTGCCACCCACACTGGAGACCCAGATGAAGAGCCTGGCTCCCAGCTGCAGCCTGACCCAGCCCTCGTTTTTGTGCTCATCTGGGAAGTGAGCAGTAGATGGAAGATACATTCTCTTTCTCTCTTTCCCCCACCCATAACTCTTTCAAATAAATAAACTGTAAAAGAAAAGGACATTAATGCCTTCAAGAGGGCCAATCTTCACAGCCTCATCTAAATCTAGCTATTTCCCAAGGCTCCATTTCCAAACACTGACACTGGGGGGTGAGAACATCAACATATGACGCTGCATAGGGGTCTGGGTGAGACACACTTCAGTCCACAGAAGTAAGAAAAAAGTAAACATGAGAATGATGCATAATCATTTCATTTACATTTCAAAACAGACAAAGCGACTGGAGCTGTGGTGCAGCATGTTAAGCTCCCCAGCTACAGCACGGGAAGCCTAAGTGGGTGCCAAATCGCTGCTATGCACCCGTGAGAGCAGGGCAGGATGGCCCGAATCCTTGGAATCCCGCACCTAAGTGGGAGACCCAGATGGAGCTCCTGTCTTTGGCCTAGTCCAACCCTGGTTGCTGTGGCCATTTGGGGAGTTAACCAGTGGGTTTAAGATCTCTTCTCTCCCTTCCCTCCCTCTCCTTCTGTAATCCTACCCTTCAAATAAATAAATATCACTTATCAACACACAGATAGGTGATGAAACTTAAACTATACAGGAAATAAGAAGGGGGTTGAGGCTATGGCTTAGCATCCATGCAGTGCTGCTTCCCACGTGGGCTCCAGTTCATGTCCAGGCTGTTCTACTTCTGATCCAGGCCCCTACTAACATGCCTGTGAAAATGGAAGATGGCCCAAGTCCTTGGATCCCTGTGCCCATGTGAGAGACCTGGAAGAAGTTCCTGGCTCCTGGCCCAGCTTTGGCAATTGTAGCTGTTTAGGGAGTGAATCAATGATCTCCTCTTTCTGTAATTCTGCCTCTCAAATAAAAATACCATTTTTTAAAAAAAGCATATTATAAAACAAACAGGAATCTAAACTGGAAACAAAGAAAAACTACCTGTTTTCACATAAGGCATGTTATTCCTCAAAAACACTAAAGAATATATGCACACCCCCCCCCAATTAAAGCTAATGAAGAGATAGAAGAAAGTTGAAAGATACAAAATCGACAAGCAAATGTACTATATATCTCCACACAAGCAATAAGCAACTCTAAAAGAATCTCAACTACTAATATGAAGAACATGAAAAATAATAGCAATAAATCCAATCAAAAGGTGGAAGATTTCTATGAAAAAAACTTGAAATCATTTCTGAGAGAAATTAAAGATGATGACAAATTCATTTCATAAGGGAAATAAAACACACCAAAGCAAACAAGGCAGTATCAGAAATTAAAATTTTAAGCTCATGTCATTAATAAAAAAGACACAATTTCAAATATTTACAGATTTATTCAAAAGGGAAGAAGTGAGTGACACATGCAAGTCTCTGCCACAGCCAGAGAGAGAGGAGGAAAAAGGGAGAGAGAGGGAAGGAGGGAGAGACGGAAGGGAGGGAAGGAGAGAGAGAAAGATCACACATTATTGATTGACTTTCCAAAAGGCCACACTACTGGAGACAGGGCTGGGAATTCTTAGACACTCAGGTGATGGAGCCGCCACCTGCTGCCTCTCAGGGAGTGCACTAGTTGGAAGCTAGAATGGAGAGCAGGGCCAAGACCCAAGCCCAGGCATGTGGATATGGGGTACAGGCATTCCAAGCAGAGGTTTGACCACTGTACCAAATCCCACTCCCACAATTAATTTTTAAAAATTTAAAACATCATTGGGCCCAGCACAGTGGCCTAGCCACTAAAGCCCTCGCCTTGAACATGCCTGGATCCCTTATGGGCTCCGGTTCTAATCCCAGAAGCTCCACTTCCCATCCAGCCCCCTGCTGGTAGCCTGGGAAAGCAGTCGAGGACAGCCCAAAGCTTTGGGACCCTGCACCCGTGTGGGAGACCTGGAGGAAGTTCCTGGATCCCGGCTTTGGATCGGCATAGCACTGGCCGTTGCGGCTCACTTGGGGAGTGAATCATTGGACAGAAGATCTTCCTTTTTGTCTCTCCTCTCTGTATATCTGACTTTCCAATAAATAAATAAATCTTTAAAAAATACTATGTTCAAGGGCCTGGTGCCATGGCTCAGTGCCTTATCCTTCACCTTCAGGCACTAAGATGCCAAATGGGAACCAGCAGTTCATGTTCCAGCTGCTCCACTTCCCTTCCTGCTCCCTGCTTGTAGCCTGGGAAAGCAACAGATGATGGCCCAAAGTTTGGGACCCTACACGCACTGTGCAGACCTAACAGAAACTCCTGGCTTCAGATCGGCTCAGTTCTGGCCAATGCAGACATCTGGGGAGTGAACCAGTAGATGGAAAATATTTCTCTTTCTCCTTCTCTCTGTAAAATCTGCCTTTCCAATAAAAATATAACATGCAAATAGCAACAAACTGCTTAATGCCAAAAATCAAGCAGTGAAACAAAGTCAAGATGCTTTAAAAGCCTCAGATGAGACAGGTGTTTGACGCAGTGCTTAGACACCAGTTCAGAGCGTGCAGATCCTGCCACCCACGGGCTGAGACCTGAGCTGAATTCCCCACTCTGAGCTTCGGTTCAGCCCACGCCATCACAGGCATCTGGGAAGCAAGGAAGTTGACAAGGATAATCACCAATCCTGTTTCAGATAAGCACACGAAAAAATAACCTAAGATGATTGTTTTCTCTGGATAAAGAAGAGAGAAGGTACAAAAAGATTTCAAAGGTATTAGCAGTTTTCTTCAAAGGGAGTAGACAGACAGCAGTTTCATTATTATTTCCTGTACCTCATAAAACTTTAAGTCTTTTATCTACTCAGACTTTCAGAAAAACATTGAACAGCTCGGGGACAAAAAGACAGCCACCCTCTCCTCTCCTAAGCGAGGTGGTGGGGTCCACCTACCTCCCCGCAGTCTTCAGGTGGCACCCCCTGGACTGCAGGTACCACCCTGAGGACTTCAGCCTGTTCCCACCCCGGTCAGCACGTCCTCCTTCCTTCCTAGCGATTAGAAGCCGTCACTTTCTCAGCTCTAGTCATCTCCAAATGTATTCTTCAAAATTACATTAAAAATGTACAAGTTGAAGACTAAGAAAGCTGTATTTTTCCTAAAACCTATTCTTAAGGTATTTTAAATCATCATTCATGAGTCACTTCAGTGAAAACTCTTGATGACTCTTACTCCCATGTCCATTCAGTCATCAAGGCTTGTAGACTGCGTCACATAGATAAGGTTGGATTCAAAAACCACTGTCAGCAGTAGTTGTGGCTGAGTGGTTAAGGCGATGGACTAGAAAAACCACGGTCTCAATTCAGATCATTTCTAACTCATACTAGAAGAACCACCTAAACGCTCACCCTGCCACCTGACTGACACTGCCCAGCACATACCACCAGAATATTCTCTCTCTCTCACACACACACACACACACACACACATATCCCTATTAAATAGCTCCAGATTCTATCTGACCTGCAATACAAACTCCCTACCACGTCCAGACATCCTCTAAAATCAAATGCAGACTTTCCCCTCAAGTGTCTGAGTCACACTGAACCGGAGAACACTCGATCCCCTGGCAAGCCACTGCTTCCACTCCCTGCTCCCTTCCTCAGCACACCCCACTGGGTCCTCTAACCCAGCGCCACACAAGACCACATTAGAGGGCTCTGCTGTTCAGGCACAAACCACAAGGATGAGGGCAGTGAGTAGCAAAGGAAGACAAGGTAAGTGAAAGTTGTTAAGTGGCCAGAAGTTCAGGGAGTATTCAGTAGGCCTAGAAGGTTTCACCACAAACTGGACAGGAAGAAATCTAAGAACTCACTCAATGTCTTTCACCAAAAGCCACGGTCGCAGGAACTGGTGCTTTTGGGTGCTGCTGGAAGTGAGAGTAAAGAGGGGGGCTGAGAGTAAGGAGTCAAACATTACACAACAAAGTTTTCCCTTCCGGATGAGGGGTAGTACAATGGTCCACTGCACTGCATAGTGACCACAGTTAATACTAAGACAGCATTGTGTACCTCAGAAATTGCCGAAATAATGTTAATCTAACCAGTTGATGCTGTGGTATAGCCTGTTAAGCTGCTGTTTGCAAACACTGACATCCCACATGATCACTGGTTCAACCCACCTGCTCCGCTTCCAATCCAGCTCCCCATTACTGTACCAGGGAAACCAACACAGAGAGGTCGAAGCATCTGGACCCCAGCCACGCACGGGAAAGGCCTAAATGGCATTCCAGGCTCCTAGGTTCAACCCAGACTGGGCTATTGCAGTTACATGGGAAATAAAGCCATAGATGCAAGATTTATTCCTCAGTATCTCCCTTTCTCTCAGTCATCACTCAGCATTTCAAATAAATACTTGTTAAAAGGAGTGATTTTTAACATGCTTACCGCACAAAAAGTAAGTTAATGTATCAGATATGCTAATTACCATGATTGACTCTTTCCATAATGTATGCACAGATCAAAACTTCATAATGTACCCTAAAAGCATGTTATTTGTCAATTAAATTTCCAAAATCAATACAGGAAAGAAATGAATTCAGGCTTTAATAACAATCTAAGGTATGAGCTAAGATGAAGTAAACCAAATCTCTAATGACATAATTCCCCTTTAGTAATCATCTAACCTAAAGCTTCCACGGAGAAGCTGGAGGGCTGGCCTAACCAACGCTGATCAAACTTCCTAACGGAAGTCAAAGGATACAACTGTACAACACAGCAGTCTGAAGGTAACAAGAGTGACATAAAGGCAACAACCTGTAGTCTTTAAAATACTGCTTAATGGATTAAGGAAAAACAGAATAAACTTTATAAACTCAAATCTACTAACAGAAATCTCCCTTCCCATGTTCGTCAGCCATGCCATGAAAGGCAATGTTGTAAACAGTCAGGACACAGTTAGGTCCAAACCCCATAAGGAAATGCCTGGTTCGAGCCCCGGCGCCTCCTCTGAGATCCAGCTTCCTGACAACATTCCGGGAAGCAGGTGACGTTCCTTCCCACCGACATGGGAGAGCCAAGCAAACCGGAACAACCTGCTCATAACCAACAGAAGGGAGATCTCTGTGTTTTCCTCACTTTATTTTTGGTAGCTACAGATAAATAATAAAGATAAAATATTTCTCACAAAATAAAACTTTACTCTCTAACAGTAAATGTAGGGCCCAATGCAGTGGCTCAGTTAGCTAATCCTCCCCTCTTTCAGTGCCAGGATTCCACATGGGTGCCAGTTCATGTCCGTGCTGTTCCATTTCCCATCCACCTCCCTGATAATGGCCCGAGAAAGCAAGGGAGGATGGTCCAAAGCCTTGAGATTCTGCACCTGCATGAGAAATCTGGAAGAATCTTCTGGCTCCTGGCTTCCAATTGGCTCAGCTCCAGCCATTGCGGCCGCTTGGTGAGTGAACTAGCTGACGAAAGATGTTTCTCTCTGTCTCTCCATCCCTCCTTCTCTCTGTAAATTTGCCTTTCCAATAAAAATAAATAAATCCTTAAAAAAATGCAGAAATGAAGTTGCATAACATTAGGCAGAAGGGAAAACACGAGCAACAGCACAGAATCAGGAAAATAAGGGAGTAAAATGAAGTATTAGTTCATTGAATTAAATCCCTCAGAATCCTCCTCGTTTAGAAATTACATAAAAAAGAAGGCCTGAGCAAAGAAAACTACTGGTGAGTTTTGTTGACTGGCCTCTCTGAGGGGGAAGTCTGGCAGGAAAGCATCTACGTAGACAGCCTTCACATTAGCACTTGGGCTGAAATCCCAACCAAAAGACACCAAAGTGCCCACAACATAAACTTTATTAGAACTTGCCAGGAAATGTCATTAAACTTCTCAAGATAAGAACCCTCTGGTGTTTTTCCTTAAAATATATAAAAAGATTTAGCATAGAAAAGATAAGTGTTGGGCCTGGTAACATAGTTTGGTGGCTAAATCTTTGCCTTGCAATGCCAGGATCCCATATGGGCGCCGGTTCTAATCCGGCAGCTCCATTTCCCATCCAACTCCCTGCCTGTGGCCTGGGAAGGCAGCCGAGGACGGCCCAAAGCCTTGGCACCCTGAAGCTGTGTGGGATACCCGGAAAAAGTTCCTGGCTCCCAGCTTTGGATCGGCTCAGCACCGGCCACTGCAGCCACTTGAAGAGTAAACCAGTGGATGGAAGATCTCTCTCTATGTAATTCTACCTTTTCAACAAAAATAAATAAGTCTTTAAAAAAAAAAAACCTTCAAAATCAGGGCAGGGAGAGGAGAGTTGGAGCACACTAGAACAAAGTGAAGAAGCAACCCATAGAAGAGAGAAGATACATGAAGCCAAACGACTGACAAGGTTGACATTCAGGATAGAATAGCTGCTACAATGGAACAAGCAATGGTACTGAGAACTAAGCAGAGGGAGTGAACAGATGTTTCTCCAAAGTTACACGTGCTAAGCACCCAAGAGCATGTCCGACATCACTAGCCATGAAAGAAATTCAAAACAAAAGCAATGAGGGACCACTTCATATCCACCAGCATGATTATTGCCAAAGAAGCAGAAACAAGTGTTGGTAACGATGGGGAACCTGGAATCCTGGCATAGTGCCGGTGGGAATGGAAAGAGAAAACTACATGGTGAGGGCCAGTGCCATGGCTCAACAGTCTAAGCCTCCACTTACTTCAAGCACCACCATCCCATACGGGCACTGGTTCGTGTTCTGGCTAAATCCAGCTCCCGGCTGGTGGCCTGGGAAGGCAGCAGGGGTGTCCAAGAACCCATGTGAGAAACCCAGAAGCTGCTCCTGGCTTCCGATGAGCTCAGTTAGGGCCACTGAGACCAGCTGGGGAGTAAACTAACAATTAAAGACCATTCTCTGTCTCTCCTCTCAGCAAATTTGCCTTTCAAAGAAAAATAAATAAATCTTCTAAAACTATGGTAATTCCTAAAAAACATTAAAACAGTGGAAGATCCAGCAAGCCCATCTCTGAGTAAGTACGTAAGCAGAGGAAGGAGAGGCAGAGACCAGAACAGGTCTGTATGCTTGTGCTTGCGTTATTCACACAGCAGAAACGCCAAGAGGAGAGCAATCAGAGCGCCACAGACAAGATCAACAAACCTGGGGCTGCAGTGTGGCAGGTACAGCCTCCACCTGCGGTGTCAGCAGCCCATACAGGCACCAGTTTGAATCCAGGCTACTCTCCTTCAATCCAGCCACGTGCTAATGTGCCTCGAAAAGCCTCAAAAGATGGCCTAAGTCCTTGGGACCCTGCACCCACACGGAAAACCAGGAGAAATGTCTGCCTCCTGGCTTCAGACCAGCCCAGCTTTTGTAATTGCAGGTATTTGGGAAGTAAACCAGCAGATGAAAAATATTTCTCTAACTCTGCCTTTCAAATAAAAATGAACATATATATATATATTTTAAGCATGGTATGTAATAGCAACCAATTCAGGCATCCTGGGAGTGAATTAGCAGATGGGGGCTCACTCTTTCCCCATCTGTTTCTGTTTCAAATAAACAAATAAATGGTGTGCTACCTTAAAAAAAAAAAAAGAAATCTTGACACATGCTACAACATGGGTAAACCTAGAAACCATTATACTAAGTGAAATCAACTAGCCACAAAACAGGCCAATATTCTTTGATTTCTCACCCCTGAGAGCCCAGTCAGCTTAAGAGAGCAGCACGAGGGCTAGCAGGGTCAGGGGAGGGGCTAGCAGGGTCAGGGGAAGGGGCCGACAGCACTCAGTATGCACATACTTGGGGAGCAGACAAGTTCCAGAAACAAAGAGGGAAGGGAAGGTGGCAACCGTGGCACAACAAATGCTACTTCATGCCATAGTACACTTAAAAATGATTAAAACAGCATATTTATGCTATAAACATTTTGCTACAATAAAAATTATTTTATTACTATTTTATACCACCATAAGACAGGAAAAAGCAAGATGCTCTTATGGCAGGCAAATGGGCGAGGCTTTTATAAAGCACAAGGAATCAGAACCAGCCGAGGGGTGCTGGAACACTGACCAGGGCCTCTTCCAGGAGAGAGGAGACTGACAGCCAACAGCTACCGGTCCCCGTCAGGACCTCGGGCTCCATAATGGTGCTGCACCAATGGGCTTCCCGCAGGTTCCATCTGCAGACTGGGAGAGGTCTAGGAAAACAGGCTTTCTTCTTGGCAGGTGACAGGAAATGGCCCCAGCTGGATCACAAGACTAGCTGGAATCAGAAGGTGAATTCAGGAACGCTGCTCTCTGTATGGCCTAACAGTAACAGGTGCCACAGGAAGGACGTGGGCAGGGGGAGATGGCATCACTAGCCTTCCTGCAGAGGCACTGCTCACGTGAGCAAACACCAGGAGGATTCAAGGACAGGGATCTGCTTCTGCGGAGGGCGTGCTGCGGCTGACAGCATGGCCCTGAAGTGGCCCCATCTTGCTGACCTCATCTTCTGCCACACAGCTTGCTTCCTTGCTATTCCTGAACACATCCAGTGGTACCAAAAGGCGAAGGACTCCACCTCTGTGCGCACGAGGCATTCACTACTCTGGGCTCCCCTGATCCCCTCCCAGGCCACACCCAGCGCTCTTCTCCAATGCCTGCTGCTGGGAGCAGCTCTGCCTGCAGATCCCAGCTGTGCCGCCTTTCCTTGGCCCCTGGTTCCCGAGTGCTGCTGCCTTTCTCTGCACTCACAACAGCCTGCAGAACCCACTCATCGACGGTCTCTTATTAATACTCCTCACTACATTCCCAGTGCTTAGGACAGAGCTACACAAACTACAGTTACCCGCGGAAGGGACACGCCCAGGAAAACAGAGAACAGGTCAACATTGAGAAGGGCCATAAAGATCCATCAACTTAAGTTAGCCTGCTGCATCTCACTGCGTCTCAGGCTCTCTTGCATCTGCCTTAGCAGAGCCAGACACTCGCCAGTCTTGAAAGTGCTGCCTAAGGCCTCAGGTGAGACAGCGAGGCACCTGCAGTGTCGCCAAGAGGACCTGATGGGCGGTAAAGGCTGACGGAGCAGAGTGGCTGGGATGAAACATCTCCAACATTGCCTAACGTGAATGCTTCTCTAAAACTTTTTTTTTTTTTTGAGAGCAAGAAATAGCAACCAAAAGAGAGATACCTACCATTTCCTGGTTTATTCCCCAAATGCCTACAACTGCTAAGGCTAGATTGAGAGTCAGGAACCCAGCTACTGGAGCCACCACCCCTTCCTCCCAGGAATCCGGAGCCAGGAGCCGGAGTAGGAAGTCAAATCCAGGAAATTTTCATGGGGATGCAGGGTTTTTTTTGCTTTTTTTTTTTTTTTTAAGAATTTTATTTGAAGGGCAGATTTTACAGAGAGGTCTTCCATCTGCCATTTCACTCTCCAAATGACCCCAATGACCGGAACTGAGCTGATCTGAAGCCAGGAGCTGCTTCCAGGTCTCCCACTTGGGTGCAGGGTCTCACGGCCTTGGGCCATCCTCCCCTGCTTCCTCGCGGCAGCAGAGGGAGCTGGATGGGAAGTGGAGCAGCCCAGACAAAGAACCAGTGTCCATATGGAATGCAGGCGCTGCAGGATTTGCTTGTTGCACCACCAAGCCAGCCCCAGGATGCAGGGTTCTTAACTGCTAAACTAAAACAACTCCCCTAATTGAGAGTTTAACAAGAGGCTAGAAGCAGATGAGAAATTCAGATATACCTTGGATTGGAGGCATTAGCGAATAAACCTATGCTGCATAAGTACAAAGAAGATTCCAAGTGCTAAAGACCAAAGTGAACTCCTTAAGGCCTTGATACACTCAGATTACAACATCTGAGTTTAACTCTGCAAAAAAAAAAAAAAAAAAAAGACACGGAGTATAAATGCAAATTATTTATGTGCTACTAATACATTAATTTACGTGAAAATTAAAACAGAGCAGCCAAATATTAATTAATATATTTACCTTAAAGCCACAACGTTTCAAAAATTTGCTCTCTTGGGACTAGCACAGTGGCAGTTTCATCCCCAGCTGCGAGCGCCGGCTCTCCAACAGGCCTGGTCCCTGCCCCGGCTGCTCCTCTCCCCCCAGCTCCCTGCTCACTGCCTGGGAAGGCAGCAGAGGACGGCCCAAGGCCTTGCAACCCTATACCCACATGGGAGACCAGAAAGAGGTTCTTGGGCTGCTTCAAATCCGCGCAGCTCCAGCCGTGGCGGCCATCTGGGGAGTCAACCAGTGGGTGAGATCTCTGTCTCTCCTTTCTGAAAATATGCCTTTCAAATAAATCTTAAAACAAAATAAAACAAAATTCTCCACATTTACCACCAGCTTCAACACATTCATCTATTAGTGTAAAAATGTACTCTGCATCTGGGCGCTGGCGAGCACCAGCCTGACAGAGCAGCCCGTTGCTCATGACCCCAGCATGGCAGGGCAAGGGTGGCTTAGTGAGCTCAGCACCAACTTTCCAGACAACCACAAAAAACAGAAAACCTTTAAAATTTAAAACAATAAATATTTTAACAATCAATGATTCCGTTACAGAAACACAATACAGCCACCTTGCTCCAGGCCTCTGTCCTGTTTCGCAGGCCAGAGAGTGACCTAAAACAGCCCAAGTTACAGCGCTTCCCCAGGCAAACCAAACATTCTAGACATTTCTTCTCCTTTATGATTTTCAAATGGGTTTCACCTAATTTTTTTAAATAGCATTTCGAAAATATTCTCAAAAATTGTAACTATACTAGAATTCAATTTGTTAATGCACTTTTAGAATAAAGAGTACCTTGAACTAACACCTATTATGGCACATGTAAATCATATGCCACAAGGTTCATTCCTGATATTAATAGCCTTAGGAGCAATCTATAATCACAGAAGAAAAATCATCCATTGAAAGCAAACAGGAAGTAGGAGGGACTGTTGAAAGATCCATTAACTAACCTGTTACCCTTTACCACATATACATCCATCAAATAGCTGTACCTTAATAAAAACAAAATGTGGGCCCGGTGGCATGGCCTAGTGGCTAAAGTCCTCGCCTCGAACACCCGGGATCCTATATGGGCGCCAGTTCTAATCCCAGAAGCTCCACTTCCCATCCAGCTGCCTGCTGGTGGCCTGGGAAAGCAATCGAGGACGGTCCAAAGCTTTGGGACCCTGCACCCGTGTAGGAGACCCAGAGGAAATTCCTGGCTCCTGGCTTCTAATCGGCATAGCATCGGCCGTTGCGCACTTGGGGAGTGAATCATCGGACAGAAGATCTTCCTTTTTGTCTCTCCTCTCTGTACATCTGACTTTCCAATAAATAAATAAATCTTTATAAAAAATAAATAAATAAATAAAAACAAAATGTAAAAGAATTTACTACGAGGATACAGAGGGCCCTTGTTTGCCTACCCAACACCCACATTCCTCCCTCCCAGCTTTCCAACAGAGTGTCAGCTCTTTCCCCTCTGGCTCCAAGGTTGGATTCTGACTGCGATGAGCTACTTGTGCCCTGGGTGGATCTAACCCATTCTGGGGTTCTGGAGCCCATCGCCAGCCCTTTCTGGGCTGTACTGAAGGGAACCCAGCCTTTGGGCAGTAGTGATTTTGTGAAGGATGAAACAGTGACAGACGAAGCTGGGTCTTCCCCTAGTCACCGGACTGCTGAATGAAGCAACTCTGGAGCCTGTCTTCCACTCCGCACTTCCTGTTACACACAACTGTGCTTTCTTCGCAGTTGAGTTAGGCTACAAAGAACTCATTTTACGTAACAAGCAGCATTCCAACAAACACTGAAGAAAACCAAATCATTTGTAATTTTACTAACAACAACAACAAAAGCCAAAATACTAGGTGTATTTGCTAGCACCTTAATTCTCAGATCCCGAGATCATCATATTTTGACCACAGAAACAGGTTGTCTTAATAGTGACAGAAATAGGACATTATTACCAATAAATATGAACGTAGCTTTAAAAAATCATTTTAAGGGGGGAATAATGTTACATATGCTCTTAATATTTTCACGTCAAAAAATGCACTCAGAAAGGGAAATAACGTGGGGCTGGCACCACGGCACAGGTTAGACCATCACTTGCAGCGCTGGCATCTTGGCACAGTTCCTGTCCCAGCTGCTCCTCTTCCAAGCAGCTCCCTGCTGATGTAACTAGAACACAGCTGAGGCCAGCCCAACTGCTGGGGTCCCACACCCTATGGGAGACTCCGAAGACATTGTGGCTCCTGCTTTGACCTGGCCCAAGTCTGGCACTTCCAACAATTTGAGGAGTCAACCAGTAGACGGAAGAAATCTCTCACATTCTCTCTGTATTTCAAATAAATTTGAAAAAGAAAGAAAAAAGGAGTAACCTCAGAGATCTGTCTAGGGCTTGCATTTGGCCAACAAATAAACTGATACAGTTTATAAAACCAACGAGGCAACTTTTGTATGTTACAGTTTGGAATATTCCAGTTTACACTTCATGCATCCATGTCTGATACATGGGCACACACACCTACACCCAAAGTACTCCGTGGAGGATTCACATAAAAGCAACTCTTTCCTACTTTATTAGAGTGCATCACCAAGGCACAGCATGTCCACTAATAACAGAAACCATAACCAAAGGGTGTCTTGTTTTTGGCCCTGTTCAACAGCTAGATAAAAATACACAGTGTGTATGCAACACAAGGTCTATGCGTCACTTGCCATTTACAGTAATATTCAAGTATCTCCAAGCAAACAGTGATAAAAGACCAAAGGTCAACGCTGCCAGGCTGATGTGGCTAAGCATCAACTTAAAGAGACAAATCAAGAAAGGCATTTGAACTTCTGCAGCGATACAGTTCAAGGAGCAAGAAGGCAGAAACGGACATACAACTGAGTCTGCCTGGATTCCTTAGTGTCTGACTACAGCAGAAAGAGGCAAGGCTCAGCTGAGCAAAGCATGGGTGCAACCTCAGATGCCTCACACAGGACGGCAGGCTGCAAGTACCACCAAACCTAAACTTTCGTAGGGGAAATGGAAATTGATACTTTTTAAACATTTGTTTATTTTAATCCTTACCAAGGTAAGGGGTTGGGGATGGAGAGGTAGGAGATGTGTCTGTGGAGGGGGCTCCGACGCTCCTGGTTGTCAAACCACATTAACGGAGGAACGGGGCTAGTTCATTAACACTGCCCCAGAGACACTGGAGATGGGGAGAGCTGGTTGGGGTGGGATGTTACCTGAGTGGTCATTCTATTAGAGGACAATGGTCCTCATCTGAATTCAGCATTGGAAATTTGGAAACTGGAAAATTGGAAATACTATTCAAGGGTAGAGACAAACCTATATAAGGTGTTGATACATCACAAGTGGAAATAGAGACCAAAACATCTAATTAATAAGGAAGATTCGTTGACAAAAGACTAAACAATCTTTAAAGCTTTCAGTATTAAACAACTATTACTGGACTGAAAGCTCAGCATCCCGTCAGCGTACACAACTGTTGCCCCACTGCACTCCACATACCGCCTAATGAATTAAACAACCATCAGGCTTGGATATCTGCCTCTCAAGATCTCTTTCAAGGTAAGTAAGGCAGGAGGAGGTTTTGTCCTGGAGGTTGAGACAAGGGTTAGGGAGCCTGTGTACTGTAACAGAGTGCTAGGTTCCATGCCTGTTCTGCTCCCGTTCCTGCTTCTGGCTGAGGAAGCAACCGGAAGTAGATGCCCGCCACCCTCAAGGGAGACTTAGATCCACATCCCTGGCTTTCGGCTTCACCTGCATCTGAGGAGTGAATCGGCAAAAGCAGAGCTATTTCTTTTTTTCTAAATAAATTTGGGGAAAAAACTGAACTACAAAATCATTTGAAGAGCATGTATTTCACCACGACTTTTGTGTTATAGGCAAAGATTCTTAAAATTCCTGCTAACAAAGATCTAAAGTTTGAGATCTGCAACCAAATTTATAAAACCAATTTTAGGCCAAGCTAGGGATTGTAAATGATTGAATTTAAGAGTTTTGAATGTTCATGACTCAGAGACTGCAGCGAGTACGGCAAAATAGACTGAAAATCTAACACCTTCCTTAAGGAATTCTATGGAGCAGGTGCCCCAGCACGTAAACTAAAGCAGCATACTGTACCATAATAAAGGTTAAAAAAATATCTAAGAGTCAAATACTTGAGGGCGTGAGGCAGGCAGGTGCTGTGGTTCAGTGGATCAGCCGTCACCCGGGATGCCCACAGCAGTGTCAGAGTGTGAGCTTCATTCCTAATGTGCATCCTGGGACACTGCAAGTGACAGATCAAACACCTGAGTCCCCGACGGCCAAGGGACAGCCTGGATGATCAGCCGGCCAGCCCAGGCTTTTACGGACACCTGGGAAACGAATGAATGCATGGAATATGATTATTCTCTGTCTTTCAAATAAATAAAAATTAAAATATTTCAGGGACTGCTGAGGTGAAGTTTGAGCGGGATCTAGAACAAGGAAGGGGGGATGTGGCCATGTGGCCCCTGGGAAGGACACCGTGGGCATTCGGCACAGAGCGTGCCCTGATTTGGCAGCCATCCTTCCCCCTCACTGCCCGGACTCAGACTGCAGGTGCTTCCCTCGGCTGGGATGCTCTGCCCCATCATACTGCAAGGCTGTGTCACCACCACCAAGTCAGTTCTCAGCGGACTTCACCTGCCTACCCTATGTCAAAACGTTCATCGCACACACCCCAGCAACATTCCAGCTTTACTGTTTATTGCTGCCTGGTAGCTCAACAGATGGCCTCTCATTAGCTCTGTCCCTGCCCCACGGTTAGATTTTACAGCTGACAGAGAATAAGTGTGTGTGCACACTCACACGTGCTGCTTTCCTCCCCAAACGCCCACGATGGCCCTAACCAACTTGCGGCAAAGCCAGGAGTCAGGTGTGAACCCCAGTACCTGAGCTACCTCTAAGGATTCTGAGGGCTTGCAGCCGCAGGGAGCTGGAGTCAGCACCGGGGCGACTGAGAGCCAGGCCAGGGATGTAAGGTGCAGGTGTTTTAAGCACCAGGCCCGATGTTTGTCCCATCTCCAACACTTAAAACAGTGCCTGGCATCTGCTTACAAACTCACAAAATGAATGAATCAGAGACCTTCATCTGCAGACAGAATCCCACTTGCACGCGGCCAGTAACGACCCGACAGACTGCTTGCAATACTTTCTGATTTGCTGCTCCCTTCCCAGGAGCCATCCAAAATGCCAGCCAGGCTGCAGCGGCTGCCAGGTCTGCCTCTTCCCACACGAACTTCACAGCGACAATGTGGGCCAGGACGAAGTCACCCTCCCCGGCTGCATCCCTTCTTGTGAGAGCAGGCGGTGTGCCCTGCTGGAGTGGTTACAGTAACTACAACTACAGACTGCTTATCTGGCAGAAGAACAGAACGGTTAGGGGAAAGATTTCCTTAAATCAACACAGGCATTACCTATATTTTAAGTAAACAAGTAATAATTCAAACTTAATGGCTTCTTCCCCTCCCCCTCCCCGGAGGAGGAACTAGAATTTTATCTTGAACAAAAGAATGACGGTGAAATTCCTCAACAGAGGTTAGACTCAACTCTAACCGCTAAGGAGTGATGAAAAGTCCGCTTCGTTGGTAGCAAAAACCAAACAGCTGGAGCAAATGCAGCAGCCGCTCACGGCTTCTCACTTCACCTCACACCTCCACAGGCTGTGTCAGCCTTGTGAGCAAACTAACATTTCCACATTGAACGTTCAGTGGCAGGAACTGTTTCCATCTGGAACTTTCCCTGCCCGAAAGTGTTAGCCTTGGCACAATTTCGACCCTCAACAGCAGGGGGTGTTTCTGGCTACAAGCAACGTCGCCCCCAATTCAACACAATAGGTGTAGCTGTCAGTTCCACCGCGGGACCCAGCACATCACCACGGAGGCCTCCGGCGTTCATCAGCAAGGAGTCCGCACTGCGAGACGAGCTCTACGAGCAGCATGCCCACCGCCCAGGAAAAGCAGACATGAGGGCAGATTCCCTTCCGCACTAAGACGCTGCAGCCGGGACGCGCCGAGCTCCAATGGGCCGGGCACACGTCGCCCGTTACGCCGAGAGGAAATGAGCCGGAGCCCGCGGGGAGCGCCTGCCCGGGTCCTCGCCTCCCTCCTCCGGGCCGAGACCCTTGCCCACGCCCGGGAGGCCGCGCGGAGCCCGAGCCGGCCAGCCGGGGCACGACCGGGCGGCCCGGGGGCCCTGGCGCGGGGGGCAGCGGGCGCACCTGCCGCGGGGCGCGGGCCGGGGAGCCGCCCTGCCCGCGGGCAGCGCCACGTCGGCGGCCGGCCCACCCCGACCCCGGAGCCCGAGGCCCGCGGCGCGCCGGCCGGGGGTCGCCCGCCCCGAGGGCGATGCCCGCCGCCAACGACTGCCCCCCGCCGCCCGGCCCGCGGCCGCTGGGCACTCACGTAGGGCTGGTAGAACTTGGAGAGGCGCGGCTTGCCGTGGTTGTTGAAGATGAGGATCGCCTTGATCATGGCTGGGCCGGGCCGGGGCCGGGCCGACCCGGTGGGCGCTGGAGGCCGGGGCGGGGGCGGGCGCGCGAGCCGCGCCTCAGGATCGCGCCGGAGAACCTTCCCCACCCGCCCCCTGCCGCACGCGCACGCGCGCTCCCCGGCGGCGGGGCGGGGCCTGGGCGGGGCGGGGCCCGGACGAGGCGGGGCCGGCAACAGCACGCGCGAGCCGCGCCTCAGGGTCGCGCCGGAGAACCTTCCCCGCGCAGGCGCACGCGCACGTGCACGCCCGAGCCGCGGGGCGGGGCCTGGGCGGGGCGGGCCCCGAAGGAAGCGGAAACGCACACCGGCCGGGCCCACAGGTCTGAGGGGTATCTGCGCTCTGGGTGACGCACGAGGGCTTTACCCACGGTCCCTGCTCAGACGTTTTTGGCTCCGGAAGAAGCAGTCGCCCATGAACTAACGGTCGGAGTCAGCTACAGTTCGATTTAGGGGGATTTGCGGGCAGTTCCAGCGTCCAACGATGGGTCGGATTCCCCTGCGGCGGAGCCCTCTTGGTGACGCTCGCGACACCCAGACCGCCCACTGCACCTCCTCTGCCGCCACTTCCGGTGTGCTAACTTCCGGGCGCCATGGCGGAGGAGCAGGAAGCCGTGCTGCCGCTGCCCGCGCCGAACGCTGCGGCCGGCGAAGGACCCGCCGAGGTCTCCCCTGAGACGGCCACGCCGGAGCCCCCTTCCTCCGCCGCCGTCTCCCCGGGGACAGAGGAGCCTCCGGGTGACGCCAAGAAGAAAAGTAATTTGGGATGCTTGGTGGTGGGAGTGTCAGCCGCGTCCTGGAAGAGGGTGGGCTTCCTCGTTTGGTTTTGAAGGAGTGTCGAATCCCCAGGTTACAAGGCGTCGGTAGGCGCGTGTTTTTTTTTTTTTCCCACGCCGTGATTTTGCACCTGCTTCTCCTTCCGAGTTGAAAATCTGTTGGACATGGGGAATAGTCTTTCCCGATGCTGGGGCCCCTGGACGGCAGCGAACCTTGGCGGTTCTTTGAGAGGAGCCAGGGGCTGGGGACGTGTTCTGTCGGTCTTCAGTGATGCGCCGTGGGGTTCGCACGTGTTTGTTAGGTGGCTTTCCTCCTGTGTCCTCAGCAGGGGCGGACTCCGGAAGGATTTCTGTGGCTTTCAGGCCAGCTGTCTTAGTACTCATCCCCAGTGACAGCTTTCTGATTCTTCTTTTTTATTTATTTATATTTATATTTATTTTTACTGGCAAAGCCGACTTTGCAGAGAGGAGATACAGAAAGATCTTTTGCCTGCCGGTTCACTGCTAGTTCACGCCTCACAACAGCCAGAGCTGAGCTGATCCAAAGCCAGGAGCCAGGAGCTTCTTCCAGGTCTCCCACCCGGGTGCAGGGTCCCAAGGCTTTTTGGGCCGTCCTCCACTGCTTTCCCAGGCCACAGGCAGTGACCAGCTGGCACCTATGTATACGGTATCTGGGCAGATGCAAGGCGAGGATTCAGCCCCTGGCGTGCAGTTATGTAACTCGCTGATGCCGCCGAGAATGTGTTTCGGACTTGATTGCTCTTACTGTTGTTTGAGTTTGCTTCTGCTATTTACAATTTGGTTTCCAACTGCTCGGATCCTGTTGTGAGATCTTAGAGGACCATTTGATGAAAGCTAAGTAATTCACAGGATCAAGTTTTAAGCGACAGAAAAAAAAACTTCCTTTTAATGGAGAGGTCTTCCATCAGCTGGTTCATTCCACAGATAGCTTCAGTTGCTGGTCCTGTGCCTGCCAAGGCCCCAGGATTTCTTCAGTTTCTCCTGTGTGCATGCTGGGGTTCATGTACTTGGGGCGTCTTCCAGTGCTTTCCCAGCATGGCAGCAGGGAGCTGGATGGGACATAAAGCAGCTGGTTCGTGGGGGTGCTGGGCAGAGCAGGCAGCAGCAGACAGGACTAAACTTGGTCCCCGCAAAAAAAAAAACCAATTTTGTTAGGATAACCTGGGGGAGGTTTTGGACCCATCAGCTATAAGTGCTTCTGGTTTAAGTGACATGGACCCCTGCGTCCGCCCAAGAGTGGCTGTAATGATGATCGGAGCTGTTCTTCCTCTGATGTACAGCTCGTGCTGTGCCCTGGGGAGGCCTAACTGCAGCCAAGATGGTGATTGGTGGGAGCGTGGGAAGGCATGGAGGACTGGCTGACCAAAATGCTCACCGTTGTGTCTGTGTCCTTGTTCCAAGGTAACTAAAGCCAGGGTGATCAGGTTGTCCTTAGCTGAGAGGTAAGGTGCATGAAACCAGGTATGAGCTACGAAAGATTGATATAGACAAGATGAACTTAATAGGGACCCGGCACCAGACCAAGGAGTATTGGGGTAAGCCCCTGGCTGCTCTACTTCCCACCCAGCTTCCTGCTCATGATATGGAAGGCTGAGAATGGCCCTACTCCTGGCTCCTGGCTTCCCATCAGCTCAGCTCCGGCTGTTGAGGCCATTTGGGCAGTGAACCAGCAAATGAAAGATCTCTGTAACCTTGCCTTTCGCGTAAGAAGAAAATGGGTTTTTAAAAGGGTGTAATGAGATAGAGTTAACTTTAGGGGGCAGCAGCACATTTGAGTTCAGTGTGATTATGGATTTGTTATTTTTAATGTTATTTAAGTAAAATATGTGATGGGTTCATAGTTTTTCAGCTTGTGTTATCTCTCTTGGACCATTCAAACCTTGTGATTTCTCTTAGACTTATTTCTGACTCCTAATGGTATTTAATTTTCAGTAATATACTGAAAATTTTTTCTTCATTTGAAAGTTTATTGCAAAGACTTTTTAGAAAAAAATATAAGTGACACCAAATGTCTGCCTGCAGTGTCACTCAAGATGCATAGATTTGTAGTCATGAATTGCCTACTAGATGGAGTTCCCAGCACAAATTAACTCATTTAATCCTCATAATCAGCTATGAGGGAGGCCCTGTCACCCCATCTGTCAGACGGAGAGAGTATGGCCTTGAGAGACAGGACGGTTAGGCCAGTCATGCACGTATCGCAAGGGACACGGCCAGGATTTAAACTTGGGCTGTTTGAGGATTTGCTTATTTTACTTGAACGTCAGAGTTAGAGAAAAGAGACTAAGAGAGATGATCCACTGATTTACTCCCCAGAAGGCCTCAGTGGTGGAGCTGAGCTGATACAAAACCAGGAACCAGGAGCTTCCTTCATGTCTCCCATGTGGGTGCTGGGGCCCAAGAAGCTGAGCCATGCTTTGCTGCTTTTCCAGGCCTTAAGCAACAGCTGGATCAGAAGTGGAGCCACCAGGGCTCCCACTTACAATAGCCTAGTGGCTGAAGTCTGCCTTGCATGCGCCAGGATCCCATATAGGTGTCAGTTCCTGCCACAGCTGCTCCACTTCCTGTCCAGCTCCCTGCTTGTGGCCTGGGAAAGCAGTAAAGGATGACCCAAAGCCTTGGCCCCTGCACTCGCGTGGGAGACCCTGGCTTTGGATGGGCTTAACTCCGGTTGTTGCAGCCACTTGGGGAGCGAACCAGTGGATGGACTTTCTGTCTCTCCTTCTCTCTGTATATATGCCTTTCCAATAAATAAATCTTTTTAAAAAGAAGTGGAGCCACCGAGACTAGAACAGGTGCCTATATGGAATGCTGGCGCTGAAGGCAGAAGCTTAGTCTACGCCACAGCACCGGCCCCCTCAGTGAATCTTTGCGTGGCAGAGTGTGTGTTGCCATGCATGCTTTCCAGAAAGGGTGCAGAGTGAAGTGTTCTCAGGGCAGGGTGTGCTCTAAACTGCTGTGTGTGTTTTTACTAGTATGCTGCTTATAGGAACGAGGGGGGCAGTTGATGATACATAATGTTAAAATTTTCGATATCACATATATAAAACATAAATTTATAAATTTTCTGAAGTCTTTTTTATTATACTCTCCTTGGATGTTGCAGTGTAATTGTCAGTAAACTGTTTCCCTTCACAGTTGACATCTTGCTAAAGGCTGTTGGGGACACTCCTATTATGAAGACAAAGAAGTGGGCTGTGGAGCGAACACGAACCATCCAGGGACTCATCGACTTCATCAAAAAGTTCCTCAAGCTCATGGCCTCGGAGCAGTTGGTACGTGACGCGCAGGCATTGTTCTCCGGCCATCTGCGTGCGTTTCTAAACAGCAGGGCTGCGTGCTAACAGCCAGCAGGCGGGGGCCCTCAGGCCTTCGTGTTGCTGTGCCTTTTCAGCTGTTAGTGGTAGGGTTAATGTGCTTCCCTGAAAGGCTCTCTAGAGAGAGGCATTGCAGCATCGCTTTCCCCTCTTTCCTTGCTGTATATTATGAAGGAACTGTGAAATTAACTTATTTTGTATTGGACTTTACATTAAGCACTGGGCGGTGGCAGTTCTATTACATTTTCACTTAATGAATTTGGGAGGCTGGGAAACGGCCCGCTGTGTGCTGGTTCACACCCCACCTGCTTGCACAAGGCTAGACTTTCCGGAAGCCGGGACTCAGGTGGGGTCTCCCAAGTCCTGGCACCATCCCCCGCTGCCTCCCAGGACGCACATGCGCAGGAAGCTAGAATTAGCAGTGGATCTGGGACTGGAAGCCAGGTGTTCCTGCAGGAGGTGAAGGTGTGCCCTGCCACTAATTTTTGATTTGTTATTTTACTCCAAAAACGAAAATGTCTCCATGTCCTGTCATGTGTCACGTAGCAATGAGGACAAGTTCTAGGAAAAGCATGATTGAGCAGTTCTGTTATCACAAGAATATTGTATAGAATGTTCTTTAGGAAAGCAAGACAGCAGTAACAGCACCACCACCGGTCAGTGTTAGAGAGCCGCCTCCCACGGGAGTTCTTTGGAAGAGTTAAACTGTGTAGACAGGCAACAGATATACAGGACGTAGATAGCAGGTGAATGGCCAGCTAGTTGAAGAACATCTAAGTATTTTTAAATATAAATTAACTTGTGTACGATTGGAGGGGTATATTTACTTATGAGCACAGCGATACTGGACAAGGTGAGTAAACTAGGGACTCCTCCAGAAAGAAGGTGGGAGGGAAGGATTCTAAGTCCTGCCACACTGACTGTCATCCGGACAGGCTGTGCTGACGTGTGGGAAGTAGGGACTGGGATCCTGGGCTCTGTTTGAAGGAGTCTCTCCAAGAAGCGCCCCACTCGGTTGTGGCACTGGAAATCTCCCAAATAATTCTCTGTGTACACCGAGGGTAACTGCAGCTGCTTTGGAAGTGACAAAAGCTGCTTTCAGTTTGGTGGGGTTAATGAGGATGGTGGGCATGTTATAGGTGCAGAGCTTTATGGCGTGCAGCACAGGGCAGGCCGCAGCATGGGGGACAAAGAGAACCACTGGTTCCTCCCACAGTGCCACAGCCAGGTTTGGGCCAACCCAGGTCCAGGGTTGAGAATTTGTGAGTCCTCCATGTGGGTGCAGGGACCTAAGTCTCCTGAGCTTTGCACTAGCCAGTAGTGGAGCTGGCTACCAAGCCAAGCCCTCAGGCAGGGTGGGCAACACTTAGCTATGCCAACACTGCCTTCTCTTGCGAGAAGTGACTGCAGTCACTTTCAGTTGCTGATTGCTGTTCCAAAGCTGCACCGGGTCCTGTGACCTGGCCATCTGCTGTATAGCTTCCTCCTATGCCTGCAGAGTCCTGATAGCGCGCTCCTCCCAGGTTAGGAGCAGTTGTCCCCTCGGGAAGCCTTCCCTGAGTTGTCTGCTGGTCTCCACGGTGCCATGTCTGTGCCCTGTGCCCATGTTAATGCAGTCCCACACCCACGCTCTTACCTGTCTGTGGATGTCTGCCTCGAGCTGGGGGAAGGGGGGAGAGGTGTGCTAAGCCTGTCTCCCCACCATACCACAGGGGCTTGCCTGGTTGCGATGAAAAGCTGTTCTTATTGAAAAGGAAGCAAAAGAGTAACCCCTGTGTCCACTCACAGGCGACCTGCCCGTGACTACACACATCGTCTCACGAGAAGTCAGGTTGAGGTGTATTCTGCTGCTAATTTAGTTTTCACAACATTTATATTAGAACTTCACTCAGCCTTAACTGAGCCCAGGCCTGGTGGCTCTAAGCTGGGGGAAGGCCTTGCTAGGCCCTCCAGGGTGGGATGTGGGCTTCCTGTTGGCAGCTCTGCCCTCCCCACTACAGGGTCAGTCCTGCTTTGCATGTTTTAATTTCAGGATTTGCTTAAAGATAGAGAAGGGAAATTGAATGTGCTTCCTACAAATAAAACTGTGTTCCTAAACACAAATTGTGAGGACATTAGGTTTCGGTGTGTCCACGTCTTCTAATGCTGTAAGGTAATGGCTTAAGGGAGGGTTAATGCCACCTCATGATTGTCTAACAATCGTGGATGCCACACAACTGCCCAAGAAGGTGCTCGTCATCTTGAGTGGTTGTGTTGAATTTTTCCTTTTTTAGTAAGTTGCTTTCTTAAATAACTGCCTAAAAACACTTGAAAGTAAAAATTTGAAAGTTACAAGATATTGGGAAGGATTGTAGAAATAATTGCGTTGCTCTCCAAGAAAGAAGCTCCCTCAGATTCAGGAGCTGGGGGAGCTTGAACAGCTGGCTGGAACCAGAGCTGCAGCCGGGTCGGACAGCCTCACAATGGGTCTTCTTCTGTTTGCAGTTTATCTACGTGAACCAGTCCTTCGCTCCTTCGCCAGACCAGGAAGTTGGAACTCTGTACGAGGTAAAGATGCCTGGGTGTCTCGTGGGGACTGTGTGCAAGCAGAGCGGCTCCTGATGTCACGTCACGTCCCATCCGGAAGAGCTGGCGTGCCACTCTGCATGCCATGGAAGGCTAAAGGAGTGAATTACTCTTCCAAGTTGTATTTGCTAGAATTCTTAGAGACAGGATTTCCTTTTTCTCCATCTGGTTTCTTCGACATTGCTGTCATAACTCAAAGTCCATGTTTGCCTCCCAAAATACCAGAGAAATATGTAATAGTAACTTCATTTGGCATGTGAAACTTGATGGTAATCATCATTAACACAACTACTAGAAAACAGCTGAAAATATATACGTCAGTTTCAGAGGTTGAGGGAAGGGTTACAATGCAGCAGTATATGCACTCTGGGCCCGGCGTGGTGGCGCAGTGGTTAAGGTCCTCGCCTTGCATGCTGCCCGGGATCCCATGTGGGCGCCGGTTCTAATCCCGGCAGCCCCGCTTCCCATCCAGTTCCCTGCCTGTGGCCTGGGAAGCAGTCGAGGATGGTCCAAAGCTTTGGGACCCTGCACCTGCGTGGGAGACCCAGAAGAGGCTCCTGGCTTTGGATTGGCATAGCATTGGCCTTTGAGCTCACTTGGGGAGTGAATCATCGGACGGAAGATCTTCCTCTTTGTATATCCGCCTTTCTAATAAAAATAAAATAAATCTTTAAAAAAAAAAAAAAGCAGTATATGCACTCTGCAAGGAAAGTCCCCGTATTGCTCGTTATGCTAACTGTGCCTGCCTGACACGACCAGGCACCTGCCACAGGTAACATCCGTGTGCAGAGGTGCAGACTTAGGAAGTGGCTTTTCTTAGTCTAAGCTAATAGAAATTGAGCTTTGTTTGTTGACTTACTTTTGCCTTGTTTCCTTCTTGTAGTGTTTTGGCAGTGATGGCAAGCTGGTCCTGCATTACTGCAAATCCCAGGCGTGGGGGTGAAGCGCTGAGGAAGCAGCTTCCTACGTGAAAGGCTTGGGCTTTGTGGCAAGACTGAACAGTTGATCTCACACATTTGCTGTGGCGTTCGTTTATGCATCAAGATTCATCGAGTGAACAGACTCAGAATGACAGGATAAACGTTTATGCAGAGACCGTGACCAGGGCCTGGCCTGGCCCTCTGCTGTTAGCTGCTGAGAGTTCCTCATGCCCTCTCTCAAAGGACTGAAACTGTGCATGGGAAAGTGTTCTGCGGACTGTTTGCATAGTAAACGCTCATTTTCCAGGGGATTGCTTCACTCATTCTTCAGGAACCCTTGGTTGGGATGGGAGTTCTGATTTGCTATATATGTCCACTGTGTTACCCTGACTGGCCGGCAGAGTGCTTTGCATAGTCCAGTAGAGGGCAGCCCGAACAGGCACATGTGGCTTGAGAAGTGGCTTCACATCTTTGCCACATCTAACAGAGGAGGTGTGTCTTGATCATTTCTAGCTAACATTTGCTAGGCAAACAAGCATGTTGACATGCTGGAAAACTCTTAGGGACTATTCAAAGTTGAAATTTATTATATTTGGGAAATAGGAATTATAATGGTTCTTGAGTCCCTCTGCCATTTGTAGAGCCTCAGGAGCACAGGTAAGTCTGGCACAGCATTTCTGGAGGAGTGATTGCACCTTAGCTTTGGGCATGTCTCCTGCCGTCTTGCTGATGCTGGTACACTGATAACTTGCTTCAAGTAAGCTCACCTTTTCCTTCTTTGTGTAATGCCGTATTTCTTGTAAAGCATTCCAATAAATCGAATGGATTATGTGAACAGGATCTAAGTATGTGCTAGAATTCCCAGTGTCTGTAGGAATGGTAAGATCTTCCAGGGCACGCATGGCTGCTGCACAGTGGGAGGGCATGCTGAGTAGCAGATCCCTGTGCTGTTGAGTCCCCATCGGCCCCAGAATGTGCCTTCTCGGCTCCTTTGCTACCCAGGCCTCTAGTATGGTCAACAGCGGGACAATACTGACAGGCGGAAGTGTGCAGTTAAAAGCTTATCAAAGAAATTTCTGTAGATGTCAGAGGGAAAGCAAGAAAATGTATTTTCAGGTCAGGTAGGTTAGGTATAGCAGACATGTGTTCCTTACTTGTGTTGACTTAATTTACTGAAGGGGTGAGTTTATTATATGCATAATCATGTAAGGAAATACCAGACATATATTGAGTTTCAGTACTGTTTGCTGCTTATGTTGTCAAATGATAAAATATTTACTACTTAAACAACCAAAAATCTTAGTTTGAAATTTTAACATCAGTCCTTGTTTTTCACTAAAGTAAGTTGCCAGTTTACTAAAAGTAAGATTAGCCAGATGTGTATGCCTTGTTTTCTTCCCTAGTAACCTTAATATGCAAGTGTTGGCACTTTTTTCAGGCTACTGTTTATTGGTTTTTATGCGAAGAATTCATCACTACACTTATTGAGTATAGTCGAGCTTGGGCTAAGAGGAGTCAACTCAGGTAATATTTTTAAATTTCCATGTTGATGAAAAACTGCTGGCAGCAGTGAGATGCTTATCTTATTGAAAGGATGACCCACAGTGCAAAATATACGTGTGCATTAAGTCCTAAGCTTTCATCTTAAAGTCTACCAGAGACCTCACAATGAGTTCCCATTTTTAGTGCACAAGGTAAATTACAAATAATTTTATCTCTAAGCAAAATAAGACTGTATATATCCTAGGATCTCTGTTTCCTAGAAGTTTTAAACTTAAACCTTGAATAACATCACTTTCTGTGATCAAGTGAGAAAGCCAGAAGAGTATGATATTGCGCAGACTGTATGACATTTGACAGTCAGTGACACGTGACACAAAGTTGAGAAAGCTTTAGGTGTAAAAGGAACGTGGAAGGAGCCACCCTGTTCCTGGCTGCGTTTTCTGAGGATTGAAGTGGCACTTGGCAGCTGCCAGCCACTTGCTGGGAGATTCGGTGGCCCGTCAGCCCTGTAGTCTCCTTTATGACTGTGTGATACGTACCTTTGGGTACACATGCTATGGTAAATACATTGGCAGAGTATGATTCAACTTGGAGAGGCAACATGGAAAGGAACATTATATGGTTCTTATTTGAGAAGCATATAGAGTACCCATCTGCCCATTTCACTTAACTCCAGCACCTGGGCTGGGCCAGGCTAGGAACTGGGAAGGCGGTCTTGTTTTGCTGTCTGGATCTCCTGTGTGAGAGATGACTGTTGCCTCCCGGTGTACATCAGAGGCAGACTGAAACCAGGAGTAGAGCCACAACTTGGATCCAGATACTTTGGGGGGAAAAAAAATTTTCAGAGATCAACTGGCTAATCCTTAACCTCCAAACACCAACATGCCATATGGCCATTAGTTCATGTCCCAACTGCTCTGCTTCCCATCCAACTTCCTGCCTATGGCCTGGAAGAGCGGTGGAGAATTGCCCGGTCTTGGAATCCTGTCCCGGTGCAGGAGACCTGGAAGAAGCTGCCAAGAAGCTCCTGGCTTCGGATCAGCTCTGCTCTGGTCCTTGATGCCACTTGAGGAGTGATCCAAAAGATGGGAGATGGTTCTGCCTCCTCTCTAAACCTGCCTTTCCAATAAAAATTAATCTTAAAGGTTTCTTTTTACTGAAAGAGAAAGTTTGTAACTCCCCATATGGCCACTAGGCCAGAGCTGGGCTGGTCCAAAGCTGGGAACCAGTAACTTCTTAAGTACCTCCCATGTATGCCCTGGATTGTAAGGCCTTGGGCCATCTGCTTTTCCAGACCGTTAGCAGGGAACTAGATGAGCTGGGACTAGAACTGGTGCCTGTCTGGGATGTCATCCCATTTCTTCCCCCAAGACACTTAATAGGGAATGCAGGCATCCCAAATTACCTCAAACTGCTAGGTCGAACAGATGAGAGGTAATACAAAAAAATGCCTACAACATGACAAGTTTCTATAAAGGAAAAGTGGCCAAGAAAGCATGGAAAGCAGCATTAGTTATTAAAGTTGTAGAAACAGATGATTCATTCTGTTAGCTGTCTTCCTTTACATTGCAGTAAACCCTGCTTCCCTGGCACTTCCAACCATCTGTTCCCAATTACCTAGAGCTGCAAAAACTTGTCTGTTCACACTGGGTGGTGCCAGGTCCTCCCAGGTAATGGCAAATCCACACTTTGAGTTGATTAGACTGACAGTTTTACCTTCAGAATCCCAATCATTTTTCATCCTTTCTGCCACCCAGGCCAGAGCCCAGAAACCTGTGTATATATTGGCACATCTTTGTCTTTTTTTAAGATTTATTTTTTGTTGGAAAGACAGAGATACAGAGGGAAGGAGATATGTAGAAAGATCTTCCACCTGCTGGTTCACTCTGCCAGGTGGCCATAGTAACCAGAGCTGAGCTAATCCAAAGCCAGGAGCTTTGGTCTCCCATCTGGCTGGAGGGTCCCAAGTCTTTGGGCCATCCTTTGCTGCTTTCCCAGGACGCTGGTGCCCAAATTGGATCACAGGAGGTGCGAGGCGAAGATTTAGCCACTAGGCTCCCGTGCTGGGCTCCATTGTCCATTACTTGAAAGGCAGAGATGGTCCATCCATTGGTTCAGTTCACAAATGGCCTCAAGGACCAGGGTTACAATGTTAGACATTTCTAGGGTCTCCCGTGTGGGTGTGGGGACTCCCAGACACATGAGCAAGGAACTGGATTAGAAATGGAGCTGACAACATGTGAACTGGCTCGCATATGGGATGCTTTTGCTGCAGGCAGTGGTTTGACCCCCTGCACCATAAGGCCAACTCCCATACCAGCGTCTTGTACACATCAGCTGTTCCCTGAATGTTTGAGATCTACTTGGTGATAGAACCGGTAATGCCAATAGCTATAGTTTCAGTTCAGTTATGGTACACTGGGCAACTCAGAAGAGTTAAAACCTAAAAGGTGACTAATAAGTTGCCAATATGCCTCACCATTCCTGTGTGAACCCAAAGATCTCCTGAGCACCTGTGCTGCACAAATAAGGTGTCAACATGAAGCCCCAAGTGGGACCATCCCTAGAGGGTTTCCCTGTCCTGGGAAGAGTGATGGACACTCGGGCCCCGGGGTTATGCAGAGAAGACACCCACCACCTTGAAATGGCTTAGAATATAACAGACAACAGCCTTAGGTATGGAACAGGTCCGCACAAGAAGTAGTGCCTGGCTTAACTGATCTACTTGTAAAAGGTGAAAGGTCAAAAGAGCCGTGTTTTAGAACCAAAAGATGGGAAACGTAATGGCGGACAGGCCCTGTGAAGGGAATAGAATTTGACCAGGAAGCACCATCAGATCTGCTTCGGGGTAGCTAGTCCACTAAGCTGTGAATGCAGGGTTTACGCAGAGACAGCTGGAAACCAGCCAGAGCGCAACACACTGACAAAGGAGCAAGAACAGAAAGGGGGTGACTAACGGGCATGAGATGGCAAAGTTGGTAACTGGCTGACAGGGTTCTCTGGAGTGCCTGAAGGAGAGATGCAACGTTGGTTGGTATCTCATCCAGGTTTGTGGCCCTACCGAGGGGTCCTCTCAGCAGTCCCTGACCCTTCATGATTCTTGCGCTTCCCAGGAGGGGTCCCTTCCGTCCCTCATCTCTGCCCAGCCCTGGGTGCCCGGCCGCTGCGGGGGAAGGTAACACGGAGTGTGCCTGTTGGTGGGCGGACAGATGGGCTGGAGGCCTAAGGACACAGCGGGGCACTCGGCAATGTAGAGCGCGCGGGTTCCCGCCCTCCCCGCCTCCGCCGCCTCTCCCGGGCTGCTCCCACTTCGCTCCACCTCCCCTTCCCCCTGGCCGAGGGCCGTTGGTTCAGTCCCGGAGCTTAAAAAGGCTCCTGGAGGACGCACTCGTTGGAGTTGGTCTTTGCCCAGCTGCTTGAGGTTCGTCCCGGAGCCAGGGAGGCTGTGTGCGCGCCAGGGGTGACAGGCGTGTCTGTGTGTGCCGGTGCGCGCGTGGGCTCCCAACCCGCGGCCAGGCCCTGCACCTGCCCGGCAGCCAGCAGCCGCAGAGAGAGGCGTGCGCCGGCCTGCCCAGGAGATGGAGCCGACCGAGGTGCTGAAGCCGCGGAGCCTGACGGACCTCATCCGCATCCTGCACCAGCTCTTCGCTGGCGACGAGGTCAACGTGGAGGAGGTGCAGGCCGTCCTGGAGGCCTATGAGAGCGACCCGGCAGAATGGGCGCTCTATGCCAAGTTCGACCAGTACCGGTGAGCGCAGCGCGGGCCTGGGGCACTGGGGAGCCGAGCGTGCAAGGTGGACGACGCTAACGGGCCTCACAGGCCCAGCCAGAGGCGGATGGGCGGGGAGCAGAGCGGCCGCGACCGGCCGTGTGTCGGGAAGCGGTGGACGCAGGCAGAACTGTAGCCCGGCTGGCGCCTGCGGTGGATGCAAACCCTGCCCCACCGGCCTCGCGCCCTGGCTGCCCACCATTCTCTCGTTGCCATGGGGTTTTTAGAGTTTCAAGTTAAATGTGGCTTTTGCAGTCTGTGGTGACCAGTGCTGGCCACAGGCACGTTCCCGGCACCGCTGGGTGATCCCCAATTGGGCTAGGGAGTCCTCGCTATCCTGGAGGGTGGGCGGTCTCACGTGTCCCCAGGAGCTGATCAGGAAAGGGACACAACAGAAGGAAAAAAAGCTAAGTATCGGGTTTGTTTTCCTTGGAACTGCTTTTCTGTGAGTTGCAACTCTGTAACCAGTGGGGTGTTTTTGAGGGTTCTTGGGCATGCTGCTGTGTGCGGGGTTTGGGGATTTGCTGTAGTAGAGAAAGTACGGCCCATTAGGACTCCTCTGACTACCTGCAAGTCAGAGAGCCTGTGGGCTCCTTTCCACCGGGTTCATGAGTGAGGCTGCCATGGCGTCCAGGTTCTGCTTTTTGCCTGCCTTCTCTGCGGGTTGAGGAGGGCTTGGCATGGGCCGGGACTCCTCCGGGGATCGCAGAGAGGGGCGTCATCCCACCCTTGGGAGGGCGTAGGATGCTGGCAGACATGGAGGAGGCCCACTGCCTGGTCTCAGACTGCTTCTATCAGAGTTGGAAATAGCAAGGCTGTCCTGGCCTCCAGACGTGCCACACTGTAGCAATGTCGCTGCTGCACACAAAGGGACTTTACAAAGCTCCTGGGAAACAGTGGAATTAAAAGACTTTGATTTGTGTGCACAGAAAGTTAGACTTAAGGGTGGGCATTTAGCATACCTGTTGGGAGGCTCAAGTCCCACAGGGAACAGAATGCACGGGGGTTCGCGGGGGTTCATATGTAACCCAGGATCCAGCTTCCTGCTGGATCAGCCCACAGGGGAGTGGTGGACGCTGGACGTAGGTGGGTGGGCTTCTGCCTGTGGGGCTGACTTCTGGCTGCTGGCAGGGCCCAGCCCTGGCCTTCGCAGGCCTTCGGGGAGTGAACCAGCAAGTCAGAGTTCTCTCTCTCCCTCCACCCTCTCTCTTCGCTAAATAAAGACATTTAACTAGACTGGGTGGTACCAGCCCTTAATTTTTCGATCAAGGTCTCTTCCAGAGGCCTTGAATTAGTTCTTCCCCCTCCTCTTTTTGTTTTTTTCTTTTTTTAAAATACATTTTTGGGCAATTACATGAAAGGTGGAATTATTGAGCAAGGGAAAACAGGCGGAGCTGTCCTATCTTTTTGGTTCACAAATGACTATGATACCTGGGCTTTGGTCAGACTCCACTAGAATCTCCCACCTGGCTGGCAGGAGCCATCACTGGCCCCTCTCCCACTGTTTTCACAGATGCTTTTGCAGGGAGCTAGATCTAAACCAGGGACGCAAACAAGTGCTCACCCAGAATGCCACCTGAGAAGTGGCTTAACTTGCCAGCGCTGTCTGCCGCTCAGGCGTGGGGTGTGGTCCTGAGGGGGCAGTTCCAGGAGGCGAGGGCAGAGGGGCTCTGAGCTGTCTGCTAGGTTTCACACAGAATGCATGCCCAGCCCTGGCAGGATTCTTGGCCTGGACTGGGGAGGGCGAGGATTGCAGAAGACCAAGATGGAACATGTTTGCACTTGGGCCAGGCAGCACAGTGCTTCCACAAAGCTCAGGGGAGCAAGAGAGGTGAAGTGGGGACTTGGGGCGGGATCCCAGGTCCCCGGGGATTTGAAGCCTATGTGGAAAGCTCCTTGCCAGGATGTAAAAAGTTACCGAGTCAGGAACAAAAAATATCAGAATTAGCAAACATTGCTTCTGGAACGGTGGCAGGGGGATCCTCTGACCCACACAGATTGCAAAATTGGGTCTCCTCGTCTGGCAGTGTAGTTTGGAATTAATTTTTTTTCCCCAGTGTTTGGTTCCTCCTGGTTGTAAAAGGCTTAGGGCGCCTTGCTAGCCTATCCTACCTCCTTTGTCCCCGCCAGCCCCCACCCTGTTTGTGAAAGAGTGCTTTTGAACTTGGTTTGCATCTGAGCTTCATTAGAAAGAGCAATTCTAGAGTAGCCATTTACTGAAATCTTGTTTCTCCAGTCCCGGTTCCAGGTACAGGGAGGACAGGAGTGCAGCAGCCACATTCTTGCCTGGAGCAGTGTGCACGCGCACATACCTTCTGTGAGAGACTTTTATCAGTCGGAGACCGGGGTGGAGAAACATGGAATGTGTTTTTATTTCTCTTGTTACCTTTCCCATTCCACCCACCAAAGCAGACCAGCTGCCTCTGCACATGTGCTGACTCAAATACAGCAATGTGCAGAACGAACCCTAAAAAAGAGAGTGTGTGTGTGCTGAGGAGATTGCTCAGAGCTGTTAAGATGTGGAGTCCAGCATCTGTGGGCGGACAGGGCTTTGGGGGACACCTCTTCTTCCTGGGGGCTGGCTTCAGCATTGGAGTTTAAACCTCTGAATACATTGTTTTCTTTTAGATATACCCGAAATCTTGTGGATCAAGGAAATGGAAAATTTAATCTGATGATTCTGTGCTGGGGTGAGGGTCATGGCAGGTAAGATCACGGTTCTCCTAGCAGTGTCTCAGGGCAGCTGGCCCAGAACAAGCCAAGCACAGCCACTGCCGGGCCAGCCGGCAGCCCTGTGGAGACACATCTCACTTTATAATGACCTAATCCTAACAAAAATCCTCACGAGCTCACGCCACATACACTAAACCCAGTCCTCATCGGTGAAGAATGAGCCAAAGAGAAAAACGCTAACCGCTCGGTGAGCCTCTCGCCAGGCCATTGTTCTAGACCATCCTCTGGATCCTTGTAGAACTATTCCTCTGACGTACTTTCAAAATCAAATTCTGGCCCCAACCCCGTAATTTATTGTTGAAAGTTGGGCGGAAAGAAAAGGTGGCTGGTTTGTTGCTATCAAATTGCAATTACGACCAGGTTGACAGAGCAAACAAGCTCTGTTAGAGGCATGCATCTGGTGTGGGTGCTGTGTTATTCTGCCCCTTTTCCCTGGACTCCAGGCGGTGTGGGGCGATTTGGGAGCTGTGCAGCGCCCTGAGTCGATTGTGTCTGTGCCCCTGTAGCAGCATCCATGACCACACCGACTCCCACTGCTTCCTGAAGATGCTGCAGGGAAATCTCAAGGAGACCCTCTTTGCCTGGCCAGACCGAAAGTCCAACGAGATGACCAAGAAGTCCGAAAGAACCTTGAGGGAGAACCAGTGTGCCTACATCAACGGTAACCTGCTCCCCTTTCACCGTGAGGCCCTGGTCTCTGACACCCTGGTGGCGTCCTGGTCCTGGATCTTGAGGTGTGGGCTGAGAGTGCTTGGGGAGATGACCTCACTGCAGCTGGTTTTGTGTTTTAAAGCTTTGCCTCTGGTTGGGAGCACTATCAAAAACCTGTGCGTGCAGGGCCATGCCTGCCAAAATTTAGGCCCGTTAGGGTTGCCTGTCGAGTTACAGATCTTGGTCCTGGTGTTTAAGAAATGTGGTGGCATGTTCTGGAAGCCATTAACTACCTAGCCTTCCCTGGTTTTCCAACAGGCACACAGCATCCCTGTGGGAGTGTTCTCCAGGCAAACTAGGGGAAGCACCCAGTGGGGCAGTGATGTATGGATCTGTTACCAAGAACTCATTCTTTGTTGTAAATGGCTCGAAGGACTGCTAAGTGCTTTTCAGGAGAGACGGTGATGAACTTCTGTATTGCTTACAGGGTGGTAACTTTCCAGAAAGCTCATTAAAATGCCCACAGGAGGCTGCCTGCCAACACCTAGGAAGATTGAGCAACTTGTCCGGATCAGTCAGGAGTCAGATGTACCTGAGATTTGAATCCATGCCATCTGGTGTTTTGGCCCAATCTCTTGGTCAGGGTGCTGTGTGACTTATATAAGAATAAAGCACCAGAGATATATTTTTCTGTCAAAGCCAGTTCTTTCTTCCTATCTTCCAGTCCGTTCTTGGCCTTGATACTTGGCCTAAGGGTGTTAGGTCGTTAGTTTAGGACTGCAACTCCTTTACAAAGGTCAGATCACAGGGGAAGGATTTTCTCCTGCTCCCCTAGCACAAGGCTGCTGATTTCTGCTGTGGCATACAGCTGAGGGTTGCTGTGTGTAGACGACGGTGGAAATCCAAAGTTGGTTTGTGCCCTGGAATGTTGATAAGAATAGTTGGCTTCGGCTGCGGTCCGAGTCTGTGTCACACGTTAGATCTTGTAGGTATGCTCCGAGAGTTTACAGCACGTCTGTGAGCCACGCGGAGTGGGGCAGCAGCGGCCGGGCTGGCCTGATGTCTGTGAGCCACACGGAGTGGGGCAGCAGCGGCCGGGCTGGCCTGATGTCTGTGAGCCACGCGGAGTGGGGCAGCAGCGGCCGGGCTGGCCTGATGTCTGTGAGCCACGCGGAGTGGGGCAGCAGCGGCCGGGCTGGCCTGATGTCTGTGAGCCACGCGGAGTGGGGCAGCAGCGGCCGGGCTGGCCTGATGTCTGTGAGCCACGCGGAGTGGGGCAGCAGCGGCCGGGCTGGCCTGATGTCTGTGAGCCACACGGAGTGGGGCAGCAGTGGCTGGGCTGGCCTGATCTCCTTCTCTGATTTTTATGTGGAACTCTAGCCTCTCAGTGTTGAGTGGGATTTGCTAACTGTATCCCATAGTAAAGACTTGGCTTTGCTCAGAGGGCTGTTGTTGGGAGCATCTGTGTAGGTTGGCTAGCAGGGCAGCAGAGGGACCAGGACCAGGAAACCACAATGCTTGATACAGAATGCAGGAGGTCCATGGGGCCTGGACCTGACTGATCCAACCCCCACCCTCAAGTATCACCCCAAAAACCTCGGTGTTACTGTGGCAGAGGAGAGACCTTCTGGAAGCCAGAGGAAAAGGAGGTGAAGCTGGCTGTGGCACAGCCATGATGGTGTTGATGTGATTGGCAGCAGATGGTCCATGAATGGCGGGTGTCCTCTGAAGGAGGTGACTTGGTTTTGCAGGGTCTTAAGCATGCGCTGGAAGATGAGCACATGTGCAAAGGCAAGGAGTGCTGAGGGATGCTGTGTGCTGAGGAGGCTGCCTGAGCCCTTTGTCAGAGTGCCTGGGTGTGAGTCCCAGCACCATGCCTGAACCTAGCTCTCTGCAAGGCAGCACGTGGGGGCTCAGGGACCTGGGTTCCTGCCATCCACATGTGAGACTCCACTGAAGCTCCTGGCTTCAGCCTAGCCAAGTCCCCGCTGTTGTGGGTATCTGGGGAGTGAACCAACACATGAGGTCCGTGAAAATGATGTCTGTGGTCCGTGAAAACATTGTCTGCCTTTCAAATAAAAGTTTAACGACAACAAAAAAAAATGTACTTGAAGGCAGCCTGTTCCAAAAGCGACCAGCTCTAGGATGGAAGAGTTGGCGAGTATGAGAATGGCATCCATTTTGCGTTAGGGATTTGTTCATGGGGGACCTGGCTCGCCCCTCAAGCCAGGCATAGCCCCCACATCATCACTACTAGGCATCCTCCCTGGCAGGCTCTCGTGCACCTGCATCTTAATGTGTGTTTAATTTAATTGTTTTTATTGAAAAGCAGATTAACAGAGAGAAAGAGAGACAGAGTAACACCTTCCATCTGCTAGTTCTTGGATGCCCATGTTAATTACAGCAACTCCCCGCTGTAAATGCCCTCTCTGTGGGTGTTTGTGTTAAATGGAGTGTTTTGCCTTCTGTGTTGGTACAGGCGGGCTGATTCTGGGCAGTGCCTTGGGCTTCTCCCTTGTCCCAACTGACCCCTCTGTTCTCTCCTGCTTCTCCGCCCCCTGTGAGAAAGGCTCCCTGGAGGGTGCCAGTGTGAGACCTCCTGTGGGTGAACTCTGTGCAGCTCCTGGGTCTGGGTGGCCAGTGGTGCCGGCCTGCTGCCTGACTTGCTATGAAACTAGTCTTTCTTCTCTCCAGGAATATTGGGGATCTGACCCCAGGGTTCTGGTCGAGTTGGGTTTTGTGCTGGGTAGCAAATGGGATGTTTGACCCTGGACTCTGTGGCCTTCAATTTAAGAAACTCCTGTTGGTTCTGAGAATTTGGGAGATTCTGTTGCTGAAGCTCCTGGTTAGTCAGACCTCCCAGACTGGACCTGGTTGTTGCTTGCTTTCTTCTCTTCCCATCTTTGTTCCTTTGTTCTCTGAGTTCTCTTCAACTTTTTCTGCCAACCCTTTTATGAAGTGTTTTCTTTTTTTTATTTTAAGGTTTATTTATTTATTTGAAAGGCAAGGTTACAGAGAAAGAAAGGGAAATAAAATCTTCCATCCACTGATTCACCCCTCCCTCTGCCACACACACATGACTGCAGTAACCAGCCCTAAGCAGATTCAAAGTTAGGAACCAGGAACTTCTCCCAGTTTCCCATGTGGGTGCAGAGACCCAGGGACTTGGTCCACCCTCCACTGCATTCCCAAGTGATTTTCAGGGAGCTGGGCGGAAGTGGAGCCTCCGGAGGCCCTGCACAATAGCCTAATGACTAAATCCTTCCCTTGCATGCACCAGGGTCCCCCATGGGAGCCAGTTTGAGTCCAGATGCTCCACTTCCCATCCAGCTCCCTGCCTGTGGCCTGGAAAGCAGTGGAGGAGGCCCAAAGCCTTGGACCCTGTGTCCGTGTAGGAGACCCAGAAGAAGCTCCTGACTCCTGTCTTCGGATTGGCTCAGCTCCAGCCATTGTAGCCACTAGGGGAGTGAACCAGTGGATGGAATATCTTTCTATGCCTTCTTCTCTCTGTAAATGTGTCTTTTTCTAATAAAAATAAATCTTAAGAAAATCTGGACTCTAACCTGCTGATATCTCATAGTGGCTTCACCTCCTATGCCACAATGCTAGCCTCTAGGTTTTCCTTTCCAAAAGTTTTTTTCTTTTCAATTCCTTTTGTGGTGTTTTTCTTCCATCTTCCTGAGGACATTAACCCTGTGTGTTTTGAGTTCCCTCTCTTCTCTCTTCTTTCTTCTGTTCTCTCTCTCTCCCTCTCTCTCTCTCTCTCATGGTTCTGGCCTTCTTTGTGCTGGAACGTTCCTCAAGTGTCTGGCAGCCTTGGCTATGGGCTAATGTTTAAAAGCCAGGGACAGAACAAGTTAATTGGTAGCTCTGGGCAGGAGGTGGGGCTTGTCACTGGACGTCAGTGTTTGGCCATCTCTGGGTGGGAGTGTCCTAAGGGCTTTCTTTGGAACAGATCTGCTCACCTCTGTGTACTGCTTCTCACTGTGCCTGGAGAGGAGACTCGAACCAGTGCTGGATAGCAGGGACCAGTCCCAGCCACCAGTTAGCTTTGGCTGGGTTCTGCAGTGTTTGACTCTTCTCTTTCCTGCAAGCAGCTCCCTCCTCTCACCCTGGCTATGGAGGAGACAGGTGAAAGAAAATGAGTGAAACAGAGTTCTTAAGTGGTTTCCAACTAGTTCCTACATAAACTTATTGAAAAGTTCCATTTCACCATCATTTTTGGAAGCACCTGGCGCTCCCAAGCTCCCAATTCCTGAGCTGTTGAGGAGGTCAAACTAGGGATCAGGCTGTGGCTGGGCTTCCTGTGGTAGCTCAGGATTTGGCTTGCTTGCTGCTGCAAAGCCTTCAAGCTTTCCATCTCTTAAAATTAATTCTCTCTTCTCCTCCATCTTTTGCCTGTGTGTTCATATCTACCTTGCCACAGTAGGGGAGGGTCTCCTGGCAGAAGCTGAGATCTGCATGCTGCGTGCTGTCTCCCTGGGAGTGGAGTTGTCATTTCTGCCACTTCTCTGTGCATAGACACTGATTTGCTGCACTCAGTGATGGAGTCTTTTGCCCACAGCTGCCATCCCATCCCCTTCTGTTCTTTCCCTCCTGGTCCTTTCCAGATTCCATTGGCTTGCACCGGGTGGAGAACGTGAGCCACACGGAGCCTGCCGTGAGCCTGCACCTGTACAGCCCGCCCTTCGATACGTGCCACGCCTTTGACCAAAGAACAGGACACAAGAACAAGGTCACCATGACATTCCATAGCAAGTTTGGAATCAAGACTCCATTTGTAAGTACCGTTTCTCTCTCCATGCGTGACGCTGTATGCGTTGCTCTTGTTGGCCTAAGTGTTGTTAGGACATCTAAAGGTTCAGTTGTTCTTGGAAAATGAGGCAAGCCATAACCTGGGTGAAATGCTCCGTAGATCTTAAATATTCCTTAAGGTTTGGAGACTATTTGTGATTTATAAAGAAAGCCATTTCATCAATGCCAAGAAGTGTTCTTTAAGAAGCTATGCTCATTGCTATGCTCATTGCTAAGGAAAGCATTTTTATTTGAGGTTGAGAGGATCGTCAGCAGCGTTTGGTCCAGCCCCTGCCGCTATGATTGGCAGCTCACGGGTCCAATCTGCCAGCACGGTACAGGGTGCAGGGTTCAGTGGTTAACCTCGGCAGCACGAGGTGCCATCCCACCTATGGGTGCTGGTGGTCCTGCCTGCATTTTCTGTGGGTGGCAGTGCTACTTCAAGTACAGATAAATGAGTTCTGGAGCATTCCCTCCAGAGGAGCAGGCCTTTCCACCAAAATACAAGGCATCCAGCCCCAGCCCCGACACAGTCTGCCCTAGTTGGCATTCTTGACCTTGCTAACATTGATAGGCCTGCAGTGTCCTCCAGGAGTGCGAGGGAGCAAGACCACCAGCAGGCCTCCCCGTGACTCTGGGGAGAAGTAGGGACCTGGCCTCCTCCCTAACTCCGCTTTGAGTCCTGGGGGCCAGGCAGGGCGGACCCTCCGAGGTGACCAGAAGGGGCTCACGTCCAGAGAGCCAGGCAGGGCGGCCCCTCCGAGGTGACCGGAAGGGGCTCACACCGCTTCTCTTCCTCTTGCAGATGACCTCAGGTTCGCTGGAGAACAACTAAGGAGCAGCACAAGCCCTGCTCCCCTGCCCACTCTGTGCTGTGAGCTCCCACGAAGATGTGCCCAGCGGGAAAGCCTCCCACTTGGGTCTTCCGCAAAGCAGATGCCGTTAGCTATGTCTAAGATCCTGCAAAGGACATTTCTCCCTGAAGAAAGAAAAACGCAGTCTTGTGATTTAAAAGGCCAAATCAAACACTCTCCCTGTTCTTTCTGAGTCCATTGAAACTAAACTGGGAGTTTCAATGAGAGTTTGTGAGTTGTTTTTTTTTTTTTTTTTTTTTAGTTTTTTGAAACATTTTAGTCCTCCGAATCGTAATTAGCAATAACTAAACACAGAGCCCGCAGGCATCAAATGCCTGCCTTGTTAGTCGGAGGACCAAAGGCTGATGAACTTGGGATTTCTCAGTATTTGAAGAGATAGTTTTGAACCTGTGGGTTTTATTTTTTGAATCTTATTTTGCAAATTCCTTTCCTATGGGGGACAGGCACACAGCCGTTTGTTACTAAAAGAAGGGCAGTGGATGAATCCCAAACTCACAACAAAACCAGAAGTGTGAACTTGTTTCTTAGATCCCATGATCACACTCAAAGACTTTGTACTACTTTCAGAAGAGCCAAATGATTTTAATAAAGCTGGAATTTGAACAGTCTGAAGCTGCCCTTCTTTCTACCTTGGTGGAGATTTCGTCTGAGTCCCAGAAGACTGTTGCGTAGACTGCCGAGGAGAATGACCCCTGAGCCTCTCAGGGCTGCTTGCATGATCACGGATTGGCTGAGAGGCCACGCTGGGGGTCTCCATGCTGGTGTGGCTCCACAGTGTGACCACATTGCCTGAAAGCAGGGCGGTCAGTGGGTGTGCCTAGAGGGCAGTGCCCGGCAGTTTGGCTGCTGCCTGTGGGCTTACTTTGGTTGCTTTGTGCTGATTAGCTGGTCCTGATGGGTTCGTTTATTTCCTCCAAGCCACGGGTATACCCCATCCTTCTGCTATCTGTTCCCCCTTCCTTCCCTTCCCTGCTTTGAGGGCCTGGGGGAGTTGGATGGTGCCTCCGTCTCAAGCTTGCGCCCAGGTACATCTGTAGCATCTTTAGCCCTTTGGGTGCGCTCTTCCGAGGATGTGGGGGTGAGCATGTGGCTGCCTGTCTCTGTCCCTTCTCACACCTTGTGAGCTGTATGCAGTCCGCGTGCAGGGCAGATCCCCCTCCCAAGGTCCACAGTCTTGTCCCAACCGCACACCTCAAGCTCAGTGTTTACATTCACTGTGGGGCGCAATACCCCTGATATGCACTGGTAAGAAACTGGCCAGAAGTTAACTGGTCAGGGACGACCTGGAACTGAGAGGTGCAGCTGCCAGCAATCCTCCTGGACAACCTGCTCACTTTGTGTCCAGGCTTTTCAAAAAGCCTGTTGATCTGGCCATTTTGTGTAACCCATTATGTTCAAGTGTGATTATCATATGCTCATCTGCTTTATGCACGTGGAATCCTTTGGGTTTTTTTTTTTTTTGGTTTATTTTTACTCTTGTTCTCATAGTTGAGAGGGGGTCGCTCTTGCTGTCAACTACATCAGCAGCTGGGGATGGGGGTCAACGGTCCTTTGCTGATGCCCCAGAGACCACGAGGTGGGAGACTGTTCCACGAGTGTGACTGGAGTGCTTTGGATAGCCCCAAGACATTGTTGCTTCATTTCTCCAGAGTTGAGAACATCTTTCCAAGGTCTGTCAGTTGACAAAGTCTACGTTAGTGCATCCAGAGTCCCAGGAACACGCTGTAAAGCTTGGCCAGGGGAATTGTCCAACCTGTTCTGCTTTTCATCCTCTGACAAGGGAGTTGACATTCCCTGCTGGCCTAGATGAGCTGGCTAGTATGTTCCCTGTGTGTATCTGGGCATGCTGTCCACTGCACAGGCATCAGCAACTGAGGAGGCCCATTCCCAGTGTGTGCACTCCAAGGTCAGACCACACATCTTGTGACTTTTGCCTCTGGCCAGGGTTCTGAGTTAAGGAGTCCCATAAGAAACCTCGCCTGGGGGCCTGGCGCCATAGCCTATAAGTCCTCGCCTTGCACAGCCTTGCACAACCTTGCACACACTGGGATACCATTTGGGCGCCGGTTCTAATTTCAGCTGCCCCGCTTCCCATCCAGCTCCCTGCTTGTGCCCTGGGAAAGCTGTCAAGGACGGCCCAAAGCCTTGGGACCCTGCAACCCACATGGGAGACCTGGAAGAGGCTTCTGGCTCCTGACTTCAGATCAGCAGTGCAGCTCCAGTCATTGGGGCCTCTTGGGGGATGGAAGATCTTCCTCTCTGTCTCCCCTCCTCTCTGTATATCTGACTTTCCAATAAAAAAAATTTTTAAATCTTTAAAAAAGAAACCTCGTCTGGGATGACCTCAGACTTTTGTGTGTGCCAGCCAGTCAGGTTCAATCTGTCACCCAAACCAGCCAATGTACATACTGATGAATGCAGATGCAGGCTGGCACCAGATGCCAGTCTTCCAGCCTCCTGTCCTTAGCTTACATATGCTCCTTTATGACAGCTGATGAGCCACATACTAAAATTAAGATCCTGAATTGTGGGAGCTGTGCCAACTGGCCCTGAGAACTCTGCCATTCGTGACATTGCTGACATTAGTCGACCTGCAGGTAGTCGCTGCCATGTCCTCCAGCAGTGCAAGGGAGAAGAGACTGCAGACAGGCCTCCTCACGGCCCTGCAGAGAAGCAGGGGCTGTGTCTCCTTGCTGTGTCTTCCACTGGAATCCAGGGTTCATTAGTGTCTTCAGTAATGAACATGTCAGTGGTCCCCACTGTCTCCAGTGGTGTCATCTCAGGAAACTCCAGAGCCAGGGAAGGAAGTAACTTGCTCCCTGCATGCTCCATTTCAGCCCCATATTTCACATGCACCAATGGGTGCTGCAGCCCAGCCAGCCCGCCACAGATCCCGTCTACACACATACCAGCAGGTGCCACGACCTGCTTGGGGTGACCATAATAACCCCCACCAAGCCCACTCCTAACCCTGGTTTTTGTACGTGCCAGCCTCTGCTGCAGCCTGGCCTGGTCCAGCCCACACCCCATCTGGTGCTCATGCATACCCACAGGTACTACATCTTAGCTCAGCCTCACCCGTGCACAGACCTGATCCCCGTGTATGCTGGCAGGTGCTGTTACCTTGTCCAGCCTGGCCCACCCCTGCCATGGTTCTTGTGTTCACCAGCAACACAGAGACCCTAGCAGGAGTGTACCCACAGTTCCCCTGCCAGGCATGTTCCCAGTCCAGTGTCTTGCACCTGCCAGGAGGTACTGCAGTCCAGCCTGACATGACTCATGCCTAGTCCTGACACTGGCCTGCTGGTCTGGTGTTGCGGCCTCACTTGTCTGGCCCACAGCCATTCTGGCTCTTGTGCATAGCAGTGGGTGCAGCAGCCTACCCCAGTCTGACCCACCCCCAGTCCCAACTCCCATACTCAACAGCAGAAAAAACATCTGAGCAAGAACAAACATCTGAAGTTCTACAAGGCTTGCTCCCAGCCCCAGGTCTTGGATGTGCCAAGTGCTGTGGCTCAGTCTGAGATGGCCCACCCCCAGGCTTTGCAATTGCGAGCAACTGCTACAGCCTGGCTCAACCTGGGCCAGCTCCGATCCTGGCTCTTGTTGGTGGATACAGCAGCCTAGCCCCGCCCCACCCACTCCTAATCCTCATGTCAACTGGCAGGTATTACAGTTCAACCCAGCGTGGCCTGAACCATTTTCTGGCTGTCACTCGTGCCAGTATGTGCTATGGATTGATCCTGCCTGGCCCACCCCCAGACCCAGCTCACACATGTGCCACAGGATGCTACAGCCAAGCCTGATCTGGCCTGCTCCCTGCCCAGCTCTTGTTCTCAACCGTGGAAGCTATGCTTAGCAGGGTCATTTCCCAAATTTCCCTACTTGGTCTACTCCCAGCCCTGAATCACATATACTGGCAGGAGCTGCTGCCCTGACTGACATGGCTAGCCCCAAGTCCAAGCACTCACCCATGGGTACTGTGGCCTAACCCAATGGGCCCACACCCATTCTGGCTCTCACCAATAGGTGCTATAACCAATCTAGCTTGGCCCACTCTCAGACCCAGTTCTTTTGTTACCTGGCATATGCTACAGCCCACCCTGGTCTATCCTACACCCATTCTGGCTCTCACAAGCACCAAGCCTTCCAAGAAGCCTGTTGATCTGTTCTTTTACGTGTAACCCATTATATTAAACATCGTTACTGCATGCTTGTATGTTTTGTGCAATTGGCATCCTTAAATGCTTAATAAATAGCACCTTTATTACACAAGCGAGATAATATCTTCTGCATGCAATGGTCATGAGCAAATGAAAATTTGAGAGTTCCTGTGAAGGAGACACAGCCCAAAATGGGCACACGGGCATATCTCCAGGGAGGGCCATCACTGCTGTAAGAGCGTTTGGCCGGGCACTCCTGTCCAGCCCCATTGAGGCACTCGTCTGAGCAGTGCCAGTCTTCCTTCATTCCTTCATTGTAAATCTTGATGGCACACAGACCCCCTCAGGTGAGAGCCAGCATCCAGTGCTTGGCCATGGCTGGCACATGGCAGATGCTTGGGACCTATGAGGTGGAGACCCATTCTCCCACTCCACATCTGTGCTGTGGTTCAGGTGCCCCTAATGCTGTTCTGTGTGCCACCCATTCACATGAACCATTAGTGTTACTAAGCATGGTGATTTACAATGAAACAAATAGATCAGAAAGCAAACAAATGGCAATTCTGAGCATCACTTTTGTAAAGACTCACTGCTTGTTTTAAAACGAAAATTGCAGGGTTGGGGCAGGGGAGGAGGAAGGCAGGGACAGAAACTAATTTTCCATCCACTGGTCGTTCTCCAAGTGGTAGCAACAACTGGGCCAGGCCAAGCCAGGATCCCAAGACCCCATCTTGATCTCCCACCTGGATGGCAGGACCCAACTATTTGGGCCGTTTTCTGCCGCTTTCTTAGGTAGCTGGCATAGCGCTGATCCCAGGTGGAGCAACTGGGTCTTTTTTTGCTAATACATATATAGATTTTTTTTAATTGTAAAGGCAGATATACAGAGAGGAGAGACAAAAAGGAAGTTCTTACATCCAATGATTCACTCCCCAAGTGAGCATCCAGAACTGAGCTGATCTGAAGCCAGGAGCCAGAAGTTTCTTCCAGGTCTCCCATGTGAGTGCAGGGTCCCAAGGCTTTGGGCCCTCCTCAAATGCTTTCCCAGGCCACAAGCATGGAGCTGGATGGGAGATAGGGCAGCTGGGACATGAACCAGCATATGGGATCCCAGTAAGTGCAAGGTGAGGACTTTAGCCACTAGGCTACCATACCAGCCTGCAGCTGGGTTTTGAACCTGTGCCCATGTAAGCTACCTGAGTCACAAATGGCAGCTTAACCCACTGAATCACAATGCCAACCCTGAATTATTTTCTTAAGTCACAGACTTCTTTGTTAAGACCCATGTCTTTTGGTGTGAGTTTTTCCATCACGTACTTAGACAAGTTAGTCAGGATCTCAGAGAAGGGAACAGCATTAATTATCCTATTTAGAAATGGTGCTTGGCTGTTTGAGGGATAATGGGCCACTTGGAAAGTCTCTGAAATCTGAAGAACTCTCCGGAAGAGTGACACCCTCCCAAGGCCTCCAGGGCCCTGGTTAAAGTGTTGGCCATACCTAAGTCCAGGCCTGTGGGAGAAATGGGCTGTTTTCCCTCATTTTCTGAGCTTACAGGGCGTTAGTGTGTGGGACCCCTGGCTGACCTTGTAGAGATGAGAGCAGGGTCTCCAGGGAACGCCTGTGGCGTGCTCACACGGGTCACAAGCAGTGGTCTCTCTTCCTGCAGGTGCTTCCTCTTGCACCCGGTACGGAGATGTTTCTTCTAAAAGAGAATGGGGGAGTACGGAGTGAAACCAGATAGACACAGGGACACAGAAGGACAGACGAGGCGTGAGCCCAGGCAGAAAGCCAGGCAGTTGGACAGAGAGGTGCAGGGGCTGGGCTGGGCTGGGGGTCCGGGTGAGCAGTCATTCTGTCACAGGTGCAGAGCTGTTGGTGGGGATGGTGAGAACGTTTGGGGTGTGGATTGTGGTGAATGTATTCAAGATGGCTAAATTGTATGATTACAGATGATTCAAAAGGTTATGTGCATTTCTCACCATAAAATTATTTCTAAGAAGAGTGAATGGCGCCCAGGGTGGCGGGGCTGTGGAGGCAGTAGTGTGTGCATGCCCCGGTGAAAGGTAAGTGAATCTTCTGATGACACAAAGTTCCTCAGGCCAACTGCTGCACCCTTCCTTCTCCACCATACCGCTCTTTGTGTTTCCTCACTGGCTTTTCCCCCTCCCAGTTTTCAAACACCAGGCAGCAATTTGAAGTCTGTGTTGCGTGTTCCACATCTGAGGGCTGCCGATGCCTCCTGCGCAGCTGTGTCATGACTGAGTTCCCAGGTCTCTGCTGAAAGACTCTGCGTTGGTTCCAACCTTTCATTCCAACAGACAACTCAAGCATGAATGTACAGAGTGTCATGTCACAAGTTCCAGGAGACATATTTCTCAATGGCAAGGCGAGTGAAGTAACAGGTTCAGGAAGGGTCACGGCTGGTACAGAGCCTGATGGTTGGCACACACTTGCTCTGAGGGGCTGCAGTCCTGGCTCCACACTGGCTGAGCTCACTCTACTGTCGCTGCTGGGAGCTCACTGTCCCTTCCCAGGAGATGATGTCTCACAATCAGGAACAGCCCAGGAGGTCCATCCGCTTACCCGTCAGGAAAGTAGCCCCCAGTTACGGTCAGGTTACCAGTTGGCCCTGCTGCCCATGTTCTTGTTCCATATCATTGAGCCCTTTGTGTGGCGGAGATGCAAAAGCTTCCCGGGGCCCTTGGAAGATGTGCCAGACACGTTGCTCCCTGAGGGGCACCTGGCTTACTTATTCTTATGTGTACATATTTCCTGGAGAAGGGCTGGTGCAATGGCTTAACGGACTAAGCCTCCACCAGCAAGAGCCAGCAAACAATATGGGTACTGATTCATGTCCCTGTTACTCCGCTTCCCATTCAATTCCCTGCTTATAGCTTGGGAAAACAGTAAAAGATGACCCAAAGCCTTAGGACCCTGCACCTGAATGAGAGACCCCTGGAAGTAGCTCCTGGGTCCTGGCTTCAGATCAGCACAGACATTTGGGGAATGAACCAGCAGATGGAAGATCTTCCTGTCTCTTTTTCTCCTTGTAAAATCTGCCTTTCCAATAAAAAGAAATATTAAGAAGAAGTATATTCTGGAGAAGCAAAGACAAACAGACCGATCTCCCAGCTATTGTTCGCTCCCTGCAGTGCCTTCCACCACCCAGACTGAGCCGGTGCAAAGCCGAGCGCTGGGAACTTGACCCTGTACTTTTCAGGGGTGTGATCAGGACCCAGCTGCTGCATCGGTAAGGCTCCGCGTTAGCAGGAATGGACTCCAATGTAGGCTCAACAATATGGGATGTGAGCATCTCAGCCAGCATCCACTGGCCCCTGATTTGTATTCTGAGCAATTCACAAGCAATGACGCCCTACTGTTAGTCTGTGAGGGGCATTCTTTTACAAGCTCCAGGAAGTGACCGTTTTGCTTAAAAAACACCTGTAGCCGAGGAGCCCTGTGGCTATGTGTACAACAATACACTGTTGACCTAAGAACACCACCAAGACACTGCTTTGCATGTGAGAGGTGGAAATATTCCGGAACAACAGAGGAATCCCATGCAGTGAAGGATGCTAGGTGCTTGCCTCGGCATGGCCTAGCACTAGGGAGAATGTCCTCACAGCAGAGGCTCCCTGCGGCACCCCTTCCCGTGGGCACCAGGCAGACCCAGGATCTATCCGACACCTGGCTTTCAAGAAGCTCCCGCAGCCTTGGAGATGAAATGTGCTGCAGAGTGAGGTGCTCTAGGAAGCCAGGAAACAGCTGGGTGAGCATGTGTGGTGTCTCTGCATTGGTGACGGCTCACCAGCCCCCTGGCAGCCGATACTTGGGAACTTTGTGATCAAATTGGCAGGTTGAGACTGGCCATAACAGGAGTACCCAGGCCATGCAAACCCAACCCTATAGGTCCATGTGTCCTTCCTCTGCAGACAGCACTGGACAGCAAACCAGTTCAGAGTGAGGGCAGCACATCCCTGGACTGCTGAAGTATACGGGGTTTTTGTTTGGTTGGTTTATTTGTGTGTGTGTGATTTTTTTAGGTCTATATTTTATTTGAAAGGGTTACAAAGAGAGAGAGAGCGTCTCTCTGGTTCACTCCCCAAATAACTGCAACATCCAGAAATGAGTTGGTCCGAAGGGAGGAGCCAGGAGCTTCTTCTGAGTCTCCTATTCGGGTGCAGGGACCTGAGCATTTGGGCCATCCTCTGCTGCTTTCCCAGGTTCATTAACAGCAGCTGAAACACGCACTGGTGCCCATACAGGATGGTCGTGTCACAGGCGATGGCTTTGCCTGTCTCGCCACAGCACCGGCTGCTAGGGTACAGTTTACCCTTTCATTAGCTTTCTTGAGTTTGGAGTCTCTTTCACATTCCTACACAGGACTTATTGTGACTTCAGGGGAACGAAGTGACAATAACCTAAGATTAGACAAAGATGAGAACAGCCAGGCTTACATAAATGAAGCGTCTTACCCAAGGGCACAAGCTGAACCATGAAAAAAGCAACAGTGAACCTAGTGCTGCCCAGGACACCTGGCACATGTGCCAAAGAAGGAACACCAGGAAGCAGCCACACGACAGTGCAGTGGTGGCTCTGTGACTGTGCCCACTGATATCTCCCCGCTCATTGTTCACTGCCCACAGGGTTCTGAGGACAGCTGGACAGGCAGTACTTTGGTTACCACTGAGAGGTTGCCGCGGTTTCCGTGCCTGAGTAAAGCTGGGACAATGCTGGGCTCTGTTTCTGCTTACTGGACGGAGAACAGACCTTAGGACTCTGTCTGCGTCACCAGATCCAGGTTCCAGGTCATCTTAGTCAGGGCACTCAGCTACAAATGGCAACATGTGACCCAACCTGACCCGAACAAAACAAGCCTGTGTCATTGCAAAGTCCAGGGTGCTCTCAGGTCAAGGTGGACTGAGAGGGTCAGACCAGGGACCCTCCTGGGACCCTCTCTTGCTCTGGGCTGCCCTCATGGTGTAGAGCGAGTATCCGACAGCTCCTTGCTTACAACCCTGATTCTTAATTTCAGTTCTTGCTAGGTCATGCCTTCCAAGTCTTTCTTTGGGTGATGAGGAATTCAGTGGCACAGACTCTGGCCGCGTAACATGCTCATTCCTGACCTGTTGGCTGTGGGCAGCAGGGAGAGCTCCCTGACCAAGGGGACACTGGGGCCAAGGGGACACTGGCTCTATCAGATCAGTGGATGTGTGGTGGTGTTTAGGGTGTGTCGGGGAAAAACTATGCGTGGATTTCTTTGTGCCAAAACACCTTTTCATTCTGTTTTTCCATGAATGTTTCAAAGTGTCCTTGTATTTGTTAAGCGGACAAATAAAGAGATGACATGAAGGATGACGGAGACCAAGTGCCCTCTGTAACCCTGATGACACCCTTTTTAAAACCGCAAGGCCAGTTGTCTTTCATTTGTGTGTGTTTGTGTGTGTGTGCGTGTGTTTAATATTTATTTAGGGGTTGGCATGGTACAACAGGCTAATTCTCTGCCTGCCAGCACTGGCATCCCAATATGGGCATGGATGCATGTCCTGGCTGCTCCATTCCGTGATCCAGCTCTCTGCTTGTGGCCTGGGAAGGCAGCAGAGGATTGCTCAAGTGTTTGGGATCCTACAGACATGTGGGAGACCCTGAGGAAGCTCCTGGCTCCCAACTCTGGCTGTCACAGCCATATGGGATGTGAACCAGTGGATAAAGGCCTTCTCTCTCTGTTTCTCCTTTTCTCTGACTTTCCAAGTGAAATAAATAAACCTTTAAAAAATAAAAATTTTCTTCTGTGAAAGGTAGAGTACAAAACACAGAGAGAGAGAAAGAGAGAGAGAGAGAGAGAGATCGTCCATCTTTATTAATGGCTGTGACTGCCAGGGCTGGATCAGGCCGAGGGCAGGAGGAGCCAGGAGCTCCACTTGGGTCTCTTGTGTGGGTGGGAGGAGCCAAAACACTTGGGCCAGCTTCCACTCTCCCAGGGGCATAAACAAGGAGCTGATTTGGAAGAGGAGCAGCCAGGGCTTGAATGTGTGCTGTAATGTGGGATGCTAGTGCCACAAGAAGATGCTTAGCTGATTGTGTCATTACAGCTGCTGCATACTTCCTCTTATTTATAAAATGCACAAAACGCCCTTACCACCCATAGGCAGTGACATGGGTATAAGAATCACAGGTGTGCAGTGCTGTGATCTAAGCCCCTCCCTGTAGCCCAGCCCCAGCAGAAATTCTGTTCCCCACAGTGACATCTCTGGGTAGACCAGATGCTGGTGTTCAGAGGCAGGGTATCTGCAGAGATGTTCGCAGGAAACTGCATGGGACGGCAGCTGAGTAGGAAAGCACGCAAGCCCTATCATAGGACCTGTGCCCTGGGAGTGAGAGAAGAGTGGGAAACCCAACAAAAATGCAAACCGAGTTTCTTCGCATCGCTCTGGGAAGATGTTGATTAGGAGCACACAGTAATTTGATTTGCAGACTATAAAATCATGCTGCCTCCAGTGCTGGGTGAGATGCTGGCTGTTGCAAGCTGAATCCAGATTCATGGACCAGCACCACTGCACCAAGGCAAGAACCAGCCGAGAACCCAGGGCTCCTGACTAGGAGATGTTCAGATTCCCAGCCAGCGAGCACGGGCAGACAAGAAAGAGAACCCAGGTGGCCGAGAGATGCAGCCTGGCCTTGATCTGAACGCACGCTTGCAGCAGGGCAGGTTACGGCAATCACCATGCTCACCTCCCTGGCAGGCGACAGGCCAAGATCCACCATTCAAGCCATGAGCAACAAATACTGGCACAATACTTAGGGGCTGCCTTGAATTTGTCTTAATCATAGAAGCTGTCAAGATTTGGCCATGGAAGACATGGGTAAGCATTAAAGGATTCTCTGGTCTTCCTGGAAATCATGATGACAATGTTTAAACACTGGTGGGGAGCAGGGGCAGGGGAGATGTGAATTAGAACCTGAAAACACCCTCCAAGTTAACTTCCAGAAAAGACTGTGTCTTTGTTCTTCTAGTTTTTTTTTTTCAGGAAGTTTTGTTTGTTTGTTTGTTTTTAATAGCAGAAACACAGCAGAGGAAGGCAGAAGCCCTTCTCCTTTTGGGATTGATGCAGATGCTGGGATCCACGAGCCGAGGGCGGGGTGTGGCTTGAACACAGTGTCTCTGCTGGCTTGTTGTCTTCCAGAATGAATGGGGCTTTTCTCCTGCGTGACTGTGTGTACCCACGGAGGGCCCCAGAGAGACACAGGTGGCCTGGCGGTGACCTCGCTCTGCAAAATAGGCGCTGAAAAAGCTTGGACCACTGCCTTCTGCGCGTGGTATTGCCCAAGCTCAAATCAGTCTGACCACAAGGTAGCATTGATGTTGACTGTTTTCTTGTTTCTTGTTTTCCTGCTGAACACAGCAGACCCAATCATGTGCCAGGAGTGACTGAGATAGGATGTGGGACAGCATAGCAGGTGAGCGATAGCCTTAAAGAAAAAAAAAAAAAAACCTTCTGCTCTCTGCCAGGAGAAGGGAGTAAGTTGTGTGCAGAGTCTGAGCATTTTTGAAAAAAAAATGTGCTTATTTGCTTGAAAGATACAAACAGAAAGAGAGAGAGTTCATATACTGGCTCACTCCCCAAATGGCCACAACGGCCAGGGCTGCTGGGGAGGGGCTCATGCACTGGAGCCATCTTCAACTGCCTTTCCAGGCACATCAGTAGGAAGCTAGATCAGCAGCAGAACAGTCCCCAACTTGATCCAGCTGTATTGGATGCCCGCATTACAAGCAGTGGTATAATCCCCTGTGCCACAGAGCACCTCTGGAGAGGACAGTGCTGTTCCATACCGTGCAGAGATGGAGGCTGGCAGAAGGCTGGAGTCCCAGAGAAGCCAGTCTGGTCTGAGTGTCTCATGCTGTGATTCACTGTTTACATACATTCCATTGTGCCTGTCACTGGGGATCTCTGTGAGGTTGTGGGAGACCAAGGGGAGACTTGTGTGGGGCACACAAGACCGGGGTCTCTGCTGTCTGTGGCCAGCACTGGGGATACCCAAGGTCCAGTCGTGTCCAAGAGCCCTGGGCAGCAGACTTAGGTTGAACAAGGAACAGAAAGGGGTTTGCCGTGCACAGCTGGGTGGCGCGTTCTCAACACTTGTTTGGACATTGCTTTGCAAGAACGAGGGTCTAGAAAGGTTTGCAGCTGGCCTGCTAAGGATACCAATGGAAGAGGGAGGTGCTAAGGCGGCTGTCACTGGCTGCTGGGTTTTTTCGGGCTGGTTACTTGGGTAGTATCAGCAAGTGAGCAGCTGTCCTGGCCAAGCAGTTCAGTTCCTGTGCCCTGAGCCCCAGGATTCAGGGGAGACTCCCCAGCCAGCTCCATGTGACTGTCACCCAGCCTGGCCCCAGGAAACAGCACCCTGATTACACTGTCCAAACACTATGAGCATGCTGTCACCTCAGCAGTGAAAAAGATGAACTCATACTAAAGCAGATGGATTTAAATGATCAACAGTCCTTGAGTACTAGGATATACGCTAACTTGTTATGGAATGCAGATAGTATTTCTCATAATAAAATGTTGGCAAGACCTCATTGCAAAGACAGCTGCTTAGGCCCCGTCAGCAGGCAGATGCAGCTCCTGCAGGACCAGGGCCACCTCCAGTCATATACCTGGACTCAGTGTACACGCTCCAGCCGACCTGGGCCAGGAGCCCCTTGCCCTCTGCCCTCAGCAGCCGAGCCCTGATTCTGTCTATCACTCAGTGGCCTCCTTCTCATTAGCGTCCTGAAGGACAGACTTTCTTCAGACTGGGTCCACAGTCGCAGTGGACCCTCAGGGGACTGGTTGCAGAGACCCAGGTAGAACACATCTCCCAACAGCAGTCAGAAAAGTGATGGAGAGGACGATGTCTCCTGTGTCCTCGGGGCTGATTGTCAAAAAACAGCTGCAGTTCGAGGTTATGTCAAGACATTCATAGAAAAAGTGGAATTTAAAGGTGAGTTTGGGGCCCAGCGGCGTGGCCTAGAGGCTAAAGTCCTTGCCTTGAATGCACCGCGATCCAATATGGCCGCCGGTTCTAATCCTGGCAGCTCCACTTCCCGTCCAGCTCCCTGCTGGTGGCCTGGGAAAGCAGTCGAGGACAGCCCAAACCTTTGGGACCCTGCACCCATGTGGGATACCTGGAAGAAATTCCTGGATCCTGGCTTTGGATCGGCATAGCATCGGCCGTTGTACTCACTTGGGGAGTGAACCATCGGACGGAAGATCTTCCTCTCTGTCTTTCCTCCTCTCTGTATATCTGACTTTCCAATAAACAAATAAATAAATCTTAAAAAAAAAGATCGATTTACTGTGGTGCAAAAATTAGTGAAATCTGTGTATAGTTTTCTCACAATATGCATTTGCCATAAATTTTAAGATTCCACATGTTGCATGAATTTAAAAAAATTAATAAGCCAAAGATCCTTTGTTTTCTGGCAAAGAGAGAAAAAGACATACAGACATAGAAAGACAAGGCTCCTGTCTTTAGTTCACGCTCCAATGCCCACACTGGCTGGGGTGAGAGCCAGGAGCTGAGCACCCAGTCTCGGTTTCCCCTGTGAGCACCAGGGACCCAGTCTCTTGAGTTGCCCTGTTGCCTCCCAGGGTGCACATTAACATTGCACTTGAGATGGGAGCAGAGCCAGCTGTGAAACCCAGGTGTTCCTGCGGAGGACATGCATGAGCTCATTGCTAGGTCAAAAGGACTGCACAAGACTTCCTCGGGGTTTTGCACCAGAACCTAGTCCCATCTCCCTTGGCCCTGAACTTGTGTGGGGCTTTGAATGCTTCTGGGACAAATGGATTTGTGATTTCCAAAGCTGGGTCTCTCTTTCTCTCTCTCTTTTTCCCTCTCCCTCTCCGCATTCCTGGGAACCCAGCCTTCAGGCTGTGAGGTGACCCAGACTTCCCCATGCAGAAGGACCACAGAGAGACCCACGCCAATAAGAACTGAGGCTCGACCCGGCAGTCACCAGGATTCAGTGTCTGCCTGCCTGCAATAGAATGTCGTGGTCACTCCACACGTCACGAGCAGAACAGCATCTTCAGCAGGACAGATCCCCAGACCAGGGCATCCCTGGCACTGGCCTCCCTGGCTGTGTTTGACCTGTTGGATAGGCTGTCACCTCTCTGTGGGAACCAGAACACTCCAGGAGATGAAGGCACAGATAGCGGCGGATTCGGATTCCAAGGTTACCGTCTTCCCAGATCTTTGGTTCTGGGATTCGCTGCATAGCCGCCTGTGCCCCAGACTCAGTGAGCTGAGTTTGCAGGCAGCTGGAGAGATGCTGTCGGGAGCCAGACAGGGGACTGAAATGGCCATGCCTTGACTGGGCAACAGGTTTGCCTATCTCTGCCTGGCCCCGGGCACCTGCCCAGTGGATCACTGCAGGCCCCTGGGTGTCCTCCTGGCTCAGCTACAGGGCAGGGAACACCAGGAGGGGTTAAGTGAGCATGGCTGCCTCTTGCTTCCACACTCAACCCCTGCTCCCCAGCAGAAACTGGTGGGATTTACATGGAGCGGCGTGTCCAGGCACTTGTGACTCCTTCCAGTCTTGTTGTTAAACCTGTACCAGCTTTCTGGCATGTTCTCTACTTGGGCCCCTAGGCAAACATCCCTTTGAAACCCTTGGTTTGCTAATTATATGTCCCCCTCCCCCAGTAGGTTTAAGTGCTCAAGGATTTTACACTGTTTGTTTGTAAACCTCTTAAGAGAATTTCTTATTGCCTCTGAGTAAAGGCAAACAGGAGATGTGAAAATTGACATTCACTTAGAAATCCAGAGACTATTACACTTCACCATTTTTTTTTCAGTAACCCATGCTGTAAGTAGCATGTTTGTGCATACACAGGCATGCTGTAGCAGTTAAGACGCTTGTGCACCGTGCCAGCTTCCATTCCTGCTTCCAGCGGTGCAGACCCAGAGGGGCCATTGGGAATTGGGGCTGTGATCTTGGCTGGCTTTGGCCTGGCCCAGTCCTTGCCATTGTACGCATCTGGGGAGTAAACCAATGGATGAGCGCTCTCTCTCTCTCTCTCTCTCTCTCTGGCTCTCACTCTCAAAACAGATGAACACTTTTTCAAAAGAAGCAGTTGACGTTGCCGCTTAGAGTAGCTGCAGCACTGTGGCAGTCACTGAGGGTGTCTGTGCCTGGTGACCCTTAACCTGTGGGCTCTCCCAGCTGCTGCCACTGGAGGCTTTGTTGAAGTTTCTTGTTTGCTTGATACTGCAGCCCAAGGGAGCCATCTTTGAAAATGGGGACCATGGGGCCTCTCCCCACCATCTTTTATAGGTTAGAACCCTGAGGGGTGGCAGCCATGAGGCAGTGGGGGCACAAGAACACTGCTGGGATTCAGACCATGGTCATTGCCAGAAGTCCACTGGGGCTCCCAGGCCCTACCCCAGAGAGAACCTACTCCTGCCAGCCTGTGCTGACACCTTCCCCGGCCTACTGGGCACACTTGAAGGAACACCACTCCCATTGCTGTGGTCAGGGGCCTGCCGGGTGTCAGCCTGCCTCCCCAGTGGGCCAGAGCCCCAGCCGCTCGCTCACTACTCTGCTGCAGGAAGAGTGGGAAGACCCAGCCATGAGCCGGAGCTCGGCCTGCTCAGGCACTGCCTGGCGCTGTGGCCCTGGGCTCCCAATCCCTGGGCCCCCGTTTCCTCCTTATTCAGTGGAAGGAATTTTAAAAACCCGAGTCCCATGGAATCCTGGAATTCCTGGATTGGCCACAGGCACAACATCGACTGCCTGCCAGGTAAATTAGCAGGGAAGTGGATCAGAAACAGAGTCGCTGGCTTTCCCAAGTGGCGGCCTCACAGGCTGTCGCACAACGCCTACTCTGCGGGCTTTGAATTCTCTCAGCTCAGCATGTGGGCTGCAGGGATGCAGGGGAACAAGGGGGAGGAGCCAGGCGTAGCCAGGAGAGGTGGCTGGTGCCACACAGGGACAGGCTGTTCTGTGGGGATCGCTGGATTCGCTTGGGTAAACATGCCTCCGTGAAGCAAATACAGCAAAGCTCCCAGGAACACAGTGGGGAGAACCGACACCTGTTTCTCGCAGAGAAAAATAACTGTGCAGTCTCTCTAGGAGCCGTAAATAACAAGCAAAAGGAAATTTGGAAACAATGATCTCACCCACTTTCCCCTCATCCTAAATCCTTGCCGCCCTTGTCAACTATGGAAACATCATCAAAAAGAAAATTAAAAAAAAATTAAATAGACATAAACAAAAACAACAATAAATGTGAAAATCAGCCTAGTCATATCCTCACACGGTGCTTTCTACTGGGCGTCACCAGAGCTGTGCGTGCGTGTGCGTGTGTAAAGACTTACATATTTATTTGAAAGAAAGAGAAAGGGCTTCTCCACCCCCTGGTTCACTTCCAAATGACTGCAACACCCATGGTTGAGCCATGCTATAGCTGGAAGCTTCATCTTGGTCTCCCACATGGGTGCAGGGCGCTGGCACCTGGCCAGCTTCCACTGCCTTCCTAGGTGCGTTGGTAGGGAGCCCCATCTGAAGCAGTGGCCAAGGGACTCACACCAACATTCTTTTAGGGATGTTGATGTCATAGCTAGTGGGTTCACATACTGTTGTGATGCTGGCCCTAGGCTCATGTCTCCACTGCTCATCCCACAGGTAAGAAGCTCACAGGCCCAGAGCACACTGCAAGGGACAGGCTGCCAACTGGCACCAAGAGCTGCCATTGGCAGATCTGCTCCCGGGTTCTGTTCCTCCGCTCCTCCAGCTCTGTTGCTTTCCTCAGCTCCCCTTCTCTTCCAAGCATTTAGGGACGTCCTCTGGCACGTTGACTTCTAAATCAGTATTTGACTTTTCTCTTGCCATATGTCTGTCATTTTGAGGCTATTCCCTGACAAGTTGGAAATTCCTCATCTCTCTGCCGCCTTCATCACACCAGCTGTGTCTCGCATGCTTCCCTGTCCGCTGCTTGATTCTCCTGAGCTCCCCTTTGCCTGGAATCACTTTTCTCAGTACCTGCCCCCAAGCTGGGATGCACAGGGGACAGACCGCCCTAACCACCGACCCATCTGAAGTTCTCGTCTTCTTTGGGCAGGGTGGGTCTTGGCTGGGAGCGTGTGTCTCCGACGGCCTCCCTCCCTTCCTTCCAGCATCCAGTAGATGCTATTCCACCTTCCTCCTGCCCTCCATCATTCAGGCGCCACTTCTTGTGTCTAGAAGCACTGAAATGTTCAGAAAACACAGCTGGACCGATCTAGCCATTGATTATTAGTCTTTCTCATCCTGCCCAGGACTCAGTGAATTCGTTCGAGGCGAAGACTTCAGGCTTCAAGGTGGACTTTTATTCTTTTTAATCGCACGCTATTAACTTGATTCTCAATGGCTTCTTCGCCTCTTTCCATTTTCTCCCACTGAAGGATTTCACTTGAAAGTCATCTTTCTTTGTCATGGAAATTCCTTTTAAGGCTATTGTACAATTTCCTTATTTATTAATTGGTTCCTTATTTTAAAGGGACGTCAAGAAATCTTTCACAGGTCTCTGAATAGACATCAAACACCACCTGTAAATGTGCTTCTGGTATGATGTCTCTGAGTTTTCTGGGATAATTCTTGTTTAAAGAAATCTATTCTAAGTAACTCTGTGAAACCTGTAGTTTCTGTGTAGGAAATGACTGTAGCTCAGAAACCTATAATTGCAATCGGCAGACACAGGGGAACAGAGCAGGCCACTGTGCCAATGGGGGATCCTGCGCCCAGCAGCAGCGCTGGCAGCCTCTCGTCCTTGCTCGCTCACACTGAGCAGGTAGCGACGGCTCTAGGGATTCCCCAGGTCCACAGAGCAGCTCTCCACACAGCCCACTGCCCAGGGTCTCTGAGAGCCTCCCTGTGGCCACAAGACCCTGCCATCCCCACAAGCCCTGGGGCAAGCTGTAATCAAGAGCAGCCGGGGCACAGCCCTCGGATGTGCCAAGAAGAGCACACAGCCCAGTCACTGCCCCTGGAGGACTTGGAGAAAGACAGGGAGCTCAACACACGAAAACACCAGCGCTAGGAAAAACTGACGAGAATAAACAGCAAAGACTGCAAAAATAAGAGGTACTCAGTGTGTCGGAAATGGAACCTCAGGATATACCTACATATAACAAAGTAGCAGATGAGAAAAGTCAACATAGACAATGTGCCCGTTTATTTCTCGATGTTTGTCTCTCTGCACTTAGCAAATAAATCTACTCCAAAAATAGACAAAATTGAAGATTAAATATTAAGTATAAAATCGAAATGAGAAAATGTCTTCATATTCCAGGGCAATCCAGAAGTTCTAATGTCCGCCTTGGAGGGGGCGGGGAGATCAGAGCAACAGGGCTGGGGGAAGGCAGGGGGATTCCTCTTCCCTGCGGGAGGACAGGAGCTTTCAGGCAAGGGTGCCGGGAAGCTGTTTGAAGTGTGTATTCTGCACACCCAGCTGGCAGCCAGCATCCAGAGGCTAAGGGGATCCTGAAGGCATCGGGGCACCTGCGAGGAAGCAGATCAGAGCCGCTGCACGTGGCGGGGGGAGGGAATCCTTGCGATTCCGGGCAATGCGGCTGAGTCTAGCCTTTTGTGCAAAGGGAGGTTAGTATGAACTTCATCATGTGTGTAAAATGGAAACATTTTTGCTTTGAAGGCATTCAGAAATTCACCACAGTTTTAAAAAAAAAAACAAAAAACCTCTCAAGGATATTACTAACAAAACAGAAAATGAACCCAAAGAAATAGTAATGAGCCAAGAAATTGTTACAGCATGAAGTTATGTCTGAATATTAGTCCTTACATAAGGGACAAAAGCTCACAGTAAGGAACCAAAATTACAAATAAATGAACCTCTGAGACATCCAGCAGAAACTGAACAACATGCTGAGTATTGGCTTTGTTTGGGAAAGTGGAAAAATCCAGATTATATCTAGACACAGCAGGGCAAACACAATTCTAAGTGTTACAATTTTCAGGGTTAAAAAAAAAAAGAAAAAAATTAAAAGAAAAACTTCAGGGTAGCCAAAAGAAATGAATCAGATGTCAGATTAATAACTTCCAACGACTGCTGGAATAGTGGGGCAAAAAAAAAAAAAAGTAATCAGTGCGACAAGCCGAAGGGTGAAAACAAGACATTTTGATCAAAGAAAACCTAAGCAGCAAGTCTAGAAAGTATAAAGTCAGACAATTTGTCAGCTAAGGGTCTGGCGCAGTAGCCTAGAGGCTAAATCATTGCCTTGCAAGTGCCAGGATCCCATATGGACTCCAGTTCATGTCCTGGAAGCCCTGCTTCCCATCCAGCTCCCTGCCTGTGGCCTGGGAAAGCAGTCGAGGACTGCCCAAAGCCTTGGGACCATGCACCCGTGTGGGAGACACAGAAGAAGCTCCTTGCTTCTGGTTTCAGATCAGCTCAGCTCCAGCTACTCCAGCCACTTGGGGAATGAATCAGTGGACACATCTTCCTCTCTGTCTCTCCTCCTCTCTGTATCTCTGACTTTCCAATAAAAACAAATAATTCTTAAAAAAAAAATAACTGGTTTACTGTTTACATTTCTCCCATTCTGCCCAGTAGGAAAAACCCTAGCCACTTGCCATTTTGTGGGAGGTTAAAGAGAAAAAGAATCTTGAGGAAATGTTCATCAGATAGGCGATCTATATAATGCGAATTACTCATTGTCAAATTATTTCAATCAGACAAATTATTTCAGATTGATGAATGATAAAATAGACCAAAATGAAAACACAGTGTGTTCAATTCGCTGACCACCCACGAAGGAACAAATCAGCCGAGTATAGAAAAAATATAGATGACCTTTATTCAAAGAAGTGCCCGTTCACGGCTTTTCTCCCTTGCAGGGGAGGGCAGGGTGGAGACGGGGTTAGAAGGAATCAAAAGAAAGGCAAGGAAGGGGTGTGCACGGCACGGAAGCTGAAGCAGGGTGGCCTCGGGCCTTATTTGCTGTTGGCTGTTGGCTGGTGTCACTCATTGGTCACAGAGTTCTGCAGCCTCGGGGAGGGCCAGATTTCTGCCGCCCCTTCTGTTTCAACCTGAGGTCAGACTGGCATAGTGGACCTGAAGCAAGCTCCACCCTTCTCTGGTAAGTGCGGCAGCCATCTCTGTGTAGCTTCAAAATAAATGAGAAAAAAATCTGACCGGAAAGAGAAAATATGACAAGCCCAAAGTGTTAATAAGAGATTTTAATGCTCTTCTCTTAGACCACAGCAAAAAAAAAAAAAAAAAAAAGTAGTGAAGATACTAAAAAAGTATAAGTTTGAGCAAAGGGCATATGCCTTCTTTTTATATTTACTTATTTTTAAAAGATTTGCTTTTGTATTTCTTTGAAAGGCACAATTTTAGAGAGGAAGAGAGAGATCTTCCACTGGTTGACCATGCTCCCCACCCCCAAACTGCTGCATCCAACAGGGCTGGGCCATGCCAAAGATGGGTGCTTTGTCGGATCTCCTAGGGGCACAATCTGGGTCTAGGGGCAGAAGCACTTGGGCCATCGGCTGCCTTCCCAGGGGTATTAGTAAAAGGCCAGATTTGAAATGGCGCAGCAGGACACCATTATGGGATGTTGTCAACTCCTTAAGACACTACACAGACCCCTGCACACTCTTTTCTAAAGATGTATTTATTTTCATACAGAGAGGAAGATCTTCTGTCCACTGATTCACTCCCCAAATAGCTGCAAAGGCCAGAGCTGCACCGATCCAAAGCCAGGAATCTCCTCTAGGTCTCCCACGTGGTTGCAGGGTCCCAAGGCTTTGGGCTGTCCTCAACTGCTTTCCCAGGCCACAAGCAGGAAGCTGGATGGGAAGTGGGGCCACCGGGATTAGAACCAGAGCCCATATGGGATCCTGGTGTGTGCAAGGTGGGAACTTGAGCAGATAGGCTACCACAGCACCTCCCCCGAGCCCGCACACTTTTTTAGGACATGTGAGCCATTAACGAAAACTAACTATGAGGTAAGACTTGAGAGAAAAATCTCCAGTTCTTTAACCACAGTTCAAAAGAAGTTAGTAAAAACAAACAAAACTGGTCCAGCACAGTAGCCTAGTGGCTAAAATCCTCGCCTTGAATACAGTGGGATCCCATATGGGCCTGGAGGCCCTGCTTCCCATCCAGCTCCCTCCTTATGGCCTGGGAAAGCAGTCAAGGACGATCCAAAGCCTTGGGACCCTGCACCTGCGTGGGAGACTCGCTAAGGGGCCCATTCTTCCGGCTGGCTGCGCCCTGCCCACCTGCCCTTTATGGCTGAGGGGCCCATGTTCTTGCGGGCTGCGCCCTGCTGGGCATGTGGGCAAGGCTGTAAAACAAAGAAAAATGAACTACGCATAAACTAAGGAAAAGTTTAGGACAGGATTCTTAAATATAAATTAGAGAGGTAGCAGATCTTTAGTTCGTATTAGTATATTTTATACAAACTGTTCGTAGACATTATTGCAACACAGTGTATTTTTCTTAGGGAAGACGAACAAGTGAGCCCAGATGCATGAGGGAGTGATAAAAAGGACCCATAAAGCAGGTCCTTTAGATAGCATAAGGAGCCGCAGACGGTGGCCAGACACTGGAGTCAGAGCATGCTAAGGAAACGCCTTGTGAGGGTGGGCTGCGGGAGACCACGGGGAATGACAGGAATGCATTGCGGACACCTAGCAGGGCCTCCAGGACCCACAGAGGAGTCTGTCCACGCTGGGCCTTGCTTGTGGTGTGCGGCTGCTCGTGCTGGCTGAGTCCCAGCACGTTCCCCCCGCCCGCGAGGTCTCTTCACCTGCGTGACGGAGTGCCTCACTTCTGTCTCACAGTCTGCCCGCCTTGCTGCTGGCAGTCCAACCCCATCTCCGCCACACTGAGAACATGTTCGGAAGTGGTGTGATCCTTGTACATCAGCCTTCTAACCTGCAGTTACAAGTTCCCAGGCATGGTTCAACTGTCACAGAAGACGCTTGCACATTTACTGAATAAAATGGACAGATAAAGTCAGATCGAGTTATTTTGGGGAAAAAAGAGAGCTAAGGTTTTGTTTGTTTTCTTTTTGCTCATTAACTGAGGCAGAGAGAGGGGGGAAATGCTAAAGAATCCAACTCCGAAAATCTGTTGAAGATAGAAGGAACAGAATTAGGGAGGGGTCTCAGCTGTGTGTGACTCGGACGTCACACATAACGAGGACATTATGTGTGATCTCGACAAGCACGGTTCATCAGTAATGTGGAGACAACTTCAAATTAGAAAAGATACCAGTGCAGTTCACAGCAGCACGTGGTCATAAAGTTATAATTCTGAGATGAGACAGCTGTCACAAAGTCTAGAAACCATGAAGGTTTAAAAAGCAATCCAATTTAAACTGGACACATTTCAAACCATTATAGGACAACAACAGTAGCTTAAACACCCAGAGAAAAGTTAACATATTTTTTTAAAAATCTGACACATAGGATTAATATTGCAAACATTAAGGTCAATTATTTTGTCCTGAAATTGGATGGAGAGCTGTACAGAAAAAAGGGATTTGAATTCGCAATTCACAGAAGACATTCAAATCATAAAAGCAAACACAAAGATGCAGAGCTTCATGAATCATCAGCAGAATAAATGTTGGAACGGACAGGTTTTTACCGCCAAGACTCGGAGGAGAGGGCCGTGCGGGAGGCGGAGAGAGAAGCAGAGTTCCTCCACCTGCTGGCTCACTCCTTAAAGGGCCACAACGGCCAGGCCACAGCCAGGAGCCAGCACGCCATGCTGTCCCCCGTGGTGGCCGGGACCCAGGCCTTCCCAGGTGTGAGAGCCAAAGCGAGTCGCTCTAAGCCCCTGTGGGACACGGGGTTCCAAGCTGCGCCCCACACAGCGCCCGCTTGAACCAGATTGTTGATTTTTGAAACAGTGGGGCTGAATGTGCTAACGTGGTTAATGTGGGTCTCTCAGAAGCTCCCAGCCCCACTGACAGAATCTCCCTGAAGGATTCTAACCACTCAGACTAGTCGCCAAGATACAGTCGGCGAGGAAATGGTCTGTCATACCCAGACCAGTAGGCCGAGGGGACAACACAGCGGACCCCGGAGGGCGGGTCCGGCTCCTCGGGTAAGCCCACCCATTGGCCACCACCTGGCTCAGCCGTGCGCACGTGACCGAAGTTAACCAATAAGGGGTGAGCAAGCTTTCTGGAGGGTGTGCCTCCTTCTCGAAGAGCTGTGGGAAGAGAGGATTTCTCTCCTTCCTGTGCAAATGGGGGTACACGTCTCCCTCGTCACTGCGGTCTGTTATTTTGTGGCCTGGAGAGGAACGGCTGCTGGGTACCCCGGGCCGACGCCTCTCGCCGGGAGTCTCCAGCCCCAAGGCCGCTGGTCTCTGGAGTTCCAGTCAGTGAGCTGGGCCTGAGGCACAGCGTGTGGAGCGTGAATGTCTGACTTTGAACCCGAATCATCCTTGCAGAGCCAGGTACACTGCCATCCAGCCACCTAGGAGCAGGGAGTGGGGATGGAAAGGAGAGATTACATATATTTAATTCTATTCTTCATAAGTATATATTTCTTTACTATTTTACAATGTAAATGAAGCCGCATATTAATTTTGTTTAAAGGAAATAGGCAGTTAGTCATATGACACAGAGCTGCCAGATGGAACCTATAATTTTATTCTTTTCAATAGCTTTTCAAGAAGATTTATTTGTTTGTTGGAAAAGTAGAGTTACAGACAGAGATCCTCCATCTGCTGGTCCACTCCCCAAATGGCCACTATGGCCAGGGCTGTGCCAAGCCAAAACCAGGAGCCTGGAGATTCTTTTGGGGTTCCCATGTGAGTGCAGGGGCCAAGGAACTGGGCCTCTTTTGCAGCTTTTCCAGGCTATAAACAAGGAGCTGAGTCGGAAGTGGAGTCATTGCTCCTGCTAAGCTGTTTTCTCCATGAAAGCACCGATGCTTTATTAATTCCTTCATTCCTTCATTTATTTATCTAAAAAATAGTTACCGCATGTTGTAATGTTTTGTTTTATGGTTCAACCTGGCCAGGCTGTGGTACCCAGCTGATCCATCAAAACAAATCTACTTGTTTCTGTGCGTGTATTTTGTAGGTGTGCCCAACACTTACAGTCAGTTGACCTTCAACTGGGGGATTGTCCTCTGTAGTCATGACGAGTCTCATCCAACCATTGGAAAGACTCTAAGAGTAAAAGTCAGATTTGCTTGAGGAAAAAGAAATTCTGTGTGTGGATAGAAATCACCTGCTTGAGTATTTCCAGTGTCCTGGCTTACTTGATGGACTTCACACTTTGTGTGTAACCCACACAAGCCTGTAACACAGTTCCTTGGCAAACTGCCCTCCCCTTTCACTCTGTAGATATATAAAATCGTCTGACATTTTTGTCCGTTGTGGGAGGGGCAGTAAATATTCAGTGCTCAACAAAGCAAGAGTAGGGTAGAATTGACAGTTTAATATTGGAAGGATTTGTAAGTTGTGGTATGTGCCAAGAAGGAATATGACGTATGTTGTTAGTAACAATAAGTTTTAGGGTTGGGTTGTCAGGGTGTAAAAAGGCCCAGCTTTTTTTTTTTTTTTAATGTAAGGACAAGGTGTCAGCGCAAAACCTGGCATAGGGAGAGGTTCTGAAGGAAGAGCTTGTGAAACTCCTCTGTTGGAACACAGCCCCTACAGGTGAGTGCAAGAACCACGATAGGGAGCAACCCAGACCAGGTGAGAGGAAGATACCCACCATCATACATATGGCATAGGTGGGGGGCAGACCAGGCTGAACCTGTTCACATCAACCGCGGGCGAATCCAAGCACCAGCATAGAGTGGGTCAGGCCAATTTTGGTAACAACACATACCAGTGCACATTAAGGAATGCCAAGGTGAGGTGAGCCATACCAGATGGTGGCAGCACCCAATAGGCACACATGAGAACTGGGGGGAGGAGGCAAAGCTGGCAAGGAATGTGGGCTCCCTTGCTGGACGACCACTCCCACTAGAGGGTGTGGGTTGGGATGCGGGCAGACCAGACCAGGCAGGGCTGCAACACCTGTGGGCTTCATGTGAGCTAGATTGGGGAAGGGCCAGGTTGGGCTGACTGTTCCAATTGGTGCAAGCAAAAATTAGAGTGGGTAAGGGTTGATTGGGTTTTGCCACATCATCAGATGGCGGAGGCTGGCACTAGGGGCCAATTCTGTTAAGTTAAATGCCAGAACCACCTGGAGAGCGCATAATCCAGAAGTTGGAGTGGCCTAGTAGGGAGATAGTGGGTGCCTCCCTCGTGGGTAACCACTCCCACTGGAGAGCATGAAAACCAGGAGAGAAGCAGAGGGGTCTAGACAAGAAAGGCACCTGCCAGTATATGTGTGGGATGGATAATAGGTTGGTTGGGTTGAGCTAGGCTTCAATGTCCATTGACAAGTACCAGAGCTAAATGGGATGTGGGACAGACTGAACAAGCCTGCGGTACGTATTGGCATGCATGGGAACCAGGGTAGGGAGCAGGCCTGGTGGGGGTTGTGGGGAGTCACCCAAAACTGGGCTGCAGCTCCCACTGGTTTGCGTGAGGACCGAGTATGAAGTGGGTGGGATCGAGCTGGACTACAACACCCATTGGTTCAAGTGGAAGACAGGGCTGGAAACAAAACTGACCCAGCAATTGCAACGACCAGCATGTGTGTAAGCTGATTGGGGCTACGCACTGTGCCAGACCCTGTACTGGCAAATTCACACAAGAACCAGGTTTGGGATCATCTCAGATGAAGTTTCTTTGGAGATCCCGCCAACTGAACTGCTGATCTCAGAACCCCAACCATGAAGAGACTATGTCAGCCAGTGGATTCTGAGTAGGTTTCATCACTATTGGAACAACAAGATTGGCAGCAATCCAGAACTGTTGAACTATCAAAACTGCTTGAGCAGGACCCTTAGAGCACACCTCACATCAGGGACCTGGGATGGGTGGGAGGCTGGGTGGGGCTTTTCCCTTTGTTTCTCCCCTGACCCCAGATACAGGGAAAAAAAATATTAGTGTGGAAACAATGGTATTACCCACTTTCCTGTAGCCCTTGACCCTTTGTACCTTAATCAACTAAGTAAGATCATTTTAAAAAAAAATAATAATAATCAAAAAGGACAGGGTGTCAACTAGAAGGAATGGTAGTCAAAATTCCTGGGACCACAATAATGAGACATTCCTGGGATTTCCACAAGAGTGAAATACTCAGAGCAGGTCATCGCGCGTGTTCCCTGAACCCGATTCCTATGCACAGTTGCCTATTGGATGTAAATGCATGTATTCATGTTGCGATTGTCCATTGTCTCTTGCTCTGTCTTCAGAGAATTGAGAAGGTTCTGGCCCTTAGCAGGTGCTCCTAAGAGGTGAATGAATGAAGGCAGGCATAAATGGATGAAGTTAGAGTTGAAAACAACAGAAAAGCTGCAGGAGCACAGGCACAGCTTGAGCAGCGAAGGGAGTGGACAGAGGGCAGCAGGTATGCAGTATGGCTTGGAATTTACCACTGGCTTAGGGTAAGAAGAGTGATATGGGGAGGAGGGGGGCAAATTTAGAGTGACTCGGATTTCCAGCTTGAACGAGCAAGCCAACAAAGGTGCTACTGATAGAAGTGGGAAAGCCCAAGGGGTTAGTAGGATTGACCTTTCCAGGACTTGGTGCATGACTTCATGGCTTTCTGATAAATGAATGAAACAGTGAACTTCACTGGCATCACTGGGCTTGGGCAGAAAGTGCTATGCTAAAGAGGTTTTGTCTTAATGATATCTTCAGCTTCTTCTAAGGGAAAAACTGCTGTTCTTTTACTGTCCTAGCATAAAGCAAGTGTCTTACTAGGTTAAGGACCTTGTGTGGGTGACCGTGGGAGGCCTGTGGTTGTGATGGAAGCTTGGGGACACGGTGATCCCACCAGCCGCCTTGTAGATGCACTTAGAACAGCAGCCCTGAAGGGTGTCTGCGCAGTGGCTCACCTTCCTTGTGGTCTTGCCCTGTTGAACTCTGATATTTTACCACTTAAAGTTGTACAGTTTCACCTTACTACAAGGTTTCAGCTTTGTAAAATATTCAAGCTTTTTTATTTGCATGAGAACAAATGCTCTTGGATAATTCCTCATAGATTGTTGTTACCTAGGGGTGGAGGCCCTGGAGCAGGGACTGGAAAGCTCAGATTCTCACCATTGCCCGATGAACTGAATTAGCAGCTTCGCAGACACTATACAAGTGAGTTATTTGAATATATCTCTTTAGCATTTCTCATACACTAAAAGTTGAGAGTGCTGTCATGAGAGTATGAAAATTCGTATATTTTTACAATAAAATCTCAAAATTTTATTTCTTTTTTTGCTTTGTTTATCACATAAGTTTATGATCTCAAATCTAGCAGTACTCAAAGTATAAATGTCCCCAAGTCCTTTTCATGGAACAAAGTCAAAATTGCTTTTGTAACAACATTCACTTTCCTGTACTTATCCCTCATGAGTGGGCAGTGGAGCTTTCTGGAAGCAAAGTGACAACAAGTGATGTCTTGACAAACCAAATGAAGAAGCAGATAGGAAGATCCAACTTTTTTCCAAGACGTGAGACATTAAAGAGTTTCTTGGAAAGGCCATTTGACTTCACTGTTAAAGTGTCATTTCTAAGTACCTTGATTCAATTTCCAAGTATAACACCCATTTCCAGCTTCCGGCCAGTGCAGACCCTGGGCAGCAGGAGGTGATGGCTAAAGTAGTTGGGTCCTTACCGTTGATGTAGGAGACCCGGATTGAGCTTTGTTCTTCAGCTTGCTCCAGTCCTGTCTGTTAAGAGGCATGTGTGGGGTGAATCAGTGGGTAGAAGGAGGGAGATTCTGTAAAACAATGACAACCTTTCATTTTAACTATTTTGAAAAACAGTTATTTTTCAGAAAAATATAAGGAATCATTTTTAAATAAATTAGTAATTTCAAAGTACGTAGTTTTGATGTCTAATACAGGAAATAGTGATGGCTGTCTGCCACGTGAACAAAAGCTCTTTGTGGTATTCAGTGGCTTCCAAAGGGTAGTGCTGTCTCCAACCACACACATGGAGAACTGTTGTCCCAACTCCGTCTTTGCTCACAGAAAGAACCCTAGGGATGTGTGTGGGACGCCTTGCTGGTCCTCGGGCAGCTGAGCGCTGTGGGCCCTGGGGGTCGGGGCCTTGCAGCTGCTTGGCCAGGTGAGCAGGGGCATGTTGGTGAAGCCCCTCGTGTGCTCCAGAATCAACAGCGGTCGCTTTTGTGAAGACCAAGCAAAAACTAGAAAAACAAGCTCTCAGAATTCCATGCAAGTAGCCAAGTCTGGTCCACAATGACACAGAAACAGATGGGCCATTATTGAAACAAAGATGTTTTAGGCATGCATAAGCCAACACAGTAAAAACAGCATTGTCCCGAAGCAAGCAGTTTTGGAGTCAAGATGGTATTTTTTGCTGTTTTATCTTGGGCAAATCAAACCCTCTGGGTGTCAGCTTTCTCATCTGAGATTTACACTGGAATGTAATGGTTGGTCAATCATTCATGAATGATTTATTCTTGTTTTTATTCAATGAATATTTATTACACATTACCTTAACTTTATATGTATATATATATATATATATATGTCTGCTGATTCACTCCCCAAGTGACCGCAATGGCTGGAGCTGAACCATTCACAAGCCAGGAGCCAGGAGGTCTTCTTCGTCTCCCACGTGGTTGCAGGGTCCCAAGGCTTTGGGCTGTCCTCAACTGCTTTCCCAGGCCACAAGGAGGGAACTGGATGGGAAGCAGGGCCGCCGGAACTAAAAACTGGCAACCATATGGGATCCTACTGCATTCAAGGAGAGGACTTCAACCACTACGCTATCTCGCCAGGCCCATACATATTATTAAGAACCAAAAAACATGGGCTGGCGCAAAAACATAGCAGCTAAAGCAAAAACATAGCAGCTAAAGTCCTCACCTTGAAGACGCCAAGATCCCATATGGACACCAGTTCTAATCCTGGAGGCCCCGCTTCCCATCCAGCTCCCTGCTTGTGGCCTGGAAAAGCAGTCAAGGACGACCCAAAACCTTGGGTCTCTGCATCTGTGTGGAAGATCCAGAAGAAGCTCCTGGCTTCTGGCTTCAGGTTGGCTCAGCTCCAGCCATTGCAGCAGCTTGGGGAGTGAATCAGTAAACAGAAGATCTTCCTCTCTGTCTCTCCTCCTCTTTGTGCATCTGCCTTTCCAATAAAAATAGATAAATCTTTTTTAAAAAAAGAACTGAAACATTAAATTATTTAGTTACTGTATGTATATGAAGGCTTGTTTATTTGAAAGCCAGAATGATAGAGGAGAGACAAGGAGATTTTCCGTCTGCTGGTTCACCCCCCAAAAGGCTACCACCCAGATCCAGCCCAGACCGAAGCCAGGAATTCATTCAGTTCTCCCACAGTGTCTCAGGGGTCCAAGTCCATTAGCAACTCAGGAGCATTCACAGGAAGCTGGATCAGAAGCCTAGTAGATGAACTTAAACTGGTACTTCAGTATGAGAGGCGGGTGTCACAAACATTGGCTTAACCCATTGTGCCGCAGGATCAAGCCCATAATGCCCCAATGCTGACCCTGAGAATTCTGTCTATCTAGAGTTAAACTGATACGTATTTAAATATATTTAAAATTTTTAAGTTAACCTGATTTTTTAAAAAATAACCATCTACCTTGGGCCTAGCGGTGTGGCCTAGCGGCTAAAGTCCTCACCTTGAACGCCCCGGGATCCCATATGGGCGCCAGTTCTAATTCCGGCAGCTCCACTTCCCATCTAGCTCCCTGCTTGTGGCCTGGGAAAGCAGTCGAGGACAGCCCAAAGCTTTGGGACCCTGCACCCGCATGGGAGACCTGGAGGAGGTTCCTGGTTCCCAGCTTCGGATCAGCGCAGTACCAGCTGTTGCAGTCACTTGGGGAGTGAATCATCAGACGGAAGATCTTCCTTTCTGTCTCTCCTCCTCTCTGTATATCTGACTTTGTAATAAAAATGAATAAATCTTTAAAAAAAAAAACCATCTACCTTTACAACTTCTTCTGTCTTTCCCCAGCTGACTATTTCCCATATAATTATTTATTTGGAATCAGACTGTTTATTACCTCATTAAATGATCATTTCTAGGGGGCCAGGGACTTTGTCCTCTCAACCTAACTTTTCCTGGCACATGGTTGACACTCAGTAAGTATTTGTTGAATGAGTGAAAGAAAGAAGACTGAAAAAAGAAAGGGATACATATATATATAAAGGAAAGAAATGACAAAGACAGAAAGGAAGTGCGCAGGGAAGCAGCTGATGCATTTGTTGAGTGAAGCAGGCAGGGTTGAGGGAGAGGTCAGTCCTGAGCAGATGAGAAGGCAGTCCAGGCCGAAGGGAGCGTGGAGAAGGCATTGACAGGTGGAAGAGGGGACAGGAAGCTGCTCAGGCACAGAGGGTTCATGTGTAGGCAGGGTAACATTCTGTGCCTTCTGCAAAGCCGTGGGCACATAGGAACAAGCAGCGAGTGCTTCCTCAGCAGTGTGACGTCTGGGGGAGCTGTCTGCTGACCAGTCCCCATGTGGAAGGCTTCAAGCTGCCGTCTAACACGGTGGTGATAGAATTGCTGTGGTTTTCGTTAATGGATACTGAGTTCTTACTAAGTGGCCAACACTTAACATGTCTCGTCACATCTGCAAACCACAGCAAACCAAAACCAGGTGGACACTTTCACTGAGTCCCCTTGTATGGAAGAGGGCCCTGGTGGCCATCTGGGCCCGTGAGACTTTCCCAAAATAGGTGTCAGGGCTAGACTGTGGCAGCCAATTCCGAGGAGACTCCCTCACTGACCTCTGCCCCTGGCTTCCCTCCCCACAAATAACCTTTCCCAGAGTGACTTCAGGCTGGCCTGTGTCTGTGAAACACAGAGTACAGGATGGGATGTGACTCTGGAGGCTGTGACATAAAAGGGATCGCAAATCCAACCTTGACCTTTTTGGTTGCACACCTGAGGTGGCGCCAGCTGCCAGGCTGTGACTCAAGCAGCCCTGTGGAGGGTCTGTGCGCAGGGGACTGAGTTTTCTTGCAGAGAACCAGCGCTGACCCTGTGAGTCACCTCTGAAATGGACTCTCCACCCCAGCGAAGCTTCTGGAGGACATCTGACGGTGACTCAGGGGGAGCCTCAAGTCCAGACCACCCTTCAGTCATGGCTCAGTTTGTGACCTGTGGAGCTGTACATGAGCATAAGTAAGGATTTAGTTAGGCCACTAAAGCTGAGGGAAATTTGATATGCAACAGGAGATAATATAAGCAGAAATTCAGAATTTTTTTACTTAAAAACCACATTTCTTTTTTGAAAAGATTTGTTATTTTTTTTTTTAACTGGAACAGCAGATATACAAAGAGAAGGAGAGACAGAGAGGAAGATTCTCTGTCCGATGATTCACTCCCCAAGTGACTGCATTGGCTGGAGTTGCATCAATCTGAAGCCAGGAGCCTGGAGCCTTTTCCAGGTCTCCCAGGTGATTGCAGAGTCCCAAGGCTTTGGGCTGTCCTTGACTGCTTTTCCAGGCCACAAGCAGAGAGCTGGATGGGAAGAGGAGCTGCCGGGATTAAAACTGGTCCCCATATGGGATCCTGGCACATGCAAGGCGAGGACTTTAGCTACTAGGCTACCACAGCAGGCTCCCAAAAAAACACATTTCTTAATTTCTTTCTTGCTAACTCTGAAAAGTGGCTAATCTCACTGAGTGGCACTCAAACAGTGGCCCCAGGAGGCAGGCATGGCCTCTCTAGGGCAAGATTCCATAGTTATTCAATATGCCAAGAAAGATAGCAACTCCAAATAAAACAGTGTTCTAATTGTCCATTGAGATTAATTTTAAGAAGGTTTAAGGGCATTTAAAAAGACAAACTTTCACTGAAATAGCTCAATCTTTAAATGCTCACAAAATTTCATTGTACCTATTTAAAATGTAATGGTTTATAAAGGAATTTACTAACATAGAGGTGTTATTTCCTGACTCTCCAACATCAATATTCCACTTTATTCGTACTCTCCATGTGCAAGTTCTGGATCCTTGCTGTATACATCCTTACATCAGTGGCATTAACATGTACTGGGTTGTCAGAAAAGCAGAATTTCAGAATCTCAAGCTTCACTGAGTCACGACGTGTTCATGTGTTTGAAAAATAACCCCCAAATTTGCTTGTAGTGGCCTTTGCTGAATCTTTCAGGTCAGGTGAGGTCATGAGGTTGGGGTCCTGGTGATGTATCAGAGGCTTTGCCAGAAGAGGGAGAGGAAGCTGAGCTTGCAGCCTTCTCTGGCTCAGCATGTGACGCACTGCAGGCTGAGTGTTCCTTTACTCTGTAAATATTCAGCCTGTGGTGTTCTGTTATGGCACCGAAAACCAGCTAACTGCATTTCCATCCAATGCTCAAATGAATGGCATGCATGTTGTAGTTTGAAAAGCTCTGATCATCTAGTACTTGGTATCTGTTCTCCAGGATGCATAATCTACTCAAGCAGGCTGCATCCTGGAGAACAGTCCTTTGCAGCTAGGACTGGGCACGTAGCACTGTTCAGGTCAGCTCTGAGCTTGGGGAGGTTCTTCCTAGCACAGCTCCCAGCTGCATCTGCCGTCTTGATTTCTGTCTTCTGGTGCTGACCCTTTATTCAGCCTAGAAAATAGATACAAGACTGACACGATGAGGATGGCGGAAGGCAAAGTGAAAAGATTGTGTTCTTAGTGGGGCATTGAAGGGTTTGGAAAGGAGAGGGGCTGTGTAGTGTCAGCATCTGGTGGATGTCCATATAGACTTGTGGAATGTGAAAATGCTCATTTGATCTCTGTGTCAGTGAAAACAAAACTTATCCAGAATGTAGGTGAGCAGTGCTCATCCCACACCAGATTGCTGTGGCTGAGGCTCTGTGGCTGCAGGAAGCAGAGGCTGGGGAGCACCTGCGGCTGAGCCCTGAGCTTCCTCATGATCTCCACCTGCTGCCGCCTTGCAACGGCCTCCCCAAAGGTTCCCCCATCTGGCCAGAGTGGCCCCAGAGGCCAGCTACGGCAGCACCTGCACCTCCTGTGCTGGTCACTGGGTGTGACACCTGCAAGGGAGCGGTGGCAGGAGTTCATCTCACCCTCAGTGGCTTCACAAGGTAGGAACAGGCCTTGTCCTTACCTCGCCTGACTGGTACGCCTGTTCAGCAGCAGCACTGGTGCCCTGAACAGTTAACGTGTGTAGTCTGACAGCCCTTATCCTTGGATATTGTCTCCCAATTCTTTCTCTAGATTAGGGAAATTTTCCCTTATTATTTCATTAAATACATTTGTAAACCCAGCTTCTCTTTCTGTACCTTCTGTGACTCCCACAATTCTTATGTTTGATCTTTTAATAGTATTTCTTAATTCTTGAATACTTTTTTTCAGCTTGACCCATCTCTGCTTCCAGCTGTTTGTTTGTTTCTTCCTGGTAACAGGAAATCTCTTCTGAGATTCTTCTGCTTCCTTCATTCTATTTTGGAGACTTCCCACTGTACTTTTAATTTGCTCTGCTGTATTCTTCATTTCTGATATACCGGTTTTCATTTGATTCATTTCCTGTGTGATATATTTCTTAAATTCCTTGAACTCCTGTATTACATGCTTTTTGTTGTTGATAAGAAGCTTTATAACATGTGTTTTGAATTTTGTATCCCCCACTTTCTCGTCTTCCTAAGTTAACTCTGATGTTGGCAAAGGCTTTTGCTCCTTTGCAGGGGAGATTCAGTAATATTCATTGTGCTTCTGTCTCTTCTTTTGCTGTTGGTCATTTTACTTCTGGTTATCAGATTCTTCTCCTTGGGGCAGGTTTCTAAGCTGTGTTACCCACAGGTCTACAATTTGATTTTACTGATTGAGTTTGGTACCCAGTTTTTTGTTTGAGTCACATGTGCCACTCCCTCCAGCAAGTTCCAGGTCTGGGTTCTTATGCTAGACTTCCACTATGGTCTCCGTAGTTCCACCTTCTGGCTTACCACTCCACCTCCTGTGATATCGTGCTATGGCTGCACCATTGTCTGTACAACCTTTCTCCTACTTCTGGTTCAAGCAGTTCCCAGGATTAGGAAGACACAAGGGGTGGTTGGCAGTGCTGATCTTACCAGAATATGCTGGCTATTAGGTCTGAGGGCCACCTGGGCCTATTTTGGGTGGGACCCATAAGATGCCAAAGTCAGTATTATTTTCCCTGTGGGACCAGTGCAATGTCCTGAGCTGGAAGTGAGTGGTACTGGTATAGTTCTAGATTTGCTGGCTGTTAGGTCTGGGGGATGCCATGGCAGTACTGTTTTCCTCTTGGATCCAGTGCAATAGACTGAGCTGGAAGTGAGTGGTACTGGTATAGTTCTAGATTTGCTGGCTGTTAGATCTGGGGGATGCCATGGCAGAACTGTTTTCCTCTTGGATCCAGTGCAATAGACTGAGCTGGAAGTGAGTTTGCTCCTAGCATGCTGCATGTGCAGCTTGCTCTTGTTCTTTCAGTCCCACAGCCTTTGCCTCATTACACACAATGGTACCTGAAGTGGCATTGGGGGGATATAGACTGTGAAGTCCACACTGTTGCTGCACCCCCTGCTTGGGATCTGCTGATCTGACTCTGCTCCTGGTCAGATCAAACCAATCAGTAGGATGTGCGGTTCTTTGCTTGGGTTTACCTCCTGAGCTCCCAGTGAACTACTCTTCCCACTCGACTGCCAGTGGAGCTCTGGCCACCAGTGGATCTCAGACCACCAATTGCTGACTGCTGCTGGAATATCTGGTAACTGTAACACCATTCTGTAGTCTCTGCTGCTGCCCTGTATCCACAGGTCTCCAGGTACCCCACTGCTTCACCCAGGCTAATGATTCTCCATCTGTTTACACGTATCCTTATCCTATTCCACCATCCTAATTGTCTAGACTTACCTTTTAATCCCACTTTTTAAATGAATTTTATTGAAGTTCCACCCCCCCACACACACACACAGAGACACCTATGTGAAATAGAGATGCTGTATCTTATAGCCATGGTGGTATGTGGATGGGGAAGTGGTGACTTCTCACTTGGGCTTCCTTCCAGTGAAGGGGCCCCTTAGTCCTAGTGTTTTGGCCTGAACTGCAGAAGCCTCTCCCTGGGGAGTATGGCTGAATCCAGGCCACAGGGGCCCAGCCCTCCCTTGCCTGGTTCTCTTGGGGCTGAGCCATCTACATGAACCCTCACTCCCCTTGGCCCTGCACTGCAGGGAGTGGGTATAACAGAGAGTGATCTCTAGGCCTTTATGGTTTCTGCAGCCAACCCACAGAAAGGGATGATTGGAATTAATTTGGGTAACCCATGACCACTTAGATGGAAACTTTGGTGAAGCTGGGTCCCCCCAGACTTTTGAGCCTGATGGTTCATCCAATCTCAATAAAGGCTGTCCCTACTATAACCTATCCCTTGGGCCATGGAGAATTTGATTGTTGCTGGGGTCTGCTGTTGCTGAAGGGTTTTTCCACAGGGGAATGGCTGACCTGGACAGACCTACCAAAGGCATGAAGTTCACCCTGACTTCAGGGGCTAGCAAACAAGCAGACCCTGGCCTGTTGGCCTCACCAAGATCCTGACACCCCCACCCCCCACAGGCAGCTTTACCTGGATTTCCTGGGTGTTGACCAGGGTAAAAATCAACCCCGTCTGGAACAGGAAAAGTTCTGTTTTGTTGGGGCTGATCAGCATTTCAGTTTGGGAAAACACAGGTTTCAGTAGTCTTGAAATTGTGTTCCTCTGAGATTTTGCAAAATGGGGGCCTGCACTGGGCCCAAACCAAAGCTTACCACTGCAAAGCAGGGTGGTGGTTACATTATCTACTCACCCAGCATTGTGAGAAAGGGGCTGGGGTATTGTCTTGGTCTTTAGGTGATGAAGGGGAGCCTGGGGGTGTTTACTAATAGCTAACAGAAGCCTTGGCGTGTCCAGGACAAAGGTCAGCTTACAAACCAGTGCCAGAGCTCAGGTAGCCTAGGTCAAATGTTCAGCTGCAGATGTGTTTGAAATTTAGTTGAATGTGGTCTCTGGCCCCGTTTCAAGTCCTGGAACCAGCGCTGCTCCATTTTGACTTTGATCCTTGACACAGGCTTGCTCTGGTCTCCCAGGCTTCTCTGAAGACACTGGGGTGGGGTTAGGGGCTCTGAGAGCTGAGTGGCTGGACAGGTGGGGCAGCAAGCCAAGCTGAGGGCAGAGCAGGTCCTTGCCTATTCTTTTGCAGCAGTGCAACTTTGCTGCTTTTACATAGCAGTGCAAGAAACGGGATGTATTCTGTGGAATTTGGGAGCACTGGAGGCTCAGATGTGCTCTGTATCCAGGGCCAGGGAATGGACTGGAAGGATTAACTTTGGAAGCACAGGCTTGCACACAGATTCAGGAAGCACTCTCCATGGTGTGAGCTCAACACTGCCTGAAGATTAGACCTGGTTCTCAAGATGAGGGACTTGACAGCTAGAGGTTGAAAAAGTAGAAAGAGGAAGTATGCCCTAGTGGAAACCTGGTTCCCATGTTGTGCCTGCTTGAGCCCAAACCCTTGTGTCCCCAGGCTCTGGGGTTCTGTGAGCTGTATGACACCTCTCGACACTGGAAAGCACTGGTCAGGCTAGTCATCCGTGCCTACAGATGTGGAAATGTATTCCTTCTGGTGGGCCAACCGCCCCTTCTACCCCCTGTCTTTCCACCATCCTACCCTGTGCAAGGAATAGCATCATTTACTCATTGATGCCTATGTCCCTTATTCCTAAAAATGGCTTCTGTGAGCTAGCTGCCTGGTTGTTCCACTTAATAAGTTAAAGGACATCTTGAATATGTGCTTATTTTACACCTGTATTAGAATCAAGATTCTGCTTTTCTTGAAGCTACCTGTTCACACCAGAAGCATAGGGAAGTGGAGGTTTTAAGTACGCGGGATGGGATGAACTGTTCCTGAACTGGCAATGGTAGTGCCACCAGGCTGGATCTCTGATGTGTTGCTGAGAGCAGCAGTATCTTAAATGTCCTCTGTGGAGAAGAGCCTGTATATGTGGAGTGGAGGGGTTGTATTCAGTCTAGAAACTTCATGATCCCCAAAATAAACTCTTTCCAAGAGATATTTCCCAATGACTTTGATTTTCCCAGGTCATGGCCACTAAAGAGCTGGCATGAGCTCTAGTTGCTGGCACAACTCAGCCAGAACGTCTTTCGGTGCCACTGGATCTCACCATGGTCTGTGCCAGGTCTTGTTGGTTTCACTAAATGCTGACTTCTGGGAATGATTTGGGCTGGCTTCCCCTGGCACTGGGGATGGAGTGATTTTTTTCTATATTTGGTAGATGTGGCGCCAGTGCTGAGATAATCTGCTCTGTCCCAGTGGCATACAGTGCTTTGAACTATGTTTGAAGGTGGTTCATACAGGCTTCAGCATAAGCCCTGTGCTGTCTTATTCACCAACAGATTCCAGAAAGGACAGCATAAGCTGCAGCTGCTGGAGGAATGCTAGTGTCCCTCACTATGCAGAATCCCTGCACCAATCAGAACAGCGTAAGGACTTGGGAAGGGTAAATTTGGAACTGTTGTGTCTTTGAACTTGAAACTGAAGGGCAAAGAAGTAGATTCTGGGCTTTAATTCCTTTGGGTCACAATTGGCGGAGATCTCTCCAATCCACTGTTAGTCAGGCTGCTTGGGATGTGGGATCAGAAACCGAATTGGCAGTCAACTTTCAGAGCTGGTTAGAAAGCGGTCCTGTGCTTCATTTATTTGCTGTGCTGTTTTGCTGCACGTAGGAACTTTCTGGGGGCAACTCAAACTTCCACCAGTCCCAGGATGTTGGCCACAGAGAAGAGGAGGCCCTCGTGAGGTGGGCAGGTGGAAAGACTTTTCGGACACTGCCATGGCATGAAGGCCGTGTAGAGGTAATGCCTCTTTGACCTCCTCCGTTGTCAAATGTGTGAGTTTGGAAGCAGGAAAATGGGCCTGCTGGCATGGACTCTGTGTTTTCCTCCCAGAATGGGCCTCCCAGAACAGAATATGTGCCTGTGGCACTGGGCACTGGGCAGTGCCCAGCTGTGCCTACAGGTGCAGCCTCCTCCAGTGTCAGTTTCAGTAGCAGTGGAGCTGATTTTCCATTTCACCACTGACAGTTTGATCTTACCACAGGATGCGAGGAGAAAGAGGGATTCTGAGATCCAGCGTGGTGCATTATTACTGCTTTGATTTTTAAGGAGGAAGGAGAAAGGGGACGCGAGGGGACAGGATGAGAGAGAACATGGGAGTGTGCTCCCATCTGCCAGTCTACTTCACAGATGTCCGTGTCTGGGGCTTGGCTGAAGTCAGCCAGCAATTCAGTTGGGGCTCCCATGTGGATGGGGGACCTCAGCACCTGTGCCCTCCCTCACCTGTTGCCTCATAGGGTCTGGCACTGAAGCCAGGTGTTGAACCCATGCACCCCAGGTTGGGACAGGAACACCTTTTTTTGAAGACCCCTTAACCACTAAGCTAAATGCCTGTCCCATTAATTACTGTTTCTTGTTGTACATTGTTATTTTACTTAAAATGATCTATCCATTCAGATCAGGCACATCCTAAACCAATCGCATGGACCTAAAGTAGTCACAGTGCCAGTGCGCACATATGTGGACACAGGAAATCCTGAAAATTTGTGGGAAAATGGTATTTGTTTTAGTCACACACACACACACACACACACACACACACATCTTCCATCTGCTGGTTCACTCCCTTACTGGCCACAACAGCTAAGTGGATCTGAAGCCAGGAGTTAGGAGCCAAGAATTTCCTACAGGTTTCCCACATGGAGCCCCCAAATTGGAGCCATCTTCTGCTGTTTCCCAGACCATAGGCAGGGAGCTGGATTGGAAGTTGAGTGGCCAGGACTCGAACTGGTGCCTGTATAGGATGCCTATTTGGCCTTGGTGCCAGCCTTCCTCCTTGGACTTTTTGAAGACTCCTCATATGTACACAAATACCATGCACTCTTATATTTTCAATGTTGGAAGGAGAGCTAATTTACCTACAGATATTTTAATAATTTATTCAAGATCAATAACAGCTTTGTAATTAAAAAAAATGTTTTTGAAGGACACAAGGGTTCCTGAAGAGAATTTTAGCCAAAATTCATCTACATTAAAAAATTTTTGGAAACTTAGTCCCCATAAACATCCTTGATCAAAAAGCTTCCCCTGTAACTGGGATAAAAAGCATAACATGTGCACAAAGTGATACACATGTATGTGCAGAAAAATTTCACATTTACAGAACACTGTCCGTTCTTGCAGCCCTCCTACCCCTGTGCTTTCTGTTTATTTCAGTTATTTCCTCCACCTTTATCCTTCTTGATTTCCTCACATCCCTGAAGGGCTACAGATATGTACATATGTACGTTATGACCATCCCTGCCCTGGCGCCTGAATGCCACTGTGGGATTTCTGATCCTTGCCGCTCCAGGGCTTTGCTGTGCTGTGTACACGCGGTGTCTCCAGCTCCTGTCTGTTGTGTGTGTAGTAGAACTCTGCTCTCAACCCTCTTGCCCACATCTGCAAGGGAGTAATGAGAGCCATAATTTTAATCAATGACTCTCATCCACTCATTCTGAGTCTGCTCTTCTGGCACCTCCTCTGGCTAATGCCTCCCTTTCCTTAGGGAATTCCTTCTCGAGGATCCCTGCAGTCCCTCCTCATCCTCACTGGGGTCTCTTGACTGGGAGTCCCAGACCAGGCGCAGCTTGGATTTCAGCCAAGGTCTTCATTACATCCTCAGATTGGCCAAGTCTCAATAGAGCCTTTGAAAAACAAAGTCAAATTAAAAATATTTGGAGTAGAAGTGCAGTAAGACTATGTAGTGTAGACACAAGTCACAAGTCAGCTCTTCCTTGATAACTCAAGGTCATTGCAATGCCCTGCTGTGACATAACATGGCTACTCCCTGCTGGTGACTGATGTGGTCATTTGTTGCCACTCCCATGTGGCTGTACAAGCACTACAGGGGAACCATCTGTCACTTATTGACAGTTGCTCCGCTGGTGTAGTGGTATCATGCAAGATTCCCATTTATCAATGGTCATATTGTTCTCTTGTAATCAGTGTCCTTGTGAATCAGAAACTGGGCAAGAAGAGTTGTTAAGTTTGGTGTAAAAGAATAAACGGGTTCTGGTCGTAGGGCTTGTGTCACGTCCAACTTTGCTCCATGATGCTCTCACTGGTGTGGCCCAGAAGCTGGCGAGGCCCATGTTCTGTGGAATCTGCAACCCCCAGCCTCATTGGCATCCAGGGCCCGGACTATGACCTTGTCGCCTTTGGCCAGGTGATTGTCAGCAGTATTGTCCAGATGAAGGTTCATCATGACAAGATGTTTCAGATGAGTGAAAAACTATTACTCCTGTGTTGGAGAAGCTGGAGACACTGTACAATTTGCAGAATGTATTCATGAAAATGTGCAACTTTATAAGATGCAAAATGGCTGTGAACTGTCTCGCACAGCAGTGGCAAATTTCACACGCAGAAACCTGGCTGACTGTCTTCGGAGTCAGACCCTGTGTCTCATGAACCTCCTCCTGGCTGGCTATGGTGACACGAGGGGCCAGTGCTCTATTACATGGACCACTGACAAGGTCCCTTTTATAGCCCATGCTATGGTGCCTTCCTGACTTTCATTATCCCGGGCCAACACTATGCACCCACCATCCCACACGACAAGGAACTCCCGAGGAAGTTTCTGGAGGAGCTCCAAAAGGGCTTCGTCCTGACTCTGCCAACCTTCACTGTTCAAAAATGGCACCCATGACCTGGACCACATTTCCTTCCCTAAGCAGGACTCCTAATGCCAGGCCCTGTTCCCACACATCAGGGAACTATTTGATGTGTGCCTTTATCAATTTTTTTTTCTACTCTTTGGCTGTTACACTCTTAATAGATGGTCAATTCAGAATAAAATTGAATATGAATTTTAAAAAAGAACAAGCAGGTTTTGCTGAGAGCTACTGGAATTTCCCTATAGATAAAACACGCAGACGTATGGTGGATTTGGGGCTCTTTCTTTGGCTGCTCTGTTGTATCTGTGACTTGGCTCCTGAGTCAAGAGCACAATCTCTAATCTGTGATTTGTTCCTGGCTTATCCATGACAGTCCTGGTGTCCTGGAATAATATATTAATAATGCTCTCTCTTACCCTCAGAAGTGTTCTGGAGCATCTGGCCTAGCAGGAAAGTTGTTGGCACAGTGCCTAGGTTCGACAGCCCCCTCTGGCTCCTGACTCCACCCACCTGCCAGTACAGGCAGCAGAGGATTGGCCAGAGCAGTTGTGATTCTGCTATCCTTGTAGAAGACCTTCAGCCATGTGAGTCTAGAGGAATGACTCAACAGGTGGAGATCTTTCTCTGCCTCTCAAACAAATATTGTTTTAAAGCATTGGGTTAGTGCCATTGCATAGAAGACTAACTCTTAGCATATGGTACTGGCTTTCCACATGGGTGCCAGTTCGTGACCTGTCTGCTGCACTTTCCATCCAGCTCTTTGCTTATAGCCTAAGAAAGCATCAGGAGACGGCCCAAAGCCTTGGGACCTGCGCCTGCAGGGGAGACCTAGAAGAAGCTCCAGGCTCCTGGCTTCAGATCAGCACAGCTCCAGTCCACTTGGGGAGTGGCCACTTGGGGAGTGAATCAATGGATGGAATATCTTCCTCTCTGTATATCTGACTTTCCAATAGAAATAAATAAATATTTTTTTTAAATAACATGAAATTATACAGAAGATCTCTCTCCTAAGCATTTCTAGATTAATCTGTCTAACAGAAGCTGAGATGAGAGGAAGAAAACCAATATTAAGTATCTGGTGCTGATCTTGAACTGAGCTAGACACAATTTCATTTGTTAAATTTGTTCAATCCTCAAGATGGATGAAACCCCCTTCCATGTAAAAGGAAGTCCCCTAAAAGTAACTCACAAGCCTCAAGGCTGGCAGAAATGGGGACAAGAGAGGGTTGTGACCATAGCAGCATTTACGACTGTTTGGTTGAACTTCATCGAGTGGCGTCTGTCGGCACCATCACCTGAGGCACCTCTTCCCAAGCTTGTAGGGTAGAAGAAAAGACATAACTTAATTCTGGGATATTTGGAAAGTTCCAACTTGAAGGAAGCAGCGGATATTATCAGAGTCTCAGCTAGCTGGACAGCTTACCTGAATGGTTACTGCTTTGGTTTCCAAAGTCTGTGTTTTGAAGAACATTTTTCAAGCATGTAATGAGTCAATGGAAAGGCAACTCATGAAGGGAAAATGGGGCTTAGCCATACTGGGTGCGTCTGACTTTGCAAGCCTTCATATAAACAAATTCTGGAGAAAGCAGGATGGAATCCAGCCCATTCATGATCATTGAAAAACCAGTGGTATGTTAGGGCTTACGGCTGCCGTGTGATTTGTGCTGTCTTTTCCCTCTATATTTTTATTTCTCAGTTTTCTTTTTCTTGCCTTCCTGTATGTTACATGAACATTTCCTGGAATATTTCAGTGTGTGTCTCATTAATCTGTTACCCCTGCATTGACCTCTGAAGCTTGCTGGGATCAACATTCTGCCACACTGTTAGGTGAACTTTGTAAAAAGTACCGTTACCACTCCTTCTGATGAAATGATGGTCCCAGTGCTTCTTCTGGGTTCATTGAGAGCTGTTTTGGATGGAATCACAATTTCTGCTTGAATCACCAGGCAGGGTTTAGGAACTCAAGGGGGAACAGTCTATCCTGTTTACCCATGTTTTTATTCTTTATTTTTCCTTCCTAAGAGTGCGGCATCATTTCCCTGTGGCTGTTCTCAGGAGTCCCCTGGTTTTCATGGGCTTAATGATACTGCACCTTGGTGGGGATTTGAGTTTATCCTATTTGAACCTCATCTTCTTGAATTCACAGATGTATATATCATGCCAAATTAGGGTATTTTACAACCACTGCTTCCTCGGTAACTCTTTTATTCATACTCTGTCCTCTTCTTCCTGCACTCCAGAAATGCAGATGCCAGCTCCTTCATTTGGGTCTATTGGTAACTTGGAATCTGTTAAATTTTTAAAGTTTTTTCTCTCTGTATTGCTTACTTTAAATAGCTCTATTGTTCTATCTTCTTTTAAAAATATTTTTTTAGGCCCTGGAGCGCTGGCCTAGCGGCTATAAGTCCTCTCCTTGAACACACTGGGATCCCATATGGGTGCTGGTTCTAATCCCTGCTTCCCATCCAGCTCCCTGCTTGTGGCCTGGGAAAGCCCAAAGCCTTGGGACCCTGCACCTGCTTGGGAGACCTAGCAGACCTGGCTCCTGGCTTCAGATTGGCTCAGCTCTGGCCATTGCAGCAGCTTGGGGAGTGAATCATTGGACAGAAGATCTTCCTCTCTGTCTCTCCTCCTCTCTGTATATCTGACTTTGCAATAAAAATAAATAAGTCTTTAAAAATATATATTTCTTTATTTAAAAGACAGGGTAACACGGGGAGAGAAAGATAGATTTTCCATCTGCTGAGCCATTCACCAAAACTCAATAACAGCTGGAGCTAAGCCAGGCTATAGGCAGAAAACCGACGTCATCTGAATCTCCCACACATGTGGCAAGGGATCGTGTGCTTGGGTCATTGTCTTCCCAGGTTCTTTAGCAGGAAGTTGGACTGGAAGCCAGCTGCCAGGACATGAACTGGTAGCCCGTGTAATGTGGCCAGTACAACCTACTGAGCTGTTGTTCTTTCATCAAGGTCATTAGCACTTCCCTCTTCTTAACTGTGCTGTTGAACCATCCATGTAAATTTTAATTTTTCTTACTGTACTTTATATATAATTTGTATTTGGTTCTTTATCACACCTGCTTTTCTCTTTCCCATGAGCTTTTTCCATTTTTTCATTTGCTTCCAATGTGGGTATAAAGCTTGTTGAGACAATATTTGGACAGTTGTTTTAAAAAAAATCTTACAGTGGGGCTGGTGTGGGATAGCAGGTTAGGCTGTTGCCCACAACCCTGGCGTCCCGTATGAATGCTAGTTCAAGTCTCACCATTTTACTTCCAATCCAGTTCCCGCTAACACACCTGCAGTGGAAAGTAGTGGAAGATGGCCCTAGACCCTGGGTCCCTCCCCTAAGTAAAGCTCCTGGCTTCAATCTGGCCCAGATCTCCACTATTGTGGCCATTTAGGAAGTGAATCAGTGGAGGAAATATTTTTTGTGTCTCTCCCACCTCTCTCTCTACCTTTCAAATAAATCAAACAACTCTTTTTTTTTTTTCAAGATCTTACTAATGACTCTACAATTTGTGTCATCTCAGTGTTGGCATCAGCTATGGTTTAAATATGTTCCCCAAGTTCATGTGTTGGAAACTTGATCTCTAGCGCAGTGCTGTTGGAAGGTGGGACAGCTGGTGGTTAGATCACAAGGACTCTGTCTTCTTAAATGGGTGAATGCCACCATCACAGGAATGGGTTTGGTACTGTAACAGTGGGTTGTGATCCTTAAAAGAGAATGAATTTGATCCCTTCTTACTCATCCACATGCTCCCCCCAACCTCCTTCCTCTTTATCACACCTTCTGTTTACATTTCTACCATGTCATAACACAATAGGAAATCCCAATCTGGATTCTGCCCCCTCAGTCTCAACTCTCCAGCTTCTCAAACCATGAGCCAAGAACTTTCTCTGTATTACGAATTGCCCAGGTCACGGTATTCTGTTGCAGCCACACAGAACCAAATGAGACCTACTATGAATTGTCCTTTCTCAGGGAGGGTGATGTTTTTCCTGAGTTTTTGTGGAAGATTTGAATTGTTTGCATTGTTGATACTTAGGATGTTGTGTTACAAAACCTTGCTTGGATTCTCTGGGCATGCACACCAGCAGGGGAAGGGCCTACTATTGCCAGAAGGGGAGTGCAGGTCTAGGCTCCCAGTTCCTCTTTTGTTGACACTCAGAAGGGAGGGGAGGGTGAAGGTCAGGCTGGCCACCTAGCCTTGGCTGGTAGGGATGCAGGCAGGGCTACAACATCCATCATGGGACTTGACTCTAGTCAGGGGTGGGCATCACGATTTTCTGTCTTGCTAGGCTGGCCCTTCCTTGGTTTTATGTTTTGTCCGTACCTTTTGCTGTGCCTCTGGAGCACGTAGTCCAGAATATATAAGGCAAAAGAAAAGCTGGAAACCTCTGTGCTGTAAGCTTTGTGAGCTCCAAAGCCCCTAACTGGGCTGGCCTGTGAACTTGTCTGTGTTTCAAAGAGCTCTTAAGTTTGTTTTGCCTACAGAGGAAGGAATAGGGAGAAGTACATCCATTCTGTGTTCTAACCATAACCTTTGGGCCCTTACACTGCTCCCGCAGGGCTCAAATATTGTGAGTGAGCGTGAACTCCAGAAAATTTTATAACGAAGACAGATGTCTAATTCTGTGTCTGTTCTATCAGCGATTTATTCTAATTCTGGCTGTGATTCCAGATAGCGATAGGAATTTTAGAAGCAATTTTATATTGATTGACCTACCTTGTTCACACTGTGTTCTGTCAGATTGCTTTAAGACAAATGCCTTTCTTTTCTGAAACTGAAGATATACCGTTCAACCTAAGTCCTTGCTCCCTAGGCTCCCAGGGTTTACTAGATGTGTGGTGTGCTTTCAGCTTAGAAGTCAACGTGCACTTCGCAAGTGGGGCCCACTGACAGTTTACCTGTGAAGTGTGGTTGCTAAGTACATATTTGGGTGTTCCAAGTTCCGTTTCTAGATATCATGCTTCTTGTTAGCAGAGCTGTGGGTTCTGAGTTAAGCAGCTCCCCTTGGAGGACCGAGAATGCTTTCCTGGCTGGGCCCTCCACAGTGCATGTGTGCTGGGGGGCAGACCCCAGAGGGCGGTGGACCAGAACATGCCCAGGGGAGGGGCCTGGGGCATGTGTGCTGTGGGGATGGGAGATCAGTGTGGCCAGGCAAAGGAGGTTCCCTGCTGCCAAAAGTTGGCCAACATGTCCAGCTTTGGCCGTCAGGTACAGACAGCCACATGTCCATCTGTCAGGATAAACTATGATAGAATTGCAAACACAGGTGCCCTTCAGGACCGTGGTGCCAACATGGCTACAAAAGTATATTCTCCCTTTCCTTTTAACTCTGTTGTACCAAGTCAGTGTCTCTGGCCTGATGAGAGCTGACCGAACTCCACCCTGGCGCTTTCACCTCATCCTCACAGAGTGGGTTTTCTGTGGAACCCTGCCCCCTCTCTATCCTGTTATTTCTCTGACGTCTCTGCTCTCTCCTTCTCTTGTGACTCAGCTCTAAGTCACAGGAGCCTCCTTGTTCCTTGGGAAAACACTGGCACCCTCCCTCCCTGAGGTACTTCCCTTGGACTATTATCTAGAATGTTCTTTCTGGGCTACAGGCACAGCTGCCTCCCTCTCCTCCTTCACAGTGTTTCTCAGAAAGTCACCTTGCAGTGAGTGCATGCTGGCTGCTCACCCACCTTGTCAGCCCTGGATTTTCTATATTTCCTCTCTCTCTCTTTTCTGTTTGTTTTTTCTTAGGATTCTTAATCTGTGTCATGTCTTTAGTTAGCTCGCTTCTCTAGCATCATTCAGATGAGATGACAGGCCCTCTGGCCTGTGTGTCATCACCGCTGTGTGTCTGGCATCTATGACAAAGCTTATTGTGCACTGAGTTCCCAGGAGGTTGGTGTCAGATGAAAGGCAGCGAAGGTGAAGTCAGAACTCCGTAGAGAAGAGAGTCAGGGAGACCTGTGGCCTCTCCCCAGGGCAGCCAGCAGGCTCTTGTGAGTTTTGGCCAATGAAAATGTAGACAGAATCATGCCCAGTATTATGATTTTCAGGGGAAAAAAAATCTAGAAACCTCAAATTGCACAACATGTCCAGTTTATATTAAGTGCATTCTTCAGGTGTTTAACTTGGGGAGTTGTCATCTATGCAGAATGAATTTAAAACATTTTTCACCCAAGCACATCCCTCTTGAGTAGCCTGAACAGAACACGCCTGCCTACCACCTGCAGCCTGTGGCCGGCCGGGGAGGTTCCGTATTCTCCCTTGGCAAGCTCATGTCTATTGTGACTCCTTGGCCTTCCGACTTGACCCTGGGTTGTGTCTTCACCTTCTTACGGATGGATAAAGGAAACTGCTGTGCTCGCTCGGGAGTGCTCCCCGTCCTTCTGCAAAAGGCCCCTGTGCTCACAGCACTGCCAAAGCAGCGCCATGCTCTGGTGGGCTCAGAGGCTAGATTGGCACCTCTTCTACAGTGGCCTCTAACTGAAGGAGGTGTAAGTCCACTTGAGGTATTTCTGTGGGGCCCCCCTACTGTGCCAGGGGAACCAGTGGAAAATCAGGCAGGCATCTATCCTTCTGCCTTGGTGGGGATTGGGAGAGTGGAGGAGCTGCTCTCAGGGGTTCTGGTGTGTCCTGCAAAGGTTTTTTTTTTTTAGAAAAACAGGAGTTGACAGGGTCTGGAAGCTGCAAGAACTGGTTTGGGGAGCCCTGAGTATCTTTTATCTTCACTTTCTGTCCAAGCCAGAGGCAGACACAGCTCTGGAATGCAGGAACTCAGCAGGCAGTGAGTGGGGGCAGAGGCAAGGGATGGCAGCCTTATGAGACCTCCTGTCCCAGCCTTGATGGGTCAGCTGCAGTCCCAGCACCACAGGAGAGGGAGGAAATGACCCAGTGTAGAGGTCTAGAGGGGGATTGGCGTGACAGACACAGGAGGTGAAGTGAAAGGGCAGGTTGGGACGTTGTTGGAGCCAAGCCTCTCTTGCTCAGAGTAATGCATGCTTATCAACATCGAAGGAAACTCAGAATAATTTGGAGAAAATGAATGTCAACTGAAACTTTGGCCGGATGTAAATAGCCACTGTTTACTTTGGAATAATAGTGGCTGGGTTTTTACATAGCCAGGGGAGAGAAATTAATCTTTCTCTGTCTCTCTGTTTCTCTCTCTCTCTCTCTCTCACACACACACACACACACACAACAGAGACTCAGAAGCACACGCCCCCATCTCTGCACACACTGAGTGATCAAGAGGATACCTTACTCAGTTGACCTTTCTCAAGGCCAGGGGTCCTTTGGACCCTGATTTCCCCAGGGAGCTGGCAGGAGCCAGGCTAAGGGATTGCGGGTGGGGTTGGGTGGCGAGGTTGGCAGAAACTCTTAGAAGCTTGCTGGGAATGCTTGGTTGTGAAAGGACTGAGTTCCACATCTGGGTTTTCTGAGGTGAAACAAGACCAGGGCACAGGGCGCAGCAGAGCCGAGGCAGCGAGCAGCGTGAGCAGGTGATCCCAGGCAGGGATCAGACACCCACAGGCGTTGGAGTTGCTGTGGTCCAACGCTGGCTTCCCCGTCTTGGCCCCAGTGGCCCAAGCTCCTGCCTCGCTCTCTTTGCACTCACTGTTGACTCTGTCAGGCAGACATGCACGCTCTAAAGAAACTGGTGTAATATGCTTTTTCTGCTTGTTTTGACTTAACTGCATGTTATAAATAACTTTGTATGCCAACAAAAAGTTATCCACATCATGATTTCTTAATAGCAGCATGGTATCGGATACCATACACGTGGATCAAAGTGTGGCTAGCTGCTTTTCCATGACTGAGCATTTAGATGATTCCAGTGTTTCATTATTATAAATAGCATCAAAATAGAATTTTTGCGTATATATTTATTGATATTTTCGGGCAACATTTGGAGTAAATTCCTAAAAGTGTGATTGCTGTATCATAGAAAATGCTATTTTGCAGATTTTGTGCTGCATATTACTGAAGAATCCTTCACAGAAGTGGTAGTAATTACTCCCCCATTAGTCCTGTCTAAGTTCTCAGTCATGTCTATCCACGCTTGCCATCCTTGGATATTATTTAATTTTTTTCAGTTTTCTTTTTTTGTAAATATTTTGATAATCTTTACATAGTTGATTAGGGCAGAAAGGGTCAAGAGCTACAGGAAAGTGGTAAGACCATTATTCCCACATTGTTTTTTTCCTGTATCCAGGGTAAGGGGAGAGATAAAGAGAAAGGCCCCACCCAACCTCCCACCCATCCCAGGTCCCCAATGTGGGGCATGCTCCGAGGGTCCTGCTCAAGTGGTTTGGATAGTTCAACAGTTCTGAATTGCTTCCAGTCTTGTCATTCCAAACACGATGAAATCTCTCCAGAATCCACTGGCTGACATAGTTCACCTTAGAGTCTCTGTCTGCCCAGATTTTCACTGCCAACACATGGCTGGGCTGGTTGTATGATTTGTTCTGTCTTCCATCCTCTGTTGTGGTACCAAGTGTCCTCTGCAGGTTCCGATGGACTGCCATATCCTCCATGTGGATTTAGCTCAGTGAGATCAGCCAGAAACTAGCCCATTCCTGGCCATTCCCTCAACTCTGTACTCTGCTTTACCATACAAGATGGTGCCTGGATGGCACCCAGTTTCTGCTGGCGGGTTTTCTGTTCACTGCAACACCGTTCTGTGGTTGCTGCAGCTTCCCTGTGTCCAGGGTGCCTCCAGGACCCCCCGTCAACTGCCTGACCCCTATCTTTCCCTGTAATCTGCTCCTTGTGTTTCACCCTGTCTAAAGAATCTCCGTCATCCCAAACATGTCTGCACCCTATGCAGCCATCTTGCCTCTCTCCTGTCCTTGGGTATTATAATGCTTTGATATTTTCAAAAATTTGTTGGCTTAGAAGTGGCTATTTTTTAATTTATCTGATTGTATGGCAAGGGCACGTTCCTCTATAAGTTGAACAGATGTAGGATTATGAATTCTTCATGGGCTGCACTGGCGGCTGGTGCAGGGCTGAATGAGGACGCCAGGGGCTGGGCCCGCAGCACCCTAGCTGCTGCAGTGCCTGGGAGGCAGGGCTGAGTGCACTGGCTAGGACACAGTGCCGAGGCTGCCTGGCTGAGCTGCACCCCACCGACATGCTGCTTGGTGGCGCTGAGTGTCGCCTTGGCTCACCCTGGTTGACTCCACCTGGAAAGTTTGGTATCATTCATCCAGCTGCGCTCTGGAAAGCACCGCAGCCATCCTGCAGCGGAAGTGCGGTCTGTTCTCTCACATGGAACATGTTTGTGACACTCCGCAGGGTGAACTGAGGCCTGGTATTAGACACTGTGCCAGCTGGCTGTCGCTGAAGCCTAGTGACGTTGGGTCTCTAGCCTGACCTGCCAGCAGCATGCCTTCCGAGCAAGCACTCTACGTGGGGCAGAGCTGCTGGCTTATCTCTCTCCTGGTGGAGGGTCTGTTGGTTGTCTGTACTCTGGCCTGACCAATTTCCTCTCATATAAATGAGTTACATGCATAACATTTTTAAGTACTGCCTTTTTTTTTTATTGCAAAGGCAGGTTTACAAAGAGCAGGAAAGACAGAAAGATCATCCATCTGCTGGTTCACTCCCCCAAGTGGCCACAACGACTAGAGCTGAGCTGATCCAAAGCCAGGAGCCTGTGGGTCCCCCACGTGGGTGCAGGGTCCAAAGGCCATCCTCTACTCTCTCCCAGGCCACCAGAAGGCAGCTGGATGGGAAGTGGAGCAGCCAGAGCATGAACCAGCACCCATGTGCTGTCCTGGCGTTTTGCAAACAGAGGATTAGCCGATTGAGGCATTGTGCTGGCCCTAAGTCATCTTTATGGCAACCTTTACTGCTGTCTATACCTAGTATTAGACATATTGTTGTTGCGCATTTGAACATTTTCTCTTTTTTTTTTAAGATTTATTTATTTTTATTGGAAAGTCAGATTTATAGAGACAAGGAGGGAAAAAGATCTTCCATCTGTTGGTTCACTCCCAAGTGGCCACATTGGCCAGAGCTAAGCTGATCTGAAACCAGGAGCCAGGGGCTTCTTCCAGGTCTCCCACACAAGTGTGGGGTCCCAAGGTCTTGAGCCATCCTCTACTGTTTTCCCAGGCCACAAACAAGGAGCTAGATTGGAAATAGAGCAGCCGCTGGGACATGAACTGGCACCCATATGGGATCCTGGTGTGTGCAAGGTGAGGACTTCAGCCACTAGGTTACTACACCGGGCCCGAACTTTTTCTTTAATATTAAAGAATGAAAAAAAGACAATGAAAAAAGCTCTTTGCCATGTAGATTTTTAATATGTTCTTCCACTTTTAATTTCACCTATGATATGGCTCGTGGGAAGGTTGGCCTTGTCTATGTTGACATGCTGGTTACAGCCTGTGCCTTATGCTCCATCCTTTGCTGTCATGCTAGAAGACCTTCACTCATCCTAAGAGTATAACATTGTTCACATTTTTTATAAACACTTATTTATTTAATTAAAAGGCAGAGAGAGAGAAATCTTCCATCCACTTGTTCATTCCCCAAATGGCTGAGCTAATTAGAAGTCAGGAGTAAGGGTTTGGTGTGGTAGCCTAGTGGCTAAAGCCCTTGCTTTGCACATGCCAGGATCTCATATGGGCACTGGTTCTAATCCTGTCGAGCCCACTTCCCATCCAGCTCCCTGCTGTGACCTCAGAAAGTACTTTGAAGATGGCCTAAGAGCTTAGACCCTGTACCTGCGTGGGAGATCCTAAGGAAGCTCCCAGCTCCAGGCTCCGGCTGTTGGAGTCATTTGGGGAATGAATCAGAGGACAGAAGATCTTCCTCTCTATTTCTCCTCCTCTGTATATCTGACTTTACAATAAAAATAAATAAATCTTTTTTTAAAAAGAAGTCAGGATGCAGTAGCTTCACCCAGGTCTCCCATGTGGGCACAGGGGTCCAAGCACTTGGCTCTCCTTGCTGCTTTCCCAGATGCATCAGCATGGAGCTGGATAAGAAGTAGGGCAACGGGGAATTAAAAAGACAAAATGCCCACATAGGGTGCCGGCACTACAACTGGCAGTGTTACCCTGCTGTCCCACAGCATTGGCTATCCAAATTCTTTATCTGCATTTGTGGATTTCTTATGCTTTTGCAACATGTGCATTTTAATTTTAACTCAAGCAGTGGTTTAACTTGATTTCTTCAAAGTAGCTGTCATGGCGCCGTCATTCTCAGACTGGAAGTATCTAGTTTACACTGTTTTACTTTGCGCCCAGACTGATGGAGATGATAAATGGAAGGTGCCTGCTGCCCAGGGCTGGGCTGTGCTCACACCTGACAGGTATGTTCCAGCAGCTGCATTCCAGCCCTGCCATACCACTTGCTTACTCATTTTGCTGTACTCTCGTAGGTCCAGCATGCTAAACCTTCCACTCATGTAATTTGTTTACTAAGCAGCCAGAAAAGGCAACATCCACATTTTTACTCAGACTTAGTGGGTTTGTAATCCTGCATTGCAGAAAAACTGATTTTCTTGGGACTCACGTAGAACACAGAACACTGCCATGACTAAATGGGTATTTTGCACATCAAGTGCTTCTTGAGTTTTGACTGAATTCTGGTGCTGTCCGCCCAGGGATAGCATCACACACCGCCGGGTAAGAACTGGGACCTGAGGGACCGCCTCTGGAAAGTGATCATTTGCTGGAAGGACCCACAGAACTCAGGGACACAGCTGATGTCCTGATGCCTGGTTTAGTCTAAGGATGCAGTGTAGGGGCTATGTGATGGGACAGCTGACACGAGCAAGTGTGGGGAGCAAGAACACCACCAAACTAGTGTGCTCCCTGCAGGAGCACCATGCTTCCCGCACCTGCGTGTGTCCTTGTTATGGAAGCTCATGAAAGCGTAGTCGGTGATATCATTGACTGTTGGTGCTCAGCTCAACCTCAAGCCCTCTCCACTCTCTGGGAATGGAAAGGGATCTGTGGGCAAAGATCAAAAATATATCCTTGTTACACGGTAGACAGACATCAGAATTGTAGGGGAGCACTGATTTTTTGGACATTCTAGTCTTGCCAGCCAGTTAAGAATTGATCCCGGAGACCTTGCATTTTGGACTGGGAACTCTGCTTCATGTCCACTAACCCTGGGTCCTGGTGGGTACTGTCCAGTAAGGTCAGCCACAGGACTCCACGTGCAGAGGAGAGCCTTCCATGAGCACGCTGTGGATCACACTGTTTACTCAGTGTGATCGTGTCGCACACTCAAACTGTTGACGCAGAAGTCAGGTGCCAAGGAAAAGCCATTTGGGGGAGTGGTGAACTGGTGGTGACGTCCTGCTGTGTGTTATCTGCGTATCCACCTGCTGTAGGGGATGGAGTGCTTGAGGGCAGAACTTTGCCTGAAATGTGTTTGTCCCCCAGGCCCCAGAGGCAGTCAATGCCGAGCTTGGGACACAGGGAAGTGCACCACACCCCAGGGTTTGCTTCAGATGGGCTGTCATAGGAGCCGCCTTCATCCTGAGCCACCTGCCTGACTGTGGAGTTGTTGCTTATAGCAAGATGGGGTGTGTGTGTTCCCTGCTCCCTCCTCTTCCTTAGCAAACACTCTGGCTACTTCCCAAGTACCAGACATGGCTGATCACAAGACCAAATAATGAGTAATACGGGAGTGGCGGTGTGTTCTTTAACATGAAGAATTGTATGATGATGATGGAATATGATATGGGAGAGGTGGGTAGTGTTGAATGAATGTTATTCAAGAAGTAAATGCTGATAAGTGAAGAAAAGACAAAGTGTTTCTTTTTAAAATATATGAGGAGTTGGTGTTTGACCTGATGGTTAAGATACTCACCTGCTCCACTGTTGAGTCTGGTTAGATGACTGGCTCTCACTGCAGACTCCAGCTTCCTGCCACTGCAGACTTTGGGAATGATGCTTGAGTAGCTGGCTTTCTGCCACCTGTGAGGAGACCTGCATTGACTGGCTCTGACCCAGGCCTGACTGTTAGAGGCACGGGAGAAGTCAACGGGGAGTAGAAACACTCTCTGTCTCTTACACTCTGTCTTTCAAATAAATAACCTGACTGATTGTCAACATTAAGGAAAAATAGAGGAGGTCATTGTTCTGGACCAGGCTCCCACATTGAGAAAGCAGAACTAAATCAAAATGATGTCACTCTTGCTGGGACTCCAACCACCAGGCTGACACTGATGGAGAAGCCATGATCAGAGCAGTAATAGACACAGTTTCCAAACAGGGCACTTTGAGTTGGTGTGATAATTAAGTTCCCTTTGGTTTCATCTTTTTTTTCAACAACAACAACACCAGGAAGTGAAGCGAGCTAAAGAAGCTGATGTTAACTGTGGTTATTTTTCTATTGATTGGTTCCCTGCCTTGAAAGGAGAGTAACTATGGAGTGACCAATTGCATTCTGTTTCTGTTCTTGCTTCTGTCAGCCCCTTTTCTGTTTGTAAAGCCAGACTGCTCTGCTTGGCTGCCTGGAACACTCATTGCCCAATTTCAGAATCAAAAACAAGGCCAATTAGTATTGTGGCATTAGGATGCAATCATGTTGTTCTTGGACACCAATGGAGAAGAGTAAAGAAAGACAGCTGGGGAACTCAGAGGACACAGGCCACACGTGTGCAGGAGACACTTGACAGAGAAAAAGGGGGAAGAACACGTGGGTGCTGCTGCTGCCTGGTCAGCTAAGGCGTGTAGAGAACATAGTTAGATATCAAAGCATACACCACCATTGCTGTGCCAGGATTTACCTTCCCCAGCTGGCTTGTCCTTTAGGGGTCTGCTACTGGAACAGGAGAAACCTAGAGACCCACAGGGCCACGCACTTGGGGAGCCAGAATAAGAGCTGTTCATCTGGGCCGGTGCTGTGGTGTGATAGGTGAGTCTGTCTGCGACACTAGCACCCCATGTGGGTACTCGCTGGAGTCCCAGCTGCTCCAACTCCATGCTAATGCAGCTGGGACAGCAATGAGGACAGCCTAAATGCGCGGGCCCTGCCATCCACGTGGGAGATCCAGATGAAGCTTCTGGCTTGGCAGCTCTTTGGGGTGTGGGCAGGTACAAGCTTTAGCCTTTCTCTGTAGTTCTGCCTTTCAAGTAAATATATCTAAGAACATCTTTAAAAATACGTTTTCCTGCCTCTAGTATGAATTCAGCAGGCACTCTAGGCATGTGCTGCAGTAGCAGGTACTTGCAAACTTGTCCTATGCATAAAATAGAGGAAAAAGGGGTGCAGGGTGAGAGAAACTTCTGCAAGTTGTCTTATGGGAAATGTCTTCAGCATTAATCACAGGTCTGCCACAAGCGCCCATATGTTGTGCAGCACATAGCAAGAAACAGAATGGCAGCATACTGCTGTTGTCACTAGGAAATCAGCAGAGTGCTCCTGCTGTGGAAAGGCCTTAGCAGGAGTCAGGCACCAACCAGGCTCTGGAGAGGCACAGCCATCCTCCTCCTTACCTCCAGCTCCCAGTCTCAAAGCCAGACGCAGTCTTTGGGATACAGATTTCTAAAAGCTTGTGTCTTCACCCAGGACACCTGTCTGGGTCAGTATGAGCAAAGGAGAGGCAAGGGGAGAGATGCTGTGTGTCAAAGGGCTTTCTTGTGTGTTACAGGTTTTCTTTTTGAATTTTTTAAAATTTGATTTTGAATGTTTATACAGTTGAGAGGGATGCGTGCCCACGTGGGCCTCTGAGTGTGGTGGGGAGGATCAGGTATGAAGGAAGTCGTTTTACTTTTATTTATTTATTTTTTTCTCCTGTGTCCACAGGGAAGAGGGGGAAAGGCCACTCCTTGCTGTTCAAGTACATCAGCACCAGGGATGGGGGACAGGCCTTTGAAGATGCCCTAGAGTCCTCAGTGTGGGGAAAGGTGTTCCGAGGGTGTTACTTGAGAGGCTTTAGTTCTGAAAAGTAGTTGGTTTTGTTGCTGCACAGTTGAGAAAATCTTTCCAAGGTCTGTTGGTTGACAAAGTCCACCTTAGTGCCTCCACAGACCCAGGAACATGCTTAAAAAGGTTGGCCGGCAGAATTGTCCACCGTGTTCCATTTTCCATCCTCTGACGAGGTCGCTGACATCTCCTGCTGGCTGGATGAGCTGGCTGTCATGTCTCCTGTGCATCTGGGCATGCTGTCTGCTGCACAGGTATCAGCAATTAAGAAGCCTGTTTCCGATACATGCACTCCAAGGTCACACTACACATCCTGTGATTTTTGTCTGTGGCTGGGATCTGAGACCAGCACTTGGGCAGTCTCTCAAGAAACCTTGCCTGTGGTTACTTCAGATTTGACTCTTGGCCAAAGTGTGGTCTGTCACCTGCACTAACCCACACACATACTGCTGAATGCAGATGCGAGACAGAACCAGGAGCCAGTCTTCCAGCCTCTCAGCCTTAGGTCCCCTCAGCCTTCCTTTATGACAGCTGATGAACCACATACTAAACTCAGCACACTGAATGTGGGAGCTGTGCCAACTGGCCCTAGAGAACTCTGGACACCACAGGAATCATGGGCTCGTTTACGTCTTCAGTAATGAGCATGTCTGTCCCCACTGTCTTCAGGACTGTCATCCGGGGTAGGAGAGTGGGGACCCCAGAGCCTGGGCAGGAAGTAACTGCCACTTGCATGCAGCCTCCAAACCGAGTCAAGCCCACTTGGCCATCATAAAACACACAGTGCTGCAGACTGATCGAGTGAGGCCGTAAGCACCGCGGCCAGGCAGGAGTGTGGGCACATGATGAGCATGCAGCCTCCAGGCCCCAACTTCAGTCCAGAAGAGCTTTCACCCCAAGCCCTCATGGAGGCTGGCACTCAACAGTAGCCACTCGGCACCTGGCGCTATGCATTATACCTTGCACCCTCCTGCTGTTAGCCATGGACTTGCTGAGCACCAGCTGCACCCACCAGATCTGGGAAAACAGTCCATAATACTGTGTGAATTTCTTACCAGTGGTTTATATGAAATAGACTTGGCACAGATATCTGGCTGATCCCAATGAACCCTCCGATTTGGAGACCCACCTGTTGGCTTCTCTCAGTGAGTTGCCACTTGTCTGCCCCATGAAGCACCTACCTACAATCTTGGGTTAGAACCCCTAAGGAAAGCCAGCCTGTCTTCCAATAGCAGCTCAGAAGTGTGGCCCTGGCAGGGGCTGCTCTGTTGCCACCGCAGCCATGGCCCTGACCTCCTGCTTGGTTGCAGAGAGAGGTGTGTGCTTGGCTGCTTGAAGCTCAGCAGAGACAGCACAAGCTGAGACATGGAAAGAGACTGCACCCCAGGTAAAGGGAGTGTGTCAGCAGGACTCCAGCAGCCCAGGGGCTGCAAACCCCACCTTCCAGGATGGGGTTTTCCACAGGGTGAGGCGCTCCAGTGTGTGCAGAAATGTCCCTGAAGAAGAGACCTGGGTGGCAGGGAGCAAGGCTAGCGGCTTCCGCAGAGGGCAGACAGAATTACCACTCCCAGAATGGCCCCAGAGTGCACCTGGGTTGCCGTAGCAACTATTTGGGCTACTTTCCTGTTGCCTTTTCCTTGGAGAGCTGGGAGAGGCGGTGGGGAGGGAGATTTTGTCAACTTGAAGCCAAGTGGGTGAGGAGTGTGAGTTAAGGTTTCTCAACTTCAACTTACGTAAAAATCTCAAATTGCACCAGATCAGACTTGTAAAATGAACCGAGCGAGCGGGCATGGCTGTGACTCTGAGCAGCCCAGGGTGTGTCTGACAACCAGCGTGAGGCCCTGGAGACACTTCAGTCAGCCTTGCTTCTGTAGCAGATCACGAGGCCTTGGACCCTGCCTTGTCCACAGAGCACTCCAGGTCTTGGCCACACTTCTTCGCCAGAGAGACAGAAATCAAAGTGGCATTTCTATCTTAACAGAACCCTCAGAGGACCTACTTTAAAAACAAATTGGCAACTAACTACCAGGTCTTTTGCATAACTTGGACACTAAATTTACATTAACTGAAGAAAAACTCATGTCAGGGAGCTTGTAAGAAAACCCGCCCAGCCCCTGTAGGCATCTGCCTCGGCAGGTGCTACACTGCTGGGAGAGAAGCAGCTAGCGGGCACTCAGGCCTTGGTTAGTATTAAACTATATGTGTTAACTGTACTAGCATGACTGTACAGCTGCTCTCTCTTTTTCTTTCTTTGTTTCTTCCTTTCTCTTTCTTTCCTTCCTTCCTTTTCTTTCTCTCTCCCTTTCTTTCAAGATAAGTGGGGAAGGCTGGGCTAGGCCACAGTACCCACCTGCAAGCATCAGAGAGAGGGGTGGCCACATCAGACTGGGCTGCAGCACCCACTAGGATGCGAGAGAACCAGATCTGGGGAAGAATCTACAGGGGAATTGTGGGTTCACCTTTGTGAAGGTTGTGATATATGGTAGGGAGTTTGAGAGGTGGTATTGGGACGAGGAGGCAGAGTGGAAGGGTTAGAAAGGGGACCTCATTTTGTTAGGAGAGTGTGGCAAGTGGAATAAGAGGCTCAGTGAGAAAGGCAGCTTTGGAGGCGAAAGCAAGCCTGCACATCAGGGACCTCTGACCCTTTGCCGTAGCTCGGTAGAAAATAGTCAAGATGGCAAAGGATTTAGAAATTGAAAGTGCCAAATTCAGGCCAAATTCAGTGAGCAATTGTCTGGAATCATGGGCTCGTTTTATTTATATTGTGGCAAGATGACTATAAAAAAAAGCACATTTTTCAGTTTTTATTTCCCCTTTTAGTCCCAAGACTGGGCGATTTTTCACGAGGCATGCTAAGGGCAAGTCAGGGGGAATGTGAGAAACAGGCAGGATAAAGCTGGGTTGGAACTCAGCTCTGGGGCGTCCCACGGGGAGCGTTACCTGTAACCGGGAGACAAGTTGTTCTCACGGTAGGGAAGAGGGGATCCCATTCTTCAGGCCTGGTGTCCCCTGTCTGGGACCTATGAGATAGGTTTTCCCAAACGATACCTCCTGAGGAGAGAGAAGGTCTGCCCCAGGCACCTTGGGGAGACAGAGGCTGACTTCCTACCAGTCTGGGGGTTAGAAAACAAGACTGGTGTGGACAGTTTGTGTGCGGGCAGAAGGATGAGAAAGAGTGGATTTCACGGGGGGGGGGGGGGCTGGTTAAGGAGGAAAAGGCAGGATTAGAAACAAGGCAATGAAGAGTGAGGGATGTCAGGTGGCAGTTCAGCCATGCTGGGGAGAGGGAGGCTGGGGTCCCCTCTCCAGGATTGAAGGTCACCGTGTGCCAGATCTTCACGCTCAACTCATGGTCCTTACCCTCAGTTTGCTGCAGAGAGGATGGAAAAAACAGAGGAGGGAGCAAGAGTGATGGTTCTTACCCAGAAGGTGTTGCAGCTCTGGTGTAGGGTGAGGTCACACAAAGACCCAGCCAGGACTCCAAGGGACCACAGGGAGAGGGGACCAATCTCCAGCACCCCTCCCAGGTCTCAGCCCCAACTGTTCGAGGATAGGAACAGGAACAAGGAGGAGGTCGACTGTGAACTCCACGACTGGAACAGGTTTATTCAGAGGCAAATCTGAATTCCACAGGAGCAGGAGTAGACTGTCACTCTTACATAGACTATCTTCATGTGGTCAGAGTTACCTCCCCTTGCCAGCCAGTTCTGGTGGGTGGGCACAGGTGGGGGTAAGCTGGTTGGTGTGGGCTGTGGAGCTTTTGGTGGGTGGGCACAGGTGGGGGTAAGCTGGTTGGTGTGGGTTGTGGAGCTTTTGGGCAGTTGTGCTACTTGCTGAGTGAGGCAGTGGTGTGACTGTGAGATGGCAGTCTTTCAGTGGGAAAAGTGGTCAAGTGCTGAGAGAAGCCAGCCCATTACACACAAGAACCACGTGTTTGTGGGTTCCCAGCTGTGGGGGCACCAACAGAGGATTGAAAATATTGAAGACATTTGAATTCAAAACAGTTGAATGTGTATAGACTTTGTCTTATTCCTTAAACAATCCAGTATTAACACCTGCTTACATGGCATTTATTAGATGTGTGAAGTAATTGAGATGATTTGAAGTATACAGGAGTGTGTGTGGGGATTTTATGCAATGTCTATGCCATTTTCTATTTAAGACTTGAGCATCTGTGGGCTCTGATATCTATAGGGAACCTGCAAGTCATCCTCCATAGGCTCAGGGATGACTGCAGAGACAGGAATAATCAAACCTGCTCTGGAAACTTGCCCCAAGGTACCGGGCAGTGACCAAGCTAACGAGGTACAGGCTTCCTGTCTCACCTACACATGCAAATCACCTACCTAGGAAGACCTGTTGGAGCATGGGAAAAACTCACCCTACCTGAGAAGATACTGTAGTTAAAAATATGATGCTCTGTAGCTCATACTTCACACCCACTGCTGCCTGCACCCTGTCCACTGAGTCTAGCTCTGCTTGATCTCTCTGCTCTGGCGAATTCTCCCACCACTGGCGACAGCTGCTTCTACCAGTGACAGCTGGTGTCCTTAGTCTGGAGGACCAGTGTAGTGGAAAGTGTCAGAGGCTCTTACGGGCCATTCTGAGACACAGGAGATACAGTAGCAGTCAGCTCCCAAAAGGGGCGGTGAGGCAGACCAAAGACCAAGTCGGGAAGGGCAAAGTGAGGCAGGGTCCTGTCACAGATCCCTGTGAGAACACCTTCTTTGAGTCGAAAGACACCAGGAAAGAAGAGCTTCCTGTTTGCCTCATCCCTCCGGTCTGCATCCCAGGAGCCCCTGAGTCCCAGCCAGGAGGAGGAGCTCGGAGACAGCAGACACACGCACGCACACACAAAGCACACATACATACGTGTTTGCTCATTACCAGAGGCTGATACAGATCTTGTAGTGATGCTCTGGTCAGTCTGCGATTAACATTAAATTTGCTGGAAAACATGGTCTTATGAAGAGCAGCCGTACGCTTACCTGAAAGGCAAATAACACACTCACAGAGTCGCAGGTGTGCTTGTGTGGCATGTAGTACCCAGGAGTTACAGCAGGGAAGGAGCTCCAAGCCAAAGTCTGGGTGGCAAGAAGGCAGCCACCTGGCCACCTGGCTCCTGGCGGAGAATCTGTCCTTCAAGGGCTACAGAAGATGACAGTATGCAGCATAACGCTTCCGCTCTTGATCTTGCGTCTTCCAACCTGGACTGCATGTACAATGCGGTCAGCAAGCAGAACTGCCATTTAGGATCCTTGCTTCTCTGCTTCCTAGCCTATAAAACTGGAGATGCGGAGGCAGCTTTTAGGGCCACAAAGTGTCTTTCCAACCCATAGCTGCCTGCTCTGGGTAAATGAATGGGGCCATTATGAAAGGCGTGACTGGGACAGTCACCATTTACATTGGAAAAGGATGGCTTGAACTTTTGAGTACTTATCTATGTTGACATCCTTATTATGCAAGGACAGGCTTATGATTGTTCCTGCAGAAATTTGGCTTTAGAACACATGTATTTATTTAGTGTGTTTTGCTTGCTTAGCATGAATAGTGCAAGGAAGCATGTGGCAAAAGACTTGTGTGAACCCGCGGGCACCTCCCTGGCATGCCATCTCTGTTCCAGTGTATTGATAAGTCAGAAGGGTGTCAGGAATAATTTGAAAGAGCCTTTTTTTTCTAGTTCTGCTGTCTCTGAAAGGAAGGAGCTGGCTTAATCTAGGCTGGCAGAGTCTTTGCTGCTGGACCTAAAGTAAGAGTTCCTAATACAACCCATTGTGTAGCTCTTCTGTTCTCTGCCATCTCAGTAAATGTTTCTAGGACTGGACACGCTAAATTGGGCAGGCTTCCTAGAGTCATAGATTGCGCTCATTTCCTGGAGGGCGATAGGAGACCTTTTTTTTTAAGTGAATGCTTGAAGCTTTGAGAAGTTTCAGCAAGATGCAGTCCCGGCTGTGGCTCACGGAGCACGTGTTGTCGTGCGTGGCAGCAGCTGCCGGCCATGGGAAGGGGCGATCTAATTCCTGTCTGCCTTCAGCTGCCGAGCTACAGTTATGGACTAAGGCAGCTGAGGACTGCTTGGCTTCAGGCTGTTCTGAGTTGGGAGGGAAATGGATTACATTTGGAATAACAGATTTTGAAAGCCAAGTACCCAGTTGTTGCCATAGACATTTTCCATGAACTGTTTGAAGATCTCTCAGATACATGGATTCCCATTGTTTCGCACCAGAGCTAACCTGTCTTTTATATCCCCTTTTCCCAAGAGCTCGTAGAAGGGACCCTCCTCTGAGGCATGCCTCCCTAAGCTGCTCTTCTTTTCAGTCCTACCCCTGTGTGTGCCTGGGCTGCTTTGGGGCTGTTGCCCCTGCTGTCACTCAGGGTGGGGTCGGGGGTCCCTCAGGGAGGGGATGTGCCCTTGCCACAGGGAGTGAGTGCACTGGGGGAGGCAAGAGCAGGGATTACCACCTTTTACTTCCGGGTGTAGGCTTATTTACATGTGTTTGAGCCCTTCTAGATGTCATTATACTACAATAAAAGTTGACTAAAAGTCCGTTTGCTCCCATCACCTTAATGAAACATATTAATTCACAGTTATAAACCTTCCAAAATAAAGACATAGGGTTCTGTGCATAACCCCTGGAGGCCTGTGAGGCTAGATTTGCACTGCTAAAGAAGATGTTTCAACCATTCTGCCCTGTGCTCCAGTTCTGTGTCATAGCCATCTTTGAGGAGTCTGCTGAAAACTGCAGACACATTTTCAAAGTAATGATTTTAAAAATATTTAAGCAGATGTATCTCGAAAGGCAGAGTTACAGAGAGGGGGAGAGGCAAAGGAAGATGTCTTTCATCCATTGGCTCACTCCGCAAATGGCACAACTGCCAGGGCTGGGCCAGGCTGCAGCTAGAAGCCTGGAGTTTCTTCCAGGTGTCCCATGTGGATACAGGGGCCCAAGCACTGGATCCATCTTCAGCTGCTTTCCCAGGAACATTAGCAGGGAGCTGGAACCGAAGTAGTACATCTGGGTCTTGAACCAGCACCCATATAGGATGCTAGTGTCACAGTTGGCAATCTATACCTGCTATGCCACAACACGGGCCCTGGGAGTGATGTTTTATAACACATAGAATAAAACACATGGGAATACAGAGGAAATAAATTATATGTAAATTGCATTAAAACACTTAAATTTTTAAAATTTATTAGTATATGGGCTTCTTATTAACTCATTAAACAGGTCTCACATGAGCCTACAAACTGTCACAGCTTTAAGCATGCTGTAACAGGGCTGCCATTTTTATTGGGGACAAAATCACAAGCAGTGCTCATGCTACTCTTTTCCTCCCACATCGCAATGGACAGGAATAACAAATTTTAGTTAGAGCTTAATGAAAATCAAGATGCATTCCCCCAAACCTGGTGCTGTTGCCTAGCGACTAAAGTCCTCACCTTGCACACGCTGGTATCCCATATGAACACCAGTTCACACCCAGCTGCTTGCTCTACTTCCCTTCCAGCTTCCTGCATGTGGCCTGGAAAAGCAGTCGAGAACAGCCCAAGGCCTTGGAACCCTACACCCTCGCAGGAGACCTGGAGAAGGCTCCAGGCTCCTGGCTTTGAATCGGCTCAGCCCCAGGCATTGACGCCCTTTGGGGAGTGAATCGGCAGATGGAAGATCTTCCTCTCCATCTCTCCTCTCTGTATATCTGCCTTTCCAATAAAAATAGATGAATCTTTAAAAGATGAATCCTCCCATCACTCCCCCACATCCTTCGCCAAACCCTTCCTGCCTTGAATTCAGGTTAACTCCAGTGTGTTCCTCACTGAGGGAGTTCTCTCCAGTTCATCTCCCAAGAGCCCTGAGACTGGCTGCTGTGGTGGGGGGCCACGCTTACTGAAGCCTGCAAAGAGGCAGCTAACTGAGGAGTATCACCTGTGTACCCGCAGGGCAGGTGAGGCAGACAGCGGAGGAGGAGGGAGCCTGACAAGGAGCCAGCAGCCTCCCTCGGGGCATTCCAGGGCTTGAAAAAGACAACAGTGTGCCAGCCAACTGAAGATTAGCCCAGGGCTGGCCAGGATGTGACCACTATTTAATCAGCTGGTAGGAACTGCCAGTTCTGCCTATGCCCCAGCCTGAACCACATACTGAAAAGTGGCCTGCCGGCAGATGCCAACCCAGAGCTGGAAGCCACACGGCCTGTCTCTTGCTTCGGTCTTCCTGTTGGAATTCCTTGCTCACACAGGTCATTCAGGCCTTGTGTGGCATACATTTGCTCTAATCTCTCACTCATGGCACTTGGGGAGAACTCCTTACCAATTCCCTTGTGTCCCTTTGGTCCCGGGACGTCCGCACCCCAGGGATGCAGTAACTCCTGTCATAGTGAGCCTTCCTCCAGCAACCACGCTGCTTCATTCACTCACACATTCACATAATCCCTTACTCTTTCAGATACCAAGTGGGAGCTAATGGAATAAATATCAGATTAGACCCAGTGAATATAGACTGCCACAGTTGGCAAAACTCCTTCTCAGTAGCCTAGTGATCAGAAATCAATCCTGCTTTTTAGGAACACTTGGCTTGCCGTCCTCCACTGCTTTCCCACGCCACAAGCAGGGAGCTTAAAGGGAAGTGGAGCAGCTGAGACACAAACCAGGGCCCGTCTGGCACTTGCATGGAGAGGCTTCCTGCGTTTGCAAGGGAAGGATTTATCCATTGAGCCATTGCACCAGACTGTCAAGGAAATTTTTGATTTTCCTTTTGCTTTTTAGTGTGACCCACAGGAGAATATTGTTCAGTCTTCATTTATTGGTATATTTTCTAGAATTTCTTTAGTTGTTAATTTCCAACATAATTCCATTGTGGTCAGAAAAGACACATGGTATGATTTTCATTTCTTAAAAGTTTGTTGAGATGTGTTTTGTGGCCTAGCATATGGTCTGTTCTGTAGAATGTTTCTTACACTGTTGGAAAGAATGCGCATTCTGTGGTTTGGGATGGTATGTTCTGAGGATATGAATTTGAGTCCATTTGGTCAATGGTGTGGATTAGCTGTGTTGCTCCTTTGGTGATATTTTGCCCAGTTGATCTATCCATTGGTCACAGTGGGGTACTGACGTCTCTCGCTGTGATTGCATTGGAGCGTATGTCTCACTTTAGATCCGTTAGCACTTGTTTTAGATAACTGGGTGCTCTAGCATTGGGCTCACATATACTTACTATAGTCATAGCTTCCTTAAATCAATTGCATAATGACATTTGTCTCTTTTAACATTTTTTGTCTTAAAGTCTGTTTTTTTTTAAAGATTTATTTTTATTGGAAAGGCAAATACACAGAGAGGAGTAAAGACAAGGAGGAAGATGCTTGTCCTTTGATCCACTCCCCAAGAGGCTGCAACGGCCAGAGCTGAGCCGATCCGAAGCTAGAATCTTCCTCAACAGGTCTCTCTTTTGGGTGCAGGGTCCTAAGGCTTTGGGCCATCCTCTTGCTTTCCCAGGCCACAAGCAGGGAACTGGATGGGAAGCGGGGTCACTGGGATTAGAACCGGTGCCCATTTGGGATCTTGGCGTGTGCAAGGCAAGGACTCTAGCCACCAGGTCACTCTGTTGGCCTCAAAGTCTATTTTTTCCTGCTAATGTGGTCACTCTGTTTATATTTTATTTCCATGTGCATGGACTATCTTTTTTTCCCCATCATTTCACTTTCATTGGGTATATATCTTTGTAGATGCAGTATGTTTTTTCATTATTACTTTTATTTTTATTTGGAAGGCGAGTGCCGACAAAGAAGGAGAGACAGAGAGAGAGACAGAGAGATCTTCCATTGATGATTTACCCTCTTCAATGGCCTCCAGGGCCAGCCCTGGACCAGTCTGAAGCCAGGAAGTTCCTTGGGTGCAGGAGCTCGGGCAGAAGCACAGCAGGAAGATCTGCTGTGAAGACCTGGAGTTGGGCCACACACACAAGCCTTGGTTGTAGCTTCTTTCAAATTCTACATTTTTCTAGAGACTTGGCTTAGTCTGCCCAACTGTGGTACTTTGCTTCCTACCATACTACCTCTTTTTTTTTTTTTTATTTTAAAGACTTTTTTTTATTTTTAAAGATTTATTTTTATTATTTTTTCATTGGAAAGGCGGATATACAGAGAGAGGAGAGAGAGAGAGGAAGATCTTCCATCCGATGATTCACTCCCCAAGTGAGCGCAACGGGCCGATACTATGCCGATCCGAAGCCAGGAGCCTCTTCCTGGTCTCCCACACGGGTGCAGGTTCCCAAAGCTTTGGGCCGTCCTCGACTGCTTTCCCAGGCCACAGGCAGGGAGCTGGAAGGGAAGCGGGGCTGCCGGGATTAGAACCGGCGCCCATATGGGATCCCGGGTGTGCAAGGCGAGGACCTTTAACCACTTGCGCCACCGCGCCGGGCCCCCCATACTACCTCTTTTCCAGGGTGTTCAGAGAGGGTCTTTGCCTTGTTGTGCTGGGCCACTGCAGAGCCGGCGGTTGCCAGCTTCTTGTAGATGGTCTAGTGGGTTTAGGGAACCTTAACTGTGTTCACCAGGATGCTAGTGGCATGGGGGGAAAATATTCAAGTATTGGTATTTAGGGGCCAGCCTTGTGGCATAGCTGGTTAATATCCCATATACCCATTCAAGTCATGGCTGCTCTACTTCTGCTCTAGCTCCTTGCTAATGCACCTGGGAAAGCAGCGGAAATGACCCGACTACAGGGCCATCCATGTAGGAGACCCTGATGCAGCTCTTGGCTTCAGCCTGGGGAGTGGATCAGATGGAAGAGCCCTGTCTCTGCTTTTCCATCTGTGACTCTACCTTTCAAATATATAATCTTTTAAACGAGTCTTGTGCACCAGTTTTCTTGAGGTGCCCCTGGACCCTCCTAGCGCTTTACTCTCTGGCATAGAATGGAAGACAAAGCCTGCCATGAGCTCCCAATCTGCCAGGCTCCACGTCCCAGGCTCTCAGATGTTCTGACTTCCTCTCCTGGCCCACTACGAGGCAACTTGTTTTTCACCACTGGGCTTGTACCCGAAGGTTTGAGACCTTGTTAAGCACAGCCAGTGAACACATCGGTATGCTTAAGGCACTGTTCATAACGGATCTTGGAGGAAACACAGAAGCAGCGTCTGTGACTGTGTCTGCAAGTGGCTTTATCCTAGTCTGGGCCATGCCTTAGTTAATTCAAGTTGCTGTTGAAGCTTTCCAGGCCACCCCTTTCCTTTAAAATGACCATCAAGTACATAATGGTGGTAATATGATCATTTAATGAGGTGTTTGTGTGAAAATACTCAGCATCTGGGGGAATAATCAGCAAAGCTCTCTCTGTGAGAGTTTATGTGAGAAGCAGGCAGAAGTGAGGGGCTGGAAGCATGGGGGTGTCCAGCACTGGGTGGCAAGAGGACCAGAGGCAGGGTCGGGGTCTGTGAGGGAATGAGGACAGAAATCTCGACAGGCTCCTTGGATCTCATTGTCTCACATTGGCCACCTCTGGTGTTGACACTTGTTGCTGATGTCTTCTGCAGGTGCCTTTTCCCTGTTAGAGTGTGACAGGCAAGTGGCCCACCAAGGGAGTCGGTGTCCTTTCCAGTATCTTTGTGGATGTCCTGGCAAAGGTGACACTTTTGATATGACGACTGGCCTCATCTGATGAAGTGAACCCCATAGTGGAAGTGAAGGCAGAAGAGCCAGGAGAAGAGAGAAGAGGGGCTGGGCATTTGAAAAGCTGCAGCTGCACCTGATGATGAAGGGAGGCGACATGAGCCAGGGACACAGGCACCACCATACCTGGGTAACGCCTCCACCACAGCCAGTACAGAGAAGAGGTCCCCTTACATCCCAAGGAGGTGCATTCTACTGAGACAGCAAGGAAATGGAAAATGAATTCCCAGAAGTGTAGATTGGCTCCATTGGAAATTTGGACCCATTTGTTTTCTAGCATTTGTTGAGCAGCTACCATTTAAAGATTTTTTTTTATTATTATAATTTTTTATTGGAAAGGCGGATATACAGAGAGGAGAGACAGAGAGGAAGATCTTCCGTCCGATGATTCACTCCCCAAGTGAGCACAATGGTCGATGCTATACCGATCCGAAGCCAGGAGACTCTTCCAGGTCTCCCACACGGGTGCAGGGTCCCAAAGCCTTGGGACGTCCTCGACTGCTTTCCCGGGCCACAGGCAGGGAGCTGGAAGGGAAGCGGGGCTGCCAGGATTAGAACCGGCGCCCATATGGGATCCCGGGCATGCAAGGTGAGAACCTTAACCACTGCACCACCGCGCCGGGCCCAAGCAGCTACCATTTAGCAGGCTCAGAACCAGGGTCTGGTAATACTGTGTGAGCCAGACCAATTCCAGCTCTGTGTGTATTTATAGAAAATCCACGGAAGGAGAACCAGAAAAAAGGTTCCGGTTCAAGACAAAACAAAACAACTTGTTCTGCTGTGTTCTTCAAAATTGCTCAATCTCTCCTCTTGCCTACTCTTCCAGAACAGTTAGCTACAACAAAGGTGTATACTGTTTTGCAATCCCACTGGAATGGCCCTAGCTGGGCAGAGCCACACAAGTGAATGCTTTCCCCGTTGGTCTGTGAGCAATGAGGTCACAGTTGTGCTGCTCCTCCTGGGAGGCCTTGGTCGCACTGTGCATAGGTGTCCTGCAAAGGGCTGCTGAGGAGGCTTGGGATTCACATGAAATTTTACAGTTTGCAGCCCAGGTTGAGAACTGCTGGCTGAGGAGGTCCTCAGGTAAACACATAAATGCATCTTTGTTCCTTTTCTTCCAAACATGGCTTTGAGTTTTTGGAGTGTGTGGAACCCTAGACCTAGCCCTAACCCTACCCCTAACCCTAACCCTATCCCTACCCCTAACCCTAACCCTAACCCTAACCCTAACCCTAACCCTAACCCTATCCCTACCCCTAACCCTAACCCTAACCCTAACCCTAACCCTAACCCTAACCCTATCCCTACCCCTAACCCTAACCCTAACCCTAACCCTAACCCTAACCCTACCCCTAACCCTACCCCTAACCCTAACCCTAACCCCTAACCCTAACCCTATCCCTACCCCTAACCCTAACCCTATCCCTACCCCTAACCCTAACCCTAACCCTACCCCTAACCCTAACCTTAACCCTAACCCTAACCCTAACCCTAACCCTAACCCTACCCCTAACCCTACCCCTAACCCTAGCCCTAACCCTAACCCTAACCCTAGCCCTAACCCTAACCCTACTGCTAACCCTAATCCTATCCCTAACCCTAACCCTAACCCTAACCCTAACCCTAACCCTAACCCTAACCCTAACCCTATCACTACCCCTAACGCTAACCCTACTGCTAACCCTAATCCTATCCCTACCCCTACCCGTAACCCTATCCCTAACCCTAACCCTAACCCTAGCCCTAGCCCTAACTCATAGCCCCTAACGTGTGGGTTCCAAGGCTCTGTCTCATTCACTGGGTATCACGCAGATCTTGAGCTACGTGTTCTTTTTAAGTGTCCCTTTTCCCTTTTTGAAAATCGAAGCCTTAATTTTGAAGTATGTTTATGTTTATAAAAGTGTTCTAGACTCTTCCCCTCCCACACTTCATCTGGCTTCAGACAGCTTGGGTAACCTTAGTACATATCCCACCTAAGAAATTAGTGTTGGGGCCAAATTGTGGGTTAGCCTACAGGCTTCTTGTGGATTTCACAGTTTTCTGTTTCAGATCTTTTCTAAGACACCAGGCAGGTGCGATGCAGTCGTCATTCATCCTTGATGTACTGAAGCCTCTAAGTAGTGCCTTGGTCTTGTCAGGCCTCTGGCAACTGTTGTGGTTATCCTGAAATGTGTTTTGTCTTCTGTGAGAGGCCGAGAGAAAGAGAGAGAGAGAGAGAGGTGGCAGCAAGCACGTGGATACACAGACATGGGATACAGACGCTGACTTTCCATGGCTGGAATCCTGGGAGGCCTGGCCTTCCTGGGCTAGGCAGGTAGGCTGCCAGCCATCCGTGGTGCCTGGTGCAGTCTTGTATCCAGATTCTGGAGGGAGGGCCGGCAGGCTGGAAGCCGAGGCAGGGGTTCAAGAGCTGATGATCCAGTCCAGAGGCTAGAGGTCTTTTTCCCAGGAAATGTCAGCCAATTAGGAAGGCCTGGCTGCATGATTGGGGTGACCTCTTCTGCCCAAAGTCAAATGATTGCTGACATTCACCACATCAAACACACCTTCTCAGCAACACCTGAGTTACTGCAGCAGTGAGCCACAGGATGCTGGGGCCAGACCTTATGGACACCCTCAGTTAACTGCCCCTGCTGCCTTGCTCTGGTGTCCACACATAACTGTGTAGGACACGTTGGTAACACTGAAGCAGCCATGCTTCTGGAACAGACATCATGTGCTGATGGCAGTGGTTGATATCTTTACACGCAAATCATAGATTCCTGTTAGTGTTAAGAATTCCACTGGTATCAACTTATCCTCGATGTAATGAAGTGCAGATTAATGAGAGGCACAAGTCATGTTTCTGGTAACCTGATTATATCCTGGCAAAATTCCACATGCAGAGCGGCTGCTAGTTAACCCCGCTAATGGGGTTACTGTTCATGTCAGTTCAAAGAAGCTTAGCTTTGGAAGGAATCTCAGCCAGCTACAAGTTCAGGGGATGGCCATTTGCATTGAGAAGGGTCACTTGCGTTACTCGGACTGTCCTGATTTTAGTGTCACTCACATCTGAAGAATGCCTTCCCAGGGGCACCTAGATGGGGCATTTTCCTAAAACCTGGCCTGCCCAGTGGAGTCCTGGGGTCCCCCTCACATCCTCCTACCCCAAGAACCATCCTGGGCAGGCTGGGTGCACCTGCTGCTGTTTGGAGATTGTTCTAGGTGACTGGCAGCTGTGTGTGGGATGAGTTTGAAGGGGCAGGGTCGGTTATTTTCTGGACTTGCATTCTAGATTCCAAGACCACAGCAGTGAGTACACAGACGAGGCTCCCAGAACTTGCTTTCTAACAGATAAGGTTCTTTTTTATTATTTATATCCACAGAACAAGAATCAGTCACAGAGGAGGGCTTGAATAGCCGATAAGTTATTTACAGATGAGCAGAGGGGAAGGATTCTGGGCAGTACAAGTCACTCATAGCACTGTTGAATGACTTCCTGGGAAGCAGTAGTGACCACCGTGCGGTTAACACTTAGGGACGGTGGTCGTCACTTCCCCTTGTATTCTGAGATGCCTGGTTCCTTTCTTGTTTTCTTATGTTCTGCAAGTATTAGTGTTGTGTTTTCAAAGGCAACAATAGAAATGCTCATCTCAGGTGTCTGATTAGTCATTCTGGATTTAGAGCTAATGAAATAAAATCATTTTAAATTGGTATGATTCACAATATAATAAAGGCATTCAAGCATTTTCTGTGATTGAATTTAAAGTCTTGAGCTATCTCACACTCCAGGCACGGTGGTGCCATTCATTGAGTGCAGATGCCATCTCTCGCAAACTCTTCAAACTCTGAGCAGGATGCTGTCTCTGGCCTGTGAGCTTCTCACAAGGGCTGGAGTGGAATTATTGAGAAGAAAGATCTGGCACAAACCGAGGGCTGTGTCGGGAGAGGACATAGAAGTAAACATTGAGAGTGTTGCGTTGCAAGCCGTGTGTATGAAGTTCGGCATCTGGTCTTAGTTGTGCAGCAGTTGGTCTTCGTGACAGCAGCTGTGGTACCTGCCAGAACTTTCCCTGAGAGGATCACACAGGAGCATTCACACGGGGGAGGAGACGCAGCGTCACCTCCACACATTGCACTTCCGTCTACACAGCATCTGGTACCTCAGAACTTGTTAGTGATCAAACATTTAAAAAATGATAGTGTTTGCATTTTCAAAGGACACTAGTAACTCTTGCCTCAATGTGTCTTTGAACGTATTTGTGAAAATGACAGACATATGTGGGTTGTTCTGATACCATCATAGCAACCAAATGTTCTCATTCAAGATCAGATCAAGCCATAAAGAAAGTTGTAGTCATCAGATCACCAAATGATAGTGTGAGATGGAAAAGGGACACATCTGGGAGGCCAGCGTGTCCAGTCCCAGCCTGAGCTGTTGACAGTGTCCCAATGCCCTTCTGTGAACTGCACACCATGTGAGCCTCAGTGACGGGCATTTTGGAAGGTTGGACCCTTTGGCCAGGGTCTCTGCTTATGGGCACACCTATCCTACTTTGTCCTGTAGACGTTCTTCCTTGGTGGAAAATTCTAGAAGGGAAAGAGTATTGCATGCAGTCCAGAACTTCATTTTCTTTGCTGGTATTGCTGTGGCTGATTCCAGAGCCCTGTCTCTGAGAACTCTCATTTGATGCTCAGTGAAATCATGGTTTTCTCAGTGCACTGCCAGCTTTGCCAGGGTGTTGCTGCATTCTCAATGGAGGTAGGCATTGGGGTGTCATGGGTTTTAGGGCCTTTGTCACCCTGGGAGCTGGTTCCTGTGATGGTTCATCACGTGGGGTGTGTTGGGGGGGTCCTGGATGTGCGTGTGTGTCTGTGTATGTATGTGTCCTGGATGTGTGTGTGTGTGTCCTCCCGGCTCTGTCTCTCTGGGAACCCACACAGATACAGACAGACCCAGCAGCCCCCTCCTTTCTTTCACTCAAGTCAAGGGAGTAAGAAGACACCGTGTGCTTCCTCCTGTTCCCAGCTTGCCGCTCCTGTTGGCTGCTCATCAGATTTTTGTGGCAGCCTAAGATTCCACACACTCATTTTAAACAAATCTCTTCTATTTTGTATGTGATCTAAGACAATGTCATATTTTAAAATATGTCAGTCAAAAAGCTAGTGTTAGTCTAACTTTGGTTTGTAGCTCCACATTTTGTTGTCGGTGTGATTTTGAGAAAATAATGTATTTAAACAAAATAGTTTACATTGTAGGGCATGAAATATAAAAACATGTAATTTTTTTTACATCAAAACCAAGTATTTTGGGGATGAAACCATGGAAGAGTAGGGTTTTGAGATGTCATTGAAGTTAACCTGGTATAAATTCAAACTAGAGTTATAACTTTAGGATGATAAATGTGATGTCCATCGTTGCTGCAAAGAACACTGCTGCTAGTTTACAAAAAGGAATTGAGAAGGGAATGCAAACATTTCACTACAGGAAAATCAACAAAGCTCAAAAGAAGAAAGCAGAAATGAAAGACAATACACAGATGCAAGATACACAAAAAAACTGAAATTACTGAAGTCTTTCCTTATCTAGTTGTGTTAAATATAAGTCAGTTAAACTCTGTAATCAAAACAGATTAGCAGAATGAATTTTTAAAAAAGGGAATCTGACTCTCTTATGTTCGAGACTGGCTTTATATCAAAAGACATAATTGGTTAGAAGTGAAGAAATGGGGAAAGATATTCCATGTAACCCAAAAAGAGAAGGTGTGGCTTCATTGGCCTCAGACTGAACAGAGCAAGCACAGACATTTCAACACAGCTGGAAGATACCAGAATTATAAACATGCATGTCCCTTGTAACACAGTATCAAAATATCTGTAACAGCGCCAGATAAAACTGGTGGTAGAATCAAGCCTACAATAGCAGGTGCAGACTTCACTTCTCTCCCAGTGATGGATAGAACCTCTGGAGAGGAATTGGATATGGATACTGAAATAACATCATCAAGCCAGCCAGCACACGTGGGCTTGACCCTTTACCTCTGAGTGGAGGGAGTCCCATCCCCCCCTCGCTGATCCCGTGCCACCACAGATCCCGTTTGAGGCTGCTGCTGAGACGCCCTGGACGATTTCCTACAGCCCATGCACTACTTCACCCTGATTTGCTGTTTTTGCAAAATGCCAAGTACACTACTTGTGGTTTGTGGTCATGCAGAGATGGCTTTATTTTCCCCTCTCCTAGGCGTAGCCTCTGGGCCTCCTGGTTCTCTCTCTTTTCTTTGCAACTTTCCTTTCTCTTGCACAGAGATGGGTCTGAGAAGTCAGCATCTTGAGAAGGTCCCCACAGCCAGCTCCCAGTGGTGGCCAGCTCCAGGCAGCTCCCCTGTTGGTGCCTGCCTGCTTACCTGCCCCAGAATTTGGGCTGTACCACCACCTCAGACTCTCCCTCACTGCCTCCTGACTCCTCCTGGGCTTTTAACTGCAAGGGAGGACAAGAATTGTTGCTCCTACGAAACAGCCCCAGTACAAGGTGAAGTTTCAGCTGCAGCAGCTTCTCTCTTCCTTGTGCTCTCAGACGTGCTCAAATCTTCACATGAAACTTGAAACCTAAATGTGCAGACCAGACCAGATTGACCTTCTGAAGTCATTTCTTCCTGTCTTTTGTCTGTGTACAATTTTTAAGCAATTTGTGGTTCATGAGTTTTTCTCTGAAAACAAGGATTACTGGCCTGTTTCCCAGCTGTAACAGATTTTACTGTGTAATTTCAGGGAGCCACAGAGCGGCAACACTTGCTAAACTGCTCCAGGATGAGACTACTAGGCTAATGATCAGGAAAAGGAAATTGTGATATGAATGTACAAAGCGAAGAGACCTCTGAGATGTGTCCCGAATTCCCAGAAATGACAAAAGGAGACATCCTGGAGTCCAGGTAAGTCTGCTTAGAGACACCGGTGTCTGAGTCTCCCAGCCACTTGGCTGTGGCTGAGGGAATCCACACTAGACCAGGCTTCCTGCTGCAGATCCTAGCTCCTCATCCACCATTACCAAGCAGTGGGCACATCCTGAGCTTGCAGGCGACCACAGTGCCAATGGCACCAGGTTTCACCTGCTGGCTGTCTAGCAACAAGCTCTGGGGCCTTGGGGGTTTGGAATTACTGCCTAAGGACATCCATGGATAAGACCACTGAAAGCATAGCTGAGGAACGAGTCCTGAAAGACACCCAAAGCAGGGCCACTATACTTACAGGTAAGCGAGAAGACTGATACCTGATGGTTTGAAGGGGAGAAACCGAAAGATCTGTATGGGTCAGACTGATACACCAGCTCATAGGGAAATTCTGAGCAGGGAGTGTTAGCATAGAACATTGCTGACCACCACATCCCAGTCTACACGAAAGCTAGAGCTGGAGGTCCCGTGTAGCAGGCTCAGCACTGGGGTCCTGTCTAGCAGGGCTCGGCGCTGGGGTTCCCGTGTAGCAGGGATCAGTGCTGGGGACCCATGTAGCAGGGCTCGGCGCTGGGGGCCCATGTAGCAGGGCTCGGCGCTGGGGGCCCATGTAGCAGGGCTCGGCGCTGGGGTCCCGTCTAGCAGGGCTCGGCGCTGGGGTCCCGTCTAGCAGGGCTCAGCGCTGGGGTTCCCGGGTAGCAGGGCTCAGTGCTGGGGGGGGTCCATGTAGCAAGGCTCAGTGCTGGGGGCCCATGTAGCAGGGCTCGGCACTGGGACCCGTGTAGCAGGGCTCAGTGCTGGGGACCCATGTAGCAGGGCTCGGTGCTGGGGGCCCATGTAGCAGGGCTCGGCGCTGGGGGCCCATGTAGCAGGGCTCGGCGCTGGGGTCCCGTCTAGCAGGGCTCGGCGCTGGGGTTCCCGTGTAGCAGGGCTCAGTGCTGGGGGGGGCCCATGTAGCAGGGCTCAGCGCTGGGGTCCCGTCTAGCAGGACTAGATCCTAGTACCAGACTGAATGTCAGAACAGAGATCAGGTTGCATTAGGCAGGGCCATGTCACCAACCAGCACATGAGAGAACCAGGTCTAAGAATAGATTCTGTGGGGAATCTTTGGGTCCAGTCTTATGGAAATACAAGTCCCGCTGGTTAGCTCAAGAGTTGGGAGTGGTGATAGGTTAAACTATGTGTGACTGTGGAACCTGCCACACTCACAGGTACAGGGATCGAGAATAGTCTGTGCAGGTCCAGACTGCCTCACTCGCATGTGCATCCTAAAATAGGGTGTAGGGCAGGCCAGGCCACAACATTCACTAGCCCATACATGGCCAAGGTGGAGGGCACGCTCTGCCGGGCAAGGGCCTGGCACCCACTGGCTTGCATGAGATCTGGGTCTGGGAGTGGGCCCAACAGTGGAGTTTGAAAAACTCCCACTGGTGAGCACATGGCCCAGGCCTAGGGGTCAGGCAGGCTGGGCAAGGCAGCTCCAGCTGTTGGCAAATGTGTAGGTTGGTTTTGGAAGGGGGCAGACCGGGTAGGGATGAGCGAATCTTAACTCACTAGCAAGTGCAGAAACCAGGCTGGAGTGCAGATCACGTCAGGCTAGGCTGTCACACCTGCTGGTTTGTAGGAGTCAGGGATGGGAGCAAACTGAGCAGGACCATGTTGCAGCACCCGCCAGTGAGAGTTGGGACTGGACTGAGGGCCAGCCAGGTCAGGCCAAGTTACGGCATCCAAAGGCAAAGGTCAAGACACGCTCCCCCCCAGGGAAATGTTCTGTGAGGATTGGGGATTTGTAGGCAGGAAGAAGAGGATGTGCTACACCGCAGCCATGTAAGCATTTTTGGAAATCGAACTCTTTGACCACTGTTGAGCATCCTTCACTGGCCTTTCCCGCTGCCCTATTTGTCCTTCTCCTCCTCAGCCTTGCAGTGGTCACCATCTTGTGGCCCCTCTTGATTCTCAGACCCAGAGGAGTGATGGCCCTTTCAGAGGGCAGGACAGTCTTGCACAAGATGGCATAGAAGCAGACATCGAGTCTGCACATGGGATGAACTTGTAGGTGCCTGGGCTGGGCGCTTAAGAGATCTTCTAGGTGAGGTAAAGAACAAGGTCATTGCTGACTGAGGTCAGGGTTCAAACAGGACCCAGCACTGCGATCAGGGAGCATTGGTTAGCAGTGTTTATAATCCATAGCGTTGTGCCATCTTTTCCACTGTTCTCTTCCCTCTTTGGGTCAGGCCATTTGCAAAGTGTGGTGGTGTGGATGCTGCTATCCGGTGAATCAGAACCTGAAGACAGGAAGCAACATGACCGTGGCTCCATGGTGTCATTTAAGGGCAATGAGGAGAAAAAGGAGTGCTCTCAACACAAGCCTTTGCTGGCAATGAGGAAGTGTTCCCAAGGCAGGACTGTGAGTGCCGTGAGGGAGTGCTCCCAACACAGGCCTGTGCTTGCAATGAGGGAGTGCTCCCAACACAGGCCTGTGCTGGCAATGAGGGAGTGCTCCCAACACAGGCCTGTGAGCACCGTGAGGGAGTGCTCCCAATACAGGCCTGTGCTCGCAATGAGGGAGTGCTCCCAACACAGGCCTATGCTGGCAATGAGGGTGTATTCCCAAGGCAGGCCTATGAGCACCATGAGGGAGTGCTCCCAACACAGGCCTGTGCTGGCAATGAGGGAGTGCTCCCAACACAGGCCTGTGAGCACCGTGAGGGAGTGCTCCCAACAGAGGCCTGTGCTGGCAATGAGGGAGTGCTCCCAAGACAGGACTGTGAGCACAGTGAGGGAGTGCTCCCAACAGGCCTGAGAGTCAGATTGGATACGTAGGAAGTAAGAGTAACCCAGAAGAAGCAAGGGTTGCTGACAGAGGGGCACATGACTAGCGTTTATGGCATCTCTTAGAAGTGAGATCTCAGTTACAAAATGGCTGTCAGCGCTGTCTGTGGACTGCACATAGAAGACATTAGCATTGAGGAGTGGAGGAACTGTGAAAATAAGACATTTGGCTGGTGACCCACTGGGATGGTTAGGCACCACGGGACAGTGGCAGCTATGGGTGCAGAGGAAGACTCAGCCACAGGGCTAGGAGGCTGGTATATGGCAACAAAAGTGTTGGGAGAAATGAGAATGCTTTAACATTTCATACAGTAGTTTTAATTCTGGAAATGAAGGCATCATTTACATAAACCTCCCCTGCCCTGCTCATTTTGCACAGGAATCAGAATTAATCCCCAGGTGAAGATAAATGAGAGGAAATGGGGGGCTATTGGTAGAGCAGCAGAGGAGAGCTGGCCAGCAAAGTTCACTTCTGACCAGTCGAAGGCTCCAACCAGAACGGGGGCGTGGCTCCAGGCACTGTTGTTGTACTAAGGGCAGGCACCTGCTAACAGCCTACAGGGACTGGAGACAGTGCAGTGAGCGATGTTAGGAGTTACTGAAACAAGAATGCCGCTGCTGCAATTGTGTATGCCAGTGCCCCTCCGCAGCCTCCGCACTGTTAAGTGTAGCTTCACTCTGCAAAGCAGTTGTCATGCAGGAGGCAGGTGGCCAGCCGGGCTCATCACGGAGGAGTGCCTGAGGAACAGTTAATAATTCACAGTGGCCTCACAGGGTACGCTGTGGATGAGCACATGGTTCCATGTGGCGTGGAGGGCACTGTGCAGGCTCCAGAGACTGGCTGTGTTTCTGCAGAACGTGCCCCTCCCGGGGAAGTGTGATTTGCCTCTCACTCGATGCGCTTCCTCTGACGTGTGACTCTGCAGGCCAGTGTCCCGCCAAGCACTGTGTACAAACTCTGTCAGTCTCCAGACAGACTGCCCAACAAAGAAGATGAGCATCTTCCCCTTCTCAGCCACCCTCCTAAGGTTTCTATACAAGACTGAAGTGGGGGACTCCTTAGTGAGCAGCGCCTTGAGATGAGAATATATCCCAGGTTTTTTGTTCATGACCTCAAGCAGCACAATTCAAACTGTAAATTATTTAACATAAAAGTTGTTAGGATGTACAAGTAATAAATTTCTCTCAAATGCTCAAGTGTGATTAACAAAACTGCCTTGATGAATTCAGCCATCCATTCATTCACTTTCTCAACAAATGTATGTTATATGCCAGTGGCTTGTGCATAGTGATGAGTGTTAGTGAAAAGAAAAATTACGCTTTTTGGCGAAAAGTTGCTCACAAGTGATATCACAGTCCTGGTGGGAGGCAGCTGTGTCTCTTGTTTGTTCAGTCCCTTGGAGAGCCTTAGAGGTAATCTCCTCTGAATCCATTCCAGTCGTTACATATTTGCAAGTCTGATTTAGAATTCAGAAATGAAGTGGGCAAGGCTGCCAGCCCGAGGAAAGGCTCCCGCTGGTTGCTGGCAGATGAGCGGCTTTCCACCTCTTGAGCAAGGGACGCAGCCTGCCTAGCGCGGTGCGAGGGAGGAGGGCTGGGCTGGCAGCCAGAGGCAGCAGGAGAGAACTGTGGGTGTGTAGCCTGCAGCACTGTTCTCTGACCAGCCTCCCGCAGGGAGCTGCTCGCTCCGTTATGTAAGGCTTTAATTTAGAAGGAAGATCAATTCAGCCGTCCACAGCATCTACATTTATGTCTGGGTAACTACTGGTCAGTATTAAGGAAGAGGAAAGACTGCCTGTCAGAATTCACCCAGTTAAAACTGGACTTGGAAGCCGAACCAAGAGGCCGCAGGCTTGCTTAAGGCGGCGCAGGGTCTTTGACAGTGGACCATTTGAACTCGAAAGACCAAAAGAGGGATGTCCTGCAGCAAACCCTATTTCTTCAGCCTGCTGGATTAGCCATCACTGTGCTGACGGCATGCCTCTCGGAGAGCTGTTGTGCAGCGAGGGGGAGTGTGCTGACCTGGGGCTGATCCCAGGGTGCAGGGCACCTTAGCTCTGCACTGGCTCTGCTCACCCTGAATCCCTGTATTGATGGATTCCGTGTGGGACCTCAAAGGTAACATTCAGAAGAATTGAACTCCAAGGACTTGACAACCAGAAAAGCTCAGCACGGTTTCTAGTCTTGATTCGCTGAGCATTTGCTGTGCACATGCCATCCGTAAATCCCGTCTGAACGGCTTATGGCTGGGGCTCAGCAGGAGGCGGGAGGGGTTGTCTTCAGGGAGAGCTCTGTTGGTAACCACTGAGTTCTCACATCTCCCAAAAGCTCCAGTACAAACTCACGCAGTTAGAAAATTTGTGTATATGTTGATATATAATAATTACCATCTCACTAGTATTTATTTGGAAGGAAAAACAGTAATCTAACAGTAAGGGAAACCCAGGTAAATATTCTTTGGGTTACTAAAGGAGCAATGTGCTCGTGTGAGCGACAGGACCCATCTTGGTCCAGGTCAAGGCTTACGCAGTGCTTGCTGTAAAAGCAGTGGCAGTCCCAGACCGTGTCCTCACTGTGGTGCATGACACCTGTTGTGCCTTTCCCGAGGAACCTGGTGGCAAGGAGAACTGCACACGTTTATTATCCTGCTGCCCACTGTGTGATGCCCAACAACGTGTCTCATCCCCAAAAAACTGTCCCTCTCACCTCCTACAGGTGAGTGAATAGGGGTTCAGCTGAGATCATCCAACATTACCTGCAGACAGGTGCCTGAAGTGGGACAGCTAACCTGGAGCATCTGGATTTGAACTCGAAAGACCAAAAGAGGGATGTCCTGCAGCAAACCCTATTTCTTCAGCCTGCTGGATTAGCCGTCATTCTGCAGAATGCCCCAGCTCTTGCCCATGGGCTGCTGAACCCTCTGGCTGACCCAGACTTTCTCCAGGACGGACTCCTCAAGGTGCAGCCCCCAGACCAGAAGCATTTCCTGCAGTCTGATAGGAATGCCAGTTCTCAGGCTTAGAGCTCAAGCTCCTGGAGACCACAGGACATGTGAATGACCGGGGCTGCAAAGGGGACACAAGGCAGGACACAGTGACCAGAGGAAGTGGAAGCCCGGAATCCGTTATCGTCACAGGGGAGCCGCGTGCCCCCATCCCAGCTCCTCCTTGCATCCTCGCATACATCCTGACGCCCAGGCTAGAGATCTGGGTCCTGCTGATCAGCTGCTCATTTCCCTGCGAGCATGGATTTGAGGCCAAAACGTCACATTTGTACCAAGTGCAGAAATGTGAAAGGAAGTGCTGTGGGCCGGCGGGGTGGCCAGTCTCCATGTGCTGGGAAAGTGGACAGGTAGGGAGAGCTGAAACATTTACACTGGGAGGGGCACAGAGTACCTCAGGTAGCCAAGCTGCATTGTTTTGTCCTTCATTTCTGGTACTTGCCTGCTTGTCTTCCAGGTGGGCTCGTGGCCACCTACCTTGGTGGACACTGAAAACTGTTGGTTCTGTGAGAATGATGCTGTTGTTGGAAATCTGAGCTTGCAGCACTTGTGGCCAGAGTTAGGTTACTGCTCAACAGCGAGACACCGAGAGGTGGCATCCCAGAGTGCAGCTGTCACGGCCTGAGAATCAGAAATGAAGCAGCCGGGTGTGGATGATGTCCCCAGGGAGGAACACTCAGGATAGAGCAGGAAGGAGGCTGCTTACTCAGCCACAAGCATCTCTCTGAGTGACAGAGACACCCCAGTCTATTGGCTTATACTCCAAGCCTGCAACAGCCAGGGCTGGGCCAGACCCAAGCTGGAAGCTGGGGATTCAACCCCCGTCTCTCACATAGCAGTCCAATGTACGGCCCATGGTGGGCATTCCAGGAAGCTGCAGTCAGAGCCTGAAGCTCGCATCCAGCCAGCCCTGCCACTCTTACATGCCATGTGCACAGCTTGACTTGGCATTAATTGCCAGGGAAAATGCCAGCCCCTGGGATATTGTTAATGCTATTTTTCAGCAATAAAGACAAAACAGAAACACCCTTTAGTGTCAGGAGTGTTACACAGCATTTATTACACACAGGTGTGGATGAATTTGTCCATACTTTGCAGTAGGGATTCAGTCATTCCTACTAACCCTGTTGGCATTCTAATCAAGTCTAGAGGTAAACCCGCTCTTTCCACAGAGACAGGCAAGTCATAGAGCTCCCCCACCTGATGTGGTCATGACTCTGATGCCCCACATGCTAAGAGCAAGTCCTAGTCACCAAGCATCTTTCCAACAAGGCTGATCTCTGGCCCGGGTGTTGAACATTCCAGAAACCACCAAATGGCCCCCACTTGTCTCTTGTGCCCCCTTCTGAGAGTCACCCCTCACAGTCCCAATAACAAGAGGGCAAAGGTCAAGGTGTGTCCTGGAGGTTTTGAGGGAAGGTGAGAGGGAGGTGGCTCCGGCGTTTCTACCTGCAGGTGAAGTACTTGGGATGCAGGCATGTGGGCCAAGGGAACGTGCAGGTGTACTCCCCAGTACCCAGTGTGGTCAAGCTGTGGCTGGTGGGCAGGAGGCCTGGGCCGGGGGCCGGGGGCTCACCTGCTATCCCCCCAGCATACAGGGCCCTTATGTATGGAAAAGGAGAGAAGTGGATGTGGAATTCAGGGTAAAGTGGTGGAATAGTGGGGGCAGGGCAGAAAGCAGGTGGGAAGGGAGACGAGAAGGTAGGTAAAGAAGACAGATAATAAAGGTCAGAAGGGAAGGGCTACTTCAGCTGGGGAGGCAGTGAGCATGTGTGTGTGTGTGCACAAGTGCTGTGTGCTTGTGTGTGCACGACTGTGTGTATGCTAATCTCTGTGCACCCAAGGCCGACAGCCTGGGTAAAGCAGCAGAGGATGGCCCAGGTCCCTGCGCTCCTGTATCCGTGTGGGCGACCCATAGGAACTCCAGACTCCTGACTTCGGACCAGCTCTGGCTGTTGCCGATATTTACAGTGACCCAGTGGATGGAACAGTTCTGTCTCTCCAATAAGAATAGATAAATCTTAAGAGTATCAATTTTTCAAAAAGACAAATACAGTGTTGGGCCTGAGTCCAGCCCCAGCCGAGTTCAGAGCTCGAAGAGGGTGTGTGGAGTCGGCGATAAGACACGGACACTGTCACCTGGTGCTCTCGCAATGGCTCAATAACCTGTCCTTTTGATTTACTCAGACTCATCACAGGCCCCTGCACAAACGTTTGATTTTACTATTTGTAACTTCAGAACTAAACCGGCATGCACAGATGTTCAATTAATGAATTTGTACTTCATGGTCAACCAATGTTCTTAAAGATAAGTCTATAATCAGTTTCTTCAAGGTAAGCTATTATTCATTCTTCATTAGTAGCCATAAGATGACAGCCAGGACTCCAAGAAAAAAAAAATGGTTGCATACTAATTAGTAAAACACTCCTACCATATTTCTACTTTATAACTTACCCGTCATTTAATGGGAGAAATACATCAAAAGAGAAAAAACATAAAGATCCAAGACAAAAGTTTCAAACACTAAATCCCTCTACAATTGCAGGCTCTACATCATGAACAGTCAAACAATAATCAAAAGCATATCTCTATGATGTTAATAAAATCGCCCTATATTTCCTCTAGTTAAAAAATTATGAAAACAGCTAAAACAGCTACATGTTCTATGCTCTAAAGAGTTGCAAGGACAGGCTAACTTTTAGGGTCACAGTAACTATTTTTTGCCATAGCAGTTTCAGCTCATGCTCCCATCACTTCCATTAGTTTGTAAAATTCTTATCAAGCCATTCCCAGAAGACATGCTACATGTCTGGGCCAGATTCTGGGACAATGGGTAGGCACACAATAAGGTGTCCAGAAATGGCATGGGCTTAATTGTACTCCTCTGTGTAGTTAAAAGCCCACCCACCAAGACATTATCATTTAGCATTAACTCTCAAGCTCACATTGCTTGCAAAAGCCGTCTCACAGAGTCAAGTAACAATGCTTCAATAGATTTACAGGATTCTTAATGGGGTGGTGGAGTTTCCATGCAAAAAGGGGGTGAGACGGTGTCAAGGTGGTCAGAGGGAAATCTGCCGGGCCCTGCCCAGCAGCTGGAAGCTGCTCCCCGGGCCCTGCCAAGCAGGGAGCTGTTCTCTTCACACCTTTGTGTCATCCACACCTATTACACGGACCCCAGCAGTATTGTATTGCAAAGGAAGATAAAACAGATGTCATTTGAATGTGAAATAATAGACAACTTGGAAAACCCAAGAGAGTCAACTGCCATTTTTGTGGAGTAGAGTGGGAAATTGCCACCTTGGCCAACTTTACACTCCCAGGACAAGATACGGACTGGGAGCCCCTGTCCCTCCTTGGTGCATCGATGGCACTTCCTAAATGACGGGAAAGGGCAGGTCTCGAGTGTGGGTGCTTTTCCTCACCTCACTTGACTCAGTCATTTCTGCATCACTCTGGCCTCCTGGTTTCTCACTGATGAAGTTCTCTGCTTCCCATTGATCTGTGTCCCATTCTGCCTCAGCCGCCTTTACTTGAGGAGCTTCACGAGGAGGCCCGTTCTGGAGATGAGCTTGGCACAGGACAGCTGCAGCTGGGTGTCGGCACAGTCCGTTTGCAGGATCCTGATAGCATGTGAAATGAGCTGTCCACGTCATTGTTGTCGATGAAGGATCGTAGCTGCCGGTTCAGTTGACTTTCCAACTGGTTCCCTGGGGATGATGGCACGTGGTAAGTAATGCCTGTGGCCATGGAGGGGATGTCCCTGCCCATGTCGGGGGTTCCCCCACTGCATATTCTCAGTGATCATTGTCGAGATGGGGGCAGTCTTGGGGGAACCTGCAGGAAGAATGCCCTTGGATTGTCCAGGTGAGGGACGATTCTTCTAACAGAGCCATGCTTCCTAAGTCATTTCCTGTAGCATGGTTGTCTTCAGGAAAGTCTTCTACAGGAGGTGTTGGAAGAGCCAGGGCTTCCAGAGGATTGCCTGAGAACTTGGGACACCAGAAGAGGAAAAAGGCTCCCGGGGAGGAGATGAGATTCCGCAATCCAAGCAACAGAAACCTCTTTACAGAGTTCTGTGTGCTTTAGTCTCCATTTGGTTTTGGGTGTTTTAAAGACTGGATGGAGATCAATACTGCGTACCTGGTAATTTACTCTGGAATCTCTTTGGTTCTGCTGCCATTTAAAACAGGATGAGAATCAATTTTGTGTAAGCCGTAATTCACTCTGGAATATGAGCTTGGATCTGCTGCCTCTTTTTGACTGTAGCCTTTGTATCTTCTAAAATAAGCACGGTGTCTTTTAACACTTTTTGAGCTCAAGGAGCGACTTTGCAAGGGACGCAGCAGATGGCATGCCCATGACGTACTTCTTCTTCAAGGAAGAGGCGTCCTTGACTTTGTGCCTCTCTATGAGTGAGGGCTCTGGGTGGAAGGAGTTGGCCACCAGCTGCCAGGGCTCTGGGCTCCTGCCTCGCCAGCCTGCCTTGCACGGTGCCCTCCACAAGAGGGCGCGCCCTGTCTCCTCCCGATCGTCTCCAGCTGTTGCCTTTTCCACAGGCCCTTTGGCCCCTGGATGACTTTTTCACTCTCTGTAGCCTTTGCCCTGTGCTTGGGTGGGTGCCCGGCTGCTCTGCTGTGACCGGGCACTGTCTAGCTTCCTTAGGAAGATTTGACATTTCCATTTCAGACCTAACAGAGGCTGCATCCACATGGCAGCTTTTTTTGTCTTTTTCACATCATCTATTTCTGCGTTTACCAAAATTTCCAGAAAGTGCATCTTTCTCAATTGACTTTGTTAGGTTTTACAGAGAAGTCTCTTGCATTGTTTTCCAGTAGTCCAAGGATCTATCTTCTTGTGAGCTTGAAAAGAGCAGTTAATAACGGTACTAACACCGATTCTACGTCTTCTAGATTGCTGCCTGAGAAGTGAGGCAGTACGTATAGTAGGGTACTGATAACATTGGTTTTCTCATTCAAGTCCAGCTGCTCATTTGCAGAGTCTGGAACATCGAGGCTGCGTTTCTCTGAAATGTCCATCTCTGGTTCAGTAATCAGTTCGGTGCTGGTGTTCCTCTTCCGGGCCTGCAGCATCTCAGGAATGCCCCTTTGGGATTCCCAACAGATGCTTCTTCAACTGTCAAAAAGGAAGGCAATGCTTTCATTAACAGGAAACTGACAATCTCTGTACAATCATATATTGCCAGCAGTTAAGTTAGGAGTCACTAATATACAGGTACCACACAGGAAGAAAAATTAACCCAAGCTAGAGTCTATGAGATGGGAGCAGCAGAAAAGAAGAAAAAGGTGATCTTTTACAAGACTGTCCTCAGAGGAGTCCAGAGTGGGAAAAAGCAGTCACTGTTTAGGATTATTCCATTGGTTTAGTGGCCAACCCCCAGACCTGACCCACTTGTCTGCTGGCAGACACTGTAGACTACTCTGGCCTGGCCTGGCCTGCTCCCAACCATGGTTCTCACACTCAGCAGCCGGGACTGCATCTTAACAGGGGAGTTCCCCAAGTTCCCCACCCTGGCTCCTGTGCATGCCAGTGTGCTATGGTTTAACCTGGCCTTGCATGTTCTGCCCCCTCAACCCAACCCACACACCTCATGGCAAATGGAGCAGACTTGCCTGGTTGGGCACACACACAGCTCTGAATCTCATGCTCACAAGCAGGAGGTATAGCCCACCAGAGGAGGTCCCCAAGTTCCCCCACCAGGCCCCCTTGGAGACCCAAATGTCATGTATGCCCATACTCAGCATAGTTTGCGCCTAGTCTCAGCTTCTGTGGGTACTGGTGGATGTTGTTGTCTGGCACACCTTACACCCAGTTCTTGGGTGCATTTGTAGGTTCTGTAACCTGGTCTTGCCCAGCCTGTTCCCAACCCCAGGTTCCATAAATGTCAGTAAGTTATGTTGTCATGCCTGGCTTGGCCTGTTTCTACCCCCAGCATTCAAGTAAATCAGTGGGTATTGTAGTCCCACACTGGTGAGCCCATAACTGCCCCACAGAATCTGTTCCCATGCTTGATTCTCTTGCATGTTGGTTAGTGTCATGGCCCAGTCTAACATGACCCAGTCCCTGCCTTGACACTGCTGGGAACTATGGTGTAGCCCTGCAAGGAAGACCCCAGCCCTAGCCTGTGTGTGTTTGTGAGTGGTGGTGTATGCCAACTAGCCCAGCTCAGGTCTCCCACTTGGGTGAGTTTGTTGGTCTGAGTCTGAAAGATCATCTGGCTTCCTGCCTCCAAACTACCTGGTCCCAGTCCCCTCGTTTATCTGCAAGGAAAGTGGCCTGGTCCGCGGAAATCCTCCAGTAGTCATCCCTCACCTACAATATTCTCCTTCTGCAGATCTTCTTCCCGCAAGCCCCCATAATTCCTTCCCTGGAAATCCATAGCCCCCGTGCTGGTGAGCACACAGGTCCCTGACCATCTTATTCTGGTGTGGTGAGCCGGCCTGGGGCCCTACCTGCCTCCTCAGGGCCGGGGCATGCTTGAGCACAAGTCCCTGGATCCAGTCTGTCAGCTTGCTGGCATCTGCTGGCATACTGGCAACTCATATAATAATGTGTTTTTTTTTAAATCTGGAATCCAATCAAACATCAGGCATTGTATTTACTTTTTAGAAATTGTTAGTTTTCTTCCATTTAGAACTCTTCCCTGTCTCTTAAAAATGCTTTATGGTATTGACATTTTTGAAACAAAGCCTATTACTTTATGGAAGGTATCTCAATTTGTTTTGGTAAGAGAACCTGAATATATTCACCAGGGGAAACTTCTAGCAAGAGAATTGCATCATCCATAGGGAATACGGTACAGTTTATATACACATTTGTACCTGCATGTTCTTCTACCTGGTGGACCTTCCACTCAACCAGAAGCTTTGTTTGCTCTGCGTTCACCGACGTAGAGCACCCCTCCCTCAGACTGCCTCTCCTCTCTGACTGCTGTCTGCACCTGTGAGGCCACTCATCCTCACCAGCACCCAGGACAAAGTTGTGCAGTCACATAACCCTTCATCCATCGTCTGCCCCTTCTTTGTCTTCTCAGGGACTTTCTCTTCATTCCTATCATAGCTGGTGACTTGGCCCCATTCTCACTTTATTCCTTGATTTTGCTAGAGTTATTCTTGTTTGATGTTCCTGAACTAAACTTTCCTCTTTATGGGACTCTCCATATAGTGCATAAAATCATATTGCTGGGACAGGCATTTGGCCTAATGGCTAAAACTCATCTCATGTCAGAGCCTGGGTTCACTACCCAGCTCCAGTTCCTGACTTCAGCGTTCTGCCCACACACACCCAGAAGGTGGTGGAGCTGCTGTAGTAGCTGTCCTGCTGCCACCCTCGTGACAGACCTGGGTTCTCAGCTCACTGTGACCAACCCAGTGCCTGCTGTTCAGGCACTTAGAAAATGGACCAGTGGATGGGAACTCTCTCTGAATCTGTCTCTCTGCCTCTCAAGTGAGTGAGTTAATAAAATTAAGACAATGATCAATTTCTTTAAAAAACATTTTTTTAAACCCTCTGTTTTGATCATCTCTCTCTCACTTGAAAACTTTCAGGGTTCTCTGCAACTCGTTGTGCAACTTTGAAACCCCTGTAACTGATATTCAAAGTTGTTCATTTAATATCTTTCATCACTTCGAAAGTCAGTTCTGTGCAGCCAGACTATCTACCAAGTCTTGATGATTGCAACACTCAAGTCTTAGCTTATTCTTATTATTAGTGTTTTTATAGCCATTCTTTAACCCCACAAAAATGTCAGCTGTCTGTTGGCCTGGGTTGGGAACAAAAGATTGCTATGTACAGAGAGACTAAGATGTGTTAGGCCACAACCAAGGGACTGATTCATAATGAGTATAAATCTAATAATAGCTGTAGAGATAACATCCATATATATATTCAATAGTGATATAAGTATATATGTATCCACTCACAATAACCCAAATAAATCACTATGATAATCACTGTTTTACAGATGAGGAAATTGGATCACAGAGCTAAATAATTTAACCGAGATCTCAGAGCTAACACATGAAAGACCTTAATTTACAGATATGCTGTCTAGTTCCGCATTTTATCCTTAAACACTTTGTTGTATCACCACTAATGAGTTGATATAAGGGGCATGCATAAAAATGGAACTGCAGTAATTTAGCAATGATATGTTAAATGTAAATGAAAATAGATCAGGACAAGTTGTAAGGGCAGTCACAAGTGATACAGAATTGGAATAAGGAGGAGGAGGAGGGCCTGGGGCAGTGGCCTAGTGGTTCAACCCTCACCTTGCACGTGCCTGGATCCCATATGGGCACTGATTCATATCCCAGCTGCTTACTTCCCATCCAGCTCCTTCCTTACTTGTGGCCTCAAAGCAGTAGAGGATGGCCCAAATCTTTGACACCCTGCGTCTACATGTGAGACCTGGCTTCAGATCGGCTCAGCTCTGGCCATTGTGGCTATTGTGGCTATTTGGGGAGTGAACCAGTGGACATAAGATCTTTCTGTCTTTCCTTCTCTCTGAAGATCTGCCTTTCCAATAAAAATAAATACATCTCTTAAGGAAAAAAAAATAATAAAAGACAAGAGGAAGAGGGTCTGACATCATGGTATAACAGTATAAGCTGCTGCCTATGAAGTTAGCATCCTATATGGCTGAATTCCCAGCTACTCCACTTCCAGACCAGCTCCCTGCTAATGTGCCTGGAAAAAAGGTAAAAAATGGCTCAAGGCACACATTGAGACTGTGGGTTCCTCATCCCTGGGTACTGGAACATGTGGAAACTTGTGAGCATTTTCCCCCTGTCTCTCCTGTTCCTCCAGAATGAGCAAGAAGAAACAGCAAATTTATAACCAAAAAAATAATGTGATTGCCACTCATTCTGTGTGCTGGCTCCCCACCGCCAAAAAATGGCCCAAGTGTTGGGGCCCTTGAAGGGACATGGGAGACCCAGAAGAAACTCGCTTTGGACCAGTCGCAGCCATTGAGGCCATCTGGAGAGTGAACTAGTGGATGGAAGACCTCTTTCTCTAGATCGTGCCTCTTTTAGTAATTCTGCCTTTAAAAAAGAAAAAAAAAAAAGGAGAAGGCAAATTGACAAGGGAAAATTCAAAACAGCAAGTCATGAAATGTAGGTTGTGGATAGGAGGAAGGCCCAGCAAGATCCTGAGGAAAAGCTACCATGACAGAGAAAACACAGGAACTACGAGGAAGGGCATGATAATGAAGACGTCATTGTACGGACTGCGCGCTGGCACAGGCGCTTGGTGGAGCTTCTGCCTTGGGCTAGACTGGCACATGACAACATCGCCCTTCTGCAACTACAGAGCTCACGGACATTAGTCCTTGCATTGGTGTTTCCTTTTGTACACCTATAGCATACTGAGTTATGGTAAGCTCTGGACCTGTAACTTCAGGGTACTGAGTGTGAAGTGGAGCTGCAGTCTTCGGGACTCTAATAGGGTCAACCCGCACAGCGGCGACTGGAGCATGAGTTGCATGCCAAAGCCAGGAGGCAGCCACTCCATCTAAGCCTCCTTGTGGAGAGCAGGGACTTAATATTTGAGATGGTATTTGCCGCTTTCCAGGAACTTCAGCAGGAAGTTGGCTAGGAAGCAAGCTCAAGCAGCAGCTGAACCTGCGGTGCCACAACGCCACCCGGGGCTCTTCATAAATTCTGGACACGATTCTCAACACATACATGATAGCAAATCATTCATTCTGTGAGTTGTCTTTCCACTTTCTTGATAGCATCTTTGAAGCACAAATTTTCTCATCTTGACCGGGTCCAGTTTTCAATGTCATGTTAGAAGTAAGCAAATGGCACAGCACATTAAGTTGCCACCCAGAGCACCCACTTCCCTATCTGAGTGCCAGTTCACGCTCTGGTACCTCCACCTCCGATCCAACTTCCTGCAAGTCCTTGGGTCCCTCAACCCATGTGGCAGATCTGAAAGGAGCTCTATGTTGCTGGCTGCAGTTTGCACCAGCCCTGGCTGTTGAGGGCATTTGCTCTGCTTTTCAGTGAACAAACATTAAAAATTATTTTGCATACCCCAGTTATTAGTATATTACATATAAAGTCCAGTCCTTCATTTAGCTCAGGGCATTAGCTAGATGTTAGATGTAGAGGTTATATGGAGTTTACCCCAAGAGACTCATACCTTTTGGATCAGTATTGTGGCACAGTGCATTAAGCCGCTGCTTGTGAAGCCAGTATTCTTTTCAGAACACAAGTTCATGTCTCAGCTGCTCCACTTCCAATCCAGATTTCTGTCAACATGCTTGGAAAAGTTGTGGTTAATAACTTCCTGTGCAAGTTGAGGTGGGGCACAGGTCACTGAGATGAGCGAAGGCTTCCCCCAGAGGCTTCTCTCACTGAAGGCAACTGCAGGTGGGGGATTACCATGGAGCCGGGGTGCTTAGCTGGCACTGAGGGCAGAGGACACCCGGGAGGCCTCTTTTAATAGGATTGGGTGAGCATAGCAGGAACTCAGGCTGCAAAGGTTAGGGGCAAACACTTCCGGCCCAGGAGTGTATGCACAGGGCTGGGAGGAAGACGTGGGGTAAGGCTGACACCAGTTAGTAAGACAGGGGTAACCTTTGTAATGGGTCATAAACGAAGGAGTCGGGGAGAGGCAGGGCGTTTGGGACCAAAACTGTGGGAGAATGGGGTAACAAGGCCAACCCAGAGACAGGAACAGCAGTAGATCTTGGGCACATCCTGCATGAAGCGTTCAGGTTGCCAGAGCGGCTGAGTGCAAGGGTAAGGCTGCCAGGAGAGTAACATAGGGTCAAGACCCCTGGTATGGTGATGGGATAGGACAGAGAGCGGGTCACGAGTGGGAGCAGCTGTCCAGGCCAGCAGCGGTGGGGCGGGCGCAAGCTGAGGGGCAGAGCTGGGGCGTCGGCATGGAGGGTGAGGGCTCCGAAGGCGACAGACTCATTACGGAGAGGGCTGCAGGCCCACCTCCCCGGCCCCTGCGCTGCCCTCCTCGCTCCCGGAGCCCTGACTCACCCAGCGTGGCAGGCACAGAGCAGGGAGCACCCCCACCCGCGGGTGCCCCTCAGCTCCCAGCCGACGCCCTGGGCGCCAACGGTTCTCCCTGCGCCAACTCCCGGAAGTAGGTGGGCAGAACTGGGGCGCGAGACCTGGGGATGCTGCCAGGACCCCTTCGTGCTGCTCCCTGCCTGCCTGAGGCCGGGTTCCGCCTTCTGGCCCTCGCTGTGTCTGCCATTTCACCTCCCTCAGCGGATGGTCACACCACCCTGTGCCAAGTCTTTAACTTTGAGTCATTTCTGAGCTGCACAGTTCAGGGGAGACCCCACTGAAACTCCATTCTGCCTTCTTGCCTTCATTTCCACAAATGCTGACCCCAAAAGCACCCCCTAATCTACCTTCCCACATTCCCGCTCTGCTCGCTCTGCTCGGCGGCCTCTGGATCCTGAGTGATGGAGTGCTGGGGGGGATGGGCGAGGAACAGACGCCCCTCTAAGGCACTGCACGTTAGTGGGGTGGGGGGAGAGGGGGCCAGCTCGCTGCTTATTCTCCCTCTGCCCAACAAAACAGCACTCGACGCACATTTCCAGAGCGCTACAAATTAAAACCAGATGTAGGAAACGCTGCTAAAAAGAACAAGTGAAGCCAAAAAGAACAGTGCTCCACTCTCCCTCGCTTCAAAAAAAAAAAAAAAAAGCAACATATTTTTTATATTATGGCTTTAGGTCTGTTGGCATTGATTTAAAAGTTACACAAACCATAGAATTCACTGTTAACTATTTTTTTTCTTATTTTTTTTTTTAACTTGGAAAGTCAACATTACAGAGAGGGGGAGAGAAAAAGAGAGAGAGAGATATCTTCCCTCTGCTGGTCCACTCCCCAAAGAGCCACAAAGTCAGAGCTGGGTTGTTGTGAAGCTGGGAGCCAGAAGCGTCCTCCAGGTCTCCCTCGGGAGTGCAGGGGCCCAAGGACCAGGCCGTCTTCCTCTGCTTTTCCAGGCCACAAGCTGTTATAGCCTCTGCCCCCTCCAGGAGATCTATTTACAGGAAAAGAAGTGTGTTCAAGGAATTCCACATTATTTGGTGCCCTTGACAAATACAAAAAATTCAAAGGGCAGGAAAATGACTTGGGATTAAGATAAGGAAGGATAAAAACATACTGATTGGGCTTTGAAAGATGGCTAGAATTAGAAGATAATGATGAGTGCTGGCTTTGAGGCCTGGATGCCTCAGCTCCCATCCGGCTCCCTGCTGACCTGCTCCGGGAAAGCAGCAGCAGACGCCCCAACTGCTTAACCGAAGCACATACTGCAGAGTTACACTGGGGTTCAGAATGCAGACACTGCATTTTGGAGCTCTGGGTGTGAGTCCTGGCTCCGCATGTCCTGTCTCTTGGTGTTTTTGTTCTTTTCTTTTATAGTATGTTTAGTAACTTTGATTCTAATAGTTTAATGTAAGTTTCGGGAAGACAGGGACTCAGTTTGGTGTTTCCATCACCTGGCATAGTCTGCAGAACAAATACTGTAATATATTTGAATGTCTAAAATATTTTGGAATATCTGATGATTGAATAGCTTGACCACTTATTTTTGTCTCTTACCGATCTGAAGTTTTTTTTTTTTTTTTTTGAATGTGTTGGTCTTACACCCAGGTCCTTGGGAGATTCAAAGTCAAAGTAGTGTCTGAAACGCTGAAACTCAGCAGAGACCTGTGGGGCTAAGTGAACTCTGAGGTGTGCTAAATACCTGTGGCTAGGAGGGCTGGGGAGGACTCCAAGGCAAGGAAGAAGCTAATTGTGGTTCTGTGAGGAGCAAGCTGCCCTCAAGCGAAGGCTGACGGAGCTCGGCTGGAATGGCGGTACAAGGGAGCGTTTCAGGCTGATGGCTTTGCATTTTGAGTAAAGCACCTCTGAGACGCTCTCCAGTGTCGGGCAGGACGGAGACCCCGATACCTGTTGGTGTACCTGGGAGGACAGTGGAGGGTGGAGCACTTGTCCTCATGAGGGAGACCTGCATGAAGTGTTTCACTTTTGAATCTCCTAAAATAAATCTCCTTAAAGCTGTCCTCAACACACAACATTCAAATCACAAGATGTGTTGCTTTTTAAAAAGCTTTCTACGCTTTTTATGTTCAGAATTGCTGAAGGATTTTGTTTTTCGCACATTTATTGAAGCGTCTAATTGCATCCAAGCTTGTTTTTGTTTCAAACTCGGCAGCCTTGGTCAGAAAAGTCTGTCTGTGGCATGGCATATGCATGAGATTTTGAAAGCAGCTTCTCTCCTAAGGCTATTTTATGCATTCCTTCTTAGATAACTGCTAAAAGGCAGAGCAGACACTAGGCTTTTCTTTATGAAATATATTAAAATAACAACAACCTTGGTTTCCCTCCTGCTCTGTATAGTCTGCCACTTAAACTTTCTTGTGACATTTGTATGTTTTTTGATTTAAAGAGTTATTCCTGCTGCACAATTGTTGAAATACTTACTGTTTTTGAGCAATACTGTTGCAGCATCTCCAACTGCACAGAGGGCTGACTTCTGAAATAGCAACACTCAGTAAAAGCTGAGACCAAGGGTTAAAAACGCAGAATCCGACCATGGCTGCAAGTTTCAGTTGTGAACATACATCACCCTGATTTAATCAGCACACGCCGTACAAACTGACTGTGAGAATATCCTGTACCGCTGAATACTCATGACGGGAAAACCTCTGCGTCATCCTCCCGGCCTTGGCGCGTGAGTCCTGCCGGCCAGCACCTTCTCACCCCTTCGGGACAGGTGTCCATCCCAGCAGGTGCCAGCCGCTAACCACGTTGCCTTCTGTCCAGCATGGTCTCTGGCTGCCCTAACTGTCCTTCCACAAGCCTCGCGTCTCTAACCCAGGCACCAGCGGCAGCCGCGGATCCAGCGGGCTTTTGGGAGGACCGTCTGGGAACCAGCTCAGGACTGCAGACACGCTGGGCAAACGCAGTCACGACCCCGTTTCCCAGGGACCCGGGCTCCGGGGTCAGAGCTTGCTTCCCGGTGTTTCTTTTTGGGTACCCGGGAAGATGGAAAGGGGAGCAGCACCGCCTGGCGGTCACTGTGGTCAAAAATAGAAGGGAGAGCAAGGTGCAGGCCAGGTAAATTTGGGACCCACCGACCCACTCATGGGAGGAAGCTGCTCCCGATCCTCTGGGATGCCTGCCTGCACTCACCTGGACCACATGCAAGGGTTGCTGCAGGGAGGTGAGCTGACTGCTGGAAAGCAGTGTTCTGGGACGCAATCCACCCACAGGGGCAAACACAGACACAACCAGGGTTACTTAGTGTGGTGACTGTCCCTTGACAGTGCAAAGGGGACGCCTTCAGGAGAAACTGCACCTCGGGTTTCGAGGTCTGCTTCTTGATACCCGGCACCGGCAGCCGTGCGGCCGTGCAGCCCTGGCTGCAGCAAGCTTGAGGGATGAGCTAGACTGGGGATACCCTCTGCCTACGATGGACTCCCTGGAGATGTCGAGGTTGTCCAACATGAGGATCACCTACAGTGGCGAGAGATCCTCCATTCACTGATTTACTCCCCAGGTGGCCACACAGACAGCCAGGAGCTAGGAATGCCATCAGCTATCCCAAATGTGGGAGGAAGCCTAAGCACCCATCCTCCACTGCTCTCCCAGCATTAGCAGGAAGCTGGACTGGAAGCCGAGTAGCTGGGACTCTAATGGAGACCTTGTATGCAGTGGTTTATACCAACCCCCACTCGCCTCCACCACGCCTGCGTAGGCTTCAACACACGTGTCCTCCACCTGCCTATTTGCCCTGCAGCCTCATTCATCAATCCACCCATTGCCATACCAGCACTGAAAACGCAGCCCCACTGCCCTCCTCCATCACCATGTCATGAAACGTCTTTAACCTGTGGCACGTGCACTTCACAGTGCAGAGGGAAGCACAGCTCAGCCCTGACGCTGTTCATAAGCGTTGTGTCCAAGCAGGCCACTGCGCTCTGGTACCCACAGTACAGAGGAACACTTGGTAGGCTGTTCAGAAGCTACAGCGCGTTGTCAGCGACGTGTAGGACAAATGGTGGATGTTATTCTACATTGATGTGAAGTATCTGATTTTCCTTCTATTTAAACAACAATAGACTGCCAGCTCAACATCTTTGCTATCCAACGTGCTTGGGGGCGTAGCTCACCTTCAGCCCTGAGACCTGCTGGCTCCAGGCTAAGTGTGAACGTGCGGGTACATGCAAGCAGTGCCCGCCGCTGTGCGCAGCTCCTCGTGGGTCAGCCAAAACCAGGTGTCAGGAAGGACAGACAATTGCCCCATCTCCCCGCTAGCAGAGACAGCTTGGGCTCAAAGGTTATATGTGAGTCTAAATTTCCTTTGCCATTTTCATTGTTGACTTTTTTCTTTCCTAATACTTTGTGATTCCTAGTGAAAGTATGTACCTGACATAAAGATACTATATTTTTGTGCATTACCAGGCTTTTTGACATATACACTCCTGCCGACCTTCATGATCCCACTGGAAAGAGACAAACTAAGAGTTCTGGAAGCAAGGTCTGTCGGTCTCTCCCAGGTGACAAAGCTCCAAGGCAAGAGCCCTGCTTCCTCGCAGGCCTGCACAGGCAGTGGACCCAGCGTAAGGAGGGCAGCCGAGTTCCTCCCTCTCCCGCACCTGCCTGCGAAGGTCTGTAGTTTGCTGCTGTGGTTTTGAAGTAGCTGAGCCAGAACCTGCTTCCTGGGACTCAATCTCTGCATTGTTGGAGGTCAGTAATTATGAGAAATGTCAGAAGGACAAAATGCTTTGCATGCTGAAGGCTGCCCGGCTCTCAGGTCCCAGGGCTCACGGGCTCAGAGAGGTGGGGGCACAGGCCCTCCTCCGCAGCCCCAGCTCTGCTGACTTCATTTCCGCAGGCTCAGGCTGCAGCACCAGAGCCGGAAGAACTGCCTCCCGAGGACTGGTGATCGAATATGCTGCCCACATACACACATCCCAGAGCGTCGTGCGCTTGTCTATTCTACAGAAGCACAGACTGTTTCAGTTAAAAAAGAAAAAGAAAACAAATATTTATTTATGTATTTTATTTGAAAGCAAAGCTACAGAGAGGGGAGGAAGAGAGGCCAGGATTGATCCTCTTTCTGCTGGCTTACTGTCCGGATGGCCGCGGCAGCCAGCACTGGACCAGCCCAGAGCAGGAGCCAGGAGTGGGGTAGGGTCCCACTGACTTGAGCCATGCTCTGTTGCTTTGCAGGGAGCCAGACAGGAAATGGAGTAGCCAGGACTCAAACACCATGCCACAGGTAGAGGACTGACCTGCCACAGCTCAGGCCCTAGAAGCATGGGCTGAGAATCGGGCATACAAGACACGTGTGTGTATGGAGATCTGCTGTGTGGCTCATTGATCCAGCACAGCAACAGCCTTCCACAGAGTATCTGACACATGCATGCACTCACGGGTGCTTGTCCACGCCGCCTTGGAGGGGACCTGCTTTCCTACTGCACTTCCGGCTCACGGGACCTTTGCAGCTCTTCTTTGCACCTTGAGCCTCCGTTTGCCTCGAGACTCTTACAGGGTTGAGGCAGGAGATGGCGAGCCTTGTTCCGAGCACTCCAGAAGCCAGCACGCTGTTTCTCCTGCACAGTGAGCTGGCCTCTGTGGGGATGGAAGACTGGGATGTGGAGCGGATCAGTGTGCAAGCCGAGGCTGTCCTGGAGAAGCTCAGCTGTCTGCCCAAGCCCCAGCTGACTGAGGAGGATGGTGGGTCCAGCAGAGACAGGTCCACCCGGTGACCTACGGTGCAGTGTGCACAGTGACCAGTTATCCCTGTGGGGTCAGCAGAAGGCTGTGTTTTGGGGTGCCATCACCCACCATCACCACTGACGTACACAGTGTGTTCGCTTCCTTCTCTGGCCGAAAGACACAGTCTAACTACAGGAAACTGCACACGCTGTACCCTTTCACAACCAGTTAGACCGCAACCCAAGTCGGATTAGAACCACAGGCACCCCACAGTCTCCCTTCCCTCACCCTGTGGCGCTTCTCAAAGATGCCCCGTCCTCCCCACTGTCCTGTGAGGTCAGCGCCCTTACGCTGTGTCCACTCGCAGACTCCCTGTCCTCCCCGCTGTCGTGTGAGGTCAGCGCCCTCACGCTGTGTCCACTCGCAGACTCCTCGTCCTCCCTGCTGTCGTGCGAGGTCAGCGCCCTTACGCTGTGTCCACTCGCAGACTCCTCGTCCTCCCCGCTGTCCTGTGAGGTCAGCGTGCTCATGTTTCAGTCTCATTTCACCTCATGTCAGGGAAAACGGGTTGCTATCCGCCTTTGCTCCCTTGTGGCTTTCGTTGCACATCTGTCAGATGTGTCCACACAGTCCTGTGTCGCTAGGTCTGCTGGCTTCATCACTGCGCCACACCCACGTAGGGCTGTTACTTTACGGCTGGGTTGTTTCAGGTAGTGTTGGCTCTAGCCTTCCTGTTCCATGCCAACCTACGCGTGGCTCTCTCTACAGAAGGGTGCTATGGTATTAGATTATCTGGTGCTTGCTACAGACTCTCCACTTCCCCCAGATAACAGAACCCTGCAGTCAGGCTTTCAGATGCAAGCTAGGACGGCCCTACCCGCGCCAGCAGTTAATTGTCAACACCCAAACCGATCCTGACCTCCTCTGCGCGCCCCGCCCAGACCGCGGAGACCACGCCCACTAGCCCACCTGGCTCCGCCCATCCCGCTGGCCCGCCCTCTCGGTGTGGCCACGCCCATCACGCTTGCCCCCGCCCCCGCCGGGGCCCCGCCCCGCCCACCGCGCTGGTCCCGCCTCCGCCCGGGCCTCGCCCCGCCCCATCCACTGGCCCGCCCCTCTTACGGCTTCGCCCCGCCCATCGTGCTGGCCCCGCCTCCGCCCGGGCCGCCGTGGAGGCTGAGAGGACCGCGCCTCGCGAGCTTCCACGTACACAACTCCTGCGGCTCCCTCCCCCGGGGAGCACATCCGGGTCGCCGCAGCAGGTGCCTGGGGCCCCGCCCCTTCCGGCCAACCCGGGCCCTTTCCGCCTTCCGCCTGCCGGTCCGTCTCGGCGTCCGCGGTCGTGCCGGTTCCCGGGCCAGGCCGCTCGCCCTCCTCGTCCACCCCGGCGGCGGCGGCCGTCCTCTCGCCGCTCCCCGGCCCCGCGTCTCGAGCCTCGCCGTGCGCCGCGCTCGGGCGGAGGCCGTCGCCTAGTCGGGATGCCGCGGCCTGGGTCCGCGCCGCACGGGGGCTGCGGGCTGCTGGCCCTGCCGGCCCTGCCGCCGCTGCTGCTGCTGCTGCTGCTGGGCCCGGGGCCGGGCGGCGCCTCGGAGATCACCTTCGAGCTGCCGGACAACGCCAAGCAGTGCTTCTACGAGGACATCGTGCAGGGCACCAAGTGCACCCTGGAGTTCCAGGTGCGCGGGGCCTGCAGGCCGGGGGCGGGCTGGGGAGACCTTTCAGAAAGCGGCGTCCGTCCCCTGCAGGGCCCAGCGTCCACGCCCCGCTGGCGACGCCTGGCCCCGGGGTCCCTGCGGGTCCTGGTAGTTGGAGGAGCCCCGGCTTGAGGCTGCGCGCGACACCCTCCCTGCCCCGGTGGTGTTTGACAGCAGGTGGCTGGTTAGGTCGGCCCTGCACTCAGTTTTGTAGGTGTCTGGGAGGCTGGTCTTGGTGGACCCAGGGGACTGGGAGAGGTGGGGCTGGTCGGGTAAGAGCGGTCCCTGGAGGGGTGTCATGGAGTCTGGGGACGCCCAGCGCTTCCTTTAACGTGACTTTAAGCCCGGTGTCAGAGGATGATTCGTAGGGCAGCCAGGTGGGGGCGGTGACCAGGCTGCCCTGCTTCCCATTCCAGCTTCCTGCTGCTGGGCCTGGAGAGAGCCAGAGGGTGGCCCAGGTGCTTGGGCCCCTGCCACCTGTGTGGGAGACCAGCGTGGGGCCCCAGCCTCCTGGCTTTGGCTCGTCCAGCCCTGGTTCGCTGGGAGAGTGAATATAAATAAGTTTTGTTTTGTTGTTCAAAGGATGACTACCCGATGCTTTCATAAGGGAGGGTGGGGCCCACCTGTGGTGGCAGGCGAGGACTGGGAGAGGGGAGCTGGGCAGGGGCGGCAGGGGCAGCCTGCCACGGGAGACTTGCACGCGACCCGAGTCCCTTGGCTGCGTGAGTAACACCGTGTGCACGCAGAGATGGCGTGGTAAGGTGCTGCAAGGTGGAAGGTGATTAGGACATTGTTGGTGGTCTAGACAAGAAGTCATGGAGTGGCAGCTGGCCACGCGGTTCAGGTGGACTGCTCAAGTCTTGGTACTGCCCTCGTTTGGTTTTTACCGATGAAGCTGGAGCTAAGACCCTGGGTCCCCGAGCTTGGAAGGAGCCAAGTCCATGTGTGCATTAGGTTAAGTGCTCTGTGGTCCACATCCCCAAATCAGCAAGCCTACCTCAGGCGACTCCCCTGGGAGCCTGAAGTCATGAATGTGCAGGGTGGCAGTGCCTGCATCCTGTGGGGCAGTGCTAGCCGAAGACAGGAGCACCCCCTGGGGAGAGGCTGCTGGAGCTGCTCAGTGCAGGTGGTGAGGAGGGAGGCGAAGGCATGGCAGGCAGGTGGATGGCTGTGTTGGGGGAGGGTCTGGCTTGAAGTCAGCCAGAACCCCTGCTGTGGCTTATGGGTGGCTCAGAGACATGCCAACAGCAGCCCTTCTGCTGTGACCGTGCCGGAACTGCAGAGACAGCCGTGTTGCTCCGGCCAGATGGGTCTTGCCATGAGGCCGGGTCCACCGCTGGAGTACGCCTCTGTGGCCATCCAGTAGTTGAAACACTCAGCCAGATTCTGGGGTATTCTTGGCACGCTTGGGTGATTGATTCCTGCTCTGAGCCAAGCGGATCTGGCCACACATCACAGGGAGGGCCAGGAGCCCACAGCTGCCCTCTCCTGGCCTCTCTGGGTGGAGACGGCCTTTGGCCAGGAGGTCCTTCCTGCAGCTGCCTGGCCCTGTGAGCCTTGTCCCTGCAGTGTCCTGGGAGCCTGGCACCCATCTCTCCCCACGCTGAACTGCCACGTGAGGGCAGCTGTACCCCAAGCACTTTGCCCAAAATGACCAGAAGTTGAGGATTCTGGGGCCAGCGAATGAGCAGAGCAGACAGTGAGGCTGCTTGGGGCTCTGGGCACGGGCTGGGGTTGTTGACTGGCCTGGACTGGGCTGCAGGCCCCTTGAATTAGCAAAAGGTTTTCAGAGAGCACTCAGTGAGGGATGAGGACCGCCAGAAGATGTTGGCATGGTTTGGCTGAGGGGCTGCCACAGACCCAGAGGCTGCTGGACGTGGTACCACGGCCTGCTCACTGCCCGCAGTGGAGTCATCCAGGTGCACACGGGAACAGTAAGCCTGGCTTTGGGGGAGAGCAATGGGGTATGAAGACCTCGTCCTGTCTGGACTGGGGGCATGTGGGAGGGCCAAGGTCAGATTTCCCTGGTCACTGGGCAGGTGAGCACGTAGAGCTTGTGGGGGGCAGCCATGCGGCCGTCCTGCCGGGGTGAGGTGACGCTCACCTTTGCTCCCTGTGCAGATTCAGAGCACACCGGGCAAGGGGGAGTGAGTGGGTGTGTTGAGAGGAAGTGAATATTTTCTCCTGAAAATAGTTACTGACTTTTCAGGGAGAGGTGAATACCCACTTGATATGACACATTAAAAAACTTATCAAAGCATTTTATCTGCGTGGTAAGGTTTACATTTTTCTAGTTTCCTGGATGTATAACTATCTCATTATCAAAATGATCTTGAAACTTAGTTCATTTAGTCGTTATCTCTCTTTAAATAATGAAAGGTCACATCCTTCTTTCAAGTCCGGAGTTTCCCTGGCAGAGGATGCCAGCCTGGTCCCGGAGCACCTGAGGGGCTAGCTTGTGCCCTGGGCCTGGGCCATCCTCACTAAGAGTGGCCGACTCCTGCCAGCACCTCAGACTTCCTCCCCTCTGTCATGAGGGGACCTGTTTGGTGTCTGTGAAACTTTCAGTGGACTAAAACCTGCGTGCCAAGTTTCATGTTCTGGTCAAAGTCAGCGTGAGCTCGTCTGTGCTCCAGAAGTCCTTTGGCGGCTGGCAGGGAGCCTGTCCTCTCTCGGTGGTCTCGGGTCTTCTCAGCCGTACCTCTCTCGCAGGTGATCACGGGCGGCCACTACGACGTGGACTGCCGGCTGGAGGACCCCGACGGCAAGGTCTTATACAAAGAGATGAAGAAGCAATACGACAGCTTCACCTTCGTCGCCTCCAGAAACGGGACGTACAAATTCTGTTTCAGCAATGAGTTTTCGACCTTCACACATAAAACTGTGTATTTTGACTTCCAAGTTGGAGAAGACCCACCTCTGTTTCCCAATGAGAACCGAGTCAGCGCCCTCACCCAGGTGAGTGACCGCCTGCAGGATAGCTTGGTGCGGGAGCAGCAGCATGCAGGAGCCAGCCCATTGCTGGACACGGGACTGTGAGGCCTCACCGCAGTGGTTAGAGCCCGTCTAAGTTCTTGGAGGAGGCTGAGCTCCAAGAGCTGTGGGCTTGCAAGTCAGCCGTGCTGAAGAAGGGGTGTGCTCTGCTGCCACCCCTTCAGCAGGGGGTGCTGTGACAGGAAGGGCAATGATGCCTGCCTGGTGTGTGAACATGCCACGCAGAGCCTTGACACCAGCACTCTGCCACTCCAGCTCTGGCACGGGGGTTTCTGCCAAGACTCAGAGAACACGTTAAAACCACAAACTGGCCTTTCGGTGTTCCCTGGTTCCACTTAGGCTCTTGGTCAGAGTCGAAGTGAAAGAGGCAGTTTGAAGATAGGAAAGCAATTAGGCGTGAGAGGCGCTCTGCTTGCGTGGTTGTCCTTTGGGGCTTTTCTTCGTGAGCTGTGGCTTGTGTGTGAGAAGCTGGCTTGCTGCAGAAGCCCAGCTGGGCAGTCTGTGCCCAGGAGAAGGGCAGCAACAAGCGGGACAGCCCCTTTCCTCACGCCACATTTCTACCTCATCTGAAGCAGTCATTCATGCTTTAACAATGACAAAATTACCAGTTGGTGAGTGCAAAATCTGTGATCCTCTTACTGTCACCATTTCTATCCATTAGTAAAATGATGAGTAGAGTGGCCTCCGGTTGGTTGCTGTAAAGCCATTAGCTGTCAGGCCATTGGGGAGCTTTGTAATGGATGGGTCAGGCAGGCGTTGCCTCAGCCTCGGGATCCCCAGTGGAGTGGTCGCCAGACACTGCGTGCCTTGGGGCGACGGGCAGTGAGAGGCCTGCGCCCCGCATCGCTGCCAGCCGGCCAAGAGCACTGAGGAACAGGAAGGGCTGCGGGTGGAGTTGGCGGAGCACTCGGTTGCCTCCCCGCGGGGAGAGACAGGAGCCCAAAAGTTTCAGGAAACACATGGGCTGACTGGGCTAGCTTTGTGTCCATGGCTGGTGTGCAAATAATCTGGAAGTAAGAGGGAAACTTGCTGACTTTATGCAACTATTTTTATTACTTTATGTGACAGTTTATGTTTTTTTAAATTATTTTGGTGTTAATGCTATCTTTAGGGAATGAAGTGTGAAAGTATTATAGCTGAAGCAATAAAATAGCTTGAATTTGCTTTAAAATAATTGGGGGAAATATGTTCGGTGAGTGCAGATGAAATGAAGTTAGCCTTGTGTTAATAGAAACTCATTGTGCTGTTCTCTGGACACTTTAAAAGTCAGGAATAGATGAATTCATGTAGATAAGCCCTTGGACTTGGGCGTTCTCTCTGATCTAGCAGTTCTTGACTCACAGCGCGTGGCCGGGCTTCCAGGAGGCCTTCGCCGCTCTGGGCCTGCGGCATCTCCTGCTTTGTGTGTTGTAAGCAGGTGAAGAGTGCCTGGCCCCACGCCGGGTTGAGCATGCGCAGACAAGAAGTGCCCGAAGCCCCTCTGCAGCCTCTGCTCCCACTCCCTGGGGCGGAGTTGTGCTGACACTTCCCTCCCAAGGACCTCAACAAGAAGAGAACAGTGCGAACTTTGGAATTTTCTAACAGCTAAATGGAGTTTGTTGACCTGATTTTCCACGTTTTAAAAAACATCTGTAAATGGACATTCTTATCATCTGTGTTTTCATATTTAGTTTGGTAGAACTTTACTAAATGCTTAATTTTTACTTTATACTTTTAATGAAAATTCAAACTCATGTTTTTTAAATATATTTTCATTTTGAATTTTGAATTATGTGGTACAATTTCATTTAGGATGGGATTGCCCCCCAAACTCATGTTTAAAAACAAATCTTCAACCATGGGTTATGATATAAAATAATCCTGAGACATTATCCATCACTGTGAGTACATTTTCAGCATGAGGGAAACATTGAACCCCAGTATACTGAAGAACAGACATTCCTCAGATGGTGGGTGATAAATGTGCAAGGCCAGGGTGTGTCAGAAGGCACGGCAGGCTGCCCCGCTTGGGCCCATCACACAGGGTGTTGCCTTAATTTGCACAAGGAGAAGACATTTTTATCAGATCTGTGCCTTTCTGACTCAATGGTTAGTTACACATTCTGATAAATACTTCTAAGCACTGTTCTAGAAGAGTTAGGGAGCTGACTGACTCAGCTCTCTCTGTGCCGCTGTAATTCGCTTCTGTTCCTGTTTGGACTTGGACTTGCAGTCATTGTTGGTGGACTTCATGCCGTTCTCATTCTTGTTGGAAGAAGCTGGACTGGCGAGCCGAAAGCCCCTGGCCTTCACTGCCAGCATTTCTTGTGACAGACAACCCGTTGGTGGGACTTAAGCTTCACCAGGGTCTGGTGTGGGGGTGAGGGGAAGGCCCCGTGACACTGTGAGGCAGTGAGTGGTGCCCAGCTAGTGAATGCTGGTTGGCGGAGGAGCCGAGACCACATCAGCAGAAAGGTGGAAATGCTAGAGGGATGTGCAGACAGACCGAGCGCCCTAACAGGACTGTTTCTCTTTAGATGGAGTCTGCCTGCGTGTCAATCCACGAAGCCCTGAAGTCGGTCATCGACTACCAGACTCACTTCCGCCTGAGAGAAGCCCAGGGCCGAAGCCGCGCGGAGGACCTGAATACCAGAGTGGCCTACTGGTCGGTGGGCGAGGCCCTGATCCTCCTGGTGGTCAGCATAGGGCAGGTGTTTCTGCTGAAAAGCTTTTTCTCGGATAAAAGAACCACCACGACGCGCGTTGGCTCCTAACTGTGCCTGGAGCCCCGGGGCCGCCTGGCACCTTGGGGTGGGTCCTTGAGTAAGGTACTGGAGAACTTGCCAGGGGCAACGTTTTTAAACTTCACTTTTACGCTTGTTGAGAGGGATGGCCAGTGCGATCCCCACACTGTGGAAAGGACACCTTTTTTATTTGTAAAGGTGGAAAAATTTTAGAACTTATTTTTGGCTTTTCATTTTAAATATTGAACACCAGTGATGAGCTTTCTTCTTGGTTGTTTGTATCTCCTGTTCACACACTAAACTTTGATTCCTTTTCTTATAGGTGGTTGGTATTTTAAAAAACTTCGGTTTACCGTTACACATGTTAGGGAGGAAGACATCTGCCTTTTATGTTTGTAGTGAATAAAGTTTTATTTCCAAGAAAACCAGATGCGTAAGTATAACCCAGGCTGTATTCTGCATCGTTTAGTTTTATGGAGCAAAAAATCTACCATAGAAAAGTTAGTTACTGTTAGTACAGCATTTAAGTGATCCCATCATGGTGGTGGTTATTTTTCACTGGCTTGGAAAAATGCCAGATTTGTGTTTGTTTTTATAATGATATGATGTTTTTATTTTCTATACAAAGGCATTCTTACCACACATAAAACGGTATGCTTCAATAGCAGAACAACCTACACGGGCCTTAAAGCTGAGACTTGTCACAGGTGGAGTGACTGCAGCGGGAGGACAACCCTGACACGGTGGAGGGTGGGCTGTGCGTCGTGTTTTCAGTCCCCGGCTGATGCCCTTTGGTGACCAGTGTCAGCCCTTCCCAGTTGAGGCTGACGGCTGCTGGGGAGCCTCACGTGCGAGCCGTCCACTTTAGTTCACTTTATCCTCGGGCTGAGGTGCGCTCAATGTCAGTCCTGCTTTTGTCTGCTTATCACATTTCCTTTCTGTAACATCTGGGTACAACCCTGGGGTGACTTGAAAACTTATGATACTCTGTGTTTCCTGCTTGATAATCTTCACTGAGTGAGAATTAAATGGTTTGTTTTCTGTGCACTGTTGTTAGACTCCACTGGATTCTTACAGCATATGTAAATTGAGCTGACTGAAGCAAGATTTTTGTTCCAAGTATTCCAGAATAGAATACAAGATGATGTAAAACATGGGGATATTTAAAGCTTTTCTGCTGTTTACAAAAAGTTAGAGCTGCTTCTGTGCCTCCCTTTCCCACCCCATGGATGCTCGATGATGGATGATGGATGCTCGAGCTGGGTGGTCTTGGTGTGGACGCTGCAACAGCTGATACCCAGGCTGTTGGTGGACAGCAGTTAGTCACCCGCCCGTGGCTAAGAGTCAGTTCTGTTTTCTAAGCTATCTTAAAACGCATACATACACTTAGCACGAAGAGCGAAACAGGTTCAAGTTGTCATGCCTGCTAATTCCAGATGCCACAGTGTAACCAAGAGTCCCTCTGCAGCTTTTTGATTGATTTTTTTTTTTAAGACCAAATGGCTACTCCTAAACTGCAAGTATCAGTGGATTAAGAAGCAAAGTTGAAGCCTTTCTGGGCTCAGCTCTGTAGGTCCTTGGGCCAGAGCTGGCCTGCAGCTTTGTTAGTGCCCATTTACGGTTAGTCATCAGCGCGTACTGCGGTAACGTTCCTGTGGCTGGCAAGTACGGGTGTCTGTCGGGCGTCCCCTTCTGATGGTGGTCCTGTTGTGTTGAGGTAATTGCACCACTATTTAACAGATAGGTCCTGCCAAGATTGGCTTAGCTAGTGCCCTGGTTTACTTGTGCCACTCAAAACTTGATGCTATTAGACTATGGCCCCAAGAGTGTTTTTAATAATAAAATTACTGAACTTAAATGTTAATTAAAGTGTTTGAAATCAGCACAGTTACCTGCTTTAGAAGGTGATGTGGCTTAGTCTAGTGTCTGTGACCTGTCAGTTTCTGATGGCTGTCTACACTCATCAGAGTGGGTAGCATTTGTTTCTTCCTGTCACTGTGTAGTTAATAGCTTACCTTTGTTTTCTTTTATCCTTTCATAACTTGTTACATCAGGTTGTTTTCCAAATATTAATGTTTGGACATATGGCCCAGAATGCATATTTGAACATCATAGTTGTATATATTTTTAAACTAGCATAAGTAAAGGAGGTGACTTGACGTACAAGTTTATATTAAATTTTCAGCTGTGTAAAGATAGTTTAAGATATTACTTTGCTAATAATCTAGACATTCTTTTTCTATTAAAGAAAAAAATGATTTGTGGGTCAAAAATTTTATCTAGGCTTAGTGGTAATGAGTTTTAGATACAGGGAGGACTGAAATACAGTTTTATTCTTTGGAAGGTTACACTTCTCTGTTCTATCCATGTTTGTTTTTTTTTTTTCCAGTTTGTAAATGTATAACATTTTAACTTAAAAGGACAGAGAAACCCTATGACTATTGTTTTCAAAAATTAAGTTAATATATAAATAATTTAAAAGATTCTTCATTTACTTTTGAGAAGAAAAAAAGTAAATCAACACATGGTTCTGCAGAACTGCCCCAGTTTGTTGTAGAATAAAAAAGTCTGTAAGCAAACCTGCCTCCAGCTGTGTTGGATTGAGAGCTTTGTGGGCTTGAAGCGTCTTCCGGAACAGCACACGTGGCTTGCCAGGGCGTCGCCGAAGTCCCAGGGACTGGAATCAGCAAGAAACGCGTGGCTTCGTTCTGTCTTCCCTTCGCTTCCCTATTAACAGTCTGGGCGGGTGTAGCATAAGCCATCAGTCGCTCTAAATACTCTTCATTTTTAAGTTAACTAGGTTGTGTACTGCCCAGTTTCATGCGTTTTGTTGTGCAAAGTAGGAACCTGGTTCTAGAACAGTGGCAGATGAGCAACAGTCATTGGGGGTTGGTGTGTGCGAGGTGTCTGCTGGGAGTCCTGCTGTGAACACGTGCTGTGAACACGTGCTGTCTTTGTAGTGATGCAGTGATACTGCCACTTTTCAGATGAAATGAAGAAGTCAAGAGATTGGAACCACAGCAGCTGACTCTAGAACGTTCTTTCTCGAGCAGCGTGATACCACGTAACAGACATGAGTTCAGGTTAGGTCTCTGGAGGCTGAGCCGTCCGGAGATGGCTGCGTGGCTCCCTGGTGGCTTGGCTTTAGAGTCATGTCCAGGTCCCAGACATGGTTGTGTGATGTTGTAGCGGTGGCTGGGTTGACTGTAATGTGAGCCTCTTGTTGCTGCCAGGATCATGCATGAACTGTGATAAGAAGGAAGTGAGGAGTTTACAAAATACTCGCTGGTAGGCTCTCTGCCCCACATATGTCAGCTCTTGGGATGGTGTTTTTATTGTTGGTCTAAGTGTGGTCTCTGGGTTATCATTAGTCCCCAAAGTTCTCACTGTGACTCCTATTCAGGTGACCCTTGGGCAGTACATGACACAAATGGGAACGTGTTTGAATGTCTGTCGTCTGCATAATAGCCTGCTACAAGTTTCTGAAATGAGTACAGTAGGCTGACCTCCAGGATTGGTGGCAATATGAACAAGTAGTGTTACACAGTGGCCTCTTGTTATTAAATGTTCAGAAAATTATTTGAGAAGCTGAGAGAGAAGCAAAGTTGCAGTCCATTTGTCATTCCCCAAATGACCACAGTGGCCAGACCTGCCCTGGGCCATATCTTGGAGCCAGGAACTCAATCCAGATTTCCCATGCAGTTGCCAGGAAACCAGCTGACTTGAGCCGTGCCACTTCCTCGTGTTAGCAGGGAGCTGGAGTGGGCAGAAGTGCGACCAGATCCCTCTCAGAACACCTGCTTGTGTGCCTCTCCGCTCCTCGGCCAGACAGTTCACTCGTCACTGCTTGCGGACTGCACTGTTAGGAGCAGTGATGAATACATTCCTTAGAAAGAGTAAGAAAGCATCACATTCTGTTTTTGTTAGCTTGTTTCAGATTTATTGATGTATTTGTTTATTTGGAAGAGCTTCAGAGAGAGACTCTTCAATCCATTAGTTCACTTTTCAGATGGCTGCGGTGGCTGGGGCAGGGCCAGGTCAAAGCCACGGGCTTCTTCCAGGTCTCACATGGGCACTGGGCCCAAGCACCTGGCTGCCTTTGCTCCATCCTCCACTTTTCCCAGGCACATGAGCCAAGAGCTGGATGAGCGTCACTGGTGGTGGCTTGGCCGTATGTGCCACAACGCCGGCCCCAGGAAGGCTTAAATTCTATTGAGTGTTGTATGGCGTGACTTGTGCTGCGCGTGGAGTCTGCCGCCTTGCTGTGTCTGTGTGGCCGTCCCTCCCGGGAGCGTGACAGAGCTGCTCTGAGCATCCTTGTGCACACGTACATGCTTTCTTGAAAACCCACCCAGGAATGGAGCTGGTGGATAATAGGTTACACGAGTCTTTAGCCCTCCCGGGTAATTGCTCACTTGTCCAGAGTCTTAGGGCTGCACTGAAAAGCTCTACAGTATTGTGACTTGAAGATGTTTGAAAATTGGGCTTGTGAGAAGTGGTATAAGGCCGAACGTGTGGAATACTCCAGAATCCCATCGGTGCTCGCCAAGCTCTGAACTATGGAGCACATTGGATTTTTGGATTAGGATGTTCAGTCAATTATGCAAGTATTGCACAGCTCAGAACTCCAGAATCTGAACTTGGTAGGGAATCTTCAACACGTGTCTTCTTGTTGGTTAATTTTTTATTGTTTTTTTTTTTATTTTCTTTATTGGAAAGGCAGATATACAGAGAAGAGGAGAGATAGAGAGGAAGATCTTCCGTCCGATGATTCACTCCCCAGGTGAGTGCAATGGCCGATGCTATGCCAATCCGAAGCCAAGAGCCTCTTCCGGGTCTCCCACGTGGGTGCAGGGTCCCAAAGCTTTGGGCCGTCCTCAACTGCTTTCCCAGGCCACAGGCAGGGAGCTGGAAGGGAAGCGGGGCTGCTGGGATTAGAACCGGCGCCCATATGGGATCCCGGGTGTGCAAGGCGAGGACCTTAACCACTGCGCCACCGCGCCGGGCCCTGTTATTTTTTATTATATGGTTCTTTGCATATAGGGATTCCCTCTCCACATTCCCTTCTCCCCCCAGCACCACCATGTTCCTACTCCCCTCCATGGGTTACTTACCACTGCATTTCCTCTCTCCTGAAGTCCCTGTGTAATTTTTGTACTCATTTTGAAAAATAGGATTATTTGATATTTTTATTGGGAAAAATTAAATATCCAGGATATTAATAGGTTATAGGTTAATAGGTTATAGGTTGTAACTATTTCTCTCTCTTAAAATACATACACATACATTTACCCAGAAGGCGGAGTTGCATAGACAATAGAGACAGTGTGGCTGATTTTCTTCCTCTGGGTGGGGCCTGAGTCTGTAGCTTCATGATGCCTTAACAGGGACTGGGAGCCGAGGTGCAGCAGCCAGGACTTGAAGCAGTGCCCATGTGGGATGTTGGTGTTATGGGTGGCAACTTAGCGTACTGTGCCACAATGCCAACACTGGTTATAACTATTGCAGGTGACTGTTCACAGTTGTGTTTTTCTTCTGCTGAAACCACGTGTTGGTGTTTTTGTGTCTTAATTTTAAAAACACTTCAGTCTCCTCAAGTTATGAATGTCTTCTGTTTTCTCAAGTATGTAGTTTTAGGGTTTTTTTGTTTGGTTTGTTTTGATTTTGATTTAATTCTGTTTGTGGTGTGAAGTAGGGGGCCAGGTATGACCCCCAGTGGCTTGAAAAGTTGTTTTTGTTCTACACGTTGCGCATGCCCCCTGCCATGCACTAAATGCCCTGCCTTGGGTAAGTAACTTCCTGGGCTCCCTAGTCTGTTCATTGGTCTGATGTGCTTAATTATCAGTGATTTGAAAAGAGTTGTTATTTAGAAAATTCAGTTTTATATATACTGAATACTGTGTTCTTCAAGATTTGTCATCTTTATACAAGTTTTAGAAAACCAAGCTTCCATAAAGCAAATATATCGGGATTTAGATTGGGTTTATGTTTGATCAGCTAAGAAACTCCTGTTTGTATTAGTGCGTTCTATGGTGAATCAATGTTGAAGTCCTTTTATTGTTTTTTTTTAGATTTATTTATTTATTTATTAAAGATTTATTTATTTTTGGGCCTGGCGCGGTGGCACAGTGGTTAAGGTCCTCGCCTTGCACGCCCGGGATCCCATATGGGCGCCGGTTCTAATCCCAACGGCCCCGCTTCCCTTCCAGCTCCCCTCTTGTAGCCTGGGAAAGCAGTTGAGGACGGCCCAAGGCTTTGGGACCCTGCACCCGCGTGGGAGACCCGGAAGAGGCTCCTGGCTTCGGATCGGCATAGCATCGACCGTTGCGCTCACTTGGGGAGTGAATCATCGGACGGAAGATCTTCCTCTCTGTATATCCGCCTTTCCAATAAAAATAAAATAAATCTTTAAAAAAAAAGATTTGTTTATTTTTGTTGTAAAGTCAGATATATATAGAGAGAGGAGGAGAGACAGAGAGAAATATCTTCCGTCCGATGATTCACTTCCCAAGTGAGAGCAACAGCAGGTGCTGCACCAATCTGGAGCCAAGAGCTCTTCCGGGTATCCCACATAGGTGCAGGGTCTCAAGGCTTTGGGCCGTCCTCGACTGCTTTCCCAGACCACAAGCAGGGAGCTGGATGGGAAGTGGAGCAGCTAGGACACAAACTGGTGCCTATCTGGGATTGTTGCTTTTTGCAAGGTGAGGATTTAGCCACTAAGCCATTGGCACCAGGCCTCTTCGTTAACTTTTTTATACTAATTTTAATTGTTTTAGGGAAAGGATTGTAGAGTTATCTTCCATCCACCTGTTCACTTCTGTGGGGGTGGCCCCAATGGTCAAGGCTGGCCTGGAGCTTCCTCGGGGTCCCCTGGGCCCACCTGGTGTTTCTCACAGGCCATTGGGAGGGAGCTGGATCAGAAGCAGCACGGCCATCCAGGCGGGATACTGACATTGTCGGCAGCAGCTTCATGTGCTATGCCATAACGCCAGCTTGGCCTTGTACTCCTCCACTTCGTTGTCTTTGGTTGTTTGCCTTAAAAATTGGAAAATTGAGGGCCTGACATGGTGGCCTAGTGGCTAAAGTCCTCACCTGGAACATGCTGGGATCCTGTAGTGGTGCTGGTTCTAATCCTGGCAGTCCTGCTTCCCATCCAGCTCCCTGTTGTGACCTGAGAAAGCAGTTGAGGACAGCCCAAAGCCTTGGGGCCTTGTACCCACATGGGAAACCTGGAGGAAGCTCCTGGCTCCTGGCTCCAGATTGGCACAGCACCAGCCCTTGTGGTCTCTTGGGGAGCAAATCTTCAGACAGAGATCTTCCTCTTTCCTCCTCTCTGTGTATCTGACTTTGCAATAAAAATAAATAATTCTTTACACAAAAATTGGAAAATTGAGACTGGCCATTGCAGATAGGGCTGCAGCACCCACCAGCACACGTGAGACCAGGGGTAGGTGCTGCAGTTTGTTAGGGGAGTAGGGGTGACTCCCCTGCTGGGCCACTGCTCCTGCTGGTGAGAACAAGAGCTGGGACCGGGGGCAGACCAGGTCAGACAGGACCACAACACCTGTTGGCCTACATGTGAACTGGGTTGGAGGAGAGCCAGGATAAGCTAACCACTGTTGCAGCCATGAGCCAGAGTAAGGGCATGTGGGTTGGGCTTTCCTGCCACAGCAGCAGCTGCCAAGTGCTGGGACTGGGGGCAAAGCCTGCCAAACTAGACTACAGAACCACCTTCAGAGTACAAGATCTGGGACAGGGAGTGGGTCCGGTGGGGAGGTTGTGGGTACCTCTGATGGGCTGCAACTCCCACTGGTGAGCATGGGAACCAGGACTGGGGGTGGGCCTGGCTGGACAGGCAGTGGCACCCACTGGCATGAGTGTGGGCTGGAGGGTAGAGTTGGCTGGATCCAGTTAGGCTTTAATACCCAATGATATATACAAAATCTGAATGGGATATCCAACAGACCAGGCCAGTCATTGCACTGCGCAGGAACCAGAGCTGGGAGCTAGTCCAGTGGAAGTAGTTGGGGGTCTCTTTGGGCTGCAGCTCCCCTGTGTACATAAGGGCTGAGCCCTGTGTTGGGCAAGGCTGGGCTGGGCAGCAGCACCCATTGGTTTGCAGAGGAAGGAGGGCAAAACAAATTGATCAACTTTCCCAGTGAAGCTCGACAGCAAATTCCTGGTGAATGGAGCCTTGGAGGTGGACTATGCCAGCCAGTTGGTCTCAGAAGGATTTCCTCATCCTTGGACTGGCAATATCAACAGCATCTCAGAACTACTGAAACCACTTGACTAGAACCCTCAGAACATGCCCCACCGAGGGACCCTGGGATGACATCGGGAGGCCATTCCCCATCCCCAGATCCTGAGGTGGTTGGGAGGCTGGCTGTGGCTTCTCCCCCTTGTATTCCCCGCAGTGCCCCAGACACGTGTGCAAACAGTGGTCTCGCCTGCTTTCCCCTGATCTTCCACCCTTCCCACCTTGATCAACTATAATAAATTGGGGGAAAGCAGGAATGACTGAAGCACTGAGGTGACTGTTTTGAAGGGTTGGTGGTGTTCTGCCATGGACTTTGGAAGTCCTTGGTGGTCTGGGGCTTGGCTTTAGGTTTCCTGAGCCCTTCCACTGCCATGGGGTTTGTGCGTGGACCCCAGGGTGCAGCGCTCTGAGTCCCGCCTGGAGCAAGCTGAAGGAGCCCTTCTCCCAGCTCTGCCTCTCGGCCACTTGCTCTGCGAGTCACTCCCAGAGCTGCCTGCCGCATCTCATGCATTGCCACCTTCAGCGAGCGGCCATTTCTCCCGTGAGCCACTTCTGCTGGTTACAGTCAACTCCGGCGTCTTCAGAGAAAGCCTGTTGAAACTTTGTTGAAGAAACAGGTTTGTAGTTTTACATCTGTCATTTCGGCAGGGCCGAGATGTGGCTTCACCCTGTTGACACCCACCATGGTGGTAACGGGGTGCCGGTGCTGGCAGGAGACACGTGGACAGAACCTGGAGTTTGTCATCCGCGGAGCAGGCGGCTGCAGCCCTGGCCAGCCCTGTTCTTCAGCTGCTCTACCCCACAAATCCCGAGGGGTGCAGGCCGCGGCTACGCAGGTAATGGTATCAACTGTACTAGTCTTTGGGGGAAACCTTCTTTACTTCTTGTTGGGCCCATTTTACTTTAATTTGTGTTGTTATTTTTGTCCCTTTCATCTTTTTCTTTGTTTTACTTTTTAAAAAATCTGCGTAACTGGGTGCTTTTTTGTGGTTATCTTTTTGGCTTTCATATTTAAAATAGTAACTGGGTGGTCAAAAAAAATTTTTTTTAAGTCTTCCACAATTATGTTGAGATTTGTCCTGTGGTTAAAAAAAAAAATGCGGTCTAACCTGAATATTTTGAGTGCCTTGATCCCTGTTGAAATGGTGTCCTTGACGGACAGGGACATCTGGGGAGATGGACACGGGAAGCGAAGACGGACCCGGAAACACGAGTGTTGGTGCCAGATGTCCAGGTGGGGCCACACCTGTCCGAGAAGCCCGCTCAGTTCACTCACTCCTCCCCGCTTACTTTATTTCTTTGCTCATTCATTCTCAACTGTCTTGTTTGCAGATCAGACTGTAAACCCCACGAGCATTCTAGCTTACACCGTTTCCCTTGCTGCAAATACTGCTGGCACTCTCTTGACATTGGGGGAGAGGTGGTATGAATTACATTTGTAGCCAGTTAAATAGGTTCTCAGCACAAGGAGAGAAAATACTGTAGAGAAAGCAAAAGGTGGAGCCGTCCTGTTGTGCACGTGGGGACTTGAGGCGCACGGATGCCCGAGCAGGGAGCAGCGGACCCCCGCGGTCCTGGGTTTTGGGGACGAGGTCTGGAAAGCCTTTGGCTGGCGGGAGCGAAAGCCTAGCTGGAGCAGGCTGCGCTTTGGCCCTTCAGTGAGGAAGGAGCGTCCTCCCCGGGGACTTTGAAGGCAGGGCCTCGTCGGGGGCGGACCGCCCCGCGCGTCGGGGTTGGTCGCCGCGGGAAGGGCCCCTTGCGCAGTCCACGGGGCAGAGGGGAAGGCCGGTCCTCAGGCCGCGGCTCCACATCCCGTCCCTCCCGCCTCGAGCCTGGAGCCTCTCCCGACTCCGCGCTCCCGGCTGGCGCGCACAGGCAAGTAGGCGGCTGCACGTGGAGTCCACGCGGGGCGTGGCGCTGGGGGGCGGCGTGTGGGCGTGTGGCCGGTGCCCTGTCAGCGGCCTCCATCTTGTGTCTTCCCTTGGGCCGCCGGGGCGTTTGTCGCCTTCCCCGAACCCCGCCGGCTGCCTCTGCCTCCCCACAGTCCCGTTCCAGGCTTGGGGCGCTGCTCCTGCCCGGTTCCTCTTTTAAACCCCCAAGGCACCTTCGGGCCTGCCTAGTGCTGAGCGCCATCCCCTGTCCCCTCCGCTGTGCCGGGTGACTGCAGTGTCTGCTTCTCCCAGTGATTTCCCCCCAGATATAATTAGAGCTTTCACTTCCCTTGCAAAGTTCCTGGAACTGTAAAAAGTGAACTTGTGCTAGGGCTGCCAAGCCCTCTTCGGGCTACTCTCCTCTTTGCCTTAGCAGCACTGACTGCCTGGGTTGTCCCGCGCCTGCCTCACCGCCCTGTGCACCAGCTGCTGTCTCGTCGGTGGTTACTGCCCTGTCCTAACCAGGTCATTTTCCCGTGGGTGTGATGGTGTGGGCTGATCACTGCTCAGGATCCCGTCTTGCGCCAGTCTCGGTGGGGGTCCGCCTTCCCCCTGTGCGTGCACACGCGTGTGATACAGGCAGAGGTTAGACAGGTAACAGCGTTTACTGCGATGAAGTTGCCAGCTGGACTGATGTGCTCTGCGGCCACTGAGAAGTTGGACACAAGCACTGTGACATGCCAGGAGAACTCTGGCACCCAGGCTGGCCTGTGCCCGGCAGGCCGGCAGTATGTGCAGTGTGGCCAGGCGGAGGAGGGCGTGGGTCCAGTCCCAGGAGGTGTGGAGGATCCTTCCTTGCAAAAACAGCAGGACCCGTGTTCCAGCTGCAGCCCTCCTCGGCCCACTGTGAGATGCACGGCTCCTTTCGAATGCTGTGGCTGCGGCTGCTCACTGGCAGGGAAAACACACAGTCCTCTTGAGCCTCGTTTTAATGAGACAGTTTGCCTCTGTGTTCTGTATTTTTTTTAAATGATTGATTTTTTAATAAAGATCTATTTATTTGTTGGAAAGTGAGATATACAGAGAGGAGCAGAGACAGAGAGGAAGATCTTCCATCCGATGATTCACTCCGCAAGTGAGCACAATGGCCGATGCTATGCCGATACAAAGCCAAGAGCCAGGAACTTCTTCCAGGTATCCCACACGGATACGTCCCAAAGCCTTGGGCCATCCTCGACTGCTTTCCCAGGCCACAGGCAGGGAGCTGGATGGGAAGGGGGGGCCACCAGGATTAGAACCGGCGCCCATATGGGATCCCCGTGTGCTCAAGGTGAGGACTTTAGCCACTAGGCCACGCCGCCGGGCCCAAATGATTGATTCGATAGAGCTACAGAAACAAAGATCTTCTGTCCACTGATCACTTCCCAGATGGCCACAGTGGTGGAGGTTGAGCCAAGCCTCAGCCAGGAGTCTAGAACTCTCCTGGGTGGTGACGGGGGCCCAGATACTTCAGATACCATCCAGGGAGCTGGATTGGAAGTGAAGCAGCCAGGACACAAAAATGTACCCTTATGCCCTGCCAGTGGTTGTACATGCTGCGCCACAGTGCTCACGCCCAGATATAGAATAATTTTTTAAAAGTTTCCCTTCGTTTGGAAGTGTTTTTTGGACAGTTGCTGCTTGCCAGAGTAGGTAAGAGTCCGACTCACAGAACAAGCCGTTTAATGGGCAGGAGCTTGTTTATAGGGTAAGCTTTTTACTTCTGCATTGATTAAATCAGTATTAGAACCATCAAGATTTGTGGGTAACGCAGTTCTTTTTCAAAGACGTAGGAAGTGTTTTCATCTTGGGAGAAGCTGTCGGGGACTAAAAGGCCATTTAATTTACAATGTATATTTTTTTCATTTTAATGGCAAACGAATGGCTTATTGTCATTACGTATGTGTTACTTTCTCTTCTAAAAGTAGAGAAAGAACTTCAGGATTGAGGCTTCAGATGTTTGAATAAACATATACGATTGTATACGGTGTTTTTTTTTAAAAGATTGGAGGTGCAATGTCTTTAAGGTTAAGCAGTTATTTTTTTTTTTAAGATTTATTTATTTTTGTTGGAAAGGCAGATTTTTGTAGGGAGAAGGAGAGAAAAAGATCTTCTATCCACTGATTCACTCTCCAGGTGACTGCAGTGGTCAGAGCTGAGCCGATCCAAAGCCAGGAGCTTCTTTGAGGTCTCCCACGTGGGAGCATGGTCCCAGGGCTTTAGGCCATCTTTGATTGCTTTCCCAGACCACAAACAGGGAGCTGAATGGGAAATGGAGCAACCAGGACATGATTCAGTGTCCACATGGGATCCTGGCATTTGCAAGGCAAGGATTTTAGCCACTGAGCCATCACTCTGGACCCAAGCTTAGAAGGCTTGCAGCTGAGTGCTGGTTCATGTCCCAGCTGCTCTGTTTCTGCTCCCGCCCCCGGCTCCTCCCCCCTGGTAACTAGCCCACCTGAGAAGCTAGCAGGGTTCCCTTGTAGGCGAAGGAACCCAAGTGTTTGGGCACCTAAGCGGGAAGCTGTGTTGGAAGCGGAGGGGACACGGACACCTCAGGTGGGAGAGCTGATGTGCTGTGCCTTGCTTCAGCCGGATGCTGTAGGAATCTAATGACTGACGGAGGGGTGATCGCTCTATTTCTTAGGCAGAGAGTTGGAGGGAATGGGAAGCTTTGAGAAAGAATTCGGAGGCAGATTTGCTGACAGGATTTAAGCGTTAGTTGAATGGGGGCACTTGGGTTAAACGAGAAGGAAAGTGAAAATGATGTCTGAGTTTCCGTCTTGGCCAACATTACGTGGTCACTGCCTGACACATGGAATGTCTGAATCATGGCAGCTTGAGGGGGTTCACTGACTGACCTGCCGGTCCATCCCCGCATCCAGTCTACCTGCGCTGTGCTTACCAGGTGCCTCCGGTCGGCAGAGGGAAAGACAGCTCCCAGATCACTCGGTGCCTTCGTTCTGGCCCAGCTGCCACTGGCCACTGTCGGAGTTGGTGGTGGAACCAGGAGACACGGGGGCGCTGCTGGGCTAAGTCTATTTCTAGCATCTCGGTGGAGGTGGGCTTGCCCACCTTTGGACGTGTCCCAGAGCCACGACCACCCTCGGCCTTGACTTCACTTTGCCGGGTCGTTGGTCCCCGAAGATGACCTGACTCAGTTGTTTTAGCTGTCGAATGGTTTGCCAATGTCACACTCATTGTTATCGAAGCTTTATAGAAGTATGAATGCAAAGTCTCATTGTTTACAAGTTGCTGTGCTCACCCTTTAGATATCCATAAAAGTTTTGGAATTGAACTTGTAAATCTGCCTAAGATGTTCTGTTGAGGGTTTGTTTTTTGTTTTAGATTTTGTTTTTATTTGAAAGGCATAGTTACAGAGAGACAGAGACAGAAAGAGATCTGTCCACTGGGCCACTCCCGCAGTGCTGAGGCCAGGAGCTCCCGTGTGGATGCAGGGGCCCAAGGCTTCGGACCATTCTCCACTACCTTCCTGGGCACTTTGGCAGGAGCTGGATCAGAAGTGGAGCGGCCAGGACTTGAACCAGCACCCATATGGGATACTGGCACTGCAGGCAGAGGCCTGATGCCATGGAGCCTCCCCTTTGTTGAAATCTTTATTGGGATTGCATTTAATCTATATATCACATTAGAATGGGCACTGTTACTATACTAAATTTTTGAGTAAATGAAGACAGTAGTCACAGATACCTGTAAATATTTCTTCTGTGATTATTTCTCTTTTTAAACCTATCCTAGTGTTTTGTAGTCTCCTGAGCAGAAGTTGTAGACTTCCTTCCATTTTTTGGGCTTGTTACATCTGCTGACCTTACTGATTTTCCTGTTCTTTCTGTTCAGTCAGGAAGCAGTGGGCAGTGGCTCATGTGGAGCTCCTGGTAGCACGCCTGTGAGGAACATGCGCAGACAGGTCCCTGCTGGGCTGGGGATGAAGAAAAGCAAGAAGGAGCCAGGTGACTGGTTGGGGCGGGGCTTGCAGTACAAACCCTGACTCAGCTGGGCACGGGGTGGCAGGGGGCCCTCTGGGACCAGGACCAGGAGCCCCAGCCCTTCTGCCTTCATCCATCGGCCCCTAGGATGCATTAGCTGCAAGCTGATTGAAATCAGAGCAGTGTACAAGGTGGGCAGGCATCCCAAGTGGCAGTCCTGATGGATTGGTGGTGTTGTTGAATCAACCATGCGCTCCCTAAAACGAGCCCAACTTACCTGTGATGTGTTATTGTTTTTCTGTAATATTCTCCTTATGGTTTTTAAAGAAGTAACTGTAATTTTGCTTTCCGTGGTTGTCGCCCTAGGTGTTGGTGTGATGGTTTATGCTGGCTTCATAAAGAGAAGTCGGGCAGTGTTTCCATTTTTTCCCAATCATCTGGCCTTGTAATTTCTTCCTTAAAAACTGGGTGGACTTCCCCATTACCCTGTGAGTCTGCAGTTGCTTCGTGGAGGGATTTTCAGGTCGAACGTATTTCTTCATTAGTGGAAATGTCTGGGTTTCTTGCGTCTTCGAGAAGGCATTGGCTCGCAGGCATGTTTTCATCTCACCAGCCCTCGCTCGGCTCGTGATGCTGTTAGCGCATGTCCCGTCTGTGGGCCCCTCCCCAGCCTCGCTCCTTGGAGTGGTCCCTGAACGCAGGACTGTGTGGGCAGCTGCTGTCCCTCCGCGCTGGAGGAACCTTCTTACTGCTGTTCTGGGAAGGCAACTGTTTTTTCTTGCTGTTTTTTGTAAGACTTTTCTCTCTCTTTTAAAAAAAAAAGTTTCTTTGTTTACTTTTAAAGTCATAGTTATAGAGACAAAGGGAGAAAGAGATCTTCCATCTGCTGGTTCACTCCCCAAATGGCTGCCACAGCCAGCACTGGGCTGGGCCAAAGCCAGGAGCCAGGAATTTCTTCCAGGGCTCCCGCAAGGGTGGCAAGGGCTCAAAAACCTGGGCCAGCTCACTGCTTTCCCAGGCCGTCAGGAGGGAGCTGAACAGCAAACAGAGCAGGTGCGATTTGAATCAGTGGCCATAGGGGATGTAGTGGGAGGGTTCCTAGAGTCCCTGCCCATCGCTTCTGGAATTGAGCCGTCCGCCAGGGGCGTTGCTTCTGGGTTTCCTGCCCTTGCACTGCCTGCTCAGCACCGTTATTGATCCCTGTACCGCCTGCCCTGACCAGAGGTGGTAGGCACACTGTGACGCACATGGCCCTGGAGAGGAAGAGAGTGCGAAGCAGCCTGCTGGGTCCCGGTCCCTCTGGTGACCACCAGCGCACTCAGATTTCCTCTTTGCCTGGCAACTTCTGGCTTCAGAAGTGGAGGGAGCGTTGGAGGTACGTCTAAAGAGCAGAGCCTCAAGTAGCATCCCGACGTCTGGATGGCAGTCTTGTTCTCTTCCTTGCAGCCTCTTCCTTTTTTCTAAAAGCAACATGCTGTATTTACATTTAGGGAAGTCTTAAAAACTTGACATAGTTGTTTATTTTAAAACTCTAACAAGATGTTTTTGGGTTGGCTAGTCCCTGGTTCTGACTGCACCAGCAGGGAGGATGGAGAGCTGGTGTTTAGCTTACTCTCCCAACTCTGAGAGCCCTGTTGGGCTTATGAAATGTCTCATTCATCCATCTGAAAGATGTCTCTTGGGTGCCGACCACAGGCTGGGCTGTGGGACGCCACGGAGGGCCAGGCAGACAGTTATGGACCTGACTGCTCGATGACAGCTGTCGCCAGTGCCAGGACAGGAAGAGCCCACATGCATCTCCCTTGCCTTGCACATGTGGGCTCCAAGTGTCGCAGGATGGAAGGGACAGGCACCGGCTGCCTTTAAGTGCACGTGAGCACCCATGGGTGATATGTGGCTGTTGTAGCTGTGGACAACAGAAGCTAGTTAGTTTCAGCAGAAAGGTGTGTTTCAAGGAACGGCAGGGTTGACGACGCCTTTGGAAGGCCAGCTCTTCTAGGAACACCCCTGAAAGGCAGAGCTGGCCAGCCGACCGGGCCTTGGCCCACTCCAGCGTCTCCTGCCACATCAGAAACCTGCTTGCTCCTGAACCCCACTACCCCTGTCATAGTGCTGCCCGACAAAGCAGGTGCCGTGCTCTGTGTGTCACTGCTGGCACCTGCCTCACTTCTGGACCCTGCTCCAAGTGCGTCCGAGACACTCCTGGTAGCTGCGTGGGCAGAAAGTCCAGTCACGGTGGCAGAGGCTGGCACCTGCTGGGGGTCACTGCTTTGTCTACGTGGTGTCCATGTGCGTCTTGCTTCCGTTCCTCACCTCCCAGGCAGCAGCTCTGAGAGCTGGCTTTCCCCCAGGGTGATGTAAGCATCCTTTGAACAAAAGTGCACTCACCTCCTCTCTGAAGATGAAACCCTGAGAAAGGGAGAGCGAGAAAAATCTATCCACTGGTTCACCCCCTGAACAACCAGGCTGAAGCCAGGAGCCAGGAACCTGTTCCAGGTGTCCCACGTGGGTGCAGGGGCCCAAGCATGTGCCATCTGCCTCTGCTTTCCCAGGCCACTAGCAGGGAGCTGGATGGGAAGTGGAGCATCTAAGAAATGAGCTGGCACCCAGTGCTGCAGGCAGAGGCTTAGCCTACTGTCCCATGGTGCCAGCCTCAGTTTATTATTTCCTGATTAATTGATTTTTTTTTTTTTTGTCTGAAAGGCAGCTTTACTGAGAAATATGGCAGGGCACGAAGTTCTTCCATCTGCTGGTTCACTCCCCAAATGGCCACAACAGCCAGAGCTGAGCTGATCTGAACCTAGGAGCCAGGAGCTTCCTCCAGGTCTCCCATAGGTCCCAAGAACTTGGGTCATCCTCTGCTGCTTTCTTCAGACCATAAGCAGAGAGCTGGGTGGGAAGTACAGGAGCCAGGACACAAATGAGTGCCAATGTGGGATGCCAGCCTTTTCCTTGCTGTGTCATCGCTTCCTGTGGCCTCCATCAGCACACAGCATTTTGTCTGGGTAACTCACTGCACCCCGCCCCCGCACACGCGCAGGGAGCCAGGGCTGCTGCTCCCACCGCACCCCGCACGCGCCCAGGGAGCTGGGGCTGCTGGCTTGTGGCAGCGTTGGGTGCTGAGCTGCTTGTTGCAGTCAGCTGTCCTACTAGCAGACACCCTGGCCTTGCCCCGCCTGGCCCTGCCCCGCCTGGCCCTGCCCTGCCTGGCTGCCGGCTTAGATTTCTTTCTCTCCACCTGTTCTCAACACTTCTGCTGACACCACTCCTTTCCCTGACAACCTGCCCTCCTGCCGGGTCCTTCGTGCTCCCTCACTCCTATCTCCCTCTCCCTCCTTCCCCCACTCTCCCTCCTTCCCCCCTCCTCCTCTGCCCCCACTCCCTCCCAACAACCAATGTGTCGCTCCCCTCCTCACCCCCTCACCCCAACCAACCACCGGACTCCTTCCTGGTGGCCCTGCTGAGCTCTCTTCTGGTACCTGACCTTGCAGAGAAGGCCCAGTTGCTAATCCTGCCTCACATCCCTGCACCAAGCAAAACCCACCTGCTAAGCTGGAACAAGAAACCCTCAACTGTACTGTGCAGTGTTTCCACTAGGTGGTGCTGTTCAGGTACAAGAAGGAAGTTGTTCCAGGATCAAGGGTTCAAAGATGCTGTTGGCTTCACCTTGTTTCAAAGGCAGGAGCTGAAACATACAAACTTCTGCGGCAAAGTCATCGACTTACATTGCATATGTGCATCTATTTTATCCCCAAATTATTCGTGATGCTTATTTTACTTAATGCTGTTTTGGAGACCCTGTTCCCATTTGGCCAAAATGTTGTTATTTAATTACTGTTATTTTTTTTTTTTAACAGAAACAGAGGTCTTCCACCCCCTGGGCCACTCCCCAGGTGGCACCACTCTGTCTTTCTCTCACCTTCTCTCTTCACTCTGCATTGCTTTCACTCGTGCAGCTTGGGACCCTTTTTTTTCCCCCAAAGATTTATTTATTTGGGCCCAGCACAGTAGTAGCCTAATGGCTGAAGTCCTCACCAGGGATCCCATATGGATGCTGGTTCGTGTCCTGCTTGCTCCATTTCACATCCAGCTCCCTGCTTGTAGCCTGGGAAAGCACTCGAGGACATCCCAAAGCCTTGGGAGCTTGCACTGGCATGGGAGACCTGGAAGAAGCTCCTGGCTTCAGATTGTTTCAACTCCAGCTTGTGGCCACTTGAAGAGTAAACCAGGGGATGGAAAATCTTTCTCTCTCTCTAAATCTCCTTTTCTTAGTATATCTGCCTTTAGAATAAAATAAATAAATAAAATTTTTAAAAAAAGATTTATTTCTTTTTATTGGAGTGGCAGATTTATGGAGAAGTAGAAATAGAGATAAAGATATTCTGTTTGCTGGTTCATACACCAGGTCGGCAGCAGCTGGAGCTGAGCTGAGCTGAAGCCAGGAGCCAGGAGCTTCCTCCAAGTCTCCCTCACGGGTGCAGGATCCCAAGGCCTTGGGCCGTCCTCGACTGCTTTCCCAGGCCACAAGCAACTGGATGGAAAGTGGAGCCAGGACATGAACTGGTGTCCATGTGGAATCCCAATGCTTGCAAGGTGGGATTTAGCCAGTAGGCCATCTCACTGGGCCTGGAGCCTATTTTTTCTAAAACGTGGCTTTGGGGCCTGGCGTTGTGGCCTAGCAGTTAAAGTCCTCGCCTTGAACGCGCCGGGATCCCATATGTGCGCCAGTTCTAAATTGGCAGCCCCACTTCCCATCCAGCTCTCCCTGCCTGTGGCCTGGGAAAGCAGTCGAGGATGGCCCAAGGCCTTGGGATCCTGCATCCACCTGGGAGACCTAGAAGAACGTTCCTGGCTCCTGGCTTCAGATCGGCGCAGCACCAGCCGTTGTGGCCACTTGGGGAGTGAATCATTGGACAGAAGATCTTCCTCTCTGTCTCTCCTCCTCTCTGTATATCTGACTTTGATATGAAAATAAATAAATGAAAATAAAATAAATCTTTTTAAAAAATAAAATAAAAAGTGGCTTTGTTACTGCTGTCTGAAGACCCATGTCTCTCGATGTTGGCCAGCTTTTCAGGTGGAATGACCGTCTCCCGTGTTCATCTCTTGGTTAATTTTACAATGTGCTTCTGTTTTGTTATGTCTCCTTCTAGATCGGGAAGAAGAAATGCTGAGAAATCAGTAAAGCTTTCTTCTCCCCGCCTTGGAGCGCTGTCATGGGGGTCGGGAAGTCTAAATCAGATTCCTGCTACCTGTCTTTCTCTTGGGGTAAAAGCCACAGTGTGGACCCCAGTCAAGGACCCCGTGGGGCCAGTTCCAAGAGACCCAAAGATGTCGCCCGGTACAACACTGGTGGGCATGGCTCAGCCAACAGGGAGCCAGCGGGAGATCAGGAGGTGGCCGAGGGCATGGGGGCGACGCCCGCCGAAGGAGTGGAGGAAGAGGAGGTGTTCCTCAAGTTTGTGATCTTGCACGCAGAGGAGGACACGGCCGAAGCCCTGCGCGTGCAGAGCCTGCTGCAGGACGGCTTTGGTGTGAGACCCGGCATGATCTTTGCAGAGATGCCGTGCGGCCGGCAGCACCTGCAGAACCTGGACGCCGCAGTCAATGGCTCCGCCTGGACCATCCTGCTGCTCACCGAGAACTTCCTGAGGGACACCTGGTGCAACTTCCAGTTCTACATGTCGCTCATGAACTCGGTGAACAGGCTGCACAAGTACAACTCCGTCATCCCCCTGCGGCCCCTGAACAATCCCCTGCCCCGCGAAAGAACACCGCTGGCCCTGCAGACCATCAACGCCCTGGAGGAGGAGGGCCACGGCTTCCCCACACAGGTGGAGAGGATCTTCCAGGAGTCTGTGTATCAGACCCAGCAGCGGATCTGGAGGGAGGCGAGGAGCACAGCACGGAGACAGATGATGGCCTGAGGTGGGACCTTGGCCATGGCCAGCCTCCCGGGACAGGCCGGGTGGCATGTCCATAGAAACAGCCATGTTGTGTGGAAACACGTGAGCCCAGGAGTGGTGCCCCCTGTAGGACACTCCTGGAGGGGCGGTTCTAGATGCTTCTATTCTGCCGGAGTCCAGCTCCAGCTGAGTTCGGAACTCGAGAAGGGTGCGTGGATGAAGCGCAAAGAGGAAAGAAAGACGGACCACTAGGATTTCATGATCACAATGGATAATGCGGGAAAGCTGTCCGCTTTATTTATACAAAATCAGTCAAACTCTGGCTCAGACGTTTTATGTCACGGTTAAGTTGGGAATTCCTAAGAATAATTCTGCCATAGTTTTATAGAGACAATACCTAGAAGTTCCTGCTACAATTCTTATCCTACAACTCAATCTTGTATCACAAAGAAAAGGGGAATCTAAAGAATGAGGAAAGAATGAAAGCCTAAATCTAGATCCCTTGACTAGCACAGGCTCAATGGGGACAGCCAAGACAGTAGGAATGATAAAGGGCCCTTTTTGCAAGATATTAACGTCCAAGCTCAGGCTGAGCAAAAGGTTAACCTCGCAGTAGCAAATGCCAGGATGGATTAGAATTCTTCCGCAGGGTGGTCCGGTGTCCATGCAAAAGGTGGAGTTGCATTCAGGTGGTTGTAGAGAGGTCCACCGGACAGGCCCTACCAAACAGCGGGAAATTCCTTGCGGCCCTGCCTGCAATGGAACAACGCTCTTCATGTCCCCCACATCTACTGCATGGACCCCAACACTGTTCCTTTAAGAGTATCCATGCTCCAAGAACATCCGTCTCACTGTTTTCTTCTCATCCCTGAATGTGACCAAGGGTATCCTCAATTTGTGCTTCAAGCACTGAACTTTGGATGGAAACTTGTCGGACAGATAGTTCAAAAATAGAAAAGCAAGAAACGCTTTACACTCCAAAGCTTGTTCTCGAAGGACACTCGGAGGAAAATGACCCAAAAGGCTGACCATTCTCCCTCTGGGGTTCTGTCTTGGAGGCCACAGCCTCTGGGTACCATTTTTAAAGGTGTGAGGGCCCAGAGCATTGAGAATCGTGGGCCTGGGGGTTGTGAACCTGACACCTGTGTGAGACTGTGACACTAACCCTAACACAGGCTGCCTTCTGCTGGGTCTGCCCGGGAGATGCTTCTGGAAGTGTGGACACGTGTGCACTGGAATTGTTGCGAAAAGCTTGACCTCCAAGTGAAAGTGTTTCATCGCTTCGTCCTTCCTGGCACGCCAAGCTCCGAGTGGGCCGCAGGGACCCCACGGCCACCTGTTCCCTTCCACATGGCCCTCTGGCCAGCTGAGGCAAAGGGAGTGCCACCAGGTCCAGGACCCTGCACAGACCAGAACATTTCCTGCTGTGCTGAGCAGAGCACCCGCTGGGGCAGGGGCAGGGCCTAGGTCCCAGGCTGAGCAGAGCACCCGCTGGGGCAGGGGCACGCCCTATGTCCCATTCTAGTCTGGTGTCTGGCCGCGAGGATGGCTGACAGCAAGTACACCCCTTGAGCTTTGACTGACGGCGCTCTGAAGGCCTTGGTCATGTCCCAGGCTGTAAGAGGCTAGGAACCAGAAACAAAGATAGAATTTTCCAGGGTGCAATGGGTGTTAGGCACAGCAAGGTACCCCCACCGGGAACGCCAGAGCCTGTGCCAGAGTGCTGGTTGGAGGCCCGACAACTCTGCTTCTATCCAACTCCCAGGCGGCATCCCTCGGCAGGCAGATGGGTGACAGCTCAGGGATTAGACTTCTGTCACCCACGTAGGAGTGCTACTATAGTTCTGGGCTTCCGGTTTCAGCCTGTCCACTCTTGGCAATTAGCACATTTGGGAATGGATGGAAGATGTCTCTTTCTGTCCCTCTCTGCCTTTCAAGTCAGTGACAATAACAAACATTTCAAAAGAATTACATAAGGGTTTATGTGACATAGCAGGTGCAAACAACAAAATGGTATTTTTGTATTTGATATAGCATGATTGATTTAAAAAATTTTTTTAATTTTGATCATCTTTATATAGTTGGTTAGGGCCCAAAGGATCAAGGGCTGCAGGAAAGTGGGTAAGACCACTGTTTCCACATTCTCTTTTCTTTCCTGTAACTGTAGGAAGGAGAGAGACAAAGGGAAAAGCCATACCCACCCTCCCACCCATCCCAGGGTCCCCGATGTGGGGCGTGCTCTGAGGGCACTGCTCAAGTGGTTTCGATAGTTCAACTGTTCTGAATTACTGCCAATCTTGCCATTTCAAGCACAATGAAATATCTTCAAAACCCACTGGCTGGTACAGTCCACCTTAGCGTCTCCACTTGCCCAGATTTCACTGCCAGCACTTGGTGGGGGTAGCTGACCAATCTACTCCATCCTCTGTTGTGGTCCCAGGTGTCCTCTGCAGGCTCCAGTGGACTGCCACGTCCTCCATGTGCATCTGGTATGCTGAGCCACTGAGGAGGCCCAGCCTTGACACACGCACTCCATGGTCAGACCACAGGTCCTACAGTTCTCCCATGATTGGAGTTCTCAGTCCAGCAGTTTGATTCAGGAGATCCCCAAAGAAACTTCATCTGAGGTGAATCATCTCAGACCAGATTTTTGTGTGTGCTTCCCAGCACAGTCCGTCACCCCTATCGGCCTATGCATATGCTGATGGTTGCAATTGCTGGGTCAGTTCTGTCTCCAGCCCCATCTTCTACACAAACCAGTGGGTGTTGGAGCCCATCCCGATCCTGGCCACCACACACTTGGCCCTCACGCAAACCAGTGGGAGCTGCAGCCTAGTCAGAGCGATGTGCAATAACCCCACCAGGCCTGCCCCCTGCCTAGTTCCCATGAGCTTTGACTGACATACAGTATGTACAGCAGACTGGTCCAGTCTGTCCCACATCCCGTTCAGCTCTCATACCCGTCAGTGGGCATTGAAACCTAGTTCAACCCAACCAGCCCCACTATCCAGCCCACACACCTGCCTAGAAGGATTGATTTTTAATGATGCCTGTAATACTTTTACAGTCATGGGAAGAAATGTTTATACATACTTCACCAGGTGCTTTTGTTTTTAATACTTTTTAAAACACAAGGCCCCTTGAGCCCAGATATTCTGCCTGATTTTTCTTTCTCCATCCCCTCTTCTCTGTCCCTCAGTGGGACAGTTCATCTCTTCGTGGCCTTGAAGCCCGGTGTTCCCCAGAAACATGTACGTGAGGCGGCCTGCTCTGCGAGTGCCTGTCACCGGAGACCGTCCTCACTGCAGGCCGCCTTTCCCTTCGCCTGAAGTCACCGTGGCTCACCCGTTGCCCGCATGCTTTGGCTGTAAATAGTACTGATTTTTCCTATACTGCGTCCTCTGTCTTGAGTTGTGTCCCACGTGCCTTTCCTACCTGCCACACTCGGAGCGGTTGGTGCTGGCCCAGGGCCCCTGCCTCCTCGGGCGGCAGGGTGCTCGCTTGTGGCCGAGGCCTGAGCAGGACGTAGAACAAGGGATTATCGAAACAGCCAGATCAAGGGCAGGTGTCTTCAGATGCATGGAGGAGGTTCTGGGAGCTTCTGCCACCTGCTGGGAGCCTGCACTGGAGTGTTCTGTGAGCTCCACTGCCTGCCTGTGCTGTGCCCTCACTTCTTGTAGAAATCTGTGTTGTGCCTCGTTCAATGCTTCAGACTGTCTTAGCAGAAAGCCCAGTGTCCTGTGGTTTATACCACACGAGAAAGCGGTTATCTAGCCTAACAGGTGGCAGCGTGCCTAGGTGTGAGAACCCTGAAGTGTTGTTAGAAGCCCACATGTTTGCACATGATTGAATATTATTCAGCCATCAAAAGCACAGAATTCCAGCTCATGCCACAGCAGGGCAGACACTGAGGGCTCCTGGGAGCTTGGAGTGTCATCTGTTGGGTCTCGCCCCTTTGGGAGTTCTGCCTGCCTTGGGCTGGCCCGGAGCATGCAGTAAGGCTGCTCCGCTTTTCCCCTTCCTGTGCCACCTGCCACTCAGCAGGTGGGTGCTGGGCTCTTCCCTACCCCAGGTCCTCATCCTGCATCTTTGCAGATGCTGAGGTGCCCGTGGGGCCCCAGCTGGACTCCAGCCTCAGCTTCACTGGCCCTGCCAGGGTCTGGAGTTTGGGTGCTCATTGTCCCCCCAGCCTGAGTCCCCAGAGTGGTACTGTTGGGCCTCAGGGAACTTCCTGGGATCCCTGGCAGCATGCCCCGGAAAGGCCGTTCTTTGGTTGAGTTTGGCTGGACCATTGGTCTACCTCTGCTTCCCAGCTCACTGAGTGCTCCTCCCCTGCCCTCCACCAGGGGGCCCTCATGGAGCCCCAGCCTGCATCTTGCTCTTTGGACTCAGAACCCCTGTGAACTAAATAAACCTTTTGTATGAGTTGGTTGTCTTGGGTATTTTGTGGTGGTGATAACAAGCTGACAGATGCCAGCCCTGCAGCTCATGTCTGAGGCCCAGGCTGGCTCCCCTTCCAGGTGGCAAGCACCAGATTCACAGAGGGGCACTTGCCAAGCCATGCCATCCTGTGCCAGGTGAAAAAGAGATGGTTGAGGTGCTCAGTGGGGCTTCTTGGGAGGGAGCTGAGGATGCAGTGTCATCTCCATGCAGGCGGAAAGCTTGCAGTGCTGCTCCAGGGCGCGTGCGTTGCCCTGCACAGTCCGGCTGCTTCTGACCATGTGCGAAGCCCCAGGGCCTGAGCAGTCTTGCCATGGCTTTGCGGCTGTGCCCCAGAGTTCAGCCTCTGCCCTGTGCAACCTAGGTTCCTGTGATGCTGCATGGGATGCGACTGGCATGTGCCGGGCTGTCGCAAAGTGGCTGTGCTCTCCAGACTCACGGAGGGTCTGTGGGGCGAGGAGGGGCCCACGCCTGAGCAGTGACCACCACGCTCGAGCCAGTGATGAGCAACAAGTGAGGGGGCATGTGTGTTCAGGAATTCCGTGCTTCTCGTGCAATTCCGAAGAGAAATGCTCATTAGAGTGTGAACGTTCAGTGCCTGGATAAGAACAGCAGCTGTGCTGTCTATAAAATGCATGCTGTACATGTGGTTTGAATTTTCAGCCTTCGTTGGCAGTGATCATATTCAATTAACATGAGGTTTGAATTGGAGTAAGTAGTGCTCGGATGTGCCATTACTGAGTCACTCGGATCGTGAGAATTATTTTGCTTGAAAGCTCAGTGAGCTAAATGGTGGGGAGGAAATGACGATTGCCTCCCTGTATGCACGGGCCCTCACCTCTCCGTGCCTCCCTCCCATTTCAGTGAGCGAGGATTGTGGTGGAGGAAGTCATCCCTTTGTTTGGCATAGCAGTCCTCCCATCTGCCAGTGGGCAGCGATGCACGTCACTGCATGCTGAGCTGAATAATCAGGAGAGATTGATGGGCAAATCGCAGGGAACCAGCGTTAGTGTTTGCACTGGCTGCCTGTTGAAGCTCGACTTGGATGAGGACAGTGGTACGCTTTCCAGGTGCTGCCGGAGGATCTCTGTGGGAATATTGCATAGGAGGCATCAGCAGCTTTGTGGATTGCTGTATGTTCTGTTTACAAGTAACACCAGGGCATAAACATGTCCCCAAATTAGTTTGTGGTGATGTGCCCGGTCCTGCAAACATACTAGAAACCAGTGAGATATGTATCTAGCAAATTCTAGGTTATTCAAAATCTGTCTTGAAGAAGAAGCTGGAAGGACTTGGAGAACATAGCAAAGTACAACAGCAGCTTGGTTAAGCTGGGTATGTTGGTGGTGTGTTGGTATGTTGGCCAAGCTGGGTATGTTGGCGGTATGTTGGTATGTTGGCCAAGCTGGGTAGGTTGGCGGTATGTTGGTATGTTGGCCAAGCTGGGTATGTTGGTGGTGTGTTGGTATGTTGGCCAAGCTGTGTATGTTGGTGGTGTGTTGGTATGTTGGCCAAGCTGGATATGTTGGCGGTATGTTGGCCAAGCTGGGTATGTTGGCAGTATGGTGGTATGTTGGCCAAGCTGGGTAGGTTGGCGGTATGTTGGTATGTTGGCCAAGCTGGGTATGTTGAGCGGGCGTCTGTCTCTGGGGGTGCCCTGTGTGAGTTCCCCACAGAAGCCCACGGGATGTAGAGGTTCTACTGCAGTGTTCATTGTGGTGAAACCCAGAGGCCAGGGTCCATTAGTAGAACACAGACGTCGATTTCAGGTTACGCCAGCAAATACTTAATACGCTTAAACTCATCAATAAAGCCACGCGTGTAAATACAGGGCAATCCCACAGCAATGCTGGGTTGTCGTGGGAAAGCGGCAGAATGAATCTGACACCCTCGTTCTGTTTGCATACTGCTCGAAAGCCTGCCCTCGGAGCAGCCCTGGTGCGTTTATTGATGATGGTACGCTGTTGTCCACGCTCTTCTGTATCTTTGAAATAGTCCAGCTGATCGTTCTAAAATTAGCACACACACTTAGTCAGGCTCATTGCAGTTATTTGAGGAAGATTGTCAATAGATACATAGAGATATTAATGCTGGCAATAGCAAGTCTTCTTAGAATCCCTTGTATCAGGTGCTCACATGACCTCTGAACTTCCCCCCCCCCCATCCAGCTCCAACACTGTCCACCCCATCACATCCAGTGTTGGTCCAGGACGTGACAGTGCCATACCTGCGAGCTCAGGCTTGCTGAGGAGTTGGGGGGTCTCTCAAGCGTCCAGTGGTCAGGCCACAGAGCCTGCTGCTTCCCAGAGGTCCTGTGCTTTGCCCGTGGTGGGACAGTCTTCGGAGAACCCAGAGCACAGAGGACCACAGCAGTTTGCAAGCTACACTGAACTGCATGAGGCGCCTGCCTGGAGTGGAGTCTCCTTTGTGTAGAAGCTCCACATCCTTATTTCACGGTGTTGTCCCCAACTGCCTTTCCCAGACCCCTGTCTCCAGGGACTGACCGTATGACCACGGCTGGGACCCCTGTCTCCAGGGGACTGACAGTATGACCACGGCTGGGACCCCTGTCTCCAGGGGACTGACCATATGACCGCAGCTGGGACCCCTGTCTCCAGGGGACTGACAGTATGACCACGGCTGGGACCCCTGTCTCCAGGGGACTGACAGTAGGATGGGCTGGTTCCAGATGTTTTTGTGAGCTTTCTGAACACAAGTCTGCCAATTCTAAAGTGTCCCGTTTGTTTCCCTTCCTTGCCTTACGCTTTCTGCAGTTCAGCTTTTGGGCACGTGTCCTTCCGTCCTTCTTTCCCACAAGCTCTGAGTGGAAATGGCCATGATGCCTCCCCAAGGTCTCCGCTCCATGTCTAGGCGGACAAGAGGCAACCTGTGTCACTTAGCTTGGATCAGAGCTCACTCTGTGGCGTGGCTGCGTAGCCAGTGGCTTAAGACTCCTGACTGGGTTTGTGTTAGCTGTCACCTTTGCTCCAGTGAGGTGTTGCATGGGTTAAATGAAGCACTGCTTGTATTTGCAGGAGGGGAGGGGCAAGGAGCCGGACTAGGGGCTATTTCAGGAATGTTAGTGTTTCCTAAGGGTGGTTCAACACGGCAGGATGACTGACTAAAAGAACAAGCCCGGCCATGCACCTGCACTGTGGTGCGGGGTTCTGGCTGGGCTAGATCTGGCAGGAACTGTTTTTCATGTTGAGATGATCCTAGATGGGAAGTTGTTAGCCTCTGTAGCCAGTTGAGGCTCTGCCGTTTCTGTTGGGCTCACCTGAACACACAGATAGCCTTTCCCTGCCTCTATTGCCTCATTTCTGAGGTGGAAACAGCAGTGACTACCTCTTAAGAGCTGTGAAACAGTTAATGCAGGTGGAGACGGTGTTCCTGGGAGCCACTTCCCGTTGACCTTGCCCGGACTCCTGGCTAGCTATGAAGACACTGACTGAACCATCAGCCCCAGATCTTGCCCACTGGCCCATTTTTTTCCCCTTCCGGGCCATCTGGGTTACTTTCCTCTGATAAGTTTGCCTAAAGCTATCAAATGATCCATCTGCCACTTAAACAAGAACAAATGTGTTGCTGTTAACTATGAAAAGAGGCAGAGGAGTGTGCCGTGTCAACCACACAGGTCTGTGGACCACTCCGCCTCTGTCTTGCTGTGGCTGGGTGGCTGATGCAGTGGGATGCTGTTCCTGGAGCACAGCCATGGAAATCCGACCTGGTACTGTGTCTGAGCTGACACAGGGTCTGTGGGCGTGGACCCAGCGACTCTAACATGTGCCTGCAGCAGGAGTTCCGAGCCTGAACTGCTCCAGCGTCTCCTTGCGAGCCAGGGAGGACCAGGGAGGTTCCAGGCCTGACTGCAGCGCTCAGAGAGGCTCTGGGCATGGTGAGTGCTTCCCTGTGCCGGCCTGGGCAGTACATGATCAAGATTTTCCTGTCAATAGGGAAGTTAGGGGAATAGTCAGTGATCCTGACGATCGGCCCTTTGCTGAGATGTTTCTTTTGTTCGATGCACTGCGTCTTTAGGACCCAAGCTACTGTACAAATGCCTGCTCCAAATGTGTTATTTAGTTCTGTTTTATTGCTAAAATATATAATATATAATATACGCCACTTGGGGAGTGAATTATCGGATGGAGAATGCTCCTCTCTGTCTCTCCTCCTCTCTGTATATCTGACTTTGCAATAAAAATAAATGGCCGGAACTGCGCCAATCCGAAGCCAGGAAGCAAGAACTTTGTCCATGTCTCCCACACAAGTGCCGGGTCCCAAGGCCTTGGGCAGTTCCTCAACTGCTTTCCCAGGCCACAAGCAGGGAGCTGGATGGGAAGCAGAGCTGCCAGGATTAGAACCAGTGCCCATACGGGATCCTGGCTCATTCAAGGTGAACACTTAGGTCGTTAGGCCACTGTGCCAGGACCTAAATTTTATTTTGATGATGTTTACATAGTTGATTATGGCGGGAAGGCTTGAGGATTATGGAAAAGTGGGTGAGACCATGGTCTCCAAGTTTGCTTTTTCTTCTTCCTGTATAGGGGAAGGGGAGAAGCCACAGCCAGCCTCCCAGCCACCTCAGCATTCAGGGATGGGGAATGGCCTCCCGATGTCATCCCAGGGTCCGGATGTGGAGCATACTCCGAGAGTACTGCTCAGGTGGTTTCGATAGTTCTGAAATGCTATCTCTTGCCACTCAAAGGATGAGAAAATCCTGCCCAAGTCTATTGGCTAACATAGAGCACCTAAGAGTCTCCCTCCATTCATCCAGATATCCCAACACTTGGCTGGAGTAGTTAAATTGTTCTGCCCTCCTGCCTCTGCTATGATACCAGATGTCCTCTGCAGGCTCCAATGGCCATATCCTCCATGAGCATATGGGTATACTGTCCACTGCTCTGTCAGCCACAGAGGAGGCCCAGCCTTGACACATGCACTCCATGGTCAGACCACAGATCCTGCCATTCTCCCATGGTTGGAGTTCTGAGTCCAGCGGTTCAGTTTATGGGAGATCTCCAAAGAAACTTTGTATGAAGTGATCCCAGATCTGATTCTTGTCTGGCTCTGTCTTTCACCCACATCAGCCTACACACACTGGTAGTTGCAATTGCTGGGTCAGTTCTGTCTCCAGCCCAATCTCTTATGCAGACTAATGGGTGCTGTGGTCCAGCCTAACTGCCCATCACGTCCTCAGCCCTCACATATACCAACAGGAACTGTAGCCTAGTCAGAGTGATCCCTAATGACCCCCGCTAAGCCTGCCCCCCTGTGCTTGACAGTATATGCAGCAGACTGGTCCAGTCTGTCTCATATCCCATTCAGCATTTCTGCGCATCATTGGGTGTTAGCTTAACCCAACTGACCCTACTATCCAGCCCACACTCATGCCAGTGAGTACCATTGCCTGTCTGACCAGGCCCGCCCCCAGTCCTGGTTCCCATGCTCACCAGTGGGAGTTGCAGCCCATCAGAGGTGCCCACAACCTCCCCACCGGACCCACTCCCTGTCCCAGATCTTGTACTCTGAAGGTGGTTCTGTAGTCTAGTTTGGCAGGCTTTGCCCCCAGTCCCAGCACTTGGCAGCTGCTGCTGTGGCAGGAAAGCCCAACCTACCTGCCCTTACTCTGGCTCATGGCTGCACCAGTGGGAACAGTTGGCTCATCCCGGCTCTCCCCCAACCCAGTTCACATGTAGGCCAACAGGTGTTGTGGTCCTGTCTGACCTGGTCTGCCCCCGGTCCCAGCTCTTGTTCTCACCAGCAGGAGCAGTGGCCCAGCAGGGGAGTCACCCCTACTCCCCTAACAAACTGCAGCACCTACCCCTGGTCTTACATGTGCTGGTGGGTGCTGCAGCCCTGTCTGCCATGGCCTGCCTCACCTCGGCATTTTCTGGTGGGTGCCATAGCCTGGCCTGGGTTCCAGTCTGTCCCCAGTTCGAGTTCATGCTGGTGAATGCTGCAGGCTAGCCCAGCCAGGCTCCTGATTTTTAAGCAAACTGTTACTAGCCAGCAGATGCTGGATTAGGAGTAAGTCCCTCGGTCATTCCCCAGAGATAATCCCATACTTGTCAGTGTTAAGGGCCATTCGTTGGGAGTGATGACTTGATGGATGATGATCTCAGAAATGAACTATGAGGAAATCAATGAACAACAACAACAACAAAACATAGCAAATGCTTTAAACAAAGCCCATTAGCATTTTGTTAAGCAGAAGTTCCTCCAGAACAGTCAAAATCCATCAGTAAAGAAATAAAGTTAGCCAGATTTCATTTGCATGTGTAGTCAGTTTCTTTAGGAAATGCGCCAAACCTCATCTAGGCACCAGGTGTGCCCCCCTGCGAGACGCTGGGGCATTTTGGCAGTGACAATCATGCATGTTGGGGAACATTTGCATGCATGGCCATCCTGGACAGAGTCATGAGGACCCTGACACGGGAAAGGAGAAAGACCCTGTATCTGCGGGAGGGACTACTGAAGGCTTGAAGTTCAGCTTGTGACTTTGCTTCTGTTTCCAACTTGGGGGATGCTATTTTTGGATCAGAGATCAGAGATAGTCGTAGCATTAGATTAGAAAAAGGAGCAGTGGGCAGGAGTTAGGAGAGGATGGAGACGGCGTCCAGCGAGGACATGGACATCTTGTCCTTTGCGTGGAGAGACAGTGCTTCTGGCCACTGTGAGCACGGAGCGTTCTCCGAGGCATTTGGTGACAGCAGTCATGGATTTGTGCAAATGCAGTCATCGTGTTCCATCTGTTGTTTCCTATGGTCAGGGACAGAGATCACAATGGGTCATTGTTATAGCCACTACGGGCAGAGGGTCACATGGGCATTCAGTTTGTTGGGAGGCGATCAGGCTGATTGAGCCCGCTTGGAGAAGACAGACCTCCGGAGCTAAGCCATTGGACCCCACCTGCTCAGGAGCTCCCTGTGGAAAGCACCGTCAGGAGTTTCGCGGGCACTCAATGCTTTAGTTCTCAGAGCTGTTCTTTGGGCCCTGGCTTAAAGTGAGGGTCACTGGGGCTCTGAGAGATGTCCCTGACCAAGGGCACAGGTGGTGGTTTGCCTCTGTAGCTCTCTGGGCACCTACCTTCCTCACTGTTTACCTAGCAAGCTGAAGCTGCCCATTGGTGTGGGTCCCAGAGTGAACTGTGAGTTCCCTCAGAGAGGGCAGAGCATGTGGGTGCCCACTGACGGACTGCTTCTACAGATGTGCTCGTGCTGACCGGCCTGCCATGCTGCCAGCCTAAGCTCCGGAGCTGGGAGAACGCGAGGCGCAAGTGCAGGGGTCCAGTGGGAATTTGGAGGTGGTGGGGCTGGGAATGACGGGGTGGCAGCGCAGCATCTGGACAGTGCATTGTCCCCTAGGCCTGACTTCTGCCCTGTCCTCAGAAAAATCTCCCCCGAAGTCTCTGCCCCTGTACCTTCTTCTTGGTGCTGGGAGCCTGACTCCGTCTTCATCCTCTGACCCCCAAGGGCAGGTGGACCGACAAGAGGACACTGACGCCCTGTGCTGGAGAGGTTCCTGCTTGGGGCAGGGCCATAGAAAAGGGCCCACAGTGCCCACGGGGCTGGGCAAGTGAGAGCCAACGCTTGAAGGCAGTGTGAGGAAGGAGGCAGGAAAGGCTCAAGTGTGGGCACAAGCCTAATGCAGAGACAGATGGTAAGATCTAATGTTTTCATTCAGGGTTTAGCTTAGTATTTCGCCAGGAAAAGCGGGTGGGGACTGACACCCCTGCAACCTAGCCAGCCACCCAACCTGGTGGCTTGGCCCACCACCCCCGAGCTCAGGATGCTGCAGAACTGGGTCAGGCGGGGCTCTTCAGGATGGGGCTGGCAGCAGTCTCCTGCCAGAACCCGCTGAACGGACGCACTGGATCCGAGAGTGGGCCTGTGCTGGGTGTGCGTTGTTGAAGGCAGATTGTCTCACCGTGTAGATCCAGGAAAGACCTTGAGCTCCATAAAATGCCTGGGACCCTGGAGCCTTTTGACCATGGAATCTGTGACTTCCCTACCTCTAACCCCACTTGCTCCTCGTAAACTCAGTCAGCATTTACTTGGTGCCCTGTAGTCCAGCGGGAGCCCAGCCTGGCCTGCCCCATTGAACCCAGATTGGGAAGCAGCTGAAGGAAGTCTGACAGTCACAGCAGTGTCAAGTTGCTCTGACTCTATGTCCGGGGTGGGGCTCCTTCAGAACTCTACCTGTTCCATCCACACTGCTTGCTTCCCGGCATGAGCAAGTCTCTGCTAAGCGGCCAGGCCTCCTGTCCTGAGCTTTCCGGAACTTTCTCCATAGCTCCTCTTCATCCGGAAAAGACCCGCTGAGCCTCCAGGCTTTGGCTGGATCCTCAGTGCCTCTTGAAGTCCTCTTCCCACCTCACCACAGCCCCGATGTGGCACCCCAATACCCTCTTCCCACCTCACCCCAGCCCCGATGCGGCGCCCCGATGCCCTCTCCCCACCTCACCCCAGCCCCGATGCGGCGCCCCAATGCCCTCTTCCCACCTCACCACAGCCCCAATGTGGCACCCCAATACCCTCTTCCCACCTCACCACAGCCCCGATGCGGCACCCCAATGCCCTCTTCCCACCTCACCCCAGCCCCGATGCGGCGCCCCGATGCCCTCTCCTCACCTCACCCCAGCCACGATGAGGCACCCCATGCCCTCTCCCCACCTCACCGCAGCCCCAATGTGGCACCCAGATGCCCTCTCCTCACCTCACCCCAGCCCCAATGTGGCACCCAGATGCCCTCTCCCCACCTCACCCCAGCCACGATGAGGCACCCCATGCCCTCTCCCCACCTCACCGCAGCCCCAATGTGGCACCCAGATGCCCTCTCCGCACCTCACCCCAGCCCCAATGTGGCACCCTGTTGCCCTCTCCTCACTTCACCCCAGCCCCGATGAGGCGTCCCAATGCCCTCTCCCCACCTCACCGCAGCCCCAATGTGGCACCCCGATGCCCTCTCCTCACCTCACCCCAGCCCCGATGAGGAGCCCCAATGCCCTCTCCCTCTCTCTCCACGCCACCCCCCACCCCCGCCAGGTAGTTTGCTATCTTGCTCACAGACATCACATCACAGGCTCACCGTTGGGCATCACACAGTCAGCAGTCAGTAAGTGCAGCTGAATGGGTGTGTGACTGAACAAACGGCTGAATGAATGAGCGGGCAGAGAAATCTGCCAGTGCCAGGATCACGTTCCACAGGACTCAGAAGAGTGAGGGGCGAAGGTTTAAGGCTCTTCAGACTAAGGAACTGAAGCTTGTCCAAAGCATTAAAAAAAAAAACCCCACTTATTAGGAAAAAAAAATGAACTAAATCATGGTGAACAAGTGGCTTATACTGAACCTAACAGGACATACATACCCCGCACTCTCTCACATGGTCAGGGCTGCCTGCAGACAGCATGGAGCACCCCACTGATGCCCAGGGGTCACGGTCTTCTGACAGAAACGGGCAGTGTGCTGCACTCCTCGGCCCCATGTGACCACAGAGAGGCCTGGCAGAATTGAGACCTGCCTGCCAAGTGGGACAGAGAACAGAGCCAGCAGAGGATCAGCCAGGGAGTCACTGTGATGGGGGCACAGCAGCTGCGGGAAGAAGGAAGGTGTGATGGTGCTGGCTCTGGCCAGAAGGAGGCTCGTGGAAGGCTCTTCCCAGCTGGGAACCAAAAGAAGAATCCAGACGCCACTGGCATTGTGGTCAGGGAACGTGACCCTGCTGAGACGTGGGCCTATTGAGAGGGTTCAGCAGTAGGACGCCCTGGGCCATCCAGCAGGGACCTGAGTGTGACATGGAGGAGTGGAAACCGAGCACTCAGGAACAAGGAGGGCCAGGAAACGAGGTGCTGCCAGCGCTGCGGCAGAATCACCTCACAGAACTCACGCCTGGGACACAGTGGGTTCCACTGGGAAGGCGCTGGCTTGCGGTTCCCGGAGCTGGCAGCTCTAGGATTAGAGGTGGTCAGCTTGCATCTGTAATGATTCAGCCCAGCTGCTTGGAGACGGACAGCCTTGGAGGAGAGCGCCCCAGGAGGTGAGGGAGGGTGAGTCAGAAAGAAAAGAAGCACTCCGTTATCACCTGTTATCACCGGGGCATTTGGGACCTGGCCTTGGGCCCAGGAAGGGAAGAGTTGGGGAGAGGAGGGCCTTGTTCTGAGACTCCAACTGCTGAGTGAGAAGGGATTCCACTCCCCCCTCTGATAATGTGTGCACTCTGTGACTTTGGGTGGGACTCGCATGTTTATAACTGACAAAAACGTGGCCCCATCTGTCATGGGTGTAGGTGGTGACAGGGAACTTTGAGTTCCTTACCCAGGGAGTGGCTTGCTCGGCTGTTGACCAGGTTGATAAATTCATGAATAAGCCAGGCTCATCACACTGGGGAGGTGGCGTGAGCTGTGATGTCATCTGTCCCGGGTCTGGCTGAGGAGCTCCTAACTACGTGGGGAAGAAGCCAGACAGACCCTCAGCTCTGATGTCAGCTTCTCTTTGGAAACTCGGGGGACCTAAGGTCATCTCTAGGATTTGTTACAAATGTCGAGTCTTCTGCATCACACGAGAATCTGAATGTAGGCAAGTCAGTCGGGAATCCTCACGCTTGCCAGATTCCCTAGGAGGTTTCTATGCTTGGGATCCCAGGCGCCCGTATTCTTTTCTTTTCTTTTTTTTAAATACAGATTTATTTTGATTGAAAAGTCAGATATACAGAGAGGAGGTGAGACAGAGGAAAATCTTCCGTCCGATGATTCACTCCCCAAGCGGCCACAATGGCCAGAGTTGAGCTGATCTGAAGCCAGGAGCCAGAAGCTTCTTCCAGGTCTCCCATGCAGGTGCAGGGTCCCAAGGCCTTGAGCTGCCCTTGGCTGCTTTCCCAGGCCACAGCAGGGAGCTGGATGGGAAGTGGGGCCGCCGGAATCAGAACCGATGCCTGTATGGGATCTCAGCATGTAAGGTGAGGATTTTAGCTGCTAGGCTATGACCAGGTGTCGTATTGTTAGTCACAACAGCATGGAGCCTGTTCCGGTACAGTCAGGGCAGGTGGAGTTTAGGCTTCCAGGGAACGGTAAGCTCCGTCCTCAGCAGGCTCATCCCTGAAGGCCTAGGGAGATTCCAAGGAGGCTCTAAGGCTGGACAGTTCCTGCCAGGCAGACAGCTGCTGAGCCCTAGGAATTGCTGGGGTGGTGGGAACTCTTCCTGCTTGTTGGCACAGACACTGGAGGGTCATGGGCAGAGGCAGCCGAGGTTTGGCCGTCACCACCAGAGGCTGCCGACAGTGGCCTCTCATCCTGGAGACTCTTAAACAAGAAAGAGTCCTCAGAACAGATCCTCTGCTCCCACGTAACTGGTTACTTCATTATCTCAAACAAATACAACCCCCCTTTGGGCTTCTGTACCAGAAACCTGGGCACTCTGGGTGTGCTGGGCTGGGCTGGAACAGGCAGAAGCTACAGTGGGTGAAAGTTGATGCTTAAGAATGTTTAGATTCTTTTTCATCCATCACTCCCAGACAGCTAGAGTCGGGGCCTGGACAACGTCAGGAAAGAAAAGAAAGGGAAGACTCGGGTCCTTTCTCGGCGATGTCCTTGTCGCTTGTGGTGCTGTGCTGAGTGGAGTAAGGGCACCAGACCGAGGAGCAGACTGTGCCAGAACTTTCTCAGGATTTGGTGAATCAGTTGCTGCCCCCTTCTTTTGTATCTCTCAGAAAGTGGATGAGGATTAGATTCAAGCATGCGAGGACTGTGTGCTATGAAAAAACCCACACGTGCATTCCACACTGTTATTTGCACCAAAATCAATTTATTTTTTAATTCCAGTTTTCAAGAACTTTATGAAACATCCTCAAACACAAGGCAACCTAGAAATTTCCTTGCTAAAAGAATTCTACCCTGCCTGCTTCTACCTTTTTAAAAAGATTTATTTATTATTTTTTATTGGAAAGGTATATATACAGAGAGGAGAGACAGAGAGGAAGATCTTCTGTCCGATGGTTCACTCCCCAAGCGGCCGCAATGGCTGGAGCTGAGCCAATCCAAAGGCAGGAGCCAGGAGCTTCTTCCAGGTCTCCCAAGCAGGTGCAGGGTCCCAAGGCTTTGGGCTGTCCTTGACTGCTTTCCCAGGCCACAAGCAGGGAGCTGGGTGGGAAGTAGGGTCACGGTGATTAGAACCGGCGCCCATATGGGATCCCCGAGAGTTCAAGGTGAGGACTTTAACTGCTAGGCTATCATGCCGGGCCCTATTTCTACATTTTTTGAAAGATTTATTTATTTTTTTATCAGAAGGGCAGATATGCAGAAGGATCTTTCACCTGCTGGTTCATTCCTTAAAGGCCACAGTGACCAGAGCTGAGCTGATGTAAATCCAGGAGCCAGGGCTTCTTCCAGGTCTCCCGAGGGAGGTACGGAGTCCCAAGGCTTTGGGCTGTCTTCTACTGTTTTCCCAGGCCACAGCAGGGAGCAGGATGGGAAGTGAAGCTGCTGGGATTAGAACCGACACCCATATGGGATCTTGGCACCTCAAGGCGAGGACTTTGACCACTACCTTATTGTGCCAGGCCCCACAAGTTTAATGCTGGTAACCCATGAAGGATTTTTTTCTTTTGCTGTAAGCAGCTGTGGTCAGACTGTATCCCTCCTAACAGCTGTCAGTGAGCAGCTGCACTTGGAGGATTTGAATTCTGGTTGAGTTGCAAGTGGCATAGAAAGTCATACTTTGAGGGACAAGAGTAGAGATTTCTGTAGGCCCAGCAGGTAGCTAAGGGCACTGCTGTGGGACCTGGTGGAGGGATGAGGGAAGACAGGGGAGGCAGCTCCCAGCTGCTGGGTCGCCCCCTCCTCCCACTGCCTCTGGCAGGGCTTCCTCGCACCATGCGGTTTAATCATCACCCCGTTCCCGGAGTTGCCCAGGTGGAGTTGGCAGCTCTGTCCTTTGGGCTCTTGCTGTTTTTTTACGTACATATTTGCTCTCATCTGTCTATGGCATCTGTTTCCTCCAGATGATTGTGGTTGTGTCATATTCATTTAGTATCTAACACAGTGCGCAATAGGATAGGATAACTGTTGACTCAATTATGAATTTGTGACCATTAACATACCTCACATGGGAAAAACAAACCTTTGGTGTTAAAAAAAAAAGGGCCTTCTTTTCTATGAAAACCATTTCTAAGTACCACGAAGGGCATAAACATGACTCTGCTATTTTTATGTTAAGTTTACATTAATTACAGCAGGGGCCATTCAGACGTTTCTGAATTGAACTGTGGCCCAGTTCATTCAGGAGTATTTTAAAACTCATCCCAGGCTTTCCTCAAATCAGACAAGTTGACACTGTCAGAACCACTGGGGTTTTGACATCACAGACTGGCAGGAGCTCAACTCCAAGAATCCCAGAAGGAATGCTGTGAAAGGAGCCCTCTCCCAACTGCGGGAGATTCCACAGACTAAAATGCTGCCACATGGCCAGGCAAATCTGAGAAACGTGTGCATAATGTTTTGCACACACCAGGCTGAGGAGAACTGAAACATCTCCTGACACGGAGTGGAGACAGGTTTTGGTGAAGTCAGCACTCCCTTACTGGTAGTGCGGTAGGTTGTAACACTTCCGGAAGACACGGTGAGGGCTTTCCGTGGTCCAATCCTTGGAACCTTAGGAGGTGAGCAACCTGAAGCTGCTCATTGTCAGCCTGGATGCAGCGGTGTGCGCTGCTCAGCTCCACCTGCAAACCTCTCAGGGACCCTTGGTTCCTCAAGAGCAGGGAGTCACACAGCCACCTAACAGCTCATGGTAGACGGCAGGGAAAATGTCGGAGTTTTATTATTATATCGTTGTCAATTCCTTGAAAGCCTGCTACTGAATAGATTCCCAAGGTGATCTCTATATCATATTTTACTTAAAGCAGTTTTTTGTGAATCATCTCATTTGCGACAGGAATTGTTACCCAGTCACTGGGAGAGTACACTTCCTTAATGAAGGCCAGTATTTCAAATGGACACTTAACTGCCAAAGGTTGTTTACAGTTTCTGCATCCTAGAGCATCCGGGCACTGTAAGACTAAGAGGTAAGCCTTTCTTTTCCCAGACTGGGAAACATAGAGCTGTTGTCAAGAGTTGGGAAGTGAACTAGCAAGGTACCTTGACAGCATTGCTCCACCAGCAGATGGACTTAGGAAAGGATATAGGGATAAACTAAAGATTCTGAAACTAGTGGCCAGACCACCAAGTGTCCGCCCACTTCTTCAAATTCCCAGGGATTGTCTTTTTATAACCACTGAAAGGGCCCCAGTCAGCTCGGGGGAGGGCTTGTTGGGACAACCGAATTGTGACCTGTAATACAGTCTTTCTTGTCCGGCTTTCCCTCCTTTTGTTTTTGACCGCCAGAGAGACAGAGTGTGTGGGTGTGTCACACACACCGAGTTGAGTTTTCGATGGTCTGTAACAGTTCGCACTAGGGCTAACGCTGGGAATTCAGGCCGGCAGGTGGCTGGAACCCAGACCCCTGAGCACACAGCATGCCTCCAGGATGCAGCAGGAAGCTGGGATTCCAACCCAGCACTCCAGTGGATCACTAAGCGTCTGAGCTACCAGTGGAATGCTCACCTCGTTTTCTATCTACACATCACTAATTTCATTCTTTGTTCTTTTATGTTTTCTTGTCAATAGTGGTAATGATCTCAACTCCAATTCTTGTCTTCTAATAACGAGTGTATATATTGATGACCTGAGGGAAATACTATGTCCCTCTAAGGAAGGACTGAAAACATGAAAAATCTTACAGAATATGCCAAGGGGAAAAAAAGCAAAGCACACAGTTGAATGGAAATTGTTTCAGTGATACAAAACTAAATCAATTTCTGGGCTACGCTCTAGGTAAGCACATAGAAAGGAAGTTGTGTTTTCTTGCAAAATTTCCTTCAGTGTCGCATGGCTTTTAACAATGATGATGGAGACATGGCAGTCTCTCCACCATAATATATGTTTATGTCACCAGCTGAAGTGCTCACGGGGCTGAAGGTGTTTTCAGAAACTCTGGCTTCTCACCATGACTCATTATGAGTGTTATTTCCTCAAACATGTTTGAACGCTTCAGTCGCGTTTAATATTTAATTCCAGAAGTTTCTTCCCTGTTCTGCAGTAATTCCTTTCTTCATAAACGCTGTTTAGGTCTCATTTCCTGTGTTGTTCCTCACATTTCAGGAATTCCTTTTGCTGACTTTATACCGCTGTTGGCGTCTACCATTGCTCCTTTGTTATCTTTAGGGACCACTGACTCTGTTTCCAAAGCCCATTCAGTCCTGTCGGGTGGATTCCAACAGGGGAAAACGTGTTGGTCACAGGGGCTCACTCGGGGCCCGTCAGGGGAGGTAAACAAGTCAGTGACGTGCGGATCCCGGCCCCTGGCTGCCACGAATCGGGGTCTGGCTCCAGGACCGGGTCCGAGGTCCCGCAGCCCGTCGCCGGGAACACGAGCAGCTCCGCCGCCCGCGAACTTTCGCCGCGTTTCCGGCTACCTCAGGCAGCCGCGACGCCGCGCGGCCCGCCCCCCGGCCGTGCGCAGGCGCGCTGCCGCCTTCCCCGCCCCTAGGCGGTTGCTCGCGGCGGCCGCCGCCCTCCCCCGGCCCAATGGCGCGGCGGCCGCGTCAGTGATGTGAGGCAGCGCCGGGGCTCGTCCGGCCCGCAGCCCATTACACCATCGGCCGCGGCAGCCGCTGCAGGCGCCGCAGCCCGGCGGACGGCGGAGGGCGGGAGGCGGCCCGGCGTGGCGGGGCGGGGCGAGCGGCGCGGCCGGATTCATTCCTGTGGGGCGCGGGGCATGGAGGAGCAGCGCGGCCGCAGGCGGAGCAGGGCGGTCCGGGCGGCGGCGGGGACAACGGTTTCCATTTGAAGGGGGCGGCGGAGTCCTCGCGGCCGGCGACGGCGGGAAGACTTGGCCCGGGGCAGGTAGTGGCGGCGGGCCGGGCCGCAGGCTGCGGCGCCCGCGGGAGGCCCGGGCGGGAAGGAGGGCGCCCCGGAGCGGGCGGCGGGCGCTCGGAGGCCGGGCCGGGCCGCGGGGGGCTGCGGGCCCGGGGCTCCTCGGGGCTCCCCGGGGCCGCGGGAGGGACGGCTCCGCCGAGTCTGCAGGACGGGCGCCTCGGGCCGAGGTGTTTGGCGTTGGCCGGCCCGGTTTGGCGTGCGGGCCTTTTTTGTTCCCTGCCGCCTGCCGTCCCGCCGGCACGAGGCCCAGCGGCCGCGCGCCCTTGGCCGCCTCTCCTCCGCGGAGGCCGGGCCGCGCGCCGGGCGGAACGGGAACAAAGCTGGGCCGGGGAGCCCGGAGACGGGCCGCGTTCCCCGGTGGAGCCTGCGCTCGGCACGAGGGCGAGCGGGGCCCCTCTCCTTCCTTCTTAGCCTAGAGAATAGGAACCTAACTTTGTTCCGGAAAATTCCTAACCGCCCTCCCCCCTCCTCTCTCCAGCTGGAGCCCTGGGGTCCGATGCGGGGCCGCCCCTGCCGTGCGCGGGGTGCCGTCCGTCCTGCCGCGGGGTTCGGGTCCCCGAGCCGGGCCGCCGCTCGGGCGCTGTGCTCGCCGCACGTCTCGGTCGACCCCGCGCAGCCGCCCCACCGGCCCTAGATGGATCTCAAGACGGCCGTGTTTAACGCCGCGCGCGACGGCAAACTCCGGCTGCTCACCAAGCTGCTGGCCAGCAAGTCCAAGGAGGAGGTCTCCTGCCTGATCTCCGAGAAGACCAACGGGGCGACGCCGCTGCTCATGGCCGCCCGCTACGGGCACCTGGACATGGTGGAGTTCCTGCTGGAGCAGTGCAGCGCCTCCATCGAGGTCGGGGGCTCGGTCAACTTCGACGGCGAGACCATCGAGGGCGCGCCCCCGCTCTGGGCCGCCTCGGCCGCCGGGCACCTCAAGGTGGTGCAGTCGCTGCTGCACCACGGCGCGTCCGTCAACAACACGACGCTCACCAACTCCACGCCGCTGCGCGCCGCCTGCTTCGACGGGCACCTGGAGATCGTCAAGTACCTGGTGGAGCACAAGGCCGACCTGGAGGTGTCCAACCGGCACGGCCACACGTGCCTCATGATCTCGTGCTACAAGGGCCACAAGGAGATCGCCCAGTACCTGCTGGAGAAGGGGGCCGACGTGAACAGGAAGAGCGTGAAAGGTGAGCGGGCCTGGGCAGGCGCTGGGCAGGGGTGGGCAGGCGGTGGGCAGGCGGTGGGCAGGCGGTGGGCAGGGGTGGGCAGGGGTCGGCAGGCGGTGGGCAGGCGGTGGGCAGGGGTGGGCAGGGGTCGGCAGGCGGTGGGCAGGCGGTGGGCAAGGGTGGGCAGGCGCTGGGCAGCCGGTGGGCAGGGGTCGGCAGGCGGTGGGCAGGGGTCGGCAGCCGGTGGCAGGCGCTGGGCAGCCGGTGGGCAGGGGTGGGCAGCCGGTGGGCAGGGGTCGGCAGCCGGTGGGCAGGGGTCGGCAGCCGGTGGGCAGCCGGTGGCTCCCACGAGCCCCCCAGACATGGCGTTTTCTCCTTGCTTTGGAGTGGATTCAGGTTCCCAAGGTGCCTGTGTGGGGTCTCGGGTTTGTGTTGAGCCTGTCCTGCGGCAGAGTTTATGTAATACACTTTGCTTGGAGACCCCCTCCCCCATTTTGTTTTTGTTTGTTTAGCTCAGCCTTGGGAGGGGAGTGAGGCGGCGCCTGGTTTGTTGCAGTGTCGGGAGGCGAAGGCCAGCCCGACCTGGCAGGGTTCAGCTCAGGAAAAGGGCAGTCTGCTTCCTTGTTGCGTTGTAGTTAGGACTAACAGGAAACCCAGGCAAGTAAACATCATATGTGTAGTAAGAGAAAACGGATTTTTGAAAGTATTTCAGTACCGAGAGTGAAAACGAGGACTGAGTTAAGCAGATGTGGGTTTGTAGGCGAGTAACAATGCAAATTCCTTCGTCCAGGAAGAGCAGGCCTTACAGTGCTGCTTGGTAGACTTTGTACATGAAAGCCTGGTTTTCCTACCTCTATTTAAACAGCTGCAGGGGGCTCGTTAATTTTAGGAGGCTTGTGAAATGTCAAGGTAACATGCATCCATCTTAAAAACCTTTGGCACAGGGTGAATTGATGTCTCCTCCCCTGGAGTTGAGGCGTCTGGCTGCCCGCCTTGCCCCACAGTTACAGAGTGTGTGTGTGAGTGTGTGTGTGTCCCTCGCCCCGCATTCATGGTGTGTGCGTTGTGTGTCTGTGTCCCTGTCTGTCCGTCTGAGCCTGGCAGAGCCGAATACGAGAATATGGGCATGTCTGTCTGTGTCCCCTGCCTCTTCTCACCGCTGGTTAAGCCATGGCCTTCTGTGTTTTTTAACCTTGATTTATCTTGGCTGCCGTTCAGCTCCGGTGTGTAGCCACCTCGTTCTTGTTTCACAGCTGTACAGTGTTTCACTGTATAAACGTGCATAATTTATCTGGTCGTCACCAACAGATGTTCAGATCTCATCTAGTGCTTCGCTGATACAGACCATGCTGTATGCTTGTCCACTTGGCGGTGCAGGCTGTGCACACCAAGCCGTGTGTGTTTGGACTGCTCAGTCACCGAGCGTGTGTGCTGAGCTGCTTGTGAGGGTGGTGCAAGATCATCATGGTTGTACAAGTGTACATTTCTTCTGTCCTTCCAGAGCTGACTTTGCATGTACGTGTGTGTGTACAGTTTTTTTATATAATATCCTATGACTTGTTTTGCACCCAAATCTGTTATCTTTGTCATTAATCATAGCTCTTGGAACAACTGCACATTCCTTGAAGCAAGGTTTACAGCGCTTCCAATTTTTAGTGTGATTTAAAAAATGCTCCCTACACATTGTTTCTTGTGAATGTTGCATTTATTCCTGATTGGCTTTAGAAGTAGGAGAGTCAATTGCCAGCTTGTCTTTTCTTGAAATGAGCATTCTTTAGAAGAGTGCTTGCTGTAAGAAAGCTAGGCACTGTGTGGCTCGCCGTGTAAATGCCTGGAGAAGGTGAAGCAGAGGGGTCCGAAGGATGGCGTCTCTGCTGTGTGCTCAGTCCCGCCCTCCCCTCACTGCCTTGGCGGGGGGGATGTGCCCCCTCTTGTCGCCTCAGTGGTCTGCTCAATCTCTCATTTCCCCACCAGTGTCAATATCTATTATATGTGCCTTCAAAAATATAAACAAACAGCATGAGAAAACACTTTTATATCCAGAATTATTTTTCAGATAGTCTCAGTTCTATGTAGCTGTGTAAATAGGCGTCATCGTTGTGTGTGTGGTTGCTTTAGTGTTTTCTGGCCTTTGACGAGGTTCTTCGTGACTTGGGCAGGCTGAAGGACCTGTCCTCGCCCGCACTGCCGTCAAGAAGCTTCGGTTCTTTGACAGCCATCCCCCCCGCCCGACTTGGGATTTTCGTTTCTTTAAAATGTGTTAGCAGTACTTATAAAGCTAGCACCAACGGAAATGGAGACACAGACACTGGAGAGAAGGGTCTGATGGGGCTGCAGAAAGGCTGTTCTTCACGTTCTTGCCCCAAATGGACAATTGGTCAGACCAGGGATCAAGTCGAGTGCTCTCAGGACATTTTATTTGCCACCATTGTACATGTTTCTGAAGAAGGGATTACCACTATATTGTACTTGGTCTGCTTAAATATAAAATTCATGTGACTTCTATATCCCATGACTTCTTAACAGGCAGTTGACATTTGAATATGTTTTTAAGCTTATTTCGATTACTTTTTAACAGGCTGTTGGCATTTTGAGTATGTTTTGACCTCAGGTGGAATTCATTCCTTGAGTGTTTGTTGAGTCCCTTGGTGTGCCAGCTGTTAGAGTTAGGACATGGTCACAGATGAGTAAGACTGCCTGCTCTGGAGGGGAGCCGGGTTCATCCGCAGACACTTGAGTCGCCATATGGCCCGTCAGTAATGCTTTCTCCTAACAGATAGCTGGAAATACTTCCCCAGCCACCTGCTACCTGGGGACAGCTGATTGATTCTTTCCCAGAGAGGGGAAACAGTCTGAGCTGCTTAGGAAGACCTGCCCAGTTCAGCAGCCACATTGGTTGAATTTTGAGATGGCAGTTAGGTCCTATATGTGAATCTAGACTGTAAATCGAAGCTGATTGTATAAGCCACTTTAAAAGCTGTCACAGGATAATTGCTGACTTGGTTTTTTGTTGTTTTGTTTGGACTCAGCATGAGACTTTGCATATTTAAACTGAAAGTACCTAATTTCTTCCATTCTGCTTTTATTTTTTTAATGTTTATTTTTATTTGAAAGGCAAGTATACAGAGAGAAAGAGAGACTTGGAAAAATCTTCCAATCGCTCATTCACTACCCAAATAGCCGTAACAGCTGGAGCTGAACTGATCAGGAGCCAGGAGCCTCTGTCTCCCTCATGAATGCAGGGTCCTTGTCATCCTCTGTTGCTTTCCAAAGCCACAAGCAGGGAGCTGGACGGGAAGTGGAGTGGCCAGGATTCAAACTGATGCCCTTATGGGATGCTGGTGCTTGCAGGCAGGTTAGCCAGTTGAACCGTTGGGTTAGCCCCTCCGTTCTGCTTTTACACTCGTTGGCGTGATTCACCACCGCAGGCCCAGAGGACACACTCTGGGCTGAGTTGGGATACTTGCCCTGGAAGGTCTGCGTGTAAGAGCACCCGCTCATGGGCTGTACACCTGCCGTTACCATGGGTGCTTTGCGTAGGTGAGGCGCTGTGTTGGATGCTGTTGGCTGCGAGGAGGTAACGCGGACGGATTTGCTGAGCGCTCGGATGAAGATGTCGGCTGTATATCCTGTATCGGAGTTCAGAGGAGTATACTGACGAGCATTGTGTCACTCAGAAAGGAAAATCTGGTTGTTGGGGTTCAGGTGTGCAGGTTTTGAGGCAGCTTTCTAGGCTTAGGAAATGGCAGCAGGGCTGGCAGCACTGGGACGTGGACTTGGAATTGGAAAGGAACCATATTCCATCAAGGGGCACCAAGGGCAAAAAGGGAAGTTTGGTTTTACTTGTCATGCAGTAGAATGCCACAGTTCTTCAACAGAGGAGGAGCTTTAAAGAGAAATTCGCCTCTGCATTCTATTGTGAGATTTTGAGGCTCTGTTTGTCAGATAGATCAAGTGTGTTTGTAGCTTAGCTTACTGAATGAATGTTAAGTTGAAAAGAAAAATATTATAAGCTACCTGATGGTAAGCTGCAAGCTTTTTTTGAATTCTAGAGAACTGAGTATTTTGTAAATACTTAAGGTGGGAGGATAAGATAATATTAAAAGTGAATGATTCCGGTAGAGCTGTGGCTTTGGGCTGACTGACACAGCTAAAAGCTAGTTGGGGCAGCTTTCCTACCTTTTACTTTGGAAGTTTTGTAACACATATAAACCGCAGTGTCGCCATCGCTCTGATCATTGATTGAACACTGCATTTCTGGAGCTGGCATTGTGGTGGTGTAGGTAAACTTGCTGCCCGAGACTGGCATCCCAGTGGGTACTGATTCATGTCCTGGATGCCCCACTGCTAGTCGGGTTCCTTGCTCTGGAGCCTGGGAAAGCAACAGAGGATTGCACATGACCTTGGGCCCTTCATCCACATGGGACACCCAGAAAAACCTGGCTCCGGCTTTGTCCTAGCCCCAGTCATCGTGACCATTTTGAGGGTGACCCAGTGGCTGGACGGTCTCTCGTTCTCTCCCTTTCTCATATGTTGATTGACTTAAATACCACAGTAAACGTGATGGAACCCTGAGGACGAGAGGGAGGTGCTCATCCAACAGTCCCATGTATGCTGTCTGACTCGAAGTTCTCTCCTTCCCCTCTTGCTCTGGGAAGCACTGTGATGGAAAAGGAAGTGTGCCAAAGAGAGTCATCGGGAGATGGAGTTGCTGTGAAGTATGCGCTGGTGGTCTTAGTCTGCAGTTGTTTTAGCCCCATCTCTGAGCTGCAGGTTTCTTGGCCTTGAAAATTCTCCTACCATCGAGACTCACTGAGTCGTTGAGGCACTTCTTGGCGTTTGCCTGTCGCGAGCGCAAGGACCTGTGCTAGACACAGCTGGGGCTTTCTCTGTTAAGTTTCTGACAGGAGTCACTAGCAGTGTGGCCAGGTTGCCTTTGGTTCTATTTTCTTTCTTTCCTTATCTTTTTTTTTAAGATTTATTTTTCTCAGAAAGATTTACAGAGAGAAGGAGAGACAGAAAGAAAGATCTTCCGTCTACTGGTTTCACTCCCCAAGTAGCTGCGGCAGCTGGAGCTGAGCCAGTCTGAAGCTAGGAGCCTCTTTCTGGTCCCTCACGTTGATACAGTGTCCCAAGGCCTTGAGCCGACCTCAGTTGCTTTCCCAGTCCACAAGCAGGGAGCTGGATGGGAAGTGGAGCAGCCGGGATACAAACCAGCACCCATATGGGATCCTGGCGTTTGCGAGGTGAGGACTTTAGCCACTAGGGTACCACACGGGCCCTGTTTTTAAAATCCTTTTTTTGTGAAATGTCCTTGTGCATTTCTGCTGATAGCGTGTATCCAAAGAAGGGGAGTTGAGGGTTGCGCTGCTTCCTGCCGCCCCAGCAGCTGTTAATTACCTAGGCACTGGAGTATTCTGCCTCCCTTCTTTTTAAGGGGTGCCGCCCTGTGCAGCTAGAGTTAGGAAGGATGGGTTGCCAGGCAGAGTAGTAATCTGAAGAGGAAAGAGGAGAAGTGTGCATTTCCAGCCAAACCTGTCAGACTAAAAGATTTTTAATTGGTGCTGTCTTAACGCTTAAACTTTTACCAAATACAAGTATTTTGACTTTTTCACTGGGTCTTACACAGCTTTATGAGATAGAATTCACATGTACTCACCCAAGTGTACAATTCCTTTAGCTCTTTTTTGTGTGGATTCATTGGTCATTGTACTGGTCATCTTTTCATTGGCGCCCTCTGCACAGCTCCGGCCCCTTGCTGTGTCCTCTTGGGTGACCACCAGCCACCTTCTGCCTCCAGTGCCTGTTGTAGGCGTGGCACGTCAGTGAGGCTGTGTGCTGTGCCGTGTTGTTGGTCTGGCACGTTCTCAAGTGCAGCGGCCCTGTAACGTGAGACGGTGCTTTGCTGCTGTTCCTGCTGGAAGCGCTCCAGCATCCGCATGGAACAGTATCCTCAGCAGGTAAAGAGCGGTGGGATTGTTCCTACTTTTTTGATGCTGCTATGAATATTCATCTGGAGTAGAATTAGGTCACAGATCTGTCTGTTTTGGGCAGACCTATTTTCCAAAGTGAATGCACAGTTGACGTTTTGGTCACTGACACAGAAAGGGCTCCAGGCTCTTCACGATTTCTCCAGCACGCCTTCCTTCCTTCCGTCCCTGGAAAGGCGCTGCCGCGGCGGGGCGAGGCATGCTGTCTCACGGGTTGAATTTCTGCCTTTTCCGTGGCTAATGATGTTGAACATTTTTATACTTCATTTGTGTGCTTGGTGGCTATTTTTGTGTTTTCTTGGGAAGGTGTCTTTATATTCTTTGTCTTTTTATTATATTTTTACAATAAAAACTGCAAATCTTAGAATACAGATCTTACTGGATGCATGCTTTGCAAATATTTTTTCTCATTCTGTTGAATGTATAGCATTTATGATGTCTGAGTTAAATAAGAATGTTATAAAACACTACAGTGTTTGCTAATATTGTTTTCTGCATAAGAACTTTTCTGTTCTGTGATATTTGTAAAACATCTCCTTTTCCTGCTCTGGCATATGTTTAGAGTCAGTAGAACAGGTAAGATTTTCTGTCTTTATGGTGCAAAAGGTATAGCCTAATCGGCCAGAGCTAAGCCAATCCAGAGCCAGGAGCCTCTTCCAGGTCTCCCATGCAGGTGCAGGGTCCCAAGGCTTTGGGCCGTCCTTGACTGCTTTCCCCGGCCACAGGCAGGGAGCTGGATGGGAAGTGGGGTGGCTGGAATTAGAACTGGCACCCAAATGGGATCCCGGCGCTTTCAAGGCGAGGACTTTAGCCATTAGGCTACCGCGTCAGGCCCTTGGTTTCTTTATTAGAGGTTTATTTTTATTTGGAGTTATGAAGAGAAGGTTGGAGAGCGAGATCTCCATGTGTTACTCATTCCCCGGATGACTGCAGTGGCCGTATTCTGCTGCTTTCCCAGATCATGAGCAGGGAGCTGGATGGGAACCGGTACCTAGATCAGATGCCAGTGATGCAGGTGGAGGCTTAGAGTGCTGTGCTGTGTGCCTGGCCCCAGCGTAACCACTGTGAAACATACACTGCTCTCAGTGTATGTTAGCTGTGTGGCGAAGCTGTGTAGCAATCAAGGAAATAAGGTTCCTCTTCCGTTTCCTTGCTTGTCAGTGTCTAGCAGAGCTGGCATCACTGCGTCACTGGACTCATCCCAGAAAACCTGAATCCAAACCTGCATTTCACTGTGCTCCTCTGGGGCTTTGTACATTACAGCTGGAGAAGCACAGATTTAATTGACTTACAATGAAGATGCACAAAAGCTTGAAACATGGGACGACTTCAACAACTCTGTTGAATTGTTAATGCTGGAACAGTTACATTATCAGGAGGAGTTTTTGAACATTTTTGGAGTGCGTGTGTGAGGGGACATTTTTGTTTCACTGAAACATTAGTTACGAGGTCTGGCGCTGCGACGTGTCTGGCTTCATCCTCTGCTTTGCAAGTGCCAGGATCCCGTGTGGCACCAGGTCATGTCCCAGCTGCTCCACTTCCCATCCAGCTCCCTGCTGTGGCCTGGGAAGGCAGTGGAGGACGGCCCAAAGCCTTGGGACTCAGCAGCCACATGGGAGACCGGGAGTAGAACCAGGGCTGCCGGCATTATGAACCAGAAACCATATGGGCTCCAGGCGTGTGCAAGACAAGGACTTTAACCACTGTGCTATCGCACTGAGCCCAAAGCTACTCTTTTTACACCTAGGTTCCTGTGTGTCCTGGGAGACAAAAGAGAACGGCCCAAGTGCTTGGGTTTGTCCACCCAAGTGGGTGTCCCCGCTTTGATTGCTGGGGACATTTGAAGTATGAACCAGTCTGATGCAAGAATCTTAAAACATTTAAAAGTATTTTTTAAAACAGTACGGGTTCCTTTAAAATGAATAGGAGTGAACATTGGATCTCTTTGGAGAAATTGGGCGCCATGCTTCTTTGTTTTCCATGATACAGCTTTGCATCTGTAGGGGTTCTTCCCTCCCCTGCGCCTCTCTCCCTCTCTCCTTATCACAGTGGTATAATCCCTTAGGAACAGTTACAAGTTTAACTTCCATCTATTTAAATATACCATGACATGGTAGCTATTGGCAAAAGTAACAAATGTAGTAGCAAACGAGGTGTGCCAAGTTTCACTGGGAGTTCTGCTTTTACTCAGGAGTAGAGACACCTACTGCAGTGTTAGCTTTAGTCTCAGATGCTAGCTGCCGTCACAGAGTTTGTCTATGTTTGTATGTTTACTTGTATGTGTTGATTTTGTACTTTGTATGAAGGCTGTTTTGTATTAGAGAACATACAGTATTTGTGCTTTGGGGAGTGGTGTACTTCATTGAGCGCATAGAAGACATTTTGTTGCAAACTGTATGATTTCATTCTTTGTGTGTGAGGTCTTTTTTATTATTTAAAATTTTTTTTTTCGGGTACAATTCCATCGGTTTGGGAATGTCCCCTTCCTCCTTCCCTGTCCCCGCTGTCTGTTACACGCCTTCCACAACAGTTACGAGTCTGTCATTCTGCTATGTAAGTGTATCATGCTGTTGTTGGGGTGTGTTCACAGTGTCTGGGTATTTCCACTTCTCAGTGTGCTGATCTTCATTTATACAGCCCCCAGATGCACAGATTTGTATTTGTGTTTACCTACATGTCTTGGTCTTGTATTTTGCAGGAAGGTTGCCTTATATAAGAGAGAACAACGCATAATATTTGTCCTTTGGCGTTAATTTATTTCATGAGCATAATGGTCTCTAGTTTGACCATTTTGTTGTAAATGATAGATTTTCACTTTTAAAGCCTGAGTAGTATTTTTTAAAGAGATTTTTATTTGTTTATTGGAAAGTCAGATATTCAGAGGAGAAACAGAGAGGAAGATCTTCCATCTGCTGCTTCACACCCCAAGTGGCTGCAGTGGCCAGAGCTTTGCCCACCTGAAGCCTGGAGTCTCCTTCCGGTCTCCCACGCGGGTGCAGGTCCCGAGGCTTCGGGCCGTCCCTGACTGCTTTCCCAGGACACAGCAGGGCGCTGGGCGGGAAGCGGGGCAGCCAGGACTCAAAACAGGCACCAAATGGGATCCAGGCACTTGCAATGCAAGGATTAGCTAATTGAGCCCTTGTGCTGGGCCCACTTTTTTTCCTTTTTGAAACTAAAGTAGATGTATTAAACGCTGCTGAGTTAATTTAGGACGGCTGGTAGTGTATATGTATTTAACTCTGGGTTTTATTGCTCTGTTTTCTCGCTCACTTTGTGGATGCAGGCAGTGTATGATAGAGCAGAGGAATGGTGCTCACTCTGTTCTAAGTTTTTTATAGTTGTTTTCATTTAAATGAAAAGAGCAGTATGGACGGAGAGAGCGAGCACACACTTCCATCTGCTGCCTCGTCCCTACATGCCCACAGCAGCCAGCGCTGGGCCAGCCTGAAGCCAGGAGCCTGGAACTCCGCCAGTCTCCCCGTGGGTGAAGGAGCCCAAGCACCTGAGCCCTCACCTGCCGCTCCCCAGGCCGTGTCAGCAGCACGCGGGATTGGTAGCAGAGCAGCAAGCATTCAGACCAGCGCCCCAGGGTAGGATGTCGGGGTCCCAAGCAGCTTAATGCGCTGTGCAACAGCACCTGCCCCGTGTTCTGTGTACAGTGCTTGACATACGTTGTTTTGTGATTATTAATGAAGTAAAGTCAATGGTGTTAATTAACAGAAGGTCCAATAAATGTGTTTTTAATGATATTTGGCATAGAACGTCACATAAAGCAGACACAAGAACATAGTAAATTAATATTCATATTTGACTTAAAATGATTTTTCAAGCCCAGTAGAATGATTGAATTGGCTTTTCTTCTCCCTCCAAGCGCTGGGATCCCATATGCGTGACAGTTCCTGTCCCGTCTTATTTCCCATCGAGTTCCCTGCTTGTGGCATGGGAGAGCAGTCGAGGACAGCCCAAAGCCTTGGGACTCTGTACCTGTGTGGGAGACCTAGAAGAGGCTCTTGGCTCCTGCCTTCAGATCTGCTCAGCTGCAGCGGTTGCAGCCACTTGGGGAGTGAGCCAGTGGATGAAAGATTATTCTGTGTATCCTCTGTGTAAATCTGCCTTTCCAATAAAACTAAATTTTTAAGAAAAATGACTCTTCACTAGAAAGTACATTTAATATAGCATATGCAATATTCTTTTTTTTTTTAAAGATTTATTTATTTTTATTGGAAAGGCAGATATACAGAGAGGAGGAGAGACAAAGAGGAAGATCTTCCGTCCGATGATTCACTCCCCAAGTGAGCGCAAAGACCAATGCTATGCCGATCCAAAGCCGAGGCCAAACTAGCACATTAGTGAAGAAAGCTTATACTGACAAATATTTTATTTACATAGGAATAGAGCTAATAGATTATAAGATGGATTACAGTGCAAGAGAGAATAGTATAAAAATGGGACTTTAAACACATTTTGTTATCTCTTTGAAAGAGAATTGAAAATACATTGAATTGGGCCCGGAGGTGTGGCCTAGCGGCTAAAGTCCTCACCTTGAACACCCCGGGATCCCATGTGGCCGCCGGTTCTAATCCCGGTGGCCCTGCTTCCCATCCAGCTCACTGCTTGTGGCCTGGGAAGGCAGTCGAGGACGGCCCAAAGCTTTGGGCCCCTGCACCCGTGTGGGAGACCTGGAGGAAGCTCCTGGCTCCTGACTTCGGATCGGCATAGCATTGGCTGTTGCGCTCACTTGGGGAGTGAATTATCGGACGGAAGATCTTCCTCTCTGTCTCTCCCTCTCTGTATATCTGACTTTCCAATAAAGAATAAAATAAATCTTAAAAAAATATATATATTAAATGATCACACATTTGGGGTAGACCTCTTTTTTTTTGGTCATTTGTTTATTCACATACAAGAAAATTCATCCATTTTAGTGTGTGGTGCTGTAAGTTTTGAAAAAACATGCTGCTACAGTAAAGGTTAAAATAAAAAATTCTTTGTGTCCATTCAGTGAATCACCCTCTCAGCTGCTGTCTCTTTGTTTTGTGTGTGAGAGAGGGTGACAGTAAGACCGACACTCCCATCAGGCAGTTGTTTTCTCCTCGAATAACCTCAGCAGCCAGGAGTTGGGAAACACTCCGGCCGTGTAAACTGACGCTTAGCCGCGCGGTCCCCACTGCCTGCCCGGCCCCTCCTGGCAGGAAGCTGGCAGGCTGAGGAGCGATGCGGGCGCCTTGGCTGTTGGGCTGGACAGTAATTGTAATGGTGAAAATTCTGAAGCCTCCTGATCTGCCAACACAGACGTGATTATATAAATTGTCCCATCATTCTTGAACTTTGACCATCAAAGCATGAGGAGTGGTTATGTAGTGGTTTATATAGTTTATAGAAGCTATGTATATTACATAGGTGAAAAGCTGGAGATGGTAGTATGTGTCCTGATGACAATTTTGTCAAAATATAAAGAGTTGGGCAACGAGAAATACTTGAGGAAAGTGGCTTAAGGAAAGGTTTTTTGATAAGACCACAAAAACATAGGCGATGAGAGCAAAACTAGAGAAGGGAATTTGTCAGACTGTGAAAGCAAGCCGACATGCAAGCGAGGGGGCAGCCAGCGGAATGGGGGACATGCTGACCAGCTGCATACATACTGACCGGCATACATAAGGAACTCCATAGAAATAAAAGAGCTAGGTTTTAGAATGGGCAGATGACCTCAATAGACATTTCCCAGGAAAAGTAGGCAGCCTCCTATAAAAAAAGTTGAGAAAATACTTTCCTTCACTGATCCTCAATGAAATGCTTATCAAAAGTGTATGGAGGGCTTTGTGCTGTAATCTAGTGGCCAGAGTCCTTGTCTGGCACACACCAGGACCCCATATGGGTGCAGTTCATGTCCCAGATGCTCCACTTCCCATCCAGCTGCCTACTTGTGGCCTGGGAGAGCAGTGGAGGACGGCCCAAAGCCTTGGGACCCTGCACCCCTGTGGAGACCCAGAAGAAGTTTCTGGCTCCTGACTTTGGGTGGGTGCAGCTCCAGCCATTGCGGCCACTTGGGGAGTGAATCATCGGATGGAAGATCTTCCTCTCTGTCTCTCCTCCTCTCTGTATATCTGACTTTCTAATAAGAATAAAATAAATAAAATAAATATGGTTTTTATATATACTGAAAAATAATTTGTTCTTAGAGAGTATACAGTTCTGGGGCTGGTGCTGTGGCTTACTGGGCTAGTATCCCATATGGACACTAGTTTGTCTTCCAGCTGCTCCAGTTCCAATCCAGCTCCCTGATTGTGGCCTGGGAAAGCAGCGGAAGATGGCCCACTGTCCCAGGGCCCTCCTGTTGGTGAGGCTGGAGGAAGCGTCTGGTTTCTGGCTTTGGATTGGTTTAGCTCTGGCTGTTGCAGCCATTTGCAGAGTGAACCCACAGATGGAAAACATCTCTCTCTTTCCTTCTGTGTAACTGCCTTTCAAATAAATAATAAGATCTTTTATATTAAAAAGTATATACTTCTGTTGCAGTAACATGGTGGATGAAACTGCAAGACCAAATGTTAAGTGAAATAAATGACAGTGTTCAATTTTTGTTTGTGGAAGCTGAAAAAGTTGATCAGATGGAGGTATTGAGGAAAATTGGAGTCCTTTGAGCCTAGGGAGGGACATAGTGAAGGTGGGCGTGGTGTCTGCATGTTGGGAAGGGTGACTGGCAGCAGTAGTTCAGTGTAGCCAGGAAAGAATTTGAAGATTCTGAATACATGGAAATGATAGACCTGAAGATGCTAATTATTAACTATTATTTCTATTTTGACCTGTACATATTTTTACATGTACCAAATTATAATACTGTACCCCATAAATTATACACACATATCAGTTAAAGACTTTGGTAAATGACATGGGGGATTATAGTTGCTTTAAAGTTACTGCTTCAATTGCCTATTTCCTTCTGCTGGATCTTGAATGCTCCAGGCTGGCACTCCCAGATTTACCGTTAGGGCCTTCTTGGTCCTCAAAGGGTCGTGATGTTCTGTGTAACCTGTTGGAGTCATTGAGAAAGATCTCCTCAGATTTTACTTTCTGGATTTACTTTGTCCTCAGGAGCACAGCTTGGATCATTTTTTGTGAAACTTGTATTAAAAATGTGAACCTGCCTTGGCTTGGGCAGTGCGCTAGTTTGTGGGGTTACAAAGGCAAAGGCTCTGTGTAGCTTGGGATCAGATCTGGGGGGGAAGGAGTGGCATGCAGTGTTACTGTGTGTTAGAGTAGATTCATATTTTAGGGCTTGTCTGCCAGGACTGGGGACAGTTATTCAGCAGCATCCTCCCAGATGGCAGGCTGTTGCGACATGTCCAAGAAGGACTGTCTGAGCACCTGGAAAGCCAGGTAGTTACACAGGTAAAGAAAGAAGGTGGGGCCCGGGCGATAGCATAGCGGTTAAGGTCCTCGCCTTGGACACTCCAGGATCCCATTTGGGCACCGATTCTAATCTTGGCAGCTCTACTTCCCATCCAGCTCCCTGCCTGTGACCTGGGAAAGCAGTCAAGGACGGCTCAAAGCCTTGAGACCCTGCAGCCACGTGGGAGACCTGGAAGAGGCTCCTGGCTTTGGATTGGTGCAGCACCGGCCATTGAGGTCACCTGGGGAGTGAATCAACGGATCTTCCTCTCTCTCCTCCTCCTCTCTGTATATCTGACTGTCCAATAAAAATAAAATCTTAAAAAAAAAAAAAAAGCAAAAGAATGTGTGTTGGCATGGTGGTTCAACTGGTTAATCCTTTATCTTCAAGTGCTGGAATCCCATATGGGCTTCCTACACAGTTCCTTGCTGTGGCCTGGGGCACAGTAGAGGATTGCCCTAAACCTTAGGATCCTGCACCCATGTGGGAAACTGAGAAGAGGCTCCTGGCTCCTGGCATTGCATCGCTCAACTCCAGTCATTGGGGCCATTTGGAGATGGAAGATCTTTCTGTCTCTCCTTTTCTCCAAAAGTCTGGTCTACCTTTCCAATAGAAACAAATAAATCTTAAAAGAAATGATGAGGAATGAGGCTGAGAGGCAGGGTAGGGGAGTGTTTTTCAGTCTAAAATCTGCTGTATGTGTTATGTATTTATCCCTATTAGTCAAATTAAGCTTTACTACTTATCAGGCCTTTTCTTCCCTTTGAAGGTTTATTTATTTATTTGAAAGGCAGAGTTGGCTGATTCACTCTCAAATAGCCACAACAATCCGGAGTTGGGCCAGGCTGCAGCCAGGAGCTTGGGGCCTCGTGTTGTCTCCCATGTGGGTGCAGAGGCCTGAGGCTTTGGCGTTGCTCTTCCAGGCCAGCACAGGGAGCTAGACGGCAAACGAGCAGCTGGGGCACAGGCCAGAGAGCCCATGTGGAGTAACAGCACTGCAGGTGGTGGCTTACCTTGCGGAGCCACAGTGCCACTCCGACACAGGACGCTCAGACCGTGCTGTGACGGTCACTGCTACAGCCCTTTGGGAGCCGCTTAGAGATGCTCTGTTGAGTGAGGAAATGGTGTGATCGGTGCGAGTTTGGCAAATGCCGCCTCTGGTTTGTTCTCTGGAGTTTGGTGTGACTGCTGTTTAAATGGGACCTCGGGAACGGGCAGGCTTCAGAAGGCGTTTCGGAGCCAGGGATTTACGGTTTAGCGCCGATCTCTTTTGTATATTAAATCAGTTTGTCTAATTTGCCTTGTATGGTTGCCAGGGTTAGTAAATAGATCATGGAAATTTTAAAGAACAGTACTAGTATACCTTTTTCTTCCTTATTTCTGCTTTTTAATGATGGGTTTCTACTTCTCTGTTTAATTTACTGTTTATCCTGCATTACTTCTTGAGATGTAAACCTGGGTTTTATTACGCTTTCCTTGTTTTTTTCTTGTACATAGGTTTAATAGTATACATTGCTTTTTAAGCGTAGTGTTAGTTTTTTAATCTTTTTATTATCGCTGGTTAAAAATATTTTCTTCCCCTCCCCCCAGTATTTATTTATTTATTTATTTGAAAAGCCCAGCTCCGGAGAGCAAGGTCTCCCTGCACTCGTCCTAATTCAGGGTTACGTTTGTTTCATCTTTTCACTTCCAGCTTCTCTCCGTTCTTTAAATTTGAGGATTTTCTTTAGAACATGTCTTTGAGTTTTTCCTGTTTATAATTTAGTCTGATAGTTTTTGTCTTTTAATGATAGTTTGCTTAATTTACATGCAGTGATTACTGATATGTAGATTTTGATCTGCTAGTTACCTATTTTACTGTGCTTAAAATGTCCCTTTGTCTTTTTAAAAATCTTCACTTTTGTTTCTTTGTATCAGGTAATGTAGTAGTTACATGCACAGTCTGTGGCTTTAATTTTAGTGAGTTCCCTGGATTACAAAAGTTGAGCAGAACTAATCCGGGAATCTGAATTCCAAAGTGGCCTAGAATACGAAGCCTTTGATTGCTCACCTGGTACTGCAGATGGCGAAGCCACACTTGCACAGTGAAGACAAAGGCTGAAGTAATCAGAGAAAGTTGTCCGAAACTACCTGCAGGCAGTGTGTGATTTGGATCTCATCCCCGGGATGGCGCGTCACAGTAATCCCAGTGCTGAACCAGTTGGGATCAAAACATTTCTGATAGGGCTTATTTGACCTTTGATTTCTCAGACCAGCATGTTTAACTTCCTTATTTGTAGCAGGGCAGAGCTCCTGGGGCTTCGAGGGCCCTAGGGCCCCGTCTTTATGCTGCACCTGCCAAGCAGTGTGCCGCTGGGAGTTTCAGGCCCTGTGGGACGTTGCTGGGATGATTTTATTTGGAATCACTCGTCACTTCCAGCTGACATCTGTGCCCGCTTCTCAGTCTGTTATGTCCTGCCCTCCTTCTGCCCAGAGAGTACTAGTATCTAGGTTGGGAATAACTCCCCTTCATGGCAGAGTTGCCCCTCCTGTCCCACTTACCCTTATGTGGGGAGAGTCCGAGGCTGGCAGTGCCTTTCCTGTGCCCCCCAGCACCCTGTCTCCTGGCTCGTGTTGCTGAGGAGGACTTTGCCAGTAATCTAGATTGCTGCTCTTTGGCAGGAAATTTTTGCTTTGTACTTAGTTTTTGGCAGTGTGCTGTGGTGTGATTACCTTGTCATATATCCTTATTGGAGTTTGTAAAACATTAAATTTATAGCTTGGTTTTTTCGAGGACTTGTAGAAAATTCTCCGACTTTGTAAATACTGCCTTCAGCTGCTGACTTCCTCAGAATGACGGCTTTCCATCTGCTGACCCTCTGATGGAGCATCCTGGTACTGTTCCCTGCTGTGTGTTTTCATTGGACCTCGGTTCCAGTTCACAAGTTCTGTATTCAGCTGTTTGTAATATGCGTTAAACTTGCCTATTTAATTTTTCCCCTCTGAAATTTGCATTTGGTTCTTTTTTTAAATTTGAAGTGGTTTTTTTTTTTTTTTTGAAAGGCAAAGAGACAGAAAGAGATGTGCTACCCCCACCCCCCAGTTCACGCCCCACACGCTTGCAACAGCTAAGTCTGAGCAAGCTGAGGCCTGGTAGGGGCCAGAAACTGGGTAGGTGGCAGAGACCCAGGTTTGCACATTAACAGGAAGCTGGATCTGAGGCAGAATTTGGCACTTCAGTGTGGGATATGGTTGCCCCAAGAGGCATTGATTTGTTTTATTACAAAGTCAGATAAACAGAGAGGAGGAGAGAGAGAGGAAGATCTTCCATCCAGTGATTCACTCCCCAAGTGACCACAACAGCCGGTGCTGCGGCGATCTTAAGCCAGGAGCTCTTTCAGGTCTCCCACGCAGGTGCAGGGTCCCAAGGCTTTGGGCTGTCATCAACTGCTTTCCCAGGCCACAAGCAGGGAGCTGGATGGGAAGTGGAGTTGCCGGGATTAGAACCGGCACCCATATTGGATCCCGGGGTGTTCAAGGTGAGGACTTTAGCCTCTAGGCCATGCTGCCGGGCCCCAAAGTCTTCCTTTTTCTAAGTCATGTTTTTTCAATATGTGGGTGCATTCAAAATATGTATTCTGTTTTTTCAATAAATACAGAAACATAAACATTTCGTTTTAAATGGCTTTTGCTGCTATTGGACCCTCCTCATTCACTTCTCTTTATTTGTATGTTCCATTTCTTAGAAAGAAATGGAGTAGTAGGGCTTCTCAGTGGTTTTTAAAATGTGCTTGGTGTAGCAGTAACATTTAGTTGAAGTGGTTTCAGACTAATGAACATTGGTAGTAAGTTCTGGGCTCTCAGTGCCTGCTTGCTTATACTTTGCTAAAGCATTGTATCACATAGCCTCCTTGGAATCGTCAAAATTCTAGGTCAGAATAAACATGTAATGATGTCATAGTTAGGATATCTTGGAAGACTAAGCAAGAAAAACTTGTAAAAATTTTAAATTATAAACTAGATTTGCTATTTGTAGTATTCAGGTTTAAACCTCTTTCTGGCTCACAAATTGCTTCGGGGGTCCCCAGAGTGCCCCACCCTCATGTTTGGAGGTGACTGACTGTACAGTTCTCATCATGGCTGACTTCCCAGCAGCTGATTCAGAGAACCAGGTGAGGTCTGGAGGAATCCCGTCTCCTCTTTGTGAGCTCGCAGACGCCACGTGCTTTCACAGCCATGAAAATGGCACGTGTATGACGGTTCCGCATGGGAAGCCCCTGGAGAGCACACAGGCTTTTCTTGGGGCTGCCCTTACGGTATCGGGAGGTTGTAGATCGGGCACTGTTCCCCACACAGGTTCCCGGGTACGCACTCGGCTCACCCTTGCAAGTAGGCCTTGCTTGAGGGAGCGCTCCCAGCCTGCCGGGTAAGCCTGTCCTGAGCTGTCTGCATCGTGTGCAGGTGTCGCAGCTCAGCTTGGTCAGTTCTACTTTGATAACTGGGAAGATGTACATCATTCAGTTTAGATGGCTAAAAATACCTGTTTATCATGTCTTAGTGTATTTCATACAAGTTTTACTCATTTGCCTGTTGTCAGTTTTAATCCATGTGTGGGAAGACTAGGACAGAGTTAGAACATTTAGTACATCTAAAAAGAACATTGGAAAAATTAAATTACAATGGGAAGTAATCCATTATGAAAGGGCACTTCAGATGTCTCCTTTTAAAGTTCATGTTGAACCACCCACATGCTTTCCAAATTTCAATGGACTTGTTTTATGGAAGCTTTTTTGAAGAGTATGTTACCAGAATTTTGGCTAGAACAGCAGAAGGTAACTTGGCAGTAAGAAACACCAAATTCTGACTACTGTGAGAGTGAAGTGAAAGACTTGTAGGTTAAAACTGTAAGTCGACCCAGAAAGATAAATGACTTCAGCAAGACTGGGACTCGCTGCTGAATTTTATTCCACCGAGTTTTAGTCACAGAACATGCACATGGATGCGTTGTCTCCGCTAGTGACGTCAGGAGTGTCCTGGCTGACTTGTCAGGCGTTTGTCAATGCCAGATCAGATGCTGCTGGGATGCTCTTTTCCCTCGTCGCGGTTGACGTGCGTCTTGAGGGTGCTTGGACGCTGCCTGCTTCTCTTTAGGAGTTTGTGTACGTGTAAGTGTTAATGATAGCGGGTCTCTCAAAGTATGTTATTTCCCTCCTCTTCAAGGTAATACTGCCTTGCATGACTGTGCGGAATCTGGAAGTCTGGACATCATGAAGATGCTGCTTATGTATTGTGCCAAGATGGAAAAGGATGGTTATGGAATGACTCCGCTTCTCTCCGCGAGTGTGACTGGTCACACAAATATCGTGGATTTCCTGACACACCATGCACAGACCAGCAAGACAGAGCGCATCAATGCTCTGGAGCTCCTGGGAGCTACATTTGTAGACAAGAAAAGAGACCTCCTTGGGGCGTTGAAGTACTGGAAGAAGGCGATGAACATGAGGTACAGTGACAGGACGAATATCATCAGTAAGCCCGTGCCGCAGGCGCTGATCATGGCCTATGACTACGCCAAGGAGGTCAACAGTGCCGAGGAGCTGGAGGGCCTCATCGCCGATCCTGACGAGATGAGGATGCAGGCCCTGCTGATTCGAGAGCGGATCCTCGGGCCTTCTCATCCTGACACCTCCTACTACATCAGGTACAGAGGAGCTGTGTATGCAGACTCGGGGAACTTCAAGCGATGCATCAACCTGTGGAAGTACGCTCTTGACATGCAGCAGAACAACCTAGACCCTCTGAGCCCCATGACCGCCAGTAGCTTGCTGTCGTTTGCAGAACTGTTCTCCTTTATGCTGCAAGACAGGGCAAAGGGCCTGCTGGGCACCACTGTGACATTTGATGATCTTATGGGCATCCTGTGCAAAAGCGTCCTTGAGATAGAGCGTGCCATCAAACAGACTCAGTGTCCGGCCGACCCGCTGCAGCTGAACAAGGCTCTCTCCATCATTCTACACTTGATTTGCTTGCTGGAAAAAGTTCCTTGTACTCTTGAACAGGACCACTTCAAAAAGCAGACTATCTACAGATTTCTTAAGCTGCACCCAAGAGGAAAGAATAACTTCAGCCCTCTGCATCTGGCAGTGGACAAGAACACGACCTGTGTGGGGCGGTACCCTGTGTGTAAGTTTCCGTCCCTGCAGGTGACCGCTATTCTGATAGAATGTGGTGCTGACGTGAACGTCAGAGACTCTGATGACAACAGTCCCCTACACATCGCCGCCCTCAACAACCATCCAGACATCATGAATCTCCTTATTAAATCAGGTGCCCATTTTGATGCCACAAACTTGCACAAACAAACTGCTAGTGACTTGCTGGATGAGAAAGAAATAGCTAAAAATTTGATCCAGCCCATAAATCACACCACATTGCAATGTCTTGCCGCTCGTGTCATAGTGAGTCATAGAATTTATTATAAAGGGCATATTCCAGAGAAGCTGGAGACCTTTGTGTCGCTTCACAGATGATAGTCTGTGCTTTCGCAGTCAGTCGCTTCCTAACTGAGCACTGTTGTGATAACACCAGCATTCATTTAGCTTGACATCGTTGTGCTCTCCTTGGCTAACGCATTATAAGCATCAGATTTACAGGATTGGTTTCCCAGTATTTAATATAAATATACCATATAATATATTGTTTGTGAATTATTAAGAAATGTCATATTCAGATTTTTAGAACTGTCTGCCAAAGGCTACCCATTCTGGTTTTGTTTGCTGTTGGTGTTTGGGCAGTTAACCAATTTTCAGTGGTGTCTTTATACTTACACTGGTTTGAATTTTATACAGTTGAAGGTCTTTTTTTCTTCTCCTCTGGTTCCACGTTACTTTTTCCCTGGCCATTTCTGCCACAATTTCCGCCCTTGTGGACCCGTGCTAGATTGTACAAACATGGACTCGTTACCGTCTGCAGTTACCATAAGTGCTTTATCTTCTCTATGCACTGGCTTAAACTGGACTGTTGTATGTTAGCACATTTCTATGCAGCAGTTGGTCGACTTAACTCAGAAAATCTTGAATTTGTTATGAAGTTTGTTTTATTAAAGCATGACAATTTCTAGAGCCACAGGTCAGCTATTCTGAGCGCAGGCTTTTCTCTCTCTCTCTCTCTCTCTTTTTTTTTTTTTTTTTTAACATCTGAGGTTTCTTGAACCCACTGAAATTCTTGTGTGCTAAATTTGGGAAACAGATCTATTCTCATTAACCCAATTGAAATTGAGGTCTGTCAGCTCAGTGTACCATGTGGTCAAAGGAAGGCGCTAAGGTGACCCGCCCTTCGCGCTGTGCCAGCCTTGTCTTGCGGGTGCTGAGGGTGTGACTGGCTGTAGAGAACTTGCTTAAATCTAACCTCAAAGTTTATCTCAGTATGACAAGTCACATATCCAGTAAGTTTCAAAAAGAGCTGAAGCATGTCAGTGGCATGATGCTTGCCAAGCCAGATCTAGGCGTCTAGGATAATTAAAGTGTTTAGTATGCAGTTTATCGCCATAGTATCAAAGATCAGTAACAGTGTTCTTCAAGCTTATTGTATACCTCTAAAGATAGCTTGCATGAATTATTTTCTCTCAATTATTTGTCCCCCAATTGAACACAAAGGCGGCAGTGCTTCCTGCTCCCCTCCTGAAGGCTCGCCTCGCCCTGCCCCTTCCCCGCTTCCTGTCCTCCTGGACTTCCTGCGCTCTCCCTCCCGCTCGCTTCTTTGGCTTGTTGCCTTCCCCCCCTTCTCTCCTTTCTTCCCTACTTCCTTCCCTTCGCAGATTTGCTAAATGCCACAGAAAGGGCTCTTTTAAGAAAAGATAAATGCAAAATACTAAGGAAAAAAAATTCAGGAATTGTCATTCAGCACTTTATTGTTATTCAGAATAAAATTTGTGATGGCATATATATTTGCCCTGCAAATGTCTTGATAAAGTTGTTCTGAATAAAAAGAACTCCATCTGACTAGAGAAAGGTGTAGTCTGCCTGTGAGTTGAGTGAGCCGGGTCACTCCCTTGGGTTTTTGTGTGGGTGTTTTTGCTGAGGGTTGCTATAAGGAGTCATCATTGCAAACAGTCGTATTAGGTATGTCTTCATTATTCTAGTAAAAAAAAAATTTGTAATGAACAATAGTAAATAAGTGATAGAATGTTAGACATTTTGGTTAAATGATTGAACTTAATTGGTTGAAAGAGATTCTTTTTCTAGGTTGTAATTTGAATTTCACCGCTGTGAAAGATGACTTGGTTGTGAGTGGGCACTCCCCAACCTTTTAATGAAGAGTCTTTTACTGTGGGCAAATTTGATGAAGTATTGAGCTGCCACACGTGTTAAGAGTATTGTAATTTGTGATATAGATGAATGTTCTAGAGATATCAAACATCACTTTGAAATCAGCTGCCTCTCACCTTGTGGTATAAGAATTATATTTGCATGAGCTGCTCTTTTTAAAAAGGAAAAACTTGCCAGTATAATAAATCTGCGTTAGTTGATATCATTAATCTTGTGGAAAAGATGGCAACTGGGTTTTGAGGTGACCTCTTCAGAGGGCAGGTGGAGGGCCCACAGCTCTTGGAGGAGGATGCCTCTGTGGCGTAAGTTAAGGACTTCTTTAAAGGGTGTTTTCCCGCCAGTAAAAGCAGGTGACTTAGAACTAACAAGTCCTCGTTGTTGATAGCTGAAGCCTCGTCCCAGGCCTGCCCCAGCTCCTCTGCTGCCATCCCCACACACGTCACTGGGAGCTCTCCAGAAGGAAAGTTGTCCATGATTTTATTTTAGAGAAAGCTGGCTTGTCAGTGTGACTTGAGGGCCTGAATCCAAAGACATCCTCAGAAGTGCTGTGGGACTGAATAAAATACTTAAAGCTTATGTTCCATTTTAACTATAGATGAATAAATTTAATAATTAATGAGTCCACTGTACTTGAGTCAAACAAAGCTATACATCATAGCATGGCTGGAGTTGATGGGTAGGTACATTTTGATTATATTTCTACAAAAAAATGCCTTATTGGAAACCACTGATTTTTTATCATTCCTCTGAAAGAAATGGTTATTTTATACAGATTAGATACCAGTTTACAAATTCAGATGGATTATAGATTAAAATGTATCTGTAAATCCAACAGTCATAAGCCCAGATTGGCCTCGATTGCTTGGTGCCCATCATGATTTTGGAGTTGAGCGACTGCTTAAGTGACAACCTTAATGGGTGGTATCTTAGAGACCTCTGTCTACTGTGACTCGGAAAATCACTTCGATGATCTTAATCTTTGGAAGGGAACGCTTCAAAATCTGAATGCAGCCTAATAGTTGTTATTAATTTGCTCGGAATCATGCATGGGGGCTGGTTGGATAGGAACATGCTGTGCATGGGAGCCGCGTGACGGCCGTGGAGTCGCCCTTCCAGAGGTGGATGCTGAAGAAATGCAAACTCATTGGCCATGCTTTTTTTTTTCTTGTTTCTTTTTTTTTTCCCTCATGTATCGATAAACAACAAGTTTCTCTCCCTTTTGTCTGTTCCCATTGTGTATTTTTCAAAAGAAGTACTGTATTCAGATGCCAGCCAATAAATTGTCACACAATGGAAATGATAACGCCACAACATTCATTGTAAAGCTTAATAAAATTAAATTTGCACCAAGTTTAAGTGTACTGTGATTAAGTTTTTCTTTTTTTTTTTTTTTTTTTTACCTTTAAACAGCAGACCCAGAGACAGGACCCCGTTTTCACTTTTCTTGCTGGCTAGGCTGAAGCCAGGTCCCATGGGTGGGCAAGCAAGCAGGCAATTGCCAGTCCTCACCAAAGCTTCCCAGAGTCTGTATTCGCAAGAGACGGCATGAGCCAGAGCCTGGCCTTGAACCCAGATCAGAGTGGGACTGAGGCATCTTAAACCTGAGGCAAAAAGGCTGCCTCACCCCCAACACGCCATTGCTGGTGTCAATTTTGAGTGACAGTGGACTCTTGGATGCTTATTTCAGAAGGCACCTCCTTGGTAACTTAGGGGTAGCTAGAACTTGGAAGGCAGCATTTATTGGGCCTGGCGCGATAGCATAGCACGTAAATCCTCACCTTGAACAGTCCAGGATCCCATGTAGGCACCGGTTCTAATCCCAACAGCCCTGCTTCCCATCCAGCTCCCTGCTTGTGGCCTGGGAAAGCAGTCATGGATGCATCCGCATGGGAGACCCTGAAGAAGCTCCTGGCTCCCGGCTTCAGTTTGGCTCAGTTCCAGCCATTGCAGCCACTTGGGTTTCAGCCATTGGATAGAAGATCTACCTCTCTATCTCTCCTTGTCTCTGTATATCTGCCTTTCCAATTAAAAAAAAAAGAATATTTATTAACAGGTCTGTGAAAACTAGGAGGCTATGTCTTTTTTATGAAGAATTATTTTTATTTGAGATTTTTTTTTTATAGAGAGAAGGAGAGACGGTCTTTAAGAAAGTGCTGGCACGTAGCAAGCACAGCTTGTTAAAAGAAAGTAACAGAGCTGGAGAAAGAGACGTCTTCTGTCTGCTGCTTCACTTCCCAAACGGCCACAAGGCCGGAGCTGGGCCAGTCCCAAGCTGGAACCTCCAGGTCTCGTGCGAGGCTGCAGGAGCCCAAGTCCTTGGGCCATCTTCCGCTGCCTTCCTAGGTGCGTTAGCAGGGAGCTGGACTGGAAACGGAAGCAGCCAGGGCTCAAACTCCCACATGTGTCCTCACACAGATGTGTCCTTGTGGAAGTGGAGAGACTGTGCACGGAACTCGGGGACTGAAGAGAAAGGTGGCTTGTGGTGTAAATGACATGGAAGGCAGCCGGAGTGGGAAGGTAATTAGCCAGGTGCTTGCAGAGTAGGTGTTGGGGTGGGTCAGTGTGCCTGGGTCTGCTACTGGCAGGAGATATGGCCACACTGGATTCCCTGAAGGAGAGTCTGAGTGAAATGAGCCAGCCTGACTTTTCAGCCAGTCACAGGAACAGGCCTGGTTGGGAGCCAGCTGGGATTTCCTGGCCACAGGACAAAGGCCAAGGAGAGAGATAGGACTAGCGTGGGGTTTGGCAGTCCTGCAAAGGAGCTAGGACTTGGTTCTGAGCAGGGCAGGGAGCCGCAGGTGGATGTCAGTGCGGAAGTCACACGGCGGGATTCGTGTTTTGGAAAGACCGCTCTCATTCCATGGGGAGACAGCAGGGCAGGGTGTCGGGGAGAAGGTCTCCAATGGCACAAAGGTCTGGGTCCTGTGTAAGAGCTGCTGGGCTGACGATGTGGGGCTTGGGGTTCACTTGTGATCCATCTAAACAGAGACATCAGTGCAGTGAGGAAAGTGGTGGATGGAGAACTGGGAGCTGTCAGCAGATGGCCCAGGCCCAGGGTGGTCTTGGGCTCAGAACCTCAGAGGCACAATGGTGGCAATGAAACCTGAGGACGCTCCGCATGCAGGTCTGCCTGCTCCGCCAGCACCTGTGCTGACCTGACAGGACCAGCCAGGCTCCCATAGCAAGCAGCCTGGACAGGAGGAAGGGGCACCCAGCAGGGGTATTGACTGAGAAGCCTCCTGAGAGGTGTCCACAGGCTGGAGACGGTCCATATCTGCAGGCCTGGGTGAGGAAGCCAGCCGGGAGTGCAGCTCAGGGCCAAATGCCACAGGACCAGCGGGGAAATCGTGTCCTGAGTGCTGGAGTCCAGCGGCCAGCAAGCCTGCTGGTGCACCGTCTGCAGTGGCACCAGGTGCCTCCCTCTCACTGCCCTGTCAGTGGTGCGCACACCTGCAGGAGGCCTGAGCGCCTCTCGGCCTTCCCAGCACTGGAGGAGCGTGAGGACCATGGACACTGGCCCTGGATGCCGACTGCACAGTCCACTGCTGCAGAGGGCCACGTCCGGGAATGATGCTCTCGGTCCTGGTACACAGACGTGCCCTCTGCACCTCTGGCTTTGCGAGTGCAGGCTTGAGGGCACGTCTTCCGGCTGCTTCACCATGACCATCCCCATCTTGGAGGTCCTGCTGACCCCTCGGGCTGGACCAAGCCTTGGTTCAGTTCACTGTCTGTGGAGTCACATGGCTACTCTCCCAGGGCTTGCTGTCAACTGCCAGTCAGAACTTCTTAGCTCTGTCTTGCACTTAACTGTGAGTATGTTACAAAGGGGTGCAAATGGCAATTGCACCATCATACCCACGTGTTAATGCATTGCTTGGGGGTTAGTTGCTCCCAGGTGGACTGTGTATCTAGTGTGCATGTGTTTCTTTCTTTTTTTATTATTAAAGGTTTATTTGAAAGGTGGATATGCAGAGAGAAGAGACAGAGAGGAGGATCTTCCATCTGATGATTCACTCACCAAGTGGCTGCAACGGCTGAGGCTGAGCAAATCCGAAGCCAGGAGCCGCTTCCAGACCTCCCACGTGGGTGCAGGGGGCCACAGGTAGGGAGCTAGATGGGAAGTGGAGCTGCGGGATTAGAACCGGCGCCCGTATGGGATCCCGGGCGTGCAAGGCGAGGACCTTAACCACTACGCCATCACGCCGGGCCCTGTGCATGTGTTTCTGAAATTGAGAAATGAGTGAGAGTTACCACCATTCCACTGTCTGGACACAACTTCTGTTGACATTTAGGTGGTTGTTGTAGCCTCAAGTTAACGAAGCAATCACATCAAGGAAGTGTCATTGTGCAAAGGCTCTTCATACAGTTCATGGGAAATGTGTGCTGTTAAAAAGAGTGAGCACTTCTTTGCTACCGAAACAGACCTATCTAACCCCATTTTCCATGAACTTTTCAGTGTTGTGTTATTTCCAGCACTTACGTCACAGACATTACCAGTTGCTCAGGCTTAGATGTCTCCCCAGGGTGTCTGTGTAGGGAGCTAGCCCCCCACCCCATGTGGGGCTGAAGGAGGTCCTCAGGGTGTGGGGTCACTGCCCTCGGGAGGGTGTGCTGAGTTCCTAGAGCTGCTTCTCCCCAGGGAGTTGTTGCAGAAGCCTGAGTGACACCTTGACTGTCCCTCTGGCTCCAAGCATGGCAGATGCCACCAGGTGATGCAGCCGCATGTCCCACTGTGCGCAGTCAGCCTGTCTCCTTACTGTCTGTGGATACTTCCCAAGAAGCTAATGTGTGTTTACTGCATTTAGTGTCCTCTAAGTCACCTTGTGGACGCCAGCTGCATGCACAGACCAAGGTCAGGAGCTGCCAGCAGCAACCTCACACTTTGGGCTTCGGGACTCGGGGATGTGTGTACAAGGCCATTGCCTGGATGCTACCTCTTGCGTTGATAGCCAGGCCAAGGTGTGTGGAGCTCTGAGTTGTGTCCACCTCCTCAGTTTCACCTCTCACCATCCAGAGGTACTTGCCGTCCCTGGGACAGGCAGCAAGCCTTGGATGCTCCAGCTGCAGGTGGGGCATCCTCGGAGTAGTAGCCCGTAAGACCGTATTCCTTGGTCTTACAGAAGCCGTGTTCAGACGTCACCCTGTGAGGTCAAATGTATCACCTAGCTGCTTTCTCTCGCCCCCTGCTTGCATGATCAGGGTCCCTCTTGGCGAGCAGGAGCCAGCCAGGCCACGTCTGTGCTTTCATTTAGCTAAAACGGCACCGATCAGAAAGGATACCTGTGGTCTGATGACGAGTGGCCTGCAATTAGTCGCTCTGCAAAGGGAAATGTGGGACAACCTCGCCAGTTAACTCGTGTGCAAGGGGACCCAGGCTGCCTGTGAAATTAGGGCGGCCCCAATACAAGTGAGGTTAGAAGCCAGTGGGAGACAAGTGGGTCTGCCTCCACCATAGCTTACAGCTCTGGGCAGCGGCTCTGGGCGAGGGTGTTCTGGGTCCCCGTTTCAAACATATAGAGACTGGGCCTGGTGTTGTGGTGCAGGGGGTTAAGCATAGCCTACAGTGCTGGCATCCATGAACAGTGCTGGTTCTAGTCCTGGCCACTCCGCTGCACCTCCTGATCCGGCAGCAGAGGATGGTCAGAGTTCCAGGCTGTGGGCTATGGCATGGCCCAGCCCGGCCGTTTAGGCCGTTTAGGGAAGGAACCAGCACATGGAATCTCCCTCTCCCTTCTCCTCTTTGCCTTTCAGATAAATTAAATGTTAGGAAAAAAAGGTACAGATCCTACCTGCCGTGTGGCCTGAAGCAGGTGCCAAGCATGAGGTGCCCCAGCACGTAGCGTCTGAAGCCACCACCCCATGTACCCTGTCCCCAGGAGGGGACCGGTAGGGACCGGTAGGCCAGCAGCTGCCTTCGGCTTCCTCCCATCCTTTCTGTGCAGTCCTGGAGGTGATTCGCCCAGCAGCTTCCTGTGAGAGAAGGCAGCTGTATGTGAGCTGGGCTCCAGTCCGCATGTTCCTGCTGAGCCCGGCAGTTGCTGCTGGTGGCATGAGCCGGAGGGGGACCCAGCCTCTGAGTGTGCCTGGGATTTCTGCTGTACCTCTGGTGCTGTCCTTACCTCCTGTGCACAGTGGAGTGAAGTGCCCAGGGTCACTTCCTCCTTCACTTTTTTTGCAAAGAAAAGCAGATCTTCCAGTAGTGGAAGCAATGTCTCAGGGATGCTGTGTTCCAGACAGCAAGCATCTTCTTCCTCTCTGGGTGTCTGCTTGGCCAGGTCAAGTGTCCACCAACGTCCTGCCAGTCTCGCTTTGCTGTCACAGGACGGCGTGGTCATTGGCGTGTCTGTCTTTGGGGCAGGAACGCAGCTTTCCAGGTCTGTGTTTTGAATCTCCTCTCCTCGTGAGAATGCGTCCTGCCCGCTCCTCTGCACACTCCAGGACCAAGTCCACGAGAACATGATGGTGGGACATGTGCTGGTGCCCGTATGGGATCCCGGTGCGTGCAAAGTGCCAGGCCCTGCTGAGTGTTTCCTAGGCAGTGCAGAACCTCCTTAGCTTGATGTAATCCTGTTTGTTGATTTTTGCCTCAATTGCCTGTGCTTGCTTCTGGTGTCTTTTCTGTAAGTTTCTACCTATGTCGAAGCCTTGCAGAGTTTCCCCAATGTTTATCTCTAGGAATTGGATGATATCAGGTTGTAGATCTACCTCCTTGATCATTGTGATTTTTGTAAAAACAGTGTAAGGCAAGAGTCTTGTTTCATATTTCTGCACGTGTAGATCCAGCTCCCCAAACACCTTTTGCTAAGGAGACTGTTCATTCTCCTCGGATTGATTTTAGCTTGTCAGAAACTAGTTGATTGCAGATGCCTGGTTAATTTCTAGGGTTTCTGTCCTGTTGCACTGGACCACGTGTTTGTTTTTGTGCCAGTATCAGGCTGTTTGATTATAACTGCCCTATTGTATGGAAATGACGTGAAACCCCTGGAAGAGCTTTGTCTGGAGGTTTGGCACTTGTTGGAAAGTCTCTGATGAAGACAAGGCTGTGGGCCACTGAGTCAAGGACTTAAAAATGATGAAAATGGTCAGTTTTAAGTTATACTTTAGAGTTTTTTTTTTTTAATTAGAAGTAAATGTCCTCTGTGGAACAAAACAAAGAAGAAAAGAGGAGATGGGATTTTGGTAAGTGAACATCATCTTCTTGTGGCCAAGATGCTAAGGCTGTCGTCTTGAAGGGGGACAGTGGGCGAGGTCGCCTTGCAGGATTGTTGGGATTCCCAATTGCAGTAACCAATTTCTGTCTTTAAGCTGTGAGCAGATTTTCAAGTCTGTTTAAAGTAGTCTGATTTTCAAGCTGTAATGTCATGACAGATCCCGTCCACAGCAATGTACAGATTTGTTAAGTGGCATCCAGTTGTGCAGTGTGGGACAGTCTCTGCTCTGGTTCCTCGGGCAGTCAGATGCTCTTGGTCATGACTACAGCCGACTGGGACATCCCAGGGTGGCCGTGACCGTCACAGAGGCTGAGTGAGGGCAGTTTCATTTGTCTCCTTTCATTCAGAGCAGCCCTGGCTTTTCTGGCGTGGTGGCTAACAGGGGCTGACAGCAGTGCTTGTCAACCAGGCCCTGCGGGAAAGTGCTCCTGTGTGTTCCATTCTTTTATTTTGGTTCTAATGATTCAATAGAATTTTTTTTTTTTACTTTTGTCATAACTATTCTCAAATTTGAAAAACAAGTAGGGAATGAAAGATGAGTCAATGGAAGATGTGGAAGGTAGTCCCGTGAGTGGCCGGCTTGAAAGGCTCGCTGGGCTTGGGGTCGGTACTCACAAGCAAAGCTCCTGCAAAGTTACCTCACTAGACTGTGGGGAGACTGTTTACTAAGGTAACAGCTGGACAGGCAATTTTTGCTTTTAATTTGTACTTATTTTTGCTTTAATTGAAAGGGAGAGGCAGAGAGAAAGAGAGAAAGAAAGAGGGAGAACACACATTCCTGACTCCTGGTCTACTCCGCAAATGCTGGGATGGACTTGGTGCTGGTAGTGGGTGGGGACCATTCTTAGCATCTGTTGGGTTTGATGACTTTTCGTTTTGGGTCAGTCTAGTCTCCTAACTGCATTCTTGTGTTTTCTGTTTCATTTGCTGATTTTGGAAGAACCTGTCACTTTTTGATGACTTTCTCTTATGCCATTCTTAGTTCCATCAATGTCAGGGTCCCTTGTCCCTGTTCCTCTTCCCTAACTCCCGACTGCAGGTCCCTGGCCCTCTGCTCTCTCCTGTCCCTGCCCACTGCCTGGGTGAATTCCCGTGAGGGAAGTGCTCAAGAGGAAGGGCCCTGGGAGTCTCTCAGAAGGGACAAGGAAGGAACCCAAAGCAAGCTCGCCGACTTGTCAGTGTTGGCCACAGCTTTTTCCTATTTCAGTCACCTGCGCCTAGAAAAAGAGAAGCCGTGGCCAAGTGCTCTCTCACACCTTGTGTCTCGTGCCACCACAGCAGAGGTGATGGCCCTAAGTCCCCTGTGAGCAGGAGGTCACTGCTCATGGCCTGGCTCCCCCTAAAAGAGCCCCCACTGTGCTGGTGCCTGCAGCAGGAGCCCCCATGCGAGGGCCTGAGCATCTCGCGGGGGTGGGGGTGGATGTGAGGCACAGGGACAGGATCCAGGGTGGGGCGCTCTTGGGGACCGTCCCAGGAAGAGGTGGGGCTGGGTTCCTGTGGTTGCTGACCCCCTGGCTGCAAGCACAGAGGGTTCTGGGAGAAGTCAGCTGAGGTTTCTGGGAAGGTCTGCAGGTGAAGGCATGAGCCTTGGACTCTAAACCATGTGTTGGAAACAGCCAGTGTTTCTTCAGTGGTGCTGAGAGCTGCAGCTGGACGTGGAGAATTGTAGTGTGGTCCAAAATGGCTGTGGTCTTTGTGCTCTCCTTCTGGCACAGAATTCCTCGAGACCCTCAGGTTAGGACTGCACCCTGTTCTTCCCCGGGACTCTTTGCAGCTGCACCTGAGTTGGGGCTAAAGCCGCGACCACGGTGGGCCCCAAGTTAACTTCAGCTGACCAGATGATCAGAGCTGGACTTGAGCCCTGCTGCCTCTGGAGGGAAGAGGGCCTCAGAGCTTGAGCTCAGCTGTGCGAGGAACCCCACAGCTCCAACTCAGGAGCCCTCGGCTGCGAGTGAGCTAGCAGACCCGCTTGGAACAGTTCATGTCAGTCCCGATCTGGGCTTTGTTCTTGCTGTCCAGGCCTCACGTCCGTGCCCTCCCACAAAGCCAGGATCGTCTTCTGTGGGCGCTGTCCCTTCTGCCTTTCCAGCCACCAGGGTCTAACCAGGAGATGCTAACAGCCCACAGTGAAAACCAGTGGGTTCCATGCTGTGCGTAGAAGTGACCACTTAGGAGATGGGCAGGTGATAGGGGTCAGTTCAGCAGCCCCAGGGCTTGGGTTTTGGGCACACACTGTCCACAGTTTCTCTTTCGTGTGGCTGGTGTAAGTGGGCCCTGCTGACTCCGTGAGGGTGGAGCAGCCTGAAATCGGATATGGTGGAGGTGCAGACACGTACACACACACACAGAGTAAGACTGAGGGGAAAGGACTGGGAGAGACAGTGTCCCTGGCAGTGTCCCTTGAAGCCTCGGTCAGCCTGAGCTGTGCCTGGAGTCTGTCCTTCAGGGGCTTCCTAGGTCCGTCTGTCCCCCTGGGGTGGGGCTATACCTTCCTCAGCATTTCCAAATGGCTTTTACACATGAGTCCTCTATGACCCTGAAACGCTCCGGGCTCACAGGACAGGGCTGGGTCCCTGGCTCCACACCACCACTACTTAGAATTAACAGCAGGAATGGCAGTGTCATCTCGAGCGAATGTGTGTGCGAAGGCCCCTCCCCACCCGTCATGAGGTCATGGCGGCCGGATGCTGTGAGCATGGCTGTCCCACTGCTGGACTACATGCCATGTTCAAGTGTGGGGCAGCAGAGTAGATGGGCTCAGCACGGTACCCAGCGTGTTTCCTGGTTTGGGAAGGCTGCTCAGTCGACATGGATTTATTAATAAATGTTCCCATGCCACCAGTTTAATGACCTAGGGAAAATAGTATCTGAGTCTCAGATTTCTTCAACTATAAATAGTGTGGAGGCTTAAGGATGGGTGTCTGGCCTGTGGCTAAGATCCTGGGAGCCCACATTCGAGGGCGTAGGTTCAATTCTTGCTCCAGCTCCTGACTCCAGCTTGCTACTGACGGGATTCGGTGATTGGGTCCCTGCCACCCATGTGGGAGACCTGGATTGAGCTCTGGTTCCAGGTCTGGCCCTGCCACTGCAGCCCTTTGGGGGAATGAAGCAGTAGGTGGGGGATTTCTGTCTCTCATTTTTTAACTTGAACCCCATCCCACTTGCAAGACAGTGACCCCTGTCTGTCACATGTGCTGCTCTTATTCCTGGGTTCTTTCTGCCCCTTGTGGTATGGCACCTACATTCCCACAGGTGGGCATGCCAGTGTCAGACGAGATCCGGAGGTGCTGCACAAACACACCTGTACCGAGTTTGTTCCAAGACCTCTTGCTGTACTTGTGCTTCATTGTAGATGATCCCACTTAAAGCCCACAGCTGCCTTGGGAGATGTGGGGACAGAGTGTGGCCAGTGCCTGTGAGAAGTGGGGGCGTGGGCAGTGCCTGTGAGAAGTGGGGGTATGGGCAGTGCCTGTGAGAGGTGGGGGTGTGGGCAGTGCCTGTGAGATGGGTGTGTGGGCAGTGCCTGTGAGATGGGTGTGTGGGCAGTGCCTGTGAGATGGGTGTGTGGGCAGTGCCTGTGAGATGGGTGTGTGGGCAGTGCCTGTGAGATGGGGGTGTGGGCAGTGCCTGTGAGATGGGGGCGTGGGCAGTGCCTGTGAGAGGTGGGGGTGTGGGCAGTGCCTGTGAGAGGTGGGGGTGTGGGCAGTGCCTGTGAGAGGTGGGGGCGTGGGCAGTGCCTGTGAGATGGGTGTGTGGACAGTGCCTGTGAGAGGTGGGGGCGTGGGCAGTGCCTGTGAGATGGGTGTGTGGGCAGTGCCTGTGAGATGGGTGTGTGGACAGTGCCTGTGAGATGGGTGTGTGGACAGTGCCTGTGAGATGGGTGTGTGGACAGTGAGAGGTGGGGTGAGATGTGGGGTGTTGGCACTGCTTGTGCAAAGTAAGAAACTGAGGCCCAGTGAGCACATGTTCTGCGCTCTGGTCATCACAGGACACTGGCGGCCACCCGAGCCAAGTCTCCACTCCCAGCCTCAGCTGCAGAGACCTGGAGAGCTGCTAGGGGAAGAGACAGAACTAGAAGTTGAATCTGCATTTCCTAAACCAGCTCATCTTAGCAAAGGGGAAGCCCCACATATGTAGCTCTGACATTTTGGGAAGTGGAATGCATCGTGCTCCCATGTGACACTCCAGGCTAGCTGAAAGGTATTTGAGACAGGCAGGAGCAGCGGCCTGGGTGCTGGGAGATGCAGCCACTTGCAGGCTGAAGGACCTGTGACAGCCCAGGTGTCCTGGTATCATGCTTGCCCCACGCACCAGGAAGCTTGGCAGCAGTGAACTGTGGAGCGCCACGCTGGCTGGTCGGGCTAGAGTGTGGTGGGGACTCCTCCCCTGACTTCGTGAATAGGAAGTTCATCCGGGAGCAAAAATATTTGAAAGCCATACTCACCAAGGGCCTCCCAAAAGTTCCCGAGGAATTGTCTCCCAAAGGCTTTCTTTTCTTTTTTTTTTTTAAGATTTATTTTTATTATTTTTTTATTGGAAAGGCGGATATACAGAGAGGAGAGACAGAGAGGAAGATCTTCCGTCCGATGATTCACTCCCCAAGTGAGCACAACGGCCAATGCTATTGCCGGTCCAAAGCCAGGAGCCTCTTCCGGGTCTCCCACGCGGGTGCAGGGTCCCAAAGCTTTGGGCCGTCCTCAACTGCTTTCCTGGGCCACAGGCAGGGAGCTGGAAGGGAAGCGGGGCTGCCGGGATTAGAACCGGCGCCCATATGGGATCCGGGGTGTGCAAGGTGAAGGACCTTAACCACTTGCGCCACCGCGCCGGGCCCTCCCAAAGGCTTTCTGAAGCACCCTGTGGCCCAGCTCGCGGCTCAGACGGCCTTTGTGGGTGGCTGTCCTTCTGGCACCGTGGACAGAGCGTTCGACTCCCAGCGGAGTTGCTTGCATTTCTGCTAAAGTCACTACGCATGGATTTCAGAATCTTTTGAAATAATTTCCCTGTTCATTCCTTTTCTGAGGCATCTGTGTAGAGGTTTGTTTCCTGTGTGGGTTTCCGTGGGCCTCAGCGGGAGGGCTTGTCCATGGAAAGAGTTTTCAGACTTCTGGCTGCTTCCCAGGGGAGGAGGAGGCTCATGTTTGGGGGGCCTTCCCCTTCCTGGTGCCTCTGCTTTGCGCACTCCGTGGGGTTGGGGTAGGATTGTGTGTCCTTCAGCTGGTTGAAGTCACGTCGTCCCTGCCTGACAGGTGTGAGCTGGCAGTGGTCAGGTTGGGAGTGACCCTTCCTGACACCTGTGCCCTTGGAATTGATGTCCTCCTTGGGGAATGGTGTCCCCCCTTCACCCTGTTGTGGCATGGGAGGGCCTCATTTCCTTCATTTTGAGGGGCATAAAAGGGGCACTTGCCACCTGCTGATTTGCATGTGCACACTCCTGCTTCCTATCTCCCTGTTCTCTCTACTCCTGCTCTCCATCACTCACACATTTATTATTATTATTATTATTATTATTTTGTGATAGCCCTGGGAATAGTTCTTCATCTTCACTTTGCAGCCCTTCTGCTGAATATTTCATTTTGATTAAGTTTTTATTACTTGTTTTTGGATTTTCCCTTTAATAGAACCTCTGTTTTGCAGTGTCAGGATGCAGTATCTTCACTAATTTCCCCCAAGGCTGTAGATTCTAAAGTCTTGCATCCTCTTGCTCATTGCTTCCAGATTTCTTTATCCAGTCCTTTTTCCTGTGTTGACCTTGGTTTTGCAGCCACGGGGGTTGGGGTGGGGCAGAGCTGTGGTGCTGGGTTCACACTGAGAGTCCGGAGGCAGATCTCATGATCTGGTGAGCTATGTGGACTTGACTAAAGTCCACAGACGCAAACAAATCAGCATATAGGGTCAGGAGATGCTTCCTGGATCAGCCGGCTTGTCGCAGAGGACTCAGGACTCTGGTGGTGCCTGTGTCATGGGGGGCAGCCTGGGCGACGTGCCTGTGTAGGACAATCATTTGTTGTGCAGACCTTGGCAGGATTCACAGGTTAACCCTGAATCTGAGCCTTTTCCATTCAAGCGATAAGGAAAATAACCGTGTGGTCGCCGGTCTGGGGGATGTGTAGTCACATCGTCCCTCGCCTCCGGGAGGCACGTGGCTTCTCCGCCAGCAAGCCTCCCGCACGCTGTGACCAGCTCCTTGCCCCAGCCAGACTCCCCTGCCCACCCCGGCTGATGGCCTCACAGGAGCACTTCTCCAGCCGCTGCCATCCCTGCCACCGCTACCCCGCTGCTCACTCCCTTCCGGGCCACGTTGGCGCCTCTCACCTGCTTGTCTGTTTTCTCCTCATCTTTCATGATCTTCTATCTTCTGCTTGCCGTTGTGCTTCCTTTACTCAGACAGGAGAGGAGATAAAGTCTCCCCACAAACTTCGGGGCTGCCAGCATGGGGCTGGCAGTATGGTGCAGTGAGTTCAGCCACTTCCTGCTATGTCATGTTAGCATCGGTTTGAGTCCTGGCTGCTCCACTTTCAATGCAGCTTCCTGCTGTCATGCCTGGGACAACAGTGGAAGATGGCTCAGGTCCCTGGGCACCTTCCCCTGCCTTGGGAAACCTGATGGATTCTAGGCCCCTGACTTCTACCCCAGGCTATGCAGGCATCTGAGAAGAAAGCCAAGGAACGAAACATTCGCTCTTACTTTCTCTCTCATCGTGCCTTTCAAATCAAAGATAAACTAAACCCTTGCTTGTTAAAAACAATTCTCTTGGGGGTTTGTTAGCAATGGCTTTGCATCTGCAGCGTAGCATGAGGATGGTCAGCTCTGTGTCTATGCTGCCATGTATTACCATTCAAGAACACAAAGATTGGGCTGGTGTTGTGGCTCAGTGGGCTAACTCTCCATCTTCAAGTTCTAGCATCCCATGTGAGCTCCAGTTTGTGTTCTGGCTGCTCCACTTCTGATCCAGCTCCCTGCTGTTGTGCCTGCAAAAGCAACAAAGGACGGCCCAGGCGCTTGGGCCCCTGCATCCATGTGGGAGACTTGGAAGAAGCTCCTGACTTTGGTTCACCTCAGCTCATCAATGAAATTTCACATTTTATAGGTCCAGGAACTCCAGGAACCTTCTAATAAGTTTCGCAAAAAGAGAACAGAGAAGGGAGGGAAGAATTATTTTAAAAAATAAAGTAATAAGATTTCCTGAATTTAACAGATTAAGGAATACACATACTTCAAACTGCACTGTATCAACATTTCAGAAAATTCAGCAGGAAATTCTGAGTGAAGACCAGCACACAAGCCAATACTTGTCTCTAGAGCAAAGTCTCCTGGTGCCAGTGCCACGAGGCCTGAGTGACAGTTGGCTTGGTCCTGCACTCCAGTGTGTGCCATGCTCATCGCCAGGCAGCTGGGGACCACCAGTTAACTTCACATCACAAGGGGCCCATCCATCTACCTGGCTCTTGTAAAACCCCAGATCCTAGCCCATCACACACCTGCTCATTTGCAGTCACCTTCTCAATGCAACTCTGGAATAGAAAGTGGGGCTTGGACACTCAGACCTCAGAATCTGAAAAAGGAGTGTCGTGTGCAGGAGGGAAGGGCAGAGCGAGCCCAGAGGTCACAGCAGGTGTGGTGTTGTGTTCAGGAAGGGAAGGCCAGAGTGAGCGCAGAGGCACAGCAGCTGTCGGGTCTGGAACTCCCGCCTCCGATTGCCTCGCCTTTCCTCCAGGACCCAGGTGGCGGCACTGGGAGAGGAAAGATGGACACCTGTCTCCTTAATTGGACAGAGTGTAGCTCCACCCCTACAAAGCAGGTCATCTTTAGAAAATCATTTAGGCCCTGGTGCAGTAGCCTAGCAGTAAAGTCTTGCCTTGCATGTGCTGGGATCCCATACGGGTGCTGTTCTAATCCTGGCAGCCTGCTTCCCATCCAGTTCCAAGGACGGCCCAAAGCCTTGAGAATTCTGCACCTGCATGGGAGACTCAGAAGAGGCTCCAGGCTCCTGGCTTTGGATTGGCTCAGCTCTGGCCATTGTGGCTGCTTGGGGGTGAGTCATCAGATGGAAGATCTTCCTCTTTGTCTCTCCTCCTCTCTGTATATCTGACTTTCTAATAAAAATAAATACATATTAAAAAAAGAAAAATAAGATAATTTAACACTGTTGTTCAGTTCCTTGCCTGGACACAGGAATAATTCTCACTTCGCTGACCTGACATCATAACATGAACATGGTCATGGGACGCACTCTTTCAGACTTCCTGTGCGTAGCTTAGTCAGATGGCACGGTGCTGCGGAAGGGAAGAGGCTGCCGTGTGAATCAGAGGTTCCTATTGAACCCTGAACTCCAGGCAGACTTTCTCTCCCCAGCGTAGGGGCAGTGCCTGCTGCTCCTGGTTGGGTGGCTGAGTCCATGTGCTTGTCGTGTCCCGTCAGCTATTCCCCATGGAGTCCTTCAGACTGCATGGACGGCTACTCTGGCTCTGTGGCGTTCGCTAGCCCTCCCTAGAGCCACGCGGAAGCAGGGAGCCCAGGATGGGGTGACTGGGTGGGTGAGTCGCCCTGTGGCCTCCTGTGTGATGCATCCTCCCCATTCCTCCAGCTTCCCCGGGGCTGTTCCAGAACTGGCAGCCATCATGCTGTCCACAGGCTCTGGGCTGTCAGGTGTAGCGTTAGCATATGTCATCTGTCATTTTTTCCTAGACCAACCAGGAGTCAAGGAGACCGCCTGGCAGGGCTCAGCTCTGCTTGGTTATTTATTTCCATAGAAGTCACTCTGAATTCCATCGCTGCTGTACCCAGTCTTCTGATCAGCCTGAATCAGGGCAGGTTGATGTTCGTGAAATCGTCGCTGTGTGGCCGTGTTTGGCCTAGCAGGTGGCTTAGGGCCCAGTGGTACTTGTTGAGCCCCTCACCACTCAGGTGCCAGCTTTGGTCCCAGGCATTTTCCTTGTGAGCCCCCTGAATCTGCACAGTGCTCCAAGCGTTACTCGCTGTTTCACAGGAGGGAACAGGCTCAGATGAGCACCTGGAGATTAGCCAGCCACTGGGGCGGGGACCAGCCAGGGATCCTGTTCCAAGATGGGTCCCCACCCCCAGCACAGCTCTGCTGCTGGCCTGAATTCGCTGAGTAGGGCTGGAAGTTCCAGAAGCAAAAGGGCAGAGTGACATTCAGAGGGCAGACTCGAGTTACAGGGGTTTGGAAGTGCAGAGTCAGAAAGGGCAGAAGCCATGACCCCTGCCCACAGGCGGCATGACTCAGCAGCATGAGTGGGCTTGGGAAACCTGAGTCAGACCTAACCCAGAGCTGTCATCATAGTCAGAGAGTCAAGGACTGAAGGACATTTGCCCTGTGGGAGACGTTTTGTGGGGCGCTCAGATGGAGGAGTTAGGTTCAGGCCTGAGCCAAGGCAACATGTTTTGAGCTGCTAGTTAGGATGCTCATATGTTGGGTACCGATTTGTATCCCAGCTGCTCCACTTCCCTTCCAGCTCCTTGCTTGTGGCCTGGGAAAGCAGTGGAGGACGGCCCAAAGCCTTGAGAGCCTACACCCATGTGGGAGACCAGGAAGAAGCTCCTGGCTCCTGGCTTTGGATTGGCTCAGCTCTTGCCATTGCGGCTACTTGGGGAGTGAACCAGAGGGTGGAAAATCTTTGTCTCTCCTTCTCCCTATAAATCTGACTTTCCAATAAAAATTAGTAAATCTTAAAAAAGTAAGAAAGGATGCCCATATGTTGTATGAGAGTGCTTACTTGACTCCTAACTCCTCCCTGCTTCTGATCCAGTTTCCTGCTAATGTTCCTGGGAGGCAGCAGGTGGCAGCCCAAGTCCTTGGGACCCCCCTCTCCTGGCTTTGTCCTGAGTCAGCACTGGTTGTTGCAAGTTCTTAGGGAATGGACCAGGAGATAGGAAATGTGTGTGTGTGTGTGTGTGTGTGAGAGAGAGAGAGAGAGAGAGAGGATGTGGGTATGGTGTGGTCTTGCTCCCACTCTGTCACTCTGACTTTCAAATATATATAGTTTGTTTTTAGGGAAGTTTGGGACCAGTAGGACCAGAGAATTGGGGTTGCTTTGAAAATGGGGGGTATGAGGATGTCGTTGGTATGGTCTGACTAGGTGACCAAGGACTTGGGGAGCCAGGTGTCACCTGGGAGCATTTTGGGGTACCTGGGAGCTGATGGACTCTGGCCTGGAAAGAGTGTTAAGTGGGCAGGACCACGCTGAGATGTGTTCCAGTGAAGTGGGATATTACTCAGGGATCGAGGTGGAAATAGCTGAAGTGGATCCCAGGCGTTCATTTGAATTCAGTGATTTTTCTCTGTGGGAAACCGCTTCCATCAGCTTCCTTTCAACGTGGATTGAGTCATGTTCTTCTCGCCCGCCACAGGCGTTTATTTGCTGGGTATTTTAAGGCAGTAGACAATGGCTGCCTCCTCCTTGGGGCCTGGGTGGTGGCCCTCGTCTCAGCGGGTGGCCCTGGAGATTAACTCTCAGTCTGCAAGGACAGGCACAGAGCCTCAGTTTTCTGCCTAAAGCTCAGGGAAAATGTGACCTGTGAGAAAACTCATGGATTTCCACATGATTTTGCACTAAAATAAGCTTCACTTCCGTCTTGCTGAGTTTCTTGAAACACCCTGGTGTGGGGAATGAGGTGAGAGGGAGGGGAGGCAAACGCTGATCTAGGTCGTGGCACTAAGGGGCCCAGGACCCCTGGGGAGAGTAGATTGAGCAGACCTTTAAAGAATGCCCGGACAGGCAGGGGGCTAAGGAGAGAGCAGTGGGCACCGCAGGCAGAGCAGCCAGGGGTGAGACAGCTGGCCATGCCAGCCAGTTTGGAGCCGTATTAGGAACGCCCCCTTTTCTTCAGGGTCTCCTATAGATCCCTTCTGAGTTTTAAATATTTATTTTTTGCATCTATTTGAAAGGGAGATAGACCTTGCATTTGCTTATTCACTCCTTGGCTGCAGCAGCCAGGACCGAGCCAGGCTGAAGCCAGGATCCAGGAGCTCCATCTGGTCTCCCACATGGGTAGCAGGAGACCATGGGCTTGGGCCATCCTCTGCTGCTTTTGCAGGCACTCTAGCAGGGAGCTGGTTTGGAAGCAGAGGTGCTGGGACTTAAACTGGCCTCTGGGTGTCCCAGGCACCCACCCCTCGTCTTTCACACCCCTGGGACCTCCAGAGCTGAATGTTCCCATGCTTTGTCTCCACCCTCGCCTCTGTGTTCAGGGAAGCTCTTGGTTTGCACCCTTCTGTCTTCCCCTTTCTGCCCCCTCCCCTCCCTACCATATCCCTTTTGAGCCATCCTCCTCTGCTTTCCCAGGCCATCAGTAGGGAGCTAGATTGAAAGTAAAGCAGCCAGGACTTGAACCTGGGGCCCATATGGGATGCCAGCACTGCATGTGGAGGCCTAGCTTGCAGTACCAGTCCAGGAGTCCATGTTCTCGAGTCCAGCTTAGGTGTCACACTGGGTCAGTGGGACACACTGACCCCTGAAGGCCGGGTTGGGAGGGGCTGTGTCACCCCACATATGCACGAGTGGGTGAGCTCAGGGAGCGCCCTGGGGCAGGCACAGTCAGTACTTGGAGAGTTGAGCTGCTGCCAGGCTGTGGAATTCGGGGCCTCACCCTTTGGAGCACACGTGAGCTCCCAGGTCACCTTGCTGTTTGGCTGGTTCTTGGCCCAGACCTGCACATATGAACTGCCACTCAGCATTGGGAGGCTTCCCCATGCCAGCTCAGCAACTGGTCCTAGCTTTGCCCTGGCTTCTAGGAGGGATGCCTTGGCACCAGGCACTCTCCATCAGTCTTGAGGGATGCTGGAGACATGGCTAACCCCACAGGCAGCGAGCCACCGCACTGGGCTCAGCCGAGGGCATGCCTGCCTGCTGTGGCTGGGCTCACAGGAAGGAAGCAGTCGTGCTGCACCTAGGACCTCCCTCCCTGACCCTGTCCCCTCTCCCCGTCCGTGGTTCAGCTGATTCAGAAAGGCCTGAGTGGGGCTGCAGGAAGCCTGGCTGTCTGCACAGGATCACTTTGTGCCAGGAAGGGACAGGTGTGGGAGGGACCTGTCATCCTCACAGGGTTCCTGGAGCAATGAAAACAAGATGGCAACTTTGTCCTGCCCGGCTTCGCTGAGCTGCCCCCACTGGGCAGTTTGAGTCATAGCTCAGCTTGCCCTGGGCACCTGGCAGGAGCGCACCGGGCCTCCATGGCTTCTAGACCCCTGCAGGTGCAGCCAGAAGTGCAAGCAAGCAGGTGCTGAGTGCAGCACCCACACATACGTGCTCCATGTGCCCTTCATCTCACCCCCAGGCCGTGAGGGTTTTTTCCTTTGCCCACATGAGGGAAGAGTCCGCTTTACTCTGTCTCACTTCTGGGGAAATGCCTCGGGGTCAAAGGCAGAGGCCACGCCCACTGGTGGTCTGTGTCTGAGTCCATCAGACTGTGGGCCTTGGTGCCTGCCCAGGGCTGGACGGTGTCCCCTGTGTCCTGTACAGACAGGACGTTGGGGCAACCAAGGAGTTGGCTCTTCCTGACGGGTATTCTCCCCCAACCCTTCCTGCAGTACTGTCACAGCATTGCCTGAGATACGGGTCAGACAAGATGTGATGGGGTGGAGGTGAGCAGCGGGTGCCTGGCCTCGGGGCTTGTAAGGAGGTGCCCAGGCTCAGGTCCTGGAAGGTGACAGGCACGTGTACCCAGGCATGGGAGGTGAGGGAACCGTGGCCAGGTGAATGGGTACCTGTGTCCAGGCATGGGAGGTGAGGGAACCGTGGCCAGGTGAATGGATACCTGTGTCCAGGCGTGGGAGGTGAGGGAATCGTGGCCAGGTGGACAGGCACGTGTACCCAGGCGTGGGAGGTGAGGGAACCGTGGCCAGATGAATGGGTACCTGTGTCCAGGTGTGGGAGGTGAGGGAGTCATGGCCAGTTGGACAGGCACCTGTGTCCAGGCGTGGGAGGTGAGGGAGCCACAGCTGGGTAGACAAGCACCTGTGGCCAGCAATGGGTGAGGGAGCTGTGGCCAGGTGGATAGGCACCTGTGTCCAGGAGTGAGGGGTATGGGAACCCTGGTCAGGTAGACAAGCACCTGTGGCCAGCAATGGGTGAGGGCGCTGCACTGGCCCGCGGTGCAGACTTAGAGGTCTGAAGTGGCACCTTCGGGGTAAAGAAGATCAGACAGTTTGCCAGCTGCCCCAACCCTTGTGACCCTAGGCTCCTGGGACCGGAGTGGCACAGAGAGGCAGGAAGGCAGTTAGCGGAGGGAGAGCTGAGGCCAAGCTCACCCCTTGGGAAGATGATGCTCCTCCTGGCCGCTCACCTGCCCCTGCAGCAGGGGCTGGACCCAGAGAACTGGGCCTTGCCATGCCTCTGATTCGCTTTTATCATCACTCCTGTCACCAGGTAACCGTTCGCAGGAGCGGGGTTAGGATGGTCAGCGGGAGCCAGCCGGGTCCCTGAGAGCCGCTCGGCTCTTCTCCCATGCTGTGGCCCCTGGGCAGCCTGCTGCGCTCCAGGGACACCTGTCTAGTGCGCCTCTCTCCCTGCCCCCATGGAACGTGTGATGCTCCAGGAGCAGTCAGACTTAGAAGATGTTTTTTTGTGAGACCTGGGGTGCTTCCAACGGGAACAGCATCCTGCCGCCTGCTCATAGCAAACAGGCCCTGACACACCAGGTTGAGCTTCTCACAAGTTCCTGAAGGAAGCACAGTCATGGCTTTAGTCACACATGTGTGATCACAATACTTCGTTCAGAGTTCTCTCTCTGGGGAAAGACTGACAGTGACAGCCGAGGGCTTCCTCGGCACCTGGACGGAATGGCTCTGCCCCCACCCCCCAGCCCATGCCACATCCGTAGGTCGTGATGGGCTTCCTGCTGCGTTGAGGGCCAAGGGCAGGTCCTGCCCCTCAGAGGCTGAGTGTGCAGTATCCAACTAACTGGAGAGTTATCAGGGAACCCCCTCAACTTGACCATGTACCTGCTTTGTAAATAGACTCTCCGTTGAGGCGGGCAGTGCTGAGCTGTCCACAGGGGCACCCATGACAGCACCAGCAGTTTGCTGTCTTCACCTGTGAGTTGCAGCCCCTCGCCTGTGAAAGCTGTTTCCTGAGACTGGAAGTCCAGCCAGCTCCTCGGGCTCCTCTTGCAGCTCCCTTTCCTTTGCTGTTCGGAAGGTGTTGCACTCAGCTTCCTCCCGAGTCCCTCAGAGTCGTTTGTGGGGGCAGAGCTGACTTCTTCCCCGCCTCCATGCATCATGGAACTTCCCAGTGGTGTCCTGAACTGTGTGGCCTCTGCTGACCCTGCCACTTTCTTATGTCCAGATCCAGTACAGTGACCACCATGACAGCTGAAGACTTGCAAGATCTATTTCCTAAGTGACGAGACCTGAGAGTCTAAAGCACTGTTGGGACACAGAATAGACCCTGTATCAACAGGCATCACAATTCTATCAGTTGGGGCAGTGCTGTGGTTCAGCAGGTTAGGACCCTGCGTGCGATACTTCCTCCCAGACAGCACTTCCCATTGAGTGCCTCATAACCTCAGCACACACAGAATCACATACATGAACACAGGCGGGAATAGGCACACAGAATCACATACATGAACACAGGCGGGAACCCTACACAGATGCATGCACATCTTCACACATGTGTACACACATAGAAAACCACACACATACACACGTACGTTATGGGAGGCGAGGGGACATTCCGGAGTGTTCCGTGTGCAGGTGGTGGAGAGGGAGGAGAGGCTCAGGCGGCAGGAGTGGAGAAGAGATCCCACGGGGAGAGGAGTGTCAGGTGAGGATCACCCCACGGCTGAGACACGCGAGAGCCGCTGAGGGGTCCCGCTGGCATGGACCCTGCAGGGAGTTCCCGGCGTGCAGCTCAGTTACATGGCCAGGGACAAGATGCACAGTGAGTGCGGGGACGAGGAGACGGGGAGGGACAGAGCTAGATGTCTGCTGCTCGGAGAACTGTGATCTTGGCAGGAAAGGGCTGAGCGGGGAAGCCGTGGTGGGCGCTGGGGGGATGTGAGTCTGCACTTGCTCTTCTTCAAGCTGCACTTGGCGTCCTGCGCGCCTAGGGCGTGAGAGAGGGGCGAAGGGGGGCTCCCTTTCTCCATTGATTTCACTTGTGCCTCGATGCCTTTGCAGGGGGTGTTTTTAGCAGCCACGTCTTGCTGCGTCTTGCGGAGCGTGTGTGAGCTCCCCAGGCAGAGATGGAAGCAGCGAGCAGCACGGGCGCGCAGCAAGGCGTGGCGTGACAGGGCGCCGTGGGAAGGTGGGGTTTTGTGGCAGGATCCAGGTACACAGAGCACCTGATTCAATGAGGCAGCCAAGCCGTCAGTGAGAGCGAGGCAGGGCCGCTTTGTGTTGTTGAGCATAGGTTCAACTGTTTTTATTTTAACAGCTAATTGTGAGGATGCATTTCCTCTGTTTTTCTATGCATTCTGATGTTAGAATGGATTTGATGACTCATGTAATTGAACAAAAATATGTGTTCTTATGTAAGAGGAGGGGGTGATTACGCTGTCACTCAGGCCTTGTTTTCTGGTGTCCTGATTGTGGAAAAATGCCCTTTGAAAGGTATTGTTCTATGCCAGGCACGTGCCAGTGCTTGGGCCCCATCAACATAAATGGCACGATTTGTTCGGGCTGTGGGCTGGATGTGCAGGTTATATTTACAGCTCACGTGTCTGCCCTCTCTCCCTTCTCTTCTGAAAAACAATCACAGAAGTAGCCGCAGAGCTTCTGTGTCTAATCCATTCCCACATGCCCAGTGAGCCACAGCCAGGACTGGGCCAGGGTGGGAGCCCAGTGAGCCACAGCCAGGACTGGGCCAGGGTGGGAGCCGGGGGCACACCCGAGGTTTCTCATGTGGTGGCAGGAATCCAACGACGTGGGTTCACACCACTGCTTCCAGTGTCTGCATCAGCATGGAGCTGGAGCCGAGACTGACCCCAGGGCGCCGAATGTAGGCAGCTTAACTGCTGGGTTCAGGCCGACCCTCTCATGTTGCTGCTAGCGTGCAGCCAAGGCTGGGAGCTGGTACGCTGTGGGCCATGGAGGAGAGCACAGCCGTGCTTGAGGAGTCCTGCTGCCTGGCCTTGGAGCTGGATGGGTGCTGTGCAGACAGAGCAAGGAGCACTGTTGCCCAGTGCTGTCTAGCCTCCATTCACTGTTTGTATACGGCCACTTAGCGATATTGGCCTGGGTAGCTAGGTGTCCCATTGTACACACCGAGTCATTTTCCCAAGCCATTCACCTCGGCGCTTCCTTGTTTGAACTCAGTAAGCTTTCTGACAGATGGCCCCCCACCCCTGCATGGTCTCTATGGTAACCTTTGCGGATGAGCATTGCCCTCTGGTGTTGTTCTCTGTCTACACCACAGAACATCTGGGCATGGTGTCCACTCTAGGGAAACCACTGAGTTCTGAGTGCTCCTGAGATCCCAGCCAAGAACCTGCAGCAACAGATTGGAATGGGCAGCAGGCCTAGCCCAACAAGGGCAGTGCCACGGCTACCAGGGCTGAGGAGAGGAGGCTCCGGTCTCATGAGGGGGCTCTGGTGCCATGATCGCAGCACCAAGGCTCAGAGGTGGAGTGGAGCAGCCCTGAATCCAGCCTTGTCTCAACTCTCAGGACTCCTCTGGGGACCCTGGCCCGGCCAGGTACGCTGGCCTTTACCCTGGAAGCGCTGTGAGCTGGGTTTCTCCCTGTGTCCAGCCACAAAGCCCAAGGCCTGCATGGTGGTAACTGGTCAGCTGCCTGTCATCTCTGAGTGCCCTGTCCAGCTGAGGACTGGCACGCTGGCAGTGTGGCCAGACTTTCCTGTGGTTCTTGTAGGCTCATTTTGTCTGCAGGAGCAGGTGCAGACACTGCTGGGGACATCGGTTTGGTGGCATGTCCGTTCATTTCATTGTCACTGGTCACAGTAGCCCTTCTGCTGGATCTGGCTGAGAAGCTGTGTGGACACACTGGCCAGACAGCCGAGTTTGAGGAAGCTGCCTGTTCTTTAGTTCTCACACGTCTCCATGCAGTGTGGGATGCGGAGCGTGCGGGCTACATGCCGTGGGACTCCGCTTAGTGCTCCAGCTCCTCCTGTATCCTTCTGCTGGTGAAGGTGATGGGGCTGCAGCCCCGGAGACTCCACTTCACTCAGAATCATGGGAGGACTCCCATGGGGGCTGTGCGGGGGTTGGGCGCAGAGGGCTTGTGCCCTGCGGGCCTGGCATCAGCTCTTGTGCCTTCCATGCAACAGCGCATGCGGTGGCTCGTGGTCGAGCCCGCGTTGGGCAGCAGGGGAACAGTGGCCCCCACCCCGTTGTGCACCTTCCAGGGACAGCTTTTCCATGAGTGCTTTTGTTTGGGTCTGTCCAGCCCTGCAGGCGAGGGCATACAGCACTTCACACGCAGGACACCCACACGGTCAGCCACAGTGGCTATTTTTAGGTGCCTGGGAAACCTACATCTGTGGTGAGAAATTGCATGGCAAGGCTTCAGAAGGAGCATGGCAGATAGGTGAAAGGTCAGTTTATTTTGGGGCCAAAAATTCCTAAGACCTATGTGTAGTTTTTTGTCCGATCTGGGAGGTTTTGGTGACCGCTCGTGTGTATTTACGCCAGCAGGCGAGCAGTTTTCTTGGTGATGTTGTAAGAATGGACTTCTGTGGGGTGTCTGGAGGTAGAACATCCAGGGCACCTCTGGGGTCTTCGGGACACAACGGCAAGAGAAGCACAAGTGGATTAGCAGAGTACCTCTCGGACATAATAAGGGGCCATTAGCATGGTTTTGGAATTTTGAGTGATGCTAGGATATGCTACGTGGTCACTAAATGAAAAAATTGGGCTATGTCAGCAAACTATTTTTCAATGACGAAAAGAAGCAGGAGAACTACGCCAATATGCCCGTGGTGCCAACCTCTGGGGTGGCATGCTGAACCACCCTACAGCCCTTCTGGCTTCGTCTCCCAAATACACTTTATTGAAGATGAACAAGCCTGTTTTTATATGTGGAGATGTTTTGGGTTTCCTCTGAGTGGGCAGTTGAATGGAAAGCTTGCTAGGCCCACAGGTGGCCTGGCGCATGCTGGCCTGGCACGGTGGCACCCCTGGGGTGGCTCAATGCTCTAGAGCTGGGGGAACCAGGGATTTGAATATGGTAGGCTGGCTGTGCCCCAGCCAGATCTGCTGCTCCAGGATCAGCTGTCCATCAAGCAAGGACTCTTTAACCACGCTTCTCACAAGGCAGTTCCCAGGTCAGGGTCTGCCCGGCAGGTGGCACACAGCCTACAGGCATGAAAGGCTGGGGGCCTGAAGAAGGCGTGATCCTGCCAAGGGCAGAGGGTATCACCCGACATGACATGCAGTGAGGCATGTGCCAGGGGCTGGGCGGGCACAGGACAAGCTCTCTGGGGAGGAGGTCTGTAGGCTGGCATGACCGGAAAGGGTCTTTCAGAGGAGGGCAGGCTTGGGATAATGAGTCAAGCACAGAATGACACAACTCGCACTCCAAGCTTGCATGGCATGCACCCCGAGTGCCACTGTGTGAGGTGTGTTCCACAGCCCACAAGATGCCAGGTGCCAACAACCACCTGCCCTGCAGGTGTACTGCGATGAGTCAGTGACAGTCAACACTCTGGGTGAACTCACCAGCCAAGGCTACTGCCCAAGGCTGGCACTGGTGGGCAGCTAAAAGCAGCCAGGCACCTGAGGCAGAAAGCCATTGAGGGTAGAAAGCAAGCCCAGGGCATCCGCCGAGGAGATCCAGGGTGGTCTCCCTCCTGGAGTGGACTGCACGGGGAACTGGGCCTCGCCGTCCTCAGTGTGGCCAGCACTGAACCAGGCAGTTTCTGCACATTAGCCAGGGTGCCATGGGGCAGACAGGTAGATGCTTGGCCATTAGGCTCAGCTGGAACCCTGGCACGTTCCTACCAACGTTTGCCTTCCTCACTAGATCAGCTTGGCGTGTGTTTAAGCACAAGACTCTAATGGACTTGCTTGTTCCGTTCATGAAAAGTGGACTCAATTCAGCCAGGAGGCCGTGCAAGATGGCCAATCAGCAAAACAAGCCGCAGGGTCCTGCACTTTCCTGTGTGTGGGACTCGGCCGGACCACCCACAAGGCCCGCGCTCCTGCCCCTTCCCCGCTGCCCAGGGCGAGATCGGGCGCCCCTGCTGTCAGAGGGCACAGAGGGCAGTCTAGGCTTATGTGGTTGGTTCTGGAGGCCGAGAGGAGCCACGTGGCTATTTTTAAACAGCAGTTCACTGTGTACCAGGCTGAAAATGCCCTGCCACGAGCCCTGGTCCTAAAGCTAGAGGAGGACTGAAAGCAAACAGTCAAAGCCAGACTGTGGGAACACGGTCCGGACATTTGCATTAGCTGATATTTTGTAGCACATGGGCAAATATTGACTCACTGGGTAGGAAGTGGAACAGTGGGCCTGGCCAAAATTCAGGCCTGCTGTGGCACTGGCCGGGGCGCTACCTCTGGCACCTTGGGATCCTGGCTGGAAAGAAGCGTGCCTGAACCTGCACCCTATGTCTTTGGCCAGGCCACTTCTGGCCCCCATCTGTGCTTTTGTGCTGCAATGCTACAGCCTCTGACCGCCCCCTCAGGCCCCGCCCGGGAGCAGACAGCTTGCAAAACTGACCACAGCCCTTCTGTGTCTGTGTGACGTTCTGCACAAGGTCACTTGAGAAAGTTCCTGGAAAACAGAACAAAAGAGAAATTTATTTTGCTACAAAAATTTTTGAAATCCAAATTTCAAAATTTGTCATTCATTCCGTTCCCCAAGTCATGGGCCCCATGGAGGGAGTTGGCATAAGAGAGAAGACTTCCTTTTCCCTACATGGAAGTCTTACCTGAACCTGGGTGCCTGGAAGCCCTAAAGTGGTCTGCTTGCTTGCTTACTTAATTGACTGAACGATTGATTTGAAAGGCCGAGTTCTGGGATGGTAGAGCAAAGAAAAATGGGGAGAGGGAGGTTTTCTCTGCTGATTTCCCCCCAGTGGCTGCAACAAGCTGGGGCTGCGCCAGGTGCAAGCCAGGAGCCAGGAACTTTACCTGACTCTCCTGCGTGGGCGTGTGTGCTAAAGCACTGGGGCCGCCCTCCGCTGCTTTCCCAGGCAGGACACTGGATGGGACAGGAATAGCTGAGACTAGATGCAGTGGCACCTTAGCCCTCTGCGTCACAATATTGGCGCCCGAGTCACTTCCTAAGCTCCCGTGCTCAGAGCTGGCATGGGAGGGTAGACCCGGCAAAGGCCCCCAGGGCTTTGTGTTCTGGAAGCCGGCTGGGGGTGGGTTAGCTGCCCTTCTCTTCCTTGACCCTCCAGCACCAAGTACAACGCGGACAGGAGGAGCCAAGCCCTGAGCTCAGTGGAGTCTGGAGGCCGAGTCCAAGTCCCAGCAGCAGCTCTGCAGTTGTGTGCCCCACCGGGCCAGCCTGAGGGAGAGAAACCAAGAGAATAGCACCATGGGATGCTCACGTCACTTCTGGCCTCGCTGTGAGAGTTTGCTGTGAAGGGCATGTGTGTGTGTCGCTACCCTGGCCTTCCTGCAGGGGAGAGGTACCGATGGCCTTGCGCCCAGGTCCCTTTCTCTGAGGTTAGTGGTAGTAGCCCAGTCACCCTCTCGGGCTGGAGTCCCGTCCAGTGCAAGGCTCTGGGTAAGCAGGCAGCTTGTGCACGGCCCTAAACATGCCTTTCTCTGCAGGCCTGGCTTTCCATCTCAGTCCCCTGGCCTGTCTTCGGCTGCTTGTGTTCCTGGTCTGGATTTAACAGGTGGAGGGATGCCTCTCTTGGGTTCCCCAGGAGAGTTGCAGCTGGGGACTGGTAAAAATAGCCAGGGATTAAGCTGCCCATGGCTCCCAGGGCCCTGCTGCTGCTGGCCCGGCCCTGCCCGTGGCTGGGGTAGGGGAATCTTACAGCACCCGCTCCTCCCTGCCCACCAGCTCCTGGGATGCAGGATTAGCAGGCTAAGCCCGGTGCTATTTCTGGAAGGCACAAAGGTCAGCTGTGGGCTAGCACTGCAAACACGTGTGTGGACTCTGTGGCCCCTGGACTCCCCCGCCCTCAGGAGAACTGTTTGTGCACACCAGTGGACTCACCAGAGATCAGAGAGGAGGAGAGAGTGGATGCGACAGGCCAGGAGGGGGCTCTGTGCTTCCTTCCTACGGTCAGACCTGGGCTCTGGGGTGAGGACAGAAAACCAGCTGTCCTGCACCCTGGGAGGCGTAGGGAGGGACACTGTGGTCACTGAATGGGACTAATTGGGCAAATGGCCCAAATGCAGATAGTTCCTTGTGGGGAGGGTAGTATGCATGCATGTGTATGCCTGTGCCTATGCTGTGTACACGTGTGTGCTGGCAGCGTGAGCGGGCTTAGCCAGAAATGCCCGTTCTTAGACGGAGATGCCTAAAGCTGGGGAGGACTGCCAGCTTGGACTCCCCTGGAAACAAAAGGCACAGGGTAGCCTACAGGGGTGTGAAATCAGAGGTACTAGGGGCAGGGGGAGGGCTGAGGAGAGCCAGGGCTGGTCCAGAAGGCAGGCTCCTTGTTAGGAAAGGGCTGTCCACTGGGACAGGAGAAGCAGGATGTGGACCGGGAGACTGGGCTCTGGCATGACCCACGCTATTCTGGAAGCCCAGTATGAGCACAGAGAATGGAGCCCCAGGCCCAGAGGGACCCTGTATGCATGCGTGGGTTTGTAAAAGTCATGCTTGGAGACTCCCTGCAGGAATCACCCTGAGGTCTTTGCTGGAGGCGTGCTTGGCTTAGTGCTTGCCGGCTGAACATACGGTGGAAGGTCCAGTTGAAGCCAGGTGCAGGGTGGAGTTGGCGCATGGGGTCAGGGCAGGCCTCTGCAGTGGTGTCAGGGGTGGTGGTGGCAGGGGTGGTGGTGGTCCCATACAGGGCTGGGACAGGAAGCTGGGGACGTGCAGAGGATGCAGGCTGGAGAACCAGGTGGACCAGCAAATGGCAAATCCACACGCCCACAGGCTTCTGTCTAGGGGTAGGATTTCCCACAGTAGTTTTTTAGTTGTGAGAAAAGCAGAGCTGCCTGCTGCTCACCATGGACAGATGCCCGTGGGCATCCTTGGACCAAGCACAGCACTCACAACCTGGTCGGGAAGTTGAGCACTGGCCTCTCATGCTGCGGTTAGTGTGTCATTTGTGCCCTTGGCTGTGAGCGGTCTGTTGTAAGACACTCATAGACGAAGTTGAGTGACAGGTTCCCTGCAGGAAGGGTGGAGGAGAGGGAAGGGGCTGGCAGAAACACGGCTGGTTCTTCATTCATTTGTTCAGGCTGATGATGGGCTGGTTTCTGAGCTGGAACCCAGGGCTTGCTTTGTGACACATTCCAGAAGCTTCTGTTCACTCCACTGTGCCCATCTGCACCTGTTATGCCTGCATCTGAATGTCCAAGAAAGTTGGGCATGATCATGAACCCTGAACGCAGCCACAGGGAGATGGGGCCGTGGGGGAGGCCTTCGGCTTGCTTGTTTGGAATGCGTCTGTCCTGTACTGTTCTGCTCAGGATTGCAAAGTGGACACCTTTGGGCGATGATGTTGCAGGAGATGCTGGTTGCGTCTCCCTTGGGAGACAGGCTTAGCTGTCTTCAGGCGCATTTTCCCAGCTCTGCGTGACGAGGCTGTGGCTGCAGACTTGGTGCGGGCCAGTGAATTGCCAGCAGGAAAGCTGTGGAGCGCTGCTTGGCAGGTCTTTGAAGGGAGCTGACTCAGCCAGACGACGCGTGCCCATCGCCATGTCCTGCCGCCTGGGGAGTGGGCGTGAGGTGTGGAGCTCAGGGAGCCATTCTGGGCCAGGAGGTGGCCTTGAGGACAGAAGCCCAGCTCACACTGCAAATTGAGCACTCTTTCTCATGACCCTGAGCTGCCCATCTCAACTTGTTCCCCTAAACAAGAGTAAGCCTTGATGTGGCTGAGCCACGATTTCTGTGGGGTTTTCAATTAGACAAAGTTCACAGAAAGTATACATTATGTGGAAGAATGCATGAATTTCAAAAATTTCTGCACTAAAATTCATGTGCCTCTCACTCTCACTTTTTGTGAACTTTCGGAAACTCCTTCACATGTGAACAGGTGGTCATGCCACCTGTTGGTCTGCGATCAGGAAGCTACTAGTTGGTACCCTGGAGCAAAAATGAAAGTGTGTAGCACCATGGACCCAGTAGTCTCAGGGTCAGCGACACCCCCAGACACGAGAGAAAGGGCAGCATCTACAGCAACAAGCCAGCCAGGGGCCCACTGCTGTACGTGATCTGGCTCCTGGGAGTCACTCAGAGGGTGTGTTGTGACAAGGGAGCCTCAGGTCTTGCTGGTCATTGAACTATAGTTTGTCATGGAGGAGTGCATGCTGCTTGACATGTGTAAGTTGATGTGTGTGAGTGCACTCAGCCCTGGGCTCCCCATCCATGAATGTAACCAACCACAGTCTAAAACACTCAAGAAAAAATAGCATGTGTCTCACCCTCAGAACCCTGAGCTGTCCCTGTCTGCCTGCAGTGCCCGGTGTGTCAGGCCTCCAGGTCACCTAGAGGTGACCGACAGTGTGGGCCGAGCATGTCTGTGTCCCGTGCCAGTTCCATGCCAATTTGCAGAAGAGACTCAAGCAGCTATAAGTTAGGGTACCTGTCGGGGTGCCTGTGGGGCCCAGGAACCAATCCCCCTGTGTGCATGAGGGCACTTCGGACAGTGCATGGGAAAGATGTTTATTTTGAGGGACTGCTGCTGCAGTGTGTCAGGTTAAGCTGCCACCTGCACACCAGCATCCCTTATGGGCATGTCCTGGCAGCTCCACTTCTGATCCAGCTTCCTGCGAATGGCCTGGACAGCCAGCTCAGGTGAAGCTCCTGGCTTTGACCTGGCCCATCTGGGCAGTTGTGGCCGTTTGGGAGGTGAACCAGTGAGTAGAAGATCTCTCTCTGCCTCTCTGAACCTTTGAGATAAATAGAAACACATTGTTTTTTGAAAGAAAAAAGAAAATTATTGTGCAAGGAAGTTTTGAAATCTGTACGGTTTCTTTCAATACACATTTTCCACAACATCTTGAAGACACCTCCCTCCCACCCCAGTAAGCACAGATATCAAGCTTTTTGGCACCAAAACAAACTTATCTCTGCATTTCAAACGCTGTGTGAATTGCTCCCAAGCAGCTTTTTCTGGAAGAACAAAAACAGTGTCATCCAGTGGCACAGAAGTGCTAGAGTTTGGTGCCATGTTTTGTGTTTTTGAATGAGTTAAAATGATCTTCCTCTGTAACCACACACACACTCTCTCACACACACACACACATTATTTTCAGTGCCACACACTGCCTCAAGGTCTAATTTCATGATTTTTAAAAAAGACATATTTATTGTTTTTGGACAGGCAGATTTATAGAAAGAAGAGACAGAAAGATCTTCCATGTGCTGGTTCTCTCCCCAAGTGGCTACACCTGCTGGAGCAGAGCTGATCCGAAGCCAGGAAAGTGTCCAAAGCCTTGTCCAAGTGGACCCAGAGTGGCTGCTGTCCTGGCAGGCTGAGCATGCGGGCCCACAGCACTGCCTGGCTCAGCTCAGTCCTGGTTATTCACCGACAGGCTGTCTGCACGGAGCCAGAGCCAGCGTGGGTCAGCAGGTACCAGCCAGCACACAGGCAGTCAGGTGTACCCTAGGCCGGCTTGCGAGTGAACTGCTTCAGCAGGTGCTCAGCCAAGTGCGTGTGTGCTCTCTCATAGTTCAGGAGGGAGGCCCTTGGACCGTGCGCACACACACACACACACACACACACACACACGCTGATGTCAATAAATCTTCTCTCATGGTGTTCACAGGAACATCTGCCCAAGGGCCCACGCTGACTGTGTGGCCAGTAACCGGATCCCAAGGCTGGGGCGTGGCATGCTCTGCAGGGTGAGTGTGTGGTTTTACATCACCAAAGGGCCCTGGCATGACTTCCAGGAAGTGTAGGTGGACCGAGCTCTGATGTCAAAGCAGGGCAGTGATGAGCAAAGACCCTGAGACCTGCCATTGGATCAGCTCAAGTCTGAAACATGGCAGCCACCTAGCGTAAGAAAGAGGAGGGCTTGTTGGTTGCACAGTGCCGGAACCAGCGCAGTCTAGCAGGCTCCAAGCATGACATGGCAAGTGCTTGCGGTGTCACAGGAAGCTTTAGCAATCTCGAGTGGGCGGGAGGGGCTGACATGTGGCAGCAAGTTACCTCAACCTCCGTCAGGGACAGTTTGCCTGAGCGCCCTCCTCGTCTTCCCCTCCTTGCCTCGCTAGGTCCACGCTGCACGCAGCTGTCACTCTGCCCGAGCCCATCCCTGTGTTTTTCCCTCTCTATCTTTATGTTTTTTTTTTTTTTTTTAAGATTTGTTTAGTTTTGCTTGAAAGGCAGTCAGAGAAGGAAGGAGAGACAGACCGAGAGAGATCCTCCATCCACTGGCTCACTCCCGAAACACTGCCACAGCAGGGGCTGGACCTGTCAGAAGCCAGGCACTCCTTCCGGGTCTCCCACGTGGGTGCAGCGGCCTAAGCATGTGAGCCGTGCTCCACTGCCGTCCAAGACACATCAGCAGGGAGTCGAACTGGAAGTGAAGCATCCAGGACACGAGCTGGAGCCCACATGGGACACATTTGTCGCAGGCGGCGGCACAGCTCACTACACCGGCCCTGTCTTTCCTGCCTTTTAAAACATGGGATCCCCGTGACAGCTGTTTGTGTGCTCTGCTGGGCGGAGCAGTGTCCTGGGCCTATTGACCCTACCGGGAAATCAGGACCCCTTTCTTCCCCCGGCACATGGAGCCAGCCAGCCCCTCTCCAGAGTTTTGTCTGGGTTGATTATCCACTGCCTGTACGATGCCACTGAAGTTTGCTGTTGACTGTGAGTGAAAGACGTGCTCTCCCTCCTATGCTGTCTTCAGAGAGGCGGCCCTGGCCAGCAAAAGGGCTTTGCTAACCCTGGATACCACACGGGATGGTTGCAGGTCAGCTCCAATTAAGAGAAGGGGGAAATTGGGGCAGTACGGTGGCTTAGCGCACTGATCCTCTGCCTGTAGGGATCAGCATCCCTTGCGGACTATAGTTTGAGTCACAGAGGCTCCACTTCCCATCCAGCTCTCTGCTTGTGGCCTGGGAGAGTGGCAGAAGATGGCCCAGGTCCTTGGGACCCTGCACCCACGTGGGAGATCTGGAAGAAGCTCCTGGTTCCTGACTTTGGACTAAGCTGGCCATTTGGAAAGTGAACGAGCAGATCAATTAACTCCCTCGGTGTCTTTCCTTCTTTGCAAATCTACCTTTCAAATAAAAACAAATAAATTTTTTAAAAGATAAAAGGGAAGTTGAGCCAGCAGGCAGGTCCATGAGGCTACTTGTCATCAAACAAGGGCAAGTGTCCCTCAAAGGGGCTCTGGCCATTCCCGTGCATGGCTGCTCTTCTGTTACTGTTGGGGTTGTTGTTCTATTGGGTTTTGATTAATTTATTTTAATTGGTGTGATTGGTTTGAATGGCAGAGAAACACACACACAGATCTTGTATCTTGCCCCTAAAGGCAACAGCCAGCAATGGGCCAGGCCAGAGCTACAAGCTTGGAACTCAGTGCTGGTCACCCACACGCGTGACGGGGACCCAGGACCCAAGCCATTGCCTGCTGCCTCCTGAGGTGCGTACTAGTGGGCAGTTAGGACTGGAGCAGAGCCAGGCCTCGAACCCGGCACTGACAGGGCCTCAGGCTCTCCCGTGCCTCTGACCCCCTGCCTTAACACCTGCTCCCTGTTTTGTTTTATTTTATGTGTCTGTGTTTTTTTTTTTTTTTAAGATTTATTTACTTTTATTGGAAAGACAGATATACAGAGAGGAGAGACAGAGAGGAAGATCTTCCGTCCGATGATTTACTCCCCAAGCGGCCACAACGGCCTGCGCTGTGCTGATCCGAAGCCAGGAGCCGGCAATGTTTTTCCGAGTCTCCCATATGGATGCGGGGTCCCAAGGCTCTGTGCTGTCCTTGACTGCTTTCCCAGGCCACAGGCAGGGAGCTGGATGGGAAGTGGAGCTGGATGGGAAGTGGAGCTGCTGGGATTAGAACCAGCGCCCATATGGGATCCGGGGCATGTTGAAGGCGGGAATTTTAGCCGCTAGGCCACACCGCCAGGCCCTATGTGTCTGTTTTGAGAACTTGCTGTTTCCCCACCCTTGGGCACCTACAAAGGCAGAAACAGCACATACCAGTGCCTGCTTGGTGTCTTGGACACCCAACTGTAACCACAGGTCCTGGTGTGACTTTAGTGCCCGACAGCCCATGCCTGTGCCGTCTTGTGAGGAGGTTTTAGCTGAAGGTATGGTTTGACTGAGAGGTTCAGCTCCCTCAACAGGGATAGAAGCTACACAGAACCTTCCCAGGCAGCCCCTGCCATCGGACCTGCAGCCTCCAGAGCTGTGGGAAATGGCGTGGTCCTGTGGCTGTCGCACCATGCCAACGGGACGCCAGGGCACAACAGCCTAGAAAGACAGCGGTGGGGCGGGGTGCCTGATGGGTTCCCACAGCCTCGTGGCCTGCCTGTGGACTGGGCCTGCCCCATGTGGCCGGCTGTCCCCTTCCTGCAGCACGCCCTGGTGGCCCATGGCCAGGCTTGGTGCCCTGGTGTCCTTCATCAGCCTCAGTTTCCTGACATTGCTGTTCTGGAGGCAGCAGGTCCTGACCGCCAGTCCACTAGGCATTGTCCAGTTCCTTCTCCTCTTGCCACTGCCTGCTCTCCAGCTGCACCCTGTCCTGCAGGAGAACCCCAGCATTTTCCTGCCTCCTCACTGGAGGTTGTCAGTGCCAGCTGCCCACAGCGTGTCTCAGTGTTTGCGTTGCATTCACCATCTCTCAGTAATCGAGATATGGCAGGTGCAGGTTCTAGGCAAGTACCATTCTGCTGTAGATGGGTGCCCTATGAGTTCATGGGCATAGTTGGGATCCAAGGGTGGGGTCCCGGAGGCAGAGCACTGTGGCTGCTGACCATCGGCAGCCCTCTGTGATGTCGTTGCAGGTCGGTTTCACAGCTTGCACATGTGAGCAGCGCGACACTAGCTAAGGTTGGATATAAGGACATCAGGGAATGTTACTGGTGAGGTCAGGCCTGGCCAGTGGGGCAAGCTGCTTATTTAAGGCACGTTCCAGAGGTGTGTTGCCTCGATGGCATTTGGTGAGCCGCAGGGATCTCACAAAAAATGTTAATTGTCTGTGATGATGATGAGTGATAAAACGACTCACTGTTTACATAGCCGTGTGTGGGAGGAGAGCCAGGAGCAGAAGGGTGGAGCGTCTTGTGGTGAACGTGGCAGCTGGTGAGGTGCCGGAGTTCTGAGTCTGTGCTGGACACTGCGGGGGTCCTTTCTGGAGGTGATCGGCCCTGGGGCTTTTAAACAGAGGGGCCTTTAAAACACCCCAGCACCACAGTCGGCACACATCCCCAAGAATGGTGGGAAGACAGAATGTCTTGTGTAAAATGGGGCAGAGAAACATGAAGATGGCTGCACCCCAAGGTGGCAGCAGCAGATGCAAGGACCATTGATTGGACAGGGTGACTGTTGTCCTTCTCCCAGGCCCTTGGGAGCATCAGCTTCCAGGTGGACAGGCAAGAGTCCACATATCTAGAAGCTGGCTGCAGTCAGCGGCCATGCAGCTTGAACACCCCAGGGAGACCCCACCATGTGGCTCCTGCTCCTCCCACCAGGAGCAGCCTGTACAGGCAACGCCGGGGATGGGGCAGGGTGTGGGGGGGAATCTCGGGTATGAGGAGTCAGACCAGCACACGTTTGAGGGTGACCCACCCCCAAAAAGATGCAAAACTCAGTAAACACCCATTCAGAGTCAACAGCAAGCTGAGAGGAAGCCTCCGTGCGTCTCTCTGCCGGGTGTGGGAGCACTTGGCTGCCAAGGCTGCGCCCTCTGCACTAGGGACTGGTTTCATGCGTCACGTCTTAGAATCTGTAGGATGCTAATACTCAAGTAAGACACCATGGAACATGGTTTTGATTTATTTGACAGGCAGACAGAGAGATCCTCTGTCCACTGGTTCGCCCTCCAAATGACCATGACATCCTGAACTGGCCAGGTAGAAGCCAAGAGCCCACCAGTCTGGATCTCCCTCACGGGTCATGGGGGACCCAAGAACTTGAGTCAGCACCTACACCCCCAGGGTGCACATCAGCAGGGAGCTAGAACAGGCAGCAGAGCTGGACTTGAACCCAGAGCATCTGGCAGTGGGTATGGATGTCCTCAGCTATGTCTCAACTATGGCACCTGCTACCCACAGAAAGTATTTTCTTTAAAAAAAAAAATGAAATGCTTTCTGTGATTCTTTTTAGAAGAGTTTGTGTGTGTTTTGGGAAAAAACTCAGCAATGTTAGGAATCGCTTGCAAGCCTTGGCAGTGCCTGGGATGAGCCAGGCTCTCCAAGGCAATGAACAGCAGCTTGTGCAAGGATTGTGTCATTGGATGTAGTGCCCTTTGCAGTACAAATGACTGTGATGTTTAAGGTAAAGATGGCTTTCTCGTCTACCTCCCAAAGTGCCTCACTCTGCCTACCAGGCTGTGGTACATGGCTTGTGTCTTGGTGATTGCATTAAGCAACCTTGAATGATGTGCAGGTGGCTGCCGGAGCTGGGCGGGTGAAGTGCAGCAGCTTAGACACCTCGGGTCAGTGGCATCTCGTGTCAGAGCGCCGAGCTCCAAGTGCCAGTTCTGCCTGGGACTCTAGCTTCCTGCTAATGCCAAGGCCAGGTCCAGCTGAGTTCGGAGCTCGAGAAGGGTTGTGGAGTCGGTGGAAAGAGACACTGACACAATTGCTTGGTGCCCTCTGCTAACAGCTCAAGAAATTGTCCTTTTTTACTCAGACACACCACAAACTTCTGCACACATGTTTGATTGTTCTGTTTTAAACTTCATAACCAAGCCGGCATGCACAGATGTTCAATTAATTTTTTTCTTCATGGTAAACAGGTGCTCTTAAAGATAATTCTGTAAGATACTATAATAATTTTTCTTCAGAGCAAACCATTATTCATTCTTCAGTAGTAGCCACTGGGCGACAGCCAGGACTCTGAGGCCAAGGCTTGGTTACCTACTAGTCAGTAATACACTCCTACCGCATTTCTGCTTTACAACTTACCTGTCACTTACTGGGAGAAATACATCAAAAGGGAAAAAACATAAAGATCTAAGACAAAAGTTTCGAATATTAAATCCCCCTAAAACTATAGGCTCTAGAACCCCATAAACAGTCAAGCAATAATTAATAACGTATCTCTATGATATTAATAAAAGCACTCTGTAATTCCTCTAGCCAAACAATTATCAAAGAAGCTAAAGCAGCTGCATCTTCTATGCTCTAAAGAGTTGCAAGGACAGGCTAACCTTTAGGGTCGCAGTAACTATTTTTTGCTATAGCAGTTTCAGCTCATACTCCCATCACTTCCATTAGTTTGTGGGGTTCTTATCAAGCCATTTTCCAGAAGGCATGCTACATGTCTGGGCCAGATTCTGGGACAATGGGTAGGCACACAATCAGGTGTCCAGAAACGGCATGGGCTTAATTGTACTCCTCTGTGTGTAAATTGTCAAAGGCCCACTCACAGAGACATGATCAGCAACATTAACTCCCAAGTTCACATCCGTGGCAAAAACCATCTCACAGGGGCAAACAACAATGCCTCAATGGATCATAGCATTCTTTGCAGGGTGGTGGAGTGTCCACGCAGAGGGGGTAAGACTGCGTCTAGGTGGTTGGGAAGACATTCACCAGACCCTGCCATACAGCTGGAAGCTCCTCACGGCCTTGCCAACAGGGGAGCTGTTCTCTTCACACCTCATGTTGTCCACACCCACTGCATGGACCCCAGCATGCTATGGGCAGCCCCGGAGGCAGCAGGTGGTCCCTCAAGGACTTGATCCTGCCATGCTTGTGGCAGACCAGGTGCAGTTTCAGACTCTTGGCTCTGACCAGGAAGTGTCTCCCTCTGCCTTTCAAATGAAATGAAACTTTAGCAGTTCTGAATCGCACGCGCTGCTGAGATGTGCGCTGCCAGTTGTTTCCCCACAGATAGCAGTGAAGCCAGCAGGTGTCAATCTCTTTAACCTGGAATAACGAACTGTGTCTTCAGTGGCCCCACTTCTTCCCCAGAGCTTGCTGCTCTCCAAACTGTCACATGCAGATGTTGTGCTCTGGTTACACCTGTTCACTGCTTCTTGATGCTTCTCCACGGACTGAGACTGTAATCTCAGTGCGAATGTACCTCTGTATTCTTTAACACACCTCTATTTCCTGGAGAAAGCAAGTCCTTTCAAAGTGATTTTTTCCGCAATGCTATTTGATACATTGTTGTCATAAGTGGAGAACTATGATCATGAAATCTGAAGGTGAGATTGACAACACAATAAATGGCGGGCTTCAGGAAGTTCATAGAATCAAAAGGTAAGTACATTCCCATAAACTGTTGAGGCTGTTGGAGGGGCTCAGCAGAGCCAGCATAGAAGTTTTTGAGCTTAAAAAGACAGCAAAGGGAACAAAATGATGTTAGCGCCTGGGCCAGTGTTCTGTACTCACAGCTAATTGCTCTGTGGCTGTGTCTGAGAGCAACTAACCACACACACACACACACACACACACACACACACACACACACGCAGGGACCCTGCCAGGGCTAACCTGCCCTCCATGTAGACTTCATGTGTATTCATCTTCTTGTGGAGATTCCCTAATTTGGAGCCCAGAGCTTGATCCTAGAATGGTCTTGATCCACAGAATAGTCTGTGCAGAGTTGGTTGTGGTTGAGCTGCATGTGTTTTGGGGGGCGTGCTCTGGAAAGCTGGCCTGTGAGCATGTTAGGGTCATCGCTGGCTCCTGGGGCTGCCTTGCCCGCTTCCCCTCGTCCAGACCACATGTGCTGGCCAAGACACACGGCCGCCTGGCTGGTTTTTGATGGCGTCTGGTAAGAGATTCTTTGTCCGTGTCTGTGACATTGTGTAACATGCCTAGCAGTCAGAGCAAACCAGGTATGATGTGGCACCTGTCAAACCTGCCAGGTGTGGTCCTCGTGGTGCCGGAAGTCAGGACCCCAGCAGTGACCCCCTCATGGCAGGAGCTGGCCAGAGTGACCTGCTCGGCTGCTCACTGCACTGTGGTGGACGTGACCTGGGTGCTCACTGCCCACTGCCCAAAGGACGGTGAGCAGGGGCCGGGGAGCATCTGGGGAGACTGTGTTCAAGTCACAGCATTTGTTGTCTCAGCACTTGTAGTCACAGCATTCCTTGTCTCAGCATTTGTTTTTGTGGTTGCTTGGTCTGCAGTTTCACGCTGGTATCCGCAGGCCGGGACCCATAGGCACATGGGCTGTCCCACTTCTGGGACTGAAAGGCTCATTCTGTGTGTGCAGTGAGGGTGTGTTGCGTAGGCCAGGTATCCTCTTCTTGGCCCGTGTTTAAAGTGAACTCTCCCTTCCTCCTCCAGGGATCCCCCAGTGTTGTTCTCCATCTGCTCAGTCTCACCAATGTGAACCCCCATTGCCTGGGAACTTAAAACCAGGAACTAGAAGTGGAAAATAGAAAACTTGGTTCAGTATTTTTTTTTTCTTTTTACAGATTCATTTCATTGTTATTGGAAAGTCAGATATACAGAGAGGAACATCTTCCATCCATTGATTCACTCCCCAAGAGGCCACAACGGCCAGAGCTGCGCTGATCCTAAGCCAGGAGCCTGGAGCCTCTTCTGGGTCTCCCAGGTGGGTGCAGGGTTCTAAGGCTTTGGGCCATCCTTGACTGCTTTTTTAGGCCACAGACAGGGAGCTGGATGGGAAGCAGGGTGCCTGGGATTAGAACTGGCACCCGTATCAAATCCCAGCATGCGCAAGGCAAGGACTTAAGCCACTAGGCTTCCGCACCGGGCCCTTGGTTCATTCTTTACTGGTTGACTTATTCAGTTGGTTGTCTTTGTTGTTGAGAGAGCAGAAGTATTCAAGACATCTTTTTGGAACCAGCAGCTTATCACTTCCAGCATGTTCCATCAGCTGCTTGGCACGGAACAGGGAGTCAGGATGTCGTCCTTGTAGTCAGCGTCTACTGACAGCCAAGGGAAGCTGGGTCCACACGGGAGGGAGAGAGAGAGAGAGAGAGAGAGAGAGAGAGAGAGGACACAAGCACTGCCGTCTCCCGGATCTCTTCCCAAACGTTCCCGGTGACAGAGAGTGGACCTAACCAAGACTGGGAACCAAAACTTCAGTCTAGTTCTCCAGCTCTGCAGGCGGAAACCCAACTGCTCCACCATCCGCTGTCCCCTAACGTCTGCGTTAGCGCTGATCGGGTCTTCAGTGCCTTTCTGGGCCAGCACTGAGGCCCAATGGGCTACACTGCTGCTGCTGCAACGCCAGCATCCCATATCAGAACACTCGTTGGATTCCTGGGTGCTCTGCTTCCCACCCAGCTCCCTGTTCATGTCCTGCAGAAAGCCGGGCAGCTGAGGATGACTCAGATGCCTGACCCCTGCAGGCCACCTGGGAGACCTGGACGGAGCTGCTGGGTTCCACCTGACCTAGTCTGGCCATTGTGGCCATTTGAGCAGTGAAACCCAGATGGACAGTCCCTCTCTTCATCACTGTCACTGTCCTTTCCAAATAAACAACTAATATTTTTAAAAATTAAAAGGAGTGGTCAGCGTTGAGGGAAGGCCAGGCTTTGCAGGTGGGCAGGCCTGGACCAGATCCTGAAGCTTGCTTGGACAGGGCAGTTCACCGCCATAGCCTCAGTTTGCTCCACCGTGTCCTGGGACACTGAGGCTGCTCCCCTAGAACTGCTGTAAGGATTCAGGGAAATGGACCTACTGGGGACCTGGCACAGGCCCTGAGGACCAGGAGCTCAGGATGGGGGTTGACAGTTACAAAGAGCTGGCCTAGATCAAAACCAGGAGCCAGGAGCTTCGTCTGGGCCTCCCCATCTGGTGCAGGGTCCTAGCACCTGGGCCAGCTGCTTTCCCAGGCATTGGTAGGAAGCTGGGTCAGCGATGAAGCAGCTAGCACTTGCACCGGCACCCCGTAGGATGTCGGTGCTGCAGGTGGCAGCTTGGCTAGGTACGCCTCAGCACCAGCCCTTGGTTAATTGAGAACTTGAGAATGCTGGTAGCAAGGCCCAGGTTTTAGCTTCAGCGGTATTGTCGAGTTGCCTCTGAAATAGTTCAATTGATGCTTTTTAACAGTTGATGAGGACTTTATTTTATGTCATCTACAGCCTCAAATGTTAACGCTTTTTCTTTTTTTTACCATTTTTGCTTATTTGAAGTATTGAAAAGACTACATAGTCTGGGATAGTGACTGTTGAGTTTCTTGTGTATTTTTCACAGCATTCTGCATAGGATGTATACACATTCGCTTTTAACGTAATTGGCTACACACTATACCAAGTGTCCTTTTCCTCCATTAATAATAACATTCTAGCAAAGTCTGCAGCACACATCCATCTTTACAGCACGGAGGTGTCCCAGCGCTGGATGTGCTCTGTATGTTTAAGTGGCCTGGGTTACCGCTGTGCCCGGTGACCTTGCTCAGCTGTGTGCACATGTGGGTCCAGTCGGTTCCTACAAATGAAATGTCTGCTGGAAACAAATGTGCATTTTTCTATTTCAAATAAGATTTATTTGAAATGCAGAGCTGGAAAGAGAGAGCGGGATTTTCATTGGATATTTCACTCTTTCATGAGCACAAGGGCTAAGGTTAGACTCAAGTCAGGAGCCTAGAACTTTATCAGAGTCTGTCCATGGCCGTGGCAGGGGTGCAGGTACTTGGCTCATTGTCTGCTGCTCTCCCAGGTACAGTAGCAGGGAGCTGGATTGGAAGCAGAGCAGCCGGGACTCGCACCACTGCCCACATGCGTGGGTGGCACTGCAGGCAGCGGCGTGCTCCGCTGATGCTCCGAGCAGCACCGTGCAAACAGAGCTGCTTGCAGCTCCAGTGTGCGCACTCATGGCGTCAGCTCAGACTGTCCGAGGCGCTGCTCGTCGGGGGGTGGAAGATGATACCGTGGTTAATTTTAACATCCACCTGTCAGATTGGGGCTGACAACTGACGGTCTCTTAGGAGTCTTCGGGGCCTATGTTTTTCCCTATGACCTTTCTCTTGACGTTGATTGCTCGTTTTTCTGTAGCGTTTTTGGTAGCTGTGAGATTTTTATTTATGTCGGGCAAGCTGGCCTTGGCCGTGTTCTCTCGATTCTAGTGCTTCCCTGAGGGTTTTTGGTCATGAATAGGCTTTGCTTCTGCTTTTGCATAGAGTGCGTCAACGGCGTGCGTTCGTTTCTGACATGTTGGGCCTCAGGAGGGAATGAGAAGGGATTTCTCACTTCTTCAGGCACCTGACACACCTGCTACCTATTTTGGAGCCAGCTGGAGTCCAGTTTCTTTTCTGTCCAACTGGCAGTCTATCAATGATCAAACCTGCCCTCTTGTCCCCTGCCCGGGACAGCTGCTCAGCAGACCACACGCAGCACAGCAAGAGTTCCCCACGAGGGGCTGCGTGGTGAGCTGCGTGGCCTCAGACCCGAATCCTGATTGTTTAAAAGACCAGCTTGTTATTCCACTGCTCCTTCTTTGAGACGCACAGGAACCAAGAGCGCCAGTGGATATTTGCAAGCTCAGCTTGCATCAGACCCGATTTACACTTAAGATTAGCGGCTAGCATGGTTGCATAGCAAATTTATTCATCCAAGGGGGAGGGTTCCTACAGATTTAGGTAAAATGCCTGGACTTTTAAAAATATTTTTGCACCAGCCATACTTAATTCAGGTTCTCCATGAGCTTTCTGGAGTCCTCTCGTAGAGGCCATTCTACTCAGTAGAACACGATTGCGGAGCAGGCGTGGGCTGCGAGTCTGTAACGGGGGAGAGCAGACCTTCCACGGTCATAAGCTGCTCAATGAGGGTGTGTTTCAACAAGTCTCGCTGCGGTTGGAAGTCATGGCTGTGTGGTCGACAGAGATATGGGAGTGGTCAGCCTAGTCTGTGGGAAGGCTCAGGACTGGATCCCCCTGTATTTGCTGTCTGAGATCTCAACACATTCTGTCCTTCACAAGCACAGAGCCACAAGGAGGCAGCCCACCTTGTGGGCTTCGGGAAGAAACAAGCAGTGGGACCTCCCAAATCGGAAGGTGAAAGACCCCTGCCTGCTTCCCACCGCCTCCCCTTGCCACTGGCAGGGAGGTTCTCAACTCTGTGCCAGCCCAGCATGGCTGTGTGGTCAGCTGCGGCCTCAGGCCCGGCCTGGCCCGGCGGTGTGGTCAGCTGCGGCCTCAGGCCCAGCCTGGCCCGGCGGTGTGGTCAGCTGTGGCCTCAGGCCCGGCCTGGCCTGGCAGCGGCTGCAGAGTCTCCACGTGGCAGGGAGAAGGGACAGCCAGATGGCCGTGGGGATACACCCCCACAGCTCCCACCCACTACCACAGCCACTGCCAGGGAGAGCCGGGAGAACACTGTCTCAGTGTGACAGGAATGGGGCTTTCCTGATGTGGGGGGCACAGAAGCAGGTGACAGAGCGAGCTTGTGGGAGAACAGTGGCCTCCCGCCTGGCCACACTACTGTATCTATCAGCCTATCACTGTCCTCCCATCTCACAGGCCGTTGGCAAAGCGCCTGGCCCATTGATGGCAGCCATTCCAGTTTCCAGCATTGCTGTACTTGATTTATGCAAGCATATGCATCCTGGTCCTTAGAAGGGGTTGGAGGTGGGTGTGTGTGCCCAGCCTGACAGCTTACTCTTTTCTCTTTCTGCTCTAGAAGGGAAGTGGGGCCACCCAGTGTCCTGAGCCAGAGGCTGCCAAGAATTCTACACACAGGAGGTTCCTCTTTGGGGTGCCTGGCTCCTGCCCCCGGGAAGCTTCGTTTGCAGGGGACGTCTCCCGTAGCAGGCTGCAGGGCAGAGCAGAGACGTTTTGATCTCTAACAGCTGCATGCCAAGTCCTGGCAGAGGAGCAAAGACGCACGGGAGGGCAAGGCCAAGGCTGCCCTTCCTGAACACGCAGGCCTCTAGATTCGCTTTTTAAAATGTTGAAGATGATCGTCCTATTCTTGGAATCTGAGAAACAGAAGAAAACCACAGGGTGCCCAAGTAGGAAAGAAAGTCTTCTAGAAGCCCGGGTTGGGCTTAGAAGCAGCAGCTTTGAAAGGCTTGCCTGCTGTCAGAAGCAGCAGGGTTGGCTTCTGGTCCCATATCACCCCCTCAAATCTGAGGATCCCAGCCCAGCGCCAGGGTTCAGTCAGGTGCCGCGTCCAGCTGGCTTGTGCCTCGAGCTACCCTGGCCGTGACGTATGCGTGGTCCCCTGCTTGGAGCTTTAGCTTTCTGTTCCAGCCTGGTTTGGGCAAGCTTTCTCTTCTTTCTTCCAGCTGTTGACATCTTTCAGATTCTTAAACTTTAGGTGCAAATAGTTCACAACAGCTTGAACCTTCCCTCCTTTCAATTTACCGTCAGCAGCCGGAGCTGGAGTCCCGGTGTGGGGAGCTGGGACGCAGCAGGTGAGAGGGCTCTGGTAGCCCCTCTGACCCCACTGTGGGTAATGGTCTTGAGTTTCAAGAAGACTCAAGTGTCTGCAGCGTTCCTTGGGCTGCTGGATCTGAATCCTGCAGGCCTTCATGGGGGAGGGCGGGGAGGGCGGGGAGGCTGATCCTACCTCCAACCTGTGCTTGAATCCAAACAGTTCGTTGTCTCACTTCCACTGTCCTCCCAGCCCCCAGCAGTGCCGAATGTTTGAAAAAGGGGATTCTGTGGCCTGAACAGATGGCCAGCAGGGTAGATGAGATATGGTCGTGGAATGGGAACGATATTGGTTCAAATCTCAGTTCCCACCCACCAGAGGGGAACGGGGACCCCAGGCAAGAGGGATAATGCAAGTGGAGACATTGCTCAGTGGACTTGGTGAATCAGGCTGCTGTAAGGAACATGAAGCCGGTGAGTGGAAGGGGACTGCTGTGTCCCCGGGCTGCTGTGGGGTTAGTGCCTGTGCAAAGCTCTTTGTCCAGCATTTCAGGATTGATGGATTGATTTTCTACTTACTGCTTTGTTGGGAAGGCAGAGTGACGGAAGTGGACCTTCATCCACTGGCTCATGGCTGGCCCCAGCTGACAGGACCAGGAGTCTGACCCTAGTCTCCCAGGTGGACCATCTTCCACTGCATTTGCAGGTGCCTCGGCAGGGAGCTGGATCGGGAGTGGAGCAGATGCATGGTGTCAGGGATGCAGGGAGTGGAGCAGATGCAGGGTGTCAGGGATGCAGGGGTGGCTCGGCCAGCCCCTGACTCCGCCAGATGCAGTGTGGCCGTCCTCCGCAGGCATTTGCTTTCCCTGGGGTCTTCCTGCTCCATGCACTCGCCTCGCAGCTGGACAGGAAGTATGCGTGCGCCATGTCTGTCTCATCCTGAGCTGCTGGACTCTTGTGGGCCCGCAGCAGCCAGCCCAGCACCTGCCCCATGGCGAGGCCCAGCAGGTGCTTGAGGTAGAATCAGGGTGATCACAGATGATGCTGGGCGCTTTGTCCTGCAGTCCCTGGAACTGTGTCACCCGATGTCCCCATTTCTGTGGGCTCTTTAAAGATAGAATGCTGTGCTGACTTCTATGCCTTTGTGATTAAAAAAAAAAAAAAAGCTTCTGGGATTTGATATTTTTATCTACCTACATAAAAATGTAAAGAAAGGGAAGAGACAAAGGTCAGGTTCTTTTGTGGTTTTTAAGTACACTTTTGAACCAACTCAATAACAGCTTATATTATCTGCTGTTAAACTATAGGCTGCAGGAGACTGCTTTGTCCCACGCAGCCTTCCCTCTCTGTGGGAAGGGGAGAGAGTCCAGCTGGGTCCCCGGGAGGCGCAGTGGAGATGGTTACATCCATTAGCAGCAAGCACAGAAAGTTGGTTTATTTTCAAAGACTTCTTTGTTTATTTGAAAACTAGGAAAAGAAAGAGAGAGCAAGAGAGAAATACAGGCAGATCATCTGCTGGTTCAGTCCCCGAATGGCTATATCCAGGACTGGCCCAGGCCAAAGCCGGGGGCCAGGAGTTTCATTGAGGTTGGCAGAGGCCCCAGTGCTAGGGCCACCTCCTGCTGCTTTCCTAGGTGTGGTAGCAGGAAGCTGGATATGCGGTAGCACAGCCAGGACTTGGGATGATGCCCAGATGGCATGCTGGTGTCACATTTATGAAACTAGGAAACACCTCCGCACTGGGCTCCCCTGCTGTAGCGAAGAGGGAATCATTTCAGAATGCGTGCTTCTATGTGTTACGTTTAGGGCAGAGTTCTCTGGCCTGTGAAGAGCAGTCTCACCAGCTAGCTGATGCAACAGACGAAGTGAGAGTGCACATGTAAGAGCCATCTCTTGCTCATGGTGGGTGGGCCAGGCTTGCAGCTTCATCTAGGCGCCCAGGTGGGTGGCAGGCGCCCATGCCCTTGAGCTGTTGTCTCCCAGGTAACACGTGCATTCCTGTGGGTCAGCAGGCAGCTGGGTCAGAAGCAGAGCGGCAGGAAAAGTCAGACTGGAAGTCCTCTGAGACTTTATAACTTTTCTGATTTGGGGGAAAATCAGGCCGAATCAAAGAAAAGTTTCACCATGGTCCTTCGAGTGCGCTAAAGAGACGTGGCATTGCAAGTCTAGCAGCTTGTGATGCTGGTGTGATGCACCTGTGACTAGATTGGAACTAAGTGGACGCTTTGTGGAGCTGTACCTCCCAGGGTGCATGTGGGTCCTGATCTGCATGTCTGCCTTTCCCCACAGTGTGCTCCTCAGCCTCAGCAAAGGGAAATTCACGCCACAGCTCAATGCCAAGCGGCCAGAGGACAGCGTGAGGCCTGGAAATGGTGACCTGGTTTCAACGCACTGGTTTGTAGGTCACACATTTCTGGACTCGCGACATCTGACTGAATTAGGTTGCAGCCTGCAGGCACTTCACCTAGCTCTGCCGTAAATGAAACATCCCAAGGGTGCCTTCCACTCCCTGCGCAGTGACTTGCACAAAGGCATTTTAGCTGCCGTTGGTTACCTTGGTTTTTGGTTTCAGGAGAAACGGGCGCCCTCCAGTGGTTGTTATACGGAAGTATGCTCAAAAGTGAGCGATAAAGTGAACCAGGCTATAGTTTGCTTCCACATCTGAGACTCCAAATTCTGCAGCTCTAACATGCGAGGGTAGAAATACCCTCCGTTCCCCCCCAGAGGGCAGATCTCGGATCAGAAGTGCACCAGAGCTTCGAGGAGGCATGAGCACGCCAGTGCGGGCAGAGAGCTGACCAGGAACGGCCAGTGTCCCTTGGGTATGGACAACTAAGCCTTCAACCTCAGTGCTGGCCACCAGAGTCAGAGCTGTGACCTTCACCTCGCCCTGAAGCTGTTAGTGCGTGTTCTGCCAGGTGTGCCTTGCACTGCTGCTGCGTGGGGGCGCCAGCTCCAGTGGGTGTCAGAGGCAGGACCTGGGCCCAGATGCTCAAACCTAAGGTGTTAAGAGCGATTTCTGACTTTTTCTCTGGAGGACCAACTCTCAGAAATTAGGACGGTCTCGAAATATCAAAGGCGCCATGGTCACAGGTGACCAGCAGACGTAGCAGCTGTCTGCTTCGGTGAAGCTATGTAGCCTCAGCTTGTCCTGGGCACCCGAAGAGGAGAGTTGGTGTCCCAAGAGAGTCCTTACCAGGGGACACAGGGAGGAGGGGCAGCTGGCAGGCAGGTGCTGGTTTCTGCATGGCCCCTCTTGGGCTGTCCCGAGGGGCAGCTGTTTTTCTCCCCGGACTGAACCCACGCATGAGCCACGTCAACCCAAGCCTGGCTCAGGTCTCCTGCCCCTTGCCTCTGCCTCGCCCCGGCTTTCCTGGGATTACACCTTCCTTACAAATGGTGCCCATGAGCTCTTCGCTTCACCTGTGTTTCCAGGGAACCCAAGGTGCCAGCTGCCTCGCCTGCGGGTGGGAGACTCCTCGCCCGGGACCGGCTGCAGCTGGGCTCCCCAGAAAACGGCTCAGAGACACACAGGCTAAGCTGTGGGCACGCACCAGCTGTCGCTGTCACTCACGCTGACGGCTTCTTTGGCTGCTGCCTCTTCGTTTATTTTTGCCTACGTGCAGGAGAGGGCTTGCTCACCGGGGCCTGGGCTGTCAGAGTGAGGGTGGATGGGTGATTCACTGAGAAGCTGCCGGCTTCTGCTTCCAGTGGCTTCGTGCTTTTGGGCTTCTTCTTGCTGCCCCAATCAGCTGCTGTCTCATTCCTCCATGTTCCTCTTCAGGTTGCTTTGTCTTTTGGTCACCTGTAACACAGCTTGTGCTTCAGGATCCTGAAAAACTAAGCTTAGGGTCCCCTTGCAAGGAGGCATCCTGAACAGCCCTCACAGCCTAGCTCATGGAGGGGCTGAGTGTTCCCATAATGCCTCATGTGCCCAATACATATTCCCACAATGCCCTGTGAGTCACGTGCATTCCCACAATGCCCTGTGTGTCACTTGCATTCCCACAATGCCTTGTGCGTCACATGTATTCCCACAATGCCTTGTGTGTCACGTGCATTCCCACAATGCCCTGTGTGTCACGTGCATTCCCACAATGCCCAGTGCATCACGTGCATATTCCCACAATGCCTTGTGTGTCACATGCATTCCCACAATGCCCCGTGCATCACATGCATTCCCACAATGTCCCATGCATCACATGCATTCCCACAATGTCCCATGTGTCATGTGCATTCCCACAATGCCTTGTGCGTCATGTGCATTCCCACAATGCCTTGTGCATCACGTGCATTCCCACAATGCCCCGTGCATCACGTGCATATTCCCATGATGCTCTGTGCATCCTGTTGACATGTGCCACACTGGATCCCAGGTGTGCACGTATGGGTCTTCATCCCTAACCTTCAGATCCTCGAGGACGTGACCAGGCCCTTTCCGGTGAGTGTGGTGACGCGGCACACCATGAGCTGTGAGTGGGTGAGCAGTGTCAGTGCAGTGACTGACAGGCTCGTTGCAGCCGGGCAACCTGTGCCATATGTAGTACTTGGTTTTCCCACGGACCCATCTGACGAGTGGGGCTGAGGCCTGCAGTGGGCGTCTCGGGCAGAGGGGTGTGGTTGCTGGTGTGCACAGGGTGATGAGGGGCAGTCACCCATGTGCAGGAATTGCTTGCCTCAGCAAACACGTATGAAGCAGTGTCATGGATTCGTGTGGACAGTGGAGACCCAAGTGTCCTGTAGCTGATTCTAGAGAGCAAAGGACACTCATTAATTGCCACACAGGCAGGTGATCAGTGGCGACAGCTGCTAAGGAAGGAAACGCACGTTAGGGAGCGCCTCGTCTCCGTGGAGTAGAAGTGAAGGAAGGGGCTGCTGGGAGTTGATGTCGGAACTGTGGAGTAGAGGAGGTGAGGGAAGGGGCTGCTGGGAGTTGATGTTGGAACTGCACCCAGAAGGGTTACGATGAAGGTTAAGGACCATTCGAGACACGTGGAGATGCCCGCGATTCTGGCGGCTGGTCTGGGACCAGTGGTCTCTCAGAGTTGTTGATTGCAGAAGAGTGAAAGAAGCTGTTGGCAAAAATGAGTTGGTGAACTTCAGAGTTGTTGTTTTCCATCTTTCATGTTGTATTTTATGTAGCAGATTCCTGCTTTTCTTGCGTGTTGTATAGAAACCGACCAGGATGAAGAGCTATTGTACCAGTTTTCACCAGAAAGGACTGTTGGGTCAGTGCCAGGGAAACCGACCCCGCCGACTGGTGTCAGCTCTGCCTGTGAGAGACCACGGTGCTGCCCACCTGCCAGGCTTCTGCGGGCCCTGCGCCCCCGCACCTGTGACACCTGTGCCAGAGGAAGTGTAGTCGCAGCTCCAGGCCCCAAGAGGAAACTGCGCATTTGGTTTCCTTTTTCAATGGCCGAGAAGCTGCTTCGCAGGTGGCGTCTGGTGGATAGACTGAGAGGCAGCTTTCTGTCCTTGACGAGTTTGCGGGAGCTCCGGGGAGAGCTGGGCTGCGTGGGTTGGACGCGGTGCTTGATTCTCTGGCTCCATCTTCTTTGTAAAATTTTTAAATTTTAATTATTTCTTTTTATTGGAAAGTCAGATTTACAGAAAGAAGAAGAGACAGAGAGGAAGATCTCCCATGTGCTGGTTCACTCCCCAAGTGGCCACAATGGCCAGAGCTGAGCCAATCTGATGCCAGGAGCTACAGCCTCTTCCGGGCCTCCCACATGGGTGCAGGGTCCCAAGGCTTTGGGCCATCCTCAGCTGCTTTCCCAGGCTACAACCAGGGAGCTGGAAGGGAAGTGGAACAGCTGGGATATGAACTAGTGCCCATATGGGA